>NC_091284.1:357033535-359433535 GCF_032444005.1 Ranitomeya imitator
TCAGCAATCTTCCCCATGATTGTGAAGCCTACTGAAACAGACTAAGGGACCTTTTTAAATGTTTAGGAAGCCTTTGTAGGTGTGTTTTGTTAATTATTCTAATTTCCTGAGATAATGACTTTTCGGTTTACATTGGCTGTAAACCAAACACTTGAAGTAAACACTTGAAATAGATCACTCTGTAATGACTCTATATAATATATGAATTTCACTTTTTGTATTGAAGAACTGAAATAAATTAACTTTTTGATGATATTCTAATTTTGTGAGAAGCATCTGTAACTGATAAAACTGATACAACCAAGTAAGGCTATGGCCAACGTTGAGCAGGAGCACAACTGCGTTTCATAAGGTGCCAACCTCGCTGTCCACGTAGCTCTTGTGAGTAATCTGATCCTAATTTTGTATATGGATAGTTCAAGGATAATCAAAATAATAGTTTGGCTTATCTCTGATCATTTGATAGCTATAGTGTCGTCTGTGTTTTTTGTATAGATATATAAATCTTTTGATTCCTATTAAAATAATAATTGTAATTTTTAAGTAGGAAATTGATTTTTTATGTAGATCAGTTTTACACTGTCTATAGGAATTTTAGCAAAACTGAGTAGCCTGCATTATGAGAAAAAAAACACACAGCTAGGTCAGTGATGGTGTTATCTCCTCTCAGAGAACAGCTGTTCCATGATGATGGTACATGAAGGACAGGAAGAGAATGACAGGTCATAACAGCAAATACAAATGTTGACACATTCCATTTTCCTCCCATTTTCCTCAAAATGAATTAAAATTAATGATAAACAAAATCCTAAGCTATACCTGTTAATTGTGCTGCTGAACTTTTTGGCTCTACGTACCGTAAGTAAAATTATTATTATACCTTATATTAATTATTCCAATACACATATGATTCTCCTTAACTGGCAATTAGGGTTGAGCGAAACGGGTCGTTCATTTTCAAAAGTCGCCGACTTTTGGCAAAGTCGGGTTTCATGAAACCCGATCCGACCCCTGTGCGGGGTCGGCCATGCGGTACGCGACTTTCGCGCCAAAGTCGCGTTTCAATGACGCGAAAAGCGCCATTTCTCAGCCAGTGAAGGTAAACGCAGAGTGTGGGCAGCGTGATGACATAGGTCCTGGTCCCCACCATCTTAGAGAAGGGCATTGCAGTGATTGGCTTGCTGTCCGCGGCGTCACAGGGGCTATCAAGGGGCGTTCCCGCCGACCGCCATGTTACTGCTGCTGATCTGAGCTTAGGGAGAGGTTGCTGCCGCTTCGTCAGAAGCAGGGATAGCGTTAGGCAGGGTCCATTAACCACCAAACCGCTTGTGCTGTAGCGATTTCCACTGCCCAACACCACCTTCGGTGTGCAGGGATAGTGGAAGCTACATTTTTTTTTTTTCCTCAGCGCTGTAGCTCATTGGGCTGCCCAAGAAGGCTCCCTGATAGCTGCATTGCTGTGTGTACGCCGCTGTGCAAACCAACTGCTTTTTTCAAAGCACAAATCCTCTTGTTCCTTCCTTTCTGCACAGCTATCTTGTTTGTTTGTCCACACTTTTTATTTAATTTGTGCATCAGTCCACTCCTTATTGCTGCCTGCATACCTGGCTGAGATTACTGCAGGGAGATAGTAATTGAAGGACAGTTCCTTTTTTTTTTTTTTTTGTGGGAGATTAAGATTGGCATTTCTGCTAGAGTGCCATCCCTGTCTGTGTCATCTCTCACTCAGTGGGCCATAGAAAGCCTATTTATTTTTTTGCTTGATTTGGGTTCTAAAATCTACCTGAAAAAATCACTACATCAATCAGTGGGAGAAAAATATTGGCCTCAGGGCTTGTGTGCCACTCCTTACTCCTGTGTGTGCCATCTCTCACTCAGTGGGCCATAGAAAGCCTATTTATTTTTTTGCTTGATTTGGGTTCCAAAATCTACCTGAAAAAATCACAACATCAATCAGTGGGAGAAAAATATTGGCCTCAGGGCTTGTGTGCCACTCCTGACTCCTGTGTGTGCCATCTCTCACTCAGTGGGCCATAGAAAGCCTATTTATTTTTTTGCTTGATTTGGGTTCTAAATTCTACCTGAAAAAATCAATAAATCAATCAGTGGGAGATTAATATTGGCCTTTGGGCTTGTGTGCCAGTCCTAAGCGTGCCATCTGTCTCTCTCAGATAGTGGGTCATAGAAAGCCTATTTATTATTTTTTTTATTGGGTTTATAAATTTTCCCTGGAAAAAAAAAAATAAAGTGGGAGATTAATATTGGCCTCTGGGCTTGTGTGCCAGTCCTGAGCGTGCCATCTCTTTCACAAATAGTGGGCCATAGAAAGCCTATTTATTTTTTGGGTTGATTTGGGTTCTAAATTCTACCTGAAAAAATCAATAAATCAATCAGTGGGAGATAAATATTGGCCTCTGGGCTTGTGTGCCACTCCTGACTCCTGTTTGCGTCATCTCTCACTCAGTGGGCCCTACAAAGCCTATTTTTTGTTTTATTTGTTTTCTAAATTCTCCCTGAAAAAATCATTTTATTTTATTTGGTTTCTAAATTATTCCTGAAAAAATCATTTTTTTTGTATTTTTTTTTTCTAAAGTCTCCCTGGAAAAAAAAAAAAAATCAAATCAGTGGGAGATTAATATTGCCCTTTCTGCTTGTGTGCCAGTCTTGACTCCTGGGTGTGCCATCTCTCTCTCTCTCTCCAATTGTGGGCCATAGAAAGCCTATTTATTTTTTTGCTTGATTTGGGTTCCAAAATCTACCTGAAAAAATCACTAAATCAATCAGTGGGAGATAAATATTGGCCTCTGGGCTTGTGTGCCACTCCTGACTCCTGTGTGCGTCCTCTCTCACTCAGTGGGCCCTACAAAGCCTATTTTTTTTTTATTTGTTTTCTAAATTCTCCCTGAAACAATCATTTTATTTTATTTTGTTTCTAAATTCTTCCTGAAAAATTCATTTTTTTGTATTTTTTTTTTCTAAAGTCTCCCTGAAAAAAAAAAAAAAATCAAATCAGTGGGAGATTAATATTGCCCTTTCTGCTTGTGTGCCAGTCTTGACTCCTGGGTGTGCCATCTCTCTCTCTCTCTCCAATTGTGGGCCATAGAAAGCCTATTTATTTTTTTGCTTGATTTGGGTTCCAAAATCTACCTGAAAAAATCACTAAATCAATCAGTGGGAGATAAATATTGGCCTCTGGGCTTGTGTGCCACTCCTGACTCCTGTGTGCGTCCTCTCTCACTCAGTGGGCCCTACAAAGCCTATTTTTTTTTTATTTGTTTTCTAAATTCTCCCTGAAACAATCATTTTATTTTATTTTGTTTCTAAATTCTTCCTGAAAAATTCATTTTTTTGTATTTTTTTTTTCTAAAGTCTCCCTGAAAAAAAAAAAAAAATCAAATCAGTGGGAGATTAATATTGCCCTTTCTGCTTGTGTGCCAGTCTTGACTCCTGGGTGTGCCATCTCTCTCTCTCTCTCTCCAATTGTGGGCCATAGAAAGCCTATTTATTTTTTTGCTTGATTTGGGTTCCAAAATCTACCTGAAAAAATCACTTAATCAATCAGTGGGAGATAAATATTGGCCTCTGGGCTTGTGTGCCACTCCTGACTCCTGTGTGCGTCCTCTCTCACTCAGTGGGCCATAGAAGGCCTATTTTTTTTTTATTTGTTTTCTAAATTCTCCCTGAAACAATCATTTCATTTTATTTGGTTTATAAATTCTTCCTTAAAAAATCATTTTTTTTTATTATTTTTTTTTTTCTAAAGTCTCCCTGTTAAAAAAAAACAAACAAATCAGTGGGAGATTAATATTTACATTTGCGCTTCAGTGACAGTCCTGCGTGTGTGGCATCTCTCTCATTTGTTGCCACCAACAACAGAGTGTGTAACATTGTGCCTGATTTTCGTTGTGGTCTCACCCACCTGTAAAGGGGTAGCTAAATCATACTGAAGTTATAGCTCACCGTGTAAGTTGTGTGACAGCAACAAATACCGTTAGTTTGGTAACGTTTTTAAAACAATGAGGAAGTCTGGTGGAAGAGGTCGTGGCCGGGGGCGTTCATTGTCAGCTGGTAATGAGGGTAGTGGTAGTGGTGGAGCATCAGGTGGTCGTGGGAAAAAAAATATTGCACCTAAGTCTGGAGCTGTGGAGCCAGGTTCGTCGTCTGGCTACACAAGGCCTCGAACGCTCCCTTTTCTGGGAGTAGGAAAACCGCTTTTAAAGCCGGAGCAGCAAGAGCAAGTTTTGGCTTATCTTGCTGACTCAGCCTCTAGCTCTTTTGCCTCCTCTCGTGAAACTGGTAAAAGTAAAAGCAGCGCGTCGTTAGTGGATGTTCACGGTCAGGGACAAGTCGCTTCCTTGTCCTCTTCAGCAAAAACAACAACAGAGAAGAATGCAGCAGGCGACACAACGGGTTACTCCATGGAGCTCTTTACACATACCGTCCCTGGCTTAGAAAGTGAAGCAGTTAACAGTCCATGCCCATTACAAGTTGAATCTGACATGGAGTGCACTGATGCACAGCCACAGCCAGACTACTATGCTGGTCCTTTGACTCAGACCACAACATTGCCCTCGCAGGGTGCTGATCAAGAATCAGACCCTGATGAGACTATATTGCCCCATCACGAACGCTATACCACCGACCGACACGGTGACACAGACGAAGTTGCACACGAGCTACAAGAAGAGGTAATAGATGACCCAGTTCTTGACCCCGATTGGCAGCCATTGGGGGAACAGGGTGCAGGCGGCAGCAGTTCTGAAGCGGAGGAGGAGGGGCCGCAGCAGGCATCAACATCGCAACAGGTTCCATCTGCCGGGCCCGTATCTTGCCCAAAACGCGTGGCAAAGTCAAAACCTGTTGGAGGACAGCGTGGCCATCCGGTTAAAGCTCAGTCTGCAATGCCTGAAAAGGTATCCGATGCTAGAAAGAGTGCAGTCTGGCATTTTTTTAAACAACATCCAATTGATCAGCGCAAAGTCATCTGTCAAAAATGTTCAACTACCTTAAGCAGAGGGCAGAATCTGAAAAGTCTCAATACAAGTTGCATGCATAGACATTTAACCACCATGTATTTGCAAGCTTGGACTAACTACCAAACGTCCCTTAAGGTTGTAGCACCCTCGGCCAATGAAGCTAGTCATCAACGCAACATCCCTTCCGGCAGTGTAGGGCCACCATTTTCTGCACCACCTGCAGTATCTGTGCAGGTTTCTTTGCCAGGCCAAAGCAGTCAGGGTCAGGGAATCACCAGTTTCGTAGTAGGAAACACTGCATCTAGGGCACCGGCGGCAACAATACCATCTCCCACCGTCTCTCAGTCTGCCATGTCCACCGGCACCCCCGCTAGTTCCACGATCTCCAGCTCACCCTACATGAGACTATGGTTAGAAAAAGGAAGTACTTAGCCTTGCATCCGCGTACACAGGGTTTGAACGCCCACATAGCTAGACTAATCTCGTTAGAGATGATGCCCTACCGGTTAGTTGAAAGCGAAGCTTTCAAAGCCCTGATGGACTACGCTGTACCACGCTACGAGCTACCCAGTCGACACTTTTTTTCCAGAAAAGCCATCCCAGCCCTCCACCAGCATGTTAAAGAGCGCATCGTCCATGCACTCAGGCAATCTGTGAGCACAAAGGTGCACCTGACAACAGATGCATGGACCAGTAGGCATGGCCAGGGACGTTACGTGTCCATCACGGCACACTGGGTAAATGTGGTGGATCCAAAAAACGAAAAGATGATCCAGCTTCCAAATAAAATATAAAAGTTTACTCCAACATATTAAAATAAGGAGACAACTCCTGGGACGGCATCATACACATAGTAAGGCGAGCAATGCGTTTCGACCAAGCGGTCTTTATCACAGCTGATCTGCTAAATGACATATCCGGTATATATACAATATAGCACCAATCAAATGCTAGAAAAATGTCATGCGATACATAGGTTAAAAAAAAAAAAAAAAATTCACAAATGTACCCAATAAATTCAAAACAATAATGTGCAGAAGGATATATACAATAGATAATGAACAATAAACAATGCACAATGAATAAGAATAAAGACATAAAGAAAATGAAAAAATACAGAGGGAGGGACATTGCTAGTAATGAAACATTAGTTCATTTCGTTTGTTCAAACCACCTGGAAACCTTGTACCTAGATTAAAGATCCAGAACGCTTCTCTGGTAAGTAACGCTCTGTGAATATCCCCACCGCGCGGAGGTTTTTTAATTTTCTCAATACCTATTACTTTTAAAGAAGCTGTATTGCGGGAATGAAAATCAATAAAATGCCTCGCCACCGAGGAAATGGTGCGACTATTATTTGTAGTGCATTTGATGTCATACAAGTGTTCCGATATGCGGTTTTTTAATTTCCGAGTAGTACACCCGATATATGATTTGTCACAAATCGTACAATCAATTTTGTAGACTACAAATCGTGTATTACAGTTTATAAATGTTTGAATTTTGTATTGATTTTTATTTCCTCCGGTACCAAAAAACTTAACGGTGGTAAGATGTCTGCACGTAGTGCAATTAGTTACATTACATTTGTAACAACCTATACAATGCAACCAAGTATTAGTTGAATGTTCAGAAGAAAAGTGATTAGGAGATATTATGTTGCCTAAGGTGGGCGCTTTTCTGGCTACTATATTGCATCCCTTAGACAGAATCTGAGCAAGAGTGGGATCTTCAAGTAAAATGGGCAAAGCTTTATTAATAATAGTTTTGATTTTATTAAACTGTGGACTAAATTGTAGACACATATGGTTTATTGCCTATATTAGTTCTATTTATAATTTTCTTTTTTTTATTTTTATTATTATCGCTTGTTTCACTGTCTATCTCTGAGGGGATAAGACTTAATTGCTCTTTCTGATTTACTATATGTGCTGCTCTGTCTAGCATCCAATGCGGATATCCACGTTTTAAAAATTTGTTTCGTGATTGGATTAGATCTTTAAATAAATCATTATTATTGTTACAGTTTCGCTTCAATCTCGTGAATTCACCTATAGGAATTGCCTTAACTGTGTGCCTGGGATGACTACTTTTAGCGTGAAGTAAACCATTACCTGCCATTGGTTTTACAAAAGTTCGTGTGGAAATAAGTTCATTAGGGACACCTGTCATCCTTTGCAGTCTCGGGCTGAATGTATGAATAAATTTCAAGAAATAGTGGAACGAGATCTTAAAACCCTGCAGAATCAAAGGGTTTCAGTCAAACACAATTTATCTATAAACCAGAAACGAGCTATTCAGGAGATAAAAGATATGAATGACATAGTTATAAAAACTAGTGATAAAGGAGGCATAATTGTCATCATGAATTCCTCTGACTACAAAAATGAAATTTTAAAATCTTTAGCGGACACTAATATTTACAAAAAATTGACTTCTGATCCTACCCCCTCATTTAAATCTGAAATTGACAAAATTATTGAAGAGGGAATATCTTTGGGGGTTCTGACCATTAAACAGGCTGATTTTTTACGAGTTTCTCATCCAGTGATGCCCATTTTATATGGGCTTCCTAAAATTCATAAACAAGCTGCTTTTCCACCTATGAGACCCATAGTCTCTAGCGTAGGATCTCTAAATGAATTTCTTGGCCAGTGGCTTGATTCTTTACTACAGCCATTGGTATCCAGGACCCCAGGATATATTAAGGATACCAAAGATATACTGGGTATCATAACAAAAAAGAAATGGAAATTGGAATATACTTGGCTAAGTTGCGATGTCGTTTCTTTATATACTTGTATCCCTCACAATGTTGCAATACAAGCATTACAATTCCATCTGAACAAGTATAGTTCATATTCAAGTGATCTGAGTAATTTTATTTTACAGGTAACTTATTTTCTTTTGACGCATAATTTCTTTTCTTTTGATTCTGAATATTTTTTGCAATGCACAGGTGTGGCCATGGGGGCTAAATTTTCACCTTCCCTAGCAAATCTGGTCATGTCTTATTGGGAGTATTCACACCTCTTTGCAGTTTCCAATCCGTTTTCTGCATGTATTCATTGGTATGGCAGATACATTGATGATACGCTGTTTATTTGGCGTGGCGATGTATCTGCCATACAGGACTTTGTAAATTATATTAACGACAACAATTTTAATTTAAAATTCACATATGTTCAGGCTGTGTCCAAGATTTCCTTTTTAGATCTGGAGTTGACAGGTGTCCCTAATGAACTTATTTCCACACGAACTTTTGTAAAACCAATGGCAGGTAAAGGCCCCTTCACATTAAGCGACGCTGCAGCGATACAGACAACGATCCGGATCGCTGCAGCGTCGCTGTTTGGTCGCTGGAGAGCTGTCACACAGACCGCTCTCCAGCGACCAACGATGCCGGTAACCAGGGTAAACATCGGGTAACTAAGCGCAGGGCCGCGCTTAGTAACCCGATGTTTACCCTCGTTACCATGCTAAAAGTAAAAAAAAACAAACACTAGATACTTACCTACCGCTGTCTGTCCTCCAGCGCTGCGCTCTGCTTCTCTGCTCTCCTCCTGTACTGGCTGTGAGCCGGAAAGCAGAGCGGTGACGTCACCGCTCTGCTTTCCGGCTCACAGCTAGTACAGGAGGAGAGCAGAGCACAGCGCTGGAGGACAGACAGCATTAGGTAAGTATCTAGTGTTTTTTTTTTTTTACTTTTAGCATGGTAACCAGGGTAAACATCGGGTTACTAAGCGCGGCCCTGCGCTTAGTTACCCGATGTTTACCCTGGTTACCAGTGAAGACATCGCTGGATCGGTGTCACACACGCCGATCCAGCGATGTCTCCAGGGAGTCCAGCGACGAAATAAAGTTCTGGACTTTATTCAGCGACCAATGATCTCCCAGCAGGGGCCTGATCGTTGGTCGCTGTCACACATAACGATTTCATTAACGATATCGTTGCTACGTCACAAATAGCAACGATATCGTTAACAATATTGTTATGTGTGAAGGTACCTTAATGGTTTACTTCACGCTAAAAGTAGTCATCCCAGGCACACAGTTAAGGCAATTCCTGTAGGTGAATTCACGAGATTGAAGCGAAACTGTAACAATAATAATGATTTATTTAAAGATCTAATCCAATCACGAAACAAATTTTTAAAACGTGGATATCCGCATTGGATGCTAGACAGAGCAGCACATATAGTAAATCAGAAAGAGCAATCAAGTCTTATCCCCTCAGAGATAGACAGTGGAACAAGCGATAATAATAAAAATAAAAAAAAGAAAATTATAAATAGAACTAATATAGGCAATAAACCATATGTGTGTCTACAATTTAGTACACAGTTTAATAAAATCAAAACTATTATTAATAAAGCTTTGCCCATTTTACTTGAAGATCCCACTCTTGCTCAGATTCTGTCTAAGGGATGCAATATAGTAGCCAGAAAAGCGCCCACCTTAGGCAACATAATATCTCCTAATCACTTTTCTTCTGAACATTCAACTAATACTTGGTTGCATTGTATAGGTTGTTACAAATGTAATGTAACTAATTGCACTACGTGCAGACATCTTACCACCGTTAAGTTTTTTGGTACCGGAGGAAATAAAAATCAATACAAAATTCAAACATTTATAAACTGTAATACACGATTTGTAGTCTACAAAATTGATTGTACGATTTGTGACAAATCATATATCGGGTGTACTACTCGGAAATTAAAAAACCGCATATCGGAACACTTGTATGACATCAAATGCACTACAAATAATAGTCGCACCATTTTCTCGGTGGCGAGGCATTTTATTGATTTTCATTCCCGCAATACAGCTTCTTTAAAAGTAATAGGTATTGAGAAAATTAAAAAACCTCCGCGCGGTGGGGATATTCACAGAGCGTTACTTACCAGAGAAGCGTTCTGGATCTTTAACCCCTTAATCCCATATGACGTACTATCCCGTCCAGGTGACCTGGGACTTAATTCCCATGGACGGGATAGTACGTCATATGCGATCGGCCGCGCTCACGGGGGGAGCGTGGCCGATCGCGGCCGGGTGTCAGCTGCCTATCGCAGCTGACATCCGGCACTATGTGCCAGGAGCGGTCACGGACCGCTCCCGGCACATTAACCCCCGGCACACCGCGATCAAAGATGATCGCGGTGTGCCGGCGGTGCAGGGAAGCATCGCGCAGGGAGGGGGCACCCTGCGGGCTTCCCTGAGCCGATCGGTACACGGTGATGTGCTCACCGTGTACCGAGCGTCTTCTCCCTGCAGTCCCCGGATCCAAAATGGCCGCCGGGCTGCATCCGGGTCCTGCAGGGAGCACTTCCGGGTCAGGATCAGGCTGCAGCTGCAGCTCTAATCCTGCCCGGCTGTATGTCAGATCACCGATCTAACAGAGTGCTGTGCACACTGTCAGATCGGTGATCTGTGATGTCCCCCCCTGGGACAAAGTGAAAAAGTAAAAAAAAAAAATTTCCACACTTGTAAAAAAAAATAAAAAAAAAAATCCTAAATAAAGCAGAAAAAAAAAAATATTATTCCCATAAATACATTTCTTTACATAAAAAAAAAACAAAAAAAACAATAAAAGTACACATATTTAGTATCGCCGCGTCCGTAACGACCCGACCTATAAAACTGGCCCACTAGTTAACCCCTTCAGTGAACACCGTAAGAAAAAAAAAAAAAAACGAGCCAAAAAACAACGCTTTATTATCATAACGCTGAACAAAAAGTGGAATAACACGCGATCAAAAAGACGGATATAAATAACCATGGTACCTCTGAAAACGTCATCTTGTCCCGCAAAAAACGAGCCGCCATATAGCATCATAACCAAAAAAATAAAAAAGTTATAGTCCTGAGAATAAAGTGATGCCAAAATAATTATTTTTTCTATAAAATAGCTTTTATCGTATAAAAGCGCCAAAACATAAAAAAAATGATATAAATGAGGTATCGCTGTAATCGTACTGACCCGAAGAATAAAACTGCTTCATCAATTTTACCAAACGCGGAACGGTATAAACGCCTCCCCCAAAAGAAATTCATGAATAGCTGGTTTTTGGTCATTCTGCCTCACAAAAAATCGGAATAAAAAGCGATCAAAAACTGTCACATGTCCGAAAATGTAACCGATAAAAACGTCAACTCGTCCCGCAAAAAACAAGACCTCACATGACTCTGTGGACCAAAATATGGAAAAATTATAGGTCTCAAAATGTGGAGACGCAAAAACTTTTTTGCTATAAAAAGCGTCTTTTAGTGTGTGACGGCTGCCAATCATAAAAATCCGATATAAAAAACTCGCTATAAAAGTAAATCAAACCCCCCTTCATCACCCCCTTAGTTAGGCTAGGTTCACATTGCGTTAATGGGTTAACGCTAACGGACAGCGTTGCACGGCGAAAATGTCACAATTAACGCCGTGCAACGGGTCCGTTAGCACAACCATTGACAGCAATGTGATTTTCGGGTGTAGCGCATCGCTAGAGCGTGCCATTTTCGGCTCGCGCTAGCAAGGTGCCGTTCTTTTGTGGCGCGCCTCAGACGCTGCTTGCAGCGTCCGCGGCGCGCCCGAGGTCCGATCCCCGATCTTCCAGAGCGGGGACGTTAACGCGACCACTAAACACGACACCTAAAAAGACATTGCGTTAGCGCAATCCGCTAGTGCTAAACGGATTTCCCTAATGCAATGTGAACCTAGCCTTAGGGAAAAATAATAAAATTAAAAAAAATGTATTTATTTCCATTTTCCCATTAGGGTTAGGGTTAGGGCTAGGGTTAGGGCTAGGGTTAGGGTTAGGGTTTGTATTACATTTACGGTTGGGATTAGGGTTGGGATTAGAATTAGGGGTGTGTCAGGGTTAGGTGTGTGGTTAGGGTTACAGTTGGGATTAGGGTTAGGGGTGCGTTTGGATTAGGGTTTCAGTTATAATTGGGGGTTTCCACTGTTTAGACACATCAGGGGCTCTCCAAACGCGACATGGCGTCCGATCTCAATTCCAGCCAATTCTGCATTGAAAAAGTAAAACAGTGCTCCTTCACTTCCGAGCTCTCCCGTGCGCCCAAACAGGGGTTTACCCCAACATATGGGGTATCATCGTACTCGAGACAAATTGGACAACAACTTTTTGGGTCCAAGTTCTCTTGTTATCCTTGGGAAAATAAAAATTTGGGGGGCTAAAAATCATTTTTGTGGGAAAAAAAAGGATTTTTTATTTTCACGGCTCTGCGTTGTAAACTGTAGTGAAACACTTGGGGGTTCAAAGTTTTCACAACACATCTAGATAAGTTCCATGGGAGGTCTAGTTTCAATATGGGGTCACTTGTGGGTGGTTTCTACTGTTTGGGTACATCAGGGGCTCTGCAAATGCAACGTGACGCCTGCAGACCAATCCATCTAAGTCTGCATTCCAAATGGCGCTCCTTCCCTTCCGAGCTCTGCCATGCGCCCAAACAGTGGTTCCCCCCCACATACGGGGTATCAGCGTACTCAGGACAAATTGAACAACAACTTTTGGGGTCCAATTTATTCTGTTACCCTTGTAAAAATACAAAGCTGGGGGCTAAAAAATCATTTTTGTGAAAAAAAAAAAGAATTTTTATTTTCACGGCTCTGCATTATAAACTGTAGTGAAACACTTAGGGGTTCAAAGTTCTCACAACACATCTAGATAAGTTCCTTGGGAGGTCTAGTTTCTAATATGGGGTCACTTGTGGGGGGTTTGTACTGTTTGGGTACATCAGGGGCTCTGCAAATGCAACGTGACTCCTGCAGACCAATCCATCTAAGTCTGCATTCCAAATGGCGCTCCTTCCCTTCCGAGCTCTGCCATGCGCCCAAACAGTGGTTCCCCCCCACATATGGGGTATCAGCGTACTCAGGACAAATTGGACAACAACTTTTGGGGTCCAATTTATTATGTTACCCTTGTGAAAATACAAAACTGGGGGCTAAAAAATAATTTTTGCGAAAAAAAAAAAAAAATTATTTTAACGGCTCTGCGTTATAAACTGTAGTGAAACATTTGGGGGTTCAAAGCTCTCAAAACACATCTAGATAAGTTCCTTATGGGGTCTAGTTTCCAAAATGGTGTCACTTGTGGGGGGTTTTAATGTTTAGGCACATCAGGGGCTCTCCAAACCAACATGGCGTCCCAACTTAATTCCAGTCAATTTTGCATTGAAAAGTCAAATGGCGCTCCTTCCCTTCCGAGCTCTGCTATGCACCCAAAAAGTGGTTTACCCCCACATATGGGGTATCGTCGCACTCAGGACAAATTGCACAACAACTTTTGTGGTCTAATTTCTTCTCTTACCCTTGGGAAAATAAAAAATTGGGGGCGAAAAGATCATTTTTGTGAAAAAATAAGATTTTTTATTTTTACGGCTCTGCATTATAAACTTCTGTGAAGCACTTGTTGGGTCAAAGTGCTCACCACACATCTAGATAAGTTCCTTAAGGGGTCTACTTTTCAAAATGGTGTCACTTGTGAGGGGTTCCAATGTTTAGGCACATCAGGGGCTCTCCAAACGCAACATGGCGTCCCATCTCAATTCCAGTCAATTTTGCATTGAAAAGTCAAATGGCGCTCCTTCCCTTCCGAGCTCTGCCATACGCCCAAACAATGGTTTACACCCATATATGGGGTATCAGCGTACTCAGGACAAATTGGCCAACAATTTTTGAGGTCCAATTTCTTCTCTTACTCTTGGGAAAATAAAAAATTGGGGGCGAAAAGATCATTTTTGTGAAAAAATATGATTTTTTATTTTTACGGCTCTGCATTATAAACTTCTGTGAAGCAATTGGTGGGTCAAAGTGGTCACCACACATCTAGATAAGTTCCTTAGGGTGTCTACTTTCCAAAATGGTGTCACTTGTGGGGGGGTTTCAATGTTTAGGCACATCAGTGGCTCTCCAAACGCAACATGGTGTCCCATCTCAATTCCTGTCAATTTTGCATTTAAAAGTCAAATGGCGCTCCTTCCCTTCCGAGCTCTGCCATGCGCCCAAACAGTGGTTTACTCCCACATATGGGCTATCAGCGTACTCAGTACAGATTGTACAACAATGTTTGGCATCCATTTTATCCTGTTACCCTTGGTAAAATAAAACAAATTGGAGCTGAAATAAATTTTGTGTGAAAAAAAGTTAAATATTCATTCTTATTTAAACATTCCAAAAATTCCTGTGAAACCCCTGAAGGGTTAATAAACTTCTTGAATGTGGTTTTGAGCACCTTGAGGGGTGCAGTTTTTAGAATGGTCTCACACTTGGGTATTTTCTATCATATAGACCCCTCAAAATGACATCAAATGAGATGTGGTCCCTAAAAAAAATGGTGTTGTAAAAATGAGAAATTGCTGGTCAACTTTTAACCCTTATAACTCCCTAACAAAAAAAAATTTTGGTTCCAAAATTGTGCTGATGTAAAGTAGACATGTGGGAAATGTTACTTATTAAGTATTTTGCGTGAGATATCTCTGTGATTTAAGGGCATAAAAATTTAAAGTTGGAAAATTGCGAAACTTTCTAAATTTTCGCCAAATTTCCGTTTTTTTCACAAATAAACGCAAGTTATATCGAATAAATGTTACTACTAAAATGAAGTACAATATGTCACGAGAAAACAATGTCAGAATCGCCAAGATCCGTTGAAGCGTTCCAGAGTTATAACCTCATAAATGGACAGTGGTCAGAATTGTAAAAATTGGCCCGGTCATTAACGTGCAAACCACCCTCGGGGCTTAAGGGGTTAATCTAGGTACAAGGTTTCCAGGTGGTTTGAACAAACGAAATGAACTAATATTTCATTACTAGCAATGTCCCTCCCTCTGTATTTTTTCATTTTCTTTATGTCTTTATTCTTATTCATTGTGCATTGTTTATTGTTCATTATCTATTGTATATATCCTTCTGCACATTATTGTTTTGAATTTATTGGGTACATTTGTGAATTTTTTATTTTTTTTTTACCTATGTATCACATGACATTTTTCTAGCATTTGATTGGTGCTATATTGTATATATACCGGATATGTCATTTAGCAGATCAGCTGTGATAAAGACCGCTTGGTCGAAACGCGTCGCTCGCCTTACTATGTGTATGATGCCGTCCCAGGAGTTGTCTCCTTATTTTAATATTAATGTTGGATTAAACTTTTATATTTTATTTGGAAGCTGGATCATCTTTTCGTTTTTTGGATATTCTTCACGTCACGTCAGGACGGAGATCCGTGCTTCCTGTATTTCCTCGGTGTGCTGGCTCCCTGCCTTTTGTCTAAATGTGGTGGATGCAGGGTCCACAGGGGACAGCAAGTTTGGGACAGTTCTGCCTAGCCCACGGTCTAGGAAACAGTTGGCTGTAGCCGTTCGCACCCCCTCCTCCTCCTCCTCGTCCTCCTGCAGAAGCGAGACCTCGTCCACAGACCGCAGTCGCACAACCACTCCATCCGCAGCTGCCACTGTTGCACACCAGGTCTTCCATTATGGGGCAGCTACTGGCAAACGTCAGCAGGCTGTATTGGCTATGAAGTGTTTGGGCGACAACAGACACACCGCTGAAGTTCTGTCCGAGTTCTTGCAGAAAGAAACGCAGTCGCGGCTGGGCACTGTAGATCTTGAGGCAGGCAAGGTAGTGAGTGATAACGGAAGGAATTTCATGGCTGCCATCTCCCTTTCCCAACTGAAACACATTCCTTGCCTGGCTCACACCTTAAACCTGGTGGTGCAGTGCTTCCTGAAAAGTTATCCGGGGTTATCCGACCTGCTCCTCAAAGTGCGTGGACTTTGCTCACATATCCGCCGTTCGCCCGTACACTCCAGCCATATGCAGACCTATCAGCGTTCTTTGAACCTTCCCCAGCATCGCCTAATCATAGACGTTGCAACAAGGTGGAACTCAACACTGCACATGCTTCAGAGACTGTGCGAACAGAGGCGGGCTGTTATGTTTTTGTGGGAGGATACACATACACGGGCAGGCAGTAGGATGGCAGACATGGAGTTGTCAGGTGTGCAGTGGTCGAAGATTCAAGACATGTGTCAAGTCCTTCAGTGTTTTGAGGAATGCACACGGCTGGTTAGTGCAGACAACGCCATAATAAGCATGAGCATCCCCCTAATGCGTCTGCTGATGCAAAGTTTGGCGCACATAAAGGATCAGGCGTCTGCAGCTGAGGAAGAGGAAAGCCTTGATGACAGTCAGCCATTGTCTGGCCAGGGCAGTGTACAGGACGAGGTAGCGGGCGAACAGGAGGAGGAGGACGAGGAGGATGATGGGGATGATTATATTTTTAATGAGGAAGCTTTTCCGGGGCCAGTGGAAATTGTTGGCGCGGCAAGGCCGGGTTCTGGTTTTTGGAGGGACACAAGTGACGTGGATTTGCCTGAAACTGCCCCTCAACCAAGCACAACCACAGATTTGAGAACTGGAACTTTGGGCCACATGGCGGATTATGCCTTACGTATCCTCAAAAGGGACACACGCATAACAAAAATGATGAACGATGACGATTACTGGTTGGCCTGCCTCCTTGATCCTCGCTATAAAGGCAAATTGCAAAATATAATGCCACATGAGAACTTGGAACTAATATTAGCAACCAAACAATCAACTCTTATTGACCGTTTGCTTCTGGCATTCCCTGCACACAGCGCCCGTGATCGTTCTAACACGAGCTGCAGGGGCCAGCAGACCAGAGGTGTTAGAGGGGCAGAAATCAGAAGTGGCGTTGGCCAGAGGGGTTTTCTGACCAGGTTGTGGAGTGATTTTGCTATGACCGCAGACAGGACAGGTACTGCAGCATCAATTCAAAGTGACAGGAGACAACATTTGTCCAGTATGGTTACTAACTATTTTTCATCCCTTATCGACGTTCTCCCTCAACCGTCATTCCCATTTGATTACTGGGCATCAAAATTAGACACCTGGCCAGAATTGGCAGAATATGCATTGCAGGAGCTTGCTTGCCCGGCAGCTAGTGTCCTATCAGAAAGAGTATTCAGTGCTGCAGGTTCAATACTAACAGAAAAAAGGACTCGTCTGGCTACCCAAAATGTAGATGATCTAACCTTCATTAAAATGAACCACAACTGGATTTCGAAATCTTTTGCCCCACCTTGCCCGGCTGACACCTAGCTTTCCTATGTAAAGGTCTTGCCTGTGGACTATTCTGAATGACTTTTCCAATCTCGTAATTTGCAGCACCTGATTGTCCAGCATCCGACATGTTAACACCTCCCTAAATGGCCAAAGTCCCCACACGGGGCCGTGGTATCGCCACTTGGCGCCAGCACCCGTGAGAGTACTGTTTGTCTGAAGAAGTGGGTGTGCCTGCTTTTGGTCGACGGCACTGCCATTAGGTCCCTCATAGTACAATAAAGTGTCTGGCGGTGGTGGTGCGCACCCAACGTCAGACACACCGTTGTAATATGAGGGGCCCTGGGCCTGTACTGCCGGCCACAAGACAGTCCCACCCCCAGGTCAAACAGTGCTCTACCACTTGCAAAATTTTCTCTCACAGCTCCACCAATGTTTAGTCTATGCGCTGACATCCTTCAATGCCTGGCACTGTCAATACCATTGTATTGACATTTTTCTTATGTTAGGCCTTCGAAGCCTGTCTGCGGTCACTCCTTCCACTAGGCCTCCACTGACCTGTCTACTGCTGCCCGTGTTCCCCTGGAACCAATTGTAAATTGCCTACATCCAAATTTTTGTTATGTTAGGCCTTCGAAGCCTGTCTGCGGCCCGTTCTTTCCACTACTACTACACTGACCAGGCCACTGCTGCCCGTGTTCCCCTGGAACCAATTTTAAATTGCCTACAGCCAGCCCAATTTATTATGTTAGGGCTTCGAAGCCTGTCTGCGGTCCCTCCTTCCACTAGGCCTCCACTGACCTGTCTACTGCTGCCCGTGTTCCCCTGGAACCAATTTTAAATTGCCTACAGCCAGCCCAATTTATTATGTTAGGGCTTCGAAGCCTGTCTGCGGTCCCTCCTTCCACTAGGCCTCCACTGACCTGTCTACTGCTGTCCGTGTTCCCCTGGAACCAATTGTAAATTGCCTACATCCCAATTTTTGTTATGTTAGGCCTTCGAAGCCTGTCTGCGGCCCGTTCTTTCCACTACTACTACACTGACCAGGCCACTGCTGCCCGTGTTCCCCTGGAACCAATTTTAAATTGCCTCCAGCCAGCCCAATTTATTATGTTAGGCCTTCAAAGCCTGTCTGCGGTCCCTCCTTCCACTAGGCCTCCACTGACCTGTCTACTGCTGCCCGTGTACCCCTTGAACCAACATCAGAAAATATAAAAATAAGTATTTTGCTTATAAAAAAGAAAATACTGGAGAGATATCAAATGCAGACATTTTAACATTAAAAACAAACACATACAACAAAAATCTGGTACAGTACTAAAAATGGCCACCAGCTACAATAACTTTCTCCTGCAAGTAGTTAACTGAAAGTTTTTTTCAATTTAAAACACAGATATGGCATCCACCGAGTGTTGTCCTGTCGCGTCTTCTTTATATTATTGCCAAGAAGATGCAAAACAATGAAAATAATAAAATCATTATTTACCAAAAAAATAGAGTAAGTCAAAACCACATTGCAAATAAACATTCATTACAAATAAAGAAGCAGGGCGCGTCCGAGGGTGAGTATATACCTAATAAGAATATAATCACCCTCGGATGCGCCCTGCTTCTTTCCGACAGCCTTCCTTCCTAAGAATCAGCCCTTCCGTGGTGTAGAGAGAGGGTGTGTTACACTCCAAGGTGTTCCCCAGGTTGCCTTTCCTGAGCTTCGATCTTCATGCTCTCGTTTAGTAGTTGTCGGAAAGTAGGCTGCATTAGGCCTACAAATTGGGTATGGGGTGGAGAGAGATGGTGTGTTACACTCCAAGGTGTTCCCCAGGTTTCCTTGCCTATGCTTCGGTCTTCCGACTCTCGTTTAGTAGTTGTAGAAAACTACACTGCATTAGGCCTACAAAATGGGTATCGGGTGGAGAGAGATGGTGTGTTACACTCCAAGTTGTTCCCCAGGTTTCCTTGCCATTGCTTCGGTCTTCCGACTCTCGTTTAGTAGTTGTAGAAAACTACACTGCATTAGGCCTACAAAATGGGTATCGGGTGGAGAGAGATGGTGTGTTACACTCCAAGGTGTTCCCCAGGTTTCCTTGCCATTGCTTCGGTCTTCAGACTCTCGTTTAGTAGTTGTAGAAAACTACACTGCATTAGGCCTACAAAATGGGTATCGGGTGGAGAGAGATGGTGTGTTACACTCCAAGGTGTTCCCCAGGTTTCCTTGCCATTGCTTCGGTCTTCAGACTCTCGTTTAGTAGTTGTAGAAAACTACACTGCATTAGGCCTACAAAATGGGTATCGGGTGGAGAGAGATGATTTGTTACACTCCAAGGTGTTCCCCAGGTTTCCTTGCCATTGCTTCGGTCTTCCGACTCTCATTTAGTAGTTGTAGAAAACTACACTGCATTAGGCCTACAAAATGGGTATCGGGTGGAGAGAGATGGTGTGTTACACTCCAAGCTGTTCCCCAGGTTTCCTTGCCATTGCTTCGGTCTTCCGACTCTCGTTTAGTAGTTGTAGAAAACTACACTGCATTAGGCCTACAAAATGGGTATCGGGTGGAGAGAGATGGTGTGTTACACTCCAAGGTGTTCCCCAGGTTTCCTTGCCATTGCTTCGGTCTTCAGACTCTCGTTTAGTAGTTGTAGAAAACTACACTGCATTAGGCCTACAAAATGGGTATCGGGTGGAGAGAGATGGTGTGTTACACTCCAAGGTGTTCCCCAGGTTTCCTTGCCATTGCTTCGGTCTTCCGACTCTCGTTTAGTAGTTGTAGAAAACTACACTGCATTAGGCCTACAAAATGGGTATCGGGTGGAGAGAGATGGTGTGTTACACTCCAAGGTGTTCCCCAGGATTCCTTGCCATTGCTTCGGTCTTCCGACTCTCATTCAGTAGTTGTAGAAAACTACACTGCATTAGGCCTACAAAATGGGTATCGGGTGGAGAGAGATGGTGTGTTACACTCCAAGGTGTTCCCCAGGTTTCCTTGCCATTGCTTCGGTCTTCCGACTCTCATTCAGTAGTTGTAGAAAACTACACTGCATTAGGCCTACAAAATGGGTATCGGGTGGAGAGAAATGGTGTGTTACACTCCAAGGTGTTCTCCAGGTTGCCTTTCCAGAGCTTCGATCTTAATGCTCTCGTTTAGTAGTTGTAGAAAACTACACTGCATTAGGCCTACAAAATGGGTATCGGGTGGAGAGAGATGGTGTGTTACACTCCAAGGTGTTCCCCAGGTTTCCTTGCCATTGCTTCGGTCTTCCGACTCTCGTTTAGTAGTTGTAGAAAACTACACTGCATTAGGCCTACAAAATGGGTATCGGGTGGAGAGAGATGGTGTGTTACACTCCAAGGTGTTCCCCAGGTTTCCTTGCCATTGCTTCGGTCTTCCGACTCTCGTTTAGTAGTTGTAGAAAACTACACTGCATTAGGCCTACAAAATGGGTATCGGGTGGAGAGAGATGGTGTGTTACACTCCAAGGTGTTCCCCAGGTTTCCTTGCCATTGCTTCGGTCTTCAGACTCTCGTTCAGTAGTTGTAGAAAACTACACTGCATTAGGCCTACAAAATGGGTATCGGGTGGAGAGAGATGGTGTGTTACACTCCAAGGTGTTCTCCAGGTTGCCTTTCCAGAGCTTCGATCTTAATGCTCTCGTTTAGTAGTTGTTGGAAACTACACTGCATTAGGCCTCCAAATTGGCTATGGGGTGGAGAGAGATGGTGTGTTACACTCCAAGGTGTTCTCCAGGTTTCCTCGCCATTGCTTCGATCTTCCGACTCTCGTTTAGTAGTTGTAGAAAACTACACTGCATTAGGCCTACAAAATGGGTATCGGGTGGAGAGAGATGGTGTGTTACACTCCAAGGTGTTCCCCAGGTTTCCTTGCCATTGCTTCGGTCTTCCGACTCTCGTTTAGTAGTTGTAGAAAACTACACTGCAATAGGCCTGCAAAATGGGTATGGGGTGGAGAGAGATGGTGTGTTCCACTCCAAGGTGTTCTCCAGGTTGCCTTTCCTGAGCTTCTATCTTCAGGCTCTCGTTAAATTGTGGTTAAATGGAACAACTGCATTTGGCGTACTAGTTGGTTTGGGGCCTACTAACAGTGTCTGCCGCTCCTTGCTGTTCTCCTGGTTTCCTGTCCTGAAATTCCATTTTCAGGCGCTCGTTAAGTAGTTGTTAATGTTAGACTGCATTTGGCCTACTAGTTGGGTTGGGGCCTACTATCGGTGTCTGCCACTCCTTGCTGTTCTCCTCCACTGAACAAAGCTGTGCCGCCTGTTTACTACGGTTGCCAATTTTGAACTGCATTTCGACTACTTACTGATTTGGGCCTACTCTCTGTGTCAGCCTCTCATTCCAGTTGTCCTCCACTGCAATGCCCCCTGGTTATTCCTGTGTTACCAATTTTGAACTGCATTTAGCCAACTTTATTCTTTGGGCCTATATCTGTGTTTCCTCCTCATCCTGCCCATTGCCCAGCCAGTGATAGATGAGTCTGCTGGTACATTGACCCATAACGCAACATTCCCCGTGCACGCTACACAACAACATTGTGACCCTGCTGAAAGTCAGGTTGCTCTTCCCGCATACCATACCACCTTACACGGGGACAAAGAGGAAGGTGCAGATGAAAGTGCAGGTTCCTTCATCAGGTGGGGGGAGGAATACTAGTTGGCGACGTCACTGGCACAGGGCCTCTCATAGTACGCAAAAGTGTTGCTGCCGGTGGGAGGCGCCCCCGCCGTGCAAACACACCGCTGTACTTTGAGGGGCTTGTGCCAGTGCCAATGCCAACGAGTGGGCCCCACCTGCTTGCTCAGGTTCACAGCACTTGCAAAGTTTAAATACTTATCTCTCCCTGCTCCACTGCCGTGACGTGGTCCAGATTTCCTGGGCCCACTAATTACTTGAACCAGCCCTACCCACCACAACTTTAGCCAAATGACCCCCAATTTCAAATGCCTTCCAATTATTATAAGGTAAATTACGCTTGACAAGCTTCATTAAGAAGAATGGATGGTTTTGACATTAAAATGGGCACTCTAGGTGTTTTCCTGGCCCCCACTCACTGCCGACTATGCTGCCCCATTGACTTGCATTGGGTTTCGTGTTTCGGTCGATCCCGACTTTACGTCATAATCGGCCGATTTCACTCGACCCGACTTTTGAGATAGTCGGGTTTCGCGAAACCCGGCTCGACTCTAAAAAGGTCAAGGTCGCTCAACTCTACTGGCAATGGCTTCAGCTTTTAGGACTCTGTTAATAAGTATCAGCAGCCCGTTTTTTAAATTGTTTTCTGCTCTAGAATTAGTTGGTGTCTTGTAAGCTCAGCTTTCCAATAGATCATGTTTCCAGTCAAATACTAAAGTCTGGTGCCTGTGACACAACCATAAAGTCAAAAGGACAAGTAGCTTTCACAGGAAATGAAAAAATGTGTTCTAGAATAACTAGGATTCCAGAACTTGTAGATTTTAGGAGATTCACTAAATGTAAACAATTTAATGGATTTGAGGGACTAGAAAAAAAGATTTGTTTTTTTGTAAACACCTACTCTTGTCCATAGCTGCGTGCCCGTGATCAGGAATAGTAGCATTATGGATGTAACGTATTTTAACTGCTTCTAAAATGCTGCATTGTAGAGTACAAGCACAGTGGATAGGATTAATAGAAATTACATGACCACTGTGCTTCTTTATAATGCTGCGTAAACTCACCAGCAGTACAGGATTCCAAACCGCAGCATGTCAATTTCTCTTGTGGTAAAACTCAGTCTTCTGTGTGGAATTTCCCAACAGACTTGCATTAGAAAATAAAAGCGTTGTAGAGTACGATTATGCAGCGTAAACAAACCCAAAAAAATCCATCTAAATATAGATAAATGAATAATTTAAAAAAATGATGTGAGGTCACCCATATTTTTGATAACCAGCCCAGGTAAAGCAGACAGCTGCGGGCTTATTTTATCAAGCTGAGAAGAACCCCGGTTATTGGGCCTGTCCCAGCCCAAAAAATACAAGCCTGTAGCCTCTCCAGAAGTGGTGCATCACATTGGATTGGCTAATTCTAGCTCTTTGCCCAGCTCTTCCCAATTGCCCTGGTGCAATGGCAAATGGGGTAAAAATTGGGGTTGATGACAGCTGTGATTTGTCAAGAATCACATCTGCCATTAATTCCTTGTGTTAGTAAAACTGTATGAAAGCCTGAACAAGCACTGATCATGGGAATATTTCCTGTGACTGCAAATGCAGCTCAGACCTATTTATTTGAGTTGTAATACCTGACATGCCCCCATACACAGGAATGAATAGGCTTTCTAAAATGTTTTAACATTTGGGGTTTCGACACTTGGCACTCAACACCTAATAGCTATTTGAAGTGACCGCAATGCTGGGCAAGCACTGCAGTCTCATCAGTGTATACAGTTCCTCCTACTAGTTGTAGTGGCTGTGCTGCATATAGCAATATTGTCCTATTCATTTGGTGTGCTTTAAATATCTGCCAAAATCTAGAATAGAGCTTGACTGCTGAAACTGAAGAGGAATCCGAGCCATTTTTGGTAAAATATATTATAAGAAGGGCTAGTCTACAAATGTGAATGTGTAAATAAGATCCATATGTGTAGGTATGAAGAAGGGCTAGTCTACAAATGTGAATGTGTAAATAAGATCCATATGTGTAGGTCATTTAAAGCAGGGGTGTCAAACTGCATTCCTCGAGGGCTGCAAACAGGTCATGTTTTCAGGATTTCCTTGTACTGCACAGGTGATAATTTAATCACCTACACAAATAATGAGTTGGTGATTAAATTATCACCTGTGCAGTACAAGGAAATCCTGAAAACATGACCTGTTTGCAGCCCTCGAGGAATGCAGTTTGACACCCCTGATTTAAAGTGTCAAAGAGGTAGTCTGTATTGTGGACTGCTCATATTTTTGCAGTATGGAATAAATTTCCTGTATTTATAGAAATTTCAAAAGTATGAAATTGGCCACCACTGCTGTAAACTCTTAGCTTACTCTCTCCTGACATCCACATCCAACATGTCTGCCCTCTTGTATAACGTAATAACTTTGTGAATTGTAAATTACAAACTTTAGGTGCTGCATCTGCACACAATTATTGACTTTGCTTTAGTGCACATCTATAGATAAAATATTTTATTTTAATAATTGCTGATTCTTTTGTTTGTACAGACCAAAAGTAAAACAAATTCATATATCTACTGAATGAAATATAACTTTGTAATTGGAGTTCACAAGGTTAAGATGAGCTCTACAAATCTTGCCAAAATCATCTGCTGTTGACGGCAAAGAATAATTGCTTGTTCATTGTGCCCTTACATCAGGAATGGTTTTGATACATCTTGTATTTCTGGTCATTTATCAGAGGTTGACATTCTCCCCGCATTCTCCACATCTATCTCACCATGAGACAAGAGAGTGAGACTTGAGCTTATTGCCACAAGTGAGCTGTCTGAGAGAAGCAAAATTAATTTAACACATTCGTTGGGCTCCAATGTGCCACTTAATACAAATCACCCAAAATATGTACCAAGGGAGTGTAACTGCTATGCCCCCATTAAAATTACAGGAAACCTTGAATGGTAAAATTTATGAAGAGCACTAAGCAAACACTTTACAGTCACATAATGTGTCAATTGTATCAATAGAAAAACTCAAATATATATCTAGTTGCTTAGTCCCTAAGGATTGATTCATGCACTGCCATAAAATCCAATAAAATAGTTACAAGATTTCATGTAAATAGTAATAAATAGTAAAACTAAGTGTTCTGTAAGCACATAATGGTTAACATTCCTAGTGCAAACCCTATCCTAGTAATGGTGAGCAATGTAATGCATAGATGTATGTTATATCTTATGGATGAAAGACAATAGTATCTCTAGGGTTGTGATCCAACTGTAGAAAAAATTAGCTTCTTCCTACAGTATAGATGTTAAAAGATTTCCATAACTCTCTGAGTCTTCAAGATAGAGTGCCATTAAAGTACCTCCATTTTATGGAGTCTTTCCTTATTCTTAACTGATTTTTCAATGATTGTGGAGTCTTTCACTGACATGACCCCATAACTCCTTAAAATATATGTTAAATTAGTTGACATTTTCAAGCATAAAGAACGTGTATAGCATCTCGTACGTCCAAGTTAACCTCGGCAGGCCTTTCCAGCACTGGCAGATGACAAAAAATTCCATCTCTTCCTAATTAGAATTCTGGCTGTCTTCTTACATGGCCCGTATTCAGAGGTGCTCTAAAGTTACTATTTTTGGAAGGAGTAATACTTTATTTGAAGAATAACATGGTAATTTAAAAACTCATTGGCTTGAGATATGGATGTGTAACTTGTAAAAAATTCAACAAGATGTTATTTTTTTGTAATGTTGAGAATATAAACTTTAGCCCTAGCAAAATGTCTTTAGGTTAGGACAATAACATTGTAAATGAATACGTGAGAACCATGATATAGGTGATATGCTTGATAGAATGAAAACTTATACTTCAGAGATTTTATAACCATAAAAGCCACTGCTGCAGCTAACAAGGTTCTTCAGTAGAGAATGCGCAAATTGTGCAAGTCATAATGCTATCTACTATGGACAATATGAATTGTCACGGAGATAATGGTAAAAAAAAAGCCAGTAAAATTTGGGAAACTGATTATCTTTAAGGCGTTTTCCAGGATTATATTAATTTATTAATATGAGCCAAAAAACTACCAGGCAGGTAGTTGCTAACTACCTGCCTGTTCTATCTGGCGCTGCTTCAGACCAGTCATTGACATTGACTGATTCAGCTGCTGCATGTCAACAGAGCAGCCTTGTTTCATCCGGGCTGCACTGTTGACGGGGTGTGAATACTGGCATCATACTGATCAACAGCCGGCTTCCCACAGTTAGGCAGCGGTGAGTCGGCTGTCAGACAGAACAGAAAAGGACACAACCCACTGTTCTGCTGACTTGATGTCAGTAGAAGCTGCAGAATCACTGGCAGGAGTGGTCTGTAATTCCTCTGTGCCAGCAGAGATCGGAGAAGAGCAGAAAAGGCAAATAGGTAACAGCTAGTTCTTAGGACCATAGTAAAAAAATAATATCATCATCTTGGATAACCTCTTTAAGCAAGAGAAAGATAGTTGAGACTGAGGACTTGGTATTTGAATCTATCACAATGCCCTCTTTCTCAACAAAAGTCGCTAAAACTGTTGAAATAACAATCTTTTCTCCTATCCAAAGTATAGAGAATGTAAAAAAAAATGAGTCCGCAGCACTAGGCTGTCACAATATTTTTTGCTATAGTGTTCACTTCTCCCAATGAACACCACTGAATACAAGTTTCATTTCTATGTATAACTGAGGTTACAAATGAAGTAAAGTAAAAATGATTTCTTGGTCACAATGGCACTAGCATCAATATATGCATAGAAATGTTCTAATCTGGATAATTATAAGAATTGCACATTTTTGGCAACATGGGATGTGATTAAATTAGTTTTTTTCATACACACATTTTTAGAATTTTTCAAAGAAAATATCATTTTTTTATAGTCTGCATAACATTGAAAACGCTAGGGATTCCAATGGAACTTTCTGTATAATTTGGTACCTTAATGTTTGATAAACCATACTTCTTCATAGCGAAAATTCATAACACGTTTGTGTGGAGACACGAGGGTCAGCGGGTGCTCTTGTCTGCAGGACTGGCTGTCTGTAGAAAGGCCTCGTGGACCAGGGCTTATCCCATTGGATGCTCATACACCTTTCCCATGGGCCGAATACTACTTAGACACACAGAGGGTGAGGGTAACACAGTGTGGCAATACTTTATTGAACCAACAACAGACAATAACATATGGTACAATCCCAGCAAGTACATAAGATGTTGCAAATGGCAAATTCTTACCCTTCCACTGGCTTGCTGGAAATGAGAACATCTGCGACTTTGGGGCTTCCAGTGCGAACCACCCCAGTCAGTAGCACACTGCACTTGGCAGGCATCCACATAGAGGTGGTATCGGCAAGCTTAGGAAGCTGACAGTCCATTGAGATACATGGCCAGGTTACCTGATGGTCCCAACCTGGATTCTCCATACGTCTTCATTGGTTTAGTGATAGGATAGGCAATGGATCAAATCTGTATTCTTATGTTTGGAGCCCTGATGCATTGGTTACTGTCCTGTAGAGCCTTCCTGCAGAAGGAAAGAAGTCCCTTTTTACACCTACAGCTGTCCTTCAGGACATTATCCATAGGTTTGGAGGGAAGTGGGAGGAGGTAATTTCTCAATATTTGAGTGTTCAATTAACCTGCATATTTTGACCTTCAATATTTGAATAACAACATTCTGCATGGACTGATACAATAGGAACTAACCAAAATAACGAACAACAATTGTTCAATTAACCTGCAGCTTTGTCTCTCAAAGATAGTAGAACAATAAGCTGCAAGGACTGATACAATAGCTAGTCAGCAACCATTCAACAAATCAACAAACATTGATTCAACCTACAACAAGAGTCAACGTTTAGTTTCAAATGAACAATAGTTCATTGCCCTGGGCCTACTGAATAATACATATTGCAAAATTAAGAATAAAAGTGGTGTCATCACAATTGGGAATAAAGGTTTTGTTCACAGAAGTTTTAAGAGATCTGAAGGAGTTGAACCTATGTTATATCTTTTGAATCTGTTTCAGTTTATTTAAACCCTGAAAGCATAAAAGCACCAGTTGCCAGCAGGCTCTTTCACCATTTTACTAACAAGCACTGGTCTGAGGTCAGATCCGAATTTTACATAAAACATTGTGATCTGAACGCCGGGCCAGTACCTGCAAACTGTCTGGCATAACAACTAATGCATTGAGCAGGTGGTATGAATCTCGTTGATCAGCTCCTCCATTAACACCAGGTGAAAACAAAACCACGCCAGTCATATGTGAAAACTGCTTAAGGCAAAACATGTATGATTGGGTAATCAAAGAATGCAAGGTCATGGAGGAGCATGAATGTATTTTAAAGCCTTCTTATTAGCTTTTCACCAATGTTGCTACCATCAATGGTTACTTTTTCTATTTCAGTTAGAAAATTACATCCAGGATAATGTAAAAAGTGAGATGCCAGCTTCCCATCTACTAGCTGACCAGAATCAAACAAGCACTGTGTTGGAAACTGGAGCAAATCTAATAAGCCAAACAGCAGAACAAACACGCAAGCTTACTGAAGTTGAGACCCAGGTATGCAATACTATCAGACACTAAGGCCAGGTTCCCATTCATATGGCCATCTGTTTTTCTTTCCCTCTGTTGTGACAGTGAAACTCCAAAGAGAAACATCAGATGTTGCACCAGGCCCTTCAAAGACCCAGTTCAAAAAATTCTATACTCTTTTTGATCTGGCTCACAATTTCTACTTCTGAACTTGTGAGCTGCTCACGAGTTCACAAGTAGAAACTTGTGAAACATCTTTATGACAACTGATGCTGTTTCAACATTAGTTGTCATCAGATGAGGTCCAAAACACCTTAGGCTACGTCCCCACGGTCAGTAATCGGCAGCGTTTGGACGCAGCATATGTTCGCTGCGTCCAAAGTGCTGCTGGCTATTGAACGCAGGTGATTCCGCATGTGTTCATTGAACCGTGCGGAATCCCGCGTCCAATACATTGAACGGGTGATATTTATCTTGCGGAGACTGAGTGGTCTGTAAAGACGCGCTGCAAGTCCGTCTCCGCAGGGAGCCGCTGCACATGAGATTTTTTAAAGTCCCTTCCACTATGCTGTAACATCTCGACACTGGGGGTTGGACAACTGTGGATGTATGCAGTGTCCAACCCACAGCGTTTACTGATCGTGGGAACATACCCATATGCGTATAGTCCAGATATATGAAATCTACTCTAACTGTTCCAGTACACGTAACTGCATGCATTATGTAAATCTGCATCAGTAGTGACACTCAATAATTCATATAAGTTCTAAAATCTTGCTTGAGTAGAACAAGAAGGCTTATCATAGATGACCCAATGCTCATGGCATCAGTGTCATATATTACATTATTTTCCTTAAAACTTTCTACAGTTGATATTACTGTATGTTATATACATCTTCGTAAAAATGTGATAATCTAGAATGTTTGATAAACCCATGATGTCTCATAATATATTTTTATTTTACCTTCATACCTGCTCATTGTTTTACGCTTAAATGTGATGAGTATGAAGGTCAGGTCATCTGATGCAGCACTCTGTTACACTTTTTCTTCCTCAAATATATGTTACATAATCTAAATGTACTTTAGTTTCCATATTGAATGATCTTTTTTTATGTTAAAAGACAATAAGGGGCTGTTTTTTGTTAAACTGAGCTGTTCTTGCTATATTATTCTTTGCTAAATCTAGTCTACAACTGCTAAGACTAGCAACTTTCTTTGTCATATCATGAGAAATGAAGTTCGAAATATCAACTGTTATATTTTTGTGTGCACCTTTAAAATGAAAATTTCTTTATTGTGATTATATATTGTATTCCTCTAAATTTCACTGAAATTCTACGTGATAGTTAAAAACGGATGAGTGAGCACTAAAATGCTTGTATGCTCGTTACTCGAACCGAGCAATTCCTAATGCTCAGATGCTTGTTTCTAGTAATGAGTATAATGGGAGTCAATGGGAAATCTGAGCATTTTCCAGCAGACCCTACAAAGAGATCTGGGGGGCAGTGAAAATGTTGAAATGGATGAAATAAGTGTTGAATGTAAAGAAACCAGCATGGGGAAGACTCCTGGATGCATTTATGACTCCCAGATTGCTGCTGAGAACAATAGTGTCACACTTTTACTCCACTTTAAGGACTGACAATAAAACACAACGAGATAACTTTGTATGTAAGGCAACATTTAAAGTGATATAAAAACAATATTTAAGTAAGCCAACATTTATTTTTTTGATTAATTTTTATTAGTTTTTAATTACAACATTGGAAATTTCAGTGTAAATTATGTAGGAAGTAAGAACTGACAAAAATAAGGGACTCAGATATACCCTGTATTAGACATAAAAGAGGGCCTTATACACATTCTGTTCAAATTGTGATTTAGTTGTACTCCTAGACTCATAAAGCCTATGCCCTAAGTGCAAAGCCTGGCAAAAATTACAAGTGGTTTCAACCATAACCGTTGAAGATACCAACTGTAGTGCCTTATTCAAATATTGTGAACGAAGTGTAATTGTAGCACTCCTACACTCATAAAAGCTCTGCATACAATGCTAAACAAATCAGAAATTACAAGCAGGGTCATCCATACACCCTCCACCATGATGACTACTCACCATCTCTGCCTCCTTCTCTTCCTCCTCATTTTCCTTCTCCTTGTCTACGAGCTGAAAAGGCAACAATATCATGGCAAGCAGTCTGGGAATGTGCCTGTTTAGTGCTTGGGCCTGTGGGTGGGAACTTTTTCATGCCAATGCCTTGGGTAAAGACAGCTGAATGCTGTGCTGGAACAAGTTTTTGTCAGTACTTGACGATGATGCCTCAGAATGAGGAAGGTCAGGTGCAGGACGGGAGACATCTGTGCCAGTGGCATAGACAGGGAATTGGGAAGCACCTAGTACAGGGGAAGAGGCAGTGGTCTCACCAGGTGTCACAAATCATGGACCCAGGCGCTCGGCCCATTGAGTCAGGTGCTTTGATGACATGTGCCTGATGTTAGGGTTGGCGGAACGCACCGAGTATATATATGTATTAATAGGTGCGTTCGCAACCCGGGGTCCACCGTGCAGGAGAGGAACCTGCTGCTGGCAAATGGTGGCGCTATATGGCGGTATAAGCGAAAACTGTTAACTCCACAGATTCGCTAGAAACAAGATGCTGTGCCCTGTTATCCTCACAGAGGTACACAGCTACCAAACAGAGCAAAACTGTGGTCATGCAGTCAGAGAAACAGGCAAACAACTCCTCACCGGAGGTGCCGGTATTCTAGGGGCTTATTTCAGCCAAGGCCCTGAATACACACATACAAACTCCTCATCGGAGGTGCCGGTATTCTAGGGGCTTATTTCAGCCAAACCCTAACCACATCCAGACATGACCACACTGGCGCTGAGCTCATAGATTTTGGTTTGATACTAGCATATGGCCGTGCGGCCATACAAACCTTTTATAGCTGTAGCAGACAAGGACCTTCCAAGTGGTCCAATAGGAGCTGCTACAGGGCCTGAGCGTGTGACCCTCGACCTCCAATGAGAGGTCCTCCCGTGGGCATGCTCAGTGTGTGCAAAGCAGGACTTAGTCCCAGAAAAGCCTCCACGCCGCTGACCAGTGCTGGCTTCAAAAGCAGAACCTGGAAAGGCAGCAGTAACCCTTTGCACAGTATCAGGCTGAGCGAGAGGCTGGGACCAACGTCTCTGCTGAGCAGGTTCCACTGCGGCTGAAGCAGAATGGGAGACTGCAGCAGACATGGCTCAAGATTCCCCCTGTGCAGCGGCGGGAACTCGACTCCTAACATTACCCCCCTTCTAGGGCCCCCCCTCCTTGGGCCTCACTACGCTCAAAGGCTGCAATGAGCACCGGAGCCCGAATGTGCTCCACAGGTTCCCAGGTTCTGTCCTCTGGGCCGTGACCCTTCCAGTCCACCAGTTAATATTTCTTGCCATGTACCACCTTGCACCCCATGATAGAGTTCACCTCAAACTCATCCGTGGACGAACCCGATGTCCCGGCAGATGACTCGAAAAACCGGGACAAATAGATGGGCTTGTGGTCTTTGAAAACCTGGAAGGGAAAGCGAGATCCCTCCAGGAGGTGTCTCCACTCTGAGAAAGCCAACTTCATAGCTAGCAACTCCCTGTCCCCGATGGAATAATTCCTCTCTGCTTGTGAATAGGTCTTGGACAAGAAGAAGCAAGGATGCTTCCGACCTTGAGCATCCTTTTGGAAGAGGACTGCTCCAGCACCAACGGATGAGGCATCCACCTCCATAATAAATGGCTTATCTACATTGGGGTGATGTAGGATGGGAGCGCTAGCGAAGTGTGACTTAATCGAGAGAAAGGCCTTGGAGACCTCCTCCGACCACAACTTGGGATTTGCTCTCTTCTTGGTGAGAGCAACCAAGGGAGCTACCAAAGTTGAGAAGTGGGGAATGAACTGGCGATAGTAATTAATGAACCCCATAAAACGCTGCACCGCTTTGAGAGAATTGGGGTTCCTGCCAGTCCATCACAGCCTGTAGCTTGGCAGGATCCATAGCCAATCCCTGGGCAGAGATGATATAGCCAAGGAAAGGCAAGGACTCCTACTCAAACACACACTTCTCCAACTTGGCATAGAGGGAGTTAGCCCGTAGGAGGTCGAAGACCTTGCAAACATCTCTCCGGTGGGAGTCAAAATCTAGAGAGTAGATGAGAATAGGGTTGAGTGAAACGGATCGGACAAATTCAAAAATCACCGACTTTCGGCAAAGTCGGGTTTCATGAAACCCGACCCGATCCTAGTGTGGGATCGGCCATGAGGTCGGTGATCTTCGCGCCAAAGTCGCGATTTGTATGACGCTTTCAGCGCCATTTTTCAGTCATTGAAGGAGGATGCAGAGTGTGGGCAGCGTGATGACATAGTTCTCGGTCCCCAACATCTTAGAGAAGGGCATGACAGTGATTTGCTTGCTTTCTGCGGCGTCACAGGGGCTATAAAGGGGCATGCACGCCGACCGCCATCTTACTTCTGCCGATCGTAGCATAGGGAGAGGTTGCTGCAGTTTCATCAGAAGAAGGGATATAGTTAGGGAGAGAAGATTAAGCCCCGAAACTGCTTGTGCTGTAGCGATTTCCACTGGCCAACACCACCATTTGTTTGCAGGGACAGTGGAGGCTATCTTTTTGTGCATCAGCTCTGTAGCTTATTAGGATGCCTTATAAGGCTCCCTGATAGCTGCATTGCTGTTTGCACGCTGCTGTGCAAACCAACTGCTTTTTTAAAAGCAAAAATCCTGTTGCTCCTTTCTGCACAGTTATCTTGTTTATTTGTCCACACTTTTGTTGCTGCCATACTTTTCCTGAGATCATTGTAGGGAGATTGAAATTGTACTACAGTCCATGTATTTTTTCATATATCTTCCAGCCACTTTCTGCCACTTACATTGTGTTGTTTTATGCACTGGGCCTGAGTTTTGGTTCAGTCTCCCCCCAAAAAAGTGAGATTCAAATTCTCACAAAGTGGATATACTGCAGTCCTGCTAGTTTGTCGTATGTCAGCCAGCCACTTTCTACCACTTACATTGTGTTGCTTTCCCGGAGCTCGCTTGCCCTGCTGCTAGTGTGCTATCAGAAAGAGTCTTCAGTGCTGCTGGTTCAATACTGACCAAAAAAAGGACACGTCTGGCTACCCAGAATGTTGATGATCTAACCTTCATTAAAATGAACCAATCATGGATTTCAAATTATTTTGCCCCACCTTCTCCTGCTGACACGTAGCTTGCCGGAAAAATATCTTGATTTTGGCCTCCTCTTACTGACTTCTCCAATTCTGCCATTTGCAGCTGCTGAATGTCCACCATAGGCCATTTTTATACCTCCCTAAATGGGCTGACTCCCCCCACAGGGCCGTTGTCAACACCTGGTGCAAGCACCCGTGCGAGTGCCGTTTGCCTGGACAGGTGGGTGCACCCACTCTTGGGCGATGGCACTGGCACAGGATCCCTCATAGTACAATGAAGTGTCTCTGGCGGTGGTGCTGCACAACCAACGTCAGACACACCATCGCAATATGAGGGGCCCTGTGCCAGTACCGCCGCCCACGAGAGATTGTTCCCCCCAGCTCGAACAGTGCTCTACCACTTGCAATACTTACCTCTCTCTGCTGCACCACTGTGTAGTCTGTGCTGTTAAATCCTTCAATGGCACTGCCAATACAAATTTGTTGAAATGATAGATGATAGTTAAAATATACAAGGGCACTGGCCTCCATTTAGACCAGTTAATACTTCGCGCCTACTACCACTGTCTGCTACTCAGCAGAGGAGCCCACCCCAGTACCTAGCTATGCCGCCTGTTTTGTCCTGTTACCAATTTTGAACTGCTTTTAGCCTACTTTTGTATTTGGGCCTACTAACCGTGTGTGCGCCACTCATTACAGTTGTCCTCCACTGAACAAAGCTAGGCCGCCTGTTTAGTCCTGTTAACAATTTTGAACTGCATTTAGCCAACTTTTTAATTTTGGGCCTACTAACTGTGTCTGCACCACTCATTACAGTTGTCCTCCACTGAACAAAGCAATACCACCTGTTTAGTCCTGTTACCAATTTTGAACTGCTTTTAGCCTACTTTTTTATTTTTGGCATACTAACTGTGTCTGCGCCACTCATTACAGTTGTCCTCCACTGAACAAAGCTATGCCGCCTGTTTAGCCCTGTTACCAATTTTGAACTGCATTTAGCCTACTTTATTATTTGGGCCTATATCTCTGTTTCCTCCTCATCCTGCCCATTGCCCAGCCAATGCTAGATGAGTCTGCTGGTACATTGACCCAGACCACTACATTCCCCTTGCCCTCTACACAGCCTGAATCTGACCCTGTTGAAAGTCAGGTTCCCCTTCCCGCATACTATACCACCTTACACGGGGACAAAGAGGAAGGTGCAGATGAAAGTGCAGGTTCCTTCATCAGGTGGGGGGGCATACTCATTGGCGACGTCACTGGCACAGGGCCCCTCATAGTATGCAAAAGTGTCTCTGGCAGTGGGAGGTGCCACCCGCCATCAAACACACCGCCGTACTATGAGGGGCCCTGTGCCAGTGCCAAGTGCCAATGAGTGGGCCCCCCCTGCTTGCTCAGGATCACAGCACTTGCAAAGTTGAAATACTTACCTCTCCCTGCTCCACCGCCGTGATGTATTTCGTGTTTCCTGGGCCCCCGAAAATCTTGAGCCAGCCCTACCCCCCCCACAACTTTAGCCAAATAACCCCCTGTTTTCAATGCCTAACTATTATTATAAAGTAAATTAAGATTGACAAGCTTAAGAAATAAGAATTGATGTTTTTGGCATTAAAATGGGCACTGTAGGTGTTTTCCTGTCCTCCACTCACTGACGACTTTAATTCCCCATTGACTTGCATTGGGTTTCATTTTTCGGTCGGCCCCCGACTTTTCAAAATAATCGGCCAATTTCACCCGACCCGACTTTTGACAAAGTTGGGTTTCGCGAAATCCGACTCGATCCTAAAAAAGTAAAAGTCGATCCACTCTAGATGAGAATATCATCCAGATAAACTACGACCGAGGTGGTGAGCATGTCCCAGAAGATGTCGTTTACAAAGTCTTGGAAAACGGCTGGGGCATTACAGAGCCCAAAGGGCATCACCAGATATTCATAGTGCCCATCCCTGGTGTTAAAAGCCGTCTTCCATTCGTCCCCCTCACGGATGCGAATCAGTTTGTAAGCACCCCACAGATCTAATTTAGTAAATCTCTTGCTCCCCGTAGCCTATCAAAAAGCTCAGATATCAGGTTTAGTGGGTACTTATTCTTAACGGTGATGGCGTTAAGACCCCTGTAGTCTATGCATGGACGCAGTTCTCCACTCTTCTTCTGTACGAAGAAGAACCCAGGCCCTGCAGGTGACACTGACTTCCTAATGAATCCTCTTGCCAGATTCTCTCGGATACACTGTGACATTGCCTCCATCTCCGGGAGAGGCAACGGATAGACTCGACCCCGGGAAGGCTCAGCACCAGGCAAGAGGTTAATAGGACATTCATAGTGCGGTGAGGCGGAAGGGTCTCTGCAGCCCTTTTGGAGAACACGTCCACATAGGGCCAATATTGCTTGGGGAGAGAGGATAGATCTGCGGGTACCTCAGTTGTAGCAACCTGAATGCTCTCCCTCTGACATCTACCCCCTCAAGATTCACCCCATGCCAAAATTCTGCCTGTGGACTACTTGATATGAGGAAAGTGATACTGTGGCCAAGGCATCCTTAACAGGACCTCATCAATTCCCTCAGGAATGACGAGCAGAGATATAATCTCCTGATGAGATGGCAGCAAGGACAGAGTGAAAGGGATGGTCTAGTGTGTTGTCTGTGAGGGCAGTGTCGACCCATTCACCACTCATACAGTTACTGGTTGAGCTAGCATTACCAGGGGTATTGCGTGACGTTGGGCGAAGGCAGAAGACATAAAATTGCCCTCCGCCCCAGAATCCACACAGAGCTCTACCTAGTGAGTGAATGAGCCTATAGTAATTGTTTCCTTATAGGATAATTAGGAGGCAAACTTTGCCGTGTCTAGTGTAGCTCCACCTACTACTACTAGATGCTGACGTTTCCTCGACCGTTGTGAACATCTGGTGGCAAAATGTCCTGATTGCTGGCAAACATGGCAGACCTTGAGTCCACGAGCGGTCCGGGACTTAGATCCCGCTCGTAACACTTCCATGGCCTCATGTGACTCAGGGACCAGGAGCGGAGATTCCAAAGCTTTGGCGAAGGTGGGACCCAGCCGAAACCTCTGCCTAAACTGGGCCCGCTCTAACCTCCACTCGTGAAAACGGAGGTCAATACAGGTTGTAGCATGGCTAAAGGGTGTGTAGTCGATGGGAGGTATGTGCCACATAAGTGCCTTGTTGCTGTAATGCAGCCCGGAGTATTTCTTTCTTGCACATAACCTTGTATATATATGTGTTTCAGGACCTGTGGTGATGTCAGACCACATGGCTAATCATGTGATGGGTTACTGGGTGTGGTTAGCTCTATATAAGACTGGCTAATGCTTTACACAGCAGATATGTGTGGAGGTGGAACCCTCCTGAGTGTGTCAAGGCTCCAGGACTGAGCCGGAAGGACTGGACACTTGTTTTTCTTTCCCTGAGCCAAAGGCTATTTCCTTTCTGTTATTTTGCCATGTGGTTTATGATGCAATAAACCCTGTGAACTTTTCAAGGAACGTGCCTCCTGAGTCTCAGCCGTCGCACCTGAGTGAGTGAAATCCCTACAATTGGTGGTAGACGTGCGGGCAGCGTTCCCAGCGGAGACGTAAGTCTATTTTGAATGTCCTGGGTCAAGTTTGTTGCAAGCCAGCAAGCATTGCCGGAGAAAATGGAGGACCTGCTGAAACACTTGGTCCAGATGCAGTCACAGCAGGAGCAAAGGCAGCAAGAGACCAACAGGCTGTTGATGCAGCAGATACAACAGAGCCAGCAGCAGATACAACAGAGCCAGCAGGAGCAACGGCAGAGCCAGCAGAAGCATCAGCAGCAGATGCAGCTTCTGGCAACCGCCATCCAGGGCAAGGCGAGCGCCCCAACCCCAGGTCTGGCTGATGACACCCACGTTCGGAAGACGGTAAGACGCGCATTGCAGAAAATGACTCCCGGGGATGATGTTGAGGCCTTCCTGACGGTGTTTGACAGGGTCGCTGAGAGGGAAAAACTTCCGCCAGAGCAGTGGGCAGAGGTACTGGCGCCATACCTGACGGGAGAATTCCAGAAGGCGTACTATGATTTGACCTTGCAGGATGCCAAAGAGTATCAGAAATTGAAAGTTGAGATTCTCGCACGTTTGGGGGTGACACTGACTGTCAGGGCACAGCGAGTTCACTGCTGGGCCTATCACCGGGACAAACCACCTCGTTCCCAAATGTTTGATCTGTTGCACCTGGTCCAGAAATGGCTGCAGCCAGAGTCATCTACACCTGCACAGATGGTAGAACGGGTGATGATGGATCGGTTTGTCCATTCCCTCCCGAGGCCTATACAGTCTTGGGTTGCCCAGGGTGATCCCCAGAATGCCGACGAGCTGATCGGACTGGTTGAGAGATACCAAGGGTTGGAAGGCTCCTTCGGGAGGCAGCCCATGCCATACTGGGGGTCCCAGAAGGGAGTCCCAAAAAGGGGTGGTGCGTCCAAGGTCACAAAGGGCGGGGGAGGTGGTGCCCAAGGTCCCTACGGGTGATATTGTTTGTTGGAAGTGCCACGGGCCAGGACATATAGCTGCCCGTTGTTCCCAGACCACTGAGCAGATGGACTGCAGCATGGGACGCCGTTGTTCATACTATGCGTATCCAGCCTGCAGTGTGAACTCTCCGCCCAACGAGGGACCTCAAGCGTGTCCCGTAAAGGTGAACGGTCGAGCAGTAACGGCACTGTTAGACTCGGGGAGCCTAGTGACCCTGGTGAGGGCCACTTTTCCTCTCCACCTGCTCCCGGGAAAGAAGGTCGGAGTGCGGTGCATACATGGTGATGCAAAGGACTCCCCTATGGCCAGGGTGGACATTGAAACGGCATGTGGCAATGAGCCCCACATAGTCGGCGTCGTTCAGGACTTGTTGCACCCTATAATTATTGGCCGGGATTTCTGTTTGTTTTGGGATTTGTGGGGAAAAGGTTCTGAGCTCCCTAGCAGGGAACCAGTGAACCCTGGAAGGGTATCACCACACCCAGAGGCAGACTGGTTTCCTTTTTGTGATCTGGTTGGGGATGAGGAGGAAGTATCCCCTACATCTGACATTCTGGAGTTAGAGGTTACCGGTGAAAATTTTGGGACTGCCAAACATAGGGACCCCACTCTGAGGGAAGCTTTTAATAATGTCACAGTTATTGATGGGGTGGTACAGGAGCCGGGGCAGACACAAGATTTCCCCATTTTCTGATGAGTGGGGAGTTGTTGTACCGGGTCACGAAAATAAGGGAGGAGTTGGTAGAGCAGTTGGTAGTGCCGGGTCCGTATAGACGGAAAGTGTTGGACATGGCCCATTCTCACATCTTGGGTGGACACCTAGGGGTGGAAAAAATGCAGGAACGGGTTGTGCAGAGGTTCTATTGGCCTGGGTGTCACCGGGAAATAGTGACCTATTGCAGGTCCTGCCCTACATGTCAGCTAACTGCTCCTACTCCTCATTTCCGGAACCCCCTTGTGCCACTGCCCATTATTGAGGTACCGTTCGAGAGAATTGCCACGGACTTGGTTGGTCCCTTAGTTAAATCAGCGCAGGGCCATCAGTATATATTAGTCATCCTGGACTATGCCACACGCTATCCTGAGGCAATTCCCTTGAGAAATTCTTCCTCGAAGAGTATAGCCAGCGAGTTGGTCCATGTCTTTTCCCGGACAGGTCTGCCGAAGGAGATCCTGACTGACCAGGGGACACCTTTCATGAGCAAGGTGATGAGGGAGTTATGCAAAGCCCTGAAAATCTCCCAGTTCAGGACCTCGGTGTACCATCCCCAGTCAGATGGCCTTGTTGAGAGATTTAACAAGACACTGAAGAGCATGCTGAGAAAAGCTATAGAGAAAGACGGTAGAGACTGGGATTGTCTCTTACCCTATTTGATGTTTTCCATTCGTGAAGTTCCACAGGCCTCCACATGGTTCTCACCGTTTGAGCTTCTATATGGCCGACATCCACGAGGACTCCTGGATATAGCCAAGGAAACCTGGGAAGCCGAAGTCACGCCAGACAGAAGCGTCATTGAGCATGTGGCCCTGATGCAGCAGAGGATTGCAAAGGTGATGCCTATCGTGAAAGAACACCTTCTCCAAGCACAAGAAGCTCAGGCCAGGGTCTACAACCGGTCTGCAAGAGTGAGGCAGTTCAATCCGGGAGACCGAGTTCTTGTGTTAGTTCCAACGGTGGAAAGCAAGTTCTTGGCCAAATGGCAAGGGCCATATGAGGTTGTCGAGAAACTTGGTGAGGTAAATTATAAAATTCACCAACCAGGAAGACGGAAACCATTCCAAGTTTACCATGTCAACCTCATCAAGCCATGGCAAGATAGAGAGCCGACAGTAACTCCGTCATTGTTAAGCAACCCAGAAGGTGAGGTTGGAGCGGTTACTATAGCAGAGACGCTATCGAAGACCCAGAAACAGCAGTGTCGGGAGTTACTCCAGAAAAACAGGGACCTGTTTTCAGAATTGCCAGGATACACGAAGGTCATAGAGCACGAGGTCTTAACAGAGCCACATGTGCGGGTGAATGTGAAACCTTATCGTATTCCTGAGGCTCGTCGAGAAGTTATCTCCAAGGAAGTGGAGCGTATGTTGAGGCTTGGAGTCATTGAGGAATCCAAGAGCGGTTGGTCGAGCCCAATTGTCCTGGTCCCAAAACCTGATGGAGAGTGGAGGTTTTGCAACGACTATCGGAAGTTGAATGAGGTCTCCAAGTTTGACGCCTATCCCATGCCCCGCATTGATGAGCTCATCGAAAGGCTTGGGCATGCCAGATATATATCCACCTTGGATTTGACAAAGGGGTATTGGCAGATCCCCATGGCACAGGAAGCCAAGGAGAAGATGGCCTTTTCGACACCTGATGGATGCTTCCAGTATGTCCGGATGCCGTTTGGCCTACAGGGAGCTCCTGCGACCTTCCAGAGGGCTATGGATAGAGTCCTTGCACCCCATAAGGCCTACGCTGCTGCATACCTAGATGATATCGTCATCTTTAGCCCGGACTGGGAGAGTCATCTGGAGAAAGTCCAAGCGTTGTTTGATGCTATAAGAGAGGCCGGATTTACAATAAACCCAAAGAAGTGTGCCTTGGGTAAAGAAGAAGCTAAGTACCTTGGATACATAGTGGGTCATGGAGAAATAAAACCCCAAATCAGTAAAGTGGAGGTAATTCAAACATGGCCAAAACCAGTTTCCAAGAACCAAGTTAAAGCCTTCCTGGGAATCGTAGGATATTACAGGAGGTTCATCCCAAACTTCGCCACGATGGCTGCGCCTCTGACTGACCTGCTAAAAGGGACAAAATCTGTAATGGTTAAGTGGTCCAAAGAAACAGAGTCAGCCTTCCAAGAAATGAAAGAGGCTTTGTGTAAGCAACCCGTTCTGATGGCCCCAAACTTCAAGAAAGAGTTTATTCTTCAGACAGATGCCTTGGATGTTGGGGTGGGAGCAGTCCTTTCCCAAGAACTACATGGGGAGGAGCATCCTGTTCTCTATCTGAGTAGGAAGCTGTCCTCGTCTGAAAAGAACTACTCAGTCGTTGAGAAGGAGTGCTTGGCCATAAAATGGGCAGTGGACACATTACGGTACTATCTGCTGGGAAGTAAATTTAGACTGATATCCGACCATGCCCCACTTAGGTGGATGAGGGAAACGAAGGGTAGAAATGCTAGAGTCACCCGTTGGTTCTTAGCCCTGCAGGACTTCAGTTTCCATGTGGAACATAGGGCCGGAAAGCTGCACGGTAATGCGGATGCCCTATCAAGAATCCCTTGTTTAGTGGGAGAAAGTGCCAAGCCCCACGGCTTTAGGCAGAGGGGGGAGGTATGTAGCATGGCTAAAGGGTGTGTAGTCGACGGGAAGTATGTGCCACATAAGTGCCTTGTTGCTGTAATGTAGCCCGGAGTATTTCTTTCTTGCACATAACCTTGTATATATATGTGTTTCAGGACCTGTGGTGATGTCAGACCACATGGCTAATCATGTGATGGGTTACTGGGTGTGGTTAGCTCTATATAAGACTGGCTAATGCTTTACACAGCAGATATGTGTGGAGGTGGAACCCTCCTGAGTGTGTCAAGGCTCCAGGACTGAGCCGGAAGGACTGGACACTTGTTTTTCTTTCCCTGAGCCAAAGGCTATTTCCTTTCTGTTATTTTGCCATGTGGTTTATGATGCAATAAACCCTGTGAACTTTTCAAGGAACGTGCCTCCTGAGTCTCAGCCGTCGCACCTGAGTGAGTGAAATCCCTACAAGGTAGACACATCTATTAACTCCTCCAGTCTGGCGGGAATCTCCCTCGAGGCCAGAGCGTCCTTCACTTGGTCAACTAGCCTCCTCCAAAATATAGGGATAAGGGCTTTATGTAACCACTCCAACTCAGATGCTAGGGTGCGAAAGTGGACAGCAAAATGTCTGACCAAAGACCAGCCCTGAGTCAATGCCAACAGTTGGAGCCCTGTATCATGGGTGAATTGAGGCCCTAAAAAGACCTATTTCAGAGTGCTCAAGAACAGAGGAGCACTCTGCACCACATGATCGCCACGCTCCCACAACGGCATAGCCCACTCCAGTGCCCTGTCTGACAGGAGAGACACAATAAATCCCACCTTTGCCCGCTCTGTGGGGAAAAGTGCGGCCAGGAGGTCGAGGTGTATTGAGCACTGGCTCACAAGACCCCTACAAGATTTACTATCACCAGAAATTTTTTCTGGCAGCGGAAGGCGAGATAGAGTTGGAACAGAGGTGGCCATGGACAAGGTTGTTGCAGCCTCGCTAGCAGCCTGAACAGCAACTGTGGTAACATCCACAGCTGAGGTTGTGCGCTCAAGAGCCGCCAACCTACCCTCCAGCTAGGGGATGTACCACAAGGATTGCTGTTTGTCCGCCATTTACTAGCCAGACCCTGGCGCTAGTATTATGTTAGGGTTGGTGGAACGCACCGAGTATATATATATATATATATATATATATATATATATTAATAGGTGCATTCGCAACCCAGGGTCCACCGTGCAGGAGAGGAACCTGCAGAGTGGCAATGCTTTAATGAACCACAAAACAGGCAGATAACAACACATAGAATAGTCCCAGCAAAATACCCCAAGATGGAGCACATTGCAGAGTCTCACCCTTCTGCTGACTCCCCAGGATAAAGGCAGCTGTTATGTCAGAGCTCCTAGGGTCAGCTACCCCATCTGTGGCATGCACACAGAGAGGAGATATCGACAAGCGTAGGGAGATGACAAGATGACAGTCCATTCAGGTACAAGGCCAGATGACCCAAGGGTCACAACCTGGCTTCTCCAATCATCTCCATGGAGCCAGGCAACCGGCGGGTCCCAATCCTGGCTTTCTCCAAACGTATGCATGGCTTAGCAATGGTCAATGGAACAGATATGTATTCTTCCAACCTAAGTATGCTAGGATGTTTCCTGTAGAATGATAGATCCGTGTCCCTCCTGATGGGGCCATGACATATTGGCAGCAGTTTTGTACGGAAGTCTTGACAGAATCTCTGGCTGTCTCTCAATCTATTTGTCTCTCTCAGTCTATACCAAGGCATATATCCTGTTTTTATACTTAACAAGTGTTCTTCAGTCCAGCATCACAGATAAGGGGAAGAATGGTGATGACCAAGTCACCTTGTTTGATTATGTAATCTATTTGCATTGATTTTCCTACTATGTTTTAAAAAATCAACAAACTACCTAGGCTGCCCAAAACATAATTAGCATATCACTAATCATTAAGGATAAGAGCACACTATGTTATATCAAATATCAGCTTACAAGTCAACATTACAGACTTACACAAACAAAAGTCTGTTTTCTTGACCAGCTAGAAAGAAATGCTTAAATTCAAAAGCCAATATACAGATGACAGTCTGTTCTGCTTGGTTTGCTAAAAATAGACATCTGGTTAATTAAGATGCAATGATGTGTCTCCACATAGTGTATGACACATTTTCAGGGCAAATGAATACTTTTCACTGCAAAATGAATTTATTGTGAAATTTCATTGAAATTGCTAAACTTAAATTTTAACCCCTTCATTACCAGGGGTATTTTCGTTTTTACGTTTTCATTTTTTGCTCCTCTTCTTCTCAGTGCCGTTACTTTTTTTATTTTGTTTGTTTTGTTTTTTGCAGGACGAGTTGTACTTTTGAACAACACTATTGGTTTTAACATATCATGTACTGGAAAACGGGAAAACATTCCAAGTGGTGTGAAATTGCAAAAAATGTGCAATTCCACAATTGTTTTTTGTTTTGCTTTTTTACTATGTTCACTAAATGCTAAAACTGACCTTCCATTATGATTATCCAGGTTATTACGAGTTCAGAGACACCAAACATGTCTAGGTTCTTTTTTATCTAAGAGGTGAAAAAAATTCCAAAGTTTGTAAAAAAAAACAATTGTTCCATTTTCCGATACCCATAGCGTCTCCAATTTTTGTGATCTCGGGATGGTTGAGGGCTTGTTTTTTGCGTGCCGAGCTGACTTTTTAAAGATACCAATTTGGTGCATATATGATCTTTTGATCATGCTTTATTGCAATTTAATGCAATGTTGCAGAGACCAAAAAAACAAAATTCTTGCGTTTTGACTTTTTTTCTTGTTACGTAGTTTAGCGCTAGGGTTAATTCTATTTATATTGATAGATCAAGTGATTCTGAAAGTGGCGATACCAAATATGTGTATGTTTGTTTTTTTTAATTGTTTAATTTTGAATTGGGCAAAAGAGGGTGATTTGAACTTTTATATTTTTTTATTTATTTAATATTTTTAAAAACATTTTTTTTTACTTTTGGCATGATGCAATAGTCTCCATGGGAGACTAGAAGCTGCCATATCCCGATCGCCTCTGCTACATACAGGCGATGATCAGATTGCCTGTATGTAGCAGAATTATTGACTTGCTATGAGTGCTGACCACCGGGCGGTGATCATAGCAATCCGGCAGTGACAACCCTAGAGGTCTGCTGGAGACCTCTGGTTGTCATGCCAACCCATAGACGACTCGCGGTCATGTGACACAGTCGCCAATGGGCAGCATTTCCGGCGTGCTTGCTGGATGCGCATGTTAAATGCCGCTGTCAGAGTTTGACAGAGGCATTTAATGGTGAACAGCCGCGGGTGGTTCACGATTCCATCCACCCTGTTCAAGACAGCTGACATGTGCCGGAAAAGATGTGGGCTTACCGCCGAAGCATCAAAGGGAGGGTGTCCGTCATCAACGTATTATTATGCCTGATGTCGAAAAGGGATTAAAAAATTTGCTCAACTTTAATAGACACCAAAGAAATTTGTAGGATTAGGCCAGTGTCACACTTGCAACTGCAATGCGAGAAACTCGTGCGAGTCTCTCAACTCAATATCCGGCACTGCCGCCGGCAGTTCAAATCGAAGTGTTCAGCTCCATAGAATCATGTTATCAGCATTTCTATGTTATCCCAGATATTCTCAGAGTTTTCAACACATGGCTCTTGTCCTGGTTCCAGCTATCTATCACAGTTTTGTCAGGTCACTGTTTCTATTGAACAGCTTTGATCATCCATCATACTGCAGTCCCTCGAACTGCATCCCTAGGCTCTATTGTTTCTCTATTCCCTATGCATACACCTGTCCTAGCATGCCTTCACTTTGCCTTTTCTTCTTGTTTTCTATTACTACTTTATAGACATTGTTTACCTTTATCAATAGTTATGAGAGTCTGGTTACATTCAGAACATTTTCATTTAATCCTAACATTAACATAAGTCCATCTTGTATATTATGTCTGCACTTCACTTATTCAGCTTTCCCTGCTTTTTAGTACTTACTACGTTGTCTGTTGTAAATTTGGAGATATTCTTATCATTCAAAATGAAACCTTCGGCATTGAATCAACCAATTTTCAACTTCAACACAGCTGCAGTATAGTGTTGCTTAATATAATTTTTTCATTAAAGCAACATTTTTTATTGCACTGGATTTTGTAGTCAATATATGTCAGTTTGCTGGAAATATACAGAACAATGTTTAATGTAGGAGACATGGAAACTGTTGTGAAGAGGCGACATTTTAAATATGAAATATCTTTTTTTTCTAGTAAATATCATCTGTGTCAAAGAACATATTGTCACTGATAAATCAATAACATATATTGGGTCTTATTCTTGCTATTAGTTATCACTAGAATCAACTTGGAATCTAGTTTTGGGCTCCACATTTTCAAAATGATATAGGGAAGTTAGAGTCAGTTCAAAGGTGAGCAACTAGATTATTACATGGGATGGAAGACGTCTCATATGGAAGGAGAGGCTGGAAAAGTTGTGCTTGGTCCTAGATAAAAGACTCCTCAAAAGTGATCTCATCATTTATGTATATAAAAACCTGTGTAATCAATACAAAGGACAGGCACATGATTTATTCCTCCCAAGAACCTTACAAAGGACCAGGGGACATTCACTGCGTATGGAGATAAGGCAGTTCCAGCATCTAAATAGGAAAGAGTTCTTTCCAGTTAGAGCAGTCAGACTATGGAATCTCCTACGACAAGAGGTAGTAAAGGCAGACACCACATCAGCATATTAAAAAGGGGGCTAGATGCTTTTCCCACCACCGCAAATGGCATTGTGGGTTATAAATAATCTGGTATTATGAGTTAAAGCAGACAAACCCTTATTAAGTAGAATCTCTTGTTGATCTAAGCTGACAGCAGTTAGTGGAAATAGAGAATGTTTTGCACTGGAGAACCAGACACGATCATTGATATGTATTGCTCACTAAAAAGAAGCTGAAGGTCTGATTAAAATATTTGTTGCTATTTTTTTCCACTCCTTGGACAAGATATTTGCTTTTGCAGTTTCCCCTTCAATCCAGGGGGCACAAACAGATTCCTCTCTCGGGTCGTTTACCTTTAACCTTCTATGATGCCGCCTAATTGTAACAAAACAATTGTCATAGAAATGTAAAAAAAAAGAAAATGCCCACAGAGAAGGTTAAAACAGTTATTACAGTGGCGGGAGAAAATGAGGGCTGCATTATTGAGTGCTGGTGCAGTAAAGAACTCATGGGAGCAACGTTTGTCACATACAATGCTCTGGACCTACACATTTTCAGAGAATAAAGAAGGTGATGGTATAATACCAAAGAAATGTGACAAGGACTGCTCCACAATGATTCCCGCTGCTCCAGGCGCTCTCACACTGCAGCTGTCCTGAGGTCTATAGAGTAGTTATTCATGGTAACCAGAAGATCTCTAGGAGAGCCAAACCAGCTGGTGACTTTTCCCCCAAAGGTTGATGTCTAGATAAAAGGATTTTTACCTCACTGAATCATTGTTGATTGTTCTTCCCTCTGTGCCCAATTTTTGTGTTCTATTCTCCAAATCTTTCAAGAAAATATGATTGGCCCTTGGTTTTAGTGCCACTTATTTAGTACATCTATGGTGACGACTTGCAAAGAGGATACAGTTCTGTACATAAAACAATCTTGATTTTAATTATGTTTATTTATGTGTCTAAACAACAGGTCCTTAACCAGACAAATAGACTAGAAATCCAATTACTAGAAAATTCCATCTCCACCAACAAAGTAGAGAAAGCATTGCTATTACAGAGTCATGAAATCAGTAACTTACGTGAAAAGAACAGGTAAGAATCTATGGTCACAAGATTATATTTATTATGTAAGTATGAAATATATATCTTTTAATTACAAACAACTTTACATTTTACCTCTTATTACATTTTAGTTTCATAATTATAATCAATGTCTAGGGTTATGAATTTGAACGCTTCTCTCTGTTTCTATGGTTGGCGTCTCTTTTCAATGAGCCACAGCAGATACACCTTTTCTTTGGGTGTTTTAGTTCTATTATCTATTTTCCTGTCAGTTTTGGGTAACAGATGTTTTTTGTTTACTCTGAATGTCTGCCTTATCACCTTTCGGGTGCAGCTTTACATACCTTCCCTTGCTAGTGTTTCCTGCTGGTGATAGTCTTTATTGAATTCATTCACTTTGCTGTAGTTTAAATTGGTTGGAGTTGTTTCTTGTGTGATTCCTTTATTCCTTAGGGAATTGCTACTCTAGCGATACTAGGAGCAGCTAAGGATGTACAGGGCAAGACACCATCGAGGGGGAAGGCACCATAGTGCTATCTTAGACAGACCAGGGTCAGAGAACGGCTTTTCCTAGCCTGAAAGGGGTCCTGTCAGGTTCAGGTATTTGTCTCCCCGGTTTGTACGCAACCTGTGTGAATGTGCTTTAGCAGTCATCATAACGCTTTGTTACGGGATACTCTTGCAGTCTATCGGAGGTGGTGGGTCTCCTGCATAAGGAGAGCAGAACTTACAAGCCCTGTGCTATACCACTTGCAATTATTGCTCTCAAGTTGGACAAATCACTGAATATGGACAGCTTCAGTCCCCCTTCACTCCTCTGATGGTGAAGAGGCAAAGCCAACTCTGCTTTCGGCATGGGACAGTGTGCAGTTCAGGCTAGTGGTGCAGCCATGCCGCTGATCCAAACTGTCAAGCATTAGGAGGAACACCATCCCCTGTATGCAGAAAACTGGGACATAGGATATTGGTTCGCTCGTGAAGATAGTAGATGAGACACCTATTTAGTATTTTTGACAAAAATCATATGCTATATAGACATCAATCAAGGATGGGCAATAAATTATGGTCTAATTATTATCTTAATAATTCTATTTTGCTAAGTACTGTATATCCACATTAAAAATGGCCTACTGCATCTAAACTACTGCATATACCCCATACATATTTCACCATTGTTTGTAGATACAGGTGCTTCTCACAAAACTAGAATATCATCAAAAAGTTAATTTATTTCAGTTCTTCAATACAAAAAGTGAAACTCATATATTAGATAGACAGTAAAACAGATACACTAGACCTCAAGCAGCTTGGATTGTGGCCTCTCCACTCTTCCTCCAGAATCTGGGACCTTGATTTCCAAAATCTAGTGTGAAGTTTCCACAATCAATGATGGTTTGGGGTGCCATCTTATCTGCTGGTGTAGATCCACTGTGTTTTATCAAGACCAAAGTCAGTGCAGCCGTCTAACAGAAAATTTTAGAACACTTCATGATTCCCTCTGCCGACAAGCTTTTTGGAGATGGAAATTTCATTCTCTAGCATGACATGGCACCTGTCCACACTGCCAAAAGTATCAATACCTGGTTTAAAAGCAACAAAATCATTGTGCTTGATTGGCCAGCAAACTTGCCTGACCTTTACCCCATAGAGAATCTGTGGGGTATTGTCAAGAGGAAGATGAAAGACACAAGACCCAACAATGCAGACAAGCTGATAGCTGATGGCTGCTATCAAAGCAACCTGGGCTTCCATACCACCTCAGCAGTGCCACAGGCTGATTGCCTCCATGCCACGCTGCATAAATGCAGAAATTGATGCCTAAGGAGCCCTAACCAAGTATTGAGTGCATTTACTGAACATTCATTTTAGTAGGCCAACATTCCGGATTTTAAAATCAATTTTTCAAGCTGGTGTTATAAAGTATTCTAATTTACTAAGATAATGATTGAGTTTTCATTGGTTGTAAGCCATAATCCTCAACATTAACAGAAATAAACACTTGAAATAGATCACTCTGTTTGTAATGACTCTATATAATATATGCGTTTCACTTTTTGTATGGAAGAACTGAAATAAATTACCTTGTAGATGATATTCTAATTTTGTAAGAAGCACCTGTACATCAGAAGAAACTGTTCACATTATATTTTTCAATCTATTCAAGAATAAAGAACAATGCTAATGGTTATTATTAGAGATGAGCGAACTTGTTCGGAAAATGTTTGCCAATCTCAAATTCGGCACGAACGTAGCACATTCAGATTCGTGTTTGGATTCCATAGCTTTTCCCTTAAAAACCGACAAAATTCGTCCAAAGTTCGGTAAATCATCGATTTCACTAAGGGCTCTTTTAGACATCAGTGTTTCCGGTAACAGCACAGGCGGCATAACATCATACACACGTGCACCATGATGACACATGGAAGATATCCGGCGCCTGGGAATCATTGGTACTGTTTACGCTATTGCCTGGTGCTCGGTGCTAAAGACAGCTTTCATCATTCTTTCCTGCTCATGCTGCGATCACACTAGCAGGGAGACAATGAGAGTTGTATTCAACTGTTTACAGTGAGACCTGGTGGTGGTTGATGGGACTACTACTCCCATCAGTCTACGCCTGCTGCCAATAATAACAGTGAGAGCAGGTGGAGGCTGATGAGAGTACCAGTCGCTGCCTGCACTATAATTAAATACATTTTTTTAAATGACGCGGGGCTTCCCTGTATTTTTGATAACCAGCCAGGCAAAATTGACAGCTGTGGGCTGCAACCCTCAGCTGTCAATTTGAGCAAGGCTGGTTATCAATAGTCGAGGGGCCTCCATGTTGTATTTTTTTATTATCTATATAAATAATATTAAAAAAACGGCATGGGGTCCCCCCATTTTTGACTACCATCCAAGCTAAAGCAGACAGTTGGTATTCTCAGGCTGGTAAGGGGTCATCATGGATATTGGCCCCTTCAGCCTAAAAATAACAGCCCGCAGCCACCCTGGAAGTCGCATCTACTAGATGCCTCTTCATTACTAATCCTACAGTTATGTGGTAAATAAACATTCTGACAAAATAAGGTCCTTTATTTGAAATATAAACAAAACAAAATTTTCTTTTTTTATTTAAAAATAACAAACATAGTTATACTCACCTAACGGCCATTCCATTGAAGCCCTCATCTCCTGTAATAAAATAAAAATAAATAAAAACCATATCCCTTAGCTGTTCATCCTTCTGTTCCATACCATAATCCATGCCTCAGTAGCTAGCAGTGACATTATCAAGGTTTCCACCAGTCACTGAAGCTGCGTTCCCAGACTGGCCCCTGAACTGCAGTGACCTCAGTGAGATCACCGCAAGCACAGTGAGAAAAAGACACACAGTGCAGTACTGAAGCTGACAGCTGAGGGTTACAGCCCACAGCTGTTAGTTTTGTCTGGCTGGTTATCAAAAATACATGGGAACCCACGTCAATTTTTTTATATTATTATATTGAAATTGATAGGCAATATAAATAAATATGATACTGTAAAGGGATGGGACTTCCTCCACAAAATTACTAAAACTTATAGTTATCAAAGAAGGAACTCTCCCTTCACCTCTATTAAGGTCCCATATTAACAATTAACGCTGAACTTGACTACCACAATATCACACAATAAAAACCCATAATTAACTGCCCGGATTACCCAAATCACACATGCCGTATCAGCCCTCCCAATCTATAGCTTACTATCCCTAATGCCTAAGAGGTTACAGATTATACTCAGCAATGTGGGTCCATCATCATTCCAGGAAGCAGGCAAAGCAAAAGAGACCAGAGCCACATGCTCTTGTCCCTTTTATGTGACCAGCTAAAAAAGGTGTGTCCAGCACCAGGTGTAGGGAATGAGGTCACAAGTCTATTGTCCACTGACAAAGGTACACCCCCTCAATAACCTGTCTTACCAGCTCATGGCAGACCTACTTTTTAATACAGCAGGTTGGAGGAGGGGGTTTCTGGGATCACATGTGGTACGATTATATCACTAAACACATCTCTATGTAAAGATAAAGATATACATTTTGGGGCACTTCCCTTCTACAATCCCCCTGTTGTCGAGAACACGACAATGAAATTTAAATGAAGTGTTGTGCTGGGATTGATTTGCCTACTCAAACCCAATTAGAACTTATGACACTTCAGGATGGAATGAAGCATAATTCTGCACTTAGGTACCAGCTCTTCCCTGCCGTTCACCATAACCCACATCTCTATCCACAGTGTACACCTTCTTCTTCTTTCTTGGTTCTTAATCAAAGTCTTATTGCTGTCAAATCAAAGTCTTTTGTTATCAAAGTATTTTTGCTATATCTTTTCTCTGTGGTCATGTCGTTACTAGGGATGAGCGATACCGTCCGATACTTGAAAGTATCAGTATCGGATAGTATTGGCCGATACCCGAAAAATATCGGATATCGCCGATACCGATATCCGATACCAATACAAGTCAATGGGACATCAAGTATCGGAATGTATCCTGATGGTTCCCAGGGTCTGAAGGAGAGGAAACTCTCCTTCAGGCCCTGGGATCCATAGGGAGGTGTAAAATAAAGAATTAAAATAAAAAATATTGATATGCTCACCTCTCCGGCGGCCCCTGGACATCACGCGGCTAACCGGCCGGCTTCAGGACCTGCGAATGACGTCGCGGCTTCTGATTGGTCGCGTGCCGCTCATGTGACCACCACGCGACCAATCACAAGCCGCGACGTCATCGAAAGCTATTACCGCGCTCATTTTTAAAAATGAGCGCCTTTAGGACCTGCGGAATGACGTCGCGGCTTCTGATTGGTCGCGTGCCGCCCATGTGACCGCCACGCGACCAATCAGAAGCCGCGACGTCATTCCTCGGGTCCTAAAGGCGCTCATTTTAAACAAAGAAGCCTGCCGGACGCCGGTGACTCGCGGTGATGTTCCAGGGGCCGCCGGAGAGGTGAATATAACAATATTTTTTATTTTAATTCTTTATTTTACACCTCCGATACCGATACCCGATACCACAAAAATATCGGATCTCGGTATCGGAATTCCGATACCGCAAGTATCGGCCGATACCCGATACTTGCGGTATCGGAATGCTCAACACTAGTCGTTACTGGTCTTCAGGTGTCAGCCTATCCCAATGTCATCTTAGTGGTCAGTATGTCTGTAATGATGAGACTGCTGGATGTCACAGGTTTTTTTTGTTTTTTTTTCTGGGCCTAGCGGACTCAAGCACTGGAAACGACTTGACTCAGGCACTTAAAACTAGAGTTGAGCGACTTTTACTTTTTTTCGGATCGAGTCGGGTTTCGCGAAACCCGACTTTGTCAAAAGTCGGGTCGGGTGAAATCAACCGATTATTGCGAAAAATCGAGGGCCGACTGAAACACGAAACCCAATGCAAGTCAATAAGAAAACAAAGTCGGCAGTGAGTGGAGGACATAAAAACACCTACAGTGCCCATTTTAATGCCAAAAACATCAATTCTTATTACTTAAGCTTGTCAATCTTAATTTACTTGACAATAATAGTTAGGCATTGAAAACTCGGGGTCATTTGGCTAAAGTTGTGGGGGGGTAGGGCTGGCTCAAGATTTTCGTGGGCCCAGGAAACGCAGAATACGTCATGGAGGTGGAGTAGGGAGAGGTACCGTAAGTATTTTAACTTTGCAAGTGCTGTGATCCTGAGCAAGCAGGGAGCGCCCACTCATTGGCACTGGCACAGGGCCCCTCATAGTACGGCGGTCTGTTTGACGGCGGGTGGCGCCTCCCACTGGCAGAGACACATTTGCGTACTATGAGGGGCCCTGTGCCAATGATGTCGCCAATGAGTATGCCCCCCCACCTGATGAAGGAACCTGCACTTTCATCTGCACCTTCCTCTTTGTCCCCGTGTAAGGTGGTATAGTATGCGGGAAGGGGAACCTGACTTTCAGCAGGGTCAGATTCTGGCTGTGTAGAGTGCAAGGGGAATGTAGTGGTCTGGGTCAATGTACCAGCAGACTCATCTAGCAGTGGCTGGGCAATGGGCAGGATGAGAAGGAAACACAGATATAGGCCCAAATAATAAAGTAGGCTAAATGCAATTCAAAATTGGTACCAGGACTAAAGAGGCGGCATTGCTTTGTTCAGTGGAGGACAACTGTAATGAGCGGCAGACACAGTTAGTAGGCCCAAATAATAAAATAGGCTAAATGCAGTTCAAAATTGGTAACAGGACTAAAGAGGCGGCATTGCTTTGTTCAGTGGAGGACAACTGTAATGAGCGACAGACACAGTTAGTAGGCCCAAATAATAAAATAGGCTAAATGCAGTTCAAAATTGGTAACAGGACTAAACAGGCGGCATTGCTTTGTTCAGTGGAGGACAACTGTAATGAGTGGCAGACTGTTATGATAGGCAATTCAGTAACACAATGTACATAGCGATCAGAGCACATACAGTGATCTGACAATAACCCAAAATAATAGAATGAGCTCTGAGACGTGGAAACTCTGTAGACCGCAATTCTTGATCCTCTCCAAACACAACTAGAGGCAGCTGTGGATTGCGCCTAACGCTCCCTATGCAACTCGGCACAGCCTGAGAAACTAACTAGCCTGAAGATAGAAAAATAAGCCTACCTTGCCTCAGAGAAATACCCCAAAGGAAAAGGCAGCCCCCCACATATAATGACTGTGAGTAAGATGAAAAGACAAACGTAGGGATGAAATAGATTCAGCAAAGTGAGGCCCGATATTCTAGACAGAACGAGGATAGGAAAGATAACTTTGCGGTCTACACAAAACCCTAAAGAAAACCACGCAAAGGGGGCAAAAAGACCCTCCGTACCGAACTAACGGCACGGAGGTACACCCTTTGCGTCCCAGAGCTTCCAGCAAAACAAATAGACAAGCTGGACAGAAAAAATAGCAACAAATAGCAAATAAGCACTTAGCTATGCAGAGCAGCAGGTCACAGGAATGATCCAGAGAAACACAAGTCCAACACTGGAACATTGACAGGAAGCATGGATCAAAGCATCAGGTGGAGTTAAGTAGAGAAGCAGCTAACGACCTCACCAGATCACCTGAGGGAGGAAACTCAGAAGCTGCAGTACCACTTTCCTCCACAAACGGAAGCTCCCAGAGAGAATCAGCCGAAGTACCACTTGTGACCACAGGAGTGAACTCTGCCACAGAATTCACAACAGTACCCCCCCCTTGAGGAGGGGTCACCGAACCCCCACCAGAGCCCCCAGGCCGACCAGGATGAGCCACATGAAAGGCACGAACAAGATCGGGAGCATGGACATCAGAGGCAAAAACCCAGGAATTATCTTCCTGAGCATAACCCTTCCATTTAACCAGATACTGGACTTTCCGTCTTGAAACACGAGAATCCAACATCTTCTCCACAATATACTCCAATTCCCCCTCCACCAAAACCGGGGCAGGAGGCTCAACAGATGGGACCATAGGTGCCACGTATCTCCGCAACAATGACCTATGGAATACGTTATGTATGGAAAAAGAATCTGGAAGGGTCAGACGAAAAGACACAGGATTAAGAACCTCAGAAATCCTATACGGACCAATAAAACGAGGTTTAAACTTAGGAGAGGAAACCTTCATAGGAATATGACGAGAAGATAACCAAACCAGATCCCCAACACGAAGTCGGGGACCCACACGGCGTCTGCGATTAGCGAAAAGTTGAGCCTTCTCCTGGGACAAGGTCAAATTGTCCACTACCTGAGTCCAAATCTGCTGCAACCAGTCCACCACAGTATCCACACCAGGACAGTCCGAAGACTCAACCTGTCCTGAAGAGAAACGAGGATGGAACCCAGAATTGAAGAAAAACGGCGAAACCAAGGTAGCCGAGCTGGCCCGATTATTAAGGGCGAACTCAGCCAAAGGCAAAAAGGACACCAAGTCATCCTGATCAGCAGAAACAAAGCATCTCAGATATGTTTCCAAGGTCTGATTGGTTCGTTCGGTCTGGCCATTAGTCTGAGGATGGAAAGCCGAGGAAAAACACAAGTCAATGCCCATCCTACCACAAAAGGCTCGCCAAAACCTCGAAACAAACTGGGAACCTCTGTCAGAAACAATATTCTCTGGAATGCCATGCAAACGAACCACATGCTGGAAGAACAAAGGCACCAAATCAGAAGAGGAAGGCAATTTAGACAAGAGTACCAGATGGACCATCTTAGAAAAGCGATCACAGACCACCCAAATGACTGACATCTTTTGAGAAACGGGAAGGTCAGAAATAAAACCCATAGAGATATGTGTCCAAGGCCTCTTCGGGACCGGCAAGGGCAAAAGCAACCCACTGGTACGAGAACAGCAGGGCTTAGCCCGAGCACAAATCCCACTGGACTGCACAAAAGTACGCACATCCCGCGACAGAGAGGGCCACCAAAAGGATCTAGCCACTAACTCTCTGGTACCAAAGATTCCAGGATGACCAGCCAACACCGAACAATGAAGTTCAGAGATAACTCTATTCGTCCACCTATCAGGGACAAACAGTTTCTCCGCTGGGCAACGATCAGGTTTATTAGCCTGAAATTTTTGCAGCACCCGCCGCAAATCAGGGGAGATGGCAGACACAATTACTCCTTCCTTGAGGATACCCGCCGGCTCAGATAAACCCGGAGAGTCGGGCACAAAACTCCTAGACAGAGCATCCGCCTTCACAGTTTTAGAGCCCGGAAGGTACGAAATCACAAAGTCAAAACGGGCAAAAAACAACGACCAACGAGCTTGTCTAGGATTCAAGCGCTTGGCAGACTCGAGATAAGTCAAGTTCTTATGATCAGTCAATACCACCACGCGATGCTTAGCTCCTTCAAGCCAATGACGCCACTCCTCGAATGCCCACTTCATGGCCAGCAACTCTCGGTTGCCCACATCATAATTTCGCTCAGCAGGCGAAAACTTCCTGGAAAAGAAAGCGCATGGTTTCATCACTGAGCAACCAGAACCTCTCTGTGACAAAACAGCCCCTGCTCCAATCTCAGAAGCATCAACCTTCACCTGGAACGGAAGAGAAACATCTGGTTGACAAAACACAGGGGTAGAAGAAAAACGACGCTTCAACTCTTGAAAAGCTTCCACAGCAGCAGAAGACCAATTGACCAAATCAGCACCCTTCTTGGTCAAATCGGTTTGGCAACACTAGAAAAATTGCAGATGAAGCGACGATAAAAATTAGCAAAGCCCAGGAACTTTTGCAGACTTTTCAGAGATGTCGGCTGAGTCCAATCATGGATGGCTTGGACCTTAACCGGATCCATCTCGATAGTAGAAGGGGAAAAGATGAACCCCAAAAATGAAACCTTCTGCACACCAAAGAGACACTTTGATCCCTTCACAAACAAAGAATTAGCACGCAGGACCTGAAAAACCATTCTGACCTGCTTCACATGAGACTCCCAATCATCCGAGAAGATCAAAATGTCATCCAAGTACACAATCAGGAATTTATCCAGGTACTCACGGAAGATGTCATGCATAAAGGATTGAAACACTGATGGAGCATTGGCAAGTCCGAACGGCATCACTAGATACTCAAAATGACCCTCGGGCGTATTAAATGCAGTTTTCCATTCATCGCCTTGCCTGATTCTCACCAGATTATACGCACCACGAAGATCTATCTTAGTGAACCAACTAGCCCCCTTAATCCGAGCAAACAAATCAGATAACAATGGCAAGGGGTACTGAAATTTAACAGTGATCTTATTAAGAAGGCGGTAATCTATACACGGTCTCAGCGAACCATCCTTCTTGGCCACAAAAAAGAACCCTGCTCCCAATGGCGACGACGACGGGCGAATATGCCCCTTCTCCAGGGATTCCTTCACATAACTGCGCATAGCGGTGCGCTCAGGCACGGATAAATTAAACAGTCGACCTTTTGGGAATTTACTACCAGGAATCAAATTGATAGCACAATCACAATCCCTATGCGGAGGCAGGACATCGGACTTGGGCTCATCAAATACATCCCGGTAATCAGACAAGAACTCTGGAACCTCAGAGGGGGGGGATGACGAAATTGACAGAAATGGAACATCACCATGTACCCCCTGACAACCCCAGCTGGACACCAACATGGAATTCCAATCCAATACTGGATTATGGGCTTGTAGCCATGGCAACCCCAACACGACCACATCATGCAGATTATGCAACACCAGAAAGCGAATAACCTCCTGATGTGCAGGAGCCATGCACATGGTCAGCTGGGTCCAGTATTGAGGCTTATTCTTGGCCAAAGGTGTAGCATCAATTCCTCTCAATGGAATAGGACACTGCAAGGGCTCCAATAAAAACCCACAACGTTTAGCATAATCCAAGTCCATCAAATTCAGGGCAGCGCCCGAATCCACAAACGCCATGACAGAATACGACGACAAGGAGCATATCAAGGTAACGGACAGAAGAAATTTTGACTGTACAGTACCAATGGCGGCAGACCTAGCGAACCGCTTAGTGCGCTTAGGACAATCAGAGATAGCATGAGTGGAATCACCACAGTAGAAACACAGCCCATTCAGACGTCTGTGTTCTTGCCGTTCAACTCTGGTCATAGTCCTATCGCACTGCATAGGCTCAGGTTTAATCTCAGGTAATACCGCCAAATGGTACACAGATTTACGCTCACGCAAGCGTCGACCGATCTGAATGGCCAAAGACATAGACTCATTCAAACCAGCGGGCATAGGAAATCCCACCATGACATCCTTAATGGCTTCAGAGAGACCCTTTCTGAAAATGGCTGCAAGCGCAGATTCATTCCATTGAGTGAGCACGGACCATTTTCTAAATTTCTGGCAATATAGCTCTATCTCATCCTGAGCCTGACAAAGAGCCAGCAAATTTTTTTCTGCCTGATCTACTGAATTAGGCTTATCGTACAGCAATCCAAGCGCCAGGAAAAACGCATCGATATCACTCAATGCAGGATCTCCTGACGCAAGAGAAAATGCCCAGTCCTGAGGGTCGCCACGCAAAAAAGAAATGACGATCCTAACCTGTTGCGCTGGGTCACCAGAGGAGCGAGGTTTCAAAGCCAGAAACAGTTTACAACTATTCTTGAAACTCAGAACCGAGAATTCCTATTCCAGATTTGTTTTTTGGAGATAGAACTAAATTTCTAACAAAGAATTCTGAACCACAAAATTTTGAATATCTTGAACTCTTGCCGTGAGCTGATCTACACATGAAGACAGACCTTTAATGTCCATTGTAACACCTGTGTCCTGAACCACCCAAATGTCTAGGGGAAAAAAAAGACAAATCACAGTGCAAAGGAAAAAAAATGGTCTCAGAACTTCTTTTTTCCCTCTATTGAGAATCATTAGTACTTTTGGCTTCCTGTACTGTTATGATAGGCAATTCAGTAACACAATGTACATAGCGATCAGAGCACATACAGTGATCTGACAATAACCCAAAATAATAGAACGAGCTCTGAGACGTGGAAACTCTGTAGACCGCAATTCCTGATCCTCTCCAAACACAACTAGAGGCAGCTGTGGATTGCGCCTAACGCTCCCTATGCAACTCGGCACAGCCTGAGAAACTAACTAGCCTGAAGATAGAAAAATAAGCCTACCTTGCCTCAGAGAAATACCCCAAAGGAAAAGGCAGCCCCCCACATATAATGACTGTGAGTAAGATGAAAATAGAAACGTAGGGATGAAATAGATTCAGCAAAGTGAGGCCCGATATTCTAGACAGAACGAGGATAGGAAAGATAACTTTGTGGTCTACACAAAACCCTAAAGAAAACCATGCAAAGGGGGCAAAAAGACCCTCCGTACCGAACTAACGGCACGGAGGTACACCCTTTGCGTCCCAGAGCTTCCAGCAAAACAAATAGACAAGCTGGACAGAAAAAATAGCAACAAATAGCAAATAAGCACTTAGCTATGCAGAGCAGCAGGCCACAGGAATGATCCAGAGAAACACAAGTCCAACACTGGAACATTGACAGGAAGCATGGATCAAAGCATCAGGTGGAGTTAAGTAGAGAAGCAGCTAACGACCTCACCAGATCACCTGAGGGAGGAAACTCAGAAGCTGCAGTACCACTTTCCTCCACAAACGGAAGCTCCCAGAGAGAATCAGCCGAAGTACCACTTGTGACCACAGGAGTGAACTCTGCCACAGAATTCACAACAGCAGACACAGTTATTAGGCCCAAATAATAAAGTAGGCTAAATGCAGTTCAAAATTGGTAACAGGATTAAACGGGCGCCATTGCTTTGTTCAGTGGAGGACAACTGTAATGAGTGGCAGACACAGTTAGTAGGCCCAAATAATAAAGTAGGCTAAATGTCTGCCCAAAAATTGTTAATAAATAAACAGGTGGCATAGCTTGGTACAGGGGTGGACTCCTCTGCTGAGTAGCAGACAGTGGTAGTAGGCGCAAAGTATTAACTGGTCTAAATGGAGGCCAGGGCCCCTGTATATTTTAACTATCATCTATCATTTCAACAAATTTGTATTGGCAGTGCCATTGAAGGATTTAACAGCACAGACTACACAGTGGTGGAGCAGGGAGAGGTAAGTATTGCAAGTGGTAGAACACTGTTTGAGCCAGGGGGGGAACACTCTCTCATGGGCGGCGGTACTGGCACAGGGCCCCTCATATTACGACAGTGTGCCTGACGTTGGTTGTGCACCACCACCGTCAGAGACACTTCATTGTACTATGAGGGACCCTGTGCCAGTGCCATCGCCCAAGATTGGGCCCACCCACCTGTCCAGGCAAACGGCACTGGCATGGGTGTTTGCGCCAGGTGGCGACCACGGCCCTGTGGGGGGAGTCAGCCCATTTAGGGAGGTATAAAAATGGCCTATGGTGGACATTCAGCAGCTGCAAATGGAGGAATTGGAGAAGTCAGTAAGAGGAGGCCAAAAGCAAGACATTTTTCCGGCAAGCTATGTGTCAGCAGGGGAAGGTGGGGCAAAATAATTTCAAATCCATGATTGGTTCATTTTAATGAAGGTTACATCATCAACATTCTAGGTTGCCAGACATGTCCTTTTTTCGGTCAGTATTGAAGCAGCAGCACTGAAGACTCTTTCTGATAGCACGCTAGCAGCAGGGCAAGCGAGCTCCTGTAATGCATATTCTGCCAATTCAGGCCAGGTGTCTATTTTAGATGCCCAGTAATCAATGGGAATTCAAGGGGAATGACCTGAGAGGGAGAACATTGATAAGGGAGGAAAAGTAGTTTGTAACCATACTGGACAAATGCTGTCTCCTGTCACTTTGAATCGATGCAGCAGTACCTTTCGTGTCAGCGGTCATTGCGAAATCACTCCACAAACTGGTCATAAAATCCCTCTGTCCAACGCCACTTCGGATTTGTGCACCTCTAACACCTCTGCCATGTTGCCCCCTATGAAAACCATCACCGTGTGCTGGGAATGCCTGAACCAAACGGTCTTCAAGAGTTGCTTGTTTGGTAGCCAATATTTGCTCAAGGTTCTCATGTGACATGATATTTTGTAATTTTTCTTTATATCGTGGATCCAGGAGGCAGGCCAACCAGTAATCGTCATCGGTCATCATTTTGATAATGCAGGGGTCCCTTTTTAGGATACGCAAGGCATACTCAGCCATGTGGGCCAATGTTCCAGGTGTCAATTCACTGCTTGTAATGGGTTGAGGAGCATTTTCTTGCAAATCAACATCACTTGTGTCCCACAAAAAACATGTACCTGACCTTGCAACGCCACCAGTTTCTATTGCCCCATGAGAAGCATCTTCCTCCCATAAATATTTATCCCCATCATCCCTCTCCTCCTCCTCTTCATCTGCCACCTTGTCCAGGAGAGTTCCCTAAGCAGACATTGGCTGACTGTCATCAAGGCTTCCCTCTTCCTCGGCTGCAGACGCCAGCTCCTTAATGTGCATCAAACTTTACATCAACAGACGCATTAGTGGGATGCTCATGCTTATGATGGCGTCGTCTGCACTTACCAGCCGTGTGCATTCCTCAAAACACTGAAGGACTTGACAGAGGTCTTGTAGCTTTGACCACTGCACACCAGACAACTCCATGTCTGCCATCCAAGTGCCTGTCCGTATATGTGTATCCTCTCACAAATTAAATACAGCACGCCTCTGTTCGCACAGCCTTTGAACCATGTGAAGTGTGGAGTTCCACCTTGTTGCAACGTCGATTATTAGGCAGTGCTGGGGAAGATTCAGCGATCGCTGATGGTTCAGCATACAGCTGGAGTGTATGGGCGACTGGCGGATGTGCGAGCAAAGTCTTCACACCTTCAGGAGCAGGGCTGGTAACTCCGGATAATTTTTGAGGAAGCACTGCACCACCAGGTTCAAGGTGTGAGCCAGGCAAGGTATGTGTTTAAGTTCTGAAAGGGCTATGGCAGCCATAAAATTCCTTCCATTATCACTGACTACCTTGCCTGCCTCAAGATGTACACTGCCCAGCCATGACTGAGTTTCTTGCTGCAAGTACTCGGCCTGTACTTCCGCGGTGTGTCTGTTGTCGCCCAAACACTTCATTTGTAACATAGCCTGCTTACCACTAGCTGTTCGATAATGGGACACCTCGTTTGCAACACTGGCAGCTGCGGATGGAGTGGTCGTGCGACTGCACTCTGTGGATGAGCTTTCGCTTCTGGAGGAGGAGGAGGAGGAGAGGTGGCGAACGCCTACAGCCAACTGTTTCCTAGACCGTGGGCTAGGCAGAACTATTCCACTATGGCTGTCCCCTGTGGACTCTGCATCCACCACATTAACCCAGTGCGCCGTGATGGACACGTAACGTCCCTTGCCATGCCTGGTCGATGCATCTGTTGTGAGGTGCACCTTTCCACTGACTGATTGCCTCAGTGCATGGACAATGCGGTCTTTGACATGCTGGTGTAGGGCTGGCATTGCTTTTCTCGCAAAGATGTGTCAACTTTGTAGGTCATAGCGTTGTACTGCGTAGGCCATCAGGTCTTTGAAAGCTTCGCTTTCAACCAACTGGTAGGGCATCATCTCTAACGAGATTAGTATAGCAATGGGGGCGTTCAAACCCTGTGTATGCAGATGAGAGGATGAGTTCTTTCTTTTCCTAAGGAGAGTCTCTTGAAGGGTGAGCTGGACTGGAGAGCTGCATATGGTGGAACTAGTGGTGGTGATGGTGGACATGGCGGATTGAAAGAGGGTTGGTGATGGTATTCTTGATGTTGGCCTACATACAGTGTTTCCTACCAATAACCTTGTGATTCCCTGACTGCTTTGGCCTTGCAACGATACCTCCACATTTGCTGCTGGTGGTGTCCTAACCGGTGGGCTTACAGTGAGGGAAGCAATGTAGCGTTGCTGACTACCTTCATTATTAGCAGGAGCACCAACGGTACGAGACGTCTGGTAGTTGGTCCAGGCTTGCAAGTGCATGCTGATTAAATGTCTAAGCATGCACGTTGTATTTAAATTTTGAAGATTCTTCCCTCTGCTAAAGGTCTTTGAGCATTTCTTACAGATAACTTTTGACTGATCATTCGGATCTTGGTTAAAAAAATGCCACACTACACTCTTCCTACTATGGAATACCTTTTCAGGCATTGCACACTGTGCTACTTTCACTGGATGGCCACGCTGTCCTAAAACTGTTTTTGACAAACGTTTTTGGCCTGATACAGGCCTGCCAGATGACAGCTGCTGCGATGTAGATGGCTGCTGTGGATCATCCTCCTCCGCTTCTGAGCTACTGGCAGCGGCACCATCTTCCCCCAATGGCTGCCAATCTGGGTCAACAACTGGGTCATCTATCACCTCCTCTTCAATGTCATGTGCACCTTCCTCTGTATCACCGTGTAAGGTGCTATAGCGTTCGTGACGGGGCACCATAGTCTCAGCAGGGTCAGATTCTGGCTCAGTACACTGCAAGGGCAATGTAGTGATCTGAGTCAATGGAACAGCATAATAATCTAGCTGTAGCTGTGCATCAGTGTCCGATTCATCTTGTAATGGGCAGTAAACAATTTCTCTTTCTAACCCAGGCACAGTAAGTGTAAAGAGCTCCATGGAGTAACCTGTAGTGTCGCCTGACGCATCCTTCTCTTTTGGTTTGGGTGAAGGACACAAGGAAACGTCTTGTTCCTGACCGGGAGCATCCACTGACGACTCGCTGCTTTTATATTTGGAACTTTCTGAAGATGAGGCGAAAGAGCTAGAGGCTGAGTCAGCAAGGAAAGCCAAAACTTTTTCCTGCTGCTCCGGCCTTAAAAGCTGTTTTCCGAATCCCAGATAAGGGAGCCTTGTGTAGCCAGACAATGATGCTGGCTCAGCACCTACAGCCTTAGGTGCTATTGTGCTTTTGCCACTACCACCAGATGCACCACCACCATCAGTACCAGCTGGCAACCACCGCCCACGGGCTCTTCCACCAGACTTCCTCATTTTTTGGAAAATCTAACCAAAATAACAACCGTTATATGGTACTGTAAAACAAGGTAGAAGGTGTATATAAACTTGTTGAGAATTTAAATCTCCCTTTTTTTTGGGAGACTGAACCAAAACTCAGGCCCAGTGTATATAACAATATAATCTAAGTGGCAGAAAGTGGCTGGCTGACATACGACAAACTAACAGGACTGAAGTATATCCTCTTTGTGAGAATTAGAGTCTCCCTTTTTTTTGGGGAGACAAACAAAACTCAGGCCCAGTGTATATAACAATGTAATCTAAGTGGCAGAAAGTGGCTGGCTGACATACGACAAACTAACAGGACTGAAGTATATCCACTTTGTGAGAATTTGAATCTCACTTTTTTGGGGGGAGACTGAACCAAAACTCAGGCCCAGTGTATAAAACAACACAATGTAAGTGGCAGAAAGTGGGTGGAAGATATATGAAAAAATACAAGGACTGTAGTACAATTTCAATCTCTCTACAATGATCTCGGAAAAAGTATGGCAGCAATAAAAAGGACTGCTGCACACAAAAGTATGGACAAATAAACAAGATAACTGTGCAGAAAGGAGCAACAGGATTTTTGCTTTTAAAAAAGCAGTTGGTTTGCACAGCAGCGTGCAAACAGCAATGCTGATATCAGGGAGCCTTATAAGGCAGCCTAATAATCTACAGAGATGATGCACAAAAATATAGCCTCCACTGTCTCTGCAAAAAAAATGGTGGTGTTGGACAGTGGAAATCGCTACAGCACAAGCAGTTTGGGGGTTAATCTTCCCTCTCTAACTATATCCCTTCTTCTGATGAAGCTGCAGCAACCTCTCCCTATGCTAAGATCAGCAGAAGTAAGATGGCGGTCGGCGTGCACGCCCCTGTGACGCTGCTGAAAGCAAGCCAATCACTGTCATGCCCTTCTCTAAGATGGTGGGGACCGAGACCTATGTCATCACCTTGCCCACACTCTGCATCCTCCTTCATTGGCTGAAAAATGGCGCTTAAAGCGTTATACAAAACGCGACTTTTGCGCGCAGATTGCTGACCTCATGGCCGATCCCACACTAGGATTGGGTCGGGTTTCACAAAACCTGACTTTGCGGAAAGTCGGTGATTTTTGAATTTGTCCAATCCGTTTCGCTCAACCCTATATACGGATACTACAACTCTAATACAGTAATATCACTACAGTATACAGTGATATCCCAACAATATTACACAGTAATAACCCACAATATCCAGTAATATCACAACAATATCACCAAAGTGTCGCACAATAAAACCCACAATTAACTTCCCAGATTACCCAAATCACTCATGCCATATCAGCCCTCCTAATCTATAGCTTACTATCCCTAAGGCCTAAGAGGTTACAGATTACACTCAGCCATGTAGGTCCATCATCATTCCAGGAAGCAGGCAAAGCAAAAGAGATCAGAGCCACATGCTCTTGTCCCTTTTATGTGACCAGCTAAAAGAGGTGTGTCCATCCCCAGGTGTGGGGAAATAAGTCTATTGTCCACTGGCAAAGGTACATCCCCTCAATAACCTGTTTTACCAGCTCATGGCAGACCTACTTTGCAATACAGCAACCTGGAGGAGGGGGCTTCTGGGAACACTTGTGGGAGAATTATATCAATAAACACATCTCTATGTAAAGATATACATTTTGGGGCACTTCCCTTCTACAGATATAATATGAAATAAATATTATATGAATCTGCATAGATTGTTATCTATTCTATTTGCTTTTTCCTCCCATTGAATTCAATGGGGTTCGGGTATGTTCGTAAACATTGGGATGTTCATCAAGCCACATTGAACCATGAAAGGTTCTCTCATCTCTAGTTATTATACCTTGATGAGTATGTCTGACTCCACATAGTGAATTAGTTAACAACAGAACTGAGCAGAATGGACAATCTCCTGGGTGCAATTCTACCATTGAGATAAGCTTTTCAACTGTGTGCCATGGGTGTTCCATTAGGAGGGTAAATAATACTTAAGTATAGGTGCAGGCTGAACACGGACCGAGTCCAGTGACCGTAACCAAAAGGAGAGAACAGCTGAACTCAAAAAGTCTTTTTCAGTTGCTAAAAAAAAAACTTGTGTTTATTTCCTATACAAGAGATGTTCACCACAGACAAAAATAAGTGAAAACAAGGTAACGTTTCGACCCTGCACCTGGTCTTTGTTAAAACTCACTGCAAAAGTAAACATACAAAAATTAGTGTGCTGTACAAAATATACATGTGAGCATAACACAGAACAATCGTATAAGAAAAAATTAAAATCCAAAAAGCAATAGTCAAAAATCAACAATCCCTAAAGTCGTATCTACTTGAACACAATATATTGTTACAGCAATCAATGCATCTTTCAGATAATGTACAGGATACAAAAGAGTTGCTCAGGAAATTACGATAATCAGAAGCAGGAAATACTAAAGGTACCGTCACACTGGACGATATCGCTAGCGATCCGTGACGTTGCAGCGTCCTGGCTAGCGATATCGTCCAGTGTGACAGGCAGCAGCGATCAGGCCCCTGCTGTGATGTCGCTGGTCGAGGCAGAAAGTCCAGAACTTTGTTTCGTCGCTGGACGTCCCGCTGACATCTCTGAATCGGCGTGTGTGACACCGATTCAGCGATGTCTTTGCTGACAACCAGGGTAAACATCGGGTTACTAAGCGCAGGGCCGCGCTTAGTAACCCGATGTTTACCCTGGTTACCATCGTTAAAGTAAAAAAAACAACCACTACATACTTACCTACCGCTGTCTGTCCCCGGCGCTCTGCTTCTCTGCTCTGGCTGTGAGCGCCGGGCAGCCGGAAAGCAGAGCGGTGACGTCACCGCTCTGCTTTCCGGCCGCTGTGCTCACAGCCAGAGCAGAGAAGCCCAGCGCCGGGGACAGACAGCGGTAGGTAAGTATGTAGTGGTTGTTTTTTTTTACTTTAACGATGGTAACCAGGGTAAACATCGGGTTACTAAGCGCGGCCCTGCGCTTAGTAACCCGATGTTTACCCTGGTTACCGGGGACCTCGGGATCGTTGGTCGCTGGAGAGCTGTCTGTGTGACAGCTCTCCAGCGACCAAACAGCGACGCTGCAGCGATCCGGAACGTTGTCGGTATCGCTGCAGCGTCGCTTAGTGTGACGGTACCTTAAGTCTTTAGGTGCTGGAGGGTGTGGGGGCCACAAGTGTATGGGGGTTTATTATTTAGATTTAAATAATGCAACCAATTTTCCCCCATTTTATTTTTATTTATTTTTATTTTCATTTGTATCTTATTTTTTATTTTATTTTACTTTATTTCTTTCTCATTTTTTCACTTTTCCTACAATTTTACATAATGTCCCCCATTCCCCTTGCTCTCACCCCCTTATCCACATCTCATTTCTATTCTGTGTCTTGCTTTTATGCCCCTCACCATCAACCTACCACATTCTTATATGATTGTTCTGTGTTATGCTCACATGTATATTTTGTACAGCACACTAATTTTCGTATGTTTACTTTTGCAGTGAGGTTTGACAAAGACTCGGAGCAGGGTCGAAACGTTACCTTGTTACCTTATTTTCACTTATCTTTGTCTGTGGTGAACATCTCTTGCATATGAAATAAACACAAGTGTTTCTTTTTGCAACTGAAAAAGACCTTTTGAGTATGGGTGTTCCATTAGACACCTGTGCATACTTCATCCATCACAACTACCGGTCCTTTATGTAGTCAAATGACACACAACATAGTTATACCATTTACTAGTGAGTCTCAGAAAGACTTCTGTACAATATATCTATTCACAATACAATCTCTGTATTTTCAGTTTTCTAGAGAATAAAGTTTTGCAAATGGAGGAGAAACACCAAGAGGAAATAGAAGTCTTGAGAGCTGAGAAACTTCATGTAGATGAGTTACTTTCCAAGCAGAGTCAACTCATTGGTGAACTTGGAGAACAACTCAATGAAGCAATGCAGAACAACAGCATGCTGCAGAGACAGCAAGCATACATCATGGAGACTGTGGGACAACTTACCAACCTGGTTTCACAATACAACCGTTAGTAAAACAAATAATTTTTTTACAAAATATATCTGTACATTATCAGTATCACCTTATTTATTTAAAAAAAAGGGGTCATGCAGGATGCAGGCATTATATTGTCTGCATATCCGTTCGCAAAAGCTCATGAGCACCATGTGGAGTAAAATCAGACATTTGGTTATACATTACATGAATAGGACGTCTTTCTAAAGCGAAATATTCATTACCAAATAGCATTCATTATATTGTGAAACATTCTGTTATCCCGAATTTTAAAAATAATGGTCTAATCTTAGGATAGGTCATCAATATTTGGTCAGTGGAGACTCTTATCACCTTCCGCGATCTGGTGCAGTACAGTATATGAAAGGGCTGCAGGGTTCAGTGAATGTTGTATCCCCGCTTAATTACATTAAAATGAAGAGAACTGACCTGGAATACCAAGAACAGCGACTACTAAACATACAGAGCTATGCTCTATAAACAATTAAAATGTAAAAAGCTGGACCTTTACAGATTAAATATTGATTCCCTGTACTAAGAATAGGCCATTGATTTTAAAGCCTTTGATAGCCTTTTTATGTCTGTTTCTGTGATTAACCCCTTCTTGACATGTGCCATATATATATATATATATATATAAAAGCAAAAAATATCGAACAAATTTTACCACTATCATGAACTATAATATGTCATGAGAAAACAGTCTTAGAATCAGTGGGATCCGTGGAAGTATTCCAGAGTTATTACCTAATAAAGTGACACTGGTCAGAATTGAAAAAAATTGGCCTAGTCAGGAAGGTGAAAACAGGTCGGGGGTGAAGGGGTTAACAACATATAACCATAATTCAAAGTGAAACTGATGGATTTACCCCCAGGAGGTATTAGGAGTGTTTTATCAGCCTTCTAATATAATGATCCTTATATTAGGGTGCTTTCACATTTTGTTCCTTCACCAGTTTGGTGGCCCCATGGGGGCTTAAGACTGGACACCATACAAAATGGGATAGGGACGTATGCGCCGACTAAAATGGTGCCGGCAGAGCAAACGTACATAATAGTCTACAGCCTCGTCGGCAATGTGAAAGCACCCTTATACCTAAATGTGACAAGTGTGTGTTTAAAACTTACATTAAATTGTCCATTCTTTCCGCGCCTGAAGGTAGTGGACTATTCTGGGACTGTTGTCAATCACTGCTAAAGCAATCACTTCCACAGTGGCATGATTGACATTCAAGTGGAGCAAGAAGAAAACAGGGATCCCAGAGGGATCCAGTGCACTTCAGTAATGATTGACAACAGTCCTGAACGTGTACACTAAAAACAAATCCAAAGCTGATTTTGCTGGGAAATATGTTAAGGAACATCCTTTGCAGGTTAAGTGCAGCACCCCAGGTGACCGGTTAATGCAGTGATGTTGCTTTTCCTTCGGGGAAGGTGATGTCATACTCAGAGGCAAAGGAGTTCTCTTCACCAGGTAAGGCACACACATGCAACACATTCTGAATACAGGCCAGGAGGAGAAGCTCAATACCCGGATTCAGGGGAGCTTCCCTATGCTTTATGCTTCCTGACCTGGAGGTGGAGTTAGTTAGTTGGTGACAGACGTTAAAGGCCTGGCATCCACGAGAGAGCTGCAGCCTCTGGGAAGGAGTAACCTGTTGGGTTGCATGTGGAGCAGCCAGAAGGGAAGGAGCACAGGAGAGACAGAGCTCAGAGGGGAACTGTGGCAGGACACCCTCAGAGTTAAAGCGGAGAATCCGGGAACCGGGAGCCCGTGGCTTTTGTGGACTCTAGGACACGGAGCAGAACTGGAGGGAACTACACTTTATGTCATCTGCCCGCACCACGCCTGAGACTCACCAGCACTGGAGGAGCCCAGGGCATCTGAGAGTCCCTGTAAAAAGGCTCAAGCTGCCCGTCATGCAGGTCCCTGTCCCAGAACAGGGGGAAACTGGAGGACCTTGTAGGAAGCTTAAAGGAGCAAGGACCTTACTTAGAAAGGCAAAAGTAGGAAAGGCTCATGAACCTCTACTGGGAAAAGAGAACCCTAACTTGCCTCTGAGCCGGCCGGAACCACCATCACCCATGCCTGGTACCCTGGACTGTGGCCTGTCACCCACAAGTAAACCAGGTTAAGACTGATCACTCGTCTTCTCCATTTATTCACCGGCTACACCATCTATGCCACACACCATAGGACCCCTGAGGACCCCGCTTCACCTGTGGGAAGTGTAACATCTGGGCTGCCGCAACATCCCCCAGGGACCCCTCTAATGCAGCGTCGGTCCCCCAATTGACCAAACTCCACAGGAGGCATCACGACAAACATTGAACATTAACCCCTTTAACGTTGATGCCCAGGGCCACGGACCGGGTTGCAGCCACCGTCACATCCCCCTTTGCGACCGGACCCAGTACCGAGTACCCCACTGCCCTGTGGGCGCGTCATAATGACTTGCCTGTAAGGCCAAATATTTAACCCCAGATCGAAATGTTCCTCCCCATTTGTGCTTAGTACAGACGCAGCATTTTTGAAGCGTTTTTCAACTTTAACATTGCTTTCAACCACTACAAATGCATTCACTGGGAAAAGTCATTGTAACATTTAACAACCCTAGCTGGCCATGTGGTGTGTGATACATAAGCAGACCCTTCTTGTTTCATTTATGAAGGAGCGACTCTTAAAGTATCAGAGCCTATTTTTACCGGCGCATCAGGCGGCATTAATCTTCTTAAAGGGCCTTTATTAAACAGTGGGTCTCCTAGACTGTTGTAGCCTACGCTGTGAGTGGATGGGCTGCCAAGAATTACTACGCACCCCAATACCCCTTTCATAACATGTCCAGGAGGTCCTCCTGAAAAAATGTTGCATTGAATGCAAGGCCTGTCCTGCTACCATTTCATATGCACCCCAATAAGCCTTTGAACCCACATACTGGATGGGCCCATGAAAATCCACTTCACAATATGCATTTTGTACTCCCGTACTCCTTTGTTTTACACATTGGCAGCAAGGCCAGCCCTGCTGCAGTCAGTCATATGCCCCCCCTTACGCCTTGGAACCCACATACTGGATGGGCCCAGGAAAATCCACTTGTACTTTTTAATGGAATGATGGTTCCCTCTTTGCAGAATTATTTACAGGAGAATTTGGCAAGCTAATTTGCCATGTTTTTAACACTAAGGTTCAGATACGGCTTTAAAGAAGGCTAATACTTGCAATACAATGCAATTTTATTGCAAAGTACCAAATTAAAGGAATAGTATGATTGAATAGCATGAGTGCATACACTTTTGTATACGTATGCTAACATACAAAGGTGAAGTACATCTAAGGATTAAATACATATAATGATTAAGTATATATAAAGATTAACTGCATACAGTATACTTAGATCATCACCAAGAGGCATTTAAACATCATCCGTCTGGAATATCAGAGAAGCAACACCAAGGCAGAGAACCCCTATGAGATTACCTACACTGCATGGGCATCCCCAATTATGCAGGTATGAGCACACTGTACATGTACAGGTACCCCAGTTTTTGCATCTGTCTTAGTCATGTTTCTCTGGTCTTATATATAGTGATTTACACTATGTAGTAAATCTACTTTCAACCAGCCCTTCAAGTGGCCATCTTTGAAGGTTGGATGAAACTGAGATATCATGGAGTCATCAGACGAGGGGCCATAAACCCCTAGAATATAAAAGCCACAAGGATTTAGATCAAACCACTACAGGCAGAGTTTCAGTAAACCTTAATGTTTTACAATGACAAACAGCACACATATAGAGTCTTAGAACTGTTTGTGAAGTGAATAAACAAACTTTTCTCAAGATTGTGTCACTATGAGTATTGTCTGTCACATCTGTAAATGTTTTACTAGAAATGCAGCTATGTAATTGTCTGAATGCATTCGGTATACAGTATTTTAATCTGGATTCCAAATCGCCATTTGAAAATTCACCATTTCTACATTTGATGCAGCCAAAGTTCTTGCTCTCAAGGAGTGAAAGTAATATAGTGGACAAAGAAATATTTGTAATGAACTACAGAGCCAAACTACCAGCATTGCTTTATCAAATTTATATGAAGTGTATTGTGTCCAATGTGATCAACAGGCAACACAAAAAGGAGCTTTTTAAGTGAGCTCTTTAAGGTACACAAATGTTATGAAGTCTTTGCCAACAAGGATGTGGTTTCCCCAATGTGGGGTACTTTTTTAAAAAATATACTATTGCAATCACAGCCCCCCTTGCCCAAAATTCACCGATCTATAACCGTACAGAGCACGTTCACCCTGGTCATCAAGTGTCAGGTAAAGAAGAGACATTGCAAGAGACAGAGTTAAGAAGTAGGCCCAATGTACGGGTGTGGGTCTCTGAAACTTGTAATGGAGTGCTTGGCCTGACAAGAATTTGCTCATGGGAGTTACATTTTTAAAAAATATCTAAAGAGGATAATAGATACCCTTGGCAAAAAATTGACTGTCTGTAGCAGCACGGAACAAATGAACCCTGGTGATCTAATGGTGGAAAATGATGAGAGGTGGAGGAAGGCCTCATTAAAACCTAGGCCCAATTCAACAGAGCGTTTCTCCTACACTTGTAATGCCCATACACTAAGTGCCTATGGGCTGACAAACATTTCCCCAAGGGAGATACATTGATTAAAAACATACTATTGGCATCCGAGACACCCTTGCCAAAAAATTGACTGTCTGTAGCAGCACGGAACACATGAACCCTGGTGATCTAGTGGTGGAAAATGATGAGAGGTGGAGGAAGGCCTCATTAAAACCTAGGCCTAATTTAAAGGAGCGTTTCTCCTACACTTGTAATGCCCATACGCTAAGTGCCTATGGGCTGACAAACATTTCCCCAAGGGGGATACATTGATTGAAAACATACTATTGGCATCCAAGACACCCTTGCCAAAAAGTTGACTGCCTGTCGCGACACGCAAGCCGATATGCCTGGTGATCTAGTGGTGGAGAATGAGGAGACAAAGGTAAATCACAATAAAATAAAACAAATAAATAAAAAATGTGAATCCATCAATGAAAGTAAATAACAAAAGGGAGGGGCAAACACAGGTTCATAGATTTGAAGCCTGAATGCGTCCAAAGAGATATGTTTGTCCCTAGCAACTGCTCAGAGACAGGGCTAAAAAAAATATAATATACTAGTCTTGGAATAATTTTCTATTGTAGAGGTATACCATGTGTGGTTATGAAGAGGTGCATGAGAATACACCTCCCCAAAACAGAGAATGTATTTGAGGTTATATTTTGCTGTTTTCACTTGGTGGTGTGCAGAATCTTTCCCAATTCAGCCCTTGTTCATTTTTATAAGAGTCAGCCTGTCAGCATTTTCAGTTGACAGGCGGATGCGCTTATCTGTTATAATTCCACCAGCAGCACTAAAAACCCGCTCTGACAGAACGCTAGCAGCAAGGCAGGCCAGGACCTCTAAGGCGTGGAGAGGCATTACATGCCATGTGTCCAGCTTGAATACCCAATAATTAAAAGGCACAGAGGAATCCCGGAGGACATTTGTACGATCTGCAAGGTACTCCCTCAGCATCTTCCCAAACATTGCACTTCTTGTGACAGCACCCCTTGCCTCTGTCCAGGGATGATGGGAGGGTCTGAGAAAACTGTCCCAGAACTTTGCCATTGTTCCCCTGCCTGAGCTGAATTGTATTTCTGTCTCTCTTGCTTGGACTCCTTGTTTGTACAACAAACTCTGACATCTGCTGCTGGGAATTTTCTAAGTGATTCCGCTACAAGGGCTCAGTGGATAGCACTGCAGCATTGCAGCACTGGGGTCCTGGGTTCAAATCCCACCAAGGACAACATCTGCAAGGAGTTTGTATGCTCTCCCTGTGTTTGCATGGGTTTCCTCCGGGTACTCCGGTTTCCTCCCACATTCCAAAGACATACTGTTAGGGATTCTAGATTGTGAGCCCCATTGGGGACAGCGATGATAATGTGTGCAAACTGTTAAGCACTGCAGAATATGTTAGCGCTATATAAAAATAAAGATTATTATTATTATTATTAAGGGCCCTCTGGTACTGCAACATTTTAGTACACCTCTCTGCCTCTGGCAGAAGATATTGAAAATTCTCCTTGTAGCGTGGGTCTAGAAGTGTCACCAACCAGTAATGAGTGTCACCCAAAATTTTAATAATGTGAGGGTCACGTGAAACGCAGCACAATATAAAGTCAGCCATGTGTGCCAGACTACTAACAGGCAACACTTCCTTGTCCCCACCAACAGGACGACAGACCATGCTGTCCTCCTCATCCTCATCCTCCTCCCTGTCCTCAGGCCATCCCTGATGTACAGACGGTTTGACAGCTGTGATTGTAGCACCGTCTATAGCGCATGAAAGTAGCTCCTGTTCTCCCTCCTCCTCCTCCCATTGACTACCAATCCACGTTGAGAAGACATGAGGCTGGGCTGAGTGTAATCCCCCTGTATGATTCCTTGCTCAATGTCCTCGTGCTCTGCCTGCACTGCATCCTTTTTAATTGTGAGCAGAGAGGTTTTCAGAATGCTGAGAAGCGGGATGGTGACACTAATTATGGTGTCATCACCGCTCACCATCTTGGTACAGTACTCGAAATTTTGGAGGATGGTACATATGTCAGACATCCATGTCCACTCCTGAGGTCTTATGTGTGGAGTCTGAACTGAATATTGACAGCCTTGTTGATGTTGATAGTCAACAACTGCCCTCTTCTGCTCACAAATCTTTTCCAACATCTGCAGTGTAGATTCCAGTGCGTGGGGACATCACACACCAGCCGGTGAGCTGGCAGCTGCAAACGCTGCTGAAGCATGGCAAGGGTGGCTGAAGCTGTAGCTGAATTTCTAAAATGGTCAGACGGCGTACTTTCACTAGCAGATCCGGCAGCTCTGGGTAGCTTTTCAGAAAACATTGAACCACGAGGTTAAGCACAGGGGCCAAGCAAGGTACGTGTTTGAGCTCACCTTGCCTCAGAGCCACCAACAGGTTACGGCCATTGTCACACACGACTATGCCTGGCTGTAGGTTCAGCGGTGTCATCCAAATATCTGACTGCTCTTTCAGTGCTGTCCACAACTCTTTTGCATTGTGCGGTTTGTCACCTATGCTGATTAGCTTCAGCACAGCCTGTTGCCGCTTGGCTGAGGCAGTGCTGCAGTGCTTCCAGCTTCTGACTGATGTGTTGATTTCAGAGATGGAGGATGAAGAGCAGGAGGAGGAGGTGCAGGAGCTGTAGACTGCTGGAGCAACCCTGGTTGACGTAGGGCCAACAATCCTCGGCGTGGGGAGGATGTGCTCCATCCCAAGGTCCGACTGTGTCGCGGCTTCCACCATGTTAACCCAGTGTGCAGTCAATGAGATGCACCATCCCTGCCCACAAGCACTTGTCCACGTGTCCGTAGTTAGGTGGACTTTCCCTGTAACAGCATTTTTGAGGGCAATAGTGGTGACTGGGGACCGAGTACCTTGGGACGGCCGCCACCATCAGGTTGCATTGAGCTTCCATGTTAATGAGTCTAAAAGGCAACATTTCTAGCGCAAGCCGAAGAGAAATATTAGAATTTAGGACTGTGGCCTGTAGGGCATTGGCTGAGTATTTCCGCTTGTGTTGCAAAGACTGGGGTATAGACAACTGAAGGCTGTGCTGGGACAAGGAGGTGGACGGGCTTGATGATGGTGCTGCTTGACTGTGGGCTACAACAGATGCAGGGCTAGAGGCATCTTCACATGCACGGTGTACTGGGGATTGGCTTCTACGCAAAACAGTGAAAGAAGCAGTGGTGTGACCTGCAGACAGTGGTCCTGGAGCCTGGGGTTCGGCCCACAAAGTTGGGTTCATTGCTGCCATGTGCCTGATCATGCTGGTGGAGGTCAGGCTGGTTGTTTTGCTACCCATGCTGATGCGGGCATGGCAGGTGCTGCAAGTGGCCTGCTTGGGGTTATCAGCAGAGTCTTTAAAAAATCACCAGACTCGGTAAGATCTAACAGTTAGAATTGGCTACTTCCCTCATGTTGGTGTTACGGGGAATGGATGCACGCCTTCTGTCTGTGGCCACCACACAGCTTCTTCTTGCCTGTTGGGGTGATATGCCTCCTTCCCCATGTGTGCTGCTGCCCTCGCTTTGCATGTCCTCCTGCCAGGTTGCGTTAGTCACATAGTCATCCACTACCTCGTCTTCCACAGCCGCACCCTCCTCCTGACTCGCTCCTCCTCCTAACTTTCTGGTAATTGTGTCTCATAATTGTCCACCTCTTCTGACACTTTCCCACCATTGCCTTCATGTGACTGGGGCTGGTCAAAGCTTTGGGCATCTCTACATGCGATCTCAGCTGTCACCACTTCAAGTTGACCGGCTGAGAGTCCAGAATCTTGAAATAGAAAACTGAACAGCTCTTCAGAGTGTCCAAGTGTGGGATCAGTTGTCTCAGGGCACTCGGCATGGGTCGGAGGAAGGAGGATGAGGGTGAGGAATATTCGGGCCACACTCACGGCTACTCAGACTTGACTGTGTGGAAGACATGGTGGTGGTGGCTAAGTGACTGGAAGCATTATCCACTATCCAATCCTGACAACCGTTTCACACTGCTCTGGCTTCAATAGTGGTGTGCTGCAGTCCCCTAGAAACTGGGACAAGAAGGTCGAGCGAGAAGATGTGGGTCTTTGGTTTGGCCCACTTTCACCTTGGCCATGGCCTCATTCTCTGCATGCACCATCAGTATCACGTCCACTTCCCCGTCCATTGCCCCTTGCCTTGCCCATTTCAAATGGACTACTGCACTATTTCAAAAGCTCAACACAAATGTATTTTTTAGGAGCGAAATAATATCTGATCACTATTCCTGCAAAAGTACGATTTTTCAAACACAAACACCAGGCAGGCCTCAGCTTGACATAACAGACTGTATTCACTTTTTGGGGGCTTTTTTGTGAATTTAATTTATGCAAAATAGTGCTGTATATAAGTAAAGTAACAGACAGCAAAAACAGTGGCAAAATGGCCTACAATGCCCAAACTTGGAGCATGCAGATATATGAGGCCTGTCACGGAAATACCACACTGCCAAATATGTGGCTTTTTTTTTTTTAAATGCAAAATACTGCTGTATATAATTAGAGTAACAGACAGCAAAAAAAGTGGTAAACCGGCCTACAATGCCCAAACTTTGAGCAAGCAGATATATGAGGCCTGTCACGGAAATACTACACTGCCAAATATTTGGCCTGTTTTTTAAAAAATGCAAAGTAGTGCTGTATATAATTAGAGTAACATACAGGAAAAAAAGTGGGAAACCCGCCTACAATGCCCAAACTTGGAGCACGCAGATATATGAGGTCTGTCACGGAAATACCACACTGCCAAATATGTGGCCTGTATTTTTATATTAATGCAAAATAGTGCTGTATATCAGTTGAGTAACAGACAGGAAAGAAAGTGAGAAACCGGCCTACAATGCCCAAACATGGAGCACGCAGATACAGTGGGGCAAAAAAGTATTTAGTCAGTCAGCAATAGTGCAAGTTCCACCACTTAAAAAGATGAGAGGCGTCTGTAATTTACATCATAGGTAGACCTCAACTATGGGAGACAAACTGAGAAAAAAAAATCCAGAAAATCACATTGTCTGTTTTTTTAACATTTTATTTGCATATTATGGTGGAAAATAAGTATTTGGTCAGAAACAAAATTTCATCTCAATACTTTGTAATATATCCTTTGTTGGCAATGACAGAGGTCAAATGTTTTCTGTAAGTCTTCACAAGATTGCCACACAATGTTGTTGGTATGTTGGCCCATTCCTCCATGCAGATCTCCTCTAGAGCAGTGATGTTTTTGGCTTTTCGCTTGGCAACACGGACTTTCAACTCCCTCCAAAGGTTTTCTTTAGGGTTGAGATCTGGAGACTGGCTAGGCCACTCCAGGACCTTGAAATGCTTCTTACGAAGCCACTCCTTCGTTGCCCTGGCGGTGTGCTTTGGATCATTGTCATGTTGAAAGACCCAGCCACGTTTCATCTTCAATGCCCTTGCTGATGGAAGGAGGTTTGCACTCAAAATCTCACGATACATGGCCCCATTCATTCTTTCATGTACCCGGATCAGTCGTCCTGGCCCCTTTGCAGAGAAACAGCCCCAAAGCATGATGTTTCCACCACCATGCTTTACAGTAGGTATGGTGTTTGATGGATGCAACTCAGTATTCTTTTTCCTCCAAACACGACAAGTTGTGTTTCTACCAAACAGTTCCAGTTTGGTTTCATCAGACCATAGGACATTCTCCCAAAACTCCTCTGGATCATCCAAATGCTCTCTAGCAAACTTCAGACGGGCCCGGACATGTACTGGCTTAAGCAGTGGGACACGTCTGGCACTGCAGGATCTGAGTCCATGGTGGCGTAGTGTGTTACTTATGGTAGGCCTTGTTACATTGGTCCCAGCTCTCTGCAGTTCATTCACTAGGTCCCCCCGCGTGGTTTTGGGATTTTTGCTCACCGTTCTTGTGATCATTCTGACCCCACGGGGTGGGATTTTGCGTGGAGCCCCAGATCGAGGGAGATTATCAGTGGTCTTGTATGTCTTCCATTTTCTAATTATTGCTCCCACTGTTGATTTCTTCACTCCAAGCTGGTTGGCTATTGCTGATTCAGTGTTCCCAGCCTGGTGCAGGGCTACAATTTTGTTTCTGGTGTCCTTTGACAGCTCTTTGGTCTTCACCATAGTGGAGTTTGGAGTCAGACTGTTTGAGGGTGTGCACAGGTGTCTTTTTATACTGATAACAAGTTTAAACAGGTGCCATTACTACAAGTAATGAGTGGAGGAAAGAGGAGACTCTTAAAGAAGAAGTTACAGGTCTGTGAGAGCCAGAAATCTGGATTGTTTGTTTCTGACCAAATACTTATTTTCCACCATAATATGCAAATAAAATGTTAAAAAAACAGACAATGTGATTTTCTGGATTTTTTTTTCTCAGTTTGTCTCCCATAGTTGAAGTCTACCTATGATGTAAATTACAGACGCCTCTCATCTTTTTAAGTGGTGGAACTTGCACTATTGCTGACTGACTAAATACTTTTTTGCCCCACTGTATATGAGGCCTGTCACGGAAATACCACACTGCCAAATATGTGGCGTGCTTTTTTTTAGATACACAATAGTGCTGTATATAATTAGAGTAACAGACAGGAAAAAAGTGGTAAACCGGCCTACAATGCCCAAACTTGGAGCACGCAGATAGCTGAGGCCTGTCACGGAAATACTACACTGCCAAATATGTGTCCTGTTTTTTTTTTAAATGCAAAATAGTGCTGTATATAATTAGAGTAACAGACAGCAAAAACAGTGGCAAAACGGCCTAAAATCCCCAAACTTTGAGCATGCAGATATATGAGGGCTGTTACGGAAATACCTCACTGCCAAATGTGTGGCTTGTTTTTTGTAAAATGCAAAATAGTGCTGTATATAACTAGAGTAACAGGCAGCAAAAACAGTGGCAAAATGGCCTAAAATGCCCAAACTTGGAGCACGCAGATATATGAGGCATTTTTTGGTGGATTTAAAAAAAAAGAAAAAAAAAACTGTGGCACAAGGCTAGCACACACAACTATGCTATGCATGCCTGACAAACTATGCTTTTAAAACAGGCCTCAGTCTGACAGAACACACTGTATTTTTTTTTTTTGGGGGGCTGAATTTTTTGGGGAAAAGAAAAAATGCAACTAGGTATATAGTAAAGAAGCTGCAGCAGCAGCAGACAGTTATGGAGCTTTGGGAGGGATGCAGTGGGAGCAATGTACACACATACGAGTGCCTGCAGGCCTTGCACTGATGTGGATATGCTGTGCCCTGCCTACCTAGCGCTGAAATATCGGGACCCACGAATTAGCCCTAAAAAGGACTGTTGGTTTCTCAGGAGTTGTGGATTTAACACTTGCAGACCTACACTAACTGTAAAAACCACGATTCTAACATAGTAACATAGTAACATAGTTATTAAGGTTGAAGGAAGACTTTAAGTCCATCTAGTTCAACCCATAGCCTAACCTAACATGCCCTAACATGTTGATCCAGAGGAAGGCAAAAAAAAACCATGTGGCAAAGAGTAAGCTCCACATTGGGGAAAAAAATTGCTTCCCAACTCCACATACGGCAATCAGACTAGTTCCCTGGAGCAACAACCTATCAAGGAATCTAGTATATATAACCTGTAACATTATACAGGTTATATATAGCGCTGAAATATCGGGACCCACGAATTAGCCCTAAAAAGGACTGTTGGTTTCTCAGGAGTTGTGGATTTAACACTTGCAGACCTACACTAACTGTAAAAACCACGATTCTAACATAGTAACATAGTAACATAGTTATTAAGGTTGAAGGAAGACTTTAAGTCCATCTAGTTCAACCCATAGCCTAACCTAACATGCCCTAACATGTTGATCCAGAGGAAGGCAAAAAAAAACCATGTGGCAAAGAGTAAGCTCCACATTGGGGAAAAAAATTGCTTCCCGACTCCACATACGGCAATCAGACTAGTTCCCTGGAGCAACAACCTATCAAGGAATCTAGTATATATAACCTGTAACATTATACTTTTCAAGAAAGGCATCCAGTCCCTTCTTAAATTTAAGTAATGAATCACTTGGAACAAAACAAAATCCTCTAAACTGCATGCTCGCAAACGCCAGAAGCCTGACAAACAAGATGGAAGAACTAGAAGCAGAAATATCTACAGGTAACTTTGACATAGTGGGAATAACCGAGACATGGTTAGATGAAAGCTATGACTGGGCAGTTAACTTACAGGGTTACAGTCTGTTTAGAAAGGATCGTAAAAATCGGAGAGGAGGAGGGGTTTGTCTCTATGTAAAGTCTTGTCTAAAGTCCACTTTAAGGGAGGATATTAGCGAAGGGAATGAGGATGTCGAGTCCATATGGGTTGAAATTCATGGAGGGAAAAATGGTAACAAAATTCTCATTGGGGTCTGTTACAAACCCCCAAATATAACAGAAAGCATGGAAAGTCTACTTCTAAAGCAGATAGATGAAGCTGCAACCCATAATGAGGTCCTGGTTATGGGGGACTTTAACTACCCGGATATTAACTGGGAAACAGAAACCTGTGAAACCCATAAAGGCAACAGGTTTCTGCTAATAACCAAGAAAAATTATCTTTCACAATTGGTGCAGAATCCAACCAGAGGAGCAGCACTTTTAGACCTAATACTATCTAATAGACCTGACAGAATAACAAATCTGCAGGTGGTTGGGCATTTAGGAAATAGCGACCACAATATTGTGCAGTTTCACCTGTCTTTCACTAGGGGGACTTGTCAGGGAGTCACAAAAACATTGAACTTTAGGAAGGCAAAGTTTGACCAGCTTAGAGATGCCCTTAATCTGGTAGACTGGGACAATATCCTCAGAAATAAGAATACAGATAATAAATGGGAAATGTTTAAGAACATCCTAAATAGGCAGTGTAAGCGGTTTATACCTTGTGGGAATAAAAGGACTAGAAATAGGAAAAACCCAATGTGGCTAAACAAAGAAGTAAGACAGGCAATTAACAGTAAAAAGAAAGCATTTGCACTACTAAAGCAGGATGGCACCATTGAAGCTCTAAAAAACTATAGGGAGAAAAATACTTTATCTAAAAAACTAATTAAAGCTGCCAAAAAGGAAACAGAGAAGCACATTGCTAAGGAGAGTAAAACTAATCCCAAACTGTTCTTCAACTATATCAATAGTAAAAGAATAAAAACTGAAAATGTAGGCCCCTTAAAAAATAGTGAGGAAAGAATGGTTGTAGATGACGAGGAAAAAGCTAACATATTAAACACCTTCTTCTCCACGGTATTCACGGTGGAAAATGAAATGCTAGGTGAAATCCCGAGAAACAATGAAAACCCTATATTAAGGGTCACCAATCTAACCCAAGAAGAGGTGCGAAACCGGCTAAATAAGATTAAAATAGATAAATCTCCGGGTCCGGATGGCATACACCCACGAGTACTAAGAGAACTAAGTAATGTAATAGATAAACCATTATTTCTTATTTTTAGTGACTCTATAGCGACAGGATCTGTTCCGCAGGACTGGCGCATAGCAAATGTGGTGCCAATATTCAAAAAGGGCTCTAAAAGTGAACCTGGAAATTATAGGCCAGTAAGTCTAACCTCTATTGTTGGTAAAATATTTGAAGGGTTTCTGAGGGATGTTATTCTGGATTATCTCAATGAGAATAACTGTTTAACTCCATATCAGCATGGGTTTATGAGAAATCGCTCCTGTCAAACCAATCTAATCAGTTTTTATGAAGAGGTAAGCTATAGGCTGGACCACGGTGAGTCATTGGACGTGGTATATCTCGATTTTTCCAAAGCGTTTGATACCGTGCCGCACAAGAGGTTGGTACACAAAATGAGAATGCTTGGTCTGGGGGAAAATGTGTGTAAATGGGTTAGTAACTGGCTTAGTGATAGAAAGCAGAGGGTGGTTATAAATGGTATAGTCTCTAACTGGGTCGCTGTGACCAGTGGGGTACCGCAGGGGTCAGTATTGGGACCTGTTCTCTTCAACATATTCATTAATGATCTGGTAGAAGGTTTACACAGTAAAATATCGATATTTGCAGATGATACAAAACTATGTAAAGCAGTTAATACAAGAGAAGATAGTATTCTGCTACAGATGGATCTGGATAAGTTGGAAACTTGGGCTGAAAGGTGGCAGATGAGGTTTAACAATGATAAATGTAAGGTTATACACATGGGAAGAGGGAATCAATATCACCATTACACACTGAACGGGAAACCACTGGGTAAATCTGACAGGGAGAAGGACTTGGGGATCCTAGTTAATGAAAAACTTACCTGGAGCAGCCAGTGCCAGGCAGCAGCTGCCAAGGCAAACAGGATCATGGGGTGCATTAAAAGAGGTATGGATACACATGATGAGAGCATTATACTGCCTCTGTACAAATCCCTAGTTAGACCGCACATGGAGTACTGTGTCCAGTTTTGGGCACCGGTGCTCAGGAAGGATATAATGGAACTAGAGAGAGTACAAAGGAGGGCAACAAAATTAATAAAGGGGATGGGAGAACTACAATACCCAGATAGATTAGCGAAATTAGGATTATTTAGTCTAGAAAAAAGACGACTGAGGGGCGATCTAATAACCATGTATAAGTATATAAGGGGACAATACAAATATCTCGCTGAGGATCTGTTTATACCAAGGAAGGTGACGGGCACAAGGGGGCATTCTTTGCGTCTGGAGGAGAGAAGGTTTTTCCACCAACATAGAAGAGGATTCTTTACTGTTAGGGCAGTGAGAATCTGGAATTGCTTGCCTGAGGAGGTGGTGATGGCGAACTCAGTCGAGGGGTTCAAGAGAGGCCTGGATGTCTTCCTGGAGCAGAACAATATTGTATCATACAATTAGGTTCTGTAGAAGGACGTAGATCTGGGGATTTATTATGATGGAATATAGGCTGAACTGGATGGACAAATGTCTTTTTTCGGCCTTACTAACTATGTTACTATGTTACTATGTTACTCATTACAACATCATACGGCAGAGAGTTCCATAGTCTCACTCCTCTTACAGTAAAGATCCCGCGTCTGTTATTATGCTTAAACCTTCTTTCCTCCAGAAGTAGAGGATGCCCCCTTGTCCCTGTCTCAGGTCTATGATAAAAAAGATCATCAGAAAGGTCTTTGTACTGTCCCCTCATATATTTATACATTAAAATAAGATCACCTCTTAGCCTTCGTTTATCCAAACTAAATAGCCCCAAGTGTAATAACCTATCTTGGTATTGCTGACCCCCCAGTCCTTTAATAACCTTGGTTGTTCTTCTCTGCACCCCCTCTAGTTCAGCTATGTCTTTCTTATACACCGGAGACCAGAACTGTACACAGTATTCTAAGTGTGGTTGAACTAGTGACTTGTATAGAGGTAAAATTATGTTCTCCTCGTGAGCATCTATGCCTCTTTTAATGCATCCCATTATTTTATTTGCCTTTGTAGCAGCTGCCTGACACTGGCCACTAGATGTGAGTTTGTCATCCACCCATACACCCAGGTCTTTTTCATTGACGTTTTGCTCAGAGTTTTAGAATTAAGCACATAGTTATACATTTTATAACTTCTACCCAAGTGCGTGACCTTACAGTTATCGCCATTAAAGCTCATTTGCCATTTATCAGCCCAAGCTTCTAGTTTACATTAATCATTCTGTAATATAAAATTGTCCTCCTCTGTATTGATTACCCTGCAGAGTTTAGTGTCATCTGTAAATATTGAAATTCTGCTCTGTATGCCCCCTACAAGGTCATTAATAAATATGTTAAAAAGAAGAGGGCCCAATACTGACCCCTGTGGCACCCCACTGCTAACCACAACCCAGTCCGAGAGTGCTTCATTAATAACCAACCTTTGTTTCCTATCCCTTAGTCAGCTCTTAACCCACTTTCAAATATTTTCCCTTATACTTATTATTCTCATTTTTTGTATCAACCTTTTGTGTGGCACCGTATCAAAAGCTTTTGAAAAGTCCATATATACTACGTCCACTGGTTCCCTTGGTCCAGTCCGGAACTTACCTCTTAATAAAAATTGATCAGATTAGTCTGAAAGGAACGGTCCCTAGTAAACCCATGTTGATATTGGGTCATGAGGTTATTCTTCTTCAGATATTCCAGCATACCATCCCTTGGAATACCCTCCAGGATTTTACCCACAGTAGAGGTTAAGCTTACTGGCCTATAATTTCCGAGTTCAGCTTTTGTCCCCTTTTTGAATATTGGCACCACATTTGCTATACGCCCGTCCTGTGGTATAGACCCTGCTATTATGGAGTCTTTAAAGATTAAAAATAATGGTCTATCAATGACTGTACTTAATTCCTGCAGTACTCGAGGGTGTATCCCATCCGGGCCCGGAGATTTGTCAATTTTAGTGACCCTATCTTGGCAGCAGCTCTCCCTACTCTCGCTGAATCCGGAGCAGAATGTGGGGAGCAGGGTGGCACCAGGTCTCTTATACTCGGGATGATGCTGTGCGGCCAAGCCAATCACTGCACGACCACAACAAAGATGGCTGCGGCGTTTCATGGCCTGGCAGACAATCCCTGCAACGTGATTGGGTCTCTAAAGTCCGCCAAAAATGCTGAGTGGAGAAACCAGTTACTGCTGAATAATCCCAGAAATACTTGGTGCTCGGCGAGTACACCGAATACACTGATACTCGGGCGAGTAACGAGTAGTGGCGAGCACATTCGCTCATCACCACTAGTTGCCATCAGTCTGTTATAAACAAGATTTTTTTAAATTGTGAAAATGGTCTTAGTGAAATTTCCTTATATATAAAGTTACCCTATGTCCACACCACTATACACTGCGTTCAGAATTATTAGACAAGTTGTATTTTATAGGATTATTTTTATTATTGATCAACAACTATGTTCTCAATCAACCCAAAAGACTCCTAAATATCAAAGCTTAATATTTTTGGAAGTTGGAGTGGGTTATTTTTAGATTTGGCTGTCTTAGGAGGATATATGTTTGTGCAGGTAACTATTACTGTGCAGAATTATTAGGCAACTTAATAAAAACCAAATATATTCCCATCTCACTTGTCTGTTTTCACCAAGTAAACCAATATAACTGCACAAATTTTAGAAATAAACATTTCTAACATGCAAAAACAAAACCCCCCAAAATTAGTGACCAACATATCCACCTTTCTTTATGATGACATTAACAGCCTTCCATCCATAGATTCTGTCAGTTGCTTGATCTGTTTACGATCAACATTGTGTGCAGCAGCCACCAAAGCCTCCCAGACACTGTTCCGAGAGGTGTACTGTTTTCCCTCCCTGTAGATCTCACATTTTATGAGGGACCGCAGGTTCTCTATGGGGTTCAGATCAGGTGAACAAGGGGGCCATGTCATTATTTTTTCTTCTTTGAGATCTTTACTGGCCAGCCACGCTGTGGAGTAGTTGGAGGCATCTGATGGAGCATTGTCCTGCATGAAAATCATGTTTTTATTGAACGATACCGACTTCTTCCTGAACCACTGCTTGAAGAAGTCTTCCAGAAACTGGCAGTAGGTCTGGGAGTTGAGCTTCACTCCATCCTCAACCTGAAAAGGTCCCATAAGTTCATCTTTGATGATACAAGCCCATACCAGTACCCCACCTCCACCTTGCTGGCATTTGAGTTGGAGTGAAGCTTTCTGCCCTTTACTGATCCAGCCACTGGCCCATCAAGAGTCACTCTCATTTCATCAGTCCATAAAACCTTTGAAAAGTCAGTCTTGAGATATTTCTTGGCCCAGTCTTGACGTTTTATCTTATGTTTCTTGTTCAAAGGTGGTTGTTTTTCAGCCTTCCTTACCTTGGCCATGTCCCTGAGTATCGCACACCTTATGCTTTTTGTTACTCCAGTAACATTGCAGCTCTGAAATATGGCAAAACTGGTGGCAAATGGCATCTTTACAGCTTCACGCTTGATTTTCCTCAATTCATGGGCAGTTATTTTGCGCCTTTTTTGCCCAACACGCTTCTTGCGACCCTGTTGGCTATTTGACATGAAACGCTTGATTGTTCGGTGATCACGCTTCACAAGTTTGGCAATTTCAAGACTGCTGCATCCCTCTGCAAGACATCTCACAATTTTGGACATTTCAGAGCCCGTCAAATCTCTCTTCTGACCCATTTTGCCAAAGGAAAGGAAGTTGCCTAATAATTAAGCACACCTTATACAGGGTTTTGATGTCTTTAGAAAATACCCCTCCTCATTACAGAGATGCACATCATCTGATTTGCTTAATTTGTAGTTGGCTCTCAAGCCTGAACAGCTTGGAGTAGGACAACATGTACAAAAAGTATCATGTGATCCAAATAACAACTTGCCTAATAATTCTGCACGCAGTGTACATTCAATTGTAAAGGTTAAAGAATCTGCTAATAATGATAACCATTTTGGTTTTCCAGATATTTCAGTCTTACCAGAAGAGGAGCAGTTGAATTTTCAAGACTGTGCAAATGCTTATAAAGCTGGTCTAACATCAAGTGGAGTATACACCTTGCACTATCCAAACTCCACAGAGTCAATTAAGGTCAGTAGTAAATAGGCGCATATCTATACTGTATACCAAAATTCAAACCAAATAATGGGTCGACGAATGCAGAAGAGATTCATAATAAAAAATTTACTTTATTTAAATAATTAAAATACAATATTAAAATAAGCAGAGATATCACAAGAGGGGATGCACAGAGGTGACAATCGAAGTACATTGAATGGAATATGCACAATAAAGCAAAATTTGTATTAGCTTCCAATGCCTTAGAGAGCAATAGATTGTTGAAATGAATCAGGTAATGTGCACAAAATAAAAATTGCAATTACTGTACAAACAATAAATCAGTCTTATAGTGTTATTCCTTCATATTAGTAATAGTTATGACAGTAGAGGTTTCAAACAGGTGGTTCTGTAATATAAGTATGTAAACTGGGTACTGTAATTTTATATTTTTATACTTGCAGCAGTGTGTGAGTCAAAAAAATGCAGCCCTATCTTATATATTAATATATATTAATCACCTATTCCACCATAGGAGAGACATGGTGGAGTTAACGATAATAAAGTGTGCAAAATTTGGCCGTTCTAGCTATTAAATTAAAGGGTTAAATGGCGGAGAAAATTGCGCGGGAGCCCACGCCAATTTTTTCCGCCATTTAACCCTTTAATTTAATAGCTAGAACAGCCAAATTTTGCACATACACACTACTAACATTAGTAGTGTGGAATATGCAAAAAAAAAGGGGGATATGACATGGTTTACTGTATGTAAACCATGTCTCAAATCATGTTGGGTTTAGGAAGGAGATAGCAAAAGCCGGCAATTGAATTACCGGCTTTTAAGCTATCTCGCGCTGGATGAAATATTAATATATATATATATATATATATGTGTGTCTCACTAACTATATATATATATATATACAGTGGGGCAAAAAAGTATTTAGTCAGTCAGCAATAGTGCAAGTTCCACCACTTAAAAAGATGAGAGGCGTCTGTAATTTACATCATAGGTAGACCTCAACTATGGGAGACAAACTGAGAAAAAAAATCCAGAAAAATCACATTGTCTGTTTTTTTAACATTTTATTTGCATATTAGGGTGGAAAATAAGTATTTGGTCAGAAACAAAATTTCATCTCAATACCTTGTAATATATCCTTTGTTGGCAATGACAGAGGTCAAACGTTTTCTGTAAGTCTTCACAAGGTTGCCACACACTGTTGTTGGTATGTTGGCCCATTCCTCCATGCAAATCTCCTCTAGAGCAGTGATGTTTTTGGCTTTTTGCTTGGCAACACGGACTTTCAACTCCCTCCAAAGGTTTTCTATAGGGTTGAGATCTGGAGACTGGCTAGGCCACTCCAGGACCTTGAAATGCTTCTTACGAAGCCACTCCGTTGCCCTGGCGGTGTGCTTAGGATCATTGTCATGTTGAAAGACCCAGCCACGTTTCATCTTCAATGCCCTTGCTGATGGAAGGAGGTTTGCACTCAAAATCTCACGATACATGGCCCCATTCATTCTTTCATGTACCCGGATCAGTCGTCCTGGCCCCTTTGCAGAGAAACAGCCCCAAAGCATGATGTTTCCACCACCATGCTTTACAGTAGGTATGGTGTTTGATGGATGCAACTCAGTATTCTTTTTCCTCCAAACACGACAAGTTGTGTTTCTACCAAACAGTTCCAGTTTGGTTTCATCAGACCATAGGACATTCTCCCAAAACTCCTCTGGATCATCCAAATGCTCTCTAGCAAACTTCAGATGGGCCCGGACATGTACTGGCTTAAGCAGTGGGACACGTCTGGCACTGCAGGATCTGAGTCCATGGTGGCGTAGTGTGTTACTTATGGTAGGCCTTGTTACATTGGTCCCAGCTCTCTGCAGTTCATTCACTAGGTCCCCCCGCGTGGTTCTGGGATTTTTGCTCACCGTTCTTGTGATCATTCTGACCCCACGGGGTGGGATTTTGCATGGAGACCCAGATCGAGGGAGATTATCAGTGGTCTTGTATGTCTTCCATTTTCTAATTATTGCTCCCACTGTTGATTTCTTCACTCCAAGCTGGTTGGCTATTGCAGATTCAGTCTTCCCAGCCTGGTGCAGGGCTACAATTTTGTTTCTGGTGTCCTTTGACAGCTGTTTGGTCTTCACCATAGTGGAGTTTGGAGTCAGACTGTTTGAGGGTGTGCACAGGTGTCTTTTTATACTGATAACAACTTTAAACAGGTGCCATTACTACAGGTAATGAGTGGAGGAAAGAGGAGACTCTTAAAGAAGAAGTTACAGGTCTGTGAGAGCCAGAAATCTTGATTGTTTGTTTCTGACCAAATACTTATTTTCCACCATAATATGCAAATAAAATGTTATAAAAACAGACAATGTGATTTTCTGGATTTTTTTTTCTCAGTTTGTCTCCCATAGTTGAGGTCTACCTATGATGTAAATTACAGACGCCTCTCATCTTTTTAAGTAGTGGAACTTGCACTATTGCTGACTGACTAAATACTTTTTTGCCCCACTGTATATATATATATATATGTATATATATATATATATACAGTATATATGTTTTTATTATTTTCTGAGCACATGGATCCCTTGTATATCCGTATATCGGTTTTGCAAGCCTGCGAGAAAATCTCGCAGTACGGATTCCATACGGATTACATACGGAGGATGCCATGCGCAAAATACGCTGACACACCCTTCCTACGGAGGAGATACAGACAACTATTTTGGGGACTTTTCAGCGTATTACGGCCGTAAATTACGGACCGTATTTTTATACGCTGAGTGTGACGCCGGCCTAAAAGCTCCGATGTTAGACATCACCTCGGCGTCTTCTCATCCCAACGCGCGTTTCACCACCAGCTTCTTCTGCGGGGGTGTTGGAGCAAGGGACTGCCAGGTTCTTGAAAGCTGAATGGATCTATCGGCAAGAAAACCCTGAGCGTGACGTAATCGGCACATGTCTGTGCCTCCCCTCTCATGCAGATCTACAGGTCCTTCTCAAAAAATTAGCATATAGTGTTAAATTTCATTATTTACCATAATGTAATGATTACAATTAAACTTTCATATATTATAGATTCATTATCCACCAACTGAAATTTGTCAGGTCTTTTATTGTTTTAATAGTGATGATTTTGGCATACAACTCCTGATAACCCAAAAAACCTGTCTCAATAAATTAGCATATTTCACCCATCCAATCAAATAAAAGTGTTTTTTAATAACAAACAAAAAAACCATCAAATAATAATGTTCAGTTATGCACTCAATACTTGGTCGGGAATCCTTTGGCAGAAATGACTGCTTCAATGCGGCGTGGCATGGAGGCAATCAGCCTGTGACACTGCTGAGATGTTATGGAGGCCCAGGATGCTTCAATAGCGGCCTTAAGCTCATCCAGAGTGTTGGGTCTTGCGTCTCTCAACTTTCTCTTCACAATATCCCACAGATTCTCTATGGGGTTCAGGTCAGGAGAGTTGGCAGGCCAATTGAGCACAGTAATACCATAGTCAGTAAACCATTTACCAGTCGTTTTGGCACTGTGAGCAGGTGCCAGGTCGTGCTGAAAAATGAAATCTTCATCTCCATAAAGCATTTCAGCCGATGGAAGCATGAAGTGCTCCAAAATCTCCTGATAGCTAGCTGCATTGACCCTGCCCTTGATGAAACACAGTGGACCAACACCAGCAGCTGACATGGCACCCCACACCATCACTGACTGTGGGTACTTGACACTGGACTTCAGGCATTTTGGCATTTCCTTCTCCCCAGTCTTCCTCCAGACTCTGGCACCTTGATTTCCGAATGACATGCAAAATTTGCTTTCATCAGAAAAAAGTACTTGGGACCACTTAGCAACAGTCCAGTGCTGCTTCTCTGTAGCCCAGGTCAGGCGCCTCTGCCGCTGTTTATGGTTCAAAAGTGGCTTTACCTGGGGAATGCGGCACCTGTAGCCCATTTCCTGCACACGCCTGTGCACGGTGGCTCTGGATGTTTCCACACCAGACTCAGTCCACAATCTTCCTCAGGGTCCGGTCTCCTCTTCTCGTTGTACAGCGTTTTCTGCCACATTGTTTCCTTCCAACAGACTTACCATTGAAGTGCCTTGATACAGCACTCTGGGAACAGCCTATTTGTTGAGAAATTTCTTTCTGGGTCTTACCCTCTTGCTTGAGGGTGTCAATGATGGCCTTCTTGACATCTGTCAGGTCGCTAGTCTTACCCATGATGGGGGTTTTGAGTAATGAACCAGGCAGGGAGTTTATAAAAGCCTCAGGTATCTTTTGCATGTGTTTAGAGTTAATTAGTTGATTCAGAAGATTAGGGTAATAGGTCGTTTAGAGAACCTTTTCTTGATATGCTAATTTATTGAGACAGGTTTTTTGGGTTATCAGGAGTTGTATGCCAAAATCATCACTATTAAAACAATAAAAGACCTGACAAATTTCAGTTGGTGGATAATGAATCTATAATATATGAAAGTTTAATTGTAATCATTACATTATGGTAAATAATGAAATTTAACACTATATGCTAATTTTTTTAGAAGGACCTGTATAATGATCTATACAGTGTCATTGCTTGTAAATACAGAGCTGACATATATATTTAGATGAACAAGTAAAAGTATATGTTTTTCCAGCTGTATAGAATATACAAATAGAAGTTGAGGAGTTTAATACAATAAATAAACTTAAAATGTCTAAAAAAATAGTATAATTTTAATTCAGAAAAAATCATTAATGCATCCTCCACCATAATCAAGGCAGATTCTTTCTGCATACTCTAGAAGGTTTATTTCTATCAGGCCTCATTCAAACATCCGTGTTTCATGTAGGTCATCTTTCAGTGATTTTCACGGATAGAACTTACCTTAAACCACATTCACACATTGAGTATTTGGTGAGTTTTTACAACAATATTTGTAAGCCAAAATTAGGAGTGGGACAAGTATAATAGAAACATATGCACCACTTCTGCATTTATCACCCTCTCCTGGTTTTGGCTTACAAATACTGATGAAAAATACTGAACGTGTACGCATGGCTTTATAGTCGAAGGGGCTAGAATGGGGATAGAACATCTACATTTTGGGGGGTTTTGTGGACCTTGTGTTTCACTGGCATCAAAGACTAAATTACATTTGTATCATATTTTTGTGTATGGGAAAAATACTGGAGTCTCAATGAAGCCTCAGGGACATACGCAGGATTTTTCAAAAAGGGTTGTGAAAGGCCACATGCATACATTGAATATTTGATCAGTAATTTACCTTAGTATCTGTAAGCCTAAAGCAGAAGTGCGTGATAAATACAGAAGTGGTGACATGTTTCTATTATACTTTTCCTCTAAGGCCGATGTCACAACTGGCAAATTGCATCCGATGCGAGATCATCGGATGCGATATGCTAATGACACTCGGCTCCTGCTCGCAGCAGAGCAGGAGCCGAGTGTCATGTGTCTGTGCTCCGAATCTCTCGCACAGAGAGGATCGGAGCAGAGCTGCGGAGGAGGCAGAGAAATGAATTTCTCCATCTCCTCCATTGCTGGGGTCCGCTTATAGCGCACATCACTCGGATTATATCCAAGTGGTGTGCGCTGTCTCACTCGCACCAATAGGCTTATATGGGTGCGAGTGAGCTGAGAGTTTTCCTCGGTCCGAGGCAATCGCAATATGCTGCGATTGTTTCAGACCGAGGAAAATGGCCAACAAAAAGTCGGCTGCTGGGAGCTGCTCCATAGCTTAAAATTGGTCCGAGTGCAATGCGATTTTTTATCGCATTGCACTTGGCCGTTTAAAACGCCAGTGTGACGACGGCCTAATTGTTCCACTCCTGGTTTTGGCCTACAAACACTGAGGTAAAATACTGACCAAATACTGAAAGTGTGCACATAACCTTAGTTAAAAGTATTTGCTTTTTCTATTTCACAAAGCAAATGTATTAACAGTTTAGTTATTATAGAAATCCTATATTATGATAAACAAATTGGCTTCTTTGAAAGCTTAACCTCTTTCCAACATGAGCCGTACATGTACTTTTCTGTGGGAGCTGCGTTCCCGCAAACTGAAGTATAGGTATGACACACCGATCGCTCTGCCTCACGCTGAGGGCTGCGGCGATCGGGTACGGGTATCAGCTCTGTGTGAGAGCTGACACCCCGCAGCAGCGCCCACGATTGGGCATTTACCTCCTCCGATGCCACTGTCAGTAATGACAGCGACAAAGGAGGATCGCGCAGGGAACACATGGTCACTATGGAGACCCCCGGCCGTAAGATGGCCCAGGGGGGTTTCAGGGAAGGTGGCGTGTCAGTGCCTGCTTAGAGCAGGATGTGTGATGCCTCCTTCCCTGCCTGTCAGACAGTGCTCCGATGCCCTGCAGTGCAGATGCATTGCAGAACATCAGACCATCGATCTGATGCTATACAGTAATATCCCATGCTGGGATAAGGTAAAAAAGTTAAATATATATATACTAGATGGTAGCCAGATTCTAACGCATCGGATATTCTAGAATATGCATGTCCACATAGTATATTGCACAGCCCATGTAGTATATTGCCCAGCCACATAGTACATTGCCCAGCCACGTAGTATATTGCCCAGCCACGTAGTATATTGCCCAGCCACATAGTATATTGCACAGTCACGTAGTATATTGCCCAACCACGTAGTATATTGCCCAGCCACGTAGTATATTGCCCAACCACGTAGTATATTGCACAGCCACATAGTATATTGCCCAGTCACGTAGTATATTGCGCAGCAACGTAGTATATTGCCCAACCACGTAGTATATTGCCCAGCAACGTAGTATATTGCCCAACCACGTAGTATATTGCCCAGCCACGTAGTATATTGCACAACCACGTAGTATATTGCCCAACCACGTAGTATATTGCCCAGCCACGTAGTATATTGCACAGACACGTAGTATATTGCCCAGCGACATAGTATATTGCCCAATCACGTAGTATATTGCCCAGTGACGTAGTCTATTGCCCAACCATGTAGTATATTGCCCAGCCATGTAGTATATTGCACAGTCACGTAGTATATTGCCCAGTCACGTAGTATATTGCCCAGACACGTAGTATATTGCCCAACCACGTAGTATATTGCCCAGTGATGTAGTATATTTCCCAGCCACATAGTATATTGCCCAGTAACGTAGTATATTGCCTAGTGACATAGTATATTTCGCAGCCACATAGTATATTGCCCAGTTATGTAGTATATTGCCTAGTGACGTAGTATATTGCACAGCCACGAAGTATATTGCCCAGTGACGTAGTATATTGCCCAGTGACGTAGTATACAGCACAGAGCCACATAGTATATTGCACAGTAACGTAGTATACAGCATAGAGCCACGTAGTATATTGCCCAGCCATGTAGTATATTGCCCAGTTATGTAGTATATTGCCCAGTGACGTAGTATACAGCACAGAGCCACGTAGTATATTGCACAGCGAAGTAGTATACAGCACAGAGCCACGTAGTATGTTGGCCAGTCACGTAGTATATTGCCCAGCTACGTAGTATATTGCCCAGCCAGGTTTGTCACAGGTTAAAAAATAAAAAATAAACATATACTCACCTTTTCGAGGGCCTCTTGTAGTCCACGGCAGCTTCCGGTCCCAGGGTTGGTATGAGCGCAGGACCTGTGATGACGTCACGGTCACATGACCGTGACGTCATAGCAGGTCCTTCTCCCATACCATCTTTGCCACCGGAACCTGCAACAGAAGATGGCGGCCGGCGCGAGCGACTACGGAGGGTGAGTATAGCAGGTTTTTTTTAATTATTATTTTTAACATTACATTTTTTACTATTGATGCAGCATAGGCAGCGTCAATAGTAAAAAGTTGGGGACACGCAGGGATAATAGCGGCGGTAACGGAGTGCGTTACCCGCAGCATAACGTGGTCCGTTACCACCGGCATTAACCCTGTGTTAGCGGTGACCGGAGGGGAGTATGCGGGCGACAGGCACTGACTGCGGGGATTAAGGAGCGGCCATTTTCTTCCGGACTGTGCCCGTCGCTGATTGGTCGCGGCCGCCATGACAGGCAGCTGGCGAGACCAATCAGCGAATGAATAACCGTGCCAGACAGAAGAACAGACGGAAGTGACCCTTAGACAATTATATAGTAGATATATATATATTTATATATTAATATTAAAAAGTGTAAAATATTTAAAAAAAATATCCCCAAATAAAGGGAAAAAAGAAACAAAGATTTTTCCAATAAATACATTTATTTATGTAAATAAAAAATAAATAATAAAAGTACACATATTTGGTATTACCGCGTCCATAGTGACCCGCTTTATAAAACTGTCCCACTAATTAACCTCTTGAGTGAACACCATAAAAAATGAATAAAAAATGAGGCAAAAAACAATGCTTTATCGCCATACCACTGAACAAAAAGTGCAATAAAACGCGATCAAAAAGACGAATGTAAAAAAAAATGGTAACGCTAAAAAAGTCATCTTGTCCCGCAAAAAATAAGCCATCATACAGCTCCATCAACAGAAAAATAAAAAATGTTATAGCTCTCATGTACAGTGGTGGAAATAAGTATTTGATCCATTGCTAATTTTGTAAGTTTGCCCACTGACAAAGACATGAACAGTCTATAATATTAAGGGTTGGTTAATTTTACATTGAGAGAATATCAAAAATTAAATCCAGAAAATCACACTGTATAAATTATATAAATTTATTTGCATTTTGCAGTGAGAAATAAGTATTTGATCCCTCTGGAAAACAAGACAATACTTGGTGGCAAAACTCTTGTTGGCAAGCACAGCAGTCAGACATTTTTTGTAGTTGATGATGAGGTTTGAGCACATGTCAGGAGTAGTGATGAGCGAGTGTACTCGTTGCTCGGGTGGTCTCCGAGTATCTGTAACTGCTCGGAGATTTAGTTTTCCTTGCCTCAGCTGTATGATTTACAGCTGATGGACAGCTTGAATACATGTGGGATTCCCTAGCAACCAGGCAACCGCCACATGTACTCAGGCTGGCTAGCAGCCATAAATCGTGCAGCTGAGGCAACGAAAACTAAATCTCTGAGCAGTTACAAATACTCGGAGACCACCCGAGCTTGCTCGGGAAAAGCCGAGCAACAAGTACACTCGCTCATCACTTGTCTCTTTTTTTTTGCTCTTGCAGATCATCTCTAAATCATTAAAATTTTGAGGCTATTGCTTGTCAACTCGAAGCTTCAACTCCCTCCAGTAGCGTAGCTACTGGGGGGTAGAGGGTGCCATCGCCCTGGGCCCCGTGCTCTGAAGGGTCCCACCCGGAGCTACGCTACTGTAACTGCATCGGTATGCGCAGCCCGCCGATACAGTTACATTCTGTGGGAGAGCAGGGAGAATCAATCTCCCTGCTCTGGCGCCTGGCCACTATGTGGCCCCTGAGAAGGTGGGGGCCTAATGCCAGCAGTGCAGGTTCAGCTGTATCGGCATCTATGCTCCCTCTCTCATCATCCCCCTGTCAGCATCTGACATCACCAACGCCAACACTGACAGCAGGCACAATTATGTCACTACTCGGCACCCACGAGACATGCAGGCGCTCAGAGCAGTGGAGGAACAAGGAGAAAGAGAGGTGTGTATTGGATTTATTTTTTATGGGGGTGCATCATGTTATAGAGTCTGCCTATGGGGGGTGCAATATACTGTACAGGCTGCCTATGGGGGTGCAATATGCTATACAGGCTGTCTATGGGGGTGCAATATACTATACAGGCTACCTATGGGGGTGCAATATACTATACAGGCTGCCTATGGGGGTACAATATACTATACAGGCTGCCTATGGGGGTGCAATATACTATACAGGCTACATATTGGGAGCAATATACTATACAGGCTGCCTATGGGGGTGCAATATACTATGCAGGCTGCCTATGGGGGTGCAATATACTATACAGGCTGCCTATGGAGGTGCAATATACTATACAGGCTACATATGGGGGTGCAATATACCGCACTAAACAGGCTGCCTATGGGATGCAATATATTATACAGGCTGCCTATGGGGGTGCAATATATGATACAGGCTGCCTATGGAGCTGCATTACACTATAGAGGCTGCCTATGGGGTGCATTATATTAGTGGTTGCATTACAGTATAGAGACTGCCTATGGGAAGTGCATTATACTATAGAGGCTGCCTATGGGGGTCCATTATATTAGGGGCTGCATTATACTATAGAGTCTGACTATGGGGAGTACATTATACTATATGGAGGCCTATGGGGAGTGCATTATACTATAATGAGGATTGTCTGGTGTGTTATACTATATGGAGGCTATCTAGGGGGTCATCATACACTTTGGAGATTAGTGTTAGAGCTATCAAACCGCTTGGGGGATACTAAGGGGTCAGTATATATATGTAGTGCTGGGGCATTAGACTGTATAAGAGAGCATCATATTGTGTAGAGGGAAGCTTTAAAGGGGGAGACTCGGGACATTATTAAACGTCAAGTGGGCACTTATTGTTATATGGGAACTCAGGTTACTGTGACTGTCAAAGTAACACACAGGGCATTATTACTTTTTAGGGAACAAAATGTGGGCACTGTTTTCTAGGTCATTTGTACCCGGCATTACTATATTATAGAGGGTTGCGTTAGAATTTAGAAGGCACAGAGAACCCCATAGTAGGTGCAGTAATAGGGACACATACGACAGCAGCGGGTCAGTATTGGGATATCAGCAGGATGAGGAGTTTGTGCAGGTTGGGAATAGATGGTGATGGGACTGAAAAAATGAGAAGTGAAATGTGTCTTTCTTGTAATCTCTGCAGACGAGTCCTGGCTGGAGAAGTTGTCATGTCAGTGTGGGCCAGATGGAAAAGACAGGAAAAGTGAACGATTCCATCAGAAAGATCATCAGTGGTAAGTTATTGTCTGCAACCACTTATATGTTCTGTAGGACTGGCGTTTACCACTGGCCATATGGCAATAATATCAATATTGGTCTTTATATAGAGATCATTTTCAGCAACAGCGCGGTCATATGCTGAGGTCCTCCTCCACTATTAGGGTGCATCATCCAGTTGTAATCAAGGTTACCTGGTTAGGGGCCCACTCAGAAGCTTCGCCTCCCCCTCCCCCGAACCAAAACCCTAGCTACGCCTCTGGCTCCCTCCATATGTTTTCTAAGGGAATAAGGTCTGGAGACTGTCTAGGTCACTCCATGACCTTAATGTGCTTCTTTTTGAGCCACTCCTTTGTTGCCTTGGCTGTATGTTTTGGGTCATTGTCTTGCTGAAAGACCCAGTCACGACCCATTTTTATTGTCCTGGCAGAGGGAAGGAGGTTGTCGCTCAGGATTTTACGAGACATGGCTCCATCCATTCTCCCATTGATGCGGTGAAGTAGTCCTGTGCCCTTAGTAGAGAGACACACCCAAAACATAATGTTTCCACCTCCATGCTTGACAGTGGGGACGGTGTTTTTTGGGTCATAGGCAGCATTTCTCTTCCTCCAAACACAGCGAGTTGAGTTAATGCCAAATACCTCAATTTTTGTCTCATCTGACCACAGAATCTTTTCCCAATCACTCACAGAATTATCCATGTGTTCATTGGCAAACTTTAGATGGGCCTGCACATGTGCCTTCTTGAGCAGGGGGACCTGTTGGGCACTGCAGGATTTTACCCTTTTACGGCGTATTGTGTTACCAATGGTGTTCTTGGTGACTGTGGTCCCAGCTGCCTTGAGATCATTAACAAGTTCCCCTCGTGTAGTTTTAGGCTAGTCTCTCACCTTCCTCATGATCAAGGATACTTAACGGGGTGAAATTTTGCATGGTGCCCCAGATCGATGTCAATTGACAGATCATTTTGTATTTCTTCCATTTTCTTACTATTGCACCAACAGTTGTCTCCTTCTCACCCAGTGTCTTACTTATGGTTTGTAGCCCATTCCAGCTTTGTGCAGGTCTATGATCTTGTCCCTGTTGTCCTTATAAAGCTCTATGGTCTTGCCCATGATGTAGAGGTTAGAGTCTGACTGATTAATTGAGTCTGTGGACAGGAATCTTTTATAAAGATGACTATGTAAGAAATCTGTCTTTCATGCAGGTAACGAGTTGATCAGGAGTGTTTAACTGGTGTGTAGGAGCCAGAACTCTTAGGCCACGGTCACATGTTCAGTATTTGGTCAGTATTTTACCTTAGTGTTTGTGAGGCAAAACCAGGAGTGGGTGATAAATACAGAAGTGGTGATGTGTTTCTATTATACTTTTCCGCTGATTGTTCCACCCCTAATTTTGGCTTACAAATACTAAGGTAAAATACTGACCAAATACTGAACGTGTGAACGTGGCCTTAATGGTTGGTAGGGGATCAAATACTTATTTCTCATTGCAAAATGCAAATAAATTTATGTAATTTATACAATGTGATTTTCTGGGTTTTATTTTTGATATTCTATCTCTCAATGCTGAAATTAACCTACCCTGATGAAGAGAGGAGACACCTCTTGAAACGCGTTGGTAGTGCCCTAACCTAGCTTCCGTCCTCGCTTATCTGTGACGTCACACATAGCTCAGCCCACCCCACGCGCCGCATCCTAGCGTCGCTCACGGCCAGAGCACGCAGGCTGCCAGCGCTCCTCTGTACTCCAGAGGCTTCTCATTTCGCCGCTCCAAGCGGCAACACTCCACCTCAGCGGTAGTAATCCCCTAACGCCGAACCCCGGCTTAGCAGCTGCCTACTCACCACCCCTTCAAGTCCTGCAGTGCACGCAGTACCGCTTCGGTACCACAAGTAAGTGGATTTCTGCACCTACTACCGCATGTGCACCGGATTAGTCTACTCACAGATCTGATCGACCCAATTGCACTATTAGTATATGCTGATTTATGCACAATTGAAGCTCCTGGCCTGAAAATGTGGCAATATTCTTTCTCATTGACAGTATTCCCAAAGCCGACACAGCAATATCATACCGCTTACCCCCTACACGGGTCCTATAGTGCAAGCTATACCACCAATGTGATCACCACTTCATCAGTCCGGACAAAATCCCTGATTTGACCCACATATTTTTATGCTACCTTTACAAACAAGTGAGTACCTAGCCTAGCAAATTTCATCTATATTCATTCTCGGTACTACTTACCTCTACTGCATTCTTACTCTAGTTCGGTTAGCGCAGCGATTATACATTAATTTTCACTGAAATTAACCTACCCTTAAAATTATAGACTGTTCATGTCTTTGTCAGTGGGAGAACTTACAACATCAGCAAGGGATCAAATACTTATTTCACTGATTGTAAATTGGGTATCGCTGTAATTGTACTGACCCGAAGAATAAAGCTGCCTTACCAATTTTACCACATGCAGAACGGCATTAAAAAAGCAAAAAAAGAAGCAATTCCTGAATTGTTCACTCTATCTCCCAAAACCGGGAAAAGAAAGCGTTCAAAAAAATCATGCACCCAAAAATAGTACCAATAAAAACATCAGCTCGTCCCACAAAAAAACAAGCCATAACATGACTCTGAATTATGGAAAAATTGTAGCTCTCCAAATATTGGGATGCAAAAACTAGTTTTCTTTCGCAATAAAAAGCATCTTTTAGTGTGTGACAGCAGCCAAACATAAAAAGCCAATATAAATCTGGTATCGCTGTACTCGCACCGACCTGAAAAATAAAGTTGCCTAATCAATTATACCGCATGAGGAACGGCGTAAAAAATAAATAAAACCAATTCTTCACGTTATTGATTTTTTTCATTCTGCTTCCCAAAGATTGCAGTAAGGCTCGGTGCACATTTATCCTGCACTCTATATTGAGTGCTTACATCAGGGTTTCCCTGTAAATCTCTGAAATACACGATTCAGATGGAACCCCGGTGGAAGATTCCCTATAATGAGGCAGGTGAAGGCACTGTAGATGCCATAGGACCTGTTATCCGGCAGTGTCCGTCTTTTTCGGATTGCATAAAAGTTTCATCAGCCACAGTTTTGTGCACTTCTGAAAAGAAGGACACCACTGAATAGAGGCCAGACGGAGTCCAGAGTAACTCTGCTGCCACATTATAGTGAATGGATCAATGGAGGGTTTCATCTGTTACCTTTGTGAAAATACAACATTTGGAGCTAAGAGTTTTACAGGAAAAATTTGATTTTTTTTATTTTCACGGCTTAATGTTATAAATATCTGTGAAGTACCTGGGGGTTTAAGCTGTTTAATGCACATCTAGAGAAGTTCCCAAAGGAGTCTAGTTTCCAAAATGAGGTCACTTATGGGGGATTTCCACTGTTTAGGCACATCAGGGGATCTCAAAACACGACATGGCTTCCGGTAATTATTCCAGCAAATTTTGCATTCAAACAGTCATATGGCGCTCCTTCACTTCCAAGCCCTGCCGTGTGCCCAAACAGTTGTTTTCCTTCACATATGGGGTATCTGCGCACTCAGGAGAAATTGCAAAACAAATTTCTCCTGTTACCCTTATGAAAATGCAAAATTTGGAGCTAAAAGAGATTTATCTGGGAATTTTTTTTTTATTTTCTTGGCTTAACGTTGTAAACTTCTGTGAAGCACCTGTGGGTTCAAGGTGCTCAATACACATCTAGATAAGTTCCCTAAGGGATCTAGTTTTCAAAATGGTGTCACCTGTTGGGTGTTTCCACTGTTTAAGCACATCAGGGGCTCTCCAAACGCGACATGGCGTCTGCTAATTATGCCAGCATATTTTACATTCACAAAGTGAAATGGCGCTCCTTACCTTCCGAGCCCTGCCCTGTGCCTAAACACTAGATTTCCCCCATATATAGGGTATCAGCATGCCCAGGATAAATTACACAAAAAAATTGAATGGTCCTTTTTCTACTGTTACCCTTGCGAAATTAAAAACAATTAGGTCTTAAGGAACATTTTTGTGAAAGAAAAGTAAATGTTTATTTTTTTCCTTCCACATTCCAAAAATTCCTGTGAAGCACCTGAAGGGTTAATTATCTTCATGAATGTGGTTTTGAGTACCTTGAGGGGTGCAATTTTTAGAATGGTGTCAATTTGGGGTATTTTCATTCATATAGGCCCCTCAAAGTCACTTCAAATGTGAGGAGGTCCCTAAAAAAATGGTTTTGCAAATTTTGTTGTGAAAATGAGAAATCACAGGTCAACTATTAACCCTTATAACGTCCTAACAAAAAAAAATTTTCAAAAATTGTGCTGATATAAATTAGACATATGGGAAATGTTATTTTGTGCGATATGACTCTCTGCTTTAAGGGAATAAAATTTATAAGTTTGAAAATTGCAACATTTTCAACATTTTTGCCAAATTTCCGTTGTATTCACAAATAAATGCAAGTAATTTCAAATAAATTTTACCACTATCATGAAGTTCAATATGTAACAAGAAAACTATCTCACAATTAGTTGGATTCATTGAAGCGTTCCAGAGTTATGACCTCAAAAAGCTAACAGTGGTCATAATTGTAAAAATTGGCCTCGTCAGGAAGGTGAAAACAGGCTTCGGTGGAAAAGGTGTTAAAGGGATTGTACACTTCTTTTATATTGATGAGTTATGACTTTGAATAGCAGATAACTTGTTTTTTGGAAATAAGCCTTTAAGATGCTCTTTGGGTAACTTAAGTTAATCCTTACATATTGTTTTTGGAAATCAATTTTTTTTATTACAGTTGAAAAAGCTGAATCTGATCAGCCAATAAATGATATTATTTCTTCCACTGATGAACTCAATAATTCAATCAATGTTGTTTATTTATTTGAATATCACATTACTTGAAAACACAAAATCATTAGACCAATGGAATAGAAAAAATAAATTTCCCTTATGCCATGATTGTCAAATAAGGAATTCAATATATTCCATATGGACACTGGGTCAGCAAGTGCTAACAGAACAGTATGGTTATGGGTGCAAACAGGTGTCCAAATATATTTAGATGGTATATATAGATTTATGATATTATTAAGTTCTGACTACTAGCTAGGTAAAAAAAAGTATGAGCCATGGCAGTTGTATTTTATCACTGTGCATTACTGACCCATCACTGAGACAAATTAATACCATACTTACCATTACTTAGTAGGAATGAAATGTACATCCGCTATGACAGATAAAGTTATGCCCTTCTGCAAAAGCCAATGAACTACTTAAGAACCTAAAGGACAGAACATTTTATTTAACAAGAGAAAAGTGCACATCACAAAAAATGCCATAATACCCAAAGAATGCTAATTAGGGGCTCTTAAAACACCATGCATTCCACATATGCAGAACATTTCACAAACCAAACAGAAAATAGGAGCCACATGAAACTTTTACATAAACCAGCCCCTATTTATCAATGATTATGATAGTTTTCACACTAACAAACTACACCTGGACAGACACATGCTATGTACCTCTTTTTTCTAGGTAATCAGTATAGTTTAGATTGAAATTAGAACCTCACAAGCAGAGTATATGAGCACCTGCCCAGCATCAGTGATAAAAAGGGTGTCTAAATACAATAAAAAGCTGCAGCTGTGTCTGAAGTACAGGCTCCTTAACACATATAAAAAGATTTATGACTAGCGATGTAAGACGCCAATGCCGAATACTATATTGGCACTCAAGGGAGATGACAGGATTAAGATAGGAATTTTCTACAGTTACACAGAGGATTTGTAACTCTGTATCAGAAAACTGGACCTCTGCTCACTAGAAAGATATATTATCAAATATACTATAAGAAAATCTGAACAAATTTAAATGAAGAAAGTATTTGCTGTTTATAGAGGACTAGATGGTGGCCCGATTCTAACGCATTGGGTATTCTAGAATATGTATGTATATTGCAGCCACATAGTATATAGCACAGGCCACAACATATTGTAGAATACCCGATGCGTTAATACAGGTCACACAGTATATAACAGTAGCCACGAAGTATATAGCAGCCATGTAGTATATAACGCAGCCCACTTAGTATATAACACAGCCCACGTAGTATATAGCAGCCATGTAGTATATAACGCAGCCCACACAGTATATAACACAGCCCACGTAGTATATAGCAGCCATGTAGTATATAACGCAGCCCACCTAGTATATAACACAGCCCACGAAGTATATAGCAGCCATGTAGTATATAACGCAGCCCACTTAGTATATAACACAGCCCACATAGTATATAGCAGCTATGTAGTATATAACGCAGGCCACGCAGTATATAACACTGGCCACGTAGTATATAGCAGCCATGAAGTATATAATGCAGCCCACGTAGTATATAAGGCAGCCCACGTAGTATATAACACTGCCCACGTAGTATATAACACTGCCCACATAGCATATAGCAGCCATGTAGTATATAACACAGCCCACGTAGTATATAACACAGCCCACTTAGTATATAACACAGCCCACGTAGTATATAGCAGCCATGTAGTATATAACGCAGCCCACGCAGTGTATAACACAGCCCACGTAGTATATAACACTGCCCACGCAGTATATAGCAGCCATGTAGTATATAACACAGCCCACGTAGTATATAGCAGCTATGTAGTATCTAACGCAGCCCACACATTATATAACATTGCCAACGTAGTATATAGCAGCCATGTAGTATATAACGCAGCCCACATAGTATATAACACTGCCCACGTAGTATATAGCAGCCATGTAGTATCCACCGCAGCCCACGTAGTATATAACACAGCCCACGTAGTATATAGCAGCCATGTAGTATCTAACGCAGCCCACGCAGTATATAACGCAGCCCACGCAGTATATAACGCAGCCCACGTAGTATATAACACTGCCCACGTAGTATATAGCAGCCATGTAGTATCTAACGCAGCCCACGCAGTATATAACATTGCCCACGTAGTATATAGCAGCGATGTAGTATATAATGCAGCCCACGTAGTATATAACATTGCCCACATAGTATATAACAGCCATGTAGTATATAACGCAGCCCACGCAGTATATAGCAGCGTGGTCACCATATCCCTGTTAAAAAAATAATTAAAATAAAAAATAGTTATAAACTCACCCGCCGGCGTCCAGCGAAGTTGTGACGATTCGCGTGCGGCTGCTGTCACCTTCCGTTCCCAGGATGCATTGCGAAATTACCCAAAGGACGTAGCGGCCTCACGAGACCGCTAAGTCTTCTGGGTAATTTCGCAATGCATCTCTGGGAATGGAAGCTGGCGGCAGCGGCACTCGCCTCAGCGGACGACGGAAGGTGAGAATAGCAGATTTTTTGTTTTTTTATTATTTTTAACATTAGATCTTTTTACTATTGATGCTGCACAGGGTTAATAGCAGCGTTAATGGAGTGCGTTATCCTCGGCATAACGCGGTCCGTTAACGCTGCCATTAACCCTGTGTGAGCGCTGACTGGAGAGGAGTATGGAGCGGGCGCCGGGCACTGACTGCAGGGGAGTAGGGAGGGACTAATTCTCAGCCGGACTGTGCCCATCACTGATTGGTCGCGGCAGCCAGGACAGGCAGCTGGCGAGACCAATCAGAGATGCGGGATTTCCGGGACAGACAGACGGAAGTGACCCTTAGACAATTATATATATAGATGATAAAGTGGATTAGTGGATTTTTTCATTTAAACTGGGTGCCTCGTACAATTGGTATTGCTCCACTAATTTTGGTTAATTTTTTTGTGCCCCTCTTTTTCTTGTTAATTAATAAAGAGTTCAAAATATGCGAACTGAGCCTTAAACTAAGGCCGGGATCACACATACGCGAAATACAGCCGAGTCTCGCAGGTGTAATCCCTCCTCTGGCGCCGACACTTGGGAGCGGAGCGTGCAGCTCCATGAATTGCTGTGCAGCTGTACTCTCCGCTCAGTAGTGCCAGTGCCAGAGCTCGGTTTTCACCTGCGACACTCGGCCGTATCTCGCGTATGTGTGATCCCAGCCTAACTGGGTGTATGCTACCTAACTTCTCTGTGGGAGTTTGCTCTTTCTCCTCTGTAACGCAGGCCAATCACAATACTGCTGCTTCATAGAGGGCCCACAGTGAAGGTCACAGTTACAGCTTGGCACAGCATATTTCCTTGAGACAAGATTTGTCTCACATGACCACTCGGAGAACTCTGCAGTAGCTGCATTTATTCCAGAGGGAACTTTTGAATGCATCCTTTTGGCTCCTGATACAAATGATCTGTATATACTTACTTTGATGTATTTTATCATTTTTTTTTTTTTTTTTGTGGTTGATACTAGTCTTCTTGATATCTTTATCACTAAACGTTGGAATATTTCTACAACTTAAAAACAAACTACCTCATTTAAGATTATTGTTTTTTGTGTGCCGAAAAATATTTTCCATTATTTAGTGATATTTTTCTTCTGGGCACCAATTTTGCTAAAAATGTGAGCTGACATATCCTACTATTATGCCAAGTCTATGTTCTTCTCCACATCTACCTGCTCCACCTCCTCTTCCTGATCTATTTCTTCCAAATCATGTGATATGGACTTTTAGGGTTCCAATCAACACAACGCACGCAACTCTGACCAGGTGCAAATTGGTGTCCTTTCAAGAGTAGAAAGGTATTCCAAAAATAAAGAGACCTTTTATATTAAGGCTATGTGCACACGTACAGGTTTTTTCGCGTTTTTTTCGCGTTTTTCGCGCTAAAAACGCTATAAAAACTCATTAAAAACGCATACATTATGCATTCTATCATTTAGAATGCATTCTGCATGTTTTGTGCACATGGATGCGTTTTTTTCCTCGAAAAAAACGCATCGCGGTAAAAAAATGAGCATGTTCATTATTTTTGCGGATTTTCTGCGTTTTTCCCGCAATTCTATGCATTTGGGGAAAAACGCACAAAAAACGCACAAAAAATTCACTGAAAACGCGTCAAAATCGCGGTAAAAACGCATGCGGATTTCTGGCAGAAATCTCCGGTTTTTGTCAGGAAAATTTCTGCAAGAAATCCTGACGTGTGCACATACCCTCAAGTTAAAGAAAAAATAAAGCCCCATGCCTTTACACAATCAGATGGTGCTAGAAAATGTAGATAGAATCACTTGCAGACACGTGTATCTGGCACACTATGCAAACACGCTTTCTCAGCGTTGCCTAAGGTATGCAGAGCGGCAGTGGAGAAAATCTCTCTTAGGCTGGGTTCACACTGCGTTAGTGTGACCCGTTTAATGGACTACGTTACACCACGGCATAACGCGGTGTAACGTAGTCCGTTAACGCCGCCATTACTTTCAATAGCGGACGCATCGCTAGCGCACGCCCACAATAGGCGGGTGCTATCGATGTGCCGTCATTGAGTGACGGACCCGAGATGCGGGCTGCAGTGTTTCCGGGTCCATCACTGCTAGCGCAGATGGAGCTAGCAGATGCTCCATCTGCACTGGTGCTGTGCAAGCGCCGGCACTTGCGTTAGTGCAGTCCGTTTAACGGATGTGTTGAACGGACTGCACTAACGCAGTGTGAACTTAGCCTTAGAAGAAGACTTCATCTTGCAAAACGGACATACAATGGATCCATGGGCTCAAATATTTGTTAAAACATATATACAGTCTATATATATATATATATATATATATATATATATACAGTTAGGTCCATATATATTTGGACAGAGACAACATTTTTCAAATTTTGGTTATAGACATTACCACAATGACTTTTAAACTAAACAATTCAGATGCAGTTGAAGTTCAGACTTTCAGCTTTCATTTGAGGGTATCCACATTAAAATTGGATGAAGGGTTTAGGAGTTTCAGCTCCTTAACATGAGCCACCCTGTTTCTAAAGGGACCAAAAGTAATTAGACAGTTGACTCCAAGGCTATTTCATGGACAGGTGAGGGCAATCCCTTCGTTATGTCATTCTCAATTAAGCAGATAAAAGGCCTGGAGTTGATTTGAGTTGTGGTGCTTGTATTTGGAAGGTTTTGCTGTGAAGTAAACATGCGGTGAAAGGAGCTCTCCATGCAGGTGAAACAAGTCATCCTTAAGCTATGAAAACAGAAAAAAACCATCCGATAAATTGCTGCAATATTAGTAGTGGCAAAATCTACAGTTTGGTACATCCTGAGAAAGAAAGAAAGCACGGGTGAACTCATCAATGCAAAAACACCTGGGCGCCCACGGAAGACAACAGTGGAGGATGATCGCAGAATAATATCCAAGGTGAAGATAAAGCCCTTCACAACAGCCAACCAAGTGAACAACACTCTCCAGGAGGTAGGCGTATCAATATCCAAATCTACCATAAAGAGAAGACTGCATAAAAGTAAATACAGAGGGTTCACTGCACGGTGCAAGCCACTCATAAGCATCAAGAATAAAAAGGCTAGACTGGACTTTGCTAAAAAAACATCTAAAAAAGCCAGCACAGTTCTGGAAGAACATTCTTTGGACAGATGAAACAGAGATCAACCTCTACCAGAATGATGGAAAGAGAAAAGTATGGCGAAGGCGTGGTACAGCTCATGATCCAAAGCATACCACATCATCTGTAAAACACGGCGGAGGCAGTGTGATGGCTTGGGCATGCATGGCTGCCAGTGGCACTGGGTCACTAGTTTTTATTGATGATGTGACACAGTACAGAAGCAGCCGAATGAATTCTGAGGTATTCAGAGACATACTGTGTGCTCAGATCCAGCCAAATGCAGCAAAACTGATTGGTCATCGTTTCATACTACAGATGGACAATGACCCAAAACATAAAGCCAAAGCAACTCAGGAGTTTATTAAAGCAAAGAAGTGGAATATTCTTGAATGGACAAGTCAGTCACCTGATCTCAACCCAATTGAGCATGCATTTCACTTGTTAAAGACTAAACTTCAGACAGAAAGGCCCACAAACCAACAGCAACTGAAAACCACCGCAGTGAAGGCCTGGCAGAGAAACAAAAAGGAGGAAACACAGCGTCTGGTGATGTCCATGAGTTCAAGACTTCAGGCAGTCATTGCCAACAAAGGGTTTTCAACCAAGTACTAAAAATGAACATTTTATTTAAAATTATTGAATCTGTCCAATTACTTTTGGTCCCTTTAAAAACAGGGTGGCACATGTTAAGGAGCTGAAACTTCTAAACCCTTCATCCAATTTTAATGTGGATACCCTCAAATGAAATATGAAAGTCTGAACTTTACCTGCATCTGAATTGTTTTGTTTAAAATTCATTGTGGTAATGTTTATAACCAAAATTAGAAAAATGTTGTCTCTGTCCAAATATATGTGGACCTAACTGTATATATATAGATATATATAGATATATATAGATATATATACAGTACGTCAGATGGATTTACAGCGTGGGACAAGACTGTAACGACGGAAGGTATGGAATATTGTTGTTTGTTTTGTTTAACTTTGTTTCAGGTGACAAGGGTCTTCAGGTGGATTAAGAGTATAATAAAATATTAAAACACCATGTGTCTTTATTTCATTAAAATACTTTTTAATAATGTGTGTGTGTTTTATTAACCATTTCGTACTATTGGATTAATCATGGATAGGTGTCATAATTGACGCCTCTCCGTTATTAACCTGGCTTAATGTCACCTTACAATAGCAAGGTGACACTAACCCTTCATTACCCCATATCCCACCGCTACACGGGAGTGGGAAGAGAGTGGCCAAGTGCCAGAATAAGCGCATCTTCCAGATGTGCCTTTTCAGGGGTGGCTGGGGGCAGATGTTTTTAGCCAGGGGGGGCCAATAACCATGGTCCCTCTCTAGGCTATTAATATCTGCCCTCAGTCACTGGCTTTACAACTCTGGCGGAGAAAATTGCGTGGGAGCCCACGCCAGTTTTTTCCGCGATTTAACCCTTTATTTTAACAGCTAGAGCGCCCAAATTTTGCACATACACACTACTGACATTAGTAGTGAGGAATATGCAAAAAAAAGGGATATGAGATGGTTTACTGTATGTAAACCATGTTTCATATTTTGTCGGGTTTGTGAAGGAGATGGCAAAAGCCCGCAATTGAATTACCGGCTTTTCTGCTATCTAGAGCTGTATGATATATACATATATAGAGAGAGAGAGAGAAAGAGAGAGAAAGCCAACCAGCACTCCCAATGTTAACACATGCAAGCTGCAAGCTGTATCATATAGATATAAAAGAACACAGCAGCACATGTACATGAATCTAGGCCATGTGAAAACACAGACAAATGTTCGATGTGAATCATACTTCTCAAAAATATTTTTTCATAAAAAATTTTTCAAAAATAATTTTTTCATAAAACTTACAGTTATATATAAAATGAAGATTCTTAGTGTTAGGGCTAGCGGAACCCACCGAGTAAATAGAGATGCTTATTGATATTGGTGCGTTCGCAGCCTGGGGTCCACCGTGCAGGAGTACCTGCTGCTAGCAAACGGCGGAGCTATATGGCGGTATAGACTAACTCAGTTAATTCACTGAGTAGCCGTGAAAGGAAAGCACTGTGCCCTGTTAGACTCCACAGAGGCACAGGCTAACTGCCCAAACAGAGAGCAGTCAGTGGTCACACAAACACACAAATCTCCTCGCCGGAGGAGCCAGCATTCTAGGGGCTTATTTCAGCCGGGTCCCTGAACACACATACATGTGACCACACTGGCGCAAAGCACATAACATAAGACAATACTAGCGCATGGCCGTGCGGTCATGCGCAGTTTATATAGTTGCAGCACAGGAAGCTGCTACTGAAGTTTTTGCCCTTTCAGGACCTTCCAGAAGGACCAATGGAAAGTGCTGCAGTACCTGAGCATGTTTTGCCCTTTCAGGACCTTCCAGAAGGACCAATGGAATGTACTGCAGCACCTGAGCATGTGACCAAACATGTGGCCCTCGACCTCCAATGGGAGACCCTGCCCTGGGCATGCTCAGTGTGAGTAAACAAGGACTTAGTCCCAGAGAGGCTCGCTCGCCGCAGATCAGTGCAGGGTACCATAGGAAAGCCAGAAAAGGCAGTAGTGACCCTATGCACCGAATCAGCCCCAGCAAGACGCTGGGAGCGACGTCTCCGCTGAGCAGAGCCCACTGCGGCCGATACCGAATGGGAGACCGCAGCAGACACGGATCGGGATTCCCCCTGTGCAGCAGAGGAAACTCGACTCCTAACATTACCCCCCCTCCTAGGGCCCCCCGCTCCTTGAGCCAAACTACGCTCAAAAGCTGCGATAAGCAGCGGAGCCCGAATGTGCTCCACAGGCTCCCAGATTCTATCCTCTGGGCCGTGACCCTTCCAGTCCACCAGATAAAATTTCTTGCCACGTACCACCTTGCACCCCACAATAGCATTCACCTCAAACTCATCCGTGGATGAACCCGATGTCCCAGCAGATGACTCGGAAAACCGGGACAAATGAACGGGCTTTAAGAGGGAAACGTGGAAAGTATCGGTGATACCAAGGCGTGGAGGAATAGTCAAACAGTAGACCACAGGGTTGACCTGTTCCAGAACCTTAAACGGGCCAATGTAGCGAGGAGCAAACTTAGTGGACTCAACTCGCAGCCTGATGTTACGGGCGGAGAGCCACACTAAGTCGTCAGGAGCAAAGACCGGAGCGGGGCGCCGGTGTGTATCAGCCGAAACCCTCATTCTCTCCTTGGAGGCCCGGATGGCATCCTGAGTGCGGTCCCAGATGTCACGTGCCTCCACCGCCCAGTCTACCACCCTAGAATCGGTGGATGACACGGGCATGGGCACAGGGACAAGCGGATGCTGGCCGTAAGGAGAAAAGGAGTTTGACCAGTGGAATCAGCAACGGCATTGTTCACGGCAAATTCCGCCCAAGGTAGCAAAGATGCCCAGTCATCCTGCCTAGCAGAGACGAAATGTCGCAAATATGTCACCAGAGTCTGGTTGGTTCTCTCCACCAACCCATTCGTCTCGGGATGGTATGCAGAGGAGAGGTTTAACTCTATGCTGAGTAAACGGCAGAGCTCTCTCCAAAACCGAGATGCGAACTGGGGACCCCGATCGCTGACAATCTTATCAGGCATACCATGCAATCGGAAAACGTGTTTAATGAACAACACCGCCAAGGCCCGTGCTGAGGGTAACCGAGGAAGCGGCACCAAATGCACCATCTTGGAGAAATGGTCGGTGACAACCCAAATAATGGAGCAGCCACGCGACTTGGGTAGACCCACCACAAAGTCCATCCCGACCATCTCCCAGGGCCTGTCTGCCACCGGTAGAGGGTAAAGCAACCCAGCAGGCCGTTGCCGAGGAGACCGATTCTGGGCGCAAGAAACGCACGCCTGAATATAGTCCTTGACATCTCGGGCCATATGCGGCCACCAGTATGTTCTCGCCAGAAGCTCAGATGTCCTCTTGGTCCCAAAATGCCCACCCACTCTGGAGGAGTGAGCCCAAGAGAGAACCTCCGGTCGCAAGTTAGCTGGTACGAAAGTCTTGCCCGGGGGCACAGACTCTAGTGAAACTGGAGCTACAGTTCTCAGGCTCTCAGAAGGGACAATAAGCCGAGGCTCCTCCTCCTCCTCCTCCGATGACACCACGGAGCGGGAGAGAGCGTCAGCACGAACGTTCTTCTCCCCGGAGAGGAAATGGAGAGTAAAATGGAACCGGGAGAAGAACAGGGACCATCTAGCCTGGCGAGAATTCAGCCGCTGGGCCGTTTGCAGATACACCAAGTTCTTGTGGTCAGTAAAGACTTGGAAGGGAAAGCGAGCTCCCTCCAAGAGATGTCTCCACTCCGAAAAAGCCAACTTCATGGCCAGCAACTCCCTGTCCCCGATGGAATAATTCCTCTCCGCTGGTGTGAAGGTCTTGGAGAAGAAGAAGCAAGGATGCTTCCGACCTTGAGCATCCTTTTGGAAAAGGACTGCTCCAGCACCAACGGATGAGGCATCCACCTCCAAGATAAATGGCTTATCAACATCGGGGCGATGTAGGATGGGAGCGCTAGCGAAGTGTGACTTGATCGAGAGAAAGGCTTTGGAGACCTCCTCTGACCACAACTTGGGATTTGCTCCCTTCTTGGTGAGGGCAACCAAGGGAGCTACCAAAGTTGAGAAGTGTGGAATGAACTGGCGATAGTAATTAATGAACCCCATAAAGCGCTGCACCACTTTAAGAGAATGGGGTTCTTGCCAGTCCATTACAGCCTGTAGCTTGGCAGGATCCATAGCCAAACCCTGGGCAGAGATGATATAACCAAGGAAAGGCAAGGACTCCTGCTCAAACACACACTTCTCCAACTTGGCGTAGAGGGAGTTTGCCCGTAAGAGGTCGAAGACTTTGCGAACATCTCTCCGATGGGAGTCAATATCTGGAGAGAAGATGAGAATATCATCCAGATAGACTACGACCGAGGTGGTGAGCATATCCCGGAAGATGTCGTTCACAAAGTCTTGGAAAACGGCTGGGGCATTACATAGCCCGAAGGGCATCACCAGATATTCATAGTGCCCATCCCTGGTGTTAAAAGCCGTCTTCCATTCATCCCCCTCACGGATGCGAATCAGGTTGTAAGCACCCCGCAGATCTAACTTTGTAAATACCCTCGCTCCCCGTAGCCTATCAAACAGCTCAGATATCAGGGGTAGTGGGTACTTGTTCTTAACGGTGATGGCGTTAAGACCCCTGTAGTCTATGCATGGACGTAAGTCTCCAGTCTTCTTCTGTACGAAGAAGAACCCTGCCCCTGCCGGTGATACTGACTTCCTAATGAATCCTCTTGCCAGATTCTCCTGGATGTACTGGGACATTGCCTCCGTCTCCGGGAGAGATAACGGATAGACTCGACCCCGGGGAGGCTCAGCACCAGGCAAGAGGTCAATAGGACAGTCATAGGGGCGGTGAGGCGGAAGGGTCTCCACAGCTCTTTTGGAGAACACGTCTGCATAGGGCCAATAGTGCTTGGGGAGAGAGGAAAGATCTGCGGGTACCTGTGTAGTAGCAACCTGAACGCACTCCCTCAGACATCTACCCTCGCAGGATTTACTCCATCCCAAAATTCTCCCAGAGGACCACTCAATATGAGGAGAATGGTAGCGAAGCCATGGTATCCCCAACAGGACCTCATCAATTCCCTCAGGAATGACTAATAGGGAGATTATCTCCTGATGTGATGGAGACACAGATAGCGTGAAAGGAATGGTTTGGTGGGTAATCTGTGAAGGTAGTGTTGAGCCATTTACCACTCGAACGGTTACTGGCTTGGCGAGCATCACCAAGGGTATTGCGTGACGCTGGGCAAAAGCGGAAGACATAAAGTTACCCTCTGCCCCAGAATCCACGCATAGCTCGACCATAAGAGTGGATGGGCCTATGGTAATTGTCCCATTGAAGGACAACTTTGAGGCAAACGTCGCCGTGTCTAGTGTACCTCCTCCAACTGCCACTAGACGCTGATGTTTCCCCGACCGCTGAGGACCCTTGGAGGCAAGGTGGCAAACATGACGGACCTTATGTGCACGGGCAGACTGAGACTTGGATCCCCCTCGTGTCACCTCTAAGGCCTCATGTGACTCGGATGCCTGGACTGGAGATTCCAAAGGTTTGGCGAAGGTGGGAGCCAGCCGAAACCTCTGCCTACACTGGGCTCGCTCCAACCTCCGCTCGTTAAAACGGAGGTCAATACGAGTAGAGACAGTTATTAACTCCTCCAGTGTGGCAGGAATCTCCCTAGTGGCCACAGCGTCCTTAATGTGGTCAGCCAGGTCCCTCCAAAATATGGGGATAAGGGCTTTATCCGACCACTCCAGCTCGGAAGCTAAAGTACGGAAGCGGACGGAAAAATGGCTGACCAAGGACTCACCCTGAGTTAATGCCAGTAGTTGGAGCGCTGTGTCATGGGTGACTTGAGGTCCTAAAAAGACCTTTTTCAGAGTGCTCAGGAACAATGGAGCACTCTGCACCACATGATCACCACGCTCCCACAGCGGCGTAGCCCACTCCAACGCCCTGTCCGACAAAAGAGACAAAATAAATCCCACCTTAGCCCGCTCTGTAGGAAAACGTGCAGCCAGGAGCTCGAGGTGAATAGAGCACTGACTCACGAATCCCCTACAAGTTTTGCTATTTCCAGAAAATTTTTCTGGCAGCGGGAGGCGAGATAACGTCGGAACAGGGGTGGCAGTGGACAAGGTTGCTGCAGCCACGCTAGCAGCCTGTACAGCAACTGCGGTAACATCCACAGCTGAGGTTGAGCTCTCGAGAGCCGCCAACCTACCCTCCAGCTGCTGGATATACCGCAAAAGATTGCTGAATGTCTGCCATTTACTAGCCAGACCCTGGCGCTAGTATTCTGTTAGGGCTAGCGGAACGCACCGAGTAAATAGAGATGCTTATTGATATTGGTGCGTTCGCAGCCCGGGGTCCACCGTGCAAGAGTACCTGCTGCTAGCAAACGGCGGAGCTATATGGCGGTATAGACTAACTCAGTTAATTCACAGAGTAGCCGTGAAAGGAAAGCACTGTGCCCTGTTAGACTCCACAGAGGCACAGGCTAACTGCCCAAACAGAGAGCAGTCAGTGGTCACACAAACACACAAAACTCCTCGCCGGAGGAGCCAGCATTCTAGGGGCTTATTTCAGCCGGGTCTCTGAATACATTCAGACTCAATCTCCTCGCCGGAGGAGCCAGCATTCTAGGGGCTTATTTCAGCCGGGTCCCTGAACACACATACATGTGACCACACTGGCGCAAAGCACATAACATAAGACAATACTAGCGCATGGCCGTGCGGTCATGCGCAGTTTATATAGTTGCAGCACAGGAAGCTGCTACTGAAGTTTTTGCCCTTTCAGGACCTTCCAGAAGGAACAATGGAAAGTGCTGCAGTACCTGAGCATGTTTTGCCCTTTCAGGACCTTCCAAAAGGACCAATGGAATGTACTGCAGCACCTAAGCATGTGACCAAACATGTGGCCCTCGACCTCCAATGGGAGACCCTGCCCTGGGCATGCTCAGTGTGAGTAAACAAGGACTTAGTCCCAGAGAGGCTCGCTCGCCGCAGATCAGTGCAGGGTACCATAGGAAAGCCAGAAAAGGCAGTAGTGACCCTATGCACCGAATCAGCCCCAGCAAGACGCTGGGAGCGACGTCTCCGCTGAGCAGAGCCCACTGCGACCGATACCGAATGGGAGACCGCAGCAGACACGGATCGAGATTCCCCCTGTGCAGCAGAGGAAACTCGACTCCTAACACTTAGCGCATAAATTGGCCAATTCATATGTGCCCATCAACCTCGGCAAGGTGATCTCCCTCTGATGGGTCCTACTCTACCGTACATGCCACTCTTGGGCCGCCAGCCTACAACTTTGGACAAACATGTCACTCTGGGCTAAACCTACAATTTATGGGCAGGTAGAGTTGATTACCACCACCTGCAAGGTCAATGGGAGGAGTGCAAGATCAGTCTGGATGCAGCCACATCCATGCAGCACTCCCAATGTGAACACATGCAAGCTGCAAGCTGTATCATATAGATATAAAAGAACACAGCAGCACATGTACATGAATCTAGGCCATGTGAAAACACAGACAAATGTTCGATATGAATCATACTTCTCCAAAATATTTTTTCATAAAAATGCTTTCAAAAAATTTTTTTTAAGAAAACTTACAGTATGATTACAGTAAATTGTAGGTTTAGCCCAGAGTGACATGTTTGTCCAAAGTTGTAGGCTGGTGGCCCAAGAGTGGCATGTATGGTAGAGTAGGACCCATCAGAGGGAGATCACCTTGCCATGGTTGATGGGCACGCATGAATTGGCCAATGTATGTGCTAAGAATCTTCATTTTATCTATAACTAAGTTTTATGAAAAAAAAATTTTTGAAAAAATTTTTATGAAAAAATATTTTCAGTCTTTTTCACAGCAGCAGCTATTAATGATTTACAAAATGGCAATGTATCCATATAAATCGAAAGTTAACCTCTGGCTCGCTATGCCATCTGATTTTTTTTCACACCCATAGACTTGAATGTATGAGTCTCATAAAATTTTTGGAGGTAAATCATGCATGCTACGTTTTTTTTCCATGCAGATTCAGTCAGTGAAAAAGTTGTTCCTCTGCACTGACCCATTGAATAACATTTATCCGAGTGTGATCTTTTTTTTTTAATGCACCAATGGACCAAAAGTACAGCCGCGTGCATGAGCACTAAAAAAGATGGCGGATCTCAAAACACAGGGATCACACATTCATTTACAACAGGAGCAACCCTTGAATTCAGATTGAGTTGCAATATCTGCAATGTATGGTTTAATAATGCCCTAGATTGCTCTCACTGAGGAAAAAAATTGCAGCTATTAAAGTGCTTTTGCTGCTGCATATCACAGATGTATTAATTTCCAGTCACACACTGAGTGGTGATGATAAGACCATTACAAGAGATCACTGTATGTCACTTTAATCTTGGATTTATATTCACAGACTGAAATTATCTCTCCATGTGCAATCTGGTGTATCACCACTGAAGTAGTACATCAGAATCACATTAGGCCTTTATCCCCAGGGCTGCCACTGGGAATTTCAGGGCCCCATACTGGCAATATTTTTGGGCACATTTTAGACTACGCCCAGGCTCCACCTCAGCTCCGCTTCCACCACTCAAACCATCCACAGTTCCACCGCCCACTCCTGGAAAAAGCTTTTGTTTTGGCCAAAAGATATTTTAAGCTGCTACCATGACAAGGTAGACTCTTTTGGCAGGGCTGTACTCTACTCTAACCTTTTTTTTTTAAAAAATCAAATATCCAATACTCTTTTTAGGTATATTTTTTTATTTTTTTTTAAGGGAATGTGTCACATACATTTTTTAAAATGACCAATAATACCACATACAAGGGAAAAATACTTTCACATCATGGCCGGACCACATATCACCACCACATAGTGACTGAATAATACCACATACAAAGAACAATTACTGCCACACCATGACCAAATCACATATTATTGCCCCATAGTGACCGAATAATACCACAAACAAGAAATAAGTACCACCACAAAATGACCACATAACATATCACCACCACATAGTGACCAAATGCTACAATACTGATCATTAACAAAAAAAGCGCAATACTAATATTACCAACATTAGCTGTGGACCTCTGATGGGCTTTTAACTACTGCCATGCAGGAAGTCTGTGAATTCTTGCAATAGATTTTAACTGAATGTGTGCCCGAGGACACACGTTGAATTAATTAACCAGCTGAAACCTACCCCTGGGGAATGATGAGCAGAAGCAAAAAGAGGGTGGGCCTGGTCTGGGTCCCACTTCCTTGCTTCTGCTCACCAGTGTTATGACCTGGTGGTCAGGACAATAATGGACCTGGTGGTTAAGAGCACACAGAATGACCTGATAGTCACTGATAATAAGGACGAGCTCTGGGACGTGGGAACTCTGCTAACCGCAATCCCTAATCCTATCAAACACACTAGAAATAGCCGTGGATTGCGCCTAACGCTCCCTATGCAACTCGGCACAGCCTAAGAAACTAGCTAGCCCTGAAAACAGAAAAATAAAGCCTACCTTGCCTCAGAGAAATTCCCCAAAGGAAAAGGCAGCCCCCCACATATAATGACTTTGAGTAAAGATGAAAATACAAACACAGAGATGAAATAGATTAAGCAAAGTGAGGCCCGACTTACGGAACAGACCGAGGATAGGAAAGGTTACTTTGCGGTCAGCACAAAAACCTACAAAAAGACCACGCAGAGGGCGCAAAAAGACCCTCCGCACCGACTCACGGTGCGGAGGCGCTCCCTCTGCGTCCCAGAGCTTCCAGCAAGCAAGACAACAAATTAAATAGCAAGCTGGACAGAAAAATAGCAAACCAAAGAAATACAAGCTGAAACTTAGCTTCTGATGGGAAGACAGGTCACAAGAACGATCCAGGAGTGAACTAGACCAATACTGGAACATTGACAGGTGGCCTGGATCAAAGATCTAAGTGGAGTTAAATAGAGCAGCAGCTAACGAATTAACCTCATCACCTGTGAAAGGAAACTCAGAAACACCCACCAGAGGAAGTCCATGGACAGAACCAGCCGAAGTACCATTCATGACCACAGGAGGGAGCCCGACAACAGAATTCACAACAGTACCCCCCCCCCTTGAGGAGGGGTCACCGAACCCTCACCAGAGCCCCCAGGCCGACCAGGATGAGCCAAATGAAAGGCACGAACCAGATCGGCAGCATGAACATCAGAGGCAAAAACCCAGGAATTATCTTCCTGACCATAACCCTTCCACTTGACCAGGTACTGGAGTTTCCGTCTCGAAACACGAGAATCCAAAATCTTCTCCACCACACACTCCAACTCCCCCTCAACTAACACCGGGGCAGGAGAATCAACAGATGGAACCACAGGCGCCACGTATCTCCGCAATAACGACCTATGGAACACATTATGGATGGCAAAAGAAGCAGGAAAGGCCAAACGAAATGACACAGAATTGATAACCTCAGAAATCTTATACGGACCAATGAAACGAGGCTTAAACTTAGGAGAGGAAACCTTCATAGGAACATAACGAGACGACAACCAAACCAAATCCCCAACACGAAGTCGGGGACCCACACAGCGCCGGCGGTTAGCGAAACGTTGAGCCTTCTCCTGGGACAATGTCAAATTGTCCACCACATGAGTCCAAATCTGCTGCAACCTATCCACCACAGTATCTACACCAGGACAGTCTGAAGACTCAACCTGCCCTGAAGAGAAACGAGGATGGAAACCAGAATTGCAGAAAAACGGCGAAACCCGCCGCAAATCAGGGGAGATGGCAGACAAAATTACCCCCTCTTTGAGAATACCCGCCGGCTCAGGAACACCCGGAGAGTCAGGCACAAAACTCCTTGACAGGGCATCAGCCTTCACATTCTTAGAGCCCGGAAGGTACGAAACCACAAAATCAAAACAGGAGAAAAATAACGACCATCGAGCCTGTCTCGGATTCAACCGTTTGGCAGACTCAAGATAAGTCAAATTCTTGTGATCTGTCAAGACCACCACGCGATGCTTGGCTCCTTCCAGCCAATTACGCCACTCCTCGAATGCCCACTTCATGGCCAACAATTCACGATTACCAACATCATAGTTACGCTCAGCAGGCGAAAACTTTCTAGAAAAGAAAGCACATGGCTTCATCACCGAGCCATCAGAACTTCTTTGCGACAAAACAGCCCCTGCTCCAATCTCAGAAGCATCAACCTCAACCTGAAACGGAAGCGAAACATCTGGCTGGCACAACACAGGGGCAGAAGAAAAACGACGCTTCAACTCCTGAAAAGCCTCTACAGCCGCAGAAGACCAATTGACCACATCAGCACCCTTCTTGGTCAAATCAGTCAACGGTTTAGCAACAGTAGAAAAATTAGCGATGAAGCGCCGATAAAAATTAGCAAAGCCCAGGAACTTTTGCAGGCTCTTCACGGATGTCGGCTGAGTCCAATCGTAAATGGCCTGGACTTTAACAGGGTCCATCTCGATAGTAGAAGGGGAAAAAATGAACCCCAAAAATGAAACCTTCTGAACTCCAAAGAGGCACTTTGACCCCTTCACAAACAAGGAATTTGCACGAAGGACCTGGAACACCATTCTGACCTGCTTCACATGAGACTCCCAATCATCCGAAAAGACCAAAATATCATCCAAATACACAATCAGGAATTTATCCAGGTACTCTCGGAAGATGTCATGCATAAAGGACTGAAATACTGATGGAGCATTGGAAAGCCCGAATGGCATAACCAGGTACTCAAAATGGCCCTCGGGCGTATTAAATGCTGTTTTCCATTCATCGCCTTGTTTAATACGCACAAGATTATACGCCCCTCGAAGATCTATCTTGGTGAACCAACTAGCCCCTTTAATACGAGCAAACAAATCAGACAGCAGCGGCAAAGGATACTGAAATTTGACTGTAATTTTATTAAGAAGGCGGTAATCAATACAAGGTCTCAAAGAACCATCCTTCTTGGCCACAAAAAAGAACCCTGCTCCTAACGGTGATGACGACGGGCGAATATATGGCCTTTCTCCAAGGATTCCTTTATATAACTCCGCATAGCGGCGTGTTCTGGCACAGATAAATTGAACAATCGGCCCTTAGGAAACTTACTACCAGGAATCAAATTAATTGCACAATCGCAATCCCTATGAGGAGGTAGGGCACTGGCTTTGGGCTCATCAAATACATCCCGATAATCCGACAAAAACTCTGGAACTTCAGAAGGAGTGGAAGACGAAATAGACAAAAATGGAACATCACCATGTACCCCCTGGCAACCCCAGCTGGACACAGACATAGATTTCCAGTCCAATACTGGCTTATGAACCTGTAGCCATGGCAACCCCAAAACGACCACATCATGCAGATTATGCAACACCACGAATCTTATTGCAGATTGTTTGAATTTGCATGCCACCATGGATTTCCGGAAATTTGACTTCAATGTGATCTTCTGTAGATTGATCTGCTCATATTCACATGTGATGACTGCAGAGTGAGAACACGTTGAGCCAGGCTGCAGCATTGACCTTCTCTTAGGGCGGTTGCTTTTTTACTTCTATGATGCAGACTTGTTTTGAATGCCCATCATCATAGAGGAGAAAAAGCAATTACCCACAGAGAAGTTCTGTGGTATATGCCTAGTTGGTTGAATGGAAAATATCCATAATGGGTGCTCTTATTACCAGGGAATATAACGTTGGAACCTAATTGCACATACAAAAAACAAATACAACTAAAGTTGCCCAGTTCCTGCTATACATACTCTTTTTCTCTTCATGTATTGGTCAACCATGCTGAAACCCCATCTGTTAGGGGTCTTCATTCTATGATCATATTTTTTTACGTCAATGGGAATCTATTGCATCTATGTGTAGGTATCCACCATAAAATGTATTGCCCATATTATCTTCTGACTAGCATCATATTATCTACTAAATCAACAGTAATGCTACAGTTTCTCCTCTAATAACAGGTCACTTCTCTTTGTTATTCTGCTTTTCTTCTTGGAGAGTGATGATACTTCGGGGGGTGTAGTAAAAGAATCTGAAACTTTTTTCATTAGTTAATATACTGATTTATTTTATTCCTATAGTACACAGGCAAGTACGGTAGTTTCTATAGAATATATCTTTAGCAGGTAATACCAAGATAAAAAGTAGACTCAACAAGTTAACCTAAATAAAAACACTGATCCAACTTACCGTAGTTAAAGAAAAACAAAGGCTAACAGTAAAATCCAAAATGCATTGTTCTGTTTATTGACATTCCTGCTCCCCATCTAAGGAAATTTCTTTTACCATCATGTTAGTTGTTTTTGGACCTCTGTGCAGTGTATCAATGTTCAGCATTTCATCCGTGATGAAACCCCTGGTCATTAAAGAAATGTATTGGTTCCAAAACATGCACTCATTAAGAGGCCACCCATAACACTTGCTGAGCGGTGAAACATGTTATTACAGTAAGGGATACACTACGTTGTTGTATTGTTTTCTCATGTAGGTATTTTGTGATATGGATACTACTGGAGGAGGATGGACTGTCATTCAGCATCGCGGAGACGGATCAGTGGATTTTCATCGGAATTGGAAAGAATACAAAGAAGTAAGGAGAGAACATTAAACCTGTTTTAATCTTTTCTCGGAGTAGATATGATATCTTTTCTGTAGCTTTCTCATTGTTTGCACAACTATATAAATTATAAACTAAATCATCAAAATTGCAATGATAATTGCAATTTACAATATTTTGTGAAATTATTTTATCCGTCATTAAAGGTTTCAGAAAATATTATAATCAATCAGTTGTTTTATGCACAGAAATGATGTATAATGGGTGATTTTACAAGACACGATGCAGACGACAGGGCTAAAAGAACCAGAGAATTTCTTGTCACAGTCCCTTTGGAGAAGGCAGAGACGGTTTATTGCTGTCCGTGCCTTCTTGATATCTGTATAGATAAATAATAAAGTAATAAAGTGTAATGCAGTAAAGGGCTGATAGCACTTTCTCTTCCATGCACAGTGGTCATGTAATCGGTGTGTATAGGGAGAGATCAGGAGCTGCCGGGTCATAGAAGTCGTAAACAGATCTATACAGCCAGGATCAATATTTCAATGTTTAAATGCCCACACACACACACACGCACGCACACACGCACGCATGCACGCACACACGCACACACACACACACCGAACTATGTCTCAGGGGCTCAACCTATTGAATACGGCAGACTCATAACTATTTGTTATTGGGTAGGTGGTGTCAGCCATATATCACAATATTTTTTGTACTCTGTCAGCCTATAGTACAGTAGACCTGTCACCGCAATATGTTGCCATCATATCATGGTAACAGATCTGCTTTGAATCACACAATTGTTAGAGGAACCCCTACTATGATAAAGGATCTTTAGGCATCGAGCATGCACTAAGAAAATATTTTTTTTATTCTTTGCAAGCCTTTTAGTGTAACATCTGTGGTTATTATCATAAGATGTACATATCACTACAGTGATGTTTGCTTAATATTCACCTTAAAATAGAAATCATTTACGATGTACGCTGCCGACAGCTGGATCTGTAGTACATTAGTGAACAGAGTTGCACATACCACTTTCCCATATTTGCAATAAATAGGGTCACCAGAGATTAACGGGTTCATCGAGCACATAGTAATGTGTCTGCACATAGCTATGTTGTTTTCATTTCCATGGACACTAAGACATTTTTTTACATTTGCCCATTAATTTCCACTAGCAAAATATTCAACTTTGGCAAGTTTTGAGCAGTTTAAACATTTCCGACAAAACCAAGCTGTGTCCAAATTTCTTTAGCGTTGCACACATGTCAGAATTAATGATAGGAAGCAGAATGCAGAACAAGCACATATTACAGTCTGGTGACTAATATCTGTATAATCCTAGACTTGGAGATTTGAGTTATTTAAACACTTTATTTGTGCAATTTTTACCGAAATGTGAAAATCTAATAGAGGAGCTATAATAAAATGGCTAAGTGATTATTATTTATTATTATTGCTCCATTTATTCCATTTATGGAAAAGGAGGAGAGAGGACCCTGCCCACGAGGGCTCACAATCTACAAGGGATGGGTGAGGATACAGTAGGTGAGGGTAGAGCTGGTCGTGCAGTGGTTTGCTGGATTGGTGGTTACTGCAGGTTGTAGGCTTGTTGGAAGAGGTGCGTCCTCAGGTTCCTTTTGAAGGTTGCAAAGGTAGGCGAGAGCCTGATATGTTCGAGAGTTCCAGATTATGGGGGATGCATTATAATAAAAAAATGATGCTTTAATTTCTCTGTTTGTCTGAAAAGAGATTTAAAAGGAATCTGTCACGAAGTTTGTGCTACTCCGTCTGAGAGCAGCATGATGTAGTCACAGAGACCCTGATTCCAGCAACGTATTACTTATTATACTGCTTGCTGCAGTTTGTGTTAAACATTAATTATTAATTGAATTATTCTTATTCTGTACTGAGCACATTGCTTCTTGCTGACATTACAAAAAGCTATTTCTGTATATATATATATATATATATATATATATATATATATATATATATAGCTCAGAGTATAAGTCAACACCATATAACCATATATAAAGGGAACACGTGGTCTGTGGGACATATAAATAACGTCTTTAGGAGGGTGGGGGGTTTTGTCACATAGGAGCTGCCACCTCCGGCCTTCACCATCATTCTCCATGGACATCAGACAAGTCACACAAGGAAGGAACAGCTGATAGCCATGATGACTTCAGACTTCACACAGACAGACGGCTTTTACCATTCAGAACTTTGGGAAAGATGAGTAACAAGCGCTGATATTTACAAATGGACAATCTGTTCGTAACTATTTCATTTATTTTTATGTTTTGCTGAATGTGGGTTTTCTGTGGACAATTCAATAAACCACTACATTTTTTATGAGAATATCATGACATTTTTTCTTTAAGAGTAATGCACCTGGTGAATAGACTTGATTAAATAAATGTGCAAAATAAGCATATTTAACAGTTTGGCTAAAATCACTAATTTCTCTGCTGCAGATCTACCAGTTTGCTGAACTCTGTATAACCCCGCACACAATACTGATTAACAGCTCTCTGTACACTGTGCATAGGCAGAAAGCTAAAAATCAGTGTTGGAGACTGGGTTATACAAAGCTCACAAATATGGAGGACTACATTGCAGCAGATAAATTAGTTCTCTAATGATGATTTCCGACTGATAAAACAATGATTTATTCACAACTATAGCAAGCAGTCCAGTAAGTGACACATCACTGGAATTAAGGTCTCTATTAGTGAACACCTTGTCCAAGTATGCTCAGGTGCTAATAGAACATCATTGGCTTGCTCTAATACTATGTTACAGTTGCCGTGACTGCATATCTTTTCGACAGCAGTAACGCATGCAGGGGTTGATAAAAAACAGGCAATCCCTGCTGGTATTGAGGCTGTCGAACAGCCTTGAGACATGCAGCCAATGCGACAGTATGTTGGCCCCACACCACTCCACACTGTATAATGGCCCCCACACAGCCCTCCACACAGTATTATGGACCCCACACAAACCTTCACACTGTATAATTGCTTGCATACAGTATAATATAAAGCATCCCATAGTCATCGATACAGTATAATGCACCCCATAGTCCGTACAGTATAATGCACTCCCCATAGTCCTTCATATAGCATAGCACACCTCATAGCCCTCCGTATAGTACAGTGTACACTCGAAAATCCTCCATGCAGTATAATGCACTCCCCATAGTCCTCCACATAGTATAATGCACCCCATAGTCCATAAGGTGTCATGCACCCCATAGTTATCTGCATAGTATAATGCACACCATAGTCCTCTGTATAGTTTAATGCACCCCATAGTCCCTACAGCATCACATATATATATATCCGTGTATTGTGTTGACATCAGATTACTATAGATGTGGCATGGAACTGGTATGGACCGGAGATGTCCAGTCTACCTTAAGGCAATTATAATAACAATCTTTATTTTTATATAGCGCTAACATATTCCGCAGCTCTTTACAGTTTTGCACACATTATCATTGCTGTCCCTGAGGGGCTCACAATCTAAATTCCCTATCAGTATGTCTTTGGAATGTGGGAGGAAACCGGAGAACCCGGAGGAAACCCACGCAATTACAGTATCTTCATCTTCACATATTAGCATCTCTTTGCTAGCAAGAAAAAGACACAGAGAAAGTATGGCCTTCATGGGACCGTTGGCTCATGGCTAGTTTAGTCTACACATTCTGTCATGTATCTAGTGATATCGGATTTTTTTATGTAATACATAACATAATCCATGACATGATCTAATTTTGGAGATAATGACTGCTGTCACCCCTATCATTCTGAATGCTGTCCTGCTGCCGTGATCTGGATATACCTTATGCCATGTATTGGCTAGCTATCACCAGGCTACAGCAGCGGAGCTACCTAATGCGCAGGCTCAAAGAGACATGTTCTATTAACATTCTAAGGTCTCCTTCACATGTCCTGATGATTCCTGTACAGGAAAAAAACAGTACTGGTGAGATCCATAGTCCATGTCCATGTGTACTTGTGTGACATCCGTGTATCTGTGTTTGCTTGCTGTTCGTGTGTCCATGTGTCAGTGTGTCCGCGTGTTACATCCGTGAGCTGTGTGTGTGCCGTCCGTGTGACATGAACCTGCGCCTGGGAAAAGCAGTATAGTTCTCACTGATTTCAGGAATCGGCTCCTGAAGGCAGCTCTCATCATTGTCTGGGAAGAAGGTGTAAAGGTGAGTATAACTTTGTTTTGTTTTTTTAAATAAATGTGAAAATCAGAGTGTTTTGTTTTATTTCAAATAAAGGACTTTATTCTTGCTGTGTGTTTATATCCAAACTTACTTATAGATGCCTCACCATTACTAGCCTTAGGGCTTGATGTCACCTTACAATACAAAGGTGACCTCAACCCCAACCCTATTACCCTACTTGCCACTGCCACAGGGCAAATGAGAAGAGCGAAGTTAAGCACCAGATTTGGCGCAGGCTGCGCCATTTCTGGGGTTGATGTAGTCTCACATTGGTAGCCTGAGTGGGGACAATAGCTCTGACCCCTTCCCAGGCTATTAATATCAACCCACAGCTGTCTGTTTAACCTTTGCTGGTTTGAATTTATAGGGGGACTCAAACTCAATTTTTTTCTGGGGTTCCCCATAAATTCCCCAGGAAAGGCTAAACAAACAGCTGTGAGCTGTTATTAATAGCTTGAGAACCTTATGGGATATTGCCCCTTTTCCCAGATTATTAACATCGGCCCCCAGGAATGGGCTTTCCCTCTGCTGGTTATGAAAATTGCATGGGAGCCCATTCCATTTTTTTTATTAATTCTTTATTTTACACAGCAGGAGACAATGATGAGAGTTGCCTTCAGCAGACGGCCGGCACATGGGAACATCACGAACTGCACTGCTTCTTCCCAGGCGCCAGTATGTGTCATGCTGATGACATATGGATGTCATCTGTGTGTCATCAGTGTGCAATACGTATTTTGTCCGTGTTGCGCAAAATAACCTGACATTTGCGCACCACCATTGAATACAATGGGTGTACGTATATCCGTATTTTCAGAAGCATAATACACCCCATAGTTCACACAACATAATGCACCCCATAGTCCATACAGCATAATGCATCCCATGGCACATACAGCTTGATGCACCCCATAGCCCATACAGCATAAAATCAGGTTTCAGAAGAATAATTTTTTTATATTTTTGGCATCATATTCGTATGCAACCTTATTTTTTCAGGGGCATCATTTTGGGGTAAATCTACTGTACCTCATAAATAAGCTTTTATTAACGCATTATGAGGAGGAATATAGACAAAATACCAATTGTACTAGAGTATTTTTGTGTTTCAAATTTTATGCTACTCAGTGTTACGCCAGTACAGTATTCTGTACATCAGTACAGTAATGGTGAAACCAAATTTACTCTATATGGTTTAATTTATCGGTTATTTTATTTATACAATAAATATACTTTTTGAACTACGGTATCTAATTTTTTTTGTGTCACCATATTTTGAGAGCCATAAGTTTTACAATTTTTTATTTTTTTTCCAGGGTTTTGGGTCACCCACTGGTGAATACTGGTTGGGTAATGAATTTATTCATCAATTAACATCTCAATGTTCATATACGCTGAGGATTCAACTACAGGATTGGGATGGGAATGAAGCTTACTCCTTATATGATGTCTTCTCTTTGGATAGTGAGGGAAATAATTACAGGTGAGTCATTAATATCATATGTCGGTGCAGGCAGGATTTATTGTAAAATCTGGTTGGATCATTGTAATCAGTATAACCCCGCTGACCTGACACTGTAGGTTGCTGTGCACAATCCTGCTGACAGGTTCCATTTAAGCTCACAAGTAAGGCTCTCTCTTCTCTGCTTTGCATTGTTGCATTATGTGTTGCTCTGTAACATCTGATATTGTTCTCCTATACCCTCTGATTTATAACATTGTATCTATGTAAATTAAACAGCTAAGTAATATAATTCTTTCTGCTATTGAGACCTCATACTACACGGTTATGTAGTCTTTCAGGGAATATATTGCATATGTGTTGCATTTTTCTAGTGGGTATTCATCCGCTAACAGCATATATATGACATTTAGATAAAATATGCAATATGAGTAAATACATTGCATTAAAAAAAAGTATGTTTTAAAGGGATTTTCTGATTTGAAAAAAGGGTTTCTTGACATTTTAAGAGCCAGATCAATGGTAGTCTGGCATATATAGCATGATGTCAAAAAGGAAGATGTGTCAGCTGACAGGTTCCCTTTAGATAAGGTAGAGACATAAGAGTTAATAACAAGGAGGGGGTGGCCTCATCTCATGGCATAACAGGACATGTTTGTGTATGGATTGGAAATGGGCTTGTTTTGAGGGGTTTTTTTCTTCTTGTGTGAAGCAAACAATACTGTAGAAAAACAAATGGAAACGTCCCACTATTTGGATTGGCTCAGCACATCTGTACAGGGCAGGATCTGCCTTTGACAGACTTTGTAGACAGTACTGAAGGCTTTGATGCTGCAGGCGCAGAGGAAGAAAACCTGCAAAGGTCCTCCAGCCCAAATATTATCACAGGAGGGAGAGAGCTAAAACCAATCAGTTGCTATCAGACCATGTTATAATATGTTAGTCTGAATCTGAGCCACAGACCGTTATTTTGCTTTTTCATAAATTATCCCTATGAATATAACCACTGGCTACAGAGATCCATACACCAATCTCCATTTTCCCTGTGCCACAAGGTCATACCAGATAGGAAGCTGGATAGGAAAGCTATTTCGGGTAAGGCCGACGTCACACTAGCGTATTGTATCCGATGCGAGATCATCGGATGCGATATGCTAATGACCCTCGGCTCCTGCTCGCAGCAGAGCAGGAGCCGAGTGTCATGCGTCTGTGCTCCGAGCCTCTCGCACAGGGAGGATCGGAGCAGAGCTGCGGAGGAGGCGGAGAAATGACTTTCTCCATTTCCTCCATTGCTGGGGTCTGCTTATAGCGCACATCACTCGGATTATATCCGAGTGGTGTGCGCTGTCTCACTCGCACCCATAGGCTTATATGGGTGCGAGTGAGCCGAGAGTTTTCCTCGGTCCGAGACAATCGCAGATTGTCTCGGACCGAGGAAAACGGCCGACAAAAAGTCAGCTGCTGGGAGCTGCCCCATATGGTAACATTGGTCCGAGTACAATGCGATTTTTTATCGCATTGCACTCGGCCGTTTATAACGCCAGTGTGACGCCGGCCTAAGGCTGCCGTCACACTAGCAGTATTTGGTCAGTATTTTACATCAGTATTTCTCAGCCATAACCAGGAGTGGGTGATAAATACAGAAGTGGTGCATATGTTTCTATTATACTTTTCCTCTCATTGTTCCACTCCTGGTTTTGGCTTACAAATACTGATGTAAAATACTGACCAAATACTGCTAGTGTGATGGCAGCCTCATACTGCACTTTCTGCACGGATGCTGATAAAAATATCTCTTTGAAGATTGACATGAGGTGCAGATCATAAAATCTGCAGCGTGTCGATTATTTGCAATTAATTTATCTTGTATCGCTACCTTTTCAATGCTATGGTTGAAACATGTGGCAAGTCTGCAGCAAATTCCTGAAAAATATGCTGCAGATTTTCCTGTAGATAAGCTGCAGAAAAATACGCAGCACGTAACTGTAGCCTGCAAGTGAAGTCACATGTTGCAGATTTCTCTGTGAGGGCTCCTTTTCACTTGCGTGAAATACGGCCGAGTCTCGCAGGTTAAAACCCAGCTCTGCTGCCGGCACTCCAGAGCGGAGCGTGCGGCCGCACAGCAATACATGGAGCTGCACGCTCCGCTCTGGAGTGGCGGTGGTAGAGCCAGGATTTAAGCTGCGAGACTCATACGTATTTCACGCAAGTGAAAAGGAGCCCTAAAAATGTGTCTATGTCCAAATGCAGCATTATTGCAGTGTTTTTTTCGGCAGACAAAAGCTGCTCTCTTGGTTTCAGGATTACATGTGTTCTTTCTCTATAGTACATGTTTAATAAAGGGGTGACTGAGTGGTATCCAGGTAGGGACTAACGCTTATGTAAGTGAAATGATATAGGGGGATATGGGTAGCAATGCTCATTAAGGCACTGGGCACTTTATTTAATGCTAGCTGAAGAGCCCGGCGTTGCCTGGGCATAGTAAATATCTGTGGTTAGTTATAGCACCTCACTTCTCTTATTTTCCCATCACGCCTCTCATTTTCCCCCTCACATCTCTCATTTTCTCCCTTACACCTCTCATTTTCCCCCTCACTCCTCTTATTTCCCCCCTCACTCCTCTCATTCCCCCCAACACTTGTCATTTCGACCTCACATCTGTCATTTTCCGATCACTCTACTATTTTCCCTCACTTCTCTCATTTTGCACTCACACCTTTTCATTTTCACCTCACACCCCTCATTTTCACCTCAAACCTCTCATTTTCCCCTCATTATATACATGTTTGTCATCTCCCTTATATATAGTAAACACCTGTATGTCATCTCCTGTATATAGTATATACCTGTATGTCATCTCCCCTGTAAATAGTATATACCTGCTGTATGTCATCTCCTCCTGTATATTGTATATACCTATGTGTCATCTCCTCCTGTATATAGTATATACCTGTATGTCATCTCTTCTGTATATGCTATATACCTGTATGTCATCTCCTCCTATATATAGTATATACCTGTATGTCATCTCTTGTATATAGTATATACCTGTGTGTCATCTCCCCTGTATATAGTATATACAGTGGGGCAAAAAAGTATTTAGTCAGTCAGCAATAGTGCAAGTTCCACCACTTAAAAAGATGAGAGGCGTCTGTAATTTACATCATAGGTAGACTTCAACAATGGGAGATAAACTGAGAAAAAAAATCCAGAAAATCACATTGTCTGTTTTTTTATCATTTTATTTGCATATTATGGTGGAAAATAAGTATTTGGTCAGAAACAAAATTTCATCTCAATACTTTGTAACATATTCTTTGTTGGCAATGACAGAGGTCAAACGTTTTCTGTAAGTCTTCACAAGGTTGCCACACACTGTTGTTGGTATGTTGGCCCATTCCTCCATGCAGATCTCCTCTAGAGCAGTGATGTTTTTGGCTTTTCACTTGGCAACACGGACTTTCAACTCCCTCCAAAAGTTTTCTATAGGGTTGAAATCTGGAGACTGGCTAGGCCACTCCAGGACCTTGAAATGCTTCTTACGAAGCCACTCCTTCGTTGCCCTGGCGGTCTGCTTTGGATCATTGTCATGTTGAAAGACCCAGCCACGTTTCATCTTCAATGCCCTTGCTGATGGAAGGAGGTTTGCACTCAAAATCTCACGATACATGGCCCCATTCATTCTTTCATGTAGCCGGATCAGTCATCCTGGCCCCTTTGCAGAGAAGCAGCCCCAAAGCATGATGTTTCCACCACCATGCTTTACAGTAGGTATGGTGTTTGATGGATGCAACTCAGTATTCTTTTTCCTCCAAACACGACAAGTTGTGTTTCTACCAAACAGTTCCAGTTTGGTTTCATCAGACCATAGGACATTCTCCCAAAACTCCTCTGGATCATCCAAATGCTCTCTAGCAAACTTCAGACGGGCCCGGACATGTACTGGCTTAAGCAGTGGGACACGTCTGGCACTGCAGGATCTGAGTCCATGGTGGCATAGTGTGTTACTTATGGTAGGCCTTGTTACATTGGTCCCAGCTCTCTGCAGTTCATTCACTAGGTCCCCCCGCGTGGTTCTGGGATTTTTGCTCACCGTTCTTGTGATCATTCTGACCCCACGGGGTGGGATTTTGCGTGGAGCCCCAGATCGAGGGAGATTATCAGTGGTCTTGTATGTCTTCCATTTTCTAATTATTGCTCCCACTGTTTATTTGTTCACTCCAAGCTGGTTGGCTATTGCAGATTCAGTCTTCCCAGCCTGGTGCAGGGCTACAATTTTGTTTCTGGTGTCCTTTGACAGCTCTTTGGTCTTCACCATAGTGGAGTTTGGAGTCAGACTGTTTGAGGGTGTGCACAGGTGTCTTTTTATACTGATAACAAGTTTAAACAGGTGCTATTACTACAGGTAATGAGTGGAGGAAAGAGGAGACTCTTAAAGAAGAAGTTACAGGTCTGTGAGAGCCAGAAATCTTGATTGTTTGTTTCTGACCAAATACTTATTTTCCACCATAATATGCAAAAAAAATGATAAAAAAACAGACAATGTGATTTTCTGGATTTTTTTTTCTCAGTTTGTCTCCCATAGTTGAGGTCTACCTATGATGTAAATTACAGACGCCTCTCATCTTTTTAAGTGGTGGAACTTGCACTATTGCTGACTGACTAAATACTTTTTTGCCCCACTGTATGTGTGTGTCATCTCCTCCTTTATATAGTATATACCTGTATGTCATCTCCTCCTGTATATAGTATATACCTGTGTCATCTCCCCTGTATATAGTATATATGTGTGTGTCATCTCCCTTGTATATAGTATATACCTGTGTGTCACCTCCTCCTGTATATAGTATATATCTGTGTGTCATCTCCTCCTGTATTAGACCTTGTTCACACATTATTTGCTCAGTATTTTTACCTCAGTATTTGTAAGCTAAATTGGCAGCCTGATAAATCCCCAGCCAACAGGAAGCCCTCACCCCCGGCAGTATATATTAGCTCACACATACACATAATAGACAGGTCATGTGACTAACAGCTGCCGTATTTCCTATATGGTACAGTTGTTGCTCTTGTAGTTTGTCTGCTTATTAATCAGATTTTTATTTTTGAAGGATAATACCAGACTTGTGTGTGTTTTAGGGCGAGTTTCATGTATCAAGTTGTGTGTGTTGAGTTGCGTGTGGCGACATGCATGTAGTGAGTTTTGTGAGATGAATTTTGTGTGGCGACATGCGTGTAGCAACTTTTTGTGTCGAGTTGCATGTGACAGGTTAGTGTAGCAAGTTGTGTGCAGCAAGTTTTGGGCATGGCGAGTTTTGCGCGTGGCGAGTTTTATGTGTGGTGCGTTTTGAGTATGTGCAAGTTTTGTGTTAGGCAACTTTTGCACGTGGCGTGTTTTGCGCGTGGTGAGTTTTGAGTGGCGACTTTTGTATTTCGACTTTTATGTGGCGAGGTTGGTGTATGGGTGGTGAAATGTGTGCTGAGGGTGGTATATGTGTTCAAGCACGTGGTAGTGTGTGGCGCATTTTGTGTGTGTGTGTGTGTTCATATCCCCATGTGTGGTGAGTATCCCATGTTGGGGCCCAACCTTAGCAACTGTACGGTATATACTCTTTGGCGCCATTGCTCTCATTCTTTAAGTCCCCCTTGTTCACATCTAGCAGCTGTCAATTTGCCTCCAACACTTTTCCTTTCACTTTTTCCCCATTATGTAGATAGGGGCAAAAATTTTTGGTGAATTGGAATGCGCGGGGTTAAAATTTTGCCTCACAACATAGCCTATGATGCTCTCGTGGTCCAGACGTGTGACTGTACAAAATTTTGTGGCTGTAGCTGTGACGGTGCAGATGCCAATCCCAGACATGCACACGCACACACACACATTCAGCTTTATATATTAGATTTTGCTATTAGCATCTACATGAATTTGCTCCTATGATAATAATTTATTTAGTACTATGCACTTTGAGTATTATTTAAAGAGCAATTTTGTATATAGCAGTGCTACAGGAAGCAATTGATATTCCATTCCCTATAGTCCTTGTTTATCTGGTCTACCCTCAGAAATCTTTGTGAAATTTCCTTGACTTGTTTTATTTAATATTTATGTCAAATAAATAGTTGTTTTAAATAGTATATTAATTTGCCTATGCCTTTTTCCCCCTGCATCATGCATGTTGGATATGAGAAATAAGAATTGACATGGTACTGATTTCTTTAAAACCCTGCTGTTCTGTTGGTCAAAAATGACCGACTTTGAACTTCAATATTCTTTAAAATATTCAAGATGCGGATCTGAAACCCGTGGCCGACCGACCCATCCTCATTTAAGTCAATCAACCACAAGTTTCAGAACCGCATCTTGAACACCCCAAAAAATACCAAAGTTCAAAATAGGTCTCCCCAGACCGAACAGAACAGCAGGGTTTTAAAGGCTGCAGTTTTAATATTCCTTAAGGAAAAAACAAGCATATTCATGACACTTTTGAAATCTCATAGTTTTTGCATCTACTGTAAAAAGCTTTTAATTTGCATAAAATAATGCTCAATAAAACTCTGCAAAAAAGCAATGTGTGAACATAGCCTTTCTGGGGGTGGGTAGAGGGTGTGGCCGCACAGGCCCCGTGCTTTGAAGGGCCCATCCAGAGCTTTGCTACTTTAAACTGTATCAGCAGGCACTGAGCACTGATACAGTTAAACTCTCCAGCAGAGCAGGGACATACTGTACGATCTCTCTGCACTGCCTCTATGGGGCCAATAAGCCAGGGGGCCCAGTGCCAGCACCAGGCCCCCTGCTCGTCATCCCAACTTCAACTGTGTCAGCATCCTGATGCCACTAGAGTTGAAAGCAATGATGAAGGAGGGACCGTCAGCAGACACTTCCTCCTGCATCATTTTTCTTTGCGTCTAACGTCTTAGCAAAGCAGGTGCAATGATGTCACTGCATGGCACCCATTACGCTAACATTCAGAGCACTCACTGCAGATACGGGAGAATGGGAGGAACGAGGAGGAGAACATTGTGGTGCCAAGAATACTGTATAGAGGACTATGGGGTGCATTATACTGTGCAGAGGACTATGTGATGTATTGTACTTTACAGAGGACTCTGGGATGCATTGTATTATACAGAGGACTATAGGGTGTATTATGCTGTATGGACTTTGGTGTCCATTATACTACACAGAGTACTATTGGGTGCATTATGCTGTGTGGACCATGGGGTGCATTATACTATACAAAGGACTATGGGGTGCATTATACTGTATAGACTATGTGGTGTATTATACTATACAGAAGACTATGGGGTGTATTATGCTGTATGGAATATGGGGTGCATTATACTGTATAGACTATGAGGTGCATTATACTATACAGATGAAGATGGGGTGCATTATACTGTATAGACTATGGGGTGCATTATACTATACAGAGGTCTATGGGGCACATTATACTGTATGGACTATGGGAAGCATTATGTTATGCAGAGGACTATGGGGTGCATTATACTGTATGGGTTATGGAGTGCATTACGCTGTATGGACTATGGGGTGCATTCTACTGTAGGGATTATGGGGTGCATTATACTTTGCAGAGTACTATGGGGTGCATTATAGTAAACAGACGACCATGGAGTGCATTATGCTGTATGGACTATGGGCTGCATTATGCTGTATGGATTATGGGGTGCATTATGCTGTATGAACTATGGGGTGCATTACACCTGATGGACTATGGGGTTCATTATGCTGTACAGACTATGGAGTGCATTACACTATATGGGCTATGGAGAGCATTATACTGTATGAACTATGGGGTGCATAATGCTGTATGGACTAGGGGATACATTCTGCTGTTGGGACTATGTTGTTCATTATACTATACAGAGGACTATGGGGCACATTATATTGAATGGACTATGGGAAGCATTATCTTATACAGAGGACTATGGGGTGCATTATACTGTATGGGTTATGGAGTGCATTACGCTGTATGGACTATGGGGTGCATTCTACTGTAGGGATTATAGGGTGCATTATACTATACAGAGGACAATGGGGTTCCTTATGCTGTATGGACTATGGGGTGAATTATACTATACAGAGGACTAAGGGGTACATTATACTGTATGGACTATGGGAAGCATTATGTTGTACAGAGGACGATGAAGTGCATTATACTGTATCGGTTATGGAGTGCATTACGCTGTATGGACTAAGGGATGCATTCCTCTGTAGGGACTATAGGGTGCATTATACTATGCAGAGGACTATGGAGTGCATTATACTATACAGAGGACTATGGGTGCATTATGCTGTATGAACTATGGGGTGTATTACACCTTACGGACTATGGGGTTCATTATGCTGTATGGACTATGGGGTGCATTATACTGTATGGGATATGGAATGCATTATACTGTATGAACTATGGGGTGCATTATGCTGTAGGGATTATGGGGTGCTTTATACTATACAGAGGACTATGGGGTGCATTATGCTGTATAGACTATGGGGTGTATTATACTATACAGAGGACTAGTGAGTGTATTATGCTGTATGGAATATGGGGTGCATTATACTGTGCAGACTATTAGGTGCATTATACTCTACAGAGGAATATGGGGAAGATTACACTGTATAAACTATGGGAAGCATTATGTTGTACAGAAGACTATGGGGTGCATTATGCTGTATGGACTATGGAGTGCATTCTGCTGTAGGGACTATGGGGTAAATTATACTATACAGATGACTATGGGGTGCATTATGCTGTATAGACTATGGTGTGCATGATACTATACAGAGTACTATGAGGTTTATTATACTATACAGAGGACTATGGGGTGCATTATACTGTATGGGCTATGTAGTGCATTACACTGTATGGACTATGGGGTGCATTCTGCTGTATGGACTAATGGGTGCATTATACTATAGAGAGAACTATGGGCTACATTATACTATACAGATGACCATGGGGTGCATTACACTGTATGGACTATGGAGTGCATTCTGTTGTAGGGACTATGGGTGCATTATACTATGCAGAGGACTCTGGGGTGCGTTATACTATACAGAGGACTATGGGTGCATTATGCTGTATGGACTATGGGTGTATTACACCTTACGGACTATGGGGTTCATGATGCTATATGGATTATGGGGTGCATTATACTGTACCAAGGAATATGGGGTGCACTATGCTGTATGGATGATTGTGTGCATTCTGCTGTACAAAGGACTATGGGTGCATTATACTGTACGAACTATGGGGTGCATTACGCTGTATGGAATATGGGGTGCATTCTGCTGTAGGGACTATGTGGTTCATTATGCTATACAGAGGACTATGGGGTGTATTATGCTGTATGGACTATAAGGTGCATTATGCTATACAGAGGACCATGGGGTGCATTATACTGTATGGACTATGGGGTGCATTCTGCTGTAGGGACTATGGGGTGCATTACACCTTATGGACTATGGGGTTCATTGCTGTAAGGACTATGGGTTGCATTATACTGTACAGAGGACTATGGAGTGCATTTTACTGTACTGAGAACTATGGGACGCATTATACTATACAGAGTACTATGGGGTACATTATACTATATGGAGGACTATAGGGGGTGCATTATACTATATAGAGGACTCTGGGGTGCCTGGGGTGCATTATACTATATAGACGATGGTGTTCATTATACTGTATGGACTATGGGGTGCATTATACTGTATGGACTATGGAGTGTATTTTACTGTATGGAGGACTATGGGTGCATTATACTGAATGTAAGCAATTATACAGTGTGAAGGTTTGTGTGGGGTCTATCATACTGTGTGGAGGGCTGTATGGGGTCACTGTTGGGGGATCATACTGTGTTGGGGTCACCATACTTTTCTGGGGCAGTTGAGGGGTGGGGTACAGTAGGTTTATTATTCTGTGCATGTGGAGAGTACTGTGGAGGAATTCGCTGTGGGGATATCTTACAATGTTCGTGGGCACTTTTGTTGGCATCATACTTTGAGTGCAATGAAAGTGGGATCTAGGGCTCCAGTGGAAGGTAATATACCTTCACACACACAGAGAACCACACAGTAGGTGCAGTAATAGGGTCACATACGGCAGCAGCGGTTCAGCATTGGGGTATCAGCAGGATGAAGAGTTTGTGCAGGTTGGGCACAGTGCCTGAAATGTGAAGTCATATGTGTCTTTGTTGTAATCTCTGTAGCCGAGTCCTGGCTGGAGAAGTTGAAAAATCAGAAAAAGTGAATGATTCCATCAGAAAGAACGTCAGCTGTAAGTCTCTAACTGTGACTGTACTATAATCTCTTATATGTTTTGCAGCACTCATGATCCCCACATGGCAGTAATATCACTGTTGGTCTTTGTATACAGTATAGATATTTTTTTTGTAACAGCTCTGTCATCTGCTGAAGTTCTCCTGCATCCACTATTAGGGGTCCACTCAGAAGTTTCATCTCCCCCTGAACTAAACCCCTAGTTATGCCTCTGTACTGAATTTTTCTCATAGACAAAAAATGGACCAATTTTCATCATCATTAGGAATCAGATTTCCATCAGTTTGGCCAGATGTCAGCTTTTACCATTAGCGTTTCATCAGTTTTTCTAAATTGCAACAAAAAAAACTGATGAAGGTTTCTCAAACTATCCATAATAAAGAGTCCATGAAAAATGGACAGCACACAGATGGCATATGGATGGCATTGAAGTGTTTTCCAATTTTTTCATGAACTCTGAACAAAATCCCACCAAGGACAACATCTGCGAGGAGTTTGTAGGCTTTCCCCGTGTTTGCATGGGTTTCCTCCTGTACTCTATAGGCATACGGGTAAGGAACTCAGATTATGAACCCTTATGGCGACAGTGGTGATAATAAAGCGTCTATAAGTGCAGTGATAATAATGGAGCTGTAGAATCAAGTAAAAGAAAAAATAAAATTATACATGTTTGAAAAATAAAGGCAGAACTCGTATGCAAAACACTAATGCACAAATAATCCTATAGGCTTATATACTGCCCAACTGCCGTTGTAAAATTACCGCCGATCAGCTACATGCAAGCTAATTGGCATTCATTTCATAGTTTGTTTAAACATGCAAGCAAACATGCACAGAATGATGGGTAATATGACTATTCTGTGTGCACAGAATATTATTGTTCACAGAACACATCATCTGGTTTACACAGGATTATGTGCTGCTGAGAGCGATTATATTTAATCCAGCTTAATAATTCTTTCACCCGACGAACAAGTGTTTGACTCGTTCATCAACTGATTGGCAACCTGTTTAGAAGGGCCGATGATTCAAAAAATGCGTTCTTAGGAATATTTGTTTCCACTTTTCAGTCAGCATAAATGCAGCCTTAGGGTATGTTCACTTTTGCTGCAGATTTTCTGGTGAAACTGGACGGTTTATCTTGGAACAGAAATTCAGTTGAAGAAAACTGAATTTCAGTTGCAAAAATTTCTGCAACATGTAAATTTGCATTCATATCCACAGGGCTTGCTCACACACCGCATTAATCTGACAAGCAATATAACCTTTTTTATCATATAGCGTTCGGATATGTAATGGGGCAGTGCTGATCAACTTTTTTTCCCTTACCGAATTGGCATGAGAAAAAAAATCACTGCATGCTGCAATTTGACGTGTAAATTGGATGAGATTCGTCCATTCAAGTCTACAAGTGCGTATAAATAATTGGGCTGCACTCAAACGACATTTGGGTGCAGTCCGATTTCTGTCGATTCACAGAATGGAGAAGATGGAGAAATTTTGTTCTCCTTACTCTCCTCACAGTGTGCTCCGATACTCGCATACGAGAGAACGGATCACACTATGCTGACATTCAGATCAAACTTTGATCAGAGCTTAATCAGAGCGTCATTAGCATAATGGACCTGATTCTCTTGAATGAGAGAATCTACAGTCGTGTGACCCCGGCCTAAGTGCAATTCCTATTTGCTTACTAGGTAGGAAGTAAGGTGTGGCATGAACAACCCTGGTCCAAAGATTTCTATTGCAACTCTAACGGTATGTGCACACATTGCGGATTCTCTGCGGATCCGCAGCGTTTTTTGAGGTGCAGAAACACTGCAGATCCGCAATTGATTTACAGTACAATGTAAATCAATGAGAAAAAAAGCTGTGAACACTTTGCGGAAAATCCGCTGCGGAAACGCTGCAGTTTAAAAGAAGTAGCATGTCGCTTCTTTTTTGTGAATCAGCGGCATTTTTGTACCCATTCCATTATAGAAAACCGCAGGGGTAAAAAACGCCGCAAATCCACAAGAAAACCGCAGCAAAAACGCACAAAAAACGCGACAAATTCGTAGGTGCGTTTTCTGCCAGGAGAGGCAGAATCCGCACCAGAAATTCCTAAGCCTAATCCGCAATGTGTGCACATAGCCTAAGCCTGAGTATTATAAGTAAACAGGAATATAATGTGTGTATGATGATTAGATATTTGAACTCCAAAGAAGGTAAAACTTAAGATAACATTTTACAGAAAGTAATAGTTGATATATTACTACTATCTTGTTTTAATGCCAAAATTGTTAGTTATTGGCATTTATATTCACATCTGTATTCTGCTTTTTCATTCGTTAGATTAAATGTAAAAGGATATGCTGGTACAGCAGGGAGGACAAGCAGTTTTGCGCCGACAGGAACCAACTTTAGCACCAAAGATGTAGATAATGATAACTGCAGCTGCAAGTGCGCTCAGTATGCAACCGGAGGTAAATCTGTTTATCTGAATCTGATAAAATAATTAGACGATGGCATGTTTCATTGCACAGCTTCTATATGTACAGAAAGGATCCATACACTTCTATGGGCACCGTATTACTCGGAGGTTGCATAGTGCCATAATATGGCCTTGTATAACACCCCTTAGAACCCATCTACACCATAAAACATTCTAGCTACAATTATCTAGTGTTGGTTATTAAAAACTTCTGTTATAGTTCAAGATCCAATGATATTATCACATCATTCTGACAATACAATACAATGATCAGAATAATTAACATTTTGTGTCTATATATATATATATATATATATTACTATACCCTAACTGTGCAGTATACAATTTGCAGAAAGTTATATTTTTTGTATAATTTTTATGTTACCTCTCCTAAGGAAGACTCATTTTTTTTCTAGGTTGGTGGTTTGATGCCTGTGGCCCATCCAACTTAAATGGCATTTACTACAAAAGTGGATCTAGTTCCCCTAAGTACAATAGCATCAAATGGCATTATTGGAAGGGACCTAGCCATGGTCTGAAGTCTGTCTCCATGATGATCCGTCCTACAGACTATTGAACAGGCTTTCACTTTCAGCTATAACATTTTGCTAATACTTTTATCTTTCTTTTGGAAACTGAAAAGGAACCTAGAATGGTCTGTAACAGTAATGGTCATGTATTCATGATTATACCCTTTAGACTGACCCGTGTCTCTGTATCATCAGCCAGCAATTTAAAAGAGCAGAAAGTGGAAACGTTGCCCATGGAAATGACTGGACTACACATTTTAGATTTTGCACTGTGATGAGACAAGCTTATTCTCAGTATGATGGGCCACTATGACGTTGTAAAGCACATAACGAGCTGAAATATCCCCTAATCTCCTCTCACGAGAGGGGTTGGAAATGCAAATGATGCTTCTTCAGGATGATATACCACTTTCAGTTCATAACACTTTTACATCAGTTTCCGTTGGTTGTAAGTAGAGGTAAATATCACATCAGTCCCACAGACCTTTATATCTGGTATTCAACCCACTTTATAAAATGTGTGGTCCAACGTAATATAAATATATGTAAAGTGTGCTCCTCTGAGATATTGTCTACTAGAGCATCAAGAGCCTAGAAAGTCACGTACGTCTCAATCTGCTCATACTTATGTGTGAGTGTGCTGAAATCTGGTGCTCTGGGCAATGTCAGGCCCCTTGGGTCTGCAGGAACTGGAATTCTCTCCGAGTCATACTTGATACTCTGGAAAATGGATCTTTTGGAACTTCAATGCAGACTATGAAAGATAAAATTCCGAAAGGGTCGGTATTCCTATAGATTTTGTGGATGGGAACAGATGAAGATTAATCACCGAGAAAAGAAGACAGTGTTATGGTCACATTTATCTCCTCTAAATGACCCTTTTACCTTACATTGTTGGAATCATATTCATGTGAAGTGACAACTTCATTTTGTATCCATACGTATAGCTAATACAAATATAAAACTGCATGGATCCTAAAAAGAGACTTCTTCTTAGAACAACCAACATTCAGCTTGAATTCTCGCTTTAATATTAAAACATAGCTAGCATTTCAGGTCCGACTGAAATACTTATTATGGCTGAAGAAGTCACATTTATTGTAAACTATGAATTCATGCCAGTAAAGATTAAAATGTTTGTGGATGTTTAATAGCCGACCCTAGAATCCTTTTCTTACCATTTCTTCTGTGCTCAAATATCTTGTGTTGTGTCTATTCTGTCTTCATTCCAAGTATTTTGTTGAATTATGTTTGTATTAATTATTGCGCTATAAAATAATATGCAAACGCTCAGATTTGCTGTTCAGTTGCACTCCTTATCTCACTGAAAATAGAAACAGCAAACATTACAGTCATTATTCACTATATTGGGAAAACAGGTAGTTGCAAAAACATACAGCAGAGTCCAAAAAAACTATTAGTGAACATCTTGGTCAATAAAAAGTATGCTTTTTTCTCCAGCTTTTCAAGATCCTATCAACCTAAAATGACCTAGTATGATATTACAATATAGGTTTTACCATAAAATCCATATGGAGAGCTGTGTCCTATATGACATCTGTAGTATACAGCTCTGGCAAAAATTAAGAGACCACCACATCAAAACCCTGTCATGGGCAGCCCAATCTCCAGACCTGAATCCCATTGAAGACCTCTGGAATATAATCAAGAAGATGATGGATAGTCACAAGCCATCAAACAAAGAAGAACTGCTTATATATTTGTGCCAGAAGCAGTGTGAAAGTAAAATTGATTGAGACATCAGTAGGTTAAGTGTTTTTGAATATCCATATTAAATCAAGAGCCCCATATAATGCTCCATACAGTTCATGATGGGCCCATAAGATGCTCCATACAAAATACACCCCATGTAATGCTCCATAAAGATCATGATGGCCCCAGAAGATGCTCCATATTAAAATATGCCCCATATAATGCTGCATAAAAGGTCAAGACGCATGAAAGCTGTGATTAAAAATCATGGTTATTCCACAGAATATTGATTTCTGAATTCTTCCTGAGTTAAAACATTAGTATTGTTATTTCTAAATGATTATGAGCTTGTTTTCTTTCCATTATTTGCGGTCTGAAAGCATTTTTTTTTTTTTTAATTTGGACCATTTCTCCTTTTCATTAAAACAAATAAGTTTATTGCTTGGAAATTCGGAGACATGTTTTCAGAAGTTTATAGACTAAAAGAACAATTTACATTTTACTCAAAAATATACCGATAAAGCGAAAAATCATACAAATTGAACGTTTTGCAGTGGTCTCTTAATTTTTGCCAGAGCTGGATGTTATTGGAATGCAGTATTCTTCCAATACTTAATTACAGTTGTTACCTGAGATTACCTGGGACTTTGGGTTTCTTTGGCTGTGGGACTAAGAACTTACCAGCAGGTAGGTGCTAACTACTGATCTTCCCTACACCGATGTGTTCCGTCTCAGGCAACGATACTCCAGCTTCAATTCACCTCACACCAACAGAGCAGCTCTTTCACTTCGGGACAGCTCTGTCGACGGGCCATCACTGCCAATGTCAGGCTGATTGACAGCCAGCTCCCCACAGTTAGGCAGAAAGTGGCAATTTTGCCATGTTTTTCACCATTTACAGGAAAAATACTGTAACATTTTATGAATTTTCACTTTGAGAGATGCAGTAATGCCATATTAGTTTATTTCTTTAGGTTTTATTAACATTTGATAAATAATAATAATAATTATTATTATTTATTTATATAGCACCATTAATTCCATGGTGCTGTACATGAGAAGGGGTAACATCAAAATACAAATATCACTTACAGTAAACAAAACTAACAATGACAGACTGGTTCAGAGGGAAGAGGACCCTGCCCTTGCGGGCTTACATTCTACAGGATTATGGGGAAGGAGACAGTAGGTCGAGGGTTGCAGGAGCTCCGATGGTGTTGAGGTGGCTGTGGTCTTTACAGGCTGTAAGCTTGCTTGAAGAGGTGGGTTTTCAGGTTTCTTTTGAAGGATCCAAAAGTAGTGGATAACCGGATGTGTTGGGACACTGAATTCCAGAGGATGGGTAATATTCGGGAGAAGTCTTGGAGGCAATTGAATGAGGAGCGAATAAGCGTGGAGGAGAGGAGGAGGTCTTGGGTGGACCGGAGATTACGTGAGGGAAGATATTGGGAGATTAGTGTGGAAATATACGGAGGAGAAAGGTTATGGATGGCTTTGTAGGTCAGTGTTAGTAATTTAAACTGGATACGCTGGGAAATTGGGAGCCAGTGAAGGGATTTGCAAAGAGGTGAAGCAGGAGTGTAGCGAGGAGAGAGATGAATTAGTTGGACAGCAGAGTTAAGGACAGACTGGAGGGGTGCGAGAGTGTTAGAAGGTAGGCCACAGAGGAGTATGTTGCAGTAGTCGAGGCGGGAGATGATTAGGGCATGCAAGAGCATTTTGGTAGAGTGTGGGTTGAGGAAAGAATGGATTCTGGAAATATTTTTGAGCTGGAGGCGACAGGAGGTGGTGAGAGCTTGGATGTGCGGTTTGAAGGACAGGGCAGAGTCAAGGGTTATCGGCATATAGATGGTACTGGAAGCCATAGGACCTTATGAGTTGTCCCAGGCCGAGTGTATAGATTGAGAAGAGTAAGGGTCCTAGGACACAGCATTGGTGGACTCCAACAGAGACGGGGCGAGATGAAGAGGTAGTATGGGAGTAGAAAACGCTAAATGTGCGGTTGGTAAGGTATGAGGAGATCCAAGATAGGGCAAGGTATTTGACCCCAAAAGAAGAGAGGATCTGTAGTAGGAGGCAGTGGTCAACTGTGTCGAAGGCAGAGGACAGGTCTAGGAGGAGGAGTATAGAGAATTGTCTGTTAGCTTTGGCTGTAAGTAAGTTGTTAGTCATTTTAGTCAGGGCAGCCTCAGTAGAATGGTGGGGACGGAAGCCACATTCTAGGTTGTCGAAGAGAGAGTTAGATGCAAAGTGAGAGGAAAGTTCAGCATGGAAGTGCTGCTCAAGGAGTTTGGAAGCAAATGGGAGCAAAGATATGGGGCGATAGCTGGACATAACGCTTGGGTCAAGGGATGGCTTTTTGAGAATAGGTGTGATTGTGGCATGTTTGAAGGCTGAGGGGAAGGTACCAGAAGTTAGTGAAAGGTTGAAGAGATGGGCTAGGGATGGGATTTGTTGTGAATTCTGTGGCAGAGCTCCCTCCTGTGGTCACAAGTGGTACTTCGGCTGATTCTCTCTGTGAGCTTCCGTTGGTGGAGGAGAGTGGTACTGCGGCTTCTGAGTTTCCTTCCTCAGGTGATGTGGTGAAGTCGTTAGGTGCTGCTCTATTTAACTCCACCTAGTGCTTTGATCCTGGCCTCCAGTCAATGTTCTAGTATTGGACCTGTTTCCTCCTGGATCGTTCCTGTGGCCTGCTGCTCTGCATAGCTAAGTTCCGCTTTGCTATTTTGTTTGCTGTTTTTTCTGTCCAGCTTGTCTATTTTGTTTTTTCTTGCTTGCTGGAAGCTCTGGGACGCAGAGGGTGTACCTCCGTGCCGTTAGTTCGGTACAGAGGGTCTTTTTGCCCCCTTTGCGTGGTTTTTGTAGGGTTTTGTGTTGACCGCAAAGTTACCTTTCCTATCCTCTCTCTGTTCAGAAAGTCGGGCCTCACTTTGCTAAATCTATTTCATCTCTACATTTGTCTTTTCATCTTAACTCACAGTCATTATATGTGGGGGCTGCCTTTTCCTTTGGGGTATTTCTCTGAGGCAAGATAGGCTTATTTTCTATCTTCAGGCTAGCTAGTTTCTCAGGCTGTGCCGAGTTGCATAGGGAGCGTTAGGCGCAATCCACGGCTGCCTCTAGTGTGGTTGAAGAGGATTAGGGATTGCGGAGTTCCCACGTCTCAGAGCTCGTTCTATGTTTTTGGGTTATTGTCAGGTCACTGTATGTGCTCTGACCTCTATGTCCATTGTGGTACTGAATTACCTTATCATAACAGGGATTAGTGTGGTAGTAAGGTTGGGGAGGAGGTGGGATGGGATGGGGTCAAGTGCACAAGTGGTGAGGTGTGATTTGTAGAGAAGATGAGCAAGCTCCCCTTCAGAGATTTTGGAGAGTGAAGTTATGGGGTTTAGGCATTGGTCTCTCATACAAATTGGTTGTGATGGTTAGACAACAAAGACTTGCCTTGTTTGGTCTATCTTATTTTTAAAGTGCGTGGCAAAGTCCTCGGCAACGATTAGGGAACTTGGAGGGGGCAGTGGTGGGCGGAGGAAGGAATTAAAAGTGTTGAACAACTGTTTGGGGTTGTGGGATAAGGAAGATACAAGGGTTGTGAAGTAGGCCTGTTTAGCAGAGGTGAGAGCTGATTTGAATGCCAGTGTTGCTTGTTTGAGTGCAGTGAAATCATCTTAATTATATTATGTGTGTTTTTTTCTTCAAATTGAAACTTTATTAAGAATTTTTTACCGTATATACTCGAGTATAAGCCGACCCGAGTATAAGCTGAGACCCCTAATTTTGCCACAAAAAACTGGGAAAATTTATTGACTTGAGAATAAGACTAGGGTAGGAAATGCAGCAGCTACTGGTAAATTTCAAAAATTAAAATAGATACCAATAAAAGTAAAATTGATTGAGACATCAGTAGGTTAAGTGTTTTTGAATATCCATATTGAATCAGGAGCCCCATATAATGCTCCATGCACTTCATGATGGGCCCCATAAGATGCTCCATACAAAATACGTCCATTATAATGCTCCAAAAAGTTCATGATGGGCCCCATAAGATGCTCCATATTAAAATATGCCCCATATAATGCTGCATAAAAGGTTATTGATGGCCCCATAAGATGCTCCATAGAATATTATGCCCCATATAATGCTGCACAAAGGTTGATGGCCCCATAAGATGCTCCATAGATTATGCCCCATATAATGATGCACAAAGGTTGATGGCCCCATAAGATGCTCCATAGAATAATATGCCCCATATGCTGCTGCAATTAAAAAAAATAAATGACAAACTCACCTCTCGTCGCTGAGGGAGAGGTGCCAGTGTCCTGAGCAGGTGGGAACACTGGTGGGCTCTGGGGGCCTGGTGCCGGTGTCGCCGCTGGTTCAGGCCCCAGGCACTTGCGATATTCACCTGTCCCCATTTCACCGCCATGTGCCACTATGTCCTGAATGTCACAGTCAAAGGACGCGGAAGACACAGGGCGGTGGTGGAACGGGGACAGATGAATATCGCATGGCTCACCCTACCCCATCATACTCACCCCATCCTGGCGCGGTCCCTGATTCTCCGTCGTCCTGGGCCCTCAGCTTGTTCCTGTGTTCAGCGGTCACATGGTACCGCTCATTAAAGTAATGAATATGCACTCCATGCCGTTGGGAGTGGAGTCTTGCCCATATTCATTACTTTAATGAGCGGTACCACGTGACTGCTGAACACAGAAAGAGCTGTCGGTGCCAGAGCCCATCTGAGAAGCAAAGACCGTGCCAGGAGCAGGTGAGTATGATGTGACAACCGCCTCTCCTGACGCTCCCCCTCCCCCGCCAACCCCCTGGGACAATGACTCGAATGTAAGCCGAGAGGGGCACTTTTAGCCTAAAAAAATGGGCTGAAAACCTCGGCTTATACTCGAGTATATACGGTAATTAACAAACAGAAATAACAGAATCAAATACAATCAAATAAGTTCAAGGCCCTTAGAAAAGATGTGGACCTGACAATATCTTCATTATACAATTCAAGCATATAAACATCCTCATAACTCAGTCCATAAGGCTATATTACAACAAAATACGTATCCAACATAGGGAAATCACAATTAAGACTGCAAGAGGAGGCCCTGTAGAATTATCTCCCTTGCATAGGGTGAATAGAAGGCCTACAGAAAGTAGGAACGAACGGAAAAAGGAATGGGGAAAACAAACCAGGTAAGAGACAAAAATAGACACATGGCTGGGTTAGGGGAAATCAGAAGAGGCTATTAGATCAGATGAAAAAATTGTGAAGAAAATAAGGAGCAAATGGTTTAAATTGAAGGCTTATTAACTCAGATGGTCCTGTACAAAGACCAAGTTAGAAAGACATCCCAATAGAACCACTTGGTCGCAATTTTTCTCCTTTCCTCCTGGGAATGGGAAACCAACATGTCCACGTGCTGAGTTACAGAGATTTCTGTAAACTACTTCTCTAGGGAAGGTGCATCTAGGGACTTCCAGTCATGGGGGATCACTGTTTTGGCTGCCTGTAAAAGGTGTCTTATGAGCAATTTTTTAAAACTAGTTCCTGACATAGGGAACATGAATAGAAGGGTTGCTTCAGGTTTCTTGGGGATTGTTATTATAGTGACTTCTTTGATTATTTTAAGGACTCCCTCCCAAAATGCTGCAAGACCAGGACGTACACTTGCACCACATCACCAACAGAAGTTAGAAGTACCTGGGATCCATTTGTGCAAAGCCTAGGGAGCCCAATACCACCTAGAAACTATTTTATAATTTGTTTCCTGGGCTTTGGTTGCAATAATAGATTTCTGAGAGAGGTGGAAACATCTATTCCACTGATCTTTTGAGAATTTTAATGGAGTTCCGTTTCCCATGCTCTGCAGAAATGTGGTAAGGATTCTAGCTATGAAGTTGAATGTAATTGGTGTAAGATTGAGACTGCATAGTCTACTTTCATTGGAGAGGTACATAATTTTTCAAAAGTTGATAAGGGACGTGCATGCTTGGTTCCGATTGCTAGGGAGCGATAGAAGTGATGATATTAAAAACTCTGGCACAATGTGGGAGTTTTATCTTGCAGAATAGTTGTGAGTGGGAGAAGGGATCCCTGGGGGGCAATGTGATGAAGACAAAGGAGTTTTTTTATTTGGAGCTCTTTAGAAAAGCATTAGAGGAGACATCTGATGAGAATCCAGGATTGTTCGTAATATGAAAAAGAGTCAACCAGGAGGTTCTTGCATTTACAAGAACGTAGAATTTTAAGAGTATGACTAACACTAAGTGATAACTCAATATCCCCACGTTGGGAAATATGGGGGCTGTCCAGTGTAGAACAGGAATGAAATGGCAGCAGATGTCCTGAGCAACAGAAACCCAAATATTTGAAGGAGAGCCATGCACCAGGTCAAGGACCCGGCCCCTGGGGTGAGTTTTTTTGATATTTTTGAAAATATTTGAAACAGGTTTTTTTTTATGTCTCTGCTCCCTCTGAATTCTGTCATACACATACAGCAGATGTCAGGCTTTGTGGGGTAAATTATTACAAATGACAAATAGTTATGCTTTGCATTATCTCACAAAGAAATATAATACTGACATGTTGGACATTCCCCTTAAGCAATGTAATGATTTATGTTATGTTAGCTGCTCAAACTTTCTCACTCAGACCATGTCTTTGTCACACTTGTTAGAGCTTTCTAATGAGTAACATATTATCTGTACTAATAAATGTCAGGAGATCTATGAGCTCAGAGTTGTGAAGTTGGAGGTCAGAGTAAGATATTAGAAAATGCATCTGACAGCTTCCACATCAATAGATTTGACATAAGTGACAAATTTCCAGAAGCTGCTTTCATTTTTGGAAATAAATATATGAAAGTTATTTTAACTTCTGAATTCCCATAAAACTGTGATATGCAGGGATTAAAAAAAAATCATAAATTTGGGTTCTAATTCTGAATTTTCTAGGTAAAGTGTGCTGTCGCAACTACTTTATCCGAGCCTTTAAAGGGTTGTTTTATTAGAAAACAACCCATTTTAAAATGTGGCACTGGGCAATTGTCTAATCACTCTCTGGACATCCTGCAATTAGTTGCGTTTTTTGTGGTTAGAGTCAATCAGGCAGTAGTTAAAAAGTTTGTATTACATAATTGATGCGCCCGCAGGGCAGTGGGGTCCTCGGTACCAGGTCCGGTTGCAAAGAGGGATGTCATGGTGGCTGCGACCCAGTCCATGGCCCTGGGCATCAACTTTAAAGGGGATTAAATGTTCAAAGTTTGTCGTGACGCCATCTGTGGAGTTCGGTCAATAGGGGGACCGACGCTGCATTAGAGGGGTTCCCTGGGGGATGTTGCGGCAGCCCAGATGTTACACTTCCCACAGGTGAAGCAGGGTCCCAAGGGGTCCTATGGTGTGTGGCGTAGATGGTAAGGCCGGCGAATGAATGGAGGAGACAGGTTGTAAGTCTTTACCTGGTTTTCTTGTGGGTGACAGGCCACAGTCCAGGGAACCGGCAACAGATGAATTTGAAGTCCGGGTAGTCCAGAGACAAGTGGAATCCCCTTGTCAGGTGATGAGGTAGGAGCCTTCCACTATGCGCTTACTGTCTCTGAGGTCCCTGCTGCCACTAAGTGTCCTAAGCAAAGTCCTTATTCGTTCTCCTGTCTAGGGACGGGTACCTGTATGGCAGGCAGCTTGAGCCGTGCCTATTGGGGTCCTTTCGCGGTGACTTTAGGCTCCCAGGTGCTGCTGTGCCACAGGTAAATATGGGCAAAGTCCATGTAATTCAATGCCCTAATGATCTACTAACAGCTAAATCTAATGGTCACTACTAGGGTTGAGCGACTTTTACTTTTTTAGGGTCGAGTCGGGTTTCGCGAAACCCGACTAGCTCAAAAGTCGAGTCGAGTGAAATCGGCCGATTATCGCAAAAAGTCGGGGATAGACCAAAACACAAAACCCAATGCAAAGTCTCTCTCTCTCTCTCTCCTGTCCCTGAACAGAAAAGCTGGTGTTACACATTGCAAATCGCTACAGCGCACAAGCGAGAAGATGGCGATAGGCGTGCACACCCCTAAGACCTATGTCATCACTCTGCCCACGCTCCTTCATTGGCAAAAAAATGGCGCCAAACGCGTCATACGAAATGCAACTTTGGCGCAAAGATCACCGACCGCATGGCAGATCCCACACTAGGATCAGGTCGGGTTTCATGAAACCCAACTTTGCCAAAAGTCGGCGACTTTTGAATTTGTCCAATCCATTTCGCTCAAGCCTAGTCACTACTCCATGCTAATTCTCTTGGATCTCTCCACAGCATTCAACACTGTGGATCATCAGCTCCTCCTCACTATGCTCCGCTCCATCGGCCTCAAGGACACCGTTCTCTCCTGGTTCTCCTCCTATCTCTCTGACCGATCCTTCACTGTATCTTTTGCTGGTTCCTCCTCCTCTCACCTTCCCCTTACTGTTGGGGTTCCTCAAGGATCAGTCCTAGGCCCCCTCCTTTTCTCTTTGTATCCTGCCCCTATTGGACAAACAATCAGTAGATTTGGTTTCCAGTACCATCTCTATGCTTATGACACCCAATTATACACTTCTTCTCCTGTTATCACGCCGACCTTTTTAGAAACACCAGTGATTGTCTTACCGCTGTCTCTAACATCATGTCCTACCTCTATCTGTAACTGAACCTGTCAAAAACTGAACTCCTCGTGTTCTCTCCCTCTACTAACCTACCTTTGCCTGACATTGCCATCTCAGTGTGTGGTTCCACCATTACTCCCAAGCAACATGCCCACTGCCTTGGGGTCATCCTTGATTCTGAGCTTTCCTTCACACCCCACATCCGATCATTGGCTCGCTCTTCTTATCTGCATCTCAAAAACATTTCTAGAATTCGCCCTTTTCTTACTTTTGACACTGCAAAAACTCTTACTGTTTCACTTATTAATTCTCATCTGGACTATTGTAACTCTCTCTTAATTGGCCTCCCTCTTACCAAACTCTCCTCCCTCCAGTTTGTCCTGAATGCTGCTGCCAGGATTATATTCCTCACCAACCGTTACACTGATGCCTCTACACTGTGCCAGTCATTACACTGGTTACCCATCCACTCAAGAATCCAGTACAAAACTATTACCCTCATCCACAAAGCACTCCATGGCTCAGCACCACCCTACATCTCCTCCCTGGTCTCAGTCTACCACCCTACCCATGCTCTCCGTTCTGCTAATGACCTGAGGTTAGCATCCTCAATAATCAGAACCTCCCACTCCCATCTCTAAGACTTTCACGTGCTTCGCCAGTTCTTTGGAATGCACTACCCAGGTTAATAAGATCAATCCCCAATCCCCACAGTTTTAAGTGTGCCCTAAAAATGCATTTGTTCGGCCTACCGCCTCAACGCATTAACCTAACTATCCCTGTGTGGCCCATTGAAAAAAAAAAAAACCTTAAACCTTAATCAGGTTCCTTACATCATGTTCTCATATATTTCATGCAGTTAATAGCCCTCTGTGTCTGTACTGTTACATACTTAGGCTGTTAACTGGTTCATGCAGCTTTACATGAACACCTGAGCCTTACACTATGGCTGGTCCGAACAACGAAAGCAATTGTTACCATCCACATCTCGTGTCTCCCCCTTTTCCTCATAGACTGTAAGCTTGCGAGCAGGGCCCTCATTCTGTTATACTGTAATGTCTATTGTCTGTACCAATATGTTAGCGCTATATAAAAAGCACCATGTAAAGCCCCGCCCACAACCCCACCCACAGGTCGCCTCGGAGCACAAGAATATCAGCTGAAAATACAGATTAAACAACAACCACAAGATAGATTTCAGCAATCAAGGTATCATTTTAATCAGTTCAACAGCTCTAACCTGACAGTGTCTGCAGTTTACTTAGCAAAATTCTGATGACAGGTTTGCGTTAACCCCTTTCCGACGTAGTCAGTAATAATACGTCCACATGTCCTGGTGCATATTGAAGTGGGACGGATTATTACGTCCAGGCGATCGTGTAGACACACGGGCTGTGCGCACGCAAACGCCGCTGGGTGTCAGATGATTCTGACACTGCGATCCCTCACTGCTCCTGGCACTTTAACCCCCTAAAAAGCATGCAGAGGGATGACAGCCCATCTGCCCTTGGATCGGACACCCTGCAGTGTGACGTGGGGTCCTGATCATTGTCATGGTGACCCAATGTCTTCATGATGACATCCAGCTCACCAGAGCTAGTAAAGTTGCTAGATCATGCGCAACTTTTTCTGTCAGTGCAGAGCTGACAGTTTGCATTGCATAGGGATGCTCCTGCATCCCCATGCTATACAAGCGATCAGCCTGCAAAAAATGATAGTCCCATAGTGGAACAAAGTAAAAAAGTTGAAAAATGTAAAAAAAAAATATTTTTTAAATAATTGTAAAAGTATTTCTAAAAAAATAATAATAAAAAATTCAAAAGATATTGTATCAATAAATAAATATTTGTATGAAAAGAAATGTATAAACAATATAATACACATATTTGGTATCACCACACCCGGAACAACCCGTCCTATAAAACTGTCCCACTAGTTAAAGGGAACCTGTCATCTCATTTTGCCGCTATAAGATACAGCCATTGCCTTTCGGGGCTTTTCTACAGCGTTCTATAATGCTGTAGATAAGCCCCTGGTCCAACCTGAAAGAGAAAAATAAAAAGTTTTTTTATACTCAAACAAGGGCGGTCCGGTCCGATGGGTGTCACATGTACCGGGTCTGGAGCCTCCCATCTTCTTGAGATGTCGTCACCCTGCTTGCTTCGCTCCGCACTCCTGCGCAGGTGTACTGATCTGCCCTGTTGAGGCGCTGGGCCTCTCTTTCCTGGCACCTGCGCACTGCAGTACTTTGCTCTGCCATCAGAACAGTACACCTGTGCAGGAACGCGGAACGAAGCAAGCAGGATGACAACGTCACATGAAGATGGGAGGCACTGGACCCGGGACCTGTGATGCCCATCGGACCGGACTGCCCCCAGGTGAGTGTAATAAAACTTGTTTTTCTTCTTTTCTTCTCTTTCAGGTTGGACCGAGGACTTATCTACAATATTACAGAATGCTGTAGATATGGCCCAAAAGGCAGTGGCCGTATCTTATAGCGGGAAAATGAGGTGACAGGTTCCCCTTCAACCCTTCAGTGAACACCATAAAAAAATAAAAAACCAATGCATTATCATCATACCGCCAAACAAGAAGTGCAGTAAAATGCGATAAAAAAAGGATATAAATATGGTACAGCTAAAAATATCATCTTGTCCCACACTAAACAAGTCACCATACAGCTCTATCAGAGAAAAAATAAAAAGGTTATAGCTCTCAGAATAAAGCAATGCAAAAATAATTTTTTTCTATAAAATATTTTTTATTGTGTAAAAGTGCCAAAACATGAAAAAATATAAATGTGGTATCACTGAAATCGTACTGACGCAAAGAACAAAACTGCCTTATCAATTTTACCACATGTGGATTGACATAAACCCTCCCCCCCAAAAAAAAATTGCTGTTTTTTGTTCATTCTGCTTCTCAAAGATCAGAATAGAAAGCGATCAAAAACTGTCATGTGTCTAAAAATAGTATCAATAAAAACGTGACTCTGTGGGCCAAAATATGGAAAAATATAGTGATGGAAAAACAATTTTATGACAGCAGCCAAACAAAAAAACCTGATATAAATCTGGTATCGCTGTAATCGCACCGACCAGAGGAATAAAGTCATTTAATCATTTATACCGCATGAGGAACAGTGTAAAAAATAAAACCAATTCTTCACCTGCTGTTGATTTGTTCATTCTGCCTCCCAAAGATTGCAGTAAGGCTTGGCGCACATTTACCTTGCACTCTGCGCTGAGTGCTTACACCATGGTTTCTGTATAACTCTCTGATGTACAATAGCAAATTGTACTGTGGTACGGTGTTAGCCAGAAAAATCGATGTGAATACTTTTCTGCCCAATGATGACAGAAGTATTCTAGGAGTGATACCTTTATTGGCTAACCAGAAAATAATATGTTTGCAAGCTTTCAGAGCACAGTGGCTCCTTCTTCAGGCAAGAGTACAAATAGATTAATCTATTTTAATCTTGCCTCAAGAAGGAGCCACTGTGCTCTGAAGTGTTGTCGGCCATAGTTTTGTGCACTTCTGAATAGAAGGACACAGGTGAACAGAGGCCAGATGGAGTCCAGAGTAACTCTGCTGCCTCATAATAGTGAATGGATCCCTTGGGGGTTTCATCTAAATGATGTCACCCAGAGATTTAGATGGAAACCCCAAAGTAAGTGCTCAGAGTAGAGCGCTGAATAAATGTGATCCCAAACGTTATGTAAAAAGATCCCAAGCTTCAACTCAATCCACAAAAAAAAGCAAGTCCCCAGTCAGATCTATCATCTGTTAACAGAAATATAGGCGGCTTTTACATTACTGGTAGTACAAAGGCTCTGGAAAAGCAAAATTGTCACTATACCTGTGGATAAATTCCCAAAGGGGTATAATTTCCAAATTGGGGTCACTTGAGGAGGATTCTGCTCTACTAGCAATTAGGGGCTCTGTATATAGAGTCCACAAACTGTTGTAGGAAAATCTGCGCTCCAGGAGGCAAATAGCTCTCTGTTCCTAACGAGTCTCTCCGTATGGCTAAGTAGTACTGTACAGCTACATATGGGATAAAAGGAAAAAGTTCATCAGCTCACATTTGAAATGTCCACAGCAGGTGTAGTTATCCACGAAGGTGCATGGAATAGCATTCAAGCCTGCATGCAAAGCATATTTCAGAGCTGTGCAAGTTGCAGCCCACAGACAGGGACAGACATAGAGCAGAATCATAGGCAAGGTGTGGGAGCTAATATCTGGGTTATTGTACAGAGTGGGAGCTAATGAAGGGGCCATAATACAGTTTGGAGACTATTGTGGGGGCCATCACACAGTGTGGAAGCTACTGTGGGGTGCTGTTATAAACTGTGGGGGCCTTAAACAGTGTGGGCACTACTGTGGGGGTCTGTATACAGTGTGGGTACAAAGGAGACATTTCTACGAAGTAAGGGGCACAGTAGTGGCGTTAGTACCGTATGTGAAGCAGTAAGAGAAGCCCTGTTTAAATTGTACCACAGAGTAGGTGCAGTAATAGGGACACATACGGCAGCAGCGGCTCAGTATTGCGGTATCAGCAGGGCATGAAGTTTGTGCAGGTTGGGAATTCATGGTGATGGGGCTGGAATATTATTTTTATTATTATTATTATTTATTTATTTATTTATTTATATAGCACCATTGATTCCATGGTGCTGTACATGAGAAGGGGTTACATACAAATTAGGCTACTTTCACACATCACTTTTTTCGCCGCCTGCCGAATCCGGCGTCGCGCCGCAGTGTCGGATCTGGCGTAATTTGTGAAAACTGGATGGGACGGATCCGGTTTTCAGCCGGATCCGATGTATGGATCCGGCGAGAAACCGGATCGTCCCATCCGGTTGGCATCCGTTTCGTCCGGTTTTCCATCCGGTTTTTGACGGATCCGGTTTTTAAGAACGCCCCTGGGAGGCTCCAAAATGTGATTGGCCCCCTCAAAACTATATATACAGTCTTCCTACAGCCCATCAGTCACAGGTTGGAGAGTAGCAAGTGTTTGGAGAGAAGATGGATGCTGTTATTGCGAAGATTCTGCAGAACAACGTGGATTTCATTGTGGAGGCGAATCGCTTGAAAGCAATTGTTCTGGAGAAGGAGCGAGAGACAACGCAACATGCATCTGCGTCGACGCCGTTTGTGGATCCACCCCATCACCGCACAGAGAATGACACGCGGGGTGTTTTCTACTCTGCACATGGAGCTACTAGGAAACCCAGATAAATTTTTCTCATATGTGCGGATGAAAGCGGAGAACTTTGATCTATTGGTGGACCGAATTGAACATCTCATCCGAAGGAGTGATATGTATTGCCGATTCTCTATTTCACCGGCCAAGCGTCTGATGGTCACTCTTTAGTAAGCCATTTTTATTGTATGTACTCCTGTAGTACACTTTAATTGATTGTAATTTGATTTTGTAGTAATTTCTGCCTTGATTTTGTTCAAAGATTCCTTGCTACTAGAGAATCCCTTTCGTCACTACATTTCCAGTTCATCTCTGGAATTGTAAAGCACACTTGCCATGCACTGTGGGACTCTTTGCACGATGAATTTATACCACATCCCACAATGGAGAATTGGTTGGAAGTAGCCGAGAAATTCCAGCAAGTGTGTCAGTTTCCCAATTGCTTGGGCGCGGTGGACGGGAAACATATCCGTATTGTGAAACCGGCTGCATCTGGATCAGAATATTTTAACTATAAAAAGTACTTTTCCATTGTGCTGATGGCCATCGCCAATGCGGATTACAAATTTGTAGCAATGGGGCGTCATTTGTATGGAAACACCTTTCCCCCCCAAGACCACTGCCTCAAACCTCTGGGCCACCAATGCCTTTTGTTTGTGTTGGGGGTGAAGCCTTCCAGCTGTCAGAACATCTGCTGAAACCCTATTCCAGTCGTGGATTAATCCAAACTAAAAGAATTTTTAACTACCGCCTCACACGTGCACGGAGAATGGTGGAGTGAGCTTTTGGGATTTTGCCTGCCAAATGGAGAGTTCTGCTGACATCTATAAACTTGAATACAGACACTGTTGATGAGGTGGTGAAAGCTTGTGTTGTCCTGCACAATTTTTTGATTTCCAAGGAACAGATTTCCATTGAGGACCACTCTGAAAAAACCACCTTGGCTGATTATAACAACATAACGTATAGAAGTTCTGTGACAGTTTCCCAAATTAGGGACCAATTTGCAGAATACTTTATGTCACCGGAAGGAAGAATAGACTGGCAGGATGAGAGAGTTTGAACATTTTGTCTTTGACCTTGTAACGGTATTTGACCTACTTTTACCCAAGTTGTGTACCTGTTTGTGTTCTACCCAAAATATTTTACCTTCTTTTACCCAAGTTGTGTACCTCTTTGGGGTCCACCCAAAGTATTTTACATTCTTTTACCCAAGTTGTGTATCTCTTTGGGTTCTACCCAAAGTATTTTACCTTCTTTTACCCAAGTTGTGTACCCCTTTGGGTTCCACCCAAAGTATTTTACCTCTACGAATAAACCATCTTTAACCCAAGTGTTAACTATACCTTATAAAATAAAATACAAATTTGCTGTAAAAACACAGTTTTATTACAATTTTTTTGAACAAAACAATAATAAAATTCTGTTTGGCAACACAAAAAAATAACCTCAGAATTAGAGGTTTGAATATGTCGGGGTGGAGATAGTGCTGGACGGGCTGTCAGATAGGGACACTTCGACAGTGGGAGTGTGGAGAGAGGAATTTGGTGGTGGTGGTGGTGGGGAAAGATTAATAGGTAGTGGTGAAAGGGTGGAGAAAGCAAGTGAACGGTTGGACAGGAAACTGGGAGTTGGGTTAGGAATTTGGTATGATGGAGGGGTGTAGCTGATGGTTTGGGAGGATTGGGAGGCTGAAGCGTTGAGGGGTGGAGAATGGGGTTGGGACATGATGTGTGAATGAGGCTGGTGGTAGTGCGCAGGGAGAGGAGGCGCTGAAGATGTTGGAAACTGGTATGGGGAAGGATGTTCATACTGGTCTGGATGGTGGGAAGGGGCACGGGCGGGACGCTGGTAGTGGTCTGGATGGTGGGACGGGGCACGGTCGCGATGTGGGTAATGGTGAGGCTGGTGGGACGGGGCTCGGGCACATTGCTGGTATGGGTCAGGATGATGGTAATGGCTGTAGTGAGGGACAGTGGCTGAAGGGGGGCAGGTGCAGGAGGGGTGGCAAGTGCGGTGGCTTTGGAGGCAATGAGTGCTAGAGTAGACTGGCAGGCTTCCATTACTTGCATCTGCTGATCAGTAGATAGCTTCTCCATTTGCTCGAGTACCGACCGGAAAAAAGTGTGGTTCGGTGACTGACTTGCCTCTGAACGCAACATTAGCAGAAGTGTATGCAACTCGAGTATGCTTTTAGTTATTCAATTGAAACCTGCAGCCATTTGCTCGGACAAAACTTTGAGACAGTTCTGAAAAGTGCAAGAACTCGGGCGCATAGCTCTGTACCTGACCCCTCTGCCGCTGGCGCCCCAAAGCCACAGGTGTACTAGAGGTGACAGGAGCAGAGGGGTGGGGTACAGGAAAAGCTATATCCTCACCAGCAGATTCATGCAATGGAACCGGCCAGGATGCTCCAGCACTGGCAGATGGGACTGAGGGATCAGATGGGTGGGAAGGCTGGGAAGGTGCAGAGTAGGAAGGTGCAGAGGGGCCGGGACTGTCAAAGTGTCCCTCGGTGGCGGACTCCTGAGGGATCGTTCCAGAAGGGTTCAATGCAGCTGCAGGGTCCCGAGTGCTCCCGACAGTGCTGTGGAGCAAAGAAAAAAAAAGTAATTAATATACTGATATTGCATGGCCCTTGCTGAAACAACAAAAGAGGGTTAGACATGTAAAACATTGCTTATTATATGTGGTGGGTAATATTTACCTTCGGGTCACCATCGTTGACCTGAGGAACGACAGGGCTTGGGCATATTTGTATCTGCTCCTGTGTCCTCCAGAACCACTCGGGGCCCGCATCTCTTTGTTGAACTCCTTCTTAAAGCGATCCCTGATAGACCGCCTCACAATCCTCTCACCTGTAAAAAAGGAGAAACACAAATTGGTTAAGATACAATCCTTTGAATGCATCAACATAACTGAACTATGTATACTTACGTTCTTGATTCTGGGCCCGAACATCGAGGTCCTCCCAGCTCTCAACTAGCTGTTGGCATACTTGTTCCAAGAGTCGACGGGTCACTATTAGGGTTGAGCGAAACGGGTCATTCATTTTCAAAAGTCGCCGACTTTTGGCAAAGTCGGGTTTCATGAAACCCGATCCGACCCCTGTGCGGGGTCGGCCATGCGGTACGCGACTTTCGCGCCAAAGTCGCATTTCAATGACGCGAAAAGCGCCATTTCTCAGCCAATGAAGGTAAACGCAGAGTGTGGGCAGCGTGATGACATAGGTCCTGGTCCCCACCATCTTAGAGAAGGGCATTGCAGTGATTGGCTTGCTGTCTGCGGCGTCACAGGGGCTATAAAGGGGCGTTCCCACCGACCGCCATGTTACTGCTGCTGATCTGAGCTTAGGGAGAGGTTGCTGCCGCTTCGTCAGAAGCAGGGATAGCGTTAGGCAGGGTCCATTAACCACCAAACCGCTTGTGCTGTAGCGATTTCCACTGCCCAACACCACCTTCGGTGTGCAGGGACAGTGGAAGCTACATTTTTTTTTTTTTTCCCGTCAGCGCTGTAGCTCATTGGGCTGCCCTAGAAGGCTCCCTGATAGCTGCATTGCTGTGTGTACGCCGCTGTGCAAACCAACTGCTTTTTTCAAAGCACAAATCCTCTTGTTCCTTCCTTTCTGCACAGCTATCTTTTTTGTTTGTCCACACTTTTTATTTAATTTGTGCATCAGTCCACTCCTTATTGCTGCCTGCCATACCTGGCTGAGATTACTGCAGGGAGATAGTAATTGTTGGACACTCCCTGTTTTTTTTTTTTTGTTTTTTTTTGTGGGAGATTAAGATTGACATTTCTGCTAGAGTGCCATCCCTGTGTGTGCCATCTCTCACTCAGTGGGCCATAGAAAGCCTATTTATTTTTTTGCTTGATTTGGGTTATAAAATCTACCTGAAAAAATCACTACATCAATCAGTGGGAGAAAAATATTGGCCTCAGGGCTTGTGTGCCACTCTTGACTCCTGTGTGTGCCATCTCTCAGTCAGTGGGCCATAGAAAGCCTATTTATTTTTTTGCTTGATTTGGGTTCTAAAATCTACCTGAAAAAATCACTACATCAATCAGTGGGAGAAAAATATTGGCCTCAGGGCTTGTGTGCCACTCCTGACTCCTGTGTGCATCATCACTCACTCAGTGGGCCATAGAAAGCCCTTTTTTTTTTTTTTGCTTTATTTGGGTTCTAAATTCAACCTGAAAAAATCAATAAATCAATCAGTGGGAGATTAATATTGGCCTTTGGGCTTGTGTGCCAGTCCTAAGCGTGCCATCTCTCTCTCTCTCTCAGATAGTGGGCCATAGAAAGAATATTTATTATTTTTTTTATTGGGTTTATAAATTTTCCCTGGAACAAAAAAAAAAAAAGTGGGAGATTAATATTGGCCTCTGGGCTTGTGTGCCAGTCCTGAGCGTGCCATCTCTCTCACAAATAGTGGGCCATAGAAAGCCTATTTATTTTTTTGCTTGATTTGGGTTCTAAAATCTACCTGAAAAAATCACTACATCAATCAGTGGGAGAAAAATATTGGCCTCAGGGCTTGTGTGCCACTCCTGACTCCTGTGTGCATCATCACTCACTCAGTGGGCCATAGAAAGCCCTTTTTTTTTTTTTTTTGCTTTATTTGGGTTCTAAATTCTACCTGAAAAAATCAATAAATCAATCAGTGGGAGATTAATATTGGCCTTTGGGCTTGTGTGCCAGTCCTAAGCGTGCCATCTCTCTCTCTCAGATAGTGGGCCATAGAAAGCCTATTTATTATTTTTTTTATTGGGTTTATAAATTTTCCCTGGAACAAAAAAAAAAAAAGTGGAAGATTAATATTGGCCTCTGGGCTTGTGTGCCAGTCCTGAGCGTGCCATCTCTCTCACAAATAGTGGGCCATAGAAAGCCTATTTATTTATTTTTTTTGGTTTTATAAATTCTCCCTGAAAAAAAGAAGGGAGATTAATATTGGCCTTTGGGCTTGTGTGCCAGTCCTAAGCGTGCCATCTCTCTCTCTCAGATAGTGGGCCATAGAAAGCCTATTTATTATTTTTTTTATTGGGTTTATAAATTTTCCCTGGAACAAAAAAAAAAAGTGGGAGATTAATATTGGCCTCTGGGCTTGTGTGCCAGTCCTGAGCGTGCCATCTCTCTCACAAATAGTGGGCCATAGAAAGCCTATTTATTTTTTTTTTTTTGGTTTTATAAATTCTCCCTGAAAAAAAAAAGGGAGATTAATATTAGCCTTTGGGCTTGTGTGCCAGTCCTAAGCGTGCCATCTCTCTCTCTCAGATAGTGGGCCATAGAAAGCCTATTTATTTATTTTTTTATTGGGTTAATAAATTTTCCCTGAAAAAAAATAAAAAGTGGGAGATTAATATTGGCCTCTGGGCTTGTGTGCCAGTCCTGAGCGTGCCATCTCTCTCACAAATAGTGGGCCATAGAAAGCCTATTTATGTTTTTGGTTGATTTGGGTTCTAAATTCTACCTGAAAAAATCAATAAATCAATCAGTGGGAGATAAATATTGGCCTCTGGGCTTGTGTGCCACTCCTGACTCCTGTGTGCGTCATCTCTCACTCAGTGGGCCATAGAAAGCCTTTTTTTGTTTTATTTGTTTTCTAAATTCTCCCTGAAAAAATCATTTTATTTTATTTGGTTTCTAAATTCTTCCTGAAAAAATCATTTTATTCTATTATTTTTTTTTCCTAAAGTCTCCCTGAAAAAAAAAAACAAAACAAATCAGTGGGAGATTAATATTGCCCTTTCTGCTTGTGTGCCAGTCTTGACTCCTGGGTGTGCCATCTCTCTCTCTCTCTCCAATTGTGGGCCATAGAAAGCCTATTATTTTTTTAGCTTGATTTGGGTTCCAAAATCTACCTGAAAAAATCACTACATCAATCAGTGGGAGATAAATATTGGCCTCTGGGCTTGTGTGCCACTCCTGACTCCTGTGTGCGTCATCTCTCACTCAGTGGGCCATAGAAAGCCTTTTTTTGTTTTATTTGTTTTCTAAATTCTCCCTGAAAAAATCATTTTATTTTATTTGGTTTCTAAATTCTTCCTGAAAAAATCATTTTATTCTATTATTTTTTTTCCCTAAAGTCTCCCTGAAAAAAAAAAAAAAAACAAATCAGTGGGAGATTAATATTGCCCTTTCTGCTTGTGTGCCAGTCTTGACTCCTGGGTGTGCCATCTCTCTCTCTCTCTCCAATTGTGGGCCATAGAAAGCCTATTATTTTTTTAGCTTGATTTGGGTTCCAAAATCTACCTGAAAAAATCACTACATCAATCAGTGGGAGATAAATATTGGCCTCTGGGCTTGTGTGCCACTCCTGACTCCTGTGTGCGTCATCTCTCACTCAGTGGGCCATAGAAAGCCTTTTTTTGTTTTATTTGTTTTCTAAATTCTCCCTGAAAAAATAATTTTATTTTATTTGGTTTCTAAATTCTTCCTGAAAAAATCATTTTATTCTATTATTTTTTTTTCCTAAAGTCTCCCTGAAAAAAAAAAAAAACAAATCAGTGGGAGATTAATATTGCCCTTTCTGCTTGTGTATAAGTCTTGACTCCTGGGTGTGCCATCTCTCTCTCTCTCTCCAATTGTGGGCCATAGAAAGCCTATTATTTTTTTAGCTTGATTTGGGTTCCAAAATCTACCTGAAAAAATCACTACATCAATCAGTGAGAGATAAATATTGGCCTCTGGGCTTGTGTGCCACTCCTGACTCCTGTGTGCGTCATCTCTCACTCAGTGGGCCATAGAAAGCCTTTTTTTGTTTTATTTGTTTTCTAAATTCTCCCTGAAAAAATCATTTTATTTTATTTGGTTTCTAAATTCTTCCTGAAAAAATCATTTTATTCTATTATTTTTTTTCCTAAAGTCTCCCTGAAAAAAAAAAAAAACAAATCAGTGGGAGATTAATATTGCCCTTTCTGCTTGTGTATAAGTCTTGACTCCTGGGTGTGCCATCTCTCTCTCTCTCTCCAATTGTGGGCCATAGAAAGCCTATTATTTTTTTAGCTTGATTTGGGTTCCAAAATCTACCTGAAAAAATCACTACATCAATCAGTGGGAGATAAATATTGGCCTCTGGGCTTGTGTGCCACTCCTGACTCCTGTGTGCGTCATCTCTCACTCAGTGGGCCATAGAAAGCCTTTTTTTGTTTTATTTGTTTTCTAAATTCTCCCTGAAAAAATCATTTTATTTTATTTGGTTTCTAAATTCTTCCTGAAAAAATCATTTTATTCTATTATTTTTTTTTCCTAAAGTCTCCCTGAAAAAAAAAACCAAAACAAATCAGTGGGAGATTAATATTGCCCTTTCTGCTTGTGTGCCAGTCTTGACTCCTGGGTGTGCCATCTCTCTCTCTCTCTCCAATTGTGGGCCATAGAAAGCCTATTATTTTTTTAGCTTGATTTGGGTTCCAAAATCTACCTGAAAAAATCACTACATCAATCAGTGAGAGATAAATATTGGCCTCTGGGCTTGTGTGCCACTCCTGACTCCTGTGTGCGTCATCTCTCACTCAGTGGGCCATAGAAAGCCTTTTTTTGTTTTATTTGTTTTCTAAATTCTCCCTGAAAAAATCATTTTATTTTATTTGGTTTCTAAATTCTTCCTGAAAAAATCATTTTATTCTATTATTTTTTTTCCTAAAGTCTCCCTGAAAAAAAAAAAAAACAAATCAGTGGGAGATTAATATTGCCCTTTCTGCTTGTGTATAAGTCTTGACTCCTGGGTGTGCCATCTCTCTCTCTCTCTCCAATTGTGGGCCATAGAAAGCCTATTATTTTTTTAGCTTGATTTGGGTTCCAAAATCTACCTGAAAAAATCACTACATCAATCAGTGGGAGATAAATATTGGCCTCTGGGCTTGTGTGCCACTCCTGACTCCTGTGTGCGTCATCTCTCACTCAGTGGGCCATAGAAAGCCTTTTTTTGTTTTATTTGTTTTCTAAATTCTCCCTGAAAAAATCATTTTATTTTATTTGGTTTCTAAATTCTTCCTGAAAAAATCATTTTATTCTATTATTTTTTTTCCCTAAAGTCTCCCTGAAAAAAAAAAAAAAAACAAATCAGTGGGAGATTAATATTGCCCTTTCTGCTTGTGTGCCAGTCTTGACTCCTGGGTGTGCCATCTCTCTCTCTCTCTCCAATTGTGGGCCATAGAAAGCCTATTATTTTTTTAGCTTGATTTGGGTTCCAAAATCTACCTGAAAAAATCACTACATCAATCAGTGGGAGATAAATATTGGCCTCTGGGCTTGTGTGCCACTCCTGACTCCTGTGTGCGTCATCTCTCACTCAGTGGGCCATAGAAAGCCTTTTTTTGTTTTATTTGTTTTCTAAATTCTCCCTGAAAAAATCATTTTATTTTATTTGGTTTCTAAATTCTTCCTGAAAAAATCATTTTATTCTATTATTTTTTTTCCTAAAGTCTCCCTGAAAAAAAACAAAAACAAATCAGTGGGAGATTAATATTGCCCTTTCTGCTTGTGTATAAGTCTTGACTCCTGGGTGTGCCATCTCTCTCTCTCTCTCCAATTGTGGGCCATAGAAAGCCTATTATTTTTTTAGCTTGATTTGGGTTCCAAAATCTACCTGAAAAAATCACTACATCAATCAGTGGGAGATAAATATTGGCCTCTGGGCTTGTGTGCCACTCCTGACTCCTGTGTGCGTCATCTCTCACTCAGTGGGCCATAGAAAGCCTTTTTTTGTTTTATTTGTTTTCTAAATTCTCCCTGAAAAAATCATTTTATTTTATTTGGTTTCTAAATTCTTCCTGAAAAAATCATTTTATTCTATTATTTTTTTTCCTAAAGTCTCCCTGAAAAAAAAAAAAAAAACAAATCAGTGGGAGATTAATATTGCCCTTTCTGCTTGTGTGCCAGTCTTGACTCCTGGGTGTGCCATCTCTCTCTCTCTCTCCAATTGTGGGCCATAGAAAGCCTATTATTTTTTTAGCTTGATTTGGGTTCCAAAATCTACCTGAAAAAATCACTACATCAATCAGTGGGAGATAAATATTGGCCTCTGGGCTTGTGTGCCACTCCTGACTCCTGTGTGCGTCATCTCTCACTCAGTGGGCCATAGAAAGCCTTTTTTTGTTTTATTTGTTTTCTAAATTCTCCCTGAAAAAATCATTTTATTTTATTTGGTTTCTAAATTCTTCCTGAAAAAATCATTTTATTCTATTATTTTTTTTTCCTAAAGTCTCCCTGAAAAAGAAAAAAAAAACAAATCAGTGGGAGATTAATATTGCCCTTTCTGCTTGTGTGCGTCTTGACTCCTGGGTGTGCCATCTCTCTCTCTCTCTCCAATTGTGGGCCATAGAAAGCCTATTATTTTTTTAGCTTGATTTGGGTTCCAAAATCTACCTGAAAAAATCACTACATCAATCAGTGGGAGATAAATATTGGCCTCTGGGCTTGTGTGCCACTCCTGACTCCTGTGTGCGTCATCTCTCACTCAGTGGGCCATAGAAAGCCTTTTTTTGTTTTATTTGTTTTCTAAATTCTCCCTGAAAAAATCATTTTATTTTATTTGGTTTCTAAATTCTTCCTGAAAAAATCATTTTATTCTATTATTTTTTTTTCCTAAAGTCTCCCTGAAAAAAAAAAAAAAATCAAATCAGTGGGAGATTAATATTTACATTTGTGCTTCAGTGACAGTCCTGCGTGTGTGGCATCTCTCTCATTTGTTGCCACCAACAACAGAGTGTGTAACATTGTTCCTGATTTTCGTTGTGGTCTCACTCACCTGTAAAGGGGTAGCTAAATCATACTGAAGTTATAGCTCACCGTGTAAGTTGTGTGACAGCAACAAATACCGTTAGTTTGTTTACGTTTTTAAAACAATGAGGAAGTCTGGTGGAAGAGGTCGTGGCCGGGGGCGTTCATTGTCAGCTGGTAATGAGGGTAGTGGTAGTGGTGGAGCATCAGCTGGTCGTGGGAAAAAAAATATTGCACCTAAGTCTGGAGCTGTGGAGCCAGGTTCGTCGTCCGGCTACACAAGGCCTCGAACGCTCCCTTTTCTGGGAGTAGGAAAACCGCTTTTAAAGCCGGAGCAGCAAGAGCAAGTTTTGGCTTATCTTGCTGACTCAGCCTCTAGCTCTTTTGCCTCCTCTCGTGAATCTGGTAAATGTCAAAGCAGCGCGTCGTTAGTGGATGTTCACGGTCAGGGACAAGTCGCTTCCTTGTCCTCTTCAGCAAAAACAACAACAGAGAAGAATGCAGCAGGCGACACAACGGGTTACTCCATGGAGCTCTTTACACATACCGTCCCTGGCTTAGAAAGTGAAGCAGTTAACAGTCCATGCCCATTACAAGTTGAATCTGACATGGAGTGCACTGATGCACAGCCACAGCCAGACTACTATGCTGGTCCTTTGACTCAGACCACAACATTGCCCTCGCAGGGTAATGATCAAGAATCAGACCCTGATGAGACTATGTTGCCCCATCACGAACGCTATATCACCGACCGACACGGTGACACAGACGAAGTTGCACACGAGCTACAAGAAGAGGTAATAGATGACCCAGTTCTTGACCCCGATTGGCAGCCATTGGGGGAACAGGGTGCAGGCGGCAGCAGTTCTGAAGCGGAGGAGGAGGGGCCGCAGCAGGCATCAACATCGCAACAGGTTCCATCTGCCGGGCCCGTATCTTGCCCAAAACGCGTGGCAAAGCCAAAACCTGTTGGAGGAAAGCGTGGCCATCCGGTTAAAGCTCAGTCCGCAATGCCTGAAAAGGTATCCGATGCTAGAAAGAGTGCAGTCTGGCATTTTTTTAAACAACATCCAATTGATCAGCGCAAAGTCATCTGTCAAAAATGTTCAACTACCTTAAGCAGAGGACAGAATCTGAAAAGTCTCAATACAAGTTGCATGCATAGACATTTAACCACCATGCATTTGCAAGCCTGGACTAACTACCAAACATCCCTTAAGGTTGTAGCACCCTCGGCCAATGAAGCTAGTCAGCAACGCAACATCCCTTCCGGCAGTGTAGGGCCACCATTTTCCGCACCACCTGCAGTATCTGTGCAGGTTTCTTTGCCAGGCCAAAGCAGTCAGGGTCAGGGAATCACCAGTTTCGTAGTAGGAAACACTGCATCTAGGGCACCGGCGGCAACAATACCATCTCCCACCGTCTCTCAGTCTGCCATGTCCACCGGCACCCCCGCTAGTTCCACGATCTCCAGCTCTCCAGTCCAGCTCACCCTACATGAGACTATGGTTAGAAAAAGGAAGTACTTAGCCTCGCATCCGCGTACACAGGGTTTGAACGCCCACATAGCTAGACTAATCTCGTTAGAGATGATGCCCTACCGGTTAGTTGAAAGCGAAGCTTTCAAAGCCCTGATGGACTACGCTGTACCACGCTACGAGCTACCCAGTCGACACTTTTTTTCCAGAAAAGCCATCCCAGCCCTCCACCAGCATGTTAAAGAGCGCATCGTCCATGCACTCAGGCAATCTGTGAGCACAAAGGTGCACGTGACAACAGATGCATGGACCAGTAGGCATGGCCAGGGACGTTACGTGTCCATCACGGCACACTGGGTGAATGTTGTGGATGCAGGCTCCACAGGGGACAGCAAGTTTGGGACAGTTCTGCCTAGCCCACGGTCTAGGAAACAGTTGGCTGTAGCCGTTCGCACCCCCTCCTCCTCCTCTTCGTCCTCCTGCAGAAGCGAGAGCTCGTCCACAGACCGCAGTCGCACAACCACTCCATCCGCAGCTGCCACTGTTGCACACCAGGTCTCCCATTATGGGGCAGCTACTGGCAAACGTCAGCAGGCTGTATTGGCTATGAAGTGTTTGGGCGACAACAGACACACCGCTGAAGTTCTGTCCGAGTTCTTGCAGAAAGAAACGCAGTCGTGGCTGGGCACTGTAGATCTTGAGGCAGGCAAGGTAGTGAGTGATAACGGAAGGAATTTCATGGCTGCCATCTCCCTTTCCCAACTGAAACACATTCCTTGCCTGGCTCACACCTTAAACCTGGTGGTGCAGTGCTTCCTGAAAAGTTATCCGGGGTTATCCGACCTGCTCCTCAAAGTGCGTGGACTTTGCTCACATATCCGCCGTTCGCCCATACACTCCAGCCGTATGCAGACCTATCAGCGTTCTTTGAACCTTCCCCAGCATCACCTAATCATAGACGTTGCAACAAGGTGGAACTCAACACTGCACATGCTTCAGAGACTGTGCGAACAGAGGCGGGCTGTTATGTTTTTGTGGGAGGATACACATACACGGGCAGGCAGTAGGATGGCAGACATGGAGTTGTCAGGTGTGCAGTGGTCGAAGATTCAAGACATGTGTCAAGTCCTTCAGTGTTTTGAGGAATGCACACGGCTGGTTAGTGCAGACAACGCCATAATAAGCATGAGCATCCCCCTAATGCGTCTGCTGATGCAAAGTTTGACGCACATAAAGGATCAGGCGTCTGCAGCTGAGGAAGAGGAAAGCCTTGATGACAGTCAGCCATTGTCTGGCCAGGGCAGTGTACCGGACGAGTTAGCGGGCGAAGAGGAGGAGGAGGACGAGGAGGATGATGGGGATGATTATATTTTTAATGAGGAAGCTTTTCCGGGGCCACTGGAAATTGGTGGCGCGGCAAGGCCGGGTTCTGGTTTTTTGAGGGACACAAGTGACGTCGATTTGCCTGCAACTGCCCCTCAACCAAGCACAACCGCAGATTTGACAACTGGAACTTTGGCCCACATGGCGGATTATGCCTTACGTATCCTCAAAAGGGACACACGCATAACTAAAATGATGAACGATGACGATTACTGGTTGGCCTGCCTCCTTGATCCTCGCTATAAAGGCAAATTGCAAAATATAATGCCACATGAGAACTTGGAACTAATATTAGCAACCAAACAATCAACTCTTGTTGACCGTTTGCTTCTGGCATTCCCTGCACACAGCGCCCGTGATCGTTCTCACACGAGCTGCAGGGGCCAGCAGACCAGAGGAGTTAGAGGGGCAGAAATCAGAAGTGGCGTTGGCCAGAGGGGTTTTCTGACCAGGTTGTGGAGTGATTTTGCTATGACCGCAGACAGGACAGGTACTGCAGCATCAATTCAAAGTGACAGGAGACAACATTTGTCCAGTATGGTTACAAACTATTTTTCATCCCTTATCGATGTTCTCCCTCAACCGTCATTCCCATTTGATTACTGGGCATCAAAATTAGACACCTGGCCAGAATTGGCAGAATATGCATTGCAGGAGCTTGCTTGCCCGGCAGCTAGTGTCCTATCAGAAAGAGTATTCAGTGCTGCAGGTTCAATACTAACAGAAAAAAGGACTCGTCTGGCTACCCAAAATGTAGATGATCTAACCTTCATTAAAATGAACCACAACTGGATTTCGAAATCTTTTGCCCCACCTTGCCCGGCTGACACCTAGCTTTCCTATGAAAAGGTCTTGCCTGTGGACTATTCTGAATGCCTTTTCCAATCTCGTAATTTTCTGCACCTGATTGTCCAGCATACGACATGTTTACACCTCACTAAATGGCCAAACTCCCCATACGGGGCCGTGGTATCGACACTTGGCGACAGCACCCGTGAGAGTGCTGTTTGTCTGAAGAGGTGGGTGTGCCCGCTTTTGGTCGACGGCACTGCCACTGGGTCCCTCCTAGTACAATAAAGTGTCTCTGGCGGTGGTGGTGCGCACCCAACGTCAGACACACCGTTGTAATATGAGGGGCCCTGGGCCTGTACCGCCGGCCACAAGACAGTTCCCCCCCCCAGCTCAAACAGTGCTCTACCACTTGCAAAATTATCTCACAGCTCCACCAATGTTTAGTCTATGCGCTGACATCCTTCAATGCCTGCCACTGACAATACCATTGTATTGACATTTTTGTTATGTTAGGCCTTCGAAGCCTGTCTGCGGTCACTCCTTCCACTATGCCTCCACTGACCACACCACTGCTGCCCGTGTACCCCTGGAACCAATTTAAAATTGCCTACAGCCAGCCCAATTTTTTTATTTTAGGCCTTCGATGCCTGTCTGCGGTCCATTCTTTCTACTACTACTACACTGACCAGGCCACTGCTGCCCGTGTACCCCTGGAACCAATTTAAAATTGCCTACAGCCATGTGTTATTATTTTAGGCCTTCGATGCCTGTCTGCGGTCACCCCTTCCACTAGGCCTCCACTGACCACACCACTGCTGCCCGTGTACCCCTGGAACCAATTTAAAATTGCCTACAGCCAGCCCAATTTTTTTATTTTAGGCCTTCGATGCCTGTCTGCGGTCCATTCTTTCTACTACTACTACACTGACCAGGCCACTGCTGCCCGTGTACCCCTGGAACCAATTTAAAATTGCCTACAGCCATGTGTTATTATTTTAGGCCTTTGATGCCTGTCTGCGGTCACTCCTTTTACTAGGCCTCCACTGACCACACCACTGCTGCCCGTGTACCCCTGGAACCAATTTAAAATTGCCTACAGCCAGCCCAATTTTTTTATTTTAGGCCTTCGATGCCTGTCTGCGGTCACTCCTTCCACTAGGCCTCCACTGACCACACCACTGCTGCCCGTGTACCCCTGGAACCAATTTAAAATTGCCTACAGCCATGTGTTATTATTTTAGGCCTTCGATGCCTGTCTGCGGTCACTCCTTCCACTAGGCCTCCACTGACCACACCACTGCTGCCCGTGTACCCCTGGAACCAATTTAAAATTGCCTACAGCCAGCCCAATTTTTTTATTTTAGGCCTTCGATGCCTGTCTGTGGTCCGTTCGTTCTACTACTACTACACTGACCAGGCCACTGCTGCCCGTGTACCCCTGGAACCAATTTAAAATTGCCTACAGCCATGTGTTATTATTTTAGGCCTTCGTTGCCTGTCTGCGGTCACTCCTTACAATATGCCTCCACTGACCACACCACTGCTGCCCATGTACCCCTGGAACCAATTTAAAATTGCCTACAGCCAGCCCAATTTTTTTATTTTAGGCCTTCGATGCCTGTCTGCGGTCCGTTCTTTCTACTACTACTACACTGACCAGGCCACTGCTGCCCGTGTTCCCCTGGAACCAATTTAAAATTGCCAACAGCAATGTGTTATTATTGTTAGGCCTTCAATGCCTGTCTGCGGTCACTCCTTCCACTAGGCCTCCACTGACCACACCACTGCTGCCCGTATACCCCTGGAACCAATTTAAAATTGCCTACAGCCAGCCCAATTTTTTTATTTTAGGCCTTCGATGCCTGTCTGCGGTCCGTTCTTTCTACTACTACTACACTGACCAGGCCACTGCTGCCCGTGTTCCCCTGGAACCAATTTAAAATTGCCAACAGCAATGTGTTATTATGTTAGGCCTTCGATGCCTGTTTGCGGTCACTCCTTCCAATAGTTCTCCACTGACCAGACCAATGCTGGCCGTGTACCCCTGGAACCCAGCTGAAAGTGCATGTAGCCTCCTTTTTTTCTTTGTTTTATATTTAGAAAGCCCAGATGAACTACGCTGTGCAACGGTTCAAGCTACCCAGTCGACATTTCTTTTGCGAGAAAAGCCATCCCAGCCCTCCACCGGCATGAAAAAGTCTGCATTGTCATAGCACTCAGGCAATCAAACAGTAGAAAGGTGCACCTGACAAGAGACGCATGGACCAGTAGGCATGTCCACAAAAAGTTACGTGTCCATTACGGCGCACTGGGTTAATGTGTTGGATGCATGGTCCACAGGGGACAGCCTACAAAGTCTGTCTGCAGTCCCTAATTCCAATTTTCCTCCGCTGACCACACCACTGCTGCCCGTGTACCCCTGGAACCAATTTTACAGTGTCTACAGCTTAATTTTGTTATGTTAGGCCTACTACGCCTGTCTGCGGTCCCTCCTTCCAATACTCGTCCACTGACCACACCACTGCTGCCCGTGGACCCCTGGAACCTATTTTTAATTGCATAGAGCATCCTTTTTTTAATAGTAGGCGTACAAAGTCTGTCTGCGGTCCACTATTGAAATTGTTCTCCACTGCCCAGAGCACTGCTGCTTGTGTACCCCTGTAACTTTTTTAAGCTGCAGTGAGCCACATTTTTGGGTTAAGTCCTACTACCTGTGTCTGTCTGCGCCACTCAATTCAGCTGTGTTCCTTTGAAAAAAGCTGAGCGTCAATAGTCTTGTTTTCAGCCTCTAGGAATTTTAAAACTGCATTGGGGGTACAACTTTGGTAGGGCCTACTAACGGTGTCTGCCTCCCCAAGGTGTGCCCCAGGTTTCCTCGCCATTGCTTCGATCTTCCGGCTCTCGTTTAGTAGTTCTTGGAAACTACACTGCATTAGGCCTACAAATTGGGTATGGGGTGTAGAGAGATGGTGTGTTCCACTCCAAGGTGTTCTCCAGGTTGCCTTTCCTGAGCTTCGATCTTCCGGCTCTCGTTTAGTAGTTCTTGGAAACTACACTGCATTAGGCCTACAAATTGGGTATGGGGTGTAGAGAGATGGTGTGTTCCACTCCAAGGTGTTCTCCAGGTTGCCTTTCCTGAGCTTCGATCTTCCGGCTCTCGTTTAGTAGTTGTTGGAAACTACACTGCATTAGGCCTACAAATTGGGTATGGGGTGTAGAGAGATGGTGTGTTCCACTCCAAGGTGTTCTCCAGGTTGCCTTTCCTGAGCTTCGATCTTCCGGCTCTCGTTTAGTAGTTGTTGGAAACTACGCTGCATTAGGCCTACAAATTGGGTATGGGGTGTAGAGAGATGGTGTGTTCCACTCCAAGGTGTTCCCCAGGTTTCCTCGCCAATGCTTCGATCTTCATGCTCTCGTTTAGTAGTTGTTGGAAACTACACTGCATTAGGCCTACAAATTGGGTATGGGGTGTAGAGAGATGGTGTGTTCCACTCCAAGGTGTTCTCCAGGTTGCCTTTCCTGAGCTTCGATCTTCCGGCTCTCGTTTAGTAGTTGTTGGAAACTACGCTGCATTAGGCCTACAAATTGGGTATGGGGTGTAGAGAGATGGTGTGTTCCACTCCAAGGTGTTCCCCAGGTTTCCTCGCCAATGCTTCGATCTTCATGCTCTCGTTTAGTAGTTGTTGGAAACTACACTGCATTAGGCCTACAAATTGGGTATGGGGTGTAGAGAGATGGTGTGTTCCACTCCAAGGTGTTCTCCAGGTTGCCTTTCCTGAGCTTCGATCTTCCGGCTCTCGTTTAGTAGTTCTTGGAAACTACACTGCATTAGGCCTACAAATTGGGTATGGGGTGTAGAGAGATGGTGTGTTCCACTCCAAGGTGTTCTCCAGGTTGCCTTTCCTGAGCTTCGATCTTCCGGCTCTCGTTTAGTAGTTGTTGGAAACTACGCTGCATTAGGCCTACAAATTGGGTATGGGGTGTAGAGAGATGGTGTGTTCCACTCCAAGGTGTTCCCCAGGTTTCCTCGCCAATGCTTCGATCTTCATGCTCTCGTTTAGTAGTTGTTGGAAACTACACTGCATTAGGCCTACAAATTGGGTATGGGGTGTAGAGAGATGGTGTGTTCCACTCCAAGGTGTTCTCCAGGTTACCTTTCCTGAGCTCCGATCTTCCGGCTCTCGTTTAGTAGTTCTTGGAAACTACACTGCATTAGGCCTACAAATTGGGTATGGGGTGTAGAGAGATGGTGTGTTCCACTCCAAGGTGTTCTCCAGGTTGCCTTTCCTGAGCTTCGATCTTCCGGCTCTCGTTTAGTAGTTGTTGGAAACTACACTGCATTAGGCCTACAAATTGGGTATGGGGTGTAGAGAGATGGTGTTTTCCACTCCAAGGTGTTCTCCAGGTTGCCTTTCCTGAGCTTCGATCTTCCGGCTCTCGTTTAGTAGTTGTTGGAAACTACGCTGCATTAGGCCTACAAATTGGGTATGGGGTGTAGAGAGATGGTGTGTTCCACTCCAAGGTGTTCCCCAGGTTTCCTCGCCAATGCTTCGATCTTCATGCTCTCGTTTAGTAGTTGTTGGAAACTACACTGCATTAGGCCTACAAATTGGGTATGGGGTGTAGAGAGATGGTGTGTTCCACTCCAAGGTGTTCTCCAGGTTGCCTTTCCTGAGCTTCGATCTTCCGGCTCTCGTTTAGTAGTTCTTGGAAACTACACTGCATTAGGCCTACAAATTGGGTATGGGGTGTAGAGAGATGGTGTGTTCCACTCCAAGGTGTTCTCCAGGTTGCCTTTCCTGAGCTTCGATCTTCCGGCTCTCGTTTAGTAGTTCTTGGAAACTACACTGCATTAGGCCTACAAATTGGGTATGGGGTGTAGAGAGATGGTGTGTTCCACTCCAAGGTGTTCTCCAGGTTGCCTTTCCTGAGCTTCGATCTTTCGGCTCTCGTTTAGTAGTTGTTGGAAACTACGCTGCATTAGGCCTACAAATTGGGTATGGGGTGTAGAGAGATGGTGTGTTCCACTCCATGGTGTTCCCCAGGTTTCCTCGCCAATGCTTCGATCTTCATGCTCTCGTTTAGTAGTTGTTGGAAACTACACTGCATTAGGCCTACAAATTGGGTATGGGGTGTAGAGAGATGGTGTGTTCCACTCCAAGGTGTTCTCCAGGTTGCCTTTCCTGAGCTTCGATCTTCCGGCTCTCGTTTAGTAGTTCTTGGAAACTACACTGCATTAGGCCTACAAATTGGGTATGGGGTGTAGAGAGATGGTGTGTTCCACTCCAAGGTGTTCTCCAGGTTGCCTTTCCTGAGCTTCGATCTTCCGGCTCTCGTTTATTAGTTCTTGGAAACTACACTGCATTAGGCCTACAAATTGGGTATGGGGTGTAGAGAGATGGTGTGTTCCACTCCAAGGTGTTCTCCAGGTTGCCTTTCCTGAGCTTCGATCTTCCGGCTCTCGTTTAGTAGTTGTTGGAAACTACGCTGCATTAGGCATACAAATTGGGTATGGGGTGTAGAGAGATGGTGTGTTCCACTCCAAGGTGTTCCCCAGGTTTCCTCGCCAATGCTTCGATCTTCATGCTCTCGTTTAGTAGTTGTTGGAAACTACACTGCATGAGGCCTACAAATTGGGTATGGGGTGTAGAGAGATGGTGTGTTCCACTCCAAGGTGTTCTTCAGGTTGCCTTTCCTGAGCTACGATCTTCCGGCTCTCGTTTAGTAGTTGTTGGAAACTACGCTGCATTAGGCCTACAAATTGGGTATGGGGTGTAGAGAAATGGTGTGTTCCACTCCAAGGTGTTCTCCAGGTTGCCTTTCCTGAGCTTCGATCTTCCGGCTCTCGTTTAGTAGTTCTTGGAAACTACACTGCATTAGGCCTACAAATTGGGTATGGGGTGTAGAGAGATGGTGTGTTCCACTCCAAGGTGCTCTCCAGGTTGCCTTTCCTGAGCTTCGATCTTCCGGCTCTCGTTTAGTAGTTGTTGGAAACTACACTGCATTAGGCCTACAAATTGGGTATGGGGTGTAGAGAGATGGTGTGTTCCACTCCAAGGTGTTCTCCAGGTTGCCTTTCCTGAGCTTCGATCTTCCGGCTCTCGTTTAGTAGTTGTTGAAAACTACGCTGCATTAGGCCTACAAATTGTGTATGGGGTGTAGAGAGATGGTGTGTTACACTCCAAGGTGTTCTCCAGGTTGCCTTTCCTGAACTTCTATCTTCAGGCTCTCATTAAATTGTGGTTAAACGGAACAACTGCATTTGGCGTACTAGTTGGTTTGGGCCTACTATCGGTGTCTGCCACTCCTTGCTGTTCTCCTGGTTTCCTGTCCTGAAATTCCATTTTCAGGCTCTCGTTAAGTAGTTGTTAATGTTAGACTGCATTTGGCCTACTAGTTGGGTTGGGGCCTACTATCGGTGTCTGCCACTCCTTGCTGTTCTCCTCCACTGAACAAAGCTGTGCCGCCTGTTTACTACGGTTGCCAATTTTGAACTGCATTTCGACTACTTACTGATTTGGGCCTACTCTCTGTGTCAGCCTCTCATTCCAGTTGTCCTCCACTGCAATGCCCCCTGGTTAGTCCTGTGTTACCAATTTTGAACTGCATTTAGCCAACTTTATTCTTTGGGCCTATATCTGTGTTTCCTCCTCATCCTGCCCATTGCCCAGCCAGTGATAGATGAGTCTGCTGGTACATTGACCCATAACGCAAAATTCCCCGTGCACGCTACACAGCAAGATTGTGACCCTGCTGAAAGTCAGGTTCCTCTTCCCGCATACCATACCACCTTACACGGGGACAAAGAGGAAGGTGCAGATGAAAGTGCAGGTTCCTTCATCAGGTGGGGGGAGGAATACTAGTTGGCGACGTCACTGGCACAGGGCCTCTCATAGTACGCAAAAGTGTTGCTGCCGGTGGGAGGCGCCCCCGCCATGCAAACACACCGCTGTACTTTGAGGGGCCCTGTGCCAGTGCCAATGCCAACGAGTGGGCCCCCCCTGCTTGCTCAGGATCACAGCACTTGCAAAGTTGAAATACTTACCTCTCCCTGTTCCACTGCCGTGACGTGGTCCAGATTTACTGGGCCCACTAATTACTCGAACCAGCCCTACCCCCAACAACTTTAGCCAAATGACCCCCAATTTCAAATGCCTTCCAATTATTATAAGGTAAATTACGATTGACAAGCTTCTTTAACAAGAATGGATGTTTTTGCCATTAAAATGGGCAGTGTAGGTGTTTTCCTGGCCTCCACTCACTGCCGACTATGCTCCCCCATTGACTTGCATTGGGTTTCGTGTTTCGGGCGATATTCGACTTTTCGCGATAATCGGCCGATTCCACTCGACTCGACTTCTAAGATAGTCGGGTTTCGCGAAACACGGCTCGACTCTAAAAAGGTCAAGGTCGCTCAACCCTAGTCACTATGACATCAGCATGGTGGCGGTCACCCATATTCCACAGCGGCTCCCTTTCTCGGATCAGATCGATGAGGAGGTCAATATTGAGGCCGACCTCCTCACCGTCCGAATCAGGAGTACGCTGTGAAGCCTGTTATAAAAAAGGCCAAAAAAAAAAAAGAAAATTAGTTTGAAAACAAAGAAAATACCCCCCAAAAAAAGATGCTTACACGATGACGGCCGCCACGACTCTGACGCCGACGACCCTGTGAGCCACTCGGAGGACCTCTTGATGGAGCACCAGAATCTGAACTCTAAAGAAAAACATAACAATTATGTGCTTGTAGTTTGCCTTTTTATGTGTTGTGTACATTTTGATATCTATAATGATCATTCTGTTCATGTTGTGCAATGTGTCCAATGATCTTTTTCTATGTGTTGTGTGCATTGTTCTTTCTGTAATCTTTTGTTTTTATGTGTTGGGTGTAGTGTGTGGTTTGTGGTTCCACGATGCATGAAAGAAACATACCAATTGTGATCCCGCTCCAGATCTTTCTCCACCCCTTTGGTCTTCTTCCGGAAGCACCTCTTCTGCAGTAGCAGCTTCATACAAAAATGAAAGATGGTGAAATACATATATATATATATATATACAGTTAGGGCCAGAAATATTTGGACAGTGACACAAGTTTTGTTATTTTAGCTGTTTACAAAAACATGTTCAGAAATACAATTATATATATAATATGGGCTGAAAGTGCACACTCCCAGCTGCAATATGATAGTTTCCACATCCAAATCGGAGAAAGGGTTTAGGAATCATAGCTCTGTAATGCATAGCGTCCTCTTTTTCAAGGGACCAAAAGTAATTGGACAATGGACTCTAAGGGCTGCAATTAACTCTGAAGGCGTCTCCCTCGTTAACCTGTAATCAATGAAGTAGTTAAAAGGTCAGGGGTGGATTCCAGGTGTGTGGTTTTGCATTTGGAAGCTGTTGCTGTGAGCAGACAACATGCGGTCAAAGGAACTCTCAATTGAGGTGAAGCAGAACATCCTGAGGCTGAAAAAAAAGAAAAAATCCATCAGAGAGATAGCAGACATGCTTGGAGTAGCAAAATCAACAGTTGGGTACATTCTGAGAAAAAAGGAATTGACTGGTGAGCTTGGGAACTCAAAAAGGCCTGGGCGTCCACGGATGACAACAGTGGTGGATGATCGCCGCATACTTAATTTGGTGAAGAAGAACCCGTTCACAACATCAACTGAAGTCCAGAACACTCTCAGTGAAGTAGGTGTATCTGTCTCTAAGTCAACAGTAAAGAGAAAACTCCATGACAGTAAATACAAAGGGTTCACATCTAGATGCAAACCATTCATCAATAACAAAAATAGACAGGCCAGAGTTAAGTTTGCAGAAAAACACCTCAAGAAGCCAGCTCAGTTCTGGAAAAGTATTCTATGGACAGATGAGACAAAGATCAACCTGTACCAGAATGATGGGAAGAAAAAAGTTTGGAGAAGAAAGGGAACGGCACATGATCCAAGGCACACCACATCCTCTGTAAAACATGGTGGAGGCAACGTGATGGCATGGGCATGCATGGCTTTCAATGGCACTGGGTCACTTGTGTTTATTGATGACATAAGAGCAGACAAGAGTAGCCGGATGAATTCTGAAGTGTACCGGGATATACTTTCAGCCCAGATTCAGCCAAATGCTGCAAAGTTGATTGGACGGCGCTTCATAGTACAGATGGACAATGACCCCAAGCATACAGCCAAAGCTACCCAGGAGTTCATGAGTGCCAAAAAGTGGAACATTCTGCAATGGCCAAGTCAATCTCCAGATCTAAACCCAATTGAGCATGCATTTCACTTGCTCAAATCCAGACTTAAGACGGAAAGACCCACAAACAAGCAAGACCTGAAGGCTGCGGCTGTAAAGGCCTGGCAAAGCATTAAGAAGGAGGAAACCCAGCGTTTGGTGATGTCCATGGGTTCCAGACTTAAGGCAGTGATTGCCTCCAAAGGATTTGCAACAAAATATTGAAAATAAAAATATTTTGTTTGGGTTATGTTTATTTGTCCAATTACTTTTGACCTCCTAAAATGTGGAGTGTTTGTAAAGAAATGTGTACAATTTCTACATTTTCTATCAGATATTTTTGTTCAACCCTTCAAATTAAACGTTACAATCTGCACTTGAATTCTGTTGTAGAGGTTTCATTTCAAATCCAATGTGGTGGCATGCAGAGCCCAACTCGCGAAAATTGTGTCACTGTCCAAATATTTCTGGCCCTAACTGTATATATATACATACATACATACAGAGAGAGCGAGACAGAGACAGAAAGAGAGCTAGACAGAGAGAGAGCTAGACAGAGAGAGAGCTAGACAGAGAGAGAGGGGCAGAGAGAGAGAAATAGACAGAGAGCTAGACAGAGAGAGAGCTAGACAAAGAGAGAGATAGACAGAGAGCTAGACAGAGAGAGAGATAGACAGAGAGAGAGCGCTAGACAAAGAGAGAGAGAGCTAGACAATGGAGAGAGCTAGACAGAGAGCTAGGCAGAGAGAGAGAGCAAGACAGAGAGAGAGCGCGAGAGAGCTTGAGCGAGAAATTATATAAAAAAGATATATTCACCTCAATGCGCTGCCGACTAAAGGGAGGGCTCCCAGAAGAAGACATGGCTGATGGCAGGTAGGCTCTTGCTGGCAGGCAGGCAGGTTAGGCTCTTGCTGGCAGGCAGGCAAGGCTCTTGCTGGAAGGCAGGCAAGGCTCTTGCTGGAAGACAGGCAGGCTAAGCTCTTGCTGGAAGGCAGGGTGTTGCAAGGCTATTGCTGGAAGGCAAGCAGGCAAGGCTCTTGCTGGAAGGCAGGCAGGCAAGACTCTTGCTGGAAGGCAGGCAGGCTAGGCTCTTGCTGGAAGGCAGGCAGGCTAAACTCTTGCTGGAAGGCAGGGTGTGGCAAGGCTCTTGCTGGAAGGCAGGCTAGGCTCTTGCTGGAAGGCAGGGTATGGCAAGGCTCTTGCTGGAAGGCAGGCAGGCAAGGCTTTTGCTGGAAGGCAGGCAGGCTAGGCTCTTGCTAGAAGGCAGGGTGTGGCAAGACTCTTGCTGGAAGGCAGGCAGGCAAGGCTCTTGCAGGAAGGCAGGCAGGCAAGGCTCTTGCTGCAAGGCAGGCAGGCTAGGCTCTTGCTGGAAGGCAGGGTGTGGCAAGACTCTTGCTGGAAGGCAGGCAGGCTAGGCTCTTGCTGGAAGGCGGGTGTGGCAAGGCTCTTGCTGGAAGGCAGGCAGGCAAGGCTCTTGCTGGAAGGCAAGGTGTGGCAAGGCTCTTGCTGGAAGGCAGGCACTTGCTGGAAAGCAGGCAGGCTCTAGCTGGCAGGCAGGCTCTTGCTGGAAGGCAGGGTGTGGCAGGGTGTTGGCTTTCTTGCTGGAAATGAGTGAGGGCCTCAATGGCATTCTTTTATATAAGTGTCAAGGGGGCAGCCCTATAGGTTCTGAGCATGCTCAGATTAAAAATCTGGATCAGGCCGCCGGATCCGCCTTTTCCCAGATCCAGCGCCTTCCGGCATCCATAGACATGTGGAGCGCCCCTACGTCAGGGCAGCTGGGTACTCGGATCCGGGCCCTTCTGTAGTCAATGGGGATGTCACGGTGGCTAGACCCGTCCGTGGCCCTTTGAGGGGCGTCCAATAAAAGGACAACAGTTTATAGGATAATGTTCGTAACGCCACCTGTGGTATTCGGTCAGGGTAACCGACGCTGCTTAGGGGTCCGCTGGGGTGATATTATGACAGCTAGATGGTATACCTTCCTACAGGTGAAGAATGTCCCCAGGGCTTCCCAGAGTGATGATGGTGGATCGTGGATGATGTAAGGCGCAGGGAATAATGAGGACACAAAGTGGCAGTCTCTTTACCTTTACTGAAGGCTTCAGCATCCACAGTCCAGGGTAGGGACCACAGGGTAGGCAGAGTCCAGCTGGTCTGAAGGCAAATCCAGAGTCCCCTTATCCAGGTGGAAATCAATAGCCTTCCCCTAGCTCACAGTAGTACAGTAGGTCCCTACTTGCATAAGCTCCGATAAGGTCCTCACTGTTGTTACTCCTCTCACTGTTCCCTGTGGTCGGATAGAACAAAACACGTATGATCGGTGGCCTGAGGCTTTTTATAGGGACCATAGAGACGCCCCGACCCCCACAAGTTGCCACCGTGCCTCCTGTGTAAATGGTCGGGCAGCTAACGTGGAATTAACTGTCCTGCCAGTCTCTGAAGTAACGGCATAGAGCTCTTTAGTCCCTCGGTATTTTGGCTACCGGTCCTGCGCTTCAGAAAGAGGCAGCCTTCTTCTAGCTGGTCTCCCTCTGATGTTTCACTCCTGTTGCTATTACTTCGTTGCTCACTCACTGCAACACACTTGTGGATCGCCCCCAGATACAGGGCCGCAGGTTACTCGGTACCGGTCCTCTCGGTCTCGGTGCTGGGGTTGTCACGGTGGCTGGACCCGGTCCGTGACCCTGCTAAGGGGCGTCCAATGAAAGGGTGATGTAGTTTGTCAAGGATTCGTGGTATTCGGTCAGGATGACCGACGCTGCTTAGGGGGTCCAGTGAGGTGATGGAATGGCAGCTAGATGGTGTACCTTCCCACAGGTGAAGTATATCCCCAGGGCTTCCCAGTAGTGTAGGTGGCGATGGTGTGAGGCGCAGTTAATAACGAGGACACAGGGTTGCAGTCTCTTTACCTTTTACTGAAGGCTTCAGGATCGGCAATCCAGAGCACTGCCAACTGGGCTGGCTGAGTCCGGCCGGTCCGAAGGCACATCCAGAGTTCCCTTTGCAGGTGGAAATCAGTGCCTACCAACTAGCGCCTGTGTGTTGTAGTTCTTCCCTGCTGAGCATTCGGGATTGCCCCCGCAACTGTCGTATCTGTTCTTTCTCTTTCTCTCTGTCCCCCAAGTTATTGTGTGGATAGGAGGCACCCGTTTGACGTGAAGGCTCGGAGATATTCTGGGACCCTAGAGACGCCCCTCTCCAACTTTGCCCCCTATGTCTTCTTAGGTGATGTAAGGTAGACAGCCAACCTAAAATCAACTGCCCTGCCGCTGTTTGAAGTAATGCTTGGAGTCTGTCACTTCCTCGGCGTTCCAGCCTCCGGCTACGCGCCTCAGTAGGATGTTGCCGATTTCGGGGCACGACTCCTACTGGATATCTCCTTGTGCTGCGATTTCGTTTCTCACTTCTCCACAATATCCTTCGCTTCGTGTCCTTCCTTAGGATGCCGCCGCAAGGTAGTGCAGGCGCGGCTCCGTAACGTTCTGTCCTTTTTGCTAGGTACCTGCCAGGATCCCACCCCTGACAGGTCCTCCCTGGAACTCTCCCAGGCTGCGTTCTATTCTAACTTCCTATCCAACCCCTAGTTTTACCAGTGTGAGGAGTGGCCTAATAAATAGTGCCTTTTGCTCCCCCTAGTGGCCGGAGTGTGAAGTGTAATGTGTGACTGTGATACCTGGTCAGGTGAACTCCTTTAGTGCAATCAGACATAACATCGCTCCCCTTAGTGGCAGAGCAACATTACTGCAATGACCAGGACTCTGGGGTGCTGCACTTCCTTTCGTGTCCTTTCTTAGGATGCTGCCGCATGGGATGCAGGCACAGCACCGTGTACCCTCGTCCTCCTCAGACCGCAGTCTGGATCTGACTCGAGATCACTCCAGCCAGCTCGACCTGGAAAACCTTTCCGTGTCGGTCCCCAGCCAGGGACTCTGACTAACTTCCCTCCAACTACCAGTTTTACCCAAGTGTGAGGAGTGGCCTAGTAGATAGAACCTTTGCTCCCCATGGTGGTCTGGAGTGTGAAGTGTATGTAATGGTTGTGATACCTGGACAGAAGATCTCCTTCATTGCCCTCAGACGTAACATCACTCCCCCTGGTGGAAGAATAACATTACTGCAACGAACCAGGACTCTGGGGCGCTGCACATGCTTTGTAGCAAAAAGCCGGAAGAGCCGGATCTGGCCCTTCCGGCTTTTTTGCCGCAGACAAAAAAACGTTACAGTAGACTTTTTTCCAGACGCCAGAATCAAAATGTTTGCCGGATCCGGAAAAAAACGGAAGGAACGCAAGGCCATCCGGCGCTATCCGGCGCTAATACAAGTCAATGGTGAAAAAACGGTTCCATTTTTTATTTTTGCCGGTTCCAGTTTTTCTGAAAAGAGCCGTAATCAGTCGGAATGAAAAAACCTGAACTATGAAAGCAGCCTTACAGATATCACTTACAGTAAGCAAACTAACAATGACAGACTGATACAGAGGGGCGAGGACCCTGCCCTTGGGGGCTTACATTCTACTGGATGGTGGGGTAGGAGACAGTAGGTTCGGAGGTTGCAGCAACTCCGGTGTCGGTGAGGAGGTATCTCTGGTAGTGATGAGGAGGCAGCAGGGTCATTGCAGGCTGTAAGCTTTCTTGAAGAGGTGGGATTTCAGGTTCCATCTGAAAGATCTGATTGTGGTTGATAGTCAGACGTGTTGGGGCAGAGAATTCCAGAGGATGGGTGATATTCTGGAGAAGTCTTGGAGGCAGTTGGGTGAGGAGCGAATAAGTGTGGAGGAGAGAAGAAGGTCTTGGGAGGACCGGATGTTACGTGAGGCAAGATATCAGGAGATTAGTTCAGAGATATATGGAGGAGACAGGTTATGGATGGCTTTGTAGGTTATTATTACATACATGCTAGCCACCTTAGGGAGAGACCCAAGTTGGGCTAAATGTAGCGGGACGAAAGAGACCGAAAAGCCCTCTACTTAAAGGAAATACATAGTGGATGCTTTCCTGAAACGGAAAGTACTTGCAAGCAGCATAATACAAAGAATAGCAGGTTTACCCAGAATCCTTTGCAGTAGGCGGAGCTATGCAAATCATCTCTTTCCACCCCTGTCTAATCCACAGCGCTTGGAACCGCCAAGCGTGCAATGCTGCAGATTAGTTTCTAAATTTACACAGCCAACCAATTCCTACCTGTGGACACGTGTTTCGGGCTTTAGGCCCTCATCAGCACAGGGCTGGAATTGGTTGGCTGTATGGAGTGGGGCTCGGTGAGCAAGCGATACATACATGCTAGCCACCTTAGGGAGAGACCCAAGTTGGGCTAAATGTAGCGGGACGAAAGAGACCGAAAAGCCCTCTACTTAAAGGAAATACATAGTGGATGCTTTCCTGAAACGAAAAGTACTTGCAAGCAGCATAATCCAAATATTCTTTGTATTATGCTGCTTGCAAGTACTTTCCGTTTCAGGAAAGCATCCTCTATAGGTTATTATTAGTAATTTGAACTGGATACGCTGAGGGAATGAGAGCCAGTGAAGAGATTTGTAGAGGGGGAAGCGGAGGAGTAGCGAGGAGAGAGATGAATTACTAGGGCATCAGAGTTAAGGAGGGACTGGAGAGGTGCAAGGGTGTTAGCAGGGAGGCCGCAGAAAAGGATGTTGCAGTAGTCAAGGCGGGAGATGATGAGGGCATGCACAAGCATTTTAGTAGATTGAGGGTTGAGGAAAGGACGGATTCTGGAGATATTTTTGAGCTGGAGGTGACAGGAGGTGGAAAGAACTTGGATGTGCGGTTTGAAGGACAGGGCAGAGTCAAGGGTTACTCCGAAGCAGCGGACTTCCAGTACGGGGGAAAGTGTGATGTCATTAATTGCGATAGATAGGTCAGGTAAGGAAGATCTGTGAGATGGAGGAAAGATGATGAGGAATATGAGAAGTGAAATGTGTCTTTGTTGTAATCTCTGCAGCCGAGTCCTGGCTGGAGAAGTTGTCATGTCAGTCTGGGCCAGATAGAAAATACGGGAAAAGTGAACGATTCCATCAGAAAGAACGTCAGCTGTGAGTCACCATCTATAATTGTGCAGTAATCTCTTATATGTTCTGCAGGACTGATATCTACCACTATATGGTCACTATATGATGGTAATATCAGTATTGGTAGTTGTGGAGATTTTATTTTCAGTTACAGTGTGGTCATCTGTTGAGGTTCCCCTATACCCATGATTAGAGTACACCACCACAGTTGTAATCAGGTAACATTTCAATACATAGGGTAAGGATAACAATGTAAAAACAAAACAAAATGGACAATATGTGAAATAGCGCAATAAAATAAAATAATAAAAATAATAAAATAAAATAAATCATGGCATGCTCCAAAAAGGCCTACAGGGGCCAAGCCCCACTAGTAATGACTAGGGTTGAGCGACCTTGACCTTTTTAGAGTCGAGCCGTGTTTCGCGAAACCCGACTATCTTAGAAGTCGAGTCGAGTGGAATCGGCCGATTATCGCAAAAAGTCGGGTATCGCCCGAAACACGAAACCCAATGCAAGTCAATGGGGGAGCATAGTCGGCAGTGAGTGGAGGCCAGGAAAACACCTACACTGCCCATTTTAATGGCAAAAACATCCATTCTTGTTACAGAAGCTTGTCAATCGTAATTTACCTTATAATAATTGGAAGGCATTTGAAATTGGGGGTCATTTGGCTAAAGTTGTGGGGGGTAGGGCTGGTTCAAGTAATTAGTGGGCCCAGGAAATCTGGAACACGTCACGGCAGTGGAGCAGGGAGAGGTAAGTATTTAAACTTTGCAAGTGCTGTGATCCTGAGCAAGCAGGGGGGGCCCACTCGTTGGCATTGGCACTGGCACAGGGCCCCTCAAAGTACAGCGGTGTGTTTGCATGGCGGGGGCGCCTCCCACCGGCAGCAACACTTTTGCGTACTATGAGAGGCCCTGTGCCAGTGACGTCGCCAACTAGTATTCCTCCCCCCACCTGATGAAGGAACCTGCACTTTCATCTGCACCTTCCTCTTTGTCCCCGTGTAAGGTGGTATGGTATGCGGGAAGAGGAACCTGACTTTCAGCAGGGTCACAATCTTGCTGTGTAGCGTGCACGGGGAATGTTGCGATATGGGTCAATGTACCAGCAGACTCATCTATCACTGGCTGGCCAATGGGCAGGATGAGGAGGAAACACAGATATAGGCCCAAAGAATAAAGTTGGCTAAATGCAGTTCAAAATTGGTAACACAGGACTAACCAGGGGGCATTGCAGTGGAGGACAACGGAAATGAGAGGCTGACACAGAGAGTAGGCCCAAATCAGTAAGTAGTCGAAATGCAGTTCAAAATTGGCAACCGTAGTAAACAGGCGGCACAGCTTTGTTCAGTGGAGGAGAACAGCAAGGAGTGGCAGACACCGATAGTAGGCCCCAACCCAACTAGTAGGCCAAATGCAGTCTAACATTAACAACTACTTAACGAGAGCCTGAAAATGGAATTTCAGGACAGGAAACCAGGAGAACAGCAAGGAGCGGCAGACACTGTTAGTAGGCCCCAAACCAACTAGTACGCCAAATGCAGTTGTTCCATTTAACCACTATTTAACAAGAGCCTGAAGATAGAAGCTCAGGAAAGGCAACCTGGAGAACACCTTGGAGTGTAACACACCATCTCTCTACACCCCATACCCAATTTGTAGGCCTAATGCAGTGTAGTTTCCAACAACTACTAAACGAGAGCATTAAGATCGAAGCAATGGCGAGGAAACCTGGGGAACACCTTGGAGTGGAACACACCGTCTCTATACCCCATACCCAATTTGTAGGCCTAATGCAGTGTACTTTTCTACAACTACTAAACGAGAGTCGGAAGACCGAAGCAATGTGGACGAAACCTGGGGAACACCTTGGAGTGTAACACACCATCTCTCTACACCCCATACCCAATTTGTAGGCCTAATACAGTGTAGTTTCCAACAACTACTAAACGAGAGCATTAAGATCGAAGCAATGGCAAGGAAACCTGGGGAACACCTTGGAGTGGAACACACCGTCTCTACACCCCATACCCAATTTGTAGGCCTAATGCAGTGTAGTTTCCAACAACTACTAAACGAGAGCATTAAGATCGAAGCAATGGCGAGGAAACCTGGGGAACACCTTGGAGTGGAACACACCGTCTCTACACCCCATACCCAATTTGTAGGCCTAATGCAGTGTAGTTTTCTACAACTACTAAACGAGAGTCGGAAGACCGAAACAATGTGGACGAAACCTGGGGAACACCTTGGAGTGTAACACACCATCTCTCTACACCCCATACCCAATTTGTAGGCCTAATGCAGTGTAGTTTCCAACAACTACTAAACGAGAGCATTAAGATCGAAGCAATGGCGAGGAAACCTGGGGAACACCTTGGAGTGGAACACACCGTCTCTACACCCCATACCCAATTTGTAGGCCTAATGCAGTGTAGTTTCCAACAACTACTAAACGAGAGCATTAAGATTGAAGCAATGGAGAGGAAACCTGGGGAACACCTTGGAGTGGAACACACCGTCTCTACACCCCATGCCCAATTTGTAGGCCTAATGCAGTGTAGTTTCCAACAACTACTAAACGAGAGCATTAAGATCGAAGCAATGGCGAGGAAACCTGGGGAACACCTTGGAGTGGAACACACCGTCTCTACACCCCATACCCAATTTGTAGGCCTAATGCAGTGTAGTTTCCAACAACTACTAAACGAGAGCATTAAGATTGAAGCAATGGAGAGGAAACCTGGGGAACACCTTGGAGTTGAACACACCGTCTCTACACCCCATACCAAATGTGTAGGCCTAATGCAGTGTAGTTTCCAACAACTACTAAACGAGAGCATTAAGATCGAAGCAATGGCGAGGAAACCTGGGGAACACCTTGGAGTGGAACACACCGTCTCTACACCCCATACCCAATTTGTAGGCCTAATGCAGTGTAGTTTTCTACAACTACTAAACGAGAGTCGGAAGACCGAAGCAATGTGGACGAAACCTGGGGAACACCTTGGAGTGTAACACACCATCTCTCTACACCCCATACCCAATTTGTAGGCCTAATGCAGTGTAGTTTCCAACAACTAATAAACGAGAGCATTAAGATCGAAGCAATGGCGAGGAAACCTGGGGAACACCTTGGAGTGGAACACACCGTCACCCCATACCCAATTTGTAGACCTAATGCAGTGTAGTTTTCTACAACTACTAAACGAGAGTCGGAAGACCGAAGCAATGTGGACGAAACCTGGGGAACACCTTGGAGTGTAACACACCATCTCTCTACACCCCATACCCAATTTGTAGGCCTAATGCAGTGTAGTTTCCAACAACTACTAAACGAGAGCATTAAGATCGAAGCAATGGCGAGGAAACCTGGGGAACACCTTGGAGTGGAACACACCGTCTCTACACCCCATACCCAATTTGTAGGCCTAATGCAGTGTAGTTTCCAACAACTACTAAACGATAGCATTAAGTGTTACGTGTTGGGGCAGAGAATTCCAGAGGATGGGTGATATTCTGGAGAAGTCTTGGAGGCAGTTGGGTGAGGAGCGAATAAGTGTGGAGGAGAGAAGAAGGTCTTGGGAGGACCGGATGTTACGTGAGGCAAGATATCAGGAGATTAGTTCAGAGATATATGGAGGAGACAGGTTATGGATGGCTTTGTAGGTTATTATTACATACATGCTAGCCACCTTAGGGAGAGACCCAAGTTGGGCTAAATGTAGCGGGACGAAAGAGACCGAAAAGCCCTCTACTTAAAGGAAATACATAGTGGATGCTTTCCTGAAACGGAAAGTACTTGCAAGCAGCATAATACAAAGAATAGCAGGTTTACCCAGAATCCTTTGCAGTAGGCGGAGCTATGCAAATCATCTCTTTCCACCCCTGTCTAATCCACAGCGCTTGGAACCGCCAAGCGTGCAATGCTGCAGATTAGTTTCTAAATTTACACAGCCAACCAATTCCTACCTGTGGACACGTGTTTCGGGCTTTAGGCCCTCATCAGCACAGGGCTGGAATTGGTTGGCTGTATGGAGTGGGGCTCGGTGAGCAAGCGATACATACATGCTAGCCACCTTAGGGAGAGACCCAAGTTGGGCTAAATGTAGCGGGACGAAAGAGACCGAAAAGCCCTCTACTTAAAGGAAATACATAGTGGATGCTTTCCTGAAACGAAAAGTACTTGCAAGCAGCATAATCCAAATATTCTTTGTATTATGCTGCTTGCAAGTACTTTCCGTTTCAGGAAAGCATCCTCTATAGGTTATTATTAGTAATTTGAACTGGATACGCTGAGGGAATGAGAGCCAGTGAAGAGATTTGTAGAGGGGGAAGCGGAGGAGTAGCGAGGAGAGAGATGAATTACTAGGGCATCAGAGTTAAGGAGGGACTGGAGAGGTGCATACCCAACCCCATACCCAATTTGTAGGCCTAATGCAGTGTAGTTTTCTACAACTACTAAACGAGAGTCGGAAGACCGAAGCAATGTGGACGAAACCTGGGGAACACCTTGGAGTGTAACACACCATCTCTCTACACCCCATACCAAATGTGTAGGCCTAATGCAGTGTAGTTTCCAACAACTACTAAACGAGAGCATTAAGATTGAAGCAATGGAGAGGAAACCTGGGGAACACCTTGGAGTGAAACACACCGTCTCTACACCCCATACCAAATGTGTAGGCCTAATGCAGTGTAGTTTCCAACAACTACTAAACGAGAGTAGGAAGATCGAAGCAATGTGGACGAAACCTGGGGCACACCTTGTGGCGGCAGACACCGTTAGTAGGCCCTACCAAGGTTGTAGCCCCAATGCAGTTTTAAAATTCCTAGAGGCTGAAAACAAGACTATTGACGCTCAGCTTTTTTCAAAGGAACACAGCTGAATTGAGTGGCGCAGACAGACACAGGTAGTAGGCCTTAAACCAAAAATGTGGCTCACTGCAGCTTAAAAAAGGTTACAGGGGTACACAGGCAGCATTGCTCTGGGCAGTGGAGGACAATTTCAATAGTGGACCGCAGACAGACTTTGTACGCCTACTATTAAAAAAAGGATGCTCTATGCAATAAAAAATAGGTTCCAGGGGTACACAGGCAGCAGTGGTCTGGTCAGTGTAGGAGTAGTAGAAAGAACGGGCCGCAGACAGGCTTCGAAGGCCTAACATAAAAAATATTGGACTGTAGGCACTTTAACATTGGTTCCAGGGGTACACGGGCAGCAGTAGACTGGTCAGTGTAGTAGTAGTAGAAAGAACGGGCCGCAGACAGGCTTCGAAGGCCTAACATAAAAAAATATTGAGCTGTAGGCACTTTTAAATAGGTTCCAGGGGTACACAGGCAGCAGTAGACTGGTCAGTCTAGTAGTAGTAGAAAGAACGGGCCGCAGACAGGCTTCGAAGGCCTAACATAATAAAATTGGACAGGCTGTAGGCACTTTATGATTGGTTCCAGGGGTACACGGGCAGCAGTAGACAGGTCAGTGGAGGCCTAGTGGAAGGAGGGACCGCAGACAGGCTTCGAAGGCCTAACATAATTAAATTGGACAGGCTGTAGGCACTTTATAATTGGTTCCAGGAGTACACGGGCAGCAGTAGACAGGTCAGTGTAGTAGTAGTTGAAAGAACGGGCCGCAGACAGGCTTTGAAGGCCTAACATAATTAAATTGGACAGGCTGTAGGCACTTTATAATTGGTTCCAGGAGTACACGGGCAGCAGTAGACAGGTCAGTGTAGTAGTAGTTGAAAGAATGGGCCGCAGACAGGCTTCGAAGGCCTAACATAATTAAATTGGACAGGCTGTAGGCACTTTATAATTGGTTCCAGGAGTACACGGGCAGCAGTAGACAGGTCAGTGGAGGCTTAGTGGAATGAGGGACCGCAGACAGGCTTCGAAGGCCTAACATAATAAAATGGGCTGGCTGTAGGCAATTTAAAATTGGTTCCAGGGGTACACGGGCAGCAGTGGTCTGGTCAGTGGAGGCCTACTGGAAGGAGGGACCGCAGTCAGGCTTCGAAGGCCTAACATAATAAAATGGGCTGGCTGTAGGCAATTTAAAATTGGTTCCAGGGGTACACGGGCAGCAGTGGTCTGGTCAGTGGAGGCCTAGTGGAAGGAGGGACCGCAGACAGGCTTCGAAGGCCTAACATAATAAAATTGGACAGGCTGTAGGCACTTTATGATTGGTTCCAGGGGTACACGGGCAGCAGTAGACAGGTCAGTGGAGGCCTAGTGGAAGGAGGGACCGCAGACAGGCTTCGAAGGCCTAACATAATAAAATGGGCTGGCTGTAGGCAATTTAAAATTGGTTCCAGGGGTACACGGGCAGCAGTAGACAGGTTAGTGGAGGCCTAGTGGAAGGAGGGACCGCAGACAGGTTTCGAAGGCCTAACATAATAAAATGGGCTGGCTGTAGGCAATTTAAAATTGGTTCCAGGGGTACACGGGCAGCAGTAGACAGGTCAGTGGAGGCCTAGTGGAAGGAGGGACCGCAGACAGGCTTCAAAGCCCGATATCACACCGACCTTTTTAGAAAACACCAGTGATTGTCTTACCGCTGTCTCTAACATCATATCCTCCCTCTATCTGAAACTAAACCTGTCAAAAACTGAACTCCTCGTGTTCTCTCCCTCTACTAACCTACCTTTGCCTGACATTGCCATCTCCGTGTGCGGTTCCACCATTACTCCAAAGCAACATGCCCGCTGCCTTGGGGTCATCCTTGATTCTGACCTTTCATTCACCCCCTACATCCGATCACTGGCTCGCTCTTCTTACCTGCATCTCAAAAACATTTCTAGAATTCGCCCTTTTCTTAATTTCGACTCTGCAAAAACTCTGACTGTTTCACTTATTCATTCTCGTCTGGACTATTGTAACTCTCTACTAATCGGTCTCCCTCTTGCAAAACTCTCCCCGCTCCAATCTGTCCTGAATGCTGCAGCCAGGATCATATTCCTCACCAACCGTTACACCGATGCCTCTACCCTGTGCCAGTCATTACACTGGCTACCCATCCACTCCAGAATCCAGTACAAAACTACTACCCTCATCCACAAAGCACTCCATGGCTCAGCACCACCCTACATCTCCTCCCTGGTATCAGTCTACCACCCTACCCGTGCCCTCCGCTCCGCTAATGACCTCAGGTTAGCATCCTCAATAATCAGAACCTCCCACTCCCGTCTCCAAGACTTTACACGTGCTGCGCCGATTCTTTGGAATGCACTACCTAGGTTAATACGATTAATCCCCAATCCCCACAGTTTTAAGCGTGCCCTAAAAACTCATTTGTTCAGACTGGCCTACCGCCTCAATGCATTAACCTAACAATCCCTGTGTGGCCTATTTATAATAAAAAAAAAATAAAAAAAAAAGGTTCCTCGCATCATGTTCTCATACACTTTATGCAGTATTAGCCCTCTGTGTCTGTACTGCTACATACTTAGGCAGGTAACTGGTTCATGCAGCTTTACATGAACACCTGAGCCTTACACTATAGCTGGTCCGAATAACTAAAGCAATTGTTACCATCCACCTCTCGTGTCTCCCCTTTTCCCCATAGTTTGTAAGCTTGCGAGCAGGGCCCTCACTCCTCCTGGTATCTGTTTTGAACTGTATTTCTGTTATGCTGTAATGTTTATTGTCTGTACAAGTCCCCTCTATAATTTGTAAAGCGCTGCGGAATATGTTGGCGCTATATAAATAAAATTATTATTATTATTATTATTATTAAAGGCCTAACATAATAAAATGGGCTGGCTGTAGGCAATTTAAAATTGGTTCCAGGGGTACACGGGCAGCAGTAGACAGGTCAGTGGAGGCCTAGTGGAAGAAGGGACCGCAGACAGGCTTCGAAGGCCTAACATAATAAAATTGGACAGGCTGTAGGCACTTTATAATTGGTTCCAGGGGTACACGGGCAGCAGTAGACAGGTCAGTGTAGTAGTAGTTGAAAGAACGGGCCGCAGACAGGCTTTGAAGGCCTAACATAATTAAATTGGGCTGGCTGTAGGCAATTTAAAATTCGTTCCAGGGGTACACGGGCAGCAGTGGTCTGGTCAGCGGAGGCCGATTGTAATGAGTGTCTGCCAGTTAGTAGTCCAAAACAATAAATAAATGTGAATGTCTCGCATTAAAACAAAATGAAAACACTAAAGGGTGCAATCATTAGGTACAGGGGTGGGATCCTCTGCGTAGTTTCAGACCTACTAATTTAGCGCAAAGTATTTACTGTGGTAAATAGAGGACACTGCCCCTGACTATGTTAAGAACCATCATACATGTCAACACAATGGTATTGTCAGTGGCAGGAATGGAAGGATGTCAGCGCATAGACTAAACATTGGTGGAAGTGTGAGAGATAACTGTGGAAGTGGTAGAGCAATGTTTGACCTGGGGGTGGGTGAACTCTCTTGTGGCCGGCGGTACAGGCCCAGGGCCCCTCATGTTACAACAGTGTGTCTGACGTTGGGTGTGCACCACCACCACCAGAGACACTTTATTGTACTATGAGGGACCCAGTGGCAGTGCCGTCGACCAAAAGCGGGCACACCCACCTCTTCAGACAAACAGCACTCTCACGGGTGCTTGCGCCAAGTCGCGATACCACGGCCCCGTGTGGGGAGTTTGGCCATTTAGGGAGGTGTAAACATGTCGTATGCTGGACAATCAGCTGCAGCAAATTAGACATTAGAAAAGTAATTCACAGTAGTTCACAGGCAAGAGCTTTTCATAGGAAAGCTAGGTGCCGGCCGGGCAAGGTGGGGCAAAAGAATTCGAAATCCAGTTGTGGTTCATTTTAATGAATGTTAGATCATCAACATTTTGGGTAGCCAGACGAGTCCTTTTTTCGGTTAATATTGAACCTGCAGCACTGAATACTCTTTCTGATAGGACACTAGCTGCCGGGCAAGCAAGCTCCTGCAATGCATATTCTGCCAATTCTGGCCAGGTGTCTAATTTTGATGCCCAGTAATCAAATGGGAATGACGGTTGAGGGAGAACATCGATAAGGGATGAAAAATAGTTTGTAACCATACTGGACAAATGTTGTCTCCTGTCACTTTCAATTGATGCAGCAGTACCTGTCCTGTCTGCGGTCATAGCAAAATCACTCCACAACCTGGTCAGAAAACCCCTCTGTCCAACGCCACTTCTGATGTGTGCACCCCTAACACTCCTGGTCTGCTGCCCCCTGGAGCTCGTGTGAGAACAATCACGTGCGCTGTGTGCTGGGAATGCCTGAAGCAAACGGTCAACAAGAGTTGATTGTTTGGTTGCTAATATTAGTTCCAAGTTCTCATGTGGCATAATATTTTGCAATTTGCCTTTATAGCGAGGATCAAGGAGGCAGGCCAACCAGTAATCGTCATCGTTCATCATATTAGTAATGCGTGTGTCCCTTTTGAGGATACGTAAGGCATAATCCGCCATGTGGGCCAAAGTTCCAGTTGTCAAATCTGCGGTTGTGATTGGTTGAGGGGCAGTTTTAGGCAAATCTACGTCACTTGTGTCCCTCAAAAAACCAGAACCCGGCCTTGCCACGCAACCAATTTCCAGTGCCCCCGGGAAAGCTTCCTCATTAAAAATATACTCATCCCCATCATCCTCCTCGTCCTCCACCTCCTCTTCGCCCGCTAACTCGTCCTGTACACTGCCCTGACCAGACAATGGCTGACTGTCATCAAGGCTTTCCTCTTCCTCTGGTGCAGACGCCTGATCCTTTATGTGCGTCAAACTTTGCATCAGCAGACACATTAGGGGGATGCTCATGCTTATTATGGCGTTGTCTGCACTAACCAGCCGTGTGCATTCCTCAAAACACTGAAGGACTTGACACATGTCTTGTATCTTCGACCACTGCACACCTGACAACTCCATGTCTGCCATCCTACTGCCTGCCCGTGTATGTGTATCCTCCCACAAAAACATAACAGCCCGCCTCTGTTCGCACAGTCTCTGAAGCATGTGCAGTGTTGAGTTCCACCTTGTTGCAACGTCTATGATTAGGCGATGCTGGGGAAGGTTCAAAGACCGCTGATAGGTCTGCATACGGCTGGAGTGTACAGGCGAACGGCGGATATGTGAGCAAAGTCCACGCACTTTGAGGAGCAGGTCGGAGAACCCAGGATAAGTTTTCAATAAGCACTGCACCACCAGGTTTAAGGTGTGAGCCAGGCAAGGAATGTGTTTCAGTTGGGAAAGGGAGATGGCAGCCATGAAATCCCTTCCGTTATCACTCACTACCTTGCCTGCCTCAAGATCTAATGTGCCCAGCCACGACTGCGTTTCTTGCTGCAAGAACTCGGACAGAACTTCCGCGGTGTGTCTGTTGTCGCCCAAACACTTCATAGCCAATACAGCCTGCTGACGCTTGCCAGTAGCTGGCCCATAATGGGACAACTGGTGTGCAACAGTGTCAGCTGCCGATGGAGTGGTTGGCCGACTGCGGTCTGTGGAAGAGCTGTCGCTTCTGCAGGAGGACGAGGAGGAGGAGGAGGGGGTGCGAACGCCTACAGCCAACTGTTTCCTAGACCGTGGGCTAGGCACAACTGTCCCGAAATTGATGTCCCCTGTGGACCCTGCATCCACCACATTCACCCAGTGTGCCGTGATGGACACGTAACGTCCCTGGCCATGCCTACTGGTCCATGCATCTGTAGTCAGGTGCACCTTTGTACTCACAGATTGCCTGAGTGCATGGATGATGCGCTGTTTAACATGCTGGTGCAGGGCTGGGATGGCTTTTCTGGAAAAAAAGTGTCGACTGGGTAGCTCGTAGCGTGGTTCAGCGTACTCCATCAGGGCTTTGAAAGCTTCGCTTTCAACTAACCGGTAGGGCATCATCTCTAACGAGATTAGTCTAGCTATGTGGGCGTTAAAACCCTGTGTACGCGGATGCGAGGATAAGTACTTCCTTTTTCTAACCAGAGTCTCATGTAGGGTGAGCTGGACTGGAGAGCTGGAGATTGTGGAACTAGCGGGTGTGCCGGTGGACATGGCAGACTGAGAGACGGTTGGAGACGGTATTGTTTCCGCCGGTGCCCTAGATGCAATATTTCCTCCTACAAAACTGGTGATTCCCTGACCCTGACTGCTTTTGGCTGGCAAAGAAACCTGCACAGATACTGCCGGTGGTGCGGAAAATGGTGGCCTTACAGTAACGGAAGGGATGTTGCGTTGCTGACTAGCTTCATTGGTGGAGGGTGCTACAACCTTAAGGGACGTTTGGTAGTTAGTCCAGGCTTGAAAATGCATGGTGGTTAAATGTCTATGCATGCAACTTGTATTGAGACTTTTCAGATTCTGACCTCTGCTTAAGCTAGTTGAACATTTTTGACAGATGACTTTGCGCTGATCAATTGGATGTTGTTTAAAAAAATGCCAGACTGCACTCTTCCTAGCATTGGATCCCTTTTCAGGGATTGCAGGCTTTAACCGGATGGCCACGCTGTCCTCCAACAGGTTTTGGCTTTGCCACGCGTTTTGGGACAGATACGGGCCCGGCCGATGGAACCAGTTGCGATGTTGATGCCTGCTGCGGCCCCTCCTCCACCTCCGCTTCTGAACTACTGCTGCCTGCACCCTGTTCCCCCAATGGCTGCCAATCGGGGTCAACAACTGGGTCATCTATTACCTCCTCTTCTAGCTCGTGTGCAACTTCGTCTGTGTCACCGTGTCGGTCGGTGGTATAGCGTTCGTGACGGGGCAACATAGTCTCATCAGGGTCTGATTGTGGATCAGTACCCTGAGAGGGCAATGTTGTGGTCTGAGTCAAAGGGCCAGCATAGTAGTCTGGCTGTGGCTGTGCATCAGTGCACTCCATGTCAGAATCTACTTGTAATGGGCATGGCCTGTTAAGTGTTTCACTTTCTAAGCCAGGGACGGTATGTGTAAAGAGCTCCATGGAGTAACCCGTTGTGTCGCCTGCTGCATCCTTCTCTCTTGTTGTTGTTTTTGCTGAAGAGGACAAGGAAGCGACTTGTCCCTGACCGTGAACATCCACAAGCGACGCGCTGCTTTTACATTTACCAGTTTCAGAAGAGGAGGCAAAAGAGCTAGAGGCTGAGTCTGCAAGGTAAGCCAAAACTTGCTGTTGCTGCTCCGGCTTTAAAAGCGGTTTTCCTACTCCCAGAAAAGAGAGCGTTCGAGGCCTTGTGTAGCCAGACGACGAACCTGGCTCCACAGCTCCAGACTTAGGTGGAATATTTTTTTTCCCACGACCACCTGATGCTCCACTACCACTACCATCATTACCAGCTGACAATGAACGCCCACGGCCACGACCTCTTGCACCAGACTTCCTCATTGTTTTAAAAACTTAACCAAAGTAACTTTATTTGTTGCTGTCAAACAACTTACACGGTGAGCTATAACTTCAGTATGATTTCAATATCCCTTTACAGGTTGGTGAGACCACAAGGAAAATCAGGCACAATGTTACACACTCTGTTTTCTGTGGCACCAAATCACAGAGATGCCACACACGCAGGACTGTCACTCAAGCACAAATGTCAATATTAATCTCCCACTGATTTTTTTTTTTTTTTCAGGGAGACTTTAGAAACAAAATAAAATAAAATGATTTTTTCAGGAAGAATTTAGAAACCAAATAAAATAAAATGATTTTTTCAGGGACAATTTAGAAACCAAATAAAAAAAAAAAAGGCTTTCTATGGCCCACTGAGTGAGAGATGGCACACACAGGAGTCAGGAGTGGCACACAAGCCCAGAGGCCAATATTTATCTCTCACTGAATGATTTATTGATTTTTTCAGGTAGAATTTAGAACCCAAATCAAGCAAAAAAATAAATAGGCTTTCTATGGCCCACAATTTGAGAGAGAGAGAGAGAGAGATGGCACACCCAGGAGTCAAGACTGGCGCACAAGCAGAAAGGGCAATATTAATCTCCCACTGTTTTTTTTTTTGTTTTGTTTTTTCAGGAAACTTTAGAAACAAAATAAAATAAAATGATTTTTTCAGGAAGAATTTAGAAACCAAATAAAATAAAATGATTTTTTTCAGGGACAATTTAGAAACCAAATTAAAAAAAAAAAAAGGCTTTCTATGGCCCACTGAGTGAGAGATGGCACACACAGGAGTCAGGAGTGGCACACAAGCCCAGAGGCCAATATTTATCTCCCACTGAATGATTTATTGATTTTTTCAGGTAGAATTTAGAACCCAAATCAAGCAAAAAAATAAATAGGCTTTCTATGGCCCACTGAGTGAGAGATGGCGCACACACAGGAGTCAGGAGTGGCACACAAGCCCAGAGGCCAATATTTTTCTCCCACTGATTGATGTAGTGATTTTTTCAGGTAGATTTTAGAACCCAAATCAAGCAAAAAAATAAATAGGCTTTCTATGGCCCACTGAGTGAGAGATGGCACACACAGGAGTCAGGAGTGGCACACAAGCCCAGAGGCCAATATTTTTCTCCCACCGATTGATGTAGTGATTTTTTCAGGTAGATTTTAGAACCCAAATCAAGCAAAAAAATAAATAGGCTTTCTATGGCCCACTGAGTGAGAGATGGCACACACAGGAGTCAGGAGTGGCACACAAGCCCAGAGGCCAATATTTATCTCCCACTGATTGATGTAGTGATTTTTTCAGGTAGATTTTAGAACCCAAATCAAGCAAAAAAATAAATAGGCTTTCTATGGCCCACTGAGTGAGAGATGGCACACACAGGAGTCAGGAGTGGCACACAAGCCCAGAGGCCAATATTTTTCTCCCACCGATTGATGTAGTGATTTTTTCAGGTAGATTTTAGAACCCAAATCAAGCAAAAAAATAAATAGGCTTTCTATGGCCCACTGAGTGAGAGATGGCACACACAGGAGTCAGGAGTGGCACACAAGCCCAGAGGCTAATATTTATCTCCCACTGACTGATTTATTGATTTTTTCAGGTAGAATTTAGCAACCATATCAACCAAAAAAATAAATAGGCTTTCTATGGCCCACTGAGTGAGAGATGGCACACACAGGAGTCAGGAGTGGCACACAAGCCCAGAGGCCAATATTTTTCTCCCACTGATTGATGTAGTGATTTTTTCAGGTAGATTTTAGAACCCAAATCAAGCAAAAAAATAAATAGGCTTTCTATGGCCCACTGAGTGAGAGATGGCACACACAGGAGCCAGGAGTGGCACACAAGCCCAGAGGCCAATATTTTTCTCCCACTGATTGATGTAGTGATTTTTTCAGGTAGATTTTAGAACCCAAATCAAGCAAAAAAATAAATAGGCTTTCTATGGCCCACTGAGTGAGAGATGGCACACACAGGGATGGCACTCTAGCAGAAATGCCAATCTTAATCTCCCAAAAAAAAAATAAAAACAGGGAGTGTCCTTCAATTACTATCTCCCTGCAGTAATCTCAGCCAGGTATGGCAGGCAGCAATAAGGAGTGGACTGATGCACAAATTAAATAAAAAGTGTGGACAAACAAACAAGATAGCTGTGCAGAAAGGAAGGAACAAGAGGATTTGTGCTTTGAAAAAAGCAGTTGGTTTGCACAGCGGCGTACACACAGCAATGCAGCTATCAGGGAGTCTTCTAGGGCAGCCCAATGAGCTACAGCACTGAGGAAAAAAAAAATGTAGCTTCCACTGTCCCTGCACACCGAAGGTGGTGTTGGGCAGTGGAAATCGCTACAGCACAAGCGGTTTGGTGGTTAATGGACCCTGCCTAACGCTATCCCTGCTTCTGACGAAGCGGCAGCAACCTCTCCCTAAGCTCAGATCAGCAGCAGTAAGATGGCGGTCGGCGGGAACGCCCCTTTATAGCCCCTGTGACGCCGCAGACAGCAAGCCAATCACTGCAATGCCCTTCTCTAAGATGGTGGGGACCAGGACCTATGTCATCACGCTGCCCACACTCTGCGTTCACCTTCATTGGCTGAGAAATGGCGCTTTTCACGTCATTGAAACGCGACTTTGGCGTGAAAGTCGCGTACCGCATGGCCGACAGGGGTCGGATCGGGTTTCATGAAACCCGACTTTGCCAAAAGTCGGCGACTTTTGAAAATGAATGACCCGTTTCGCTCAACCCTAGCAATGACCTCTCTCTAGCAGGTCAATAAAACATAGCTTTTATTGTACTACATTAAAATAGTTATTTTATGGAGTAATGAACTAAAATGATCATCCTAATTTGCCTTAAATAGACAAGATTATACTGATATATTGAATAATCTATTTATGGCAAATTAGGATTATCATTTTAGTTCATTACTCCATAAAATAACTATTTTAATGTAGTACAATAAAAGCTACGTTTTATTGACCTGCGAGAGAGAGGCCATTTCTAGTGGGGCTTGGCACCTGTAGGCCTTTTTGGATTAGACAACATACCCTCCCCAGGTCCTTTATCTCCATTTGGGGCTATTTAAACCTATATTAAATGATGTCATGATTGCAGCGGCTCAGTAGCAGACCTGTGCCCGGCCTGTGGAGGAGATAGTGGGCAGTAGATGCTGGGCACCCTGAGATGTATGGGAGAGCACATGGGGAGTGCGCACTGATGTAGGGAGAAGAGGAGTTAGCTTCTGGCTCAGGTGAATGCCAATCAGGACGTGTGACATAACAGGAGAGACATTACTATGGGGTGTGTTGGAAACAGCCTTGTAGTAACCAAGGAGCGTGCCGGAGAGGAAAGGCAGGATTTCTAGTATTAGTGGTGTATGCACTGTCTATCGGAGGGCCAGCTCCAGCAGACATTTGGTATTTTCAGGCAAGACTAATATAATTACACTTAGGGCCAGAGTTTGCCATTTATGCTCTAGCAAGAGAGCTAATTTGCATAGCTATGTAGGACTGGATATAGACTGTTCTAACATGGTGACTTAGGCTTCTTTCACACTTGCGTCGGTACGGGTCCGTCGCTAAGCGTCGGCGCGACGTACCGACGCACGTTGTGAAAATTTGGCACAACGTGGGCAGCGGATGCAGTTTTTCAATGCATCCACTGCCCATTGTAATGTCCCGGGGAGGAGGGGGCAGAGTTCCTCTGCGCATGCGCGGTAGGAAATGGTGGACCCGACGTACGAAAAAACGTTCCCTTGAACGTTTTTTCGTGCCGACGGTCCGCCAAAACACGACTCATCCAGTGCACGACGTACGCGACGTATGGCTATACAAGTCTATGGGGAAAAAAATGCATCCTGTGGGCACATTTGCAGGATGCGTTTTTTTCCCAAAACGACGCATTGCGACGGATTCCAAACAACGCAAGTGTGAAAGAAGCCTTAGTCTGTATTTACAGCCTATTGTAGCTAATGTAGTCTTGTTTCTCTCCTCTGCTTCCAGTTGTGCATATAGCGAATATATATAGATTGTGGTAATTGCCTTTCTGCCCTTTTATAGTATGGAACATACAGATGTGGCTGTTTCTTCCCTACTACAAGCAGGAGCCATGAATAGGTCTATATAGTACAACAGCGCCACCTAGTGGCAGAGAAAGCAAGCTTCAGGGAGATATATCAGTGCTGTTATTTTTGCCCTCTTGTGGTGGAAAGCTGAACAGCAAGGTGAGTAGAAATGAACCGACTCCGCCTTATTAGTGCAGGGTAGGAAGCAGCTGACTAGGGGAAGTCACAGTCTGGCTATGTGACTGTCGGCGGAGGCTGTTTGGCTCATCTTCCGTAGAGTTGTGAGTAATCATTTTTAGATTATGTTCCTTTGCATCTATGGACATGCTAATCCTGACATACTGGTGCCCCCTTCCGTTCAATCAGGTCAAGTGTCAACACATGTATAGCAAGACAAGCAAAGTATAACACTAGAGTCTTAGGTGCAGAAGTCATTGCACAATGCTAGGATAATCCAGAAAGTGGCTGATCAGTCTGTATCTGACCCCCAGTGATCATTGCAGTGAGGGGGCTGCAGTGCCAGTGATGCACAGTGCCGGTGCTGGGTCATTCCCTCTGCCACCCCACATTGCCTATTACCCTGCACTACCCACTGTGGACCTTAAGGGAGTAATGGACACTGTAACACCAGCCATTGTGCTCTGCATAATACAGAATATTTACTATTTGTTGTGACCACTTATTAGAATATTTAATTCAGTCCTTTCAAGTGATGTATAATGCAGATGACTGAGGAAGAGATTTAGCAGGATCTATAAAGTGGTCTCTGTAGGAGTGTAAAATGCACATACACAGTGTGTATTTGATATGTTCCATCAGTGCAACTGCACAAGGGTTCAATGGCTGTGGGGGGCTCTGTCATTAATATCTATTAGATTGCACATAAGCTGACAAACTGCATAGCTCTGAAATACTGGTGAATTAGGTGCTATATTATGAATTGCTTATATAGCGGCAGCATATTCCACAGCGCCTTACACACATTATCATCGCTGTCCCCATTGGGGCTCACAATCTAAATTCCCTATCAGTATGTCTTTGGAGTATGGAAGGAAACCGGAGAACCCGGAGGAAACTCACGCAAAGATCATACAAACTCCTTACAGATGTTCTCAGTGGGATTTGAACCAAGGACCCCAGCACTGCAACTGCAGTGCTAACCACTGAGCCACCATACTGCCCAAGGAGGACAAACAGTTCTGCACTGATGCCCTCTCCAGGCTGTGTCTGTGTGTATATATATATATATATATATCTAGCAAAAATGAAGAGACCACCACATCGAAACCCTGTCAAGGGCAGCCCAATCTCCAGACCTGAACCCCATTGGAAACCTCTGGAATTTAATCAAGAGGATGATGGATAGTCACTAGCCATGAAACAAAGAAGAACTGCTTACATGTTTGCGCCAGAAGCAGTGTGAAAGACTGGTGGAAAGCATGCCAAGACACATGAAAGCTGTGATTAAAAATCATGGTTATTCCACAAAATATTGATTTCTGAACTCCTCCTGAGTGAAAACATTAGTATTGTTGTTTCTAAATGATTATGAACTTGTTTTCTTTGCATTATTTGAAGGCTGAAAGCAATGTTTTGTTTTGTTTTTATTTTGCCATTTTTCTTTGTCAGAAACAACAAATTCTAAATGTATTGCTTGGAACTTTGGAGACATGTTGTCAGAAGTTTATAGAATAAAAGAACAATTTACATTTTACTCAAAAATATACCTATAAACAGAAAAATCAGACAAACTGGACATTTTGCAGTGGTCTCTTAATTTTTCCCAGAGCTGTATATTCTGCTCTGGTGTATAGATATTGATGGCAGGGGTGGACATATCATGGGTGAAACCTGTGCAGCACAGGAGGTAAGAGAGTCCCATTTCCACCTCTAATACAGGTTAAAATGTGTATTGTGATGAGTTATTGGACTGCAAGGGGCCCATATGCTGTTCTTGCACAGGGGCCCTTTTCTTTCTGTGTCTGCCAATGATTGATAGTATCACATCTAAACGGTGCTAAGTGTGCATAGAATATTTTATTTATTGTGTGAACGTGAAGATGCAGAATGTTTGGTGTGAACATGTTTGAGACACTGTGTGACTTTACCTGTAATTTTAATGACTTTTTTTTTTGTTCCTCATTGCAGACGACAAAATAAAACATCAAATAGGATTTCCTCTTTTCAGCTCATGACTGCTGATAATAGTGAAACTTTACATTTCATCTTCCTTAAAGTCTACCCTTGTATAAGAACTATAAGGCATTATCTATGGCTAAGGCCGACATTGTGTCTCTGGCCATACTTTTCCTACAACTCTCAGCTTGTCTGGGACAGGATTATCCCTTCAGGAATCCCTCACTGTCGTGGGATGTACGTGTGAAGGACCTGATTGATCGGCTTAGCCTTGAAGAAATGGTGCTACAGGTAATGCTTCCTGGTTCTGAGTAAATATATTCTGGACATGTTCTTTTTCTACCATTTAATCCTATAAGAATCAGTGAATTTGTGGCAGACCTGGAAACATTCTGTAGGCTTCGGGCTGTGATGGAAGAAGCGTCATGCAGCATTTCGAAGAGCCTTATGTACTTTGCGTTACCATACATGATGCCGTATTTGGTCTTATTATTTATACTGTTGCAGGTTTCATTTTAATTCTTTTGATCACTCACAGATGGCGAGGGGCGGTGCAATGAACAATGGTCCTGCTCCCGCTATCCCTAAGTTGGGCATCAAGCCCTACAACTGGAATACAGAATGTTTGAGGGGAGATGTCCAGGCACAGGGTTATGCCACTTCTTACCCTCAGGCTTTGGGTCTGGCTGCATCATTCAGGTATTGTAAAAAAAGAACACGCACTACATACACAGAACACAACAGAAATCTTCCCATCCTGTCACTGTTGATCTGGTCTTATCTTTTGCTTTTGGGTTAATTCTTCATGGCTTATGTCTCATACTGTGCTTTTATCTGCAGCCCTGAACTGATATTGAAGGTGGCTAATGCCACAGCCACTGAAGTCAGAGCAAAACACAACTACTTCATGTCAGTCGGGAACTATGATGACCACACTGGTCTCAGCTGCTTCAGTCCAGTGATCAACATTATGAGACATCCTCTATGGGGCAGGAATCAGGTAGGGAAGCAAATACACTGTAAGGAGAAGAGTATTGGACACCTGCCCATTACATCTACAGGAACTTGTTACGTGTCATTCCAAATCCATACTCCTCCCCCTACACTCATCTCGGAATGCTTTTTAGAAGTTTTTGGAATGTATGTGAGAATTTTTGCCCATTCATTCAAAAGAGTAATTGTGAGGTCAGATGTTGAAGGAGGAGACCTGGCTCACAATCTGAATTCTAGTTAAACCTAAAGTGTTTGATGGGGTTCAGGGCTCTATTCTTCCAAACCAAACTTGCCCAACCATGCCTTTATTAACCATGTTTTTGCATTAAAACACAGTAATACTGGAACAAACAAGACCTTACCAGAAGTATTTCAACAAAGTGGAAGCATACAATTTTCTATAAATTTAGAAGCTTACCACTGTCCATCCTGAAAAATAAGTTCATAGAATTATCTCTCCTCCACCTATTGAAGTCAAGCAGGCAACGTTCTCTTGGCTTTTGCCAAACTTGGTCTCGCTGATTATACAGCCATGTAGAGAATTGTGATTTGTCACATTACCAGAGTCCAGTACTGGCAGCTTCACAACACTCTGACACTTGGCATTGTTCTTGGTGATGTAAAGCTTGCATGCTGATGCTCGTTCATGGCCTTCTACCAAGGCTGGTTTCACACTTGCGTTTTTGAACGCATGCATTTAAAAAAAAACGCATGGTGAAAAAACGCATGTAAACGCAGCGTTTTTTTGACGCATGCGTTAAATGCATGCGTCAAAAAACGCTGCGTTTACACGCGTTTACATGCGTTTTTGCATGCATTTGCGTTTTTTTTTTTTAGCATTTCCCAAAAAAAAAATTAAAAAAAAGGTAACCAGACTCAACCAATGGGAATAGAGGGGGCATATATGTTTGTCTCTCAATATATTGACCCTAGGGGTACAGAAATTTTCACAGCTTGCTACTGTTTCCCGTGTCATGATGGATCTTTCCTTGGAGAGTTTTTATTTCAACCTGGATTTCAGCTTCAAGATTTTCCTGGCCTGTGCTTTTGCTTGGGAGCAAGACCGAAACCGCCAAAGATGGAGAAGGAGACAGCGTAGGCGTTTTTGGAGGCACCCCATCATTGAAGTGCGTGAGAGCCGTGGAGCCTATCACACGCTCTATGCGGAGCTGAATGCCAACCCGGAGAAATTCCAGGATTACACGAGAATGTCACAAGAATCGTTCCGGGATTTACTGTCTCGTGTCCAAGGATCCATACGGCGACAAGACACACGGCTCCGTAGAGCGATTCCACCCGAGGAACGTCTGCTAGTGACATTACGGTACGTTCCAAAACTAAACCAATGACAGTCCAAATTTTGGTTATGACATGTATTTTATGTTTTTTTTTTTTTCTTTTTTGTTATTTTTAAACACACCATAAAAAGAGTAGATTTTAAATGTTTTTTTTTTGTTTCTTTTTCTTCTAGATTTCTTGCCACAGGAGAGAGTTTATCTTCCCTCCACTTCCAATACCGCCTTGGAATATCAACCCTGTCCGGAATCGTTGTGGACACCTGTCGTGCGTTATGGAATGTACTCCGTGAGGAGTTTATACCATTACCCACCGTGGACATGTGGCGTGAAATTTCTGATAAATTTTTTAACGTGTGTGATTTCCCCAACTGTTTAGGGGGCGGTGGATGGAAAGCACATCCGCATTATCAAACCTGCCAGAACCGGATCTGAGTTTTTTTAACTACAAAAAATATTTTTCGGTAGTTCTCATGGCAATAGCGGATGCGGAGTGTCGCTTCATCGCCATGGACATTGGAGCTTTTGGCCGTGGCAATGATTCCCAGACTTTTAAGAGCTCGGATATGGGCCGTCGTGTGTATGGCAACAATTTTAATTTTCCCCCTCCACAGCCTCTCCCCAACACTCAAGGCCCACCGCTGCCATTTGTTATGGTTGGGGATGAGGCCTTCCAGATGTGTGAAAATCTCCTGAAGCCATATTCTAGTCGGGACTTGGACCACACTAGAAGGATCTTCAACTACAGACTGACCAGGGCCCTAAGAACAGTAGAGTGCACCTTTGGCATTCTGGTTGCTAAATGGCGCATTCTTGCAACAGCCATAAATCTAAAAGTGGAAACAGTGGACGAGGTGGTCAAAGCCTGTGTGGTTCTACACAATTACCTCATTGCTAAGGAGCGACCCCACATTGAACTGGATGAACCAGTTTCACACCCACTGCCCGATTTTCAGCATCACCCGATGTGGTCAACTGCAGCCGTTGGTCTTATGCGGGACCAATTTGCGGCCTATTTTGTTTCCGATATTGGACGGTTGTCATGGCAGGACAATGTTGTGTAAATGTCCTGTTGTATGTTTATCTTTACCAATTATTAAATACTGATACAAATTTTTCAAATTAATAAACTTGAGTGTTGGTTGTGTTGACCGTGTCTCCTATCTTTTTCCTCTCTAAACAAAGGTTGACCAAAGATGGGCAGTAGATATGTATGTATATCATATTTTGTAATCCAAAACCAGGAGTGGGTGATAGATGATGAGGTAATAGTTATTATTTTAATATCATAATTGACCTCTTATATTGTTGCACTCCCTATTTTGGTTTACAAATAATGATATAAAACACTGGCTGCATACTTATAATAATGGAAACAATGTTGATTTATTGGTAACCATGTTGATTTATTGGTAATCTTATTGACGTCATTGCGTCAAGACTGTCACGCTCTCTATAGCCATCAAGTCAAGTGTAAGAAATAATGAATTCATGATAAACATATACATGCTCATGAATTCACAATTTCTTACACCTGGCCAGGTGAGCATAGATATGTAGCGTGTGACAACCATTGTCACATCAGTGTGACAACCATTGTCACATCATTTGTTAGATATAAATAAGAGAATATGGTGAATATACAAGGCAGTAATCAACTCAATAGGTCAGGTGTCTTAACTTATGAGTTTTTGGACATCTGACCGGTTCAGTTGAGTACTGAACTTGATTTCCACCATTTTCTCTTTGTACAGTCACACTAGGTACAAAAACAAAGAGTATGGAAATAACTAATATTTTTTTGGTCAACTCATATCTGTATACTGAAGAAACACATATAGATGTAGTCTTGTATTTTATACTACTGGAGATATGTTTTGGCCAAAAGAATAAGTGTGTGGCGAAGTTTATAGGTGTGTATTGACAGCGGTGAAAGACACAATAAACCAAACATAATTGTTGCAAATTAAAAAATTTTTTATTGAGCCAACAAAGAAATTTCAAAATTTGTTTTTTTGTACCGCAACGCGTTGTACCGCGACGGCTTGTGGTAGAGTGACGTAACCGGGGGGTATTAAGAACTGAAGCCTGGCTCACCGTGGAGGAGGCAGAGGTGGCAGGAGAAGGGGCAATAAAACTGGAAGGGTCTGGAAGTTCGGGGATGGGGCTTAACACATGAGAGGCTTGAGACACACTGGAAGGGTGAGACACAACAGACAATACAGACACATCGGTAGGTGATGGGGGAGGAATACTCAGAGTTTTTTGTTTATGTGTTTTTTGCGTTTTCCTTTGGGTTTTCCTGGTAGGGGGATGTCTTCTTGGGCTAATAGGATGTTGAGTGTTGGCGGGAGACACGTCAGGATCCGGCTCCACAATTTCACAGTCCGTTTCCATTGTGGAGCGCTCGGCAACGCCAGAGTCCAACTGCATCGTAGTGGGGGGGAAACATAAAGCCCTGCCAGGCTCCTGGTGCATCGTTGGGGGGGGAACATTAAACCCCTCCCAGGGTCCTGGTGCATCGTTGGGGGGGGGACCTAAACCCCTCCCAGGGTCCTGCTGCATTGCTGGAGGGGGGGAACATAATGCCCTCCCAGGGTCCTGCTGCATTGCTGGTGGGGGGGAACATAAAGCCCTGGCAGGGTCCTGCTGCATCGGGGTGGGTCCTGCCCAGAAAGCCATGGCTGGGTCCTGCTGCCTCGTGGGGGGGCCGGTGCGATACGCCATGCCTGGGTCCTGCTGCATGGGGGGGGGTCCTATACGCCAGGCCTGGGTCCTGCTGCATCGGGGGGTGTCCTGCCCGGAAAGCAATGCCTCGGTCCTGCTGCATCGGGGGGGGGGGCCGGTCCGATATGCCATGCCTGGGTCCTGCTGCATCGGGAGGGGGCCGGGCCAATAAGCCACGCCAGGGTCCTGCGTCATCGTGGTGTCAGCGGAGGAGGTCCAAGCCGGAGCAGCGGTTGTCACGGTGGCAGTGGGATGTCCAACAGCACTCGTCATCGTGTTGGCGCTGTAGTGGAGTACACCTGTGGATGGAATAGAGGTGGCCGTGGAGTGGTATGCAGCAGAGGTAGGAATGGTGGTTAATCGTGACAGTGACGGCACAGTTGGATATGCCGCCACTGTCTGCTGTAAATTACGACTCTGACTCTGCTGCATAGCCTGCACAAAAGCAACATTGCAGGCCGGCATCACACTCAGCTGGAGATCAGGGCTAAGGTGTTCCGACATGCCCTGCTGTATTTGGTTAAAAAAATGATGAGCTGGCCTCTGGAAGTCGGCTTTAACTTGATCAAGGCTTTTGGTGACATCCTGGATCCGGCAATTTAAGAGGTTATGTGACACATCCATTCTGTCACCTAAAGCCTTGATTGCTTCGTGTAAAACCGAGCTCAAGTGCAAAAACTCGGGCAGCCCTCTGTCGCTGCCGGGATGAGCCCGCAAAAATGGGTGCAGTGAAAGAGGACTGCGAAAGGGGAATACCTGATGGGCCAGCTCCCTGGTCTCCAGTGAGTGTGGAAGGCCCACCTGCTGCTGGATGGCTGGGACGGGTCCGTGGCTGCCGGCTGAAGGACCGCTCCAGAACCTGTTGCGACAGTCGTGCTGTGTGTGCTGTGAAAAAAGAAAACAGAAAATTAATACCAAAATATAACAAGACGGTACATCCTGTGGAATTTAAAATTACATATTATGTCAATGCAATACAACCGGAAGCATGTGAGAAATACTTACGTTCTCATGAGAAGGACCGGTCTTAAAAAGGCCAGCACACGGTGGTATTTGTATAGACGGTGCCTTGCTCCGGAACCACTTGCTGCACGATTCTCTGCGCGAAGGTCCTTGTTGAAGCGGTCCTTCATGGAACGCCAACGTGTTCTTATTTTGTCCACTGTGAAATAACAATAAAATATAATGGTCAGAAAATGTACTTTTGGCCGTGCTCTCTTGACTGTGTGTGATGACAGAAACTCCGAAAAGTTACTTTCATCACACACAGTCAAGAGAGCCCGGCCAAGGTCTCTGCTGCTTCACACTGCAGTGCAATACTTAACAAATGCATTACGGACCCATGGCGGGGCATTCTCCCAGCCATCCCACAACGCTTGGGCCACCTCACTCCACAACCGACGGAGCGTACTGTTGACTGCGTGCTGTGGATCCCGGCTGTCCCATAACAGGACTCGCTCCTGGACCAGGGTGATCAGGAGGTCATTATCGATCCGGTCATCGTCCCGTTGTGAAACCTAAAATTAAAAGAAAATCATATAAGTTTGCTCAATCACATTGGGAAAAAAAAATACCAGAAGATGAGAAATGGCAGGAATATGAAAGTCAACTTTCAGAAAAGGATCATACCAGAAAAATTAAAAGAAAATCAAGGGTACAGAAGATTCAAGAATATTACAATGAGGACAGTCTGCCTTCTATACATACCCGCTGCCGTCTTAACACCGGACCTTGACTCCGCTGCTCCGTCCCTCTCTGTCCCTCAGTAGAAGTGCTCTATAAAAAAAAAAAAAAAAATTGTCTCATGTGTCCATGTGACAGTCAATACTTACCAAGCTGAAGGACAAAAAACTAACCTCACTGACATGATCCACTTCTGACTGACGTGGCTCAAACTCCTCATCAGATGAAGACTCCGCAGAAGACATTCTGATGCATGTTGAAAGAAAAAAAAGGAAGAAATTAGGACATATAGATCCAAAAAATTGAAAATAAATGCATTGGCTAGGATATACTCACATTGCTCTGGGTCTTGTCCACCAATGCGTCCGGACAGTGTCTTGTTTTCTTTGGAGTCTGATGAGAAGTGACCAGAAACTTCCCCCAACCTTCCTTTTATCACCCTGCTGCTATGGGGGAGGCTTATCAGTGTCTAGACAACCTTATCTACAGTCTAAAGACACAAAAGAGAATAGTAAAACCAAAAACACTCAGTTTGAAAAAATGTTGCAGTAATCCGCAAGTGCTAGTAAAAGATGTAAAAAACAGGGTATTTGGTTGATACGTTTTTTGCAAAAAATGTATACTAAGCTGCTCTACCAATCTTCACGGTATACCCTTATCAGAGCAGTCCTAACTAATGTATGCAATCCCTATCTGATGTATTTAAAAACCTGATTATCTGTATATAACCTGTGTGAACAGGGTTCAGAGAGGAAAAATCCATGTGTGCATACAGGGTAGAACAAGTTATCTACAGTCTAGCCAACCTTTGTTAAAAAAAACGCATGCGTCCAAAAACGCATGCAAACGCAGGCACAAAAAAACGCATGCGTCCCTATTGACTCCAATGTATTTTTTGACCCAAAAAAACGCATGAAAACGCATGCGTTTTTATGTGTCCAAAAAACGCCTCTCAAAAATACTACAAGTTGCATTTCTGAAAATGAACGCATGCAGTAAAAAAACGCATGCGATTGAAAACGCGACCAAACGCGTACACAAAAAAACGCATGCGTTTTCAATGTTAAATATAGGAAAAAAACGCATGCGTTTTTTTTGTGCAAAAAACGCTGCAGACAAAAACGCAAGTGTGAAACCACCCTAAGCAATGTGTTTTCAACTATTACATTTTGTAAGGTTTTATCTGCAGGAAACGTATGGGGAAGATCCTTACCTTAGTGGACTTCTAGCCAGTGCTTTTGTGAAAGGACTACAGGGAGACCACCCTCGTTATATCAAAGCCAATGCTGGCTGCAAACACTTTGACGTCCACGGTGGGCCTGAAAATATTCCTGTTTCCAGATTTAGCTTTGATGCCAAGGTAATGCAGTCTGGCTTTTGGATTTTGCTTTATGCATCAATGATTGATGCTAATATATTAAGTCCAAAAGTAGCTTGTTGATAATTTTCATTTTAGTTTTAGGTACCTCATGAATCTTTACTATTGGTGCGCAACCTGAGTCTCGGTGGTCACATGTGGCTCTCGATGCCCTAGACTATGTCATTCTGCACACCTTAAAGGGTTGTCCACTACTCAGACAACCACTTTTGAATCCTTGTTTTCCCCTTTCTAAAATAATAACATCTCTACTCCTCTTTCTACTTATCTCCAATGCCTTCCCCATTAAATCCCTGTTGGCACTGGCTCTCCCAGGGATCGCATATATCTGGTGGAAGTGAGACCAGCAGCCAGCGCTTTTTTTTATTTTATGGGCTCCAAACATTCAGATCAAGAAATGTTGTTATTTTACACGGGGGAAACATAGGGATTCAGAAAGGGTTGTTTTAGTAGTGAACAACCCTTTTTAACTAGGCATATACTACACACCACACTGACTCCGTCTGCATCATTATTGTTGTGAATTCTGTGGCAGAGCTCCCTCCTGTGGTCACAAGTGGTACTTCGGCTGATTCTCTCTGTGAGCTTCCGTTGGTGGAGGAGAGTGGTACTGCGGCTTCTGAGTTTCCTTCCTCAGGTGATGTGGTGAAGTCGTTAGGTGCTGCTCTATTTAACTCCACCTAGTGCTTTGATCCTGGCCTCCAGTCAATGTTCTAGTATTGGACCTGTTTCCTCCTGGATCGTTCCTGTGGCCTGCTGCTCTGCATAGCTAAGTTCCGCTTTTGCTATTTTGTTTGCTGTTTTTTCTGTCCAGCTTGCTTATTTGTTTTTTCCTTGCTTGCTGGAAGCTCTGGGACGCAGAGGGTGTACCTCCGTGCCGTTAGTTCGGTACGGAGGGTCTTTTTGCCCCCTTTGCGTGGTTTTTTTGTAGGGTTTTGTGTTGACCGCAAAGTTACCTTTCCTATCCTCGCTCTGTTCAGAAAGTCGGGCCTCACTTTGCTAAATCTATTTCATCTCTACGTTTGTCTTTTCATCTTTACTCACAGTCATTATATGTGGGGGCTGCCTTTTCCTTTGGGGTATTTCTCTGAGGCAAGGTAGGCTTATTTTCTATCTTCAGGCTAGCTAGTTTCTCAGGCTGTGCCGAGTTGCATAGGGAGCGTTAGGCGCAATCCACGGCTGCCTCTAGTGTGGTTGGAGAGGATTAGGGATTGCGGTCAGCAGAGTTTCCACGTCTCAGAGCTCGTTCTATGTTTTTGGGTTATTGTCAGGTCACTGTATGTGCTCTGACTTCTATGTCCATTGTGGTACTGAATTACCTTATCATAACAGTACTGGAGGCCCAAAGTACTAATGATTCTCAATAGAAGGAAAAAAGAAGTTCTGAGACCATTTTTTTTTCTCTGCACTGTGTTTTGCCTTTTTTTCCCCTAGACATTTGGGTGGTTCAGGACACAGCTGTAGCAATGGACATTAAAGGTCTGTCTTCATGTGTGGATCAGCTCACGGCAAGAGTACAAAATATTCAAGACTTTGTGGTTCAGAATTCTATGTTAGAACCAAGAATTCCTATTCCTGATTTTTTTTTTGGAGATAGAACTAAATTTCTGAGTTTCAAAAATAATTGTAAACTATTTCTGGCTTTGAAACCTCGCTCCTCTGGTGACCCAGTTCAACAAGTTAGGATCATTATTTCTTTTTTACGTGGCGACCCTCAGGACTGGGCATTTTCTCTTGCGTCAGGAGATCCTGCATTAAGTAATATCGATGCGTTTTTCCTGGCGCTCGGATTGCTGTACGATGAACCTAATTCAGTGGATCAGGCAGAGAAAAATTTGCTGGCTCTGTGTCAGGGTCAGGATGAGATAGAGGTATATTGTCAGAAATTTAGAAAGTGGTCCGTACTCACTCAATGGAATGAAGGTGCGCTTGCAGCTATTTTCAGAAAGGGTCTCTCTGAAGCCCTTAAGGATGTCATGGTGGGATTTCCTATGCCTGCTGGTCTGAATGAGTCTGTCTTTGGCCATTCAGATCGGTCGACGCTTGCGTGAGCGTAAATCTGTGCACCATTTGGCGGTATTATCTGAGCATAAACCTGAGCCTATGCAGTGCGATAGGACTTTGACCAGAGTTGAACGGCAAGAACACAGATGTCTGAATGGGCTGTGTTTCTACTGTGGTGATTCCACTCATGCTACCTCTGATTGTCCTAAGCGCACTAAGCGGTTCGCTAGGTCTGCCACCATTGGTACGGTACAGTCAAAATTTCTTTTGTCCGTTACCTTGATCTGCTCTTTGTCATCTTATTCTGTCATGGCATTTGTGGATTCAGGCGCTGCCCTGAATTTGATGGACTTGGAGTATGCTAGGCGTTGTGGGTTTTTCTTGGAGCCCTTGCAGTGTCCTATTCCATTGAGAGGAATTGACGCTACGCCTTTGGCCAAGAATAAGCCTCAGTACTGGACCCAGCTGACCATGTGCATGGCTCCTGCACATCAGGAGGTTATTCGCTTTCTGGTGTTGCATAATCTGCATGATGTGGTCGTGTTAAGGTTGCCATGGCTACAAGTCCATAATCCAGTATTGGATTGGAAATCCATGTCTGTGTCCAGCTGGGGTTGTCAGGGGGTACATGGTGATGTCCCATTTCTGTCTATTTCGTCATCCACCCCTTCTGAGGTTCCAGAGTTCTTGTCTGATTACCGGGATGTATTTGATGAGCCCAAGTCCGATACCCTACCTCCGCATAGGGATTGTGATTGTGCTATCGATTTGATTCCTGGTAGTAAATTCCCAAAAGGTCGACTGTTTAATTTATCTGTGCCTGAGCACGCCGCTATGCGGAGTTATGTGAAGGAGTCCTTGGAGAAGGGGCATATTCGCCCGTCATTGTCGCCATTAGGAGCAGGGTTCTTTTTTGTGGCCAAGAAGGATGGTTCGCTGAGACCTTGTATAGATTACCGCCTTCTAAATAAGATCACGGTTAAATTTCAGTACTCCTTGCCGTTGTTATCTGATTTGTTTGCTCGGATTAAGGGGGCTAGTTGGTTCACCAAGATAGATCTTCGTGGTGCGTATAATCTTGTGCGTATTAAGCGAGGCGATGAATGGAAAACTGCATTTAATACGCCCGAGGGCCATTTTGAGTATCTAGTAATGCCATTCGAACTTGCCAATGCTCCATCGGTGTTTCAGTCATTTATGCATGACATCTTCCGAGAGTACCTGGATAAATTCCTGATTGTGTACTTGGATGACATTTTGATCTTCTCGGATGATTGGGAGTCTCATGTGAAGCAGGTCAGAACGGTGTTTCAGGTCCTGCGTGCTAATTCTTTGTTTGTGAAGGGATCAAAGTGTCTCTTTGGTGTCCAGAAGGTTTCATTTTTGGGGTTCATCTTTTCCCCTTCTACTATCGAGATGGACCCTGTTAAGGTCCAAGCCATCCATGATTGGACTCAGCCGACATCTCTGAAAAGTCTGCAAAAGTTCCTGGGCTTTGCTAATTTTTATCGTCGCTTCATCTGTAATTTTTCTAGCATTGCTAAACCATTGATCGATTTGACCAAGAAGGGTGCTGATGTAGTCAATTGGTCTTCTGCTGCTGTGGAAGCTTTTCAAGAGTTGAAGCGTCGTTTTTCTTCTGCCCCTGTGTTGTGTCAACCAGATGTTTCGCTTCCATTCCAGGTCGAGGTTGATGCTTCTGAGATTGGAGCAGGGGCTGTTTTGTCGCAGAGAAGTTCTGATTGCTCGGTGATGAAGCCATGCGTCTTCTTTTCCAGGAAGTTTTCGCCTGCTGAGCGAAATTATGATGTTGGCAATCGAGAGTTGCTGGCCATGAAGTGGGCATTCAAGGAGTGGCGTCATTGGCTTGAAGGAGCTAAGCATCGCGTGGTGGTCTTGACTGATCATAAGAACTTGACTTATCTCGAGTCTGCCAAGCGGTTGAATCCTAGACAGGCTCGTTGGTCGCTGTTTTTTGCCCGTTTTGACTTTGTGATTTCGTACCTTCCAGGCTCTAAAAATGTGAAGGCGGATGCTTTGTCTAGGAGTTTTGTGCCCGACTCTCCGGGTTTATCTGAGCCGGCGGGTATTCTCAAAGAGGGAGTAATTGTGTCTGCCATCTCCCCTGATTTGCGGCGGGTGCTGCAAAAATTTCAGGCTAATAAACCTGATCGTTGCCCAGCGGAGAAACTGTTTGTCCCTGATAGGTGGACGAATAAAGTTATCTCTGAGGTTCATTGTTCGGTGTTGGCTGGTCATCCTGGAATCTTTGGTACCAGAGAGTTAGTGGCTAGATCCTTTTGGTGGCCATCTCTGTCGCGGGATGTGCGTTCTTTTGTGCAGTCCTGTGGGATTTGTGCTCGGGCTAAGCCCTGCTGTTCTCGTGCCAGTGGGTTGCTTTTGCCCTTGCCGGTCCCGAAGAGGCCTTGGACACATATCTCTATGGATTTTATTTCAGATCTTCCCGTCTCTCAAAAGATGTCAGTCATTTGGGTGGTCTGTGATCGCTTCTCTAAGATGGTCCATTTGGTACCCTTGCCTAAATTACCTTCCTCCTCTGATTTGGTGCCATTGTTCTTCCAGCATGTGGTTCGTTTACATGGCATTCCAGAGAATTTCGTTTCTGACAGAGGTTCCCAGTTTGTTTCGAGGTTCTGGCGAGCCTTTTGTGCTAGGATGGGCATTGACTTGTCTTTTTCCTCGGCTTTCCATCCTCAGACTAATGGCCAGACCGAACGAACCAATCAGACCTTGGAAACATATCTGAGATGCTTTGTTTCTGCTGATCAGGATGACTGGGTGTCCTTTTTGCCTTTGGCTGAGTTCGCCCTTTAATAATCGGGCCAGCTCGGCTACCTTGGTTTCGCCGTTTTTCTGCAACTCTGGGTTCCATCCTCGTTTCTCTTCAGGGCAGGTTGAGTCTTCGGACTGTCCTGGTGTGGATACTGTGGTGGACAGGTTGCAGCAGATTTGGACTCATGTAGTGGACAATTTGACCTTGTCCCAGGAGAAGGCTCAACGTTTCGCTAATCGCAGACGCTGTGTGGGTCCCCGACTTTGTGTTGGGGATTTGGTTTGGTTATCTTCTCGTCATATTCCTATGAAGGTTTCCTCTCCTAAGTTTAAACCTCGTTTCATTGGTCCGTATAGGATTTCTGAGGATCTTAATCCTGTGTCTTTTCGTCTGACCCTTCCAGATTCTTTTTCCATACATAACGTATTCCATAGGTCATTGTTGCGGAGATACGTGGCACCTATGGTTCCATCTGTTGATCCTCCTGCCCCGGTTTTGGTGGAGGGGGAGTTGGAGTATATTGTGGAGAAGATTTTGGATTCTCGTGTTTCAAGACGGAAACTCCAGTATCTGGTTAAGTGGAAGGGTTATGCTCAGGAAGATAATTCCTGGGTCTTTGCCTCTGATGTCCATGCTCCCAATCTTGTTCGTGCCTTTCATATGGCTCATCCTGGTCGTCCTGGGGGCTCTGGTGAGGGTTCGGTGACCCCTCCTCAAGGGGGGGTACTGTTGTGAATTCTGTGGCAGAGCTCCCTCCTGTGGTCACAAGTGGTACTTCGGCTGATTCTCTCTGTGAGCTTCCGTTGGTGGAGGAGAGTGGTACTGCGGCTTCTGAGTTTTCTTCCTCAGGTGATGTGGTGAAGTCGTTAGGTGCTGCTCTATTTAACTCCACCTAGTGCTTTGATCCTGGCCTCCAGTCAATGTTCTAGTATTGGACCTGTTTCCTCCTGGATCGTTCCTGTGGCCTGCTGCTCTGCATAGCTAAGTTCCGCTTTTGCTATTTTGTTTGCTGTTTTTTTCTGTCCAGCTTGCTTATTTGTTTTTTCCTTGCTTGCTGGAAGCTCTGGGACGCAGAGGGTGTACCTCCGTGCCGTTAGTTCGGTACGGAGGGTCTTTTTGCCCCCTTTGCGTGGTTTTTTGTAGGGTTTTGTGTTGACCGCAAAGTTACCTTTCCTATCCTCGCTCTGTTCAGAAAGTCGGGCCTCACTTTGCTAAATCTATTTAATCTCTACGTTTGTCTTTTCATCTTTACTCACAGTCATTATATGTGGGGGCTGCCTTTTCCTTTGGGGTATTTCTCTGAGGCAAGGTAGGCTTATTTTCTATCTTCAGGCTAGCTAGTTTCTCAGGCTGTGCCGAGTTGCATAGGGAGCGTTAGGCGCAATCCACGGCTGCCTCTAGTGTGGTTGGAGAGGATTAGGGATTGCGGTCAGCAGAGTTTCCACGTCTCCGAGCTCGTTCTATGTTTTTGGGTTATTGTCAGGTCACTGTATGTGCTCTGACTTCTATGTCCATTGTGGTACTGAATTACCTTATCATAACACATTATAGACAATGGCCCTGTCAGCACTTACACCCAAATCCCGTTTTGTGGGGTTCTGATATAAGCCCTGATGGTGATACTGAACATAAGGTAAAATGCGATGTGAACATCGCCTTAATCACTGATCGCAGTATTTCCTTACATACAGAGAACAGAGAGTAGTCGTGGCGAACATTTTAACACCCCTCTTCCATTACACAAATACATTTTATTACAACCCCTGGCAAAAATTATGGAGTCACCGGCCTTGGAGGATGTTCATTCAGTTGTTTAATGTTGTAGAAAAAAAGCAGATCACAGACATGGCACAAAACTAAAGTCATTTCAAATGGCAACTTTCTGGCTTTAAGAAACACTAAAAGAAATCCAGAACAAAAAATGTGGTAGTCAGTAATGGTTACTTTTTTAGACCAAGCAGAGGGGAAAAATTATGAACTCACTCAATTATGTGGGAAAAAATAATGGAATCATGAAAAACAAACAAAAAACAATCCAACACATCCCTAGTATTTTGTTGCACCGCCTCTCGCTTTTATTACAGCTTGCAGTCTCTGAGGCATGGACTTAATGAGTGTCAAACAGACTCTTCATCAATCTGCCTCCAACTTTCTCTGATTGCTGGTGCCAGATCAGCTTTGCAGGTTGGAGCCTTGTCATGGACCATTTTCTTCAACTTCCACCAAAGATTTTCAATTGGATTGAGACCCAGACTATTTGCAGGCCATAACATTGACCTTATGTGTCTTTCTTCAAGGAATTTTTTCACAGCTTTTGTTCTATGGCAGGATGCATTATCTTCTTGAAAAATGATTTCATCATCCCCAAACATCCATTCAATAGATGGGTTAAGAAAAGTGTCCAAAATATCAACCTAAACTTGTGCATTTATTGAAGATGTAATGACAGCCATCTCCCCAGTGCCTTTACCTGACATGCAGCCCCATATCATCAATGACTGTGGATATTTGCATGTTTTCTTCAGGCAGTCATCTTTATAAATCTCATTGGAGCAGCACCAAACAAAAGTTCCAGCATCATCTCATTGCCCAATGCAGATTCGCGATTCATCACTGAATATGACTTTCATCCAGTCATCCACAGTCCACGATTGCTTTTCCTTAGCTCATTGTAACCTTGTTTTTTTCTGTTTAGGTGTTAATGATGGCTTTCATTTAGCTTTTCTGTATATAAATTCCATTTCCTTTAGGTGGTTTCTTACAGTTCGGTCACAGACGTTGACTCCAGTTTCCACCCATTCGTTCCTCATTTGTTTTGTTGTGCATTTCCTGTTATGGAGACATATTGCTTGAAGTTCCCGGTCTTGACGCTTTGATGTCTTCCTTGGTCTACCAGTATGTTTACCTTTAACAACCTTCCCATGTTGTTTGCATTTGGTCCAGATTTTAGACACAGCTGATTGAACAACCAACATCTTTTGCAACATTGCGTGATAATTTACCCTCTTTTAAGAGTTTGATAATCCTCTCCTTTGTTTGAATTGACATCTCATGTTGGAGCCATGATTCTTGTCAGTCCACTTGGTGCAACAGTTCTCCAAGGTGTGATCACTTCTTTTTAGATGCAGAATAACGAGCAGATCTAATTTGATGCAGGCGTTAGTTTTGGGAATTGAAATTTAGAGGATGACTCCACAATTTTTTTTTTCTTTCTGCTTGTTCTAAAAAAGTAACCTTTACTGACTACAACGTTTTTTGTTCTTGATTTCTTTTAGTGTTTATTAAAGCCAGAAAGTTGCCATTTGAAATGACTGTAGTTTTCTGCCATGCCTGTGATCCGCTTTTTCCTACAACATTAAACTGAATGAACATCCTCCAAGGCCGGTGGTTATATACCCGTTGTACTCACCTGCTCCCGGCGTGGTACCTGCTTCTCAATGACAGATGGTCTCAGCGCCAGCAGCTTCCTCCAGTGTTGAGCGGTCACTGGTACCGCTCATGAAAATAATGAATATGCGCTCCACCCCTATGGGAGTGGAGTCACGTCCATAGTCATTACTTTAATGAGCGGTACGATGTGACCGCTCAACTCTGGAAGAAGCTGTCGGCGCCCGGAGACCATCTGTGTGAAGCAGGGACAGCGCCGGGAGCAGGTGAGTATGATTTGACAGCTGCCTCTCCCCCACCGACCCCCTGGGAATGACTCGAGTATAAGCCAAGAGGGACACATTCAGTCTAAAAAAATAGGCCGAAAATCTCGGCTTGTACTTGAGTATATACGGTAATTTTTGTCAGGGGTTGTACAATCACAAGTGTTTAGTCCAAGTTGCTCATCTTTTGTTTTTTCCACAGGTGGAGGAGAGAGACTTGCGAATTACATTTTTACCACAATTTCAGGCTTGTGTTGAAGCTGGGACCTACAGCATTATGTGCAGTTATAACAGGCAAGTATTCAGACACACGCCATTGGCAGTCATTACTGGGCTTTATTATAGATCCAGGATTTTAGGACACTGCATTTTTTCGTTGCTGGTTTTCCACAGGTGTCCACACTAAAATGTGTAATACCAATCTACTGTTTATTGCATTTATGTTGCTTTTCTATGAGTTTTCTCTTTTTAATGCATTTTTTTTTAGATTTGATGCTACCTTTTTATTGTGTTGTTTTAGTGCCAAAAAGATTCAATTCTGTACTTTAATTTTCCTATCAGGCAATTTTCCATTTTTGAACCTCTATTTTATCATCCCTTTCTTCCAAAGTGTTTCAACATTTTTATTCACCCTTTGAGTGCTTATTTTTGGGTGGACAAGATGTAGTTTTGTATGGCACTATCCATTTGACCAGATATTTTACTGGAAAATGGGAAATAATTCCATCTGCAGCGCAAAAAAAATGTGATAATTTTTTTGGGGGGTTTGTTTTTACAAAGTATATTGTGCTGTAAAAATGACGAGGAATTATGATTATACAATTCCAAAATTGTATCGGTTTAGTTTTTAAGTGGTAAAAAAAGTAAAATCGATGTACAATATACGGCAATACCATGGCATCGCAGTATAAAGTGAAAAACATTCTGTTATGAAGTCCACCCAGTGGCTGGGCTTCATAGGAGGACCAATATGATGGCCACATGGTGCCTTCAGCACTCTCTCGACTGCCATAACAGTCCATTGGAAAGAATGAGCTAGAAGACAAAAGAGTGCATTAGGGACTTATCCGATGATGCGGAGGAGTGAGAAAAGTGAGACCACTCACAAGTCAGCAACATGAGATAAGCATACAGTATGTACTCAGGAGAAATTGTGTAACAAATTGCACTTTTTTGTTTATTCCTATTAGTCTTTTTTTTAATTAAAAATTTGATGCTAAAGCAACATTTTAGTGTTGTTTTCATGTACTTAGCCCAATGTTATATAGTCGCATGAGGGATGAAAGTGCTCACTACAACTCTACATAAATTTCTTGAGGGGTGTACTTTTGGGGAGTTTCTATTGTTTAGGCACATCAGGGACTCTGCAAACATGACATGCTGTCTGTTATCTATTCCATGTAGTAAGGAATCACCGCACACTCTTGATGAACATTTGCAGAAAGTTTATTTCACATGTAGTGAGTATGACAAAAGCACTGATATGGAAAAAGGTGCAAGAAATTTAGCGACAAAAAAAAATAATGTTTTAACCCTGCCAGAGTCTTATTCATACTGTTGTTGGAGACAAATAACTGACAAGTCCAATTGTTGATACTAGGAAGCATGTCTAGAAGTAAATGGTACCTTATTTGGCTTGCGTTCCTGGGCTCCTGCGCCTTCATCATGTGCGTCTTGTGTTATCTATTCCAGACAATTTTGTGCTCCGGAATCAAATCGTGCTCCTTCCCTTCTGAGCCAACGCATATGGGGTATTAGTGTACTGAGGACTAATTGCACAACAAAATTTATAGATCATTTTCTTCGGTTATCCTTGCGAAATTTAAAAATTTGTGGCTAAAGCAACATTTTTGTGTGAAAAATAAAATTAAATTTTTATCCTTGCACATGTAAATTACCTCTTCAGAGAAAAAGAGGACTTGAACTCTACAGCGCCACCTATTGGAAGTAGCGATCCTACAAGTCACAGTCAACCCTTTAACGAGTCGTGCAATATGACTTAGGGTAAGAGCCAAATCAGTATCTCATTTCGCAGACATGGTGTTTCAGGCTGTTGGCCCTCATCAGTACGAAGCATGAGAACTGATTTGGCTAGGTGAGAGGCTCAGAACTGAGGTCTAAGGGGTAAGGTTTCTCCTTGTGGAGAGTGACATACCAGCTCTGGCTTGTTAAGGTAAGGATGCTTATTCGCCATGCAATGCTCCTCTGGGAAGTTTAATATGTAAATTGCCTCTTCAAAGAAAAAGAGGACTTGAGCTCTATAGCGCCACCTGTTGGAAGTAGTGATCCTACAAGTCACAATCAACCCTTTAATGAGTCTTGCAATATGACTTAGGATTGGAGCCAAATCAGTATCTCAATTCACAGACACGGTGTTTTGGGCTGTTATAGTTTGTCAGGCATACGTAGCATAGTTGTGTGTGCTACCCTTTGCCCTTATTTTTTGGTGTTTTAAATTCACCGAAATAGGTCAAGTTTGGTCATTGGAGGCCGGTTCCAATTCCAAGGCCACAGATTTGCCAGTGTGGTATTTCCGTTACAGCCGTCATATATCTCTGTCCTCCAAGTTTGGGCATTGGAGGCCGGTGTACTTATTTTTTGGCTGTGTGATACTCAAATTCTATACAGCGCTATTTAGCATAAAAAAAAAATTCCAAGGCCACAGATTTGCCAGTGTGGTATTTCTGTGAGAGCCCTCATATATCTCTGCTACAAGTCTGGACATCGTAGGCCGGTGTATTTACTTTTTGGCTGTGTGATACTCAAATTCTATACAGCACTATTTCACATAAATTAACTTTAAAAAAAAAATTGAGTACAGTCTGTTAGGTCAGGCTGAGGCCTGCCTGGTGTTTGGGTTTGAAAAATTGTAGATTTGCAGGCATACTGATCACATATTATTTAGCTACTAATAAAGACATTTGTGTTGTGCATTTGAAATAGTGCAGTAGTCCATTTAAAATGGTTAAGGCAAGGGGCAAGGGACGGAGAAGTGGATGTGATGCTGATGGTGCATCCAGAGGACAAGGCCGTTGGCAAGGTGAGAATGGGCAACAACAAAGACCCACATCTTTTCACTCGACCTTCCTGTCCCAGTTTCTAGGGGACTGCAGCACACCTCTATTGAAGCCAGAGCAGTGTGAAATGGTTGTTGGTTGGATAGCGGATAATGCTTCCAGTCACTTAGCTACCATCACCACCTTGTCTTCCACACGGTCAAGTCTGAGTAGCCGTGAGTGTGGCCAGGATATTCCTCACGATCCTCCTTCCTCCCACCATGCCGAGTGCCCTGAGACAACTGATCCCACACTTGGACGCTCTGAAGAGCTGTTCAATTTTCCATTTCAAGATTCAGAAATCTCTGCCAGTCAATTTGAAGTGGGGAAAGATGAGATCACATGTAGAGCTGCCCAAAGCTTTGACCAGCCCCGGTCACACGAAGGCCATGGTGGGAAAGTGTCGCAAGAGGTGGACGATGATGAGACACAATTGCCAGTAAGTCAGGAGGAGGAGCAGGGTGCGGATGTGGAAGACGAGGTGATGGATGACATAGTGACTGACCCAACCTGGCAGGAGACATGCATAGCAAGGACAGCAGCACAAATGGGGAAGGAGGCATATCCCCCAACAGGCAGGAAGAAGCAGTGTGGTGGCCACAGACAGAAGGCATGCATCTGTTCCCTGTAACGCCAACATGAGTGAAGTTGCCATTCCACCTGTGAGATCTTCCTGAGTCTGGCTATTTTTTAAAGACTCTGCCGATAACCTCAAACAGGCCATTTGCAGCACCTGCCATGCCCGCATCAGCAGGGTAAGCAAAACAACCAGCCTGACCACCACCAGCATAATCAGGCACATGCAAGCAAAGCACCCAACTTTGTGGGCCGAACCGCAGGCTTCAGGACCACTGCCTGCTGGTCACAGCACTGCTTCTTCCACTGTTTTGCATAGAAGCCAATCCCCAGTACACCGTGCATGTGAAGATGCCTCTAGCCCTGCACCTGTTGTGGCCCACAGTCAAGCAGCAAGCCCCTCTATGTCCTTGTCCCAACACATCGTTCAGTTGTCTATAACCCAGGTCACAGTCCTCAATTCTAATATTTCTCTTCTGCTTGCGCTAGAAATGCTGCCTTTTAGGCTTGTTGAGACGGAAGCTTTCCGCAACCTGATGTCGGCGTCCATCCCAAGGTACTCGGTCCCCAGTCGCCACTATATCTCCCAGTGTGCCGTACTGGCATTACACCAGCATGTGTCCCACAACATTACCCGTGCCCTCAACAATGCTGTTACTGGGAAAGTCCACCGATCCACAAACACGTGGACAAGTGTTTGTGGGCAGGGATGGTACATCTCAATGACGGCACACTGGGTTAACATAGTGGAAGCCGGGACCCAGTTGGATCTTGGGATGTAACACATCCTCCCCACGCCGAGGATTGCTGGCCCTACGTCAATCAGGGTTGCCCCCACAGTCTACAGCTCCTGTACCTCCTCCTCCTCCATGTCTGAAATCAACACATTAGTCAGAAGCTGGAAGCACTGCAGCAGTGCCTCAGCCAAGCAGCAACAGGCTGTGCTGAAGCTAATCTGCATAGATGACAAACCGCACAATGCAGAAGAGTTGTGGACAGCGCTCAAAGTGAAAGAGCAGTCAGATATTTGGATGACACCGCTGAACCTACAGCCAGGCATGGTCTTGTGTGTGACAATGGCCGGAACCTTGTGGTGGCTCTGAGGCAAGGTGACCTCACACACGTACCTTGCTTGGCCCATGTGGTTAACCTCGTTTTTGAACGTTTTCTGAAAAGCTACCTGGAGCTGCCAGATCTGCTAGTGAAAGTACGCCGTCTGTCTGCCCATTTTAGAAAGTCAGCTTCAGCTTCAGCCACCCTTGCCGTGCTTCAGCAGCGTTTTCAGCTTCCAGCTCACCGACTGTTGTGTGATGTCCCCACACGCTGGAACTCTATGCTGCATATGTTGGAAAGGATTTGTGAGCAGCAGAGGGCCGTTGTTAACTACCAACATCAACAAGGCCGTCGAATTTCAGGTGAGACTCCACACATAAGACCTCAGGACTGGACATGGATGTCAGACATATGTAACATCCTCCAAAACTTTGATGACTGCACCAAGATGGTGAGCGGTCATGACTCCATAATTAGCATCACCATCCCACTTCTCAGCATTCTGAAAAACTCTCTGCTCACAATCAAAGAGGATGCATTGCAGGCGGAGCACGAGGACATGGAGAAAGGAAACATACAGGGGGATTACACTCAGCCCAGCCTCATGTCTTTTCAACGTGGATTGGTAGGCAATGAGGAGGAGAAGGAAAAACAGGAGCTACTTTCATGCTCTATAGAGGGTACTACAAACACATCTGTATTAGCTTCTGTTCAGCGGGTATGGCCTGAGGACAGGGAGGAGGAGGACATTCGTCAGTCGTCCTGTTGGTGAGAACACGGAAGTCTTGCCTGTTAGCAGTCTGGCACGCATGGCTGACTTTATGTTGCGCTGCATTTCACGTGACCCTCGGATTATCAAAATTTTGGGTGACAGTCGTTACTGGTTGGTGACACTTCTAGACCCACGCTACAAGGAGAACTTTCAATCTCTTCTGCCTGAGGCAGAGAGGTGTACTAAAATGTTGTAGTACCACAGGACCCTTGTAGCGGAATTACTTAGATAATTCCCATGTGAGTACGCTGGCAGCAGACGTCAGAGTTTGTTGTACAACCAAGGACTCCAAGCGAAAGAGACAGAAGTACAATCCAGCTCAGACAGGGGAACAATGGCCAAGTTCTGGGACAGTTTTCTCAGACCCTCCCATCGTGGCGGCACAGAGGCAAGGGGTGCTGTCACAAGAAGTGCAATGTTTGGGAAGATGGTGAGGGAGTACCTTGCAGATCGTACAAACGTCCTCCGTGATTCCTCTGTGCCTTTTAATTATTGGGTATCGAAGCTGGACACATGGCATGAACTGGCTCTCTACGCCTTGGAGTTCCTGGCCTGCCCTGCTGCTAGCGTTCTGTCAGAGCGGGTTTTTAGTGCCGCTGGTGGAATTATAACAGATAAGCGCATCTGCCTGTCAACTGAAAATGCTGACAGGCTGACTCTTATAAAAATGAACAAGACCTGGATTTGGAAAGACTTCTGTACACCACCAAGTGAAAACAGTGAAACATAACCTCAAATACATTCTCTTTTTTGGGGAGGTGTATTCTCATGCACCTCTTCACAACCACACATGGGTATACGCTTCCAGATTTGGTCTGTTTGTTCTTATCCTCCTTCTTATCCTCATCCTCCTCATCCAGAACCACTATATCACCAGGGTGAACGTGGTCTGTACGGTGCATTTTGGCCAAGGGTGCTGTGATGGTACTCTTTTAAAGGACAACACATTGGGGAATTGGGCATGACATTACATTGGGCCTACTTCTTAACTCGGTCGCCTGCAATCTGTCCTGTACCTGCCAGTAGATCACCACGGTGAAAGTGCTCTGTACTTTTATAGGCCAGTGAATTGTGGGCAAGGGGGCTGTGATGGCACTATTTTTTTAAGTCCAAAAAGGGCAACACATTGGGGAATTGGGCATGACATTCCATTGGGCCTACTTCTTAACTCAGTCGCCTGCAATCTGTCCTGTATCTGCTAGTAGATCACCAGGGTGAACATGCTCTGTACGGTGCATTTTGGCCAAGGGGGCTGTGATAGCACTCTTTTACTCTTAAAAAAAAAAAAGGATCCCACATTTGGGAATTGGGCATGACATTTCATTGGGCCGACTTCTTAACTTGGTCTCCTGCAATCTAAAATGTACCTGCCACTAGATCACCAGGGTGAACGTGCTCAGTACTGTTATAGGCCATTGAAGTTTGGGCTAGGGGCATGCGATAGCACTAGTGTATTTTTAAAAAAAGGTACCCCCAATGGGGAATTGTTTGGCAGATCATGCACTGCATTACAAGTCTCAGAGACCCACACCACTACATTGGTCCTAATTCTTAACTTTGTCTCCTGCAATGTCTCTTCCTTATCTCCGACGACATGACCTGGGTGAACATGCTTTGTACTGTTATAGGCCCGTGAAGTTTGGGCACGAGGGGCTGTGATGGCAATAGTATATTTTTTAAAAAAGGTACCCCCCATTGGTGAAACCACATCCATGATGGCAAACACTTCACATTTGTGTACCTTAAAGCACTCACTTGAAAAGCTCCTTTTTGTGTTGCCTGGTTGCTCAAATTGGACACAATACACTTCATATAAATTTGATAAAGCAATGCTGTTAGTTTGGCTCAGTAGTTCATTAAAATATAGCTTTGTCCACTATATTAGTTTCTCTCCTTGAGAGCCATAACTTTGGTTGCCTCAAATGTACAAATGGCGAATATAAAAATGGCGATTTGTAAACAAGATTGAAATACTGTACACCGAATGCATTCAGACAATCACATAGCTGCATGTCTTGGAAAACATTTACAGATGTGACAGGCAATGCTCATAGTGACATAATCTTGATAAATGTTTGTTTACTTACTCCACAAACAGTTCGAAACCTCTATGTTTGCTGTTTGTCATTGTAAAACATTAAGGTTTACTGATACTCTGCCTGTGGTGGTTTGATCTAAATCCTTGTGACTTTTACTTTCTAGGGGTTTATGGCCCCTCGTCTGATGAGTCCATGATATCTGTTTCATCCAACCTTGAAAAGTGGCCACTTGAAGGTCTGGGTTAAACTAGAGTTACTACATAGTGTAAATCACTATATAAGACCAGAGAAGCATGACTAAGACAGATGCCAAAACTGAGGTACCTGTACATGTAAAGTGTGCTGATACCTGCATAATTGGGGACGCCCATGCAGTGTAGATAATCTCCCAGGGGTTCTCTGTCTTGGTGTTGCTTCTAGGATATTCCAGACGGATGATATTTTAAAGCCTCATGGTGATGATCTAAGTAGACTGTATGAAGTTAATCTTCATATATACGTAATCAGTATATTTATGTAATCCTTGTATGTACTTATAAACCTTTGTATGTTATTGTTAACATCTACAAAAATGTACGCACTCACACTATTCAATCTTAATATTCCTTGAACTTTGTAGTTTGCAATGAAATTGCTTTGTATTGCAAGTATTAGCCTTTTTTAAAGCCGTATCTGAACCTTCGTGTTAAAAACATGGCAAACACAATTGCCAAATTCTCCCATAAATAATTCTGCAAAGAGGGAACAATCATACCATTAAAAAATACGAATGAGTTTTCCTGGGCCCATCCAGTATGTGGGTTCCAAGGCCTAATGGGGTGCATATGACTATGCAGCAGGGCTGGCCTTGCCACCAATGTATAAAACAAAGGAGTACGGAGTACAAAATGCATATTGTGAAGTGGATTTTCATGGGCCCATCCACTATGTGGGTTCAAAGGCTTATTGGGGTGCATATGAATTGGTAGCAGGGCAGGCCTTGAATTTAATGCAACACTTTTTCAGGAGTCCCCCCTGGACATCTTATGACAGGGGTATTGTGGTGCGTCGTAATTCTTGGCAGCCCATCCACTCATAGCATAGGCTACAACAGCTTAGGAGACCCACTGTTTCATAATGGCCCTTTAAGAAGATTAATGCCGCCTGATGCACCAGTAAAAATAGGCTCTGTGACTTTAAGAGTCCCTCCTTCGTAAATGAACAAGATGGGTCTGCTTATGTGTCACACACCGCATGGACAGCTAGGGGTGTTAAATGTTGCAGTGACATTTCCCAGTGAATGCATTTGTAATGGTTGAAAGCAATGCTAAAGTTGAAAAACGCTGCGTCTGAACTAAGCCTAAGTGGGAGAGGAAATTTTCGGTCTGGGGTTAAATATTTGGCCTGACAGGCAAGTCATTAACCTGCAAAGGATGTACCTTGACATATTTCCCAGTAAAACCCGTTTTGGTTTCGTTTTAATGTGTCTTTTGTGGCCCCGGGAAAAATGGCATGAATCTCGGAAAAAAATGATTAAAGCTGTGAACTAGGAGTCAGGAATGCTTCCCGGGGTGATCCCCATGAGGTTCCTGTGTCATTTGAGCAGTGTTTCCATCATTTTCAGACATTTTTATACCTTAAAAGGACCCCCGGGGGGGGTTCGCAGTAAAAATACTCGGGTCTCCCATAGACTTACATTGGGCTCGTTGTTCTGGCCGAGTACCCGAGTATTCCAATTTGCTCGACCCAAGCAACGAGCACCCGAGCATTTTAGTGCTCGCCCATCACTAGTAAGGAGGCTTATTCGCCGTGCAATGCTCCTCTGGAGCATCCTTGCACATTGCTATAATTCATGTGAAGCACCTAAAGGGTTAATAAACTTCTTTATTGTGGTTTTGAACACTTTGAGGAGTGCGGTTTTTTAAATTTTGTCACTTTTGGGTATTTTCTGTCACATTGGCCCCTCAAAGTCACTTCAAATATGATGTTGTCCCTAAAAAATTGGTTTTGTAAATTTTTTTGGAAAAATGAAATATTGCTCATAGACATAAACATTTAATCCTTCTAACTTCCTAATAAAAAAATGTTTAAAAAATTATGCATATGCAAAGTAGGCATGTGGTAAATGTTAGTTATATCACGCAAAATACTTAGTGAATATCTGGTTAAAGGGCATAAAAATTAAAAGTTTGAAAATTGCGAAATTTTCACAAATAAATGCAAAAACCATTGACTTAAATTTACCGCTAACAGTACAACAGTCTCGTTAACCTGCATTCCTTTGTTTACCAAACCTGACAAGAGGAGAAGTGAGTGCAGACTATAGAAGGCGATAACCTTTCTAGCTGACTGAGATTCAACATTTATCTCCTGCTTTAGTCCACACTCCCTCCTCTGCTTGTCCTGTCAGGATCGGTGAACAGAGGAATGAGTGTTGTTAATGATGACTGTCCAGAACTTTGCCCTTACCCAACTGTCTCCAGCAGACGTCTTTATGGAGCTCGTCCAACAATCTCACGAATGGGAAACTGCTGGGAACTGACTTATTTAAACTCCTGATAGTGCACTAACTAAAGATTACCTTTTTTGCTAATTTTTTGCTAAATAAAGGAATTGAGTACAAATTTAAATATTTAAATGTACTTTTATTTTATTTATTTTTATTACATTTTTCGAAGTATTCCTTTAATGTGTGTAGAAGATACAGAAACAGGTTGATTAACACACCTAGTTGTTTCTGTGTCTCCTCGCTTCACAATTTCTTCTCCACCAGAGACTAGGAATCTGGCACACCTATTTTCGATATTGGTGGGGGTAATCTCAGCAGTCAGCCCACCATTTAGATATTTATTGCATCATACTGATATGCCATGAAGGTATTGTGCTGGAAACCCTCCGTAATGTGGTCTTAATTTGGTTTCCCTATAATATAACTTCAAGCTAGAACTATTAAAGGGCTTGAATAGGAATTGGGGATTGTCCTTAGGATAGGTCATCAATTTCAGATTGATAGCAGTGTGACACCCGGCAACCCCACCGACAAGGTTTTCTCGGTGCTGGTAACAGATGGAAGTGAATAACTGCAGAAGAGAAATACACAACTGTCAACTGCACAGTGGCCGTGGCCGAATGCTATACGTCCAACCCTTTTTGAATGAATGGGGGTGAATCTGTAGTACCATGCTGGGGCCACAAAATACTTAACTGAGCTCTGCAGTTCCACTCCGAAGCTGATCATTTCTGGCCAGCACCAAGAACAGTTGATCGTTGGGGGCGCTAGGTGTAGCACCCACACCAATCTAATATTGATCACCTTTCCAAAAGATAAGCAATCAGTAAAGTCATGGTCAACTCCATAAAAGCTTTATTTTCCCACTGATGACGTGATTTAAATTTATTTGTGTTTTGCAGAGTAAATGGAGTTCCCGCTTGTGCTAATAAAAAGCTACTATCTGACATCCTGCGCTCAGAGTGGGGCTTTAAAGGTTATGTTGTAAGTGATGAAGGCGCAGTTGAATTTATTATGTGGGCACACAAGTACACCAGCAGCTTTCTGGAAACAGCCATTGGTGAGTCCTCAGAATAATCATCTACCTGGAAGGCCCCTGATGTTGGTTCAGTCTAATGCAGTGTTTCTCAACTTCAGTCCTCAAGACCCCACAGCAGGTCATGTTTTCACGATTTCCTTAGTATTGCATAGGCGATGGAATTAATGCTTGAGCAGGTGATGAAATTATCACCTGTGCAATACTAAAGAAATCCTGAAAATATGACCTGTTGTGGGGTCTTGAGGACTGGAGTTGAGAAACACTGGTCTAATGTATTTAATGAGGTCCCCAGAAACAAAGATTGCTGTGAAGAGAGTTCTTTAGCTTTGAGCTCTCATTGGTCATTTAAAGATGAAAGGCAACAGACTTGTGTCTTAGACCCTTTGCAATATATTTTTTTTTTATCAACTAAAAATAAATTATCAACAGAATTATGAGTCCAATCCTCAGTTTCAATTCCTACACAACAACAAGGAGAAAATAAGATGGCACTTAAAGTGAGCTGCAGCTGTAAACATGCCCTAGAACATTGACTACTCACTGTATACAGAGTCGTGATTGAAGGAACACCCCTACACACCAAGGACTCAAAGCTGGAGACTGCTGAGAGGAATAAAGTTTTCTTCCGGTAGCCGTGCTTTCAGTTTGGTGGCTTGGCAGCTTTAGAATGCTCTTAACCTGCAAATTAACCCATACCTTCAATTTAATAGCTTTTGGGGACATGACAGGTTCCATTTAAGTTCTTTCTTAATTTGTTACCGAATGGTAACCTCTTTATAGCTGTTACTGTTCGATATCAGTTAAAGTATGCAAAAATGCTGGACTAGTAGAAACAGCAAGATTTCTTTTCTACAAGAACAGCTGCAGAGAGTCGTGTGCGCCTACTGTGCTTTCCAGGATACCATAAACCAGTAGTACGTACACTACTTTGCTAGAAAGTTGGGCCCTCTTGGGGGACGTTAGAGCTGCTTCTGAAGGTTTTGGTAGTGGACTGGAAATTTTAGACAAATCATCAGTCTGGGGCTACCCACGTTTTTACTAAAGGAGCACTCCCATCAACATTTTATCCCCTAAATATATTGCAGTCATCATATTATATAACACTGTGTAATTACAATTGCTAATTTTGCCTTTCTGCCCAGGTAATTCTTCTCCTTTCCATTAGGCATATGACATCATGTAATTAAAAACTGGCTAGCTGAATCCTTCTAAACTCTATGTAGCAACTGAAAATCAATTTCCCCTTCATGAGTCACTGCAAAAGTACCTGGCAGGGGTAGGAGGGATCAGCTGGGTCAGGAGTTGAAGAAGGGGATTGATTTATGCAAGGAAAAGAGACTTCCTGAGATTTTAAAAAGAATTTGAGTGCTTCTTTAACCCCTTCCCGACCCATGACGCCACGTAGGCGTCATGAAAGTCAGTGCCAATCCGACCCATGACGCCTATGTGGCGTCATGGAAAGATCGCGTCCCTGCAGATCGGGTAAAAGGGTTAACTCTAATTTCACCCGATCTGCAGGGACAGGGGGAGTGGTACTTTAGCTTCCCCCCCCCGTGGCTACGATCGCTCTGATTGGCTGTTGAAAGTGAAACTGCCAATCAGAGCGATTTGTAATATTTCACCTCAAAAACTGGTGAAATATTACAAGCCAGCCATGGCAGATGCTGCAATATCATCGGCCATGGCTGGAAACACTGATATGCCCTCCCACCCCACCAATCGCCCCCCCCCCACCCCACCAATCGCCCCCCCCCCCACCCCACCAATCGCCCCCCCCAGTCCACCGATCTGTGCTCTGCTCCCCTCCGTCCTGTGCTCCGCTCCCCCGTCCTCCTGTCCGCTCCCCCCCCCGTGCTCCTATGCCACCCCCTCGTGCTCCGACGCCCCCCCGTGCCCTGATCCCCCCCCCCCCCTTATACTTACCAAGGCTCCCGGTGTCTGTCCGTCCATCCGTCTTCTCCATGGGCACCACCATCTTCCAAAATGGCAGGCGCATATGCAGTGCGCCCGCCGAGTCTGCCGGCCGGCAGATTCGTTCCATGTACATTTTGATCACAGTGATCCAAAAAAAAAAAAAAAGTATAGGTAGGAACAATAATAAAATAAAGAAAAAATTTTTTTTTCCACTACAGTTAGAACTAGGGTTAAGGTTAGGGTTAGGGAATGTGCACACGTATTCTGGTTTTTATAAATCCGCAGTGCAAAACCGCTGTGGATTTATTGCGGATTTAACGCTGTTTTTCTGCGGATTTCACTGCGGTTTTCTATTGGAGCAGTTGTAAAACCGCTGCGGAATCCGCAGAAAGAAGTGAAATGTGCGGAATGTAAACCGCTGCGTTTCCACGCAGTTTTTTCCGCAGCATGTGCACAGCGTTTTTTGTAAATTCATGGGAAACTGCTGCGGACCTGCAGCGGCAGAAACGCTGTGGATCCGCAGCATTTTCCACAACGTGTGCACATGCCCTTAGAATTAGGCTATGTGCACACGGTGCGGATTTGGCTGCGGATCCGCAGGGGATTGGCCACTGCGGATTCGTAGCAGTTTTCCATCAGCTTTACAGTTCCATATAAACCTATGGAAAACCAAATCCGCTGTGTCCATGGTGCGGAAAATACCACGCGGGAACGCTGTGTTGTATTTTCTGCAGCATGTCAATTCTTTGTGCGGATTCCGCAGCGTTTTACACCTGTTCCTCAATAGGAATCCGCAGGTGAAATCTGCGCAAAAAACACTGGAAATCCACGGTAAATCCGCAGGTAAAACGCAGTGCCTTTTACCCGCGGATTTTTCAAAAATGGTGCGGAAAAATCTCACACGAATCCGCAACGTGGGCACATAGCTTTAGAGTTGGGGTTGGAATTAGGGCTAGGGTTGGAAATAGGGTTAAGTTTAGGCTTGTAGTTAGGGTTATGGTTAGGGGTGTGTTGGGGTTAGGGTTGTGGTTAGGGGTGTGTTGGGGTTAGGGTTTGGATTAGGGTTAGAATTATGTTTAGGGTTGAGATTAGGGTTAGGGGTGTGTTGGAGTTAGAATTGAGGGGTTTCCACTGTTTAGGCACATCAGGGGTCTCCAAACGCAACATGGCGCCACCATTGATTCCAGCCAATCTTGCGTTCAAAAAGTCAAATGGTGCTCCCTCCCTCCTAAGCCCCGACATGCGCCAAAACAGTGGTTTACCCCCACATATGGGGTACCAGCATACTCGGGACAAACTGGGCAACAACTATTGGGGTCCAATTTCTCCTGCTACCCTTGTGAAAATAAAAAACTGCTTGCTAAAACATCATTATTGAGGAAAGAAAAATTATTTTTTTATTTTCACGGCTCTGCGTTATAAACTTCTGTGAAGCACTTGGGGGTTCAAAGTGCTCACCACATATCTAGATAAGTTCCTTTGGGGGTCTGGTTTCCAAAATAGGGTTACTTGTGGGGGGGGTTTACTGTTTAGGCACATCAGGAGCTCTGCAAATGCAATGTGACGCCCGCAGACCATTCCATCAAAGTCTGCATTTCAAAACGCCACTACTTCCCTTCCGAGCCCCGACGTGTGCCCAATCAGTGGTTTACCCCCACATATGGGGTATCAGCGTACTCAGGACAAACTGGGCAACAATTATTGGGGTCCAATTTCTCCTGTTACTCTTGTGAAAATAAAAAATTGCGGGCTTAAACATAATTTTTGAGGAAAGAAAAATGATTTTTTATTTTCACGGCTCTGCGTTATAAACTTCTGTGAAGCACTTGGGGGTTTAAAGTGGTCACCGCACATCTAGGTTAGTTCCATGGGAGGTCTAGTTTCCAAAATGGGGTCACATGTGGGAGAGCTCAAATATTTAGGCACACAGGGGCTTTCCAAACGCGACATGGTGTCAGCTAACGATTGGAGCTAATTTTTCATTCAAAAAGTCAAATGGCGCTCCTTCCCTTCCAAGCCAGGCCGTGTGCCCAAACAGTGGTTTACCCCCACATGTGAGGTATCACTGTACTCAGGAGAAATTGCCCAATAAATTTTAGGATCCATTTTATCCTCTTGCCCATGTGCAAATGAACAAATTGAGGCCAAAATAAATTTTTTGTGAAAAAAAAGTACTTTTTCATTGTTAAGGATCAATTTGTGAAGCACCTGGGGGTTCAAAGTGCTCACTACGCATCTAGATAAGTTCCTTTGGGGGTCTAGTTTCCAAAATGGGGTCACTTGTGGGGGAGCTCCAATGTTTAGGCACACAGGGGCTCTCCAAACGCGACATGGTGTCCGCTAAAGATTGGAGCCAATTTTTCATTGAAAAAGTCAAATGGCGCTCCTTCCCTTCCGAGCCCTGTCGTGCGCCCAAACAGTAGTTCCCCCCCACATATGGGGTATCGGCATACTCAGGACAAATTGTACAATAACTTTTGGGGTCCAGTTTCTCTTTTTACCCTTGGGAAAATTAAAAAAATGTTGCTAAAAGATCATTTTTGTGACTAAAAAGTTAAATGTTAATTTTTTCCATCCATGTTGCTTCTGCTGCTGTGAAGCACCTGAAGGGTTAATAAACTTCTTGAATGTGGTTTTGAGCACCTTGAGGGGTGCAGTTTTTAGAATGGTGTCACTTTTGGGTATTTTCAGCCATATAGACCCTCAAACTGACTTCAAATGTGAGGTGGTCCCTAAAAAAATGGTTTTGTAAATTTCGTTGTAAAAATGAGAAATCGCTGGTCAAATTTTAACCCTTACAACTTCCTAGCCAAAAAAATGTTGTTTCCAAAATTGTGCTGATGTAAAGTAGATGTGTGGGAAATGTTATTTATTAACTATTTTGTGTCACATAACTCTCTGGTTTAACAGAATAAAAATTCAAAATTTGAAATTTTCAAAATTTTAGCCAAATTTCCATTTTTTCACAAATAAACGCAAAAATTATTGACCTAAATTTACCACTAACATGAAGCCCAATATGTCACGAAAAAACAGTCTCAGAACTGTTAGGATCCGTTGAAGCGTTCCTGAGTTATTACCTCATAAAAGGACACTGGTCAGAATTGCAAAAAACGGCCAGGTCATTAAGGTCAAAATAGGCTGGGTCATGAAGGGGTTAAGTAAAAAGGGCAACCTCAAATTTGTGATTGGTGCTTGTAATCACTTGCTGACTTTCTTATGTAAAAACACAAAGTTGGAGGAAGCACAGCATTTTAATTTTTGCTATTTGTCTTTAGCTTCCGTGACCTCTGGATGCAATTTGGAGCTGTCCTTCAATCTGAAAGACAATGTTTTCATGAAAATACAAGATGCAGTGAATTTGGGAAACATCACGCTGGAGGTAAAGAATAGCATAAGGAAAGATAATTATTTCTGGCTCAAAATGAAAAGCCCCTTTTTGTACCAATATATTCCATCCAAGAATTACCCTGCTATATTAGATTATGTCAAACAGAAACTAGACGTAACAGCTCATAAAAACCAAAATTATAATCAGAACACTGATTTAAAATAAATATAAAATAATGTGGGCGACTACGTCCAGTAATTTGAATGGCAGACCATTCGGGTTAAACACCAAAAAGAGCCAACAGGACATGCAAAATAAATTAGATAAAAGGGACAAAAACGGAAAATAACTATTGAAAAAATGCCTTTATTGAGGTGAATGGCAAATTGATACAATTTTAGTTATTTTCCGTTTTTGTCCCTTTTATCTAATTTATTTTGCATGTCCTTTGGGCTCTTTTTGGTATATTAGATTATGTGTAGAATTCAGTTAATACCCAAACCTTGCAGTCATTCTCCGAATCCCCATACGCCATGTGCCTTGTAAAAGTTCTTTAATATTTTTATTGTAAGACATTTTTACTGTTTGCTTGTTAAAAAAAAAAATCAACAGAATATGTCATGGCTGGTGATCTATGACATCATCCTTTTCCACTGAGCACCATGATACTACTTTTTACTGTTCAAATTGTATATAGATTCTAAGTGCCAGAAAATAGACAGTAACCTGTCTTCTGACTGTATGATCCACTAGACGGTGAAACAACGCCTGTACCCCCTGTTCTACACCCGAATGCGGTTGGGAGAATTTGATCCTCCAGACATGAATCCTTACAGCTCTTTAGATCTTAGTTCTGTTCAGAGTCAAGAACACAGAGACCTCGCTGTGGAGGCTGCTATTAAGAGCTTCATCCTGCTCAAGAACATTGTGGACACCTTGCCTATGGACTTGCAGAGCATCAAAGGGAAGAAATTTGGGGTGAGAAGCCTTCTTATATTTTGCGCTATTTTTGACACTATGTCTGACCTATTTGCTCTACAAATCAATTTTGTTTTAATACCTTATTCTATCTGCATTACAAAGTATGTACCCCAATTAAAGAGTTATTCCTACAATATCAATCATATCTCAGTAGCTTAAAATCCTGAAATAAAGTTGTCAAATGCAAGCAATTTCCAAAAATGCTCACTGCTCTAAATATATCCCCCCTGAAATACAGCGTGTCAGAAGCTTTGGCCTACGTGGTTGGCCATTGATATGTCCTTTAGTTTGTTCATGACAGGTTACATGTGCCCAATAGATAGTTGCTGTTCTTCTATAGTCGGTATGCTCTTCTTACTTTGCAGTGAGACACCACATGTTTGACTGCACCGCCTTTACCGTAGAGGGTGGACATGGGCACAGAGCGCCAGCTCCATTTAAAAGAGGAACAGCTATTATCCTCCCCAACTGTGCCCTGACTGAGTGATAGACGAAGTAGACTAAGAGCAGGCGCACCAGTTACTAAACCACCAGTGGTTTTTCACTTTAAAAACATGAACATTTTTTTTTACAATGGACATCTCTGATCTATGACTGGATCTTTATTTATATTGTATTAAAGAGATGCCGGCTTTGCTGCTCACAACAACGAACAAATCACAGCTCGACTTTAAATGTTTTAAACCACTTTGGTAATATGAAAGCTGATTCGTGATTGGTTGCTATGGGCAACAAATACAGGTTTTACAGCTTGAAGAGGATATATAAGGGAAACCTATCCAAATCACGTACAGATTTGTAGGGTTAGAAACTTACTCAGGGAAGTAGGGATGGAGAATAATTACCGTACATTTATTCGTATAATATTAGAAACCGTGCACAGCACCTTGTCTCCTCCTGTCAGCGCTGACCTGTGGCATCATTAGACCACAGAGGAGTACCTAAGGATGTTATAGTGGTCATATGGTCAACACTGAAAGACCACCTTTCACACTTCACACTGTGCCCAGACACAATTATGGAGAAGCTGGAAAAAAAATTCACCAGTATCTGAAGCCATAAATTGATTACTTTAGAGGGGTTATTAAAGTACAAGGAATTTGAAAAAAATAGTGGATTCTACAATAAACCCTGTAATTCAGTGAACAGAGCATTTGGATTCCTAGGGTCTGAGAAGTTTTAACCAAGCATGATTTTGACTAATGTCAAATAGATGATAGTTAGGTCAGATTACGTATGAAGATTTGCCATATGGCGCCATGCAGAGTCACATGGATGTCCATGGCTGCACCGTATGGTGCCGTACAGAGTCACATGGAGTGTCCATGGCTGCACCGTATTGTGCCGTACAGAGTCACATGGAGTGTCCATGGCTGCACTGTACGGTGTCATACAGAGTCACATGGAGTGTCCATGGCTGCACCGTATGGTGTCATACAGAGTCACATGGAGTGTCCATGGCTGCACCGTATGGTGTCATACAGAGTCACATGGAGTGTCCATGGCTGCACCGTATGGTGTCATACAGAGTCACATGGAGTGTCCATGGCTGCACCGTATGGTGTCATACAGAGTCACATGGAGTGTCCATGGCTGCACCGTATGGTGTCATACAGAGTCACATGGAGTGTCCATGGCTGCACTGTACGGTGTCATACAGAGTCACATGGAGTGTCCATGGCTGCACCGTATGGTGTCATACAGAGTCACATAGAGTGTCCATGGCTGCACCGTATGGTGTCATACAGAGTCACATGGAGTGTCCATGGCTGCACCGTATGGTGTCATACAGAGTCACATGGAGTGTCCATGGCTGCACCGTATGGTGTCATACAGAGTCACATGGAGTGTCCATGGCTGCACCGTATGGTGTCATACAGAGTCACATGGAGTGTCCATGGCTGCACTGTACGGTGTCATACAGAGTCACATGGAGTGTCCATGGCTGCACCGTATGGTGTCATACAGAGTCACATGGAGTGTCCATGGCTGCACCGTATGGTGTCATACAGAGTCACATGGAGTGTCCATGGCTGCACCGTATGGCGCCATGCAGAGTCACATGGAGTGTCCATGGCTGCACTGTACGGTGTCATACAGAGTCATATGGAGTGTCCATGGCTGCACCGTATGGTGCCATACAGAGTCACATGGGTGTCCATGGCTGCACCGTATGGTGTCATTCAGAGTCACATGGAGTGTCCATGGCTGCACCGTATGGCGCCATGCAGAGTCACATGGAGTGTCCATGGCTGCACTGTACGGTGTCATACAGAGTCACATGGAGTGTCCATGGCTGCACCGTATGGTGTCATACAGAGTCACATGGAGTGTCCATGGCTGCACCGTATGGCGCCATGCAGAGTCACATGGAGTGTCCATGGCTGCACTGTACGGTGTCATACAGAGTCACATGGAGTGTCCATGGCTGCACCGTATGGTGTCATACAGAGTCACATGGGTGTCCATGGCTGCACCGTATGGTGTCATTCAGAGTCACATGGAGTGTCCATGGCTGCACCGTATGGCGCCATGCAGAGTCACATGGAGTGTCCATGGCTGCACTGTACGGTGTCATACAGAGTCACATGGAGTGTCCATGGCTGCACCGTATGGTGTCATACAGAGTCACATGGAGTGTCCATGGCTGCACCGTATGGCGCCATACAGAGTCACATGGAGTGTCCATGGCTGCACTGTACGGTGTCATACAGAGTCACATGGAGTGTCCATGGCTGCTCCGTATGGTGTCATACAGAGTCACGTGGAGTGGCCATGGCTACACCATATGGTGCCAAACAAAGTCACATGGAGTGTCCATGGCTGCACCATATGGTGCCGTACAGAGTCACATGGAGTGTCCATCGCTGCAACATATGGTGCCTTAGGGACTGTTACTGTTCTTTAGCACATGCACTATACATAAAACCTGACAGCCCTAACCTTATTCCTCCAGGTAATTGGCCCTTTCGCTGATAGTGCACATGAGCTGTTTGGAGACTATGAGCCACATCCTGATCCTCAATATATTTCCACTCCCAGGTAGGAAGAAAAAAATTCTGAAAATATAAAAGATTGTTGTAACAATGTAGATCTCATGATTCTAGGTAACAGTGTTTTTATATATTAATGGAAATATATATTGTAGGGTACAAAGGCAAAATTAATGAACCAAACAGGGAGCCATTTTGTCCTGAGCATTATAATGACTGCCACTGATATTCTTTGCTATGGTGCCCCATTTTATGTTCGATTTAGTCACTGTTAAGCTTGGACTTCCACTAGAATAAAACTTGCTGTTCTTGTAATATCAGTTCAGGTATTATTTTGTTCCTACATAAACCATTCAGTGTGAGAATACTTATTCACTGCACTATACACTCCACGTTATGCTAAAGTCCAGCATAAGTGACAACATTTCCTACTGATGAGTTTTATTACTGTTAGTTTTAAATGGAACCTGTCACCCCGTTTTTTCAGTATGAGATAAAAATACCGTTAAATAGGGCCTGAGCTGTGCGTTACAATAGTGTATTTTGTGTCCCCTGATTCCCCACCTATGCTGCCGAAATACTTTACCAAAGTCGCCGTTTTCGCCTGTCAATCATGCTGGTCTGGTCAAAAGGGCGTGGTGAAATGGCTGTTTCTCCCCCACCTCTTGCTTATCTTCCCGGCGTTGGCGTAGTGGTTCTCGCATGTGCAATAGCCGAAAAATAGCGCGATCTGTGCTATTTCCCTGGTTATCGTGGGGGCGGCCATCTTCCTTAGGCCGCGAGTGCGCAGACGGAGTATTCTGCTGCCTGGGGCTTCAGAAAAATGGCTGCGGGATGCCGCGCGTGCGCAGATGGAGATCGCGGCGGCCATTTTCCTGAAGCCGAGATGCGAACAGCACAGCTCAGGCCCTATTTAACGGTATTTTTATCTCATACTGAAAAAACGGGGTGACAGGTTCCCTTTAATCAGTCACTTTTGCAGGATATCAGTACAACTGCATGTTATGTCTTTCATGAAGTTATTAAAACTTTATCCATTCTGCTTCTCAGAGATGGCATTGCACAGCTTCCAGTGGAGGTGAGCTTTGCTGCAGGATGCAGTGATGCAAAATGTAAGACATACTCCTCCGAAGAGATTAAAGGATTGGTCGAGACTGTTGATGTAACCATTGTATGCCTTGGGACTGGTAGGTGCAGACAGTACAAAAAAAGTACATTTGGTACAGGATAATTTGCTTTACAAAAATTCTATAAATGTATATTTTTTTGACCATGAGACTCACTTTTTAGCAAGAAAAAATCTTGCTAAAAAGTGTGAGCATCTTATAGTTCTGAGTCAGCTTCCTGTGATCAAAGAGAATGCTGACACCGCATCATTACTGATCACTGATCCACTGCTCACCCCTGCTAACCTACACTGATCTGATAGGTGCCAGGCAGGGGAGAAAGCTATCAGCACTTGGTACATTCACACAACTTGCTCATCAGCTGCAAGGATGCTTCAAGTTCTGAGTAGCTGAAGGACCTTTCAGATCATATGATCAGTCACAAGCCTGGAAAGAGTTTCAAAATGTAGTATTGTTTACACAGTGTGCACAGAGATGTATGTGTGTGTGTTATTGTACCAGAGCTATGTGTGTTGGTATAGCAGAGCTGTGTATGTTGATGTATGTTTGTGTAACTGAGCTGTGTGTTTATGTAGCAGAGTTATGTGTGCATATGCAGATGAGCTGAATGTGGTTGTACTGTGCATGTAGCAGAGTTGTGTTTATGTGTACGCTGCAGAGAGTGTACATAATGTGTGCTGCAGGGAAACACATTCCATCTGTTACCTCCCTAATCTACCCTAGTGCATTAAAATTAGTTATATTAAATCCTCCACTTCTTTACACTTCCTGGGATCTGGTAATTAGTAGGGAATATGTTTTTCCTATTTTCTACTGTCAAAACCTGGGGTACTTCATTTAGTTAAAAATTATGATAATTGTTAAATTGCATTATATTTCTATCAACAGTATTACAGTCTTCTGCCACTAAGGCTGCGTGTCCACGATCAGGATGGCCGGCGGTATCGTCGGAGCGGCTTAGCCGCTCTGCGGTATGCCCCGCCCCCTTTCTGGGACGCGATGATGCCGGATGTGTTCACAGCACACATCCGGGATCATCGCTCCCCACCATAGGGCCCTGTGCCATATCTTGCGGCGACGGAGCGTCGCCGCAAGATATACGGACATGCTGCGATCTGAAAAGACGCGCAGCATGTCCGGAGTCGCAGGGCCGCCGCGTGCGTGTTACCACGCATAGTGGAGACGGGATTTCATTAAATCCCCTCCACTATGCTGTAACATCTGGACGCTGCGTGTCTGACGCTGCGTCCCTATGCAGCGTCAAACACGCAGCGTTTACTGCACGTGGACACATACCCTAACAGAGTGCACGGATTCCATAATATTGATAATGTTAAAAAAAGACACATGTCCTTCAAGGTCAACCAAGGGGTGAAAGACAATAAATGTAATGGGGTATTGGTACAACTATAATGCATGATCCAGTCTGCCCTAAAAGATTTTACGCTCATAATCCCAAGTGCCCCATACTGGCAACATTTCTGAGCCCCCTTGAGACACCACACAGGCTCCACTTCCACAGAGGTAAGCCAACCGGCATCAGGGGCTTATCTACAGCATTCTCTAATGCTGTAGATAAGCCCCCAATGTATCCAAAAAGATGAGAAAAAGACGTTAGATTATACTCACCCAGGGGCGTTCCCGCTGTTGGTCCTGGTCAAGCGCCTCCCATCTTCATCAGATGATGTCCTCTTCTGGTCTTCATGCTTCGGCTCCAGAGCAGGCGTACTTTGTCTGCCCTGTTGAGGGCAGAGCAAAGTACTGCAGTGCGTAGGCGCCGGGCCTCTCTGACCTTTCCCGGCACCTGCGCACTGCAGTACTTTGCTCTGCCCTCAACAGGGCAGACAAAGTACGCCTGCGCTGGAGCCACAGCATGAAGACCAGAAGAGGACGTCATCTGATGAAGATGGGAGGCGCCGGACCCGGACTAACAGCGGGAACGCCCCTGGGTGAGTATAATCTAACGTCTTTTTCTCATCTTTTAGGATACATCGGGGGCTTATCTACATCATTACAGAATGCTGTAGATAAGCCCCTGATGCCGGTGGGCTTACCTCACCTGCAGTTGACAGGTTCCCTTTAAAATATCCTATACTGTTAAGGTATATTTTTATTTATTTTTCTTTAAGGGAATGAGCCACATACATTTTTTTTTCTTAAATGACCATTAATACCACCTACAAGGATAAATACTTCACAGCATTGCTGGACCACATATTACTACCACATAGTGACCAAATATTACCACATACAAGGAACAAGTACTGTCACACCATGACCAGACCACATATTACCACCACATCGTGACTAAATAATACCACATACAAGGAACAAAAACCACCACACCATGGCTGGACCACATATTACCACCAAATAGTGACCAATAATGCCACATACCGTTGTGCTCAAAAGTTTACATACCTTGGCAACATTTTTGCTTTCTTGGTTTTTTTCACAGAATATGAAATGATAACACCAAAACTTTTTCTCCACTCAAAGTTAGTGGTTTGACGAAGCCATTTATTGTAAAACTACTGTGTTTTCTCTTTTTAAATCATAATCACAACCCAAAACATTTAAATGCCCCTGATTAAAACTTACACACCCAATTTCTTAATACCATGTATTGCCCCTTCTAACATCAATCACAGCTTGAAGTCTTTTGTGGTAGTTGTGGATAAGGTTCTTTATTTTCTCAGATGGAAAGCTGCTCACTCTTCTTGGCAAAAAGCCTCCAGTTCCTGTAAATTCCTGGGCTGTCTAGCATGAACTGCATGCTTGAGATCTCCCCAGAGTGGCTCAATGATATTGAGGTCAGGAGACTGAGATGGCCACTCCAGAACCTTCACTTTGTTCTGCTGTAGCCAATGACAGGTTGACTTGGCCATGTGTTTTGGATTGTTGTCATGTTGGAACGTCCAAGTGCGTCTCATGCGCAGCTTCCGGGCAGATGATTGCAAATTTGCCTCCAGTATTTGCTGATGATGTGGTGCATTCATCTTTCCTTCAACTTTGGCCAAGTTTCCTGTGCCTTTGTAGCTCACGCATCGCCAAAACATCAGCGATCCACCTCTGTGCTTTACAGTAGAAATGATGTTCCGTTCACCATAGGCCTTGTTGACCTCTCTACAAATGTAACGTTTATGGTTGTGGCCAAAATGTCCAATTTTCGTCTCACAATCCAGAAATGTCAGTGGCTGGATAAAAGATGCAAGAGTCTGTCTGGATCTCAGATACTCACTTAGCTTTTATGCACACACACTGATTACAAGCAAACAGGTCACAGGTGAGGATGTTACCTTTAGTAGCCATTCAAATTCAAACCTATTTGTGTCAACTTCTGTGCATGTTATCAGGCCAAAATCACTAGGGTATGTAAACATTTGATCAGGGTCATTAGGATGTTTTGGGTTGTCATTATGATTTAAAAAGAGAAAACACAGTAGTTTAACAATAAATGGCTTCACCCAACCACTAACCATAAGTGGAGAAAAAGTTTTGGTGTTATCATTCATATTCTGTGAAAAAAGGCCAAGAAAGCAAAACTTCTGCTGGGGTATGTAAACTTTTGAACCCAACTGTACAAGAAACAAATACAACCATGTATTACCACCACTTAGTGACCAAAAAATACCACATACAAGGGACAAATACCACCACACAATGACCACACCACCTATTATCACCACATACCAAATACTACAATACTGATCATTATTAAAAAACCACAATGCTAATATTACTATCAGTACCATTATACACAGAAGCGCTGTACATAGTATGCAGTATTTAGCGTCAGTGTACAGGTAACACACTGGGTCACAGGTGATGTCTCTAGTTGGAGTCCTTCATCTTCGCTTTTCTTCTTCAACCAGCGTAGACCGCCATCACTTCTTCCAGCCAGGACTCGTCTCTGCATAAAATAACACAGTTATCTAGAGTACTGCTTCCAGAACACATTCCCCACTTTTTGCCTTTCTTCTACAATACAGTTGAATACAGAAGTGCACACACCCTTAATATATAATTATTTATTATGCAACCTACCATTCAAAATATAAAAAATTTAATCCACCACTGTGCCCCCACTAACTATAAATGGCCAATTTCCTCACCCAATAAATATATAACTTAATTAGCACATGTAATCTTTTCCCCAATTCAATACCTGTCACACTCCTGCATCCTCAATGCCCCCACTCTGTACCTCCTGCTCCCCCCAATTCATTATATTTACATGCCCCCCTCCGCCCCAATTCATTGTCATGTCCTTTCTCTCTCCTACTGCCACTCTCTATTCATCATCATTTGCCATCACCCGCTCATCACAGAAGAGGCGGAGGTACTCCATTGGAGCTGCATGGCCATTCAGTTTTGATGGCCGTGCCGCACCAGGAAGGCTTCCTGCACCCAGATGTGCCCCTCCTATGGCAGCGCGCCAGTGCATGACCCTTTCATACCCTAGGGCTAGATGAGCAGAAGCTCAAGGGGGGGGGGCAGAATTCTGCTCAACAGGCACCATACAGTAGTAAGGGCAATAATGCCCTGATGGCGGTCCTGGTTACTGCTGTGACCTGGTCCTGAGATAGGCTGTGCCACTAATATTTCTCTTGATAAAGAATTCTTGCCTCCTTGTCATGGGGGTACAGGGTAGACTACAGCTGATTACCCGGGCCCCTGCGATATCCCTCAGACTAGAGAAAACCCTGTCTGTCCCTCTCCCAGAGTTTACACTGATGGTGTGCTTGTCTGGGCCGCTAGGCCTGACCCTGACTCCTGTTTCAGCCTTATGCTAAAACCTCCACCCGCCACCCAGTGATAAGACCACACACCAACCTCCACAGAAAGCACAGAAAGGGAAAACTAAAAACGCACCACGCCGCAGACACACAGGAAAACACTATAATGTGCACAGGGCAAAACAAACACAAATATAGGAAGGAGAAATATGACAAAGGATAATACACCACCACCAGATACGATATTTCTTCTCCCAGACCACCACTCCAGACCGAGATCACCAGGCACAAGACACAAGCTATAATCGGCGACGCCCAAAGTCCAGAATGACTATTTAAAGGTCACGGGCGTGACCCAGCCTCCAACCAGATTACCAGCTAAATTAACCCCAGATAACCTGGATAAAATCTAGCCGGCGCCACTGAGCGTATAGTGAACAAATGTGGAATTACCGCTGTCTGTCGGACGCCCTAGTGTGAATAGCGTCCGACATGACACTCATATGGCATCTGAATCCTTTTTTCTCTCCAGAGGAGGGAGTGCCTTCTTGTCTTATGAGGGGGTTTACATGAATAGTAGTAAATAATGTTAGAGGCATGTAGGGACACTGACACAACTGGTCAGACTTAATCTGGACTCTTGAAGTGGCAAGTAGTACCAATCTATTTCTATATTCCCATACACTATTAACCCCCCTTCCCTAATGAACTCCCCTAACATAGGAGGAAGCACGTTGGGTAAATTGTGAGCAGTTATATACTCGGGAACACAAAGTTTTAAAGGAAAAGAGTAATTTCTCCCTCCCCCCTTCAACTACTGTTGTTCCTCTCCTGCTCCAGTCTTGTAAACCTGTGACACAAATCACTACATTGGTGAGATCAAACCAGTTTTTATTACGAGCCCTGGTTACTTTAAGCACTAACACTTTATGTATTGTCTTGCTTGTCTGAGTTATTGACTATATACATTTTATGGCAATAAAAGTTATATTTTATTAATCTCCTTTGCTTTGCTGAATTCTACTGTACTTATTTGGAGGATTACAGAGGTCAGTTATACTTACTGTACCCTTTTTCTTTTTGGGCAGTGGCATACTAGGATGATAGTGTGTGCTCATTCTTATCATGTGTATATGCTTATTGAGTTAGTTTTTAACATAGTGAGTTTGCCGCTAAACCACCTCTTTCTTTTTGCGAGAAATTTCTGGAGTAAATCAGTATTTTTTTATGAACTGGAAAAAACGGAACAGTGGCAATACAATGATTTCAGTATCTTCACTCTTTGTCTCTTAGGTACAACTGTGGAGATGGAGAGCAATGACAGAGAGAATCTATTACTCCCTGGTTTCCAGGCTACATTACTAAAAGATGCTGTTGCTTCAGGTAAATCATCCTATACATTTGTACTTATTAAACTAGCATTGCATAGGTCACACGGAATGAAACCGTGGAATAGCCTCTATACAGAAAATAGTATAAAACAGTAAATTTATTATTTTTTTTTTTTTTTTGAATCAGATATTTTTATTAAACCATCAAAATTGTGCATAAACAATAAAAGGAATAGTTTGTTTTCAGCAATATACAAATACACAATACTTTTTTTTTTTTGTTAGAAAACTTATTTAGTCCCACCCCCCTTCCCCCCACCCACTAGAGACCTGTCAAGAGTCATCCCCCACTAAATTATCACATACAAAAGTACAAGAAGAGGAAGATGACTTGTCAAAAAATATTTCCATAGGGGCAAAAGGTCTTCAGGTCACATTGATTCAAGCCACGGGCTCCACAACCTGTCAAAGAGGTCCATCTTGTTCCTCCTAACATAGATACTCTTCTCCAAAGCAATGATATGGTCCACTTGCTTCATAAAGTCTCTCCTTGTTGGTGGCTCTTCCCTAATCCAGAATTTGGCGATCAACTTTCGCGCAATAAATAACAGTCTAGCTATAACCGTTTTATACAGCTTATCAGTTATTACCTCCTCCACATAGCCCAAAACACATACCAGAGGATCCCGAGGCACATTACAACTATATGCCAAACCCACTTTATTCAACACCACCACCCAAAAGGAGGACAGCCTGGGGCACTGCCACAACATATGAAGGATGCCCGCTTCGGACTGCGAGCATCTAGGGCATTCTGAATTAGGCCTTAATCCGGCTTTAAACAACATGTCTGGGGTTCTGTAAGCCCTATGAATGACAAATAATTGTGACAGCCTACCAGGCTCACTCATTGATATCTTGGGCACGTAATCCAATACTGATTCCCATCGGTCATCATCAATCGCCCCCAGGTCAGCCTCCCATTTCGCCCTTGCTCTAATAGGGTGCTCCGCCAGAAAAGAAAATAGAAGGAATTCATATATTCCCGAAATCACCCCCTTCGTGCCTCCCCCTTCAAGGATAAAATCCAGCATAAGATCCACCTGGATTTCAACAGGCCCTCTCTTACACTGTGCCCGGTAAGCATGAGAAAGACGACGGTATTGGTACATCTCAGACTCCGGGAGTAAAAATTCTTCCTGCAATATCTCAAAGTCTCTAATTCTACCCTGATGTAAAATCTGGCCCATCCGAGAAATGCCTGCCTCCCTCCAAATATGAAATCCCTCCATCTGTCTAAACTCCTGTAGGACACAGTTGTTCCAAATGGGTGAGAATCTAGTGAGTGCCCGTACACCCCTAATTCCTTTAACTTTATCCCACACCTTGTGAATGAGCCTTACAGTGCAAAATTTAGAACCTTTCTCACGGAAATGTCCCCCCTCTAGGCCCTCACTCAACACCTTTGTCCCAATCAATGATCTCAGGCTGCAAGGTGCCCGCATCCCACCTGACCCATCTCCCCATCCCTTGAAATGCTGACACTGTGAGGCCAAAAAATGCAACCACGGATTGGGCAATGCCACCCCTCCCTCCGTCTTTGGTCTCTGTAGGGTTTCCTGTTTAAATCTGGGGCTCTTCCCACCCCAGATCAGCTCACCAAACAAAGATCTAATCCTCCGAAACCTATTCTGCGATATCCATATAGGGGAATTGTGCAACACATAGAGTAACTGCGGCATCACAATCATCTTTATCAGGTTTATCCTACCAATTACCGATAAGTGTAGCTTTTTCCACGCCTGGACCTTGGTACGTATCTTACGCAGAAGAGGTGCCAAATTCAGTTCCTCAAAGCTAGTCAGAGGGAGTGCGATCTGAATCCCCAAGTACTTAAATTTCTCAACTAGCCTCAACCTTGTGACAGAGTCCCCCCCATCACCGTCCCCACTATCCCCATCTATCAACATCATATTCGATTTGTCCCAATTGATCCTTAAGCCCGAATAACTCCCGAATTCCTCAATAATGGCCTCCGTCTTTACCAAGGTCCCCTCGGAATCCTCCAAGAAGAGCAGGATATCATCAGCGTATAACGCTACTTTTTCTTCCGCCTCCCCGTACATAAAACCCTTCACCTCCCGGGACCCTCTGATCTTTGCGGCAAGGGGTTCCACCGCCAAGGCGAAGAGCAGCGGGGACAGAGGGCAGCCCTGTCTAGTACCTCTAGATAAAGAGAAAGTCTCAGAGAGAGCGTCATTCACTCTAATTTTGGCCACCGGAGAATAGTACAACAGCCGCACCCATGAGATAAATTTAGGTCCAAACCCCATTCGTTCCAGTACTGACCACAAATAACTCCACTCCACGCAATCAAAAGCCTTATGAGCGTCCAAGGATACCACAACCCGTTTGCCAACATTGTCAGAAGGGATTTGCAAATTTAAAAATAACCTCAGATTAAGTGCCGTTGATTTATTGGGCATAAAGCCTGACTGATCCGGGTGAACCAGTCTGTCAATCACCCTAGATAACCTGTTTGCCAGAGCTTTTGCCAGTATCTTAATGTCAGCCGTCAAAAGTGAGATTGGTCTATAGGATTCTGGTAATTGTGGGTCCTTGTCGGCCTTAGGGATAACGACCACGATAGCCTCTCTCATTGAAACAGGTAACTCCCCTCTTTCCAATGACCTATTATACACCTCCGACAGTTTGGCCAACAAAGTTTCTTTCAATACCTTGTACATCTCAGCTGGAATACCATCCGCCCCCGGAGCCCTACACCCAGCAACCCCCGCCAAAGCGGCCCCCAATTCTTCCTCCCCAATCGGCTCCTCCAACAACTCACAGTCTTCTTTGCTCAACCTAGGCAGGTCAATCCCCTCCAAGTAGCCCGTCATGTCCTCAGCCCCCCTGTCCACACTTGAAGTATATAGCTTATTGTAGAATTTCCTAAACACTTCCAAAATCTGCTCCCCCTGAGTAACCAATATTCCATCTTCCCTCCTAATGGAGTAGACATGAGAGGAGTCCCTCTGTGCAGACGCCACTACCGAAAGTAAATGCCCCACCTTTTCCCCCTCTGAATAGAAAGACGCTTTTTGAAAGGCCCGCAATCTCTCCGCCCTTCTCAAATATAATTGATTGACCTCCTCTTGGGCCTTCCTCATCCGACTCTGAGACTCCTTAGTACAATGGGCCCCCAATGCTGCCTCAGCTGCCTTCAGTTCTTCCAGAATAGCTTGATCCTGTACTCTAGTCCTAGTCTTGTGTCGTGAAATGTCACGAAACAGAATCCCCCTTAAATACGCCTTCATGGTGTCCCATACTACGTGGCATTCCGCACTCCCGTCATTAATCCTAAAAAACTCCTCTATTTCAGCCCCCACCCTTTCCATGTCCAAGAGTTGTAACCAGGAGGGGTGAACCTTCCATCCCATCTTCCGTGAACCAACCTGTTCAGATAATTTTAATGAGACCCGAACTGGACTATGATCTGATAGAATCCTGGGATTATATTCCACCTCACTTAACAATTCGTTCATCCCATCATTGCCCATGGCGACATCGATACGAGACATAGAACCATACGTGGTCGAGTAACAGGAATAAGAATAAGTATTAGCGTTTCGAACCCGCCATAAGTCAATCCAGCCTATTTCTCTAAGGTAATTCCCAAAAGGAGTGCCATTACCGTCCCTACGTAGCGGAGCGTGATTACTCTTATCCCAATGGTCGTCGGCAATATTGTTCACATCTCCAACCACCAGAAGAGGAACCCCGACCCACCCTCTCATATGCTCCAAAATCTCTTGGATTTTCTTACCAGAATACGGCGGGGGTATATATATTGAAACAATGCAAATCAGACGGTTAAGAATTTTACACACCAAAAGGACATACTGACCATCTTTATCAATTTTAACCTCAACTTCCTCAAATGGAGTACTAGTATGGATCAAAACAGACACCCCCCTTGCATAATTAGAGAAAGTCGAGTGATATGCCCTGCGCACCCATTTTTTCTGTAACATATCTACTTTTTCCTCCACCAAGTGAGTTTCTTGCAGGCATATCACCGAGGGCCTCTGTTTCACTAAGTACTGAAATATTGCCGCACGTTTAGTAGCGTCCGCTAGCCCCCTAACATTCCAACTTATAATATTAACCTTCCCTCCCATTTCCTTAGAAAAAGGTATAAAATAAGAATCGTCTCTCCCAGGTCTCCCCCAATGCCCTCCTCCCCCCCCTTCCCACCCCCCATCCCAACAACTAACCCAACCTTCCCCATCTAAAACTCAAGATAACTCAGATACTCCGAACTTTCTTTCTCTATATGAGAACCGAGGGCACTTAGTATACCCTAGAACTAAGTCTTTTGCCGTCCATCTCTTCCCCCCACACCGCGACCAATATGAAATATTCATTACGCCGCCGAACATAATACTGTAAACGTTAGGTGCAGTTGAACCATCTGCAACAGTAACATTCAGAAAGGACCCCTCCAACGAAGAGAGGCAGAACCAGCAGAGTCACAATCCTTCCGAAACAGTCTTAACGGTTCCGCTCAGTGCCAATCTTCTTGGCGTTGGTGTCCAGCCATTGCATCGCCTCCTCCGGATTTTGAAAAAATTGAACACGGTCCAGCGCCACCACCCTAAGCTTAGCTGGGTAGAGCATTGAATATTTTAGGTCCAGTTCACGGAGCCGTCGCTTGACCTCCCCAAACTTCATTCTAAGTTTCTGCACCGATGCCGAGTAGTCCGGATAAATGGAGATCCGATTCCCATTTATGCTCAGGCCATCACTCAGCCTGGCCTTTCTCAGTAAAGTCTCCCGATCCCGGTAGTCCAGAATTTTTGCCAATATGGCACGAGGGGCCGAGCCGGGCGGCAGAGGGCGAGTGGGGACCCGATGAGCCCTTTCCACCGAGAAATGTTTGGTAAGGTCTGCTCCTCCCACCGAGTTCTTGAGCCATGCCTCAATATATTCAGTGGAATTATTTCCCTCCACCTTCTCCGGCACCCCAATTATTCTTAAATTGTTTCTCCGAGATCGGTTTTCCAAATCGTCTGTCTTAAATTCCAGCTCTGCAATTCGTTGAATATATTTCTTTTCTCTTTTTAACAGTTCGTTTGTCTGATCCTCCACACTGCCCACACGCTCCTCCACCACCTACACTCTTTTCTCCACTTTGCGCATAGCAGAGTTAAGGGACTTTATTTCAACTGTCAGATCATCCACCCTCAGATTCAGCGCGGCCAAGGCAGATTTGCAGTGAATAACGACAGAGAAAATGTCCTGCAGTGTTGGTTCCCCCATCCTTGGCTGCTGTACCACATCAGAGTCATTGGTCTGCACAGGGCTAGCAGCAGGTGTCACACTTTCTGCACTGTGCGCTCCCTGCGCCCTCCCTGGGGAACATTGCACCTCCACTTCACCGGTCCCAGCATCCCCTCCACTTTCTTGCCTCATCAGGGCTTCCTCCACCTCAAGTCCCTCTGGACCCAGCAGCAGGGCTCCCCCCTCCTCCGTGCGGGCAAATCGCTCCAGCCGGGCTATTACCTCCAGCCTCCGGCGGTATGTAGCGCTGGCCCTGGCCGCCTCCTCCTCGGCCACGGCGCCATCTTGAATTTTCGCGCCGGCTGCAGGCGCCGACTGTTTGCGGCGCGGCATCTCCGCTCCTCACCGCTTATCAACTCCGGAGCCTTCTTCCCCTCGCCGGGGACTTGCGGGGTCCCTCTGCCCGGTTTTCGGCGTTCGGCGGCGCCTGAAAGGGTAGGTTTAAGGAGCGGTGCAGGGAGAGAGACCCTTCGCACGTCCGCTCACATTCGTCGCTAGGCCACGCCCCCAAAATTTATTATTATTATACATTTTTATAGCGCCATTTATTCCATGGTGCTTTACATATGAAAAGTGGGCAAATATAGACAAATACAATAAACATGACTAAAAAACAAGGCACACAGGTACATAAGGAGGGAGGACCCTGCCCGCGAGGGCTAACAGTCTGCAGGGGATGGGTGAGGGTACATAAGGATTCTCTATAAGATCAGTAATTCTCTACACTTCCATCGTCATGATCTTCTCTATGAGTTCTGTCAACAGTTCTGTATGTGTCACAGGCTCCGCATTCTCAATGGTGTCCTCACTATTATACAAGGAAGGAGCATCAACTTGTGAGAAATGGTCAGAAACTCAATAGTACAAGCAAATAGAAGGAGCCTATTATTATTATTATTATTATTTATTGTTATAGCGCCATTTATTCCATGGCGCTTTACATGTGAGGAGTATACATAATAAAAACAAGTACAATAATCTTAAACAATACAAGTCATAACTGGTTCAGGAGTAGAGAGGACCCTGCCCGCGAAGGCTCACAATCTACAAGGGATGGGTGAGAATTAGTGTTGAGCGATACCGTCCGATACTTGAAAGTATCGGTATCGGATAGTATCGGCCGATACCCGAAAAATATCAGATATCGCCGATACCGATATCCGATACCAATACAAGTCAATGGGACACCAAGTATCGGAAGGTATCCTGATGGTTCCCAGGGTCTGAAGGAGAGGAAACTCTCCTTCAGGCCCTGGGATCCATATTAATGTGTAAAATAAAGATTTAAAATAAAAAATATTGATATATTCACCTCTCCGGCGGCCCCTAGACATCACGCTGGTAACCGGCAGGCTTCTTTGTTTAAAATGAGCGCGTTTAGGACCTGCGAATGACGTCGCGGCTTCTGATTGGTCGCGTGCCGCTCATGTGACCGCCACGCGACCAATCAGAAGCCGCGACGTCATTCTCATTCACTAAACTCCTAATTCTAGGAATTTAGGACCTGCGAATGACGTCACGGCTTCTGATTGGTCGCGTGGCGGTCACATGAGCGGCACGCGACCAATCAGAAGCCGCGACGTCATTCGCAGGTCCTAAACGCGCTCATTTTAAACAAAGAAGCCTGCCGGTTACCAGCGTGATGTCCAGGGGCTGCCGGAGAGGTGAATATATCAATATTTTTTATTTTAATTCTTTATTTTACACATCCCTATGGATCTGATACCGATACCCGATACCACAAAAGTATCGGATCTCGGAATTCCGATACCGCAAGTATCGGCCGATACCCGATACTTGCGGTATCGGAATGCTCAACACTAGTGAGAATACATTAGGTGAGGATAGAGCTAGTCATGCAGCGGTTTGGTCGATCGGTGGTTGCTGCAGGTTGTAGGCTTGTCGGAAGAGGTGGGTCTTCAGGTTCTTTTTGAAGGTTTCGATGGTAGGCGAGAGTCTGATGTGTTGTGGTAGAGGGTTCCAGAGTAGGGTTGATACGCGAGAGAAATCTTGTATAAGATTGTGGGAAGAGGAGATAAGAGGGGAGTAGAGAAGGAGATCTTGTGAGGATCGGAGGTTGCGTGTAAGTAAGTACCGGGAGACGAGGTCACAGATGTATGGAGGAGACAGGTTGTGGATGGCTTTGTACGTCATGGTTAGGGTTTTAAAGTGGAGTCTCTGGGCAATGGGGAGCCAGTGAAGGGATTGACAGAGGGGAGAGGCCGGGGAATAGCGGGGGGACAGGTGGATTAGTCAGGCAGCAGAGTTTAGAATAAATTGGAGGGGTGCGAGAGTGTTAGAGGGGAGGCCACAGAGCAGGAGGTTGCAGTAGTCAAGGCAAGAGATGATGAGGGCATGGACTAGGGTTTTTGCAGATTCTTGGTTGAGGAATGCACGGATTTGTGAAATATTTTTGAGTTGAAGTCAGCAGGAAGTGAAAAGGGCTTGGATATGTGGTTTGAAGGAGAGATCAGCGTCAAGGATTACCCCGAGGCAGCGAGCTTGTGGGACTGGGGAGAGTGGGCAGCCATGCACTGTAATGGATAGGTTCGTTGGGGGGGGTCGCGTAAGATGGGGGAAAGATGATGAATTCTGTTTTGTCCTTGTTAAGTTTCAGAAATCTAGCGGAGAAGAAGGATGAAATAATGGACAGACATTGAGGGATTCTGGTTAGAAGGGAGGTGATATCTGGTCCAGAGATGTAGATCTGTGTGTCATCAGCATAGAGGTGATACTGAAAGCCATGAGATTCTATGAGCTGTCCCATCTATTGTAAAAGGAAGAAAATCTGGTAAAACGTGAAATAACTTCAGCATGCTTGATTATTTTAATGGAGGCACAGAATAAGTCACTACCATACTACCACATAGTTTTCATGTGCACAACAGATCGAGCCATATTAACATCTAGTATAGCTTTATGCTCCCTTAACATCTACTGTTTGTTGAGAGACAGGAAACGCCAATGCACGTTTGATTATCAGCTGATACTACCATAATGGAGAATTTTGTCTTATAGGATGCTAAACATGCTGCTGTTTTAAACATAACTCTTGTAGCATGGGGCACTGTCCTACTAAAAATGTCCAGTTGCCATGAAGAGAAGAACTTGGTTGATCAAATTGATTAGCTAAAGTGAACCTGTCAGATGATATATGCTGCCTAAACCATGGGCAGCATGTGTCAGCCACTGGCTGTATGATCACAACCATGTAGGTTTGTTTCTGAAACGCTGTGGCATTTCAGAAAAAAATATACTTGTAATAGCTGCTGGGTACTGACCCGCGGTATTGACTAGCCGGTGGCATCTCTCTACCGGCTGACAGTAACTGGCAAGCCTCTGCCTATACGAGCACGCAGGCAAAGGCTTGTTAATACTAGTTAATAGTACGGCTCGGTCCCCGTCAAGTATTAAAAGTATGTTTTTCTCACAAACGCTGCAGTGTTTCTGAGACACACATACATAGCTGTGAACAGTCAGCTACTTATACATGCGGCCTACAGTTTTGGCAGCATGTATCAGCTGTCAGGTTCCTTTTAAGTCCAACTATCCAAATGTCCATGCACAAGTATCACAGGACCCAGTGTGTAACAAGAAAACATTTTCCATACCAATATACTCTAATTCCACTAGTCTGACCTGTTAACACTTAACAAGCAAGGTTCATTAATTCATGCTGTTTAGTCAAAATTTTGATCCTTCCATCAGCATGGTGCAACAAAAATCTGGATTAACATGTCCAGAAAATGTTTTCCCATTGCTCATCGATCCAATTTCTGGACCACTGGAGTCTTAACTTTCTGTCTCGCTTACACAACAATAGCACTTAAACTGTTCGTATCCTGTCATGGCCCATCAGTAATACAGAACGTCGACTTTTCCGTTCAACTCAGTTGGTTAACTAGTGCCATATTCATATACCAGCAGGGTGAGTGATCCCACTAAATTGAGATAGGCGATAGCGGTTGGAAACTAGAAAACTTGACTTTTATTAAATCGTATTAAAAGATATTAATCAAAAAAAGCGACAAAAACACCAAAATATTTGTACAGGGGGAAGGGAACCCTGGTGAAAAAGTGCCCTATACCCAATTTAATAAAAGTCAAGTTTTATAGTTTCCAACCGCTATCGCCTAGTGCCGTATTCAGCCACACCTCGCTTTATCTCTTAGGCAGCCGTCACACTAGCAGTATTTGGTCAGTATTTTACATCAGTATTTGTAAGCCAAGACCAGGAGTGGGTGATAATTACAGAAGTGGTGCATATGTATCTATTATACTTTTCCTCTAATTGTTCCCCTCCTGGTTTTGGCTTACAAATACTGATGTAAAATACTGACCAAATACTGCTAGTGTGACGGCAGCCTTAGTCAGAAGGACCCCACATCCTCCTCTAACCCCTTTCATCAATGAATTATTTACGTACACAGGATCCCCTTTCATTGCATGTTCTCCACAATCACACAATTTATGGTATTTTTTTTGTACCATTGCACAAGATCCCAGAAGGTTGGCAGTTTTTGTAAAATTGGCCTCGGGTAGTCTAGCACTGATGACCATATCTTGTTTGACGTCACTTGGATATGCTTTTTTCAACCTTTTTTAAACTGATCCACAGGATCTTTATTCATTTGATTTTATTCTGCTATCTATAGTGCATCCATTTTTTATACATCAGCAGTTTAAGGCCGGGGTCAGGTAGCTGTAATAAAGCTCGGGCGAGTCATGTTCACTAATTGCGACCATAACTGGCTCTGTGTGCATGTCTACATAGAAGATGAGTGCAGAGACTGTTTATATGCATTAGTCTGGGCCATATATATAACCATAAGGCCGGTTTCACACATCCAGATAATTCCGGTACCGGCTCTCAGCACTGGCAGCTTGTCCTGTGTGAGCGGTCACGTGGTACTGCTCATTTCAGTGATGAATATGCGCATATTCATCACTGTAATGAGCGGTACCATGTGACCGCTCACACAAGACAGGCTGCCGGCGCTGAGAGCAGACATCGCAGGAGCTGGGTGAGTATTTCTCGGCAAGCGGGCGGGCGCACGGGGGATGGGAGGTGGGAGGTGACCCCCAAACTTTATTTTAAACAAAAAAAAACTTGATTTTTCATCTCTTCTCTCCTGCAGGGGTGAAGAGATGAATGCCGCCTTCAGCACCACACGCAGGGGGGACAGCGCTTTCTGTAGCGCTGTCTCTCCTACCGCGGTACGTGCACACGGAGGAGAGTGCACACTGTTCTCCGTGTGCACGTGTGCGGGACGATTTGTGGACCGTGCTGCCGGAGAAAAGCAGACATGTCTCCGTGTTTTCAACACGGACACACGGTCCGTGAAAACACAGAGACATGTGCATAGACCCATTCATTTGAATGGGTCTACGTGTGTTAGTGTCTCCGGTACGTGAGAAAACTGTCAGTACACGTACCGGAGACACTAACGTGTGAAAGAGGCCTAATAGTGCATACTGTGTTTTTTTTTTTCCCACAAAGACCTATGGTCCATGTGGAAAATCAGCCAAATGCACTAGAACACCAGCTATAACGGGTATGTGTGCCATTAATGATGTACTGCAATATATTACATCTGTATAGCGCTCGTCTGAGCGAGACCTCACATGTACTTGATCAAATACAGTTTCCTATGTTAATATTTGCAATCTATTCTTAAAAATAATACGCAGTAAGTATGATACGTACTTTGTATTGGATCTAATTTTTTTTTACACACCTATAGGCGAGCCTCATCCAAGAGACAGAAAGACTAGTACATGCTGCAATTATTTTTTTTCAACATGGAAATTCAGTCTGTCATAAAACTATTATCTGAACAGCTATATTGAATAACATTTAGTCGTGTGCAATCCATTGACAGCACACCTACAGTGGCATGTAAAAGTTTGGGCACCCCAGGTCAAAATTACTATTGTGAATAGTTACGCAAGTGTAAGATGAAATGATCTCTAAGAGGCCTAAAGTTAAAGATTACATTTCCTATGTATTTTAGACCATAAAAAGTACATTTTCATTTTTTTGCATTTTAACACTAGGACTATGGAGCGCCCCCATGGGGCCGTGGGGTACTCGGTACCGGGTCCTGCGGTTCACAGGGGGGATGTCACGGTGGCTGACCCGGTCCGTGGCCCTAGGACGTCTGTGTAAAAGGGAAAGGTCTTTAAAGGGATAAAGTTTGTGTTCGTGATGCCACCTGTGGTATTTGGTCAGGGTGACCGACGCTGCTTTAAGGGGTCCGCTGGGGTGATGTTATGGCAGCTAGATGGTATACCTTCCCACAGGTGAAGTGTGTCCCCAGGGCTTCCCGGTGTGTAAATGGTGAATGATGAATGGCGCAGTGAAGAACAAGGACACAAGGTTGCAGTCTCTTTACCTTTACTGAAGACTTCAGCATCCACAGTCCAGGGAACCAGATCGCAGGGCAGGCAGAGTCCAGCCGGCTTGGAGGCAAGTCCAGAGTCCCCTTGTCCAGGTGGAAATCAGTAGCCTTCCCTTGCGCTGTAGTGGTGTAGTCCCTTACTGCCTATGGCTTCACATAAGGGTCTCACAGATGTGGTGTCTCTCTCTATGTCCCCCATATAGGATAGGACAATACCCGTATGACTGGTGATTTGAGCCTGTTTATAGGGTCTCTCAGATAACCCGGCTCTGTAGGTGTCACCGTGCCTCCTGGGTGTAGGGCGGACAGGTAATTTGCAATTAGCTGTCCTGCCGGTCTCTGGAGCAAAGCATAAAGGTCTTTACTCCCTCGGTGTTCCAGCTACCGGGCTTCTGCGCCTCAGAAGGAGGCAGCCTGTGCCTGGTCCCCTTCTGGTATCCTCTCCTTTGCTGCGACTTCCTTCACGCTCGCTGCAATACAGTTCTGCCTTTCAATGTCTCTTTCTGGTTGCTGCAGCTCTGAGGGCATGCACAGCTCCTTTGGATCCTCTGTCCACCTCAGACTACTGTCTGGAATGTTTTAACTTTCCCTACAGCCTACCAATTATAGATATTAGGTGATATATATATATATATATATATATATATATATATATATATATATCCTAATAAATAGGGTCAGAAGCTCCCCCTGATGGTCTGGAGTGTGAAATGTGTTGCAGGTTCGTGATACATGTATGCAGTTATCATGCTTTGCCTCCAAACGTAGCATCACTCTCCCCAAGAGGAAAGCAATACCACTGTGACGACCAGGACCCTGGGGCGCAGCAACTACCAGACTGGTGACCCCTCTAGAACTACCGAATGGAGTCATTTTGACTCCTGGCTTGTTTTTGTTTATTTGTAGAGTTTCTTGCTCCTGGTATTGTTGTAACTTTAATTTATAGAATGTGTATATATAATGTATAGAATGCAAAATAGCAAGAATATCATCAGGCTTTAGCGCACTTCTTCTAGCCATATTAGCAATTAGCAAAACTGCAGTCCGTATTCTACAGAAATTTTGTAGTCCACTTGAGAGTTCACTGGTTCACTGACAGATGTCCTGTATATGTCCTGTGTATGTCAAGTAGATTTGCAAAAATGCTAATTATTCTAAGTATTAAGCCAACATTTATTCTAAACATGCAAGAAAATGAAAACTAAAAGAAATAATAACATTTAGCGACATAGACTAGCAAGATATAGTAGGGAGTCAAAATGACTCCCTTTGGTAATTAAAGGTAAATTTTTAAAAAAGGGTACTTTTTTTTTTCAAAATTAATTTGTCACAAAATCTTTTTTCGCATCCTAAATGAGTAAAAGTCACCAAGTCTCAAGCCGGAATTCGGAAAAATGTAGTCACAGAAGAGAAATAAAAATTGTGAGGAGTCAAAATGACTCCATCAGTAGTTCTAGTGTCAAACTTTACAAAAAGGAAAATGGGCCGATGCAAAAGCTTGGGCACCCTTTGAGATTTGTGGGCTCAGATAACCTTGAAGAATGTTTCATACCTTAATTAGCCTGTTAGAGTTATTGCTTGTTCACTATCAGTCTTAGGAAAGATTTATTATAAAGATTATTATTATTATTATTATTATAAGATCAGGTGATGAAAGATTCCTAGCTTTAGAAAGACCCACCCTCTTTTTAACCTTTAAACCCTTCATGACCCTAGCTTTTTTCGGTTTTTCGTTTTTCACTCCCCTCCTTCCCAGAGCCATAACTTTTTTATTTTTCTTTCAATATGGCCATGTGAGGGCTTACTTTTTGCAGGACAAGTTCTACTTTCGAACAACATCATTGGTTTTCGCATGTCATGTACTAGAAAACAGGAAAAAATTCCAAGTGCGGTGCAATTGTGAAAGAAGTGTAATCCCACACATGTTTTTTGTTTGGCTTTTTTGCTAGGTTCACTACATGCTAAAAGTGACCTGCTATTATTCTCCAGGTCATTATGAGTTCATAGACACCAAACATGTCTAGGTTCTTTTTTATCAAAGAGGTAAAAAAAAATCCAAACTTTGCTAAAAAAAAAAAAAAGAAATTGCGCAATTTTCCGATACCGGTAGCGTCTCCATTTTACGTGATTTCTGGTCGGGTGAGGGCTTATTTTTTGTGTGCTGAGCTAAAGTTTTTAATGATACCATTTTGGTACAGATACGTTCTTTTGATCGCCCGTTATTGCACTTTAATGCAATGTCGCGGCAACCAAAAAAGCATAATTCTGGATTTTCTAATTTTTTTTTCCGCTATGCCATTTAGTGATCAGGTTAATCCTTTTTTTATTGATAGATTGGGTGATTCTGAAAGCGACGATACCAAATATGTGTAGGTTTCATTTTTTTTTTATTTTATTTTGAATGGGGCGAAATGGGGGTGATTTAAACGTTTATAATTTTTTATTTTTTTCATATTTAAAATTTTTTTTTTTTTTTTTACTTTTGCTGTGCTTCAATATCCTCCATGGGAGGCTAGAAGCTGGCACAACTCGATCGCCTCTGCTACATAGGAGCGATGCATAGATCGCTCCTATGTAGGAGAATTACTGCATTGCTATGAGCTCCGCGCCGACCACAGGATGGGGCTCACAGCAATCTGGCATCAACAACCATAGAGGTCTTCAATAGACCTCTGGTTGTCATGCCGACGCATCGCTGACCCCCGATCACGTGACGGGTCAGCGATGTGCTCATTTCCGGCCCGATGGCCGGAAGCGGTAGTTAAATGCCGCTATCAGCGTTTGACAGCGGCATTTAACTAGTTAATAGTGGCGGGTGAATTGCTATTCCAAGTGCCGCTATTGCGGCTCATGTCAGCTGCTCAAAATAGCTGACATGTCCCAACTTTGATGCGGGCTCACCTCCGTAGCCCACATCAAAGCAGGCGATCTGACCTCAGACGTACTATCCCATCCGAGGTCAGAAAAGGGTTAACCAAAAAACTGCAGCCATTAGTTCTTCTAAGAAGCTGCCTAGCACTCCGAAAATGAAAATGGTGGAGGCCTGCAAAGCAGGAGAAGGCTATAAGAAGACAGCAAAGCGTTTTCTATTTGCGCTTTTCTCAGTTCGAAATGTAATTAAGAAATAGCAATAAACAGGAACAGTTGAAGTCAAATTAAGGTCTGGAAGACCAAGCAAAATTTCAGTGAGAAAGACCTTCGGAAAGATTTAGGAGATTCTGGAGTTGTGGTACATTGTTTACTGTTCAGGGACACCTACACAAAGATGGCCCTCATGGAAGAGTCTTCAGAAAAAAAAAACTCTCCTTCTTCCTCACCATAAAATTCAGCATCAGAAGTATGCCAAAGAACACCTAAACAAGACTGATGCTTTTTGGAAACAAGCCCTGTTGACTGATGAGGTTAAAATAGAACTCTATAGCAACTGTGATTAAAGGTATGTGTAGAGAAATAAAAGCCCAAAATTTCAGGAAAAAAAATCTCGCAAACAATTAAGAATCGTGGTGGGTCAATCATGCTCCGGGGTTGTGTTGCAGCCAATGGTACTGGGAACATTTCACAGGTAGAGGGAAGAATGGACTCAATGAAATTTCAACAAATTCTTGATGCAAACACAACAACATCTGTAGAAAAAAAACTGAAGTTGAAAAGAGGATGGCATCTACAAATGGATAATGATCCTAAATATATGTCAAAATCCACAATACACTACCTCAAAAGGCGCAAGATGAAGGTTTTACAATGGTCCTCACAGTTCCCTGATCTGAGCATCATAGAAAATCTATGGCTAGACCTCAAAATAGCAGTGCATGCAAGTCAACCCAGGAATCTCACAGAACTGGAAGAATTTTCTAAGGAAGAATGGGTGAAAATCCCTCACACAAGAATTGAAAGACTCTTGTATGGCTACAAAAAGCGGTTACAAGCTGTGGATGCTATTATGTACTAACCAAACTTTTGCATCAGCCCGTTGTTGGGGGTCGAGTTCCCACCTATGCACAGGGGGAATCTCGGGCCATCTCCGCTGCGGTCTCCCATTCTTTTCCAGCCGCAGTGGAGCCTGCTCAGCGGAGACGTCGGTCCCAGTGTCTGGCTCAGTCTGATACTGTGCGGATGGTTACTGCTGCCTTTCCAGGCTCAGCCATTGTAGCCAGTACTGGTCAGCGGCGAGCAGACATCTCTGGGACCAAGTCCTGCTTTTCCCCTTCTGAGCATGCCCGGGGTAAGAGCTCTCACTGGAGGTCGGGGGTCACATGCTCAGGTACTGTGGCAGCTCCCATTGGTCCTCTAGGAAGGTCCTGAAGTTGCTGCAGCTATAAAAGGTTTGCGTGGCCGCACGGCCATGCGCTAGTATCAGCTTATGTTATGAGCTTTAGCTACTCAGTGGTCTTGTCTGCTTGTGGTCAGAGGGTCAGGGTCCGGCTGAAATAAGCCACTAGAATACCGGCACCTCCAGTGAGGAGTTTGTATGGTGAATTCAGGGCTGGCGTAAAGCCATTAGAATTCTGGCTCCACCTGAGAGGAGGTGTTTGTGTGCTTGCTACTCCCTGACCACTGAATGCACCAATAATAATATCTAAATATACTCGGTGCGTTCCGAGCCCTAACACCCATTTTCCTTTTTGCAATTTTTAAAATGTAAAAGATGAAGACGTGTGTGTGTGTGTATGTATATGTGTGTATATATATATATATATATATATATATATATATACTAGATGGTGGCCCGATTCTAACGCATCAGGTATTCTGGAGTGTGCATGTCCACGTAGTATATTGCACAGCCCACGTAGTATATTGCCCAGCCACGTAATATATTGCCCAGCCACGTAGTATATTGCCCAACCACGTAGTATATTGCCCAGCCATGTAGTATATTGCCCAGCCACGTAATATATTGCCCAGCCACGTAGTATATTTCCCAACCACGTAGTATATTGCCCAGTGACGTAGTATATTGCCCAGTCATGTAGTATATTGCCTAGTGACGTAGTATATTGCCCAGTTACGGAGTATATTGCCCAGCTACGTAGTATATTGCGCAGCCACGTAGTATATTGCCCAGTGACGTAGTATATTGTGCAGCCACGTAGTATATTGCCCAGTGACGTAGTATATGGCCCAGTAACGTAGTATACAGCACAGAGCCATGTAGTATATTGCCCAGTGATGTAGTATACAGCACAGAGCCACGTAGTCTTTTGCACAGCCACGTAGTATATTGCCCAGCCACGCAGTATATTGCCCAAACACGTAGTGTATTGCCCAGTCACGTAGTATATTGCCTAGTGACGTAGTATATTGCGCAGCCACCTAGTATATTGCCCAGTTATGTAGTATATTGCCCAGCTATGTAGTATATTGCACAGCCACGTAGTATATTGCCCAGTGACGTAGTATATTGCGCAGCCACGTAGTATATTGCCCAGTGGCGTAGTATACAGCACAGAACCACATAGTATATTGCCCAGTGATGTAGTATATTGCGCAGCCACGTAGTATATTGCCCAGTGACGTAATAAATTGCCCAGTGACATAGTATATTGCCCAGTTACGGAGTATATTGCCCAGCTACATAGTATATTGCGCAGCCACGTAGTATATTGCCCAGTGACGTACTATATGGCCCAGTGACGTAGTATACAGCACAGAGCCATGTAGTATATTGCCCAGTGATGTAGTATACAGCACAGAGCCACGTAGTCTTTTGCCCAGCCACGTAGTATATTGCCCAGTGACGTAATATATTGCCCAGCCACGCAGTATATTGCCCAAACACGTAGTGTATTGCCCAGTCACGTAGTATATTGCCTAGTGACGTAGTATATTGCGCAGCCACCTAGTATATTGCCCAGTTATGTAGTATATTGCCCAGCTATGTAGTATATTGCACAGCCACGTAGTATATTGCCCAGTGACATAGTATATTGCGCAGCCACGTAGTATATTGCCCAGTGACGTAGTATATTGCCCAGTGGCATAGTATACAGCACAGAGCCACGTAGTATATTGCCCAGTGATGTAGTATATTGCGCAGCCACGTAGTATATTGCCCAGTGATGTAATAAATTGCCCAGTGACGTAGTATATTGCACAGCGACGTAGTATACAGCACAGAGCCACGTAGTATATTGGGCAGTCACGTATTATATTGCCCATTGACGTAGTATATTTCCCAGTGACGTAGTATACTTCCCAGTGACGTAGTATACAGCACAGAGCCACGTAGTATATTGGCCAGTCACGTAGTATATTGCCCAGCTACGTAGTATATTGCCCAGCCAGGTTTGTCACAGGTGAAAAAATAAAAAATAAACATATACTCTCCTTTCCGAGGGAGCCCTTGTAATCCTCGGCAGCTACCGGTCCCAGGGTTGGTATGAGCGCAGGACCTGTGATGACGTCGCGGTCACATGACTGTGACGTCATGGCAGGTCTTTGTAGCGCAGGCGCGCAGGGCCTGTGATGACGTCGCGGTCACATGACCGTGACGTCATGGCAGGTCCTTCTGCCACCGGAACCTGCAACGGAAGATGGCGGCCGGCGCGAGCTGCTACGGAGGGTGAGTATAGCAGGTATTTTTTTTATTATTATTTTTAACATTACATTTTTTACTATTGATGCCGCATAGGCAGCATCAATAGTAAAAACTTGGGGACACACAGGGTTAATAGCGGCGGTAACGGAGTGCGTTACCTGCGGCATAATGCGGTCTGTTACTGCCGGCATTAAGCCTGTGTTAGCGGTGACCGGAGGGGAGTATGCGGGCGACAGGCACTGACTGCGGGGAGTAAGGAGCGGCCATTTTCTTCCGGACTGTGCCCGTCGCTGATTGGTCGCGGCAGACATGACAGGCAGCTGGCGAGACCAATCAGCGAATGAATAACCGTGACAGAAGGACAGACAGACGGAAGTGACCCTTAGACAATTATATAGTAGATATACACTTTTTATTTTTTTTGCCTAAAATACAAAAGGAAATGTGTCATTTAACCTTAGGTTTTTTAGAGATCATTTCATCTTTAACTTGGTTTACTGTTCACAATAACAGTAATTCTGACCAGGGGTGCCCAAACTTTTACATGCCACTGTGCATATGATTTGCTCATTTGAACGAGCCATTATACAAACAAACCTCCAAATAAACCAGTTTATGCAGCCATTGTCTTATACTTTATCATTGTAATGTATACTGAGATTTAATAAAGAACATAAAGCTTCTTAAAGGATTTGGCTGCATTAAGTTAAGATATAGTTGAATAGTCATGAGTATGGCAGTGGAGTTTTCATCTTTTATTATCTGTTCCATCACTAAATCCTGCTGAATCTTTTTGGTGTTCCCATTTTCTTTATAATGAAGCTGCTATTAGGTTGTCATTGGGAATGAATAGTGAAGCGCCCCATTGGTTAGTTTATTATTGACAACATGGTAGCTGGTGTAATCTGATGCATGTCCATGTTTTAATGTGTATATTCAGATGTCAGTGAATTCATTGCTCTTATTCAACCTCCCAGCGGCAGGCCGTCCACTTGTCTTGTTGCTATTTAATGCCGGCCCTCTGGATGTTTCCTGGGCCCAGAACAGTACCGGTGTCCACGCTATCTTAGAGTGTTTCTTCCCTGCCCAAGCTGCGGGGATGGCAATTGCTAAAGTCTTAACTGGAGCAGAAGGAGCCAATCCAGGTGGCAGACTTCCAGCCACATGGCCAGCAGGGATGGACCAAGTACGTATTAAATGGATGCCTTTCAGTAGTGTTAGGACTAGAAGGTAAAATCAAAGCGCCTACATTTTTGTTCTCTATTTAAGGTGCCAGCAATGGAAAACTACACCATGAATGGGCGGACATACCGCTATTATGGCAACCAGATCCCTCTTTACCCATTTGGGTATGGGCTTTCCTATACTACATTTCAGTACAGTGATTTGGTGGTCACCCCAATCCTTAAGCTTTGTGAAACCCTTGATTTATCTGTACAGGTGAAAAATTCAGGCTTAAGGACCGGAGATGAGGTGAGAATAAAACAACCTTCATTATTTATTTCTTAAAACATAGATTTATATAATCAGGAGCAAAAGGTTTAGCACAATGTGCATATCTTGTAACACATAGGTAAAAAATATAGTGAAAAACATTCAAAAAAATTGAATAGAGGATTGAGAACAGTTATGAACAGCTACCGAGTGAAACTGACTGCACAGAATTGTCACAGCCATGAGAGCACGGTACGGGAACTGAATTCACACTGTCCCAAAGTGTTCAGCTATGTGTAAAGTACTCTCATAGCCATATTGGCCCTGTGATACTGATTAAAACAATACATGGGGTGAAGAAATCCGTTTTGTGGTTCTTGTGTAATCAGGGTTTGAAATTCTCTTCTAATCATAGCTTCGTGCATTGGGGCACGACTGTGGGTAGGGTCCTTGGCTCTGCCACGACCCCTCTGCTACCCATGGCTAGGACAGTGCTGGCATGACTTTTAAACCAGGGGAAGATCAAGGTAACAGGAACAGCAGAGGGGCAGTGACATACATATTAAAACCCCTTTACAAATTTCTTATAAGACCTAAAATAGTAGGAAATATTAAAGGCCAAGACATAGATGACAACTAATATTCTAGAACGTTGACGATTATAGGGAGTGGAAATGGTGTTGACGTTATCCACAATAATGTGCATGTCTAGGGAACCTAAACAGAAAGATGCATTACACAGGCCCTTGAAGCTGCCTTCTGCTTGTATTGTCTTCTATGAACATAGGATGATCTAACTTCTATATCTTTTCCCCAGGTAATTCAAGTGTACATGAGCTGGTCCAATGCAGCTGTGCCAGTTCCCCGCTGGCAGTTAGTGGGTGTTCAACGAGTAACAATTCCGCAGAGTGGATCTGTTAAGTTCTCTTTGTCAGTTTTGCCTCGACAGCGAGCTATTTGGACAAATTACTGGATTCTTGAACCAGGCAAATTCAGCCTTTATGTCGGCGGTCAGCAACCTTTTCAAGTCACAAAAGTGCCATCCAATGTCTTGCAGGCTAGCTTCACAGTCCAGGGAGAAGCTCGCCCTTTAAATACCTGCTGATTGCTAATTTATTCTACCAGATGGCGATATCTTAAAAGAAATCCTACTTAATTCCATTGTGTTGAATCTATTTGAGAAATAGAAAAGGCATTTTTGGGGGTGATTTTGTCAAATTGTTTAATTCTATTTTTTGTAAAAAATAAATAAGAAAATTTTTTATAGCTAAAAAAATGTTGTCACTTCAACATGCAGAAGATGCATTGTGGCCGCACTTGATAATGAATACAACAAGATAAAGAAGTTTTAACAGTGTAAAGAGTTAGCAAACCTTAAATTATTTTTGATAATATTGTCCAGCATGGAAAGTTTGGAATACAGATGAGAAAGTCTTCCTAGCTCTGGAGACAAGGAAGCCTTCTGCAGGAGATTGTCTTGATAAGTAGGACACTTAAGGTACCGTCACATTTAGCGACACTGCAGCGATCTAGACAACGATCCCGATCGCTGCAGCGTCGCTGTGTGGTCGCTGGAGAGCTGTCACACAGACAGCTCTCCAGCGACCAACTATGCGAAGTCCCCTGGTAACCAGCGTAAACATCGGGTTACTAAGTGCGGGGCCGCGCTTAGTGACCCGATTTTTACCCTGGTTACCAGCGTAAACGTAAAAAAACAAACACTACATACTTACATTCCTGTGTCTGTCCCCCGGCGCTGTGCTTCTCTGCACTGACTGTGAGCACCAGCCGGAAAGCACAGCGGTGACGTCACCGCTGTGCTCTGCTTTCCGGCCGGCGCTTACACAGTGCAGAGAAGCACAGCGCCGGGGGACAGACACCGGAATGTAAGTATGTACTGTTTGGTTTTTTTACGTTTACGCTGGTAACCAGGGTAAACATCGGGTTACTAAGCGCGGCCCTGTGCTTAGTAACCCGATGTTTACCCTGGTTACCAGTGAAGACATCGCTGAATCGGCGTCACACACGCCGATTCAGCGATGTCTGCGGGAGTCCAGCGACGAAATAAAGTTCTGGACTTTCTGCTCCGACCAACGATGGCACAGCAGGATCCTGATCGCTGCTGCCTGTCAAACTCAACGATATTGCTAGCCAGGACACTGCAACGTCACGGATCGCTAGCGATATCGTTCAGTGTGATGGTACCTTAAAGGAGATGGTGCTGACCCTTTCACTGCCAGAATCAGTACTCCAAATGTTCAAATATCAGTGCAGTTGAAGGCAAGTAAACTGTGGAAAAGCAGGGGTTTGGAAGTCCACTTATTTGAAAATTTTTCAGGAATGTAGGCAAAATCCCTAATAAAGTGACTTGAAAAGTTTCAGAACTTTCAAGGCTGAACAAAATTATATTAAAAAAAAATAGTTACTTTATACGGGGAAGGTGCTGCAATTTTTATTTTTGCATTAATAATTTTTGATTAGACAGTTATTTTTAATACAAAATTAAATTCACTCATTTAACTTTTTCTTCAGCCACTGAGAGCTGCCATTTGCTGGTATTTAAAGTGTCTGAGAACAACACTTACACATGCATATAAAAAGTGTTGTTCTTACTTTTAAATGTGTTACCACTGCTTTGATATTGATGACTAGGAATGAGCAGACCAATTGAAGTTCGGGTTCTGGTACCCGACCCAAACTTTAGTCCAAAGTTCGGTTTGGGCACTAGGACCATACCTGAACTTGAACCAGAACCCCAAACCCAGTGAAAACAATGGAGACCCGAACTTTGGAGCAGGAAAATATTCTCATGTTCTCGTCCCCAGACTTTCGCCGGAACTCCGAACATTAAAATGGACTTCCAGGGGAAGTCCTTGTTGAGAGTTTAACACTGGACACTAACTATCCGTTACGAACCCCAAACTTAAGTTTAGGTTTGCTCATCTCTATTGATGACCTCTTCTTAGGATAGGTCATTAATATCAGATCACAACCCAAGTGATCAGCTCCAGAGTTGTGCAGATTTGAACAGTATACAGAGCTGAAACACCACAAGTTCCTGCAGATCAGCTCTTGTTCAAGATAAATGTAAATAATAAAATGAACTAAACCTACAATCCAACTATGTAATAGCCTAAAAAGAAACATAACAGATTTTATTGAACTAGTATAGTATTAGAGTAAGTTCACACAATATTTTTGTTCTTGAAAATTTCTCTAACAAATTCAGACTAAACCTCCCCCCATACACATTAGCTGAACGTCAGCCAAACTCTATGACATCGACTGACAATACTTTTGTGTGACCTGAAATAAGCCACCACCAGAGAAGTCTGGCAGTGGCTCCTATAACAAAAGTGCTCCAAATCATACAGATTTTGGTGTAGATTTTCTCGTGGATTTACGACTGTATCGTGTACAGAAAAAAAGGCTATATTTTCCTCTCCAGGTAGGTGATCTGCTAGCTTGGTCATGTCTGCCGATATGTCATGGATGAATCTACAGAAGGTTTGTGGGACCCCTGAGAAGCATTTTCACGGGAATTACAGATGATATTTGGGACCTTAACTGTTATTTGCTGAGCTGTAGCTTCTTAAGTAGTCTGCATGGGTCCCACTTGTATAATATTACCTGTTTTCAACAAGCTATTTTTTGTACGTGTGTTTATACTAAGTATAAGTTTCTCATTTTAAGGCATAATATTCACAATGTATTAATATAATTACTATACCTTTGAGTACCTTCTAGCAAAAACACTTATCTGTGCTGTTGGGTGGACTATAAGTTCCACATAAGCTAAGCAAGGGCTGCTGAGCAGAGAGAGCGCTGTCCTTAAGTCAGGGGCTGCAGATAAGTCCATACTTAACCCCTTAACGACCACCAATACACCTCTTAACGGCAGCAGTTAAGGGTACTTATGTTAGCAGCGGGTTAATCAGCGTGATGTCCACAAGGAGCAACAGAGAATGTTAATTTATTAAAAATTAAGAATATCCAGCTAAAACATGAGAACAGGATCAATCTGGTTTCTGAGAGAAAGAGATCTGCTGTGCTTTCAGTTTCAGCTCCACACAAGAAATGTGCTCACAGGGAAGGGGAGGAGGAACATCCTGTCTGTAAATGAGGACTCTTTTTTTTAACTTTGTTGACATGTGAACAATATGCATGCAGATATATAAATCATATCATATTAAACAAACAATAGTTGTTGCAATACATACAGATCAATATGTATTAGGCCAACACCCCCACTCAACAACTGTTATGTAGGCAATCCAGTGACACAGTGTGCCAGCAATCAGAGCACATACAGTGATCTGACAATAACCCAAAAACAATAGAACGAGCTCTGAGACGTGGAATCTCTGTAGACCGCAATACCTGAACCTAACCTTAACACAACTAAAGGCAGCTGTGGATTGCGCCTAACACTACCTATGCAACTCGGCACAGCCTGAGGAGCTGACTAGCCTGAAGATAGAAAAACAAGCCTGACTTGCCTCAGAGAAATACCCCAAAGGAAAAGGCAGCCCCCCACATATAATGACTGTTAGCAAGATGAACAGACAAACGTAGGGATGAAATAGATTCAGCAAAGTGAGGCCCGATATTCTAGATAGAGCGAGGATAGCAAAGAGAACTTTGCAGTCTACAAAAAAACCCTAAAGCAAAAAACCACGCAAAGGGGGCAAAAAGACCCACCGTGCCGAACTAACGGCACGGCGGTACACCCTTTGCGTCTCAGAGCTTCCAGCAAAACGAAAAGACAAGCTGGACAGAAAAAGTAGCAACAAAAGCAAAAAGCACTTATCTAAGCAGAGCAGCAGGCCACAGGAAGATCCAGAAGCTCAGATCCAACACTGGAACATTGACAAGGAGCAAGGAAGACAGAATCAGGTGGAGTTAAATAACAAAGCAGCCAACGAGCTCACCAGAACACCTGAGGGAGGAAGCTCAGAAGCTGCAGTACCACTTGTGACCACAGGAGTGAATTCAGCCACAGAATTCACAACAGTACCCCCCCCCCTTGAGGAGGGGTCACCGAACCCTCACCAGAGCCCCCAGGCCGACCAGGATGAGCCACATGAAAGGCACGAACAAGATCTGGAGCATGGACATCAGAGGCAAAAACCCAGGAATTATCTTCCTGAGCATAACCCTTCCATTTAACCAGATACTGGAGTTTCCGTCTAGAAACACGAGAATCCAAAATTTTCTCCACAATATACTCCAATTCCCCCTCCACCAAAACCGGGGCAGGAGGCTCAACAGATGGAACCATAGGTGCCACGTATCTCCGCAACAACGACCTATGGAATACATTATGTATGGAAAAGGAGTCTGGGAGGGTCAGACGAAAAGACACAGGATTGAGAATCTCAGAAATCCTATACGGACCAATAAAACGAGGTTTAAATTTAGGAGAGGAAACCTTCATAGGAATATGACGAGAAGATAACCAAACCAGATCCCCAACACGAAGTCGGGGACCCACACGGCGTCTGCGATTAGCGAAAAGTTGAGCCTTCTCCTGGGACAAGGTCAAATTGTCCACTACCTGAGTCCAGATCTGCTGCAACCTGTCCACCACAGAATCCACACCAGGACAGTCCGAAGACTCAACCTGTCCTGAAGAGAAACGAGGATGGAACCCAGAATTGCAGAAAAATGGAGAGACCAAGGTAGCCGAGCTGGCCCGATTATTAAGGGCGAACTCAGCCAACGGCAAAAAGGACACCCAATCATCCTGGTCTGCAGAAACAAAACATCTCAGATATGTTTCCAAGGTCTGATTGGTTCGTTCGGTCTGGCCATTAGTCTGAGGATGGAAAGCCGAGGAAAAAGATAGGTCAATGCCCATCCTACCACAAAAGGCTCGCCAAAACCTTGAAACAAACTGGGAACCTCTGTCAGAAACAATATTCTCAGGAATGCCATGCAAACGAACCACATGCTGGAAGAACAAAGGCACCAAATCAGAGGAGGAAGGCAATTTAACCAAGGGCACCAGATGGACCATTTAAGAAAAGCGATCACAGACCACCTAAATGACTGACATCTTTTGAGAAACGGGAAGGTCAGAAATGAAATCCATCGAAATATGTGTCCAAGGCCTCTTTGGGACCGGCAAGTGCAAAAGCAACCCACTGGCACGTGAACAGCAGGGCTTAGCCCTAGCACAAATCCCACAGGACTGCACAAAAGTACGTACATCCCGTGACAGAGATGGCCACCAGAAGGATCTAGCCACTAACTCTCTGGTACCAAAGATTCCAGGATGACCAGCCAACACCGAACAATGAAGTTCAGAGATAACTTTACTAGTCCACCTATCAGGGACGAACAGTTTCTCCGCCGGACAACGATCAGGTTTATTCGCCTGAAATTTTTGCAACACTCGCCGCAAATCAGGGGAGATGGCAGACACAATGACTCCTTCCTTGAGGATACTCGCCGGCTCAGATGAACCCAAAGAGTCGGGCACAAAACTCCTAGACAGAGCATCCGCCTTCACATTTTTAGAGCCCGGAAGGTACGAAATCACAAAATCGAAGCGGGCAAAAAATATTGACCAACGGGCCTGTCTAGGATTCAAGCGCTTGGCAGACTCGAGATAAGTAAGGTTCTTATGATCAGTCAATACCACCACGCGATGCTTAGCTCCTTCAAGCCAATGACGCCATTCCTCGAATGCCCACTTCATGGCCAGCAACTCTCGGTTGCCCACATCATAATTACGCTCAGCAGCCGAAAACTTCCTGGAAAAGAAAGCACATGGTTTCAACACTGAGCAACCAGAACCTCTCTGTGACAAAACCGCCCCTGCTCCAATCTCAGAAGCATCAACCTCGACCTGGAACGGAAGAGAAACATCTGGTTGACACAACACAGGGGCAGAACAAAAACGATGCTTCAACTCCTGAAAAGCTTCCACAGCAGCAGAAGACCAATTAACCAAATCAGCACCCTTCTTGGTCAAATCGGTCAATGGTTTGGCAATGCTAGAAAAATTACAGATGAAGCGACGATAAAAATTAGCAAAGCCCAGGAATTTTTGCAGACTTTTCAGAGATGTCGGCTGAATCCAATCCTGGATGGCTTGGACCTTAACCGAATCCATCTCGATAGTAGAAGGGGAAAAGATGAACCCCAAAAATGAAACTTTCTGCGCACCGAAGAGACACTTTGATCCCTTCACAAACAAAGAATTAGCACGCAGGACCTGGAAAACCATTCTGACCTGCTTCACATGAGAGTCCCAATCATTTGAGAAGATCAAAATGTCATCCAAGTAAACAATCAGGAATTTATCCAGATACTCACGGAAGATGTCATGCATAAAAGACTGAAACACAGATGGAGCATTGGCAAGTCCGAACGGCATCACTAGATACTCAAAATGACCCTCGGGCGTATTAAATGCAGTTTTCCATTCATCTCCTTGCCTGATTCTTACCAGATTATATGCACCACGAAGATCTATCTTAGTGAACCAACTAGCCCCCTTAATCCGAGCAAACAAGTCAGATAACAATGGCAAGGGATACTGAAATTTCACAGTGATCTTATTAAGAAGGCGGTAATCAATACACGGTCTCAGTGAACCATCCTTCTTGGCTACAAAAAAGAACCCTGCTCCCAGTGGTGATGACGATGGGCGAATATGTCCCTTCTCCAGGGATTCCTTCACATAACTGCGCATAGCGGCGTGTTCAGGCACGGATAAATTAAATAATCGACCTTTAGGGAATTTACTACCAGGAATCAAATTGATAGCACAATCACAATCCCTATGCGGAGGTAGGGCATCGGACTTGGGCTCTTCAAATACATCCTGATAATCAGACAAGAACTCTGGGACCTCAGAAGGAGTGGATGACGAAATAGACAAAAATGGAACATCACCATGTACCCCCTGACAACCCCAGCTGGATACCGACATAGAGTTCCAATCCAATACTGGATTATGGGTTTGCAGCCATGGCAACCCCAACACGACCACATCATGCAGATTATGTAGCACCAGAAAGCGAATAACTTCCTGATGTGCAGGAGCCATGCACATGGTCAGCTGGGTCCAGTACTGAGGTTTATTCTTGGCCAAAGGTGTAGCATCAATTCCTCTCAACGGAATAGGACACCGCAAAGGCTCCAAGAAAAACCCACAACGTTTAGCATAATCCAAATCCATCAGATTCAGGGCAGCGCCTGAATCCACAAACGCCATGACAGAATACGATGACAAAGAGCATATCAAGGTAATGGACAGAAGGAATTTGGATTGTACAGTACCAATGACGGCAGACCTATCGAACCGCTTAGTGCGCTTAGGACAATCAGAAATGGCATGAGTGGAATCACCACAGTAGAAACACAGACCATTCAGACGTCTGTGTTCTTGCCGTTCAACTCTGGTCATAGTCCTATCGCACTGCATAGGCTCAGATTTAATCTTAGACAATACCGCCAAATGGTGCACAGATTTACGCTCGCGCAAGCGTCGACCGATCTGAATGGCCAAAGACATAGACTCATTCAAACCAGCAGGCATAGGAAAACCCAACATGACATCCTTAAGAGCCTCAGAGAGACCCTTTCTGAACAAAGCTGCCAGCGCAGATTCATTCCACACAGTGTGTACTGACCACTTCCTAAATTTCTGACAATATACTTCTATATCATCCTGACCCTGGCACAAAGCCAGCAAATTTTTCTCAGCCTGATCCACTGAATCAGGCTCATCGTAAAGTAATCCGAGCGCCAGGAAAAACGCATTGACATTACTCAATGCAGGGTCTCCTGGCGCAAGAGAAAATGCCCAGTCCTGAGGATCGCTGCGCAAAAAAGAAATAATAATCAAAACCTGTTGAATAGGATTACCAGAAGAATGAGGTTTCAAGGCCAGAAATAGCTTACAATTATTTTTGAAATTAAGAAACTTAGTTCTATCACCAAAAAACAAATCAGGAATAGGAATTCTTGGTTCTAACATAGATTTCTGATCAATAGTATCTTGAATCCTTTGTACATGTGTAACGAGATTATCCATTGAAGAGCACAGACCCTGAATATCCATGTCCACACCTGTGTCCTGAAACACCCAAATGTCTAGGGGAAAAAAAAGACTGAACACAGAGCTGAGAAAAAAAAATGATGTCAGAACTTCTTTTTTCCCTTTATTGAGAATCATTAGGACGGCTCCTTGTACTGTTATGTAGGCAATCCAGTGACACAGTGTGCCAGCAATCAGAGCACATACAGTGATCTGACAATAACCCAAAAACAATAGAACGAGCTCTGAGACGTGGAATCTCTGTAGACCGCATTACCTGAACCTAACCTTAACACAACTAAAGGCAGCTGTGGATTGCGCCTAACACTACCTATGCAACTCGGCACAGCCTGAGGAGCTGACTAGCCTGAAGATAGAAAAACAAGCCTGACTTGCCTCAGAGAAATACCCCAAAGGAAAAGGCAGCCCCCCACATATAATGACTGTTAGCAAGATGAACAGACAAACGTAGGGATGAAATAGATTCAGCAAAGTGAGGCCCGATATTCTAGATAGAGCGAGGATAGCAAAGAGAACTTTGCAGTCTACAAAAAAACCCTAAAGCAAAAAACCACGCAAAGGGGGCAAAAAGACCCACCGTGCCGAACTAACGGCACGGCGGTACACCCTTTGCGTCTCAGAGCTTCCAGCAAAACGAAAAGACAAGCTGGACAGAAAAAGTAGCAACAAAAGCAAAAAGCACTTATCTAAGCAGAGCAGCAGGCCACAGGAAGATCCAGAAGCTCAGATCCAACACTGGAACATTGACAAGGAGCAAGGAAGACAGAATCAGGTGGAGTTAAATAACAAAGCAGCCAACGAGCTCACCAGAACACCTGAGGGAGGAAGCTCAGAAGCTGCAGTACCACTTGTGACCACAGGAGTGAATTCAGCCACAGAATTCACAACAAACAACTACTTATTCTGTCAGTCCCATAGTGGTTCTCAATTCTTGGAACCTAGGTCGTGGCAATGGCTTGGTTAAAATATCAGCTAACATTTTATCAGTTTCACAATAAACAAACTGAATTACGCCACGATCTATTAAATCACGTAGATGATGACATCTGACGTCGATGTGCTTAGTTCTAGCACTGATCTTTTCACTGCATGCAAGTTTAATGCATCCTTGGTTGTCCTCATATATCACCGTTGGCTGAGTTAACGATTTACCAAGATCGTCCATCAGTTGTCTTAGCCAAATGATCTCCTGACTTGCATAGGCTGCGGATACATACTCAGCTTCTGTAGATGACAAAGCAACAGACACCTGTTTTCTACTAGACCAGGAGATTGAACTTTCTCCAAGTTTAAATACATATCCGCTTGTGGATTTACGATCTTGCGAATCACCAGCCCAATCTGAGTCAACATAGCCGGTGAGTTTTAGATTTCCTGCTGCAGATATTTTTAACCCCTTAGTGACCGAGCCAAATTTTTTAAATCTGACCAGTGTCACTTTATGTGGTAATAACTCTGCAACGCTTCAACAAATCCCAGTGATTTTGAGATTGTTTTTTCGTGACACACTATACTTTATGATAATGGTAAATTTTGTTCAACATTTTTTGTGTTTATTTATAAAAAATATCAAACATTTGAGAAAAATGTTAAAAAATTAGCAATTTTCTAAATTTGAATGATTATCCCTTTAATCCAGATAGTCATACAACAGCAAACCATTAATAAATAACATTTCCCACATGTCTGCTTTACATCAGCACCATTTGTAAAATGTTATTTTATTTTGTTAGCATTTTAGGAGGTTTAAAAATGTAGCAGCAATTTTTCATTTTTTCAAAGAAATTTACAAAATTTATTTTTTTAGGGACTTATCCATGTTTGAAGTGACGTTAGGGGTCCCATATATTGGGAAACCCACAAACGTGATACCATTTTAAAAACAGCACCCCTAAACATATTGAAAACTGCTGTCGGGTAGTTTATTAACCCTTCAGGTGCTTTACAGGAATTAATGCAAAGTGGTATGACAGAAATGAAAATGTGTATTTTTACCACCTAAATGTTGCTAACTTCTAAACAGATTACTACAGCCGTCAGACTCTAAGGCCACTATTTGGTCATGAATTGCCATGGCAAACATCAGGACAACAAAATCATGATCTGAGGGCACCAATTGTGACAAAGAAGAAGCCCCCACACTCTGTTAACCATTTATAATGATGTAGTCACTATTGACAGCAGCATCTAAGGGGTTAAACAGATTTAGATGGTGCAAATACTGATCGTGGCTGGTACAGCAAGTTGTCAGCTATAGTGTACAACCGACAGATGCTGGATTGTCCTCTGTATGGGGAGGCTATTCTTATATCTCAGGTCAGTTAAAAGACATATTGGCGGTCATTAAGGGGTTAAATTTACACCTTGTGTCCCTTTTAAATATTGGAGAACTCTTTTAACGGCATTCCAGTTCTTTTGGCGCGGTTTCTCCACATATCTGCACAATATTCCAACTGTTGTTGTAATATCCGGTCGAGTCGTAGTTGATATATATAGAAGTGCCCCCACTGCCTGTCGATATTTCTCATTGTTAGGCAACAGATCATCTTCTTCCAGTTTCAGGTAGGATTATTCCATTGGCGTTGATACACCTTTGGCTTCCGTCATTCCGAACTGATCCAAAATTGAATTAATCTTTGCACTTTGATTTAAAAGAAAACTTCCATCTTCCTCTCTCTGGATGTGGATTCCTAGATAATATGTCACATTTCCTAGGTCTTTCGTTTCAAAATGCTGGTTCAAAATTTTAGTAATTTTCCCAATTTCAGCTTCTTCTTGATGAACTACAATTACATCGTCCACATATAAGAGAATATACATCCATTTTCCATCTGTATATCTCGTGTACAGGCATGGATCCGCTTGACCTCTTTTAAATTCTTCTTCTAACAAGACTTTGTTCATTTTAGAGTTCCATGCTCTCGCGGATTGCTTAAGACCATAAAGAGATTTTTGAAGTTTGCAAACAAGATTCTGTTCACCTTTACATAACCTTCAGGTTGAGTCATGTATAAGTCCTCCTCAATGTCACCATTTAAAAATGCAGTTTTGATATCCAAATGTCTGACAAACATCCTTTGTACTGCAGCTACCGCCAACAATGCTCTAAATGTTGTCTGCTTAGCGACCGGGGAAAAAGTAGCATCATAGTCTTCGCCATATTTTTGAGAATATCCTTTTGCGACCAACCTCGCTTTAAATCTGTGGACTTTACCTTCAGAATCATATTTGGTTTTAAATACCCATTTACACTTAATTGCCTTTTTATCCTGTGGTAACTCAGTGAGTTTCCAAGTTTGAAGTTGATGAAGCGAGTTCATTTCTTCATTCGCGGCATTGATCCACTTTGTTCTTTCATGGACGGGTAGTTTCTGCATTTCATCCCATGACTGTGGTTCTGACTCAGGCAGTGTCTTCACAATGTAGGATAAACGTTTAGCTGGTATTCCTTTGTTTGATCTTGACGACCGTCTAATTTCAGGTTCACTTAGGCCTTTTGTTGTTCCTTCAGTGGTTGAAGAGTCCAGCCAGACTTCTACATTCTTTTCTTCGTTGTCTTGTAATTGTGATTGAGATTGTTGTTGTTGTTGCTTCATCTGGACTACTGGCATAATGTCATAAAACTTGGGTGACACAAAGTTTTCATCAAACACTACATCTTTACTTATTGTGACCTTGTTTGTCTCTGGGTGTAAAATTCTATAACCTTTCTGGGTTTCACTGTAGCCCACCAGGATGCCTTCCTTGGCATGAGATTCCCACTTAGTTCGTTTTTCTTTGGGAACATGTGCAAATGCTTTACTTCCGAAAATCCTTATGTGTTGTAGTTTTGGTTTTGTACCATTCCATTGCTCAAATGGAGTTTTCTCTGTCGCTTTACTTGGTAGTCTGTTCTGAAGATAACAAGCCGTCATAATAGCTTCGCCCCAATATACTGTAGGCATCAAATAACATACTCCTTGCGCTTTCACAGAGTGTCCGGTTCCTTCTTTCTGCTACACCATTTTGCTCAGGGTTGTATGGTACAGTAGTTTGAAATATGATTCCATTTTTCTTTAAAATGCTCTGTGTTTCATTACTTGTATACTCAGTTCCATTATCTGCACGTAAAGTTTTTGGCATTCTTCCAAACTTGTTGTGTACTTCAGCTAGATATATTCCAAGTTTCTCTGGAACTTCATTTTTGCTGTGAAGTAAATAGACAACTGTATATCTTGAATTGTCATCAATAAATGTAAGAAAATATCTCTTCTTTCCAGGGGTCTGAGTACGCATTGGACCACAGATATCCGTGTGCACTAAATCTAGTGGTTGTTCTGTTCTTGTAGTACTTTTCTTAGGAAAGGCCTTTCTGGACATTTTCCCTTTGATACAGCTGGAACACCTCATTGTCTGATTACATGAATCAATTGTAATATTATCAGCTAATTGTTCTTGAAATAACTTTCTTATTGCTTCTGGGTCTCTATGCGCAAGCCGCCTGAGCCATACATGAATACAGTTCTTGTGCAGTTCTTGCTTAGCTGTGCATACACACTCTTTACATTTCAACTGATACAGTTCATCTCTGATTTTTCCTTTTGCTAATGTGTGACCCTCCTTTGAGATGATGCAGCTATCTTCCTTAAATGTAACTTCATTACCTTGTTTTGTGAGCTTTTTCACAGATAATAGATTACTTTCAAGACTAGGCACATATAGTACATCCTTTACATGGATCCTTCTACTTTGTGTTGCAGAGATGTTACAATCAATATAACCGTCTCCTATGCCTTCTGAGTTCATGCACTGACCGTTTGTCATTATCACTTTCTCTGACTTATTATGGTTAAGCTTGGTAAAGAAGTCTCTGTCATTGGTCATGTGACTGGTTGCTCCAGAATCTATACACCACGCATGCTTTGATTTAAATGCATTGACTGATGTGAATGCAGCTTCAGTATTAGCCGAATCATTGTTTCCAGATACAGCACTCTTAACTCTCTGTTGGCTGTTTTGCTTTTTCAACTGACTCATTTTAGCTTTCCAGACTCTGCATTCAGCTTTTAAATGACCTGGCTTCTTGCATACAAAACATTCACGTGTCTCTTTAAGGTGGTTTCTGCTGGTGGGCACATCATGTGTTTGTAAAGCAGTTTCCTTGTTACATATCTTGCTGCTCACATTTTCTGCCTTTCTCGTATATTCATCTACAAGCTTTCCTCTGACGTACTCCAATGTCAGCTCATCATCTGGGCGTGCATCTAGTGCAGTTACCAGAGTGTCATAGCTTTCTGGGAGACCACAAAGTAATAGTGCTGCTACATGGAAGTCCTTCATATCTTCCCCAATGCCCCGCAGGCGCTCTACGGTCTCCAGAATATTTCTAATGTAGTCCTGCATGTCCTGGTCATTGTGTAGCTTAGACTGATACAGCTTTCTCATTAGATAGAGTTTATTACTTAAATTTATTCTCTCATGTACTTTCTGCAACTGCTCCCACATTTCCTTTGCAGATTCACACTTACACACATGCACAATCTGATCATCCTCTATACTGAGTAATATGGTGCTCTGTGCTTTCTGATCCATTTCTAGCCATTCCTGTGGTACTGGGTCAGGCTTAGGGTCCTGAGTGTATTTCCACGTACCTTCTCTTATCAGCAGCATCTTCAACTTGAATTTCCAGGATTGGTAGTTCTGGTTATTCAGGCTTGGCACTGTAAACTTTGTTGAGTTGCTGCTGGTAGCCATTTTACTTCTTCTCAGTTTGCTGTTGTCTTTCTATCTCTGTGCTCTGGAGGTTTGGGATTGCTTTGACTCCTGGGCCCATAACCTGTTAGCAGCGGGTTAATCAGCGTGATGTCCACAAGGAGCAACAGAGAATGTTAATTTATTAAGAATTAAGAATATCCAGCTAAAACATGAGAACAGGATCAATCTGGTTTCTGAGAGAAAGAGATCTGCTGTGCTTTCAGTTTCAGCTCCACACAAGAAATGTGCTCACAGGGAAGGGGAGGAGGAACATCCTGTCTGTAAATGAGGACTCTTTTTTTTTTTTACTTTGTTGACATGTGAACAATATGCATGCAGATATATAAATCACATCATATTAAACAAACAATAGTTGTTGCAATACATACAGATCAATATGCATTAGGCCAACAATTTATTCCTCAGTGGAGCTTTTTAATGGCACTGAGAAATAAGGGTATAGTGCCTCCCAGCAAATCTCCAGGCCAGGGTCTTGGCTACAGGAGGTAGCGGAGATCCTGGAGAACATGATTGGGGCTGGTTTTTACCATCCCCGGTGTTGTGATCGCCGTTATTCACAGAACGGCGACCGCAAAAAAAAAAGTCTGATTTCCCATTTATTTCTCTCTTCTCTAATATGATTTAGCATACCAGAGGCGAGAGAGAAATGGGGTCCCCCGAGCTCTCCCCCAGTACCTCCTGTGTCTTTGGACCCTCCGGCTCTGTCCCCGGCCATCGGCGTCTTCTTCCAGGAAGAAAATGGCGAGCACATGCACAGTGCAATAGGTGATTTTTCCTATTGGTTCATTTTGATCACTGTGATATACCCTGTGGCTTTCCCCCACATACGGGGTAATGGTGTATTCAGGAGAAATTGCACCACAAATTTTGTGGTCCATTTTCTCCTGTTACCCTTGTGAAAATAAAGTTTGGGTCTAAAGTAAATTTTTGTGAAAACATTTCTTAAAATGTTCATATTTTCCTTCCACACTGCTTTAGTTCTCGTGAAGCACCGGAAGGATCAATACACTTCTTGTGTTGTTTTGAGCACCTTGAGGGGTGCAGTTTTTAGAATGGTGTCACTTTTGGGTATTTTCTGTCATACTGGCCCCCCAAACTCACTTCAAATGTGATGTGGTCCCTAAAAAAAATGGTTTTGTAAATTGTTAGAAAAATGAGAAATCGCTGGTCAACTTTTAACCCTTATAACATCCTAACAAAAAAAATTGTTTTCAAAATTGTGATGTAAAGTTGACATGTGGGACATGTTATTTATTAACTATTTTGTGTGACACGACTCTCTGATTTAAGGGCACAAAAATTAAAAGTTTGAAAATTGCAAAATGTTCAAAAGTTTTGCCAAATTTTCCATTTTTTACATAATTAAATGCAAGTCATATCAAAGCAATTTTACCACTAACATGAAGTACAATATGTCACGAAAAAACTCAGAATCCGTAGAATCCGTTGAACCTCATAAAGTGACAGTGGTCAGAATTGTAAAAATTGGCTTGGTCAAATTGGCTCTGTTACTAAGGGGTTAAACGCAATATCATTGTTTAACACAAGAGCATAGTTTGGTGTTTTCCTTACTAGCTTTCATTGTTTTGTTTTTTTCTGCTTTTATCTTGTATCCCCAACGAATATGTGCTCCATGTACAATGCTACCAGGTGTGCATCTTATGAGAGGTTTGCATGCTTTGAACAGCTATTTGAGGGTGAATATGTCTGCACTTGATGCCAGCGAGTTACATGTTTGGAAGCCTAGGTACTGGATCTAAATGTGCAACTTTCAACACTTGGCAGCATTGCAAGCCTGAAGAAGAGTTTAGAGCTCACTGAGCTTGCGTTGGCTGGGGCCAGTGATATGGAGGAGGATGGAGGTGGGGAAGATCAGAACAAAGAAGTACGTAGCTGGGTAAATGTTACATGAAGGGGTAGGGGGGAAGTGCCAGGGAGCCCAGCCCTGATCTGGCACAAACTAGTGAATGCGCCTGTTTGGCTGATATTAGGGATGCAAGCCCAGGACTGGGATCATTGCAGCAGTACGTTGCTCCTAGCAACCAGAAATACAACTGCTGTAGGAAAGAGGGAAATATGAGTGCAGCAAAGGCCAGACAGTTGTTAGTGGTAGGGGACAGTGTGTTGTCTGCTGGGTGCTCGGGTTCAACATATTGCGCATCAGATAGACAGATTGCTGGGTGGGGCTGGGGAAAGCCCAGCGATCATGGTACACATTGGTACCAATGACAAAGTTAGAGGGAGGTGGAAGATTCTTAAGAATGATTATAGGGAACTAGGAGAGAAGCTGAAGGCCAGGACCTCCACAATGGTGTTTTCAGCAATACTTCCAGTGCCATGAGCATTACTAGAACGGCAGCGGGAGCTTAGGAAGATAAATACGGTAAGTGACTTAAAAATGGTGCAGGTAGGAAGGGTTTGGGTTCATGGAGAACTGGTCCGACTTATCTGTCGGCTTCCATCTCTACTGTAGACGGGCTGCACGTCAATGGGGAGGGTGCAGCTGTACTTGGGGAAACAATGGCAAGAATGATGGAGGAGCTTTTAAACTAGGATATGGGGGAAGGGAGGGTAGGTGTGCTAATAAGGGGATAGAGTAGACAAAGTGAGACAGAAGGGGTCAATGAGGATATAGGGGGCTGGGATATGCAAGGAAAGCAGGGAGCTGAATAGGAGTAACAAATGTGCTAATAATATTAAATGGCTGCTGGAAAACGCAAGAAGTCTAGCAAACAAAATTAATCAAATGGGGATTCTTAAGACGGTCACAGAATATAATATGGTGGGCATTACGGAAACCTGGCATGATGAGAGACATGACTGGGTAAGAAACGCTGAGAGTCACAATACATTTAGAAAGGACCGGAAAGATATAAAAAAGGTGGACGGGTACAACATTCGCTCATGTCTAAATAAAACCTGTGTTCAGTGAAGACATTGGGGGGAGTTACAGCAATGTAGAGTCATTATGGGTAAATGTACATGGGGATGGCAATAATATAAAACTGCTAAATGGAGTTTGCTGCAAGCTTCCTACACTGGACACCTTAAAAACAACAGTTCTGCTTCTTGTTCTAGCTGCAATCCACCATTTTTAATCTGCATAAATCCACCTATTTTAACACACCCTCCCCCCTTTGTTCCCATGTGCCTCAACACCAGGAGGAGGAACAAAGGAGCAACTGCCTTCACTTACCTCTCCTGCTGCCGTCTAAAAAAAACCTCCACTATTCTAGACAAAAAAAACACCAGTACACAGGCAGAGATGCCTACCTGTCCAAGGCCTCCAACAATTGCCCTAACCAAGGTGCAGCGGACCCAAGTAAAGATGGGAGATACACAGGTGCAATAATACCAATAAGGCAGCCACCCTACGATCAGGAATTGGCCACTTGGGGCACCGGTGCAAATAAATAGTCTGTATGTGGCGTGTTCACACAGAAATGCAAAGTATATGGCTCAAAGCCTATTACTGACGCCATATAGCGGGCTACCCATAATGCATCCTGTGTGAACAGAGGCCACAGTATACAGAGCCATCTTGGCTAGTGCAATTGTTGGAGGCCTTGGACAGGTAAGCATCTCTGCTTGTGTACTGGTGTTTTTTTTTGTCTAGAATAGTGGAGGTTTTTCCTCTTATGGTGTTTTTTTAGAATAGGACTGCCAATATGTAAGGACCCTTGACGTGGGTTGGCAGCTTAAATATTGTGGCCATAATATCGACCAATACCTTGCATACATTGTTATGTTTTTGGTGCACTGTATATTTTTCCAGGGTGCGGCTGGGCCCTAGATGGCTCTGTATACTGTGGCCACATACAGACTATTTGTTTGCACAGGTGCACCAAGTGGCCAATTCCTGATTGTAGGGTGGCTGCCTTATCGGTATTATTGCACCTGTGTATCTGCCATCTTAACTTGGGTCCGCTGCACCTTGGCTAGTGCAATTGTTGGAGGCCTTGGACAGGTAAGCATCTCTGCCTGTGTACTGGTGTTTTTTTTCCTGCTGCCGTCTACCCAAGCCGTATTTGGCCTTCATGCTGCCCTAGGCACTTTTTGTGGTCGCGCCCCTTACTGACGTCATACACCGAGTCTGTGCACACAACATCTATATAAGGGCAGAGACAGACTGCCGCATTTCTCGTGCGATAATCGCATCGCACTGCATGGACTGGCTGGCAACTATCCTGACCTGAGTGAAGCGATGGCCCAGGGACCACCACGGTGCAGGGAGACTAATGTACACAAGATGAGGTGCAAACAGCAAAGGGTAAATTTATTGGAAGGCAAGGAATGAAGTGGATGAGGAAGGTGCAAACAGGGGTTTGCAATGGCAAAAGATAATTTAAGAGTTGTATTCTTTAACTAGGCCGTCAAATAGCACGGTGCTCCAACTATTACAGACTCAATATATTTCACACAAGCAAATGCAAACAATAAACAAAGAATGATGCTACTCTACGTATAGCCTCCCTGGCGTCTACCATAGACATGAGACAGGGACAAGGGGGCATCCTCTACGTGTGGAGGAAAGAAGGTTTAGGCATAATAACAGATGCGGGTTCTTTACTGTAAGAGCAGTGAGACTATGGAACTCTCTGCCGTATGATGTTGTAATGATGAGTGATTCATTACTTAAATTTAAGAGGGGATTGGATACCTTTCTTGAAAAGTATAATGTTGCAGGGTATATATACTAGATTCCTTGATATGGCATTGATCCAGAGAAGTAGTCTGATTGCCGTATGTGGAGTCGGGAAGGAATTTTTTTCCCCAAAGTGGAGCTTACTATTTGCCACATGGGTTTTTTTGCCTTCCTCTGGATCAACATGTTAAGGCATGTTAGGTTAGGCTATGGGTTGAACTAGATGGACTTAAAGTCTTCCTTCAACCTTAATAACTATCTTACTATGTTACTATGCAGGCCACACGGCTGCCGTGTTCTGTCTATTGAAGCCTACACTAGGCCCTGACATTTGCACATAACAGGAGCAAACTCACAGTGATGTTGAGGACTCAGATCCAGTTTGGGCCGCCAACAGTCTAGTATGGTGGTGCACACGGCTCTCTGCCAGCTCCGTGAAACGTGGTCTCCTTCCTTCTGGGTCCTGGAGGTGCTCCTGGAAACTGTAAATCCCTTTCTCGGTATCTTCGTGGCTTCTCAAGCTAGCACAGGACAGCCATCCTTGCTGCACCCAAAGAGTCGGTCCAATTTCACGAGTCCACTCCGTCCCAGGCTGTGGGTCCTCTTTTACAGGTACAAACTTAGCACAGACGTTCTCTGCAGCAGTTCCTGCTTACACACTCTCAAGGCTCAACTCCTCCCCTTTCACAGGGCAGTTCATTTACACAGTCTATTGCTGGGGGTGCAGACCATTCCATCACAGCAGAAAAGGGGATGCGGTCTCTTAAAGTGGCAGCGTGTTCCTTACTGTCCATAACAGCAACACCCCCCCACATGCCTCTCTACTTAATGATGGCCGTCATCGGCCATCACAACATCAAGGTCACAGTGTAATGAAGGAACGTGCAATTTGGAAACAGCACCTATAGAGGAGGCAACAAAGTTGGAAAAAAAGACAGTACACTGTTCTATATATCGGACTGGTGGAACCCCTGCAGTAGACCTCTGGGATCTCCGGAGCTCTTGGCTGTCAGGCAAGCTTGACTATCTTCCAGAGGAACACTTGCTGAAGGAGTCATCATGGGCTCTTGTCTGGTAGCAGAGCGATAACGGATGGTAAAGTCAAACTTGGCTAGGCAAGCCACCCACCATCGTTCTAAGGCCCCAAATTTAGCATTCTCAAGGTGGGCCAGGGAATTGTCTGTTCTAACTTGAATCATGGTCCCTGTCAGGAATCCCACAAACTTATCTGTCATGGCCCACACCAGGGCCAGGAGCACTAACTGGAAGGAGCTGTAATTGTGGGGGTTTCTCTCGCTGTCTCGCCAGGACCTGTTGGCATACCCGATGACTCTCTCATGCCCATCCTGTATCTGTGAAAGTACTGCACCGAGTCCATGAAGGCTACCATCTGTGTACAACAGGAACGGTTGATCCAACTCTGTGTAGGCCAAAATCGGGGCTGAAGTAAGGGCATTCTTTATACCTGGAAGGCCTCGCCTTGTCCCTGGGCCCAAGGGATGTACTGGGTCTTCGGCACTACGGCGGTCCCCCTCAGCAGCTCATTCAGAGGACCCGCCACCTTCGCAAAGTCTTTGACAAACCGGCGGTATTACCCGGTGAGCCCCAGAAAGGCCTGGAGTTCTCTCACTGTTCGAGGAAGTGGCCACTTCTGGATAGCAGCCATTTTTTCTGGTGAGGGTAGAACTCCATCTTGTGACACTATGTGGCCCAGGTACTCGATCTCTCTCTTGAAGAGGTGGCACTTCTTTGGCTTCACCTTCAGGTTATGAGCCCGCAGTCTTCCGAGTACCTGTCCAAGCCGGGCAAGGTGTTGTTTCGAATGAGGTCAAAAACACAATGATGTCATCCAGATAGATCAGGGTAGCCTCAAAATTTAAGTCTCCCAAACATTTTTTCATCAGCCGTTGAAACGTGCCTGGACTATCGGAGAGCCCGAAGGGCATCTGGTTAAACTCAAAAAGCCCCATAGGGAGGATGAAGGTGGTTTTTTTTTTGTCTTTCTCTGCCACAGCTACTTGCCAGTATCCGCTTGCTAGGTCCAAAGTGCAGAAGTACTTTACTTTCCCCAATGCTGTCAAGGATTCCTCAATGCAGGGTAATGGATACGAGTCTCGAACAGTGCAGGCATTGAGTTTCCTGTAATGTACACAGAACCGGATGGCCCCATCCTTTTTCTTGACGAGCACCAATGGAGCTGCCCAAGGGCTCTGACTACTCTGCACTACTCCTGAATCCAGCATCTACCTCAGTAATGTCTTCACCTCTTGGTACATCTTGGGCAGGATCTGCTGGTATCGGTCTTGAATTGGACGAGCTTCCCCGGTCAGTATCTCATGTGTGACGGCTTCAGTACAGCCGAAATCCTCGGCGTGACCGGCGAATGCGGCCTGATTTTCCCACAGCATATCTTCTATCACTTGCACACGCTCAGGGCCCAGACCCTTCACATCCACTTCCTTTTGATCAAGGATGACCCGTCCACTCCACTCTGGGGATGGCGTCTCTTCGGCCCATGCAGCAACTGCTAGGGTCCACCCCACACCTTCTTTCGGCAATAAAGATATCTCCTTCTGACTCACCACTTCACCCTTATGTAGTTACACAGGGCCAGATCTGTCCCTCGTGGCAAGGTGACCTCCCTGTGGTCCACATTCAAAGCTCTTATGGAACGAGTCCTCGCTGGACCACAGCTATCGTACGAGCTGTCATGACTTCTTGGTCAACTCCTCCACCTACCACAGGCTGAACAATCACTTCCAACCCGTCAAAGTTGCGATGAGTCCCCACTGGAAGGTATAATATAGTTTCTCACTCAGGAGGCAGGATTACAGGCTCTTTACCAGAGGCCCTGATGACCCCTACCCTACCCTGATAAGATGGCACACTCTTCTGCATCCCACAGATGCGGATCAGTTGAAGGGCCTCTTGAGTAGGCTTATGTGTAGTAGCCTTCTTCCAATATCCGGGTCCCTGTTTTGGTAAACATAATCTGATCAAGTTCACGTAGGATATTCATTCCCAGTACTACAGGCATATCTTCTTTGATAGGCTCAGGAACTAGCAGGATCCCTTTTCTCCCCACTTCTTGCCCAGAGATTCGAATATTCATCCACACGATCTCTGTGACCGGGATTGGTTGCTGGTGGGCAGCATACAACTGGATCAATGCCTCTTTTTCTAGCTTGGCCAGGGCCTGGAAATGCTGCTTGAAATAAGTTTCTGGCATCGTCGTCACTTGTGACCCGGTATCTATGAAGCAGTGCACTAGAATGCAGCATGTAGGATGGGACACCCAGCAATCAAGTGTTCGTTATGATACAGAGTGGCCTCTCTCCTCAGCTCCCCCGCAGAGTGCCACACTACTGCGCGGGGTTGGTAGTTTAACGGCGGCTTCCACTGGCCTTGAGCATAGTTCGGACAGTCTCTGGCAAGGTGCCCCCGTTCTCCACATTCCCAGCATTGGATGCCTCCTCCTCATCAGGGGGCACCTCGAGCCTTTCCTCGTGCCTCCGATTCTTGACGGGAGGGGGCTTGCTCCCACTGATCCCTTATCGGTCGGGCCGAAGAATGGTTTAATGAGTACGATGGGTCAGATTGTTGTAGTTCCCCCACTCTTCTCTGCATCTGGGTCAGTTTCTCTTGCACGTTGACAAGGGACTGCTGCAAGTCTTGCACCACCTGGACCAGCACCTCCTGATGGTTTGGGTCCCCCCTGGTATTGACGCCCTGGACACGCATCACCCCAGACGCGTAGCTTTCTTCTTTACTTTGGACCACTGTTTCTGTCAGGATTGATGAAACGTAAGAGCCGGATCTGCCCTGACCCGTTCTGACAGTGCTCGCCTCAAGGATGTGCTGTGCTGTCCCTGAATGAACTGCTCCTGGAGTATCCAGTCTTTAGAGCCCATGCCGCCCAAGTCCATTGGACTCCTTTCTCTGCACCTCTGCTAACACTTCTTGCAGTGCTGTTGCATACTGAGAAACTCCTTCTTCCCGCTGCAGCCTAGAGAAAAATTTGGCGCAAAGGTGTCCGGTGCTAGCAGTCTCACCGTAGATCTCTTCCAGGAACTTCACTAGCTCCTTCAGGGTACTATGGATGAGTTCTGGTTGTAGGCAGATGTTTCTACGGGCTTCTCCCTCTAGGCGGTTAAAGCGATGTCCGCTTCAAGGTCCGGGCTGCTGTTATAAATTTTCAGGGTGCTTTGCAGCTGGGACACCCAGTCGGACAGTGTCATATTATTGTCGTCAAACTTTAGTAGCACACTGTTGTGAATTCTGTGGCTGAATTCACTCCTGTGGTCACAAGTGGTACTGCAGCTTCTGAGCTTCCTCCCTCAGGTGTTCTGGTGAGCTCGTTAACTGCTTCATTACTTAACTCCGCCTGATGCTGCTATCCTTGCTCCTTGTCAATGTTTCAGTGTTGGATCTGAGCTTCTCCTGATTGTTCCTGTGACCTGCTGCTCTGTATAGCTAAGTACTTTTGCTTTTTTGTTGCTTTTTTCCTGTCCAGCTTGTCTTTTGTTTTGCTGGAAGCTCTGAGACGCAAAGGGTGTACCGCCGTGCCGTTAGTTCGGCACGGTGGGTTTTTTTTGCCCCCTTTGCGTGGTTTTGCTTTAGGGTTTTTTGTAGACTGCAAAGTTCGCTTTACTGTCCTCGCTCTGTCCTAGAATATCGGGCCCCACTTTGCTGAATCTATTTCATCCCTACGTTTTGTCTTTTCATCTTACTCACAGTCATTATATGTGGGGGGCTGCCTTTTCCTTTGGGGAATTTCTCTGGGGCAAGTCAGGCCTATTTTTCTATCTTCAGGCTAGCTAGTTTCTTAGGCTGTGCCGAGTTGCCTAGGTAGTTGTTAGGCGCAATCCACAGCCGCTTTTAGTTGTGTTTAGGATAGGATCAGGTGTGCAGTCTACAGAGTTTCCACGTCTCAGAGCTCGTTCTTGTATTTTTGGGTATTTGTCAGATCACTGTGTGCGCTCTGATCGCTAAGCACACTGTGTTTCTGGATTGCCTTCATAACACCTGTCATTAGCAAACATAACAGTACAAGGAGCCAAACTAATGATTCTCAATAGAGGGAAAGAAAAAGTTCTGACATCATTTTTTTTTTTTTTTTTTTTTTTTTTCCTGCTCTGTGTTCACTTTTTTTTTTCCCCTAGACATTTGGGTGATTCTGGACACAGGTGTGGACATGGATATTCAGGGTCTGTGCTCTTCAATGGATAATCTCGTTATAAATGTACAAAAAATTCAAGATACTATTGATCAGAAATCTATGTTAGAACCAAGAATTCCTATTCCTGATTTGTTTTTTGGAGATAGAACTAAGTTTCTAAGTTTCAAAAATAATTGTAAGCTATTTCTGGCCTTGAAACCTCATTCTTCTGGTAATCCTATTCAACAGGTTTTGATTATTATTTCTTTTTTGCGCGGCGACCCTCAAGACTGGGCATTTTCTCTTGCGCCAGGAGACCCTGCATTGAGTAGTGTCGATGCGTTTTTCCTGGCGCTCGGATTACTTTACGATGAGCCTGATTCAGTGGATCAGGCTGAGAAAAATTTGCTGGCTTTGTGCCAGGGTCAGGATGATATAGAAGTATATTGTCAGAAATTTAGGAAGTGGTCAGTACACACTGTGTGGAATGAATCTGCGCTGGCAGCTTTGTTCAGAAAGGGTCTCTCTGAGGCTCTTAAGGATGTCATGTTGGGATTTCCTATGCCTGCTGGTTTGAATGAGTCTTTGTCTTTGGCCATTCAGATCGGTCGACGCTTGCGCGAGCGTAAATCTGTGCACCATTTGGCGGTACTGCCTGAGGTTAAACCTGAGCCTATGCAGTGCGATAGGACTATGACTAGAGTTGAACGGCAGGAATACAGACGTCTGAATGGTCTGTGTTTCTACTGTGGTGATTCCACTCATGCTATTTCTGATTGTCCTAAGCGCACTAAGCGGTCCGCTAGGTCTGCCGTCATTGGTACTGTACAGTCCAAATTCCTTCTGTCCATTACCTTGATATGCTCTTTGTCGTCGTTTTCTGTCATGGCGTTTGTGGATTCGGGCGCTGCCCTGAATCTGATGGATTTGGATTATGCTAAACGTTGTGGGTTTTTCTTGGAGCCTTTGCGGTGTCCTATTCCATTGAGAGGAATTGATGCTACACCTTTGGCCAAGAATAAACCTCAATACTGGGCCCAGCTGACCATGTGCATGGCTCCTGCACATCAGGAAGTTATTCGCTTTCTGGTGTTGCATAATCTGCATGATGTGGTCGTGTTGGGGTTGCCATGGCTACAAACCCATAATCCAGTATTGGATTGGAATTCCATGTCGGTATCCAGCTGGGGTTGTCAGGGGGTACATGGTGATGTTCCATTTTTGTCGATTTCGTCATCCACCCCTTCTGAGGTCCCAGAGTTCTTGTCTGATTATCAGGATGTATTTGAAGAGCCCAAGTCCGATGCTCTACCTCCGCATAGGGATTGTGATTGTGCTATCAATTTGATTCCTGGTAGTAAATTCCCTAAAGGTCGATTATTTAATTTATCCGTGCCCGAACACGCCGCTATGCGCAGTTATGTGAAGGAATCCCTGGAGAAGGGACATATTCGCCCATCGTCATCACCACTGGGAGCAGGGTTTTTCTTTGTAGCCAAGAAGGATGGTTCGCTGAGACCGTGTATTGATTACCGCCTTCTTAATAAGATCACTGTGAAATTTCAGTATCCCTTGCCATTGTTATCTGACTTGTTTGCTCGGATTAAGGGGGCTAGTTGGTTCACTAAGATAGATCTTCGTGGTGCGTATAATCTGGTGAGAATCAGGCAAGGAGATGAATGGAAAACTGCATTCAATACGCCCGAGGGTCATTTTGAGTATCTAGTGATGCCGTTCGGACTTGCCAATGCTCCATCTGTGTTTCCGTCTTTTATGCATGACATCTTCCGTGAGTATCTGGATAAATTCCTGATTGTTTACTTGGATGACATTTTGATCTTCTCAGATGATTGGGAGTCTCATGTGAAGCAGGTCAGAATGGTTTTTCAGGTCCTGCGTGCTAACTCTTTGTTTGTGAAGGGATCAAAGTGTCTCTTCGGTGTGCAGAAAGTTTCATTTTTGGGGTTCATCTTTACCCCTTCTACTATCGAGATGGATCCAGTTAAGGTCCAAGCCATCCAGGATTGGATTCAGCCGACATCTCTGAAAAGTCTGCAAAAGTTCCTGGGCTTTGCTAATTTTTATCGTCGCTTCATCTGTAATTTTTCTAGCATTGCCAAACCATTGACCGATTTGACCAAGAAGGGGGCTGATTTGGTTAATTGGTCTTCTGCTGCTGTGGAAGCTTTTCAGGAGTTGAAGCGTCGTTTTTGTTCTGCCCCTGTGTTGTGTCAGCCAGATGTTTCTCTTCCGTTCCAGGTCGAGGTTGATGCTTCTGAGATTGGAGCAGGGGCGGTTTTGTCACAGAGAGGTTCTGATTGCTCAGTGATGAAACCATGTGCTTTCTTTTCCAGGAAGTTTTCGCCCGCTGAGCGTAATTATGATGTGGGCAATCGAGAGTTGCTGGCCATGAAGTGGGCATTCGAGGAGTGGCGTCATTGGCTTGAAGGAGCTAAGCATCGCGTGGTGGTATTGACTGATCATAAGAACTTGACTTATCTCGAGTCTGCCAAGCGCTTGAATCCTAGACAGGCCCGTTGGTCGTTATTTTTTGCCCGCTTAGACTTTGTGATTTCGTACCTTCCGGGCTCTAAAAATGTGAAGGCGGATGCTCTGTCTAGGAGTTTTGTGCCCGACTCTCCGGGTTTATCTGAGCCAGCGGGTATCCTCAAGGAAGGAGTCATTGTGTCTGCCATCTCCCCTGATTTGCGACGGGTGCTGCAAAAATTTCAGGCGAATAAACCTGATCGTTGTCCAGCAGAGAAACTGTTCGTCTCTGATAGGTGGACTAATAAACTTATCTCTGAACTTCATTGTTCGGTGTTGGCTGGTCATCCTGGAATCTTTGGTACCAGAGAGTTAGTGGCTAGATCCTTCTGGTGGCCATCTCTGTCACGGGATGTACGTACTTTTGTGCAGTCCTGTGGGATTTGTGCTAGGGCTAAGCCCTGCTGTTCTCGTGCCAGTGGGTTGCTTTTGCCCTTGCCGGTCCCAAAGAGGCCTTGGACACATATTTCGATGGATTTCATTTCTGACCTTCCCGTTTCTCAAAAGATGTCAGTCATTTGGGTGGTCTGTGATCGCTTTTCTAAAATGGTCCATCTGGTGCCCTTGGCTAAATTGCCTTCCTCCTCTGATTTGGTACCTTTGTTCTTTCAGCATGTGGTTCGGTTGCATGGCATTCCTGAGAATATTGTTTCTGACAGAGGTTCCCAGTTTGTTTCAAGGTTCTGGCGAGCCTTTTGTGGTAGGATGGGCATTGACCTATCCTTTTCCTCGGCTTTCCACCCTCAGACTAATGGCCAGACCGAACGAACCAATCAGACCTTGGAAACATATCTGAGATGTTTTGTTTCTGCAGACCAGGATGATTGGGTGTCCTTTTTGCCATTGGCTGAGTTCGCCCTTAATAATCGGGCCAGCTCGGCTACCTTGGTTTCTCCATTTTTTTGCAATTCTGGGTTCCATCCTCGTTTCTCTTCAGGACAGGTTGAGTCTTCGGACTGTCCTGGTGTGGATTCTGTGGTGGATAGGTTGCAGCAGATCTGGACTCAGGTAGTGGACAATTTGATCTTGTCCCAGGAGAAAGCTCAACTTTTCGCTAATCGCAGACGCCGTGTGGGTCCCCGACTTCGTGTTGGGGATCTGGTTTGGTTATCTTCTCGTCATATTCCTATGAAGGTTTCCTCTCCTAAATTTAAACCTCGTTTTATTGGTCCGTATAGGATTTCTGAGGTTCTCAATCCTGTGTCTTTTCGTTTGACCCTCCCAGACTCCTTTTCCATACATAATGTATTCCATAGGTCGTTGTTGCGGAGATACGTGGCACCTATGGTTCCATCTGTTGAGCCTCCTGCCCCGGTTTTGGTGGAGGGGGAATTGGAGTATATTGTGGAGAAGATTTTGGATTCTCGTGTTTCTAGACGGAAACTCCAGTATCTGGTTAAATGGAAGGGTTATGCTCAGGAAGATAATTCCTGGGTTTTTGCCTCTGATGTTCATGCTTCCGATCTTGTTCGTGCCTTTCATGCGGCTCATCCTGGTCGGCCTGGGGGCTCTGGTGAGGGTTCGGTGACCCCTCCTCAAGGGGGGGTACTGTTGTGAATTCTGTGGCTGAATTCACTCCTGTGGTCACAAGTGGTACTGCAGCTTCTGAGCTTCCTCCCTCAGGTGTTCTGGTGAGCTCGTTAACTGGTTCATTACTTAACTCCGCCTGATGCTGCTATCCTTGCTCCTTGTCAATGTTTCAGTGTTGGATCTGAGCTTCTCCTGATTGTTCCTGTGACCTGCTGCTCTGTATAGCTAAGTACTTTTGCTTTTTTGTTGCTTTTTTCCTGTCCAGCTTGTCTTTTGTTTTGCTGGAAGCTCTGAGACGCAAAGGGTGTACCGCCGTGCCGTTAGTTCGGCACGGTGGGTTTTTTTTGCCCCCTTTGCGTGGTTTTGCTTTAGGGTTTTTTGTAGACTGCAAAGTTCGCTTTACTGTCCTCGCTCTGTCCTAGAATATCGGGCCCCACTTTGCTGAATCTATTTCATCCCTACGTTTTGTCTTCATCTTACTCACAGTCATTATATGTGGGGGGCTGCCTTTTCCTTTGGGGAATTTCTCTGGGGCAAGTCAGGCCTATTTTTCTATCTTCAGGCTAGCTAGTTTCTTAGGCTGTGCCGAGTTGCCTAGGTAGTTGTTAGGCGCAATCCACAGCCGCTTTTAGTTGTGTTTAGGATAGGATCAGGTGTGCAGTCTACAGAGTTTCCACGTCTCAGAGCTCGTTCTTGTATTTTTGGGTATTTGTCAGATCACTGTGTGCGCTCTGATCGCTAAGCACACTGTGTTTCTGGATTGCCTTCATAACACCTGTCATTAGCAAACATAACAGCACACTAAATATGGTGCCCATAGGGAGTGTCCTTGCAGGGGTTCCACCAATGCCCACAGCATCCCCATTAACATTAGCATTCCCGCCTTGCTGTCTGCTGCCTCCATCTTGGTGACAGTACACTGCTCGCAGCGCCACTTGAAGCGATGGCCCAGGGACCACCACGGTGCAGGGAGACTACCGTACACAAGATGAGGTGCAAACAACAAAAGGTAAATTTATGGGAAGGCAAGGAATGAAGTGGATGAGGAAGGTGCAAACAGAGGTATTCTTTTCCTGGGCCGTCAAATAGCACGGTGCTCCAACTATTACAGTCTCAACATATGTCACACAAGCAAATGCAAACAATAAACAAAGAATGATGCTACTCTACATATAGCCTCTCTGGCCTCTACTAAGTTGGCCACACCGCTGCCGTGTTCTGTCTATTGAAGCCTACACTAGACCCTGACATTTGCACATAATAGGAACAAACTCACAGTGATGTTGAGGACTCAGATCCAGTCCCGGGGGGCCCCCAACAGTCTAGTACGGTGGTGCACATGGCTCTCTGCCAGCTCCGTGAAACGTCTTCTTCCTTCTGGGTCCTGGAGGTGCAGTTCATTTACACAGTCTATTGCTGGGGGGAGCAGAACATTCCATCACAGCAAACAAGGGGTGCTGTCTCTTAAAGAGGCAGCATGTTCCTTACTGTCCATAACAGCACCACCCTCCTACATGAGCATGACAGCATGATGGATTACTATGCAGCTGTCAAGCTCAGGTCAGGAGAGCAGACAGCCAATACGAGTTTTACGATGCGATTTTCACATGAGAAATACGGCAGTGTGTCTCTGCCCTAAGGCAGAACTACTATGTAAAAAGTTTTAAAAAGCGCTAATTAAACACCAAAAGATTGAATGTCTGCACTTGCTGTGCACAGGTTCAGTCTTTTGAGCATTTTTTTTAACACCCTCAGCTTTTCAAAGTCATCAAGACATTAAAATAGGTGACCTAACCATTGCTTCAGTGAGGAGAGGCCTAGTGATATAGAGACATGCTGTCTGCTCGTCACCCCTCCTCTTTACTGAAAGTGTTCAAAGGGAAGCCAAGAGCAGATGGATCGCCCCCAGACACAGGGCCACGAGTTCTCGGTACCGGGCCTCCCTGCTTCGGTTCTGAGGCTGTCACGTTGGCTAGCCCCGGTCCGTGACCCTGCTAAGGGGCGTCCAATAAAAGGGGATAGGAGTCTGTCAAGGTTTCGTGACGCCACCTATGGTACTCGGTCAGGGTGACCGACGCTGCTGTGGGGTCCGCTGGGGTGATGGAATGGCAGCTAGATGGTATACCTTCCCACAGGTGAAGTGTGTCCCCAGGGCTTCCCAGTAAGGTGGATGGTAATGATGTGAGGTGAAGGCAATGACGAGGACACAAGGTTGCAGTCGCTTTACCTCTTTACTGAAGACTTCAGGATCCTCAATCCAAAGCACGATTAACAGGGCTTTCTGAGACCGGCCAGTCCGATGGGCACATCCAGAGTTCCCTTTGCAGGTGGAAATCAGTGCCTACCACTAGCGCCTGTGTGTTGTAGTGCTACCCTGCTGAGCATTCGGAATAATCCTCACAACTTCTGTTCTCGTTCATTCGTTCTTTCTAATTATCTCTCTCTTGTTCCAGATGTTACTAGTTTCTCGTCCCCAGGTATGTTACGGCTAGGTCGCACCGGTATGACGGGAAGGCTCGGAGCTCTTCCGGGACCCTAGAGACGCCCCTCTCCATGCGTTGCCCCCTATGTCTTTGTAGGAAATTTAAGGTAGACAGCCAACCTATAATTAACTGTCCTGCAGAGTTCGAAGTAAGGCCTAGAGTCAGTTACTCCCATGGTGTTCCGGCCACCGGCTACGCGCCTCAGTAGGATGTTGCCTCGGTCTCACGGCATGACTCCTACTGGCTCTCCTTTGTGCTTGATCTCATTTCTCACTGTTCCACAATATCCTTCCCTTCATGTCTCTCTCTTAGGATACCGCCGCGGGGTGTGCAGGCGTGGTTCTGTAACGTTCTGCTCTGTTCGCTAGGCACCTGCCAGATTCCCACACCTGACAGGGACCCCCCTGTGTCTTCTCCCTGCAACACCCCCTGCCACGGGATTTGCCTGAATCCAACCCAGTCAGCTTCTGACTAACTTCCTATCCAACCCCTAGTTTTACCAGTGTGAGGAGTGGCCCAATAAATAAAGCCTTTTTCTCCCCCTACTGGCCGGAGTGTGAAGTGTAATGTGTGCTGGTGATACCTGGTCAGTGGAATTCCTTCAGTGACATCAGACGTACCATCACTCCCCTTAGCGGCAGAGTGTCATACTGCAACGACCAGATCTCTGGGGCGCTGCACAGACAGGAAGCAGGCGTCAGAGTGAGCCTGCAGCCACATTGTGTGCACCCACACACACTTGGGGCGCACTGCTGCACTCATCCAGTTTCGCTGGTTTCACACTTGCGTTTTTTTTTTTTCAAATCGGGCAGAATCTCTTTTTTTCAGCCAAATCCTGATCCAGTTTTTGCCCATTCACTTTAATGCTTCCAGTTGCTTCCTGACACCATTAGTTACTGACACCATTAAAGTGAATGGACAAAAAACTGGATCCTGAAAGGATCTGGAATTGGCTGAAAAACCTGATTTCGCCTGACTTGAAAAAAAAAACACAAGTGAGAAACCAGCCTCTGTGAGTAAGCGCAGACTTGAAAGCTGAATTTAGACAGCACTCACTTTTACTAACAGAGCGCTGACAATAAAGACAAGCTTTAGTATACAAATACGAGACTGCTGCGAAACACCCTCATTTGCATATTAAATAAAGTAGATTTAACTTTATAGCACCAATAAAAACTATTCTATAGGAATATGCCCACTAATTCCCATTCTAAAGCGTCATCCTCCCACAAATCCCCAGCCTGCATAGCACCAGACTCCCCTGTATACCAGTATACAACAGTCTCCCATGCTCACCAGTGTATAGCAGCACCAGCCTCCCATCACCAGTATATAGCAGCACCAGCCTCCCCTGTTCACCAGTATAAAGCAGCAGCCTCCCATCACAAGCCTCCTCTCACCAGTATACAGTACAGCCTCCCGTCACCAGCCTCCTCTCACCAGTAAACAGCAGCAGCCTCCCTTCACCAGCCTCCTCTCACCAGTATACTGCAGTAGCCTCCCGCCACCAGCCTCCTCTCACCAGTATACAGAACAGTCTCCGATCACCAGCCTCCTCTCACCAGTATACAGCAGCAGCCTCCCATCACCAGCCTCCTCTCACCAGTATACAGCACAGCCTCCCCCCCCATCTTCAGCTCTATGAGCGCTCACCTGCTCCTGTGCCTTCTCATGTCGTCTTCCTCCTCTGCTGTGATGTCTGCAGTGAGAGATGATCTCATCCTCCTCACTTGCAGACGCTTCAGCACCTTGGTTGCAGGGACCTCTCTGACCCCAGAAGTTGCAGCGCCACTACTTCCTGGGTCAGGTGCCTGCATGGAAGTGAATATGGAGGAGCGCCCCCTCCCCGTCCCCCCTCCAAAAAGACAACAGATTTCCTGGATTGTCTAATGGAGGGAAGAGGAGGTTGAAAAAAATAAAAAAATGTTCTTCCTCGTCTTGGTGCCACCCCCTGCAGCCCTAGGCACGTGCCCCCCATTGCCTAGTGGCAAATACGGCCCTGCATCTACCTACCTGCTGTCACTTCTTCAGCAGACTAAAGATGGCTGCTGCTGCACAGCCAGATAATGGCCAGGGGCCCATTGTGAAACACGCAGTGCACAAGGCTGGCTACAAACCATTAGGACACTCAGACAAACATAGGCAGCACATTCAAACAGCACCACAGAAACAAACTTTTTTTTATTTAATACACATACACAAAATTTAGAAGTGAATGCTCCACAAGAGGGAGTCATTGTTTCACAAAATAAATCATAGCGTAAAAAAAATGAATAAAAATGCAATACCTACCACATGGGAAACTTGAATTAAAACAGTAAGTACTAGGCCAAGTGCGCTGACTAGGTAGGTGGTGTGTGTGCAACAATGTACAAAAGGCCAAATACATTATTGCAGCTTATCACACCTGTAGCAACCAGAAAAATCCTTGTTAGGCCGACGTCACACTCAACGTATGAAAAATCGGTCCGATTCTCTCAGCCGAAAATGGCCCAAATGTTCTCCGTATGGTCATCCGTATGTAATTTGTTTGCAAAGCAATGATGCGATTTCCTCGCATCTAAGTATCCGTGTGACATCCGTATGACATGTGCAGCGCCCCAGAGACCTGGTCGTTGCAGTATGGCGCTCTGCCGCTAAGGGGAGCAGCGGTACGTCTGATGGCACTAAGGAGTTCTCCTGACCAGGTATCACCAGAACACATTACATTTCACACTCCGGCCACTAGGGGGAGAAAAAGGCTTTATTTATTGGGCCACTCCTCACACTGGTAAAACTAGGGGCTGGGGAGGAAGTTAGTCAGAAGCTGACTGGGTTGGAACCAGGCAACATCCCGTGGCAGGGGGTGTTGCAGGGAGAAGGCACAGGGGGGCCCCTGTCAGGCGTGGGAACCTGGCAGGTGCCTAGCGAACAGAACAGAACGTGACGGAACCGCGCCTGCACACCCTGCGGCGGTATCCTAAGAAAGAGACACGAAGGGAAGGATATTGTGGAACCGTGTAAACGAGATCAAGCACAAAGGAGAATGTTGAATTCAGCTTTTGGGCTCCCTCCGGTGGTTGTAGAGGGTAATGCAGTTGTGTCTGGACTGCAGGATTGGACAGGTGTATCTACTAATTGCAAAACTGACTGGGGTATATAGCCTTGCAGGACTCTTTAGTCCCTGCCAGTTGTCCATTGTTTATAGAGGATTCACATCCCTTCTGGTCTCTCCTGTTCGCTGTGCTTTTCTTCAAAGATAAGTCCTGGCTTTGTTTCTGCTGTCCACCTGCTGTGGACCTAATAGTTCTGTGCATATTCATGTTTTTGTCTTGTCCAGCTTTGTCTGTGAAGGATTTTTTGCAGCTAAGCTGTGTCTCTAGAGATGTAGATATACCCCCCATGTCTTTAGTCAGATGTGGTGATTCGTATTTCCTGTGGTGGATATTTTCTAGTGTTTTTGTACTGACCGCATAGTACTCTGTTCTATCCTTTCTTTTTAGCTAGTATGGCCTCCTATGCTAAAATCTGATTTCATTTCTGCGTTTGTTATTTCCCTCTCCTCTCAAAGTCAATATTTGTGGGGGGCTATCTATCCTTTGGGGATTTTCTCTGAGGCAAGATAGGTTTCATGTTTCTGTCTTTAGGGGAAGTTAGATCTTAGGCTGTGCCGAGGGGTCTAGGGAGTGTTAGGTACCCCCCACGGCTACTTCTAGTTGCGCTGCTAGGTTCAGGGTTTGCGGTCTGTACAGGGACCACCTTCTCCAGAGTCTGTCTCATGCTGCTCTTAGGCCACCAGATCATAACAGGAGAGCCAGTAAGAGTCGTGCCGAGAGAGAGAAAGGCAACATCTTACTGAGGCGCGTAGTCGGTGGCCGGTACACCGTAGGAGTAACTGACTTCAGACCTTACTTCAAACTCCGCTGGACAGTCAGTCATAGGTTGGCTGTCTACTTTCTACACCTACGAAGACATAGGGGGCAACATTGGGAGAGGGGCGTCTCTAGGGTCCCGGAAGACCTCCAAACCTTCCCGCCATACGGGTGGCATCCTAGCCATAACATACCTGGGGGACGTTAGAAACTAGTAACATCTGGAACCAAAGAACGAGAGAGCTGTAGAGAACGAACGAACGAGAACAGCAGTTGTGAGGACTATTCCGAATGCTCAGCAGGATAGGACTACAACACACAGGCGCTAGTGGTGGGCAACGATTTCCATCTGCGAAGGAAACTCTGGATGTGCCCATCGGACCGGCCGGTCTCTGAAAGCCCTGTTAAACGTACTCTGGATAGAGGATCCTGAAGCCTTCAGTAAAGAGGTAAAGAGACTGCAACCTTGTGTCCTCATTATTGACTGTACCTCACACCATCACTATCCACCTTACTGGGAAGCCCTGGGGACATACTTCACCTGTGGGAAGGTATCCATCCAGCTGCCATTCCATCACCCCAGTGGACCCCATAGCAGCGTCGGTCACCCTGACCGAACACCATAGGTGGCGTCACGAACCCCTGACAGACTGCAATACTACTTTCATTGGACGCCCCTTAGCAGGGTCGCGGACTGGGTCTAGCCACCATGACAGCCTCAGAACCGAACCAGAGAGGCCCGGTACCGAAACGCGTGGCCCTGTGTCTGGGGGTGCTCCACATGCGTATGGCTTTACATTTCTCACTACTTTTCCTCATTGAATGTAATGGCCCAATGGGCTGAAATGAGTAAAATGTGTGCGTATTTCTCGCAAGTCACACTGATGGTCCGTATGGTGTGGGATTTTTTTCTTGCACACATAAACTTGCATTGGCGAGACTTGGGCGATATACGCGTACAATCGCAGTATGCTGCGATTTCACTCGCATGCTGAATACGCCCGAGAAAAAAACGGTGATCTGAGTTTCCCCATAGATTAACAGTGGTCCAAGTGCTATGCGATTTTTTTACAGCAGAGCACTCGTCCGTATTATACGGTAGTGTGACTCCGTCCTTAGATTACATTAATGACATTACAAATTAAATACAATACAATGCTTTACATAGGTAACACAATGCACACACAAGATATAGAAAAGTTGGTCAAGTTCAAGCAAAATGCGTTTGGCATCTGAAACATGCAACTTTGAACCTAAAAAAGCAAATGAAGGGAAGAAGAGAGCAAAGAAAGAACTCAAATATCAGTCTGAAAATACGATTTCTTTTCATTTCAAGTCAATCTGTTTTTGGAAATCAGCTTAGGGAAAGGGTGCATCAGTTCTGGATGTACTGCAATACCAAGTCAATGCATGGAGTGGACAGAGCAAGCTCTTTTTCCATCTCCCATTTAATATATGGTCCCCAGATAGGGGACGTAACAGATATTAAACTGATAAGAACAGATACTGTTACAACAAAATTTTATTAACGTTTTTTTCATTTTACAAGGAAACCGTTACATTTCTTAGAAAAGTATAACAATATAGCTACAGAAAAATGACCATTACATTATATACAGTACATTACTAATAAACACGTGAGAAGGTTAAAACATTGCACATGTACAGTAAAAACCCCACATTGCATTAGCTTCTTTCAGAACAAAATCTTTTTTATTTTTTAGGTAGTAAACAAATATTTCTGACAAAGCAACTTTTAGGGTATGTGCACATGTTGCGGATTTGCCTGCGAATCGGCTGCGGATTCGCAGCAGTTTTCCATCCGGTTTACAGTACCATGTAAACTTATGGAAAACAAAATCCGCTGTGCTCATGCTGCGGAAAATACCGAGTGGAAATGCACAACAAACGCTGAAAATCCGCTGTAAATCCGATGGCACTGCGTTTTACCTGAGGATTTTTCAAAAACTTAGCGGAAAAATCAGCACTGAAATCCGCAATGTGGGCACATAGCCTTACCCAGTTTGTGGCATCAATAGTTTCACGTTTAAACAGTAGAATGTTTCTTGCTTTCCATAAGGCTCTTTTGATACAGCTTATTACTTTCCAACATACAATTTGTTGTTTAGCTGAAGGGCAAGTAAAGAGTCCATAAACACATACGTATAGTTAAAGTCTTTGTGTCCTCAAATCCACTTTAAGGCTATGTGCTCACGTCCGGAATTGCCGCTGAAATTTCTGCGGCAATTCCGGAACTACTTGCCGCGGGAAAAATGTATGCGGAATTGGCATGCGTTTTCCCTCTAAACACTAGCGCTTTGCAAGCGTAATTAGCTTGCAGAATGCTAGCGTTTTCCAAGCGATCTGTAGCATCGCTTGGAAAACTGATTGACAGGTTGGTCACACTTGCCAAACATAGTGTTTGACAAGTGTAACCAACTTTTTACTATTGATGCTGCCTATGCAGCATCAATAGTAAAAAGATATAATGTAAAAATAAAAAAAATAAATAAAAAATCGTGAACGGGAGCATCGCGAGGAGCGGGAAGACAGCCGGGGAGGTCGGTAGGTGAGAATATCAAGTTTTTTTATTTTAATTTTTTTTTTTTACAATTATATAGTTCCCAGGGCCTGGAGGAGAGTCTCCTCTCCTCCACCCTGGGTACCAACCGCACATGATCCACTTACTTCCTTAATGGTGGGCATAGCCCCATGCGGAAACTAAGCAGATCAATGTATTTCTATGTGTGCGGAATCCCCGCAATTCCGCACAAGGAAATGAACATGCTGCGTTTTTTCCGGAATGCGATTCCACCGCGGAAAAAAAGTCAACGTGCGCAAAAGTTGCGGATTGCATTCTAATAATAGGATGCTTAATGTATGCTTTTTTCGCAGTTTTATTGTGTTTTTATAGCAAAAAAATTTAAAAAATCCTGAATGTGTGTGCACACAGCCTAAAAGAAGTCCAATTTTCCTCCACACCTCCTGTCAACGGGGCAGTTCCAGAAGGTATGCAAAACATTCTCATCAATAGCACAGGAGGATCTTGGACATTTGGATTGTCTCCCCAGGCCTCTCCTTTGCTGAAAGTGGGGAGGCACTGTGGACTATCGCCCAAGCCAGGTCGTTGTGACTGTTTGCAAGACATTTCCCATACACATTCCTCCTCCATACCTTTTTGAACCTGGCATGGGAAAAGTTAGAAACTTGAATCATTCCTTCTTTTTTTTATCAATACAGACAAGACTTTCTGGTTCTTTAAGATGACAGGGTCCATCTCCTTTAGGCAGTAGACTATGCTTGATACAAAGCCTATACATACAAGGCCTAAATCCACATGCAACACAATTAATGTGGAGGAAGTCAGAAAAAGATTCAGTGCCAAGATAGACAAAACTCAAAATAGAGAGCACGCACCACCACGAATCAATATATAAAAATATACAACTTCATTGAAATAAATACATTAAAGTACATGGGATATGACAGGGGTTTAGCCAAGACATGGGTGGGATCACACAAGGGGGCCAGGCACCAGCAGGTGTATATAGGTATAAAGGGTTAATTAGAGTTGCTCCATAGTGTGCCAGTAACCAGCATAAGTATAAGATCCAAAGTACAAGTGCACACCTTAGAACAAACAGAGATCAGAAGGGCTGTGTACCGCATCTGAAAATAATAGGAGTACAAACCCAATCAAAGAGTCATAATATTTACCTGCTGATGTCTGGAGCCCCGTGCGACCCACCGTCCCCAACGTGCGTTTCGGCGCTAAAGCCTTCTTCCGGGGGAGTGGCTTCCAAAAATGAGGGGCTGTGTTAAAAAGGCCGGTCGGCCAATCAGAATGGACCAGAGTGCGCTGCTTAGAAACGGCGCATGAAGCGTCGGCATCCCTGAGCGTCGGCGTCACCGAGGGCGTCAGAGAGAGGGGCGGTCTGAGTCCGAGGCCCCGCCCACGTGTTGACATCAGCATGGACCCAGAACCCGGAGAGCACCCAACTCACGGAGACACCGTCAGCGGCGCCAGACAAGACAGGGGCCGGCCCACATGCGCACAAGCAGGAAAAGAGGATGCACATTGTGAAAAGGTCCGTGAAAGGTGCAACATGATATAATACGTGTAGTGAAATATAAATCCTGCTGAAGAGGCTAAACATTGTAAAGTGCTTAAGCAACAAGGATTATATCTAGCACGCAAAAAAGGTAAACAGACTTCTCTTTTTTCTATTTTTTCGTGCTGCTTTTCTTATTTTGTTCATATTGTTGGAAGTCATTGGACTACTGGCTGGGAAAGCTTTGCACTGTGCTAAGGTATTTTGTAGATGCTGTTCCAATTTTGTATATATATAGAGAGAGAGAGAGAGAGAGAGAGAGTTTTCGGCAAAGCCAGCTTACCGCTTTGAAGAAACGAATTCATCCAACCTGTGGTTACAGTTCGCACGGAAAACGGACTGGGACAAATCCACACATATGAAGAAAAAACTTAGCTTGTCCAGCGATCAGTCCAATGGTAGAGTAAAATATACCTTTTATTTATCCATTATTTATCCATTAAAAAGTTCCAGGGACCTGGAGGGAGACACATGTGGTGTCGAAACATGTCATCCATTGAATGTATGCAATATTGTAACTGAAGAAATCTGTAACTCTTTAATGGATAAAAGGTATATTTTACTCTACCATTGGACAGATCGCTGGAGAAACAAAAGTTTTTTATAATATATATATATTATATATATATATATGTATATATATATATATATATATATATATATATATATATATATATATATATATATATAGCTCTGTCAAAAACTTAAGAGACCACCACATCAAAACCCTGTCATGGGCAGCCCAATCTCCAGACCTGAACTCCATTGAAAACCTCTGGAATGTAATCAAGAGGATGATGAATAGTCACAAGTCATCAAACAAAGAAGAACTGCTTACATTTTTGCACCAGAAGCAGTGTGAAAGACAGGTGGAAACAGGGGCGGATTATCAGAGGGTCAATATGGGCGGTAGCCCAGGTCCCAGTGGTCTGGGGGGGCCCTGGGCTACCGCACAGATTAACCCTCTGAAAATCATCTGTGAATGCCCGCCGGGCGGCGTTTATGTGCCCCCGGACCCGGTGGGCAGAGAGAGGGGGCCCGCATCGGGTCCCTTCTCATCTGCTCACCGGGCCCCTTCCGGCGCTACGGCGGTTTCCTATTGATGTGCGGGCGCGCGCCCGCACGTCAATAGTTAACAACAACAGCCGCCAGCCAATTGGAGGCTGGCGGCTGAAGTCGGCCGCGCGCACACGTCGCCGGCGTCTGACGTCATTGTCAGTCGCCGGCGAGTGTGCGCTGCAAAAGGGAGCTCGCCGCCGGGAGCGTGGACAGGTGAGGAGACTTTGGTTTTTTGATCAGTTAAACGGTGGACTGTGGACACACTGGGGGGCAATGCTGGAGGGAGGACACACTGGGGGGCAATGCTGGAGACACTGGGGCAGGTTGGAGGACACACTGGGGGGCAATGATGGAGGACACACTGGGGGGCAATGCTGGAGGACACACTGGGGGGCAATGCTGGAGGACACACTGGAGGGCAATGCTGGACACACTGGGGCAGGTTGGAGGACACACTGGGGCAGATTGCTGGAGGACACACTGGGGGCAATGCTGGAGACAGTGGGGCAATGCTGGAGACAGTGGGGCAATGCTGGAGACAGTGGGGCAGATTGCTGGAGACAGTGGGGCAGATTGCTGGAGACAGTGGGGCAGATTGCTGGGGACAGTGGGGCAGATTGCTGGAGACAGTGGGGCAGATTGCTGGAGACAGTGGGGCAGATTGCTGGAGACAGTGGGGCAGATTGCTGGAGACAGTGGGGCAGATTGCTGGGGACAGTGGGGCAATGCTGGAGACAGTGGGGCAATGCTGGAGACAGTGGGGCAGATTGCTGGAGGACACACTGGGGGGCAATGCTGGAGGACACACTGGGGGGCAATCCTGGAGACAGTGGGGCAGATTGCTGGAGGACACACTGGCGGGCAATGCTGGATGACACACTGGCGGGCAATGCTGGAGGACACACTGGGGGGCAATGCTGGAGGACACACTGGGGGGCAATGCTGGAGACAGTGGGGCAGATTGCTGGGGACAGTGGGGCAGATTGCTGGGGACAGTGGGGCAATGCTGGGGACAGTGGGGCAATGCTGGGGACAGTGGGGCAATGCTGGAGACAGTGGGGCAGATTGCTGGAGGACACACTGGGGGGCAATGCTGGAGGACACACTGGGGGGCAATGCTGGAGACAGTGGGGCAGATTGCTGGAGGACACACTGGCGGGCAATGCTGGAGGACACACTGGGGGGCAATGCTGGAGACAGTGGGGCAGATTGCTGGAGACAGTGGGGCAGATTGCTGGAGACAGTGGGGCAGATTGCTGGAGACAGTGGGGCAGATTGCTGGACACACTGGGGCAGATTGCTGGACACACTGGGGGCAGGACTGGAGGCATGGGCAGAATGTAGACACGGGGCATGATTGGAGACATGGGGTAGAATGAAAGACATGGGGCAGGATTGGATCATGGGGCAGGATGGATACGATGGAGACAGATGGGGCAGGATGGGGAGATCATATGGGGCAGGATGGATACTCATGAGTGCAGGATGGGAGAACATATGGCTGGAGCGAGGAATGAGATACATGGGGTGGGGAATAGTATTACCATAGGGGCTAATTAAGGGATATTATTACTGCAGTGATGTATTTATTTTATTTTTTGAGTATACTGTTTTAAATGGGGGGGCGGTCCTGTTACTGTGCAGAGTGACACTATATCGCCTTTTTCTCTTCATGTGGTGTAATGTAGAAGTTGTGAAAAATTAAGTAATGTGTTCTACAAGCGGAGCTCGAGATAACTGTGTTATTTCCTGCAGAAACGAGTCCTGGCTGGAAGAAATGATGGTGGTCTGTGCTGGATGAAAGATGAAGGACTTCACCTAGAGACGTCACTGGTGAGTCAGTGTTACCTATACACTGACACTATACACTGTATACTATATACAGAGGTCCTGTGTACAATGTCACCAGTGATCTCTGTATTACCTCTACACAGACACTGCATACTAAGTACAGATCTCCTGTGAATACTGGCACTTATGGTGATAGTATTGTGTTTTTTTTTTGTTTTGTTTTTTACTGATCAGTATTGTAGTATTCAGTCACTATGTGGTGGTAATATGTGGTCTGGAAATGGTGTTGTGGTATTTGTCCCTTGTATGTGCTATTTGGTCACCAAGTGGTAATATGTGGTCTTGACATGGTGCGGTGGTATTTGTTCCTTGTATGTGATATTATTCGATCACTGTGGTTGTAATTTGTGGTCTGGTCATGGTACGGTGGTATTTGTTCCTTGTATGTGATATTATTGGTCAAGATTAGTGTTGAGCGATACCGTCCGATACTTGAAAGTATCGGTATCGGATAGTATCGGCCGATACCCGAAAAATATCGGATATCGCCGATACCGATATCCGATACCAATACAAGTCAATGGGACATCAAGTATCGGAATGTATCCTCATGGATCCCAGGGTCTGAAGGAGAGGAAACTCTCCTTCAGGCCCTGGGATCCATATTAAAGTGTAAAATAAAGAATTAAAATAAAAAATATTGTTATATTCACCTCTCCGGCGGCCCCTGGACATCAGCGGGAGGATCCGGCGTCCGGCACGGCTTCTTTCTTCAAAATGCGCGCCTTTAGGACCTGTGGAATGACGTCCCGGCTTCTGATTGGTCGCGTGCCGCCCATGTGACCGGCACGCGACCAATCAGAAGCCGCGACGTCATTCCTCAGGTCCTAGAAGGCGCTCATTCTAGGACTTTAGCTGAGGAATGACGTCGCGGCTTCTGATTGGTCGCGTGGCGGTCACATGGGCGGCACGCGACCAATCAGAAGCCGGGACGTCATACCACAGGTCCTAAAGGCGCGCATTTTGAAGAAAGAAGCCGTGCCGGACGCCGGATCCTCCCGCTGATGTCCAGGGGCCGCCGGAGAGGTGAATATAACAATATTTTTTATTTTAATTCTTTATTTTACACTTCCGATACCGATACCCGATATCACAAAAATATCGGATCTCGGTATCGGAATTCCGATACCGCAAGTATCGGCCGATACCCGATACTTGCGGTATCGGAATGCTCAACACTAGTCAAGATATACCTAAATTGTATTGCAGATTTTAACAAATATTGAATAGGTTACAGTAGACCATGAATGGTGGTATGCAATTCAATGATTTCTTTCTTGCTATTAAAAACTTAACATACAAGAGAACACGTTCCTGGTGGAACAGGGCATTCCTGGAGAATTATGTCCAGAGGCAACTTATTCCTAGAGGCCTACGGATTCAGATTACACCCTCCTTCCCTGTCAATGATGAGGATTTTATTAGTAAATGGGAGAATATATGTAATGAAACATCAAAAAAACTGATGGAGCGGCTTATACAATTCAACAATAATAACCTAACGGAGATTGATAAATCCCTTGAAGAAACTCTAACAAAGGCCAAAGGGAATTTAACCACTGAACAATTTGAATCCATTAATCCCCAACTGGAGAAATTGGTGGACAAATGGGTGCGAGATATACAGAATAAACAAACAAATAAATTATCTCGGGATCAGAAAGACCTTGTAAATGGGAAGATCTACAGATGGCGCAAGGTCCAAACAAAGGACACCGCCCAGGAGCGCACTATTTCCACATCCTCTAGTGTAATCAACGGTGATACTTCATGTGCCTCCTCTTCCGCCTCTACATCCATTGTTTCCACCCCCAAACGTAAACGGGAACCTCGTTATATGCCAACAAAGAGAAATTTTAGATATTCTCCCGAAGATGGAAACAATAAGGTAATTAATTTAAGTTCTCATGATTTTTCACAAACAGAGTTGGACATACTTAATAAGGGTTTAATGTTCTGTCCCACAGCCAATTTTAATAAATTTATTGCCATAAAAGACTTGCATTTATTTGCGAGGAAATTACTCTTCAAACGGCATTTTTTTAATGAGGAAACAAACTTATTATTCCCTACTGAGGCGGAACAAGAGGCACTGAATACCTTGGAGGAATTAGCACGTGAACATAGTGAACCAGAGGGAGGTAAGATCCCCGACTCAATAAAACCACATTCACGGAAATTCCCACCCCTGTCCTCCTGCTCGACTCTTGAGGTCTTTGTACAAACTGTTAGTAGGGAGTTTGATAATATTCCATGTTTCCCGGACATTGGTAATCTCAGTAAGAAGGAACAAAAGGCTTTAAAAAGGCTGCAGGGAATACAGGATATTCTGATCAAACCCGCCGATAAAGGCGGAAACATAGTGATCTGGCCCAAATCTCTATATGAAGCTGAAGCATTCAAACAGTTAAGAGTTGAGGTATGCTACAAAAAGCTGACCTTCAACCCTTTGGATAAATTTCGGAATGAACTTTTGGTTATCCTTAAAGAAGCCAGAGAAAGTGGTATAATAACTAAGGACCTTTTTATGGCTTTACAAATTATGGAGCCGACCATACCAACTATATACTTTTTGCCCAAAATCCATAAAAATAAGAATATACCACCAGGGAGACCTATTATTTCGGGGTGTGGCAATTTTATGGAGAATGTCAACAAATTCATTGACTCTAAATTGCAACCATTAGTTGAGGAACTCCCGTCCTTCATCAAGGATACGAACGACTTTCTCAAAAAAATAGACGGTTTACACATCGACGACGACACCCTTTTGGTGTCGTGCGATGTGGAATCGCTCTATACAAGTATACGCCATCATGATGGACTACGGGCAGTTCGCTATTTTTTGGATTGTTCTCTTACATCTACCAATATGAGTAACCTAACGTTGAAATTACTCGAATTCTCTCTATTTCATAACTTCTTTTTGTTCAAGGGGTCCTTCTACCTACAGCTCCAGGGCACCGCCATGGGTGCATCATTTGCGCCGGTGTATGCGAACCTATTCCTGGGGCTGTGGGAGAAGGACCTCTTGATGTCTGACCTGATACCAGCAATGGAGAGTATCCTATTATGGGTACGCTTCATTGATGATGTTTTTATTTTCTGTCGGGGGTCTGTGACATCTCTTGAATCCTTTATGCTTCAGCTTAACCAAAACCCATATAATATACGTCTTACGTATAAATGCGATCGGGACCAAATCGAATTCTTAGATGTTAGTGTCAAGAGGGGGATTGATAATTTTCTTCAAACTTACCTATATCGTAAACCAACAGCGGTAAATTCATCTTTACATGCGACCTCGTCCCATCCTAGGGCCATGATTAACTCCATACCAATTGGCCAATTCCTGCGGCTTCGGAGGGTTTGTTCAAGTGATGAGGATTTTGAGGGACAAGCGGATATCCTAAAGAAAAGATTTTTTGAACGAGGGTATAGCCACCGTTCAGTTAAAAAGGCTTATAATCGTGCAAGATATACTACAAGACATGAGGCCCTATATACCACAAAAACATCTACTGAGAGACAACCCATTAGATATATCACCCAATTCCATGGTCAGGTAGATCAGATGCGCCATTATCTGTTAAAATCCTGGCCAATTCTTCAAGGTGATCCAATCTTGTCTAAATATACTGGCAAACGTCCTGAAATCACGTTTAGAAGGGCACGGAACTTGGGTGATTCTCTTGTGAAGAGTCACTATGTGGGTGATTTGACATCATCCTCTAATTTTTTAACCCAAATTAAGCCTCAGACCGGCTGCAAGCCATGTGGTAAATGCGTGGCTTGCCCTAACGTTATGAGATCTGAGTCCTTTAAAAATGCAAAGGGAACTAAAACATATAAAATTAGACATCAAATTACGTGTACATCTCGTGCTGTAATATACTATGCTATGTGCCCTTGCTCCCTCATATATGTAGGGATGACAACTCGCCAATTGAAAATCCGTACACGTGAACATGTACGGGGAATACAGGCAGCCAGGGACACTGAAGATATAGCAATGTTGAAAACTATCCCTAAACATTTTAAGTTATTTCACAATTGTGATGCCTCCCTGTTTAAGGTATTTGGGATAGACAAAATTGAGCAAAATGAGAGGGTAGGAAAAATCAGTATACCCCTGGCACAACTTGAAACGAAATGGATATGGCTATTGGATACAGTCTCCCCAAATGGTCTGAACGAGAACTTGAGTTTCACTCCGTTTATATGACAGTTTTAATCTCCCTTTTTAAACTTTTTAGGTTGCATATCTCTTCATGGTTAAATATCATTCTTTTATTATATCTCTATATTGTATAAGTGTATATGTTTCTTTTTATTTTTTTGTTTTTAACTTTGACCGATATGGTAATAATTATTTTTAACACCACTATTTTTATATGATTCTAGGCTATTATAATACTCACCTTGCGAGTACCTATGCAATGTTGATTCTGGATGGGCGGTCATCTCTTCTTCCGTTATATGGATGCTGTTACTTGGAAGCTTACCCTGGAAGAAATAATACATAAAAAATACATATGAAGTTTATATATGTGTATATATATGTTTATATTCTCTTAATGTTTATATTCTCTCAATGTTTGTATACATTAATGCTTAACGTATAACGTACATTTTCTCTATGCAACTCTATATTATTATACGCACTCACATATTTTTAATTTCATTATCACTTTTTGTCTGCTACTGCCGGTGTTGTGCCTGCGGTGGAGCATTTGCTCGCTCTACATCCTGCTTTTTGGGGGTGTGGGGAGCTGTGCGCGCTGCGGACACTAACAGTAGGCTATTTTCTAATTATTTCACCCCTATATATATACCTCACCCGCCAACTAGGCCCACATATATATATATATTTTTTTATATTTTTTTATTCATTTTTTATTCATCCAAGTCACTTATGATTAGTCCTTTATCTTTACTATTATTACGGTACATACTTCATTTCAACATTTTTTCTTCCCCCTTTTTGTACACTCATTCACGGAACGCTGCTTCTGCAGAGCTATTTGAGCCTAGATGATTTCACTACCTTCCATTTATCTTTTATATTGCCCAGCTCTTCGGGGCGCGTGCGTGCTCGGAGCCATCGTGTTTGGACTGCAGCGTCTTGGTGACCATGGTTGCGCATTGTGTAGCGGTGGTTATTGTGCGTTGTGGCCTGAGCGCTCTGACGTTCCGTGTCGCGCAGGCGCTCTGTTTGCTATGAGCACTATACATATACAAACATCTCTGCCCATGTCGGGCCTGCGGCAGTGCGCATGCGTGCCCGGCGCTCTGATGTCCGGACTGTGGCGCCGCGGTGTCCTTGGATACGCCATGTCCCATCATGTGCGTCCGGTCACGTGGTGCTGGGTCTGGGGCTTCCGGGTTGTCTGGGCGGCGCATGCGCCATGCATGCTGCAGACGCCGATATCGGCATTTTTCATTTGATATATAAACCCCTCGGTCACGATCCATTACACCCCCTGACAAAGGAACTTTTCTTGGGTCCGAAACGCGCGTCGGGGTACATATCACCACATATTGGCGGTCCTGGAAGCAATTTCCCCAGCTTTGTAAGTAAGTGACATCAGATAGACTGGATCATATGGTCAAACTAGCACCTTTTCTTTTGGAGTGGTTGCAGCAAGGCTTGCATATTTAGCTGCCTGTTAGCTTAATTTTGCACATACCTTTAGAAAGTACCTATTCACAAGTGTGTATTGTTATGTGACATTTATTATTTATTATATGTGATTTATTAATATACGCACATATATATTTTATATATATTTTTTTATCACTTTGGTTTCACATATCTGCCCTTAGTATTTTTTTACATATGATCTTTCTCTCATTTGACATATGATTTCTCTCTCTTTTTTGTACTTTTATATATCCTTTCATTTGGTCCACTGGGGTATCCAGAGTATATATATACGTTTTTTGACCTGCCACATGCCGATTGTATTATATGGTGTGTGATATGTGCATATACATATGAATGTAAAAATATATACATATACATATTTTATCTTTTTATCCCTTTTTTTGCTGTTGCTATATTTAATAATAAAGATCATTTTTTAATATTACTTCCCTGCCATCATCATCTCTTATTTTACCTTTATTACTGGTTTTAGTCCATATTTGGCGTATGTTTTTTCTGTTCTTGTAGTGGTGTCACTATTTTGTCTTGACACAGGTGGTTACCGGTATTCTTATATTTAATTTTTAGCTTATGGGTATTCTATTTTAGTATTTCCTTTTCATAAATAATACCTGGTGTTTTATCCTGTGTCTATTTTATAATATTATACTGTGTTTTGCACAGGCCTCTCTGCTCTGAATATGGATTTTAAAGCCAGGGAACAATCCTGGCAGGGACAAGTCAATGCGGTGTTTGGCAATAGCGGTAATTCAGTAACCATGAATGGTGGTATGCAATTCAATGATTTCTTTCTTGCTATTAAAAACTTAACATACAAGAGAACACGTTCCTGGTGGAACAGGGCATTCCTGGAGAATTATGTCCAGAGGCAACTTATTCCTAGAGGCCTACGGATTCAGATTACACCCTCCTTCCCTGTCAATGATGAGGATTTTATTAGTAAATGGGAGAATATATGTAATGAAACATCAAAAAAACTGATGGAGCTGCTTATACAATTCAACAATAATAACCTAACGGAGATTGATAAATCCCTTGAAGAAACTCTAACAAAGGCCAAAGGGAATTTAACCACTGAACAATTTGAATCCATTAATCCCCAACTGGAGAAATTGGTGGACAAATGGGTGCGAGATATACAGAATAAACAAACAAATAAATTATCTCGGGATCAGAAAGACCTTGTAAATGGGAAGATCTACAGATGGCGCAAGGTCCAAACAAAGGACACCGCCCAGGAGCGCACTATGTCCACATCCTCTAGTGTAATCAACGGTGATACTTCATGTGCCTCCTCTTCCGCCTCTATATCCATTGTTTCCACCCCCAAACGTAAACGGGAACCTCGTTATATGCCAACAAAGAGAAATTTTAGATATTCTCCCGAAGATGGAAACAATAAGGTAATTAATTTAAGTTCTCATGATTTTTCACAAACAGAGTTGGACATACTTAATAAGGGTTTAATGTTCTGTCCCACAGCCAATTTTAATACATTTATTGCCATAAAAGACTTGCATTTATTTGCGAGGAAATTACTCTTCAAACGGCATTTTTTTAATGAGGAAACAAACTTATTATTCCCTAGAGAGGCGGAACAAGAGGCACTGAATACCTTGGAGGAATTAGCACGTGAACATAGTGAACCAGAGGGAGGTAAGATCCCCGACACAATAAAACCACATTCACGGAAATTCCCACCCCTGTCCTCCTGCTCGACTCTTGAGGTCTTTGTACAAACTGTTAGTAGGGAGTTTGATAATATTCCATGTTTCCCGGACATTGGTAATCTCAGTAAGAAGGAACAAAAGGCTTTAAAAAGGCTGCAGGGAATACAGGATATTCTGATCAAACCCGCCGATAAAGGCGGAAACATAGTGATCTGGCCCAAATCTCTATATGAAGCTGAAGCATTCAAACAGTTAAGAGTTGAGGTATGCTACAAAAAGCTGACCTTCAACCCTTTGGATAAATTTTGGAATGAACTTTTGGTTATCCTTAAAGAAGCCAGAGAAAGTGGTATAATAACTAAGGACCTTTTTATGGCTTTACAAATTATGGAGCCGACCATACCAACTATATACTTTTTGCCCAAAATCCATAAAAATAAGAATATACCACCAGGGAGACCTATTATTTCGGGGTGTGGCAATTTTATGGAGAATGTCAACAAATTCATTGACTCTAAATTGCAACCATTAGTTGAGGAACTCCCGTCCTTCATCAAGGATACGAACGACTTTCTCAAAAAAATAGACGGTTTACACATCGACGACGACACCCTTTTGGTGTCGTGCGATGTGGAATCGCTCTATACAAGTATACGCCATCATGATGGACTACGGGCAGTTCGCTATTTTTTGGATTGTTCTCTTACATGTACCAATATGAGTAACCTAACGTTGAAATTACTCGAATTCTCTCTATTTCATAACTTCTTTTTGTTCAAGGGGTCCTTCTACCTACAGCTCCAGGGCACCGCCATGGGTGCATCATTTGCGCCGGCGTATGCGAACCTATTCCTGGGGCTGTGGGAGAAGGACCTCTTGATGTCTGACCTGATACCAGCAATGGAGAGTATCCTATTATGGGTATGCTTCATTGATGATGTTTTTATTCTCTGGCGGGGGTCTGTGACATCTCTTGAATCCTTTATGCTTCAGCTTAACCAAAACCCATATAATATACGTCTTACGTATAAATGCGATCGGGACCAAATCGAATTCTTAGATGTTAGTGTCAAGAGGGGGATTGATAATTTTCTTCAAACTGACCTATATCGTAAACCAACAGCGGTAAATTCATTTTTACATGCGACCTCGTCCCATCCTAGGGCCATGATTAACTCCATACCAATTGGCCAATTCCTGCGGCTTCGGAGGGTTTGTTCAAGTGATGAGGATTTTGAGGGACAAGCGGATATCCTAAAGAAAAGATTTTTTGAACGAGGGTATAGCCACCGTTCAGTTAAAAAGGCTTATAATCGTGCAAGATATACTACAAGACATGAGGCCCTATATACCACAAAAACATCTACTGAGAGACAACCCATTAGATATATCACCCAATTCCATGGTCAGGTAGATCTGATGCGCCATTATCTGTTAAAATCCTGGCCAATTCTTCAAGGTGATCCAATCTTGTCTAAATATATTGGCAAACGTCCTGAAATCACGTTTAGAAGGGCACGGAACTTGGGTGATTCTCTTGTGAAGAGTCACTATGTGGGTGATTTGACATCATCCTCTAATTTTTTAACCCAAATTAAGCCTCAGACCGGCTGCAAGCCATGTGGTAAATGCGTGGCTTGCCCTAACGTTATGAGATCTGAGTCCTTTAAAAATGCAAAGGGAACTAAAACATATAAAATTAGACATCAAATTACGTGTACATCTCGTGCTGTAATATACTATGCTATGTGCCCTTGCTCCCTCATATATGTAGGGATGACAACTCGCCAATTGAAAATCCGTACACGTGAACATGTACGGGGAATACAGGCAGCCAGGGACACTGAAGATATAGCAATGTTGAAAACTATCCCTAAACATTTTAAGTTATTTCACAATTGTGATGCCTCCCTGTTTAAGGTATTTGGGATAGACAAAATTGAGCAAAATGAGAGGGGGGGAAAAATCAGTATAACCCTGGCACAACTTGAAACGAAATGGATATGGCTATTGGATACAGTCTCCCCAAATGGTCTGAACGAGAACTTGAGTTTCGCTCCGTTTATATGACAGTTTTAATCTCCCTTTTTAAACTTTTTAGGTTGCATATCTCTTCATGGTTAAATATCATTCTTTTATTATATCTCTATATTGTATAAGTGTATATGTTTCTTTTTATTTTTTGTTTTTAACTTTGACCGATATGGTAATAATTATTTTTAACACCACTATTTTTATATGATTCTAGGCTATTATAATACTCACCTTGCGAGTACCTATGCAATGTTGATTCTGGATGGGCGGTCATCTCTTCTTCCGTTATATGGATGCTGTTACTTGGAAGCTTACCCTGGAAGAAAGAATACATAAAAAATACATATGAAGTTTATATATGTGTATATATATGTTTATATTCTCTTAATGTTTATATTCTCTCAATGTTTGTACACATTAATGCTTAACGTATAACGTACATTTTCTCTATGCAACTCTATATTATTATACGCACTCACATATTTTTAATTTCATTATCACTTTTTGTCTGCTACTGCCGGTGTTGTGCCTGCGGTGGAGCATTTGCTCGCTCTACATCCTGCTTTTTGGGGGTGTGGGGAGCTGTGCGCGCTGCGAACACTAACAGTAGGCTATTTTCTAATTATTTCACCCCTATATATATACCTCACCCGCCAACTAGGCCCACATATATATATATATTTTTTTATATTTTTTTATTCATTTTTTATTCATCCAAGTCACTTATGATTAGTCCTTTATCTTTACTATTATTACGGTACATACTTCATTTCAACATTTTTTCTTCCCCCTTTTTGTACACTCATTCACGGAACGCTGCTTCTGCAGAGCTATTTGAGCCTAGATGATTTCACTACCTTCCATTTATCTTTTATATTGCCCAGCTCTTCGGGGCGCGTGCATGCTCGGAGCCATCGTGTTTGGACTGCAGCGTCTTGGTGACCATGGTTGCGCATTGTGTAGCGGTGGTTATTGTGCGTTGTGGCCTGAGCGCTCTGACGTTCCGTGTCGCGCAGGCGCTCTGTTTGCTATGAGCACTATACATATACAAACATCTCTGCCCATGTCGGGCCTGCGGCAGTGCGCATGCGTGCCCGGCGCTCTGATGTCCGGACTGTGGCGCCGCGGTGTCCTTGGATACGCCATGTCCCATCATGTGCGTCCGGTCACGTGGTGCTGGGTCTGGGGCTTCCGGGTTGTCTGGGCGGCGCATGCGCCATGCATGCTGCAGACGCCGATATCGGCATTTTTCATTTGATATATAAACCCCTCGGTCACGATCCATTACACCCCCTGACGAAGGAACTTTTCTTGGGTCCGAAACGCGCGTCGGGGTACATATCACCACATATTGGCGGTCCTGGAAGCAATTTCCCCAGCTTTGTAAGTAAGTGACATCAGATAGACTGGATCATACGGTCAAAATAGCACCTTTTCTTTTGGAGTGGTTGCAGCAAGGCTTGCATATTTAGCTGCCTGTTAGCTTAATTTTGCACATACCTTTAGAAGGTACCTATTCACAAGTGTGTATTGTTATGTGACATTTATTATTTATTATATGTGATTTATTAATATACGCACATATATATTTTATATATTTTTTTTTATCACTTTGGTTTCACATATCTGCCCTTAGTATTTTTTTACATATGATCTTTCTCTCATTTGACATATGATTTCTCTCTCTTTTTTGTACTTTTATATATCCTTTCATTTGGTCCACTGGGGTATCCAGAGTATATATATACGTTTTTTGACCTGCCACATGCCGATTGTATTATATGGTGTGTGATATGTGCATATACATATGAATGTAAAAATATATACATATACATATTTTATCTTTTTATCCCTTTTTTTGCTGTTGCTATATTTAATAATAAAGATCATTTTTTAATATTACTTCCCTGCCATCATCATCTCTTATTTTACCTTTATTACTGGTTTTAGTCCATATTTGGCGTATGTTTTTTCTGTTCTTGTAGTGGTGTCACTATTTTGTCTTGACACAGGTGGTTACCGGTATTCTTATATTTAATTTTTAGCTTATGGGTATTCTATTTTAGTATTTCCTTTTCATAAATAATACCTGGTGTTTTATTCTGTGTCTATTTTATAATATTATACTGTGTTTTGCACAGGCCTCTCTGCTCTGAATATGGATTTTAAAGCCAGGGAACAATCCTGGCAGGGACAAGTCAATGCGGTGTTTGGCAATAGCGGTAATTCAGTAACCATAAATGGTGGTATGCAATTCAATGATTTCTTTCTTGCTATTAAAAACTTAACATACAAGAGAACACGTTCCTGGTGGAACAGGGCATTCCTGGAGAATTATGTCCAGAGGCAACTTATTCCTAGAGGCCTACGGATTCAGATTACACCCTCCTTCCCTGTCAATGATGAGGATTTTATTAGTAAATGGGAGAATATATGTAATGAAACATCAAAAAAACTGATGGAGCTGCTTATACAATTCAACAATAATAACCTAACGGAGATTGATAAATCCCTTGAAGAAACTCTAACAAAGGCCAAAGGGAATTTAACCACTGAACAATTTGAATCCATTAATCCCCAACTGGAGAAATTGGTGGACAAATGGGTGCGAGATATACAGAATAAACAAACAAATAAATTATCTCGGGATCAGAAAGACCTTGTAAATGGGAAGATCTACAGATGGCGCAAGGTCCAAACAAAGGACACCGCCCAGAAGCGCACTATGTCCACATCCTCTAGTGTAATCAACGGTGATACTTCATGTGCCTCCTCTTCCGCCTCTATATCCATTGTTTCCACCCCCAAACGTAAACGGGAACCTCGTTATATGCCAACAAAGAGAAATTTTAGATATTCTCCCGAAGATGGAAACAATAAGGTAATTAATTTAAGTTCTCATGATTTTTCACAAACAGAGTTGGACATACTTAATAAGGGTTTAATGTTCTGTCCCACAGCCAATTTTAATACATTTATTGCCATAAAAGACTTGCATTTATTTGCGAGGAAATTACTCTTCAAACGGCATTTTTTTAATGAGGAAACAAACTTATTATTCCCTAGAGAGGCGGAACAAGAGGCACTGAATACCTTGGAGGAATTAGCACGTGAACATAGTGAACCAGAGGGAGGTAAGATCCCCGACACAATAAAACCACATTCACGGAAATTCCCACCCCTGTCCTCCTGCTCGACTCTTGAGGTCTTTGTACAAACTGTTAGTAGGGAGTTTGATAATATTCCATGTTTCCCGGACATTGGTAATCTCAGTAAGAAGGAACAAAAGGCTTTAAAAAGGCTGCAGGGAATACAGGATATTCTGATCAAACCCGCCGATAAAGGCGGAAACATAGTGATCTGGCCCAAATCTCTATATGAAGCTGAAGCATTCAAACAGTTAAGAGTTGAGGTATGCTACAAAAAGCTGACCTTCAACCCTTTGGATAAATTTTGGAATGAACTTTTGGTTATCCTTAAAGAAGCCAGAGAAAGTGGTATAATAACTAAGGACCTTTTTATGGCTTTACAAATTATGGAGCCGACCATACCAACTATATACTTTTTGCCCAAAATCCATAAAAATAAGAATATACCACCAGGGAGACCTATTATTTCGGGGTGTGGCAATTTTATGGAGAATGTCAACAAATTCATTGACTCTAAATTGCAACCATTAGTTGAGGAACTCCCGTCCTTCATCAAGGATACGAACGACTTTCTCAAAAAAATAGACGGTTTACACATCGACGACGACACCCTTTTGGTGTCGTGCGATGTGGAATCGCTCTATACAAGTATACGCCATCATGATGGACTACGGGCAGTTCGCTATTTTTGGATTGTTCTCTTACATGTACCAATATGAGTAACCTAACGTTGAAATTACTCGAATTCTCTCTATTTCATAACTTCTTTTTGTTCAAGGGGTCCTTCTACCTACAGCTCCAGGGCACCGCCATGGGTGCATCATTTGCGCCGGCGTATGCGAACCTATTCCTGGGGCTGTGGGAGAAGGACCTCTTGATGTCTGACCTGATACCAGCAATGGAGAGTATCCTATTATGGGTATGCTTCATTGATGATGTTTTTATTCTCTGGCGGGGGTCTGTGACATCTCTTGAATCCTTTATGCTTCAGCTTAACCAAAACCCATATAATATACGTCTTACGTATAAATGCGATCGGGACCAAATCGAATTCTTAGATGTTAGTGTCAAGAGGGGGATTGATAATTTTCTTCAAACTGACCTATATCGTAAACCAACAGCGGTAAATTCATTTTTACATGCGACCTCGTCCCATCCTAGGGCCATGATTAACTCCATACCAATTGGCCAATTCCTGCGGCTTCGGAGGGTTTGTTCAAGTGATGAGGATTTTGAGGGACAAGCGGATATCCTAAAGAAAAGATTTTTTGAACGAGGGTATAGCCACCGTTCAGTTAAAAAGGCTTATAATCGTGCAAGATATACTACAAGACATGAGGCCCTATATACCACAAAAACATCTACTGAGAGACAACCCATTAGATATATCACCCAATTCCATGGTCAGGTAGATCTGATGCGCCATTATCTGTTAAAATCCTGGCCAATTCTTCAAGGTGATCCAATCTTGTCTAAATATATTGGCAAACGTCCTGAAATCACGTTTAGAAGGGCACGGAACTTGGGTGATTCTCTTGTGAAGAGTCACTATGTGGGTGATTTGACATCATCCTCTAATTTTTTAACCCAAATTAAGCCTCAGACCGGCTGCAAGCCATGTGGTAAATGCGTGGCTTGCCCTAACGTTATGAGATCTGAGTCCTTTAAAAATGCAAAGGGAACTAAAACATATAAAATTAGACATCAAATTACGTGTACATCTCGTGCTGTAATATACTATGCTATGTGCCCTTGCTCCCTCATATATGTAGGGATGACAACTCGCCAATTGAAAATCCGTACACGTGAACATGTACGGGGAATACAGGCAGCCAGGGACACTGAAGATATAGCAATGTTGAAAACTATCCCTAAACATTTTAAGTTATTTCACAATTGTGATGCCTCCCTGTTTAAGGTATTTGGGATAGACAAAATTGAGCAAAATGAGAGGGGGGGAAAAATCAGTATACCCCTGGCACAACTTGAAACGAAATGGATATGGCTATTGGATACAGTCTCCCCAAATGGTCTGAACGAGAACTTGAGTTTCGCTCCGTTTATATGACAGTTTTAATCTCCCTTTTTAAACTTTTTAGGTTGCATATCTCTTCATGGTTAAATATCATTCTTTTATTATATCTCTATATTGTATAAGTGTATATGTTTCTTTTTATTTTTTGTTTTTAACTTTGACCGATATGGTAATAATTATTTTTAACACCACTATTTTTATATGATTCTAGGCTATTATAATACTCACCTTGCGAGTACCTATGCAATGTTGATTCTGGATGGGCGGTCATCTCTTCTTCCGTTATATGGATGCTGTTACTTGGAAGCTTACCCTGGAAGAAAGAATACATAAAAAATACATATGAAGTTTATATATGTGTATATATATGTTTATATTCTCTTAATGTTTATATTCTCTCAATGTTTGTACACATTAATGCTTAACGTATAACGTACATTTTCTCTATGCAACTCTATATTATTATACGCACTCACATATTTTTAATTTCATTATCACTTTTTGTCTGCTACTGCCGGTGTTGTGCCTGCGGTGGAGCATTTGCTCGCTCTACATCCTGCTTTTTGGGGGTGTGGGGAGCTGTGCGCGCTGCGAACACTAACAGTAGGCTATTTTCTAATTATTTCACCCCTATATATATACCTCACCCGCCAACTAGGCCCACATATATATATATATTTTTTTATATTTTTTTATTCATTTTTTATTCATCCAAGTCACTTATGATTAGTCCTTTATCTTTACTATTATTACGGTACATACTTCATTTCAACATTTTTTCTTCCCCCTTTTTGTACACTCATTCACGGAACGCTGCTTCTGCAGAGCTATTTGAGCCTAGATGATTTCACTACCTTCCATTTATCTTTTATATTGCCCAGCTCTTCGGGGCGCGTGCGTGCTCGGAGCCATCGTGTTTGGACTGCAGCGTCTTGGTGACCATGGTTGCGCATTGTGTAGCGGTGGTTATTGTGCGTTGTGGCCTGAGCGCTCTGACGTTCCGTGTCGCGCAGGCGCTCTGTTTGCTATGAGCACTATACATATACAAACATCTCTGCCCATGTCGGGCCTGCGGCAGTGCGCATGCGTGCCCGGCGCTCTGATGTCCGGACTGTGGCGCCGCGGTGTCCTTGGATACGCCATGTCCCATCATTTGCGTCCGGTCACGTGGTGCTGGGTCTGGGGCTTCCGGGTTGTCTGGGCGGCGCATGCGCCATGCATGCTGCAGACGCCGATATCGGCATTTTTCATTTGATATATAAACCCCTCGGTCACGATCCATTACACCCCCTGACGAAGGAACTTTTCTTGGGTCCGAAACGCGCGTCGGGGTACATATCACCACATATTGGCGGTCCTGGAAGCAATTTCCCCAGCTTTGTAAGTAAGTGACATCAGATAGACTGGATCATACGGTCAAAATAGCACCTTTTCTTTTGGAGTGGTTGCAGCAAGGCTTGCATATTTAGCTGCCTGTTAGCTTAATTTTGCACATACCTTTAGAAGGTACCTATTCACAAGTGTGTATTGTTATGTGACATTTATTATTTATTATATGTGATTTATTAATATACGCACATATATATTTTATATATTTTTTTTTATCACTTTGGTTTCACATATCTGCCCTTAGTATTTTTTTTACATATGATCTTTCTCTCATTTGACATATGATTTCTCTCTCTTTTTTGTACTTTTATATATCCTTTCATTTGGTCCACTGGGGTATCCAGAGTATATATATACGTTTTTTGACCTGCCACATGCCGATTGTATTATATGGTGTGTGATATGTGCATATACATATGAATGTAAAAATATATACATATACGGTACATATTTTATCTTTTTATCCCTTTTTTTGCTGTTGCTATATTTAATAATAAAGATCATTTTTTAATATTACTTCCCTGCCATCATCATCTCTTATTTTACCTTTATTACTGGTTTTAGTCCATATTTGGCGTATGTTTTTTCTGTTCTTGTAGTGGTGTCACTATTTTGTCTTGACACAGGTGGTTACCGGTATTCTTATATTTAATTTTTAGCTTATGGGTATTCTATTTTAGTATTTCCTTTTCATAAATAATACCTGGTGTTTTATCCTGTGTCTATTTTATAATATTATACTGTGTTTTGCACAGGCCTCTCTGCTCTGAATATGGATTTTAAAGCCAGGGAACAATCCTGGCAGGGACAAGTCAATGCGGTGTTTGGCAATAGCGGTAATTCAGTAACCATGAATGGTGGTATGCAATTCAATGATTTCTTTCTTGCTATTAAAAACTTAACATACAAGAGAACACGTTCCTGGTGGAACAGGGCATTCCTGGAGAATTATGTCCAGAGGCAACTTATTCCTAGAGGCCTACGGATTCAGATTACACCCTCCTTCCCTGTCAATGATGAGGATTTTATTAGTAAATGGGAGAATATATGTAATGAAACATCAAAAAAACTGATGGAGCTGCTTATACAATTCAACAATAATAACCTAACGGAGATTGATAAATCCCTTGAAGAAACTCTAACAAAGGCCAAAGGGAATTTAACCACTGAACAATTTGAATCCATTAATCCCCAACTGGAGAAATTGGTGGACAAATGGGTGCGAGATATACAGAATAAACAAACAAATAAATTATCTCGGGATCAGAAAGACCTTGTAAATGGGAAGATCTACAGATGGCGCAAGGTCCAAACAAAGGACACCGCCCAGAAGCGCACTATGTCCACATCCTCTAGTGTAATCAACGGTGATACTTCATGTGCCTCCTCTTCCGCCTCTATATCCATTGTTTCCACCCCCAAACGTAAACGGGAACCTCGTTATATGCCAACAAAGAGAAATTTTAGATATTCTCCCGAAGATGGAAACAATAAGGTAATTAATTTAAGTTCTCATGATTTTTCACAAACAGAGTTGGACATACTTAATAAGGGTTTAATGTTCTGTCCCACAGCCAATTTTAATAAATTTATTGCCATAAAAGACTTGCATTTATTTGCGAGGAAATTACTCTTCAAACGGCATTTTTTTAATGAGGAAACAAACTTATTATTCCCTAGAGAGGCGGAACAAGAGGCACTGAATACCTTGGAGGAATTAGCACGTGAACATAGTGAACCAGAGGGAGGTAAGATCCCCGACACAATAAAACCACATTCACGGAAATTCCCACCCCTGTCCTCCTGCTCGACTCTTGAGGTCTTTGTACAAACTGTTAGTAGGGAGTTTGATAATATTCCATGTTTCCCGGACATTGGTAATCTCAGTAAGAAGGAACAAAAGGCTTTAAAAAGGCTGCAGGGAATACAGGATATTCTGATCAAACCCGCCGATAAAGGCGGAAACATAGTGATCTGGCCCAAATCTCTATATGAAGCTGAAGCATTCAAACAGTTAAGAGTTGAGGTATGCTACAAAAAGCTGACCTTCAACCCTTTGGATAAATTTTGGAATGAACTTTTGGTTATCCTTAAAGAAGCCAGAGAAAGTGGTATAATAACTAAGGACCTTTTTATGGCTTTACAAATTATGGAGCCGACCATACCAACTATATACTTTTTGCCCAAAATCCATAAAAATAAGAATATACCACCAGGGAGACCTATTATTTCGGGGTGTGGCAATTTTATGGAGAATGTCAACAAATTCATTGACTCTAAATTGCAACCATTAGTTGAGGAACTCCCGTCCTTCATCAAGGATACGAACGACTTTCTCAAAAAAATAGACGGTTTACACATCGACGACGACACCCTTTTGGTGTCGTGCGATGTGGAATCGCTCTATACAAGTATACGCCATCATGATGGACTACGGGCAGTTCGCTATTTTTTGGATTGTTCTCTTACATCTACCAATATGAGTAACCTAACGTTGAAATTACTCGAATTCTCTCTATTTCATAACTTCTTTTTGTTCAAGGGGTCCTTCTACCTACAGCTCCAGGGCACCGCCATGGGTGCATCATTTGCGCCGGCGTATGCGAACCTATTCCTGGGGCTGTGGGAGAAGGACCTCTTGATGTCTGACCTGATACCAGCAATGGAGAGTATCCTATTATGGGTATGCTTCATTGATGATGTTTTTATTCTCTGGCGGGGGTCTGTGACATCTCTTGAATCCTTTATGCTTCAGCTTAACCAAAACCCATATAATATACGTCTTACGTATAAATGCGATCGGGACCAAATCGAATTCTTAGATGTTAGTGTCAAGAGGGGGATTGATAATTTTCTTCAAACTGACCTATATCGTAAACCAACAGCGGTAAATTCATTTTTACATGCGACCTCGTCCCATCCTAGGGCCATGATTAACTCCATACCAATTGGCCAATTCCTGCGGCTTCGGAGGGTTTGTTCAAGTGATGAGGATTTTGAGGGACAAGCGGATATCCTAAAGAAAAGATTTTTTGAACGAGGGTATAGCCACCGTTCAGTTAAAAAGGCTTATAATCGTGCAAGATATACTACAAGACATGAGGCCCTATATACCACAAAAACATCTACTGAGAGACAACCCATTAGATATATCACCCAATTCCATGGTCAGGTAGATCTGATGCGCCATTATCTGTTAAAATCCTGGCCAATTCTTCAAGGTGATCCAATCTTGTCTAAATATATTGGCAAACGTCCTGAAATCACGTTTAGAAGGGCACGGAACTTGGGTGATTCTCTTGTGAAGAGTCACTATGTGGGTGATTTGACATCATCCTCTAATTTTTTAACCCAAATTAAGCCTCAGACCGGCTGCAAGCCATGTGGTAAATGCGTGGCTTGCCCTAACGTTATGAGATCTGAGTCCTTTAAAAATGCAAAGGGAACTAAAACATATAAAATTAGACATCAAATTACGTGTACATCTCGTGCTGTAATATACTATGCTATGTGCCCTTGCTCCCTCATATATGTAGGGATGACAACTCGCCAATTGAAAATCCGTACACGTGAACATGTACGGGGAATACAGGCAGCCAGGGACACTGAAGATATAGCAATGTTGAAAACTATCCCTAAACATTTTAAGTTATTTCACAATTGTGATGCCTCCCTGTTTAAGGTATTTGGGATAGACAAAATTGAGCAAAATGAGAGGGGGGGAAAAATCAGTATACCCCTGGCACAACTTGAAACGAAATGGATATGGCTATTGGATACAGTCTCCCCAAATGGTCTGAACGAGAACTTGAGTTTCGCTCCGTTTATATGACAGTTTTAATCTCCCTTTTTAAACTTTTTAGGTTGCATATCTCTTCATGGTTAAATATCATTCTTTTATTATATCTCTATATTGTATAAGTGTATATGTTTCTTTTTATTTTTTGTTTTTAACTTTGACCGATATGGTAATAATTATTTTTAACACCACTATTTTTATATGATTCTAGGCTATTATAATACTCACCTTGCGAGTACCTATGCAATGTTGATTCTGGATGGGCGGTCATCTCTTCTTCCGTTATATGGATGCTGTTACTTGGAAGCTTACCCTGGAAGAAAGAATACATAAAAAATACATATGAAGTTTATATATGTGTATATATATGTTTATATTCTCTTAATGTTTATATTCTCTCAATGTTTGTACACATTAATGCTTAACGTATAACGTACATTTTCTCTATGCAACTCTATATTATTATACGCACTCACATATTTTTAATTTCATTATCACTTTTTGTCTGCTACTGCCGGTGTTGTGCCTGCGGTGGAGCATTTGCTCGCTCTACATCCTGCTTTTTGGGGGTGTGGGGAGCTGTGCGCGCTGCGAACACTAACAGTAGGCTATTTTCTAATTATTTCACCCCTATATATATACCTCACCCGCCAACTAGGCCCACATATATATATATATTTTTTTATATTTTTTTATTCATTTTTTATTCATCCAAGTCACTTATGATTAGTCCTTTATCTTTACTATTATTACGGTACATACTTCATTTCAACATTTTTTCTTCCCCCTTTTTGTACACTCATTCACGGAACGCTGCTTCTGCAGAGCTATTTGAGCCTAGATGATTTCACTACCTTCCATTTATCTTTTATATTGCCCAGCTCTTCGGGGCGCGTGCGTGCTCGGAGCCATCGTGTTTGGACTGCAGCGTCTTGGTGACCATGGTTGCGCATTGTGTAGCGGTGGTTATTGTGCGTTGTGGCCTGAGCGCTCTGACGTTCCGTGTCGCGCAGGCGCTCTGTTTGCTATGAGCACTATACATATACAAACATCTCTGCCCATGTCGGGCCTGCGGCAGTGCGCATGCGTGCCCGGCGCTCTGATGTCCGGACTGTGGCGCCGCGGTGTCCTTGGATACGCCATGTCCCATCATTTGCGTCCGGTCACGTGGTGCTGGGTCTGGGGCTTCCGGGTTGTCTGGGCGGCGCATGCGCCATGCATGCTGCAGACGCCGATATCGGCATTTTTCATTTGATATATAAACCCCTCGGTCACGATCCATTACACCCCCTGACGAAGGAACTTTTCTTGGGTCCGAAACGCGCGTCGGGGTACATATCACCACATATTGGCGGTCCTGGAAGCAATTTCCCCAGCTTTGTAAGTAAGTGACATCAGATAGACTGGATCATACGGTCAAAATAGCACCTTTTCTTTTGGAGTGGTTGCAGCAAGGCTTGCATATTTAGCTGCCTGTTAGCTTAATTTTGCACATACCTTTAGAAGGTACCTATTCACAAGTGTGTATTGTTATGTGACATTTATTATTTATTATATGTGATTTATTAATATACGCACATATATATTTTATATATTTTTTTTTATCACTTTGGTTTCACATATCTGCCCTTAGTATTTTTTTACATATGATCTTTCTCTCATTTGACATATGATCTCTCTCTCTTTTTTGTACTTTTATATACAGTGGGGCAAAAAAGTATTTAGTCAGTCAGCAATAGTGCAAGTTCCACCACTTAAAAAGATGAGAGGCGTCTGTAATTTACATCATAGGTAGACCTCAACTATGGGAGACAAACTGAGAAAAAAAATCCAGAAAATCACATTGTCTGTTTTTTTATCATTTTTTTTGCATATTATGGTGGAAAATAAGTATTTGGTCAGAAACAAACAATCAAGATTTCTGGCTCTCACAGACCTGTAACTTCTTCTTTAAGAGTCTCCTCTTTCCTCCACTCATTACCTGTAGTAATGGCACCTGTTTAAACTTGTTATCAGTATAAAAAGACACCTGTGCACACCCTCAAACAGTCTGACTCCAAACTCCACTATGGTGAAGACCAAAGAGCTGTCAAAGGACACCAGAAACAAAATTGTAGCCCTGCACCAGGCTGGGAAGACTGAATCTGCAATAGCCAACCAGCTTGGAGTGAAGAAATCAGCAGAGGGAGCAATAATTAGAAAATGGAAGACATACAAGACCACTGATAATCTCCCTCGATCTGGGGCTCCACGCAAAATTCCACCCCGTGGGGTCAGAATGATCACAAGAACGGTGAGCAAAAATCCCAGAACCACGCGGGGGGACCTAGTGAATGAAATGCAGAGAGCTGGGACCAATGTAACAAGGCCTACCATAAGTAACACACTACGCCACCATGGACTCAGATCCTGCAGTGCCAGACGTGTCCCACTGCTTAAGCCAGTACATGTCCGGGCCCGTCTGAAGTTTGCTAGAGAGCATTTGGATGGTCCAGAGGAGTTTTGGGAGAATGCCCTATGGTCTGATGAAACCAAACTGGAACTGTTTGGTAGAAACACAACTTGTCGTGTTTGGAGGAAAAAGAATACTGAGTTGCATCCATCAAACACCATACCTAATGTAAAGCATGGTGGTGGAAACATCATGCTTTGGGGCTGTTTCTCTGCAAAGGGGCCAGGACGACTGATCCGGGTACATGAAAGAATGAATGGGGCCATGTATCGTGAGATTTTGAGTGCAAACCTCCTTCCATCAGCAAGGGCATTGAAGATGAAACGTGGCTGGGTCTTTCAACATGACAATGATCCAAAGCACACCGCCAGGGCAACGAAGGAGTGGCTTCGTAAGAAGCATTTCAAGGTCCTGGAGTGGCCTAGCCAGTCTCCAGATCTCAACCCTATAGAAAACCTTTGGAGGGAGTTGAAAGTCCGTGTTGCCAAGCGAAAAGCCAAAAACATCACTGCTCTAGAGGAGATCTGCATGGAGGAATGGGCCAACATACCAACAACAGTGTGTGGCAACCTTGTGAAGACTTACTGAAAACGTTTGACCTCTGTCATTGCCAACAAAGGATATATTACAAAGTATTGAGATGAAATTTTGTTTCTGACCAAATACTTATTTTCCACCATAATATGCAAATAAATTGTTAAAAAAACAGACAATGTGATTTTCTGGATTTTTTTTTCTCAGTTTGTCTCCCATAGTTGAGGTCTACCTATGATGTAAATTACAGACGCCTCTCATCTTTTTAAGTGGTGGAACTTGCACTATTGCTGACTGACTAAATACTTTTTTGCCCCACTGTATCCTTTCATTTGGTCCACTGGGGTATCCAGAGTATATATATACGTTTTTTGACCTGCCACATGCCGATTGTATTATATGGTGTGTGATATGTGCATATACATATGAATGTAAAAATATATACATATACACATTTTATCTTTTTATCCCTTTTTTTGCTGTTGCTATATTTAATAATAAAGATCATTTTTTAATATTACTTCCCTGCCATCATCATCTCTTATTTTACCTTTATTACTGGTTTTAGTCCATATTTGGCGTATGTTTTTTACTCTACCATTGGACAGATCGCTGGAGAAACAAAAGTTTTTTATAATATATATATATTATATATATATATATGTATATATATATATATATATAGTATATATAGCTCTGTCAAAAAATTAAGAGACCACCACATCAAAACCCTGTCATGGGCAGCCCAATCTCCAGACCTGAACTCCATTGAAAACCTCTGGAATGTAATCAAGAGGATGATGAATAGTCACAAGTCATCAAACAAAGAAGAACTGCTTACATTTTTGCACCAGAAGCAGTGTGAAAGACAGGTGGAAACAGGGGCGGATTATCAGAGGTAGCCCAGGGCCCAGTGGTCTGGGGGGGCCCTGGGCTACCGCACAGATTAACCCTCTGAAAATCATCTGTGAATGCCCGCCGGGCGGCGTTTATGTGCCCCCGGACCCGGTGGGCAGAGAGAGGGGGCCCGCATCGGGTCCCTTCTCATCTGCTCACCGGGCCCCTTCCGGCGCTGCGGCGGTTTCCTATTGATGTGCGGACGCGCGCCCGCACGTCAATAGTTAACAACAACAGCCGCCAGCCAATTGGAGGCTGGCGGCTGAAGTTGGCCGCGCGCACACGTCGCCGGCGTCTGACGTCATTGTCAGTCGCCGGCGAGTGTGCGCTGCAGAAGGGAGCTCGCCGCCGGGAGCGTGGACAGGTGAGGAGACTGTTTGGTTTTTTTTTTTGATCAGTTAAACGGTGGACTGTGGACACACTGGGGGGCAATGCTGGAGGGAGGACACACTGGGGGCAATGCTGGAGACACTGGGGCAGGTTGGAGGACACACTGGGGGGCAATGATGGAGGACACACTGGGGGGCAATGCTGGAGGACACACTGGGGGGCAATGCTGGAGGACACACTGGAGGGCAATGCTGGACACACTGGGGCAGGTTGGAGGACACACTGAGGGCAATGCTGGAGGACACACTGGGGCAGATTGCTGGAGGACACACTGGGGGCAATGCTGGAGACAGTGGGGCAATGCTGGAGACAGTGGGGCAGATTGCTGGAGACAGTGGGGCAGATTGCTGGAGACAGTGGGTCAGATTGCTGGGGACAGTGGGGCAGATTGCTGGAGACAGTGGGGCAGATTGCTGGAGACAGTGGGGCAGATTGCTGGAGACAGTGGGACAGATTGCTGGAGACAGTGGGGCAGATTGCTGGGGACAGTGGGGCAGATTGCTGGGGACAGTGGGGCAATGCTGGAGACAGTGGGGCAATGCTGGAGACAGTGGGGCAGATTGCTGGAGGACACACTGGGGGGCAATGCTGGAGGACACACTGGGGGGCAATCCTGGAGACAGTGGGGCAGATTGCTGGAGGACACACTGGCGGGCAATGCTGGATGACACACTGGCGGGCAATGCTGGAGGACACACTGGGGGGCAATGCTGGAGACAGTGGGGCAGATTGCTGGGGACAGTGGGGCAGATTGCTGGGGACAGTGGGGCAATGCTGGGGACAGTGGGGCAATGCTGGGGACAGTGGGGCAATGCTGGAGACAGTGGGGCAGATTGCTGGAGGACACACTGGGGGGCAATGCTGGAGGACACACTGGGGGGCAATGCTGGAGACAGTGGGGCAGATTGCTGGAGGACACACTGGCGGGCAATGCTGGAGGACACACTGGGGGGCAATGCTGGAGACAGTGGGGCAGATTGCTGGAGACAGTGGGGCAGATTGCTGGAGACAGTGGGGCAGATTGCTGGAGACAGTGGGGCAGATTGCTGGACACACTGGGGCAGATTGCTGGACACACTGGGGGCAGGACTGGAGGCATGGGCAGAATGTAGACACGGGGCATGATTGGAGACATGGGGTAGAATGAAAGACATGGGGCAGGATTGGATCATGGGGCAGGATGGATACGATGGAGACAGATGGGGCAGGATGGGGAGATCATATGGGGCAGGATGGATACTCATGAGTGCAGGATGGGAGAACATATGGCTGGAGCGAGGAATGAGATACATGGGGTGGGGAATAGTATTACCATAGGGGCTAATTAAGGGATATTATTACTGCAGTGATGTATTTATTTTATTTTTTGAGTATACTGTTTTAAATGGGGGGGCGGTCCTGTTACTGTGCAGAGTGACACTATATCGCCTTTTTCTCTTCATGTGGTGTAATGTAGAAGTTGTGAAAAATTAAGTAATGTGTTCTACAAGCGGAGCTCGAGATAACTGTGTTATTTCCTGCAGAAACGAGTCCTGGCTGGAAGAAATGATGGCGGTCTGTGCTGGATGAAAGATGAAGGACTTCACCTAGAGACGTCACTGGTGAGTCAGTGTTACCTATACACTGACACTATACACTGTATACTATATACAGAGGTCCTGTGTACAATGTCACCAGTGATCTCTGTATTACCTCTACACAGACACTGCATACTAAGTACAGATCTCCTGTGAATACTGGCACTTATGGTGATAGTATTGTGTTTTTTTTTGTTTTGTTTTTTACTGATCAGTATTGTAGTATTCAGTCACTATGTGGTGGTAATATGTGGTCTGGAAATGGTGTTGTGGTATTTGTCCCTTGTATGTGCTATTTGGTCACCAAGTGGTAATATGTGGTCTTGACATGGTGCGGTGGTATTTGTTCCTTGTATGTGATATTATTCGATCACTGTGGTTGTAATTTGTGGTCTGGTCATGGTACGGTGGTATTTGTTCCTTGTATGTGATATTATTGGTCAAGATATACCTAAATTGTATTGCAGATTTTAACAAATATTGAATAGGTTACAGTAGAGTAGGGCCCGGCCATTTTTCTGGAATAATCTGGTTCGGGTATAACATGACCCCCGTCACATGACCCCCATCACATGACCCCCGTCACATGACCGGGGGGGCCCACAGTGTGTGAACAGCCCGGGGCCCTGGCTACCCTTAATCCACCCCTGGGTGGAAAGCATGCCAAGACGCATGAAAGCTGTGATTAAAAATCATGGTTATTCCACAAAATATTGATTTCTGAACTCTTCCTGAGTTATTGTTGTTTCTAAGTGATTATGAACTTGTTTTCTTTGCGTTATTTGAGGTCTGAAAGAAAGCATTGTTGTTTTTTTTAAATTTTGACTATTTTTGTTTGTCATAAAAAAATAAAAAAATTATTGCTTGGAAATTTGGAGACATGTCAGAAGTTTATTGAATAAAAGAATAATTTACATTTTACTCAAAAATATACTTATAAAGAGAAAAATCAGACACACTGAACATTTTGTAGTAGTCTCTTAATTTTTGCCAGAGCTGTATATATATACAGTGAGTATGGAAAGTATTCAGACCTCTTTTTTTCACATTAATGTACACTCCATAACCCATCTTGCTTGAAAAAACAGAAATGTAGAAATTTTTGCAAACTTAATAAAAAAGTATAACTGAAACATCACATGGTCATAAGTATTCAGACCCTTTGCCCAGACACTCATATTTAAGTCATAGGCTGTCCATTTCCTTGTGATCCTCCTTCAGATGGTTCTACTCCTTCATTGGAGTCCAGCTGTGTTTAATTAAACTGATAGGACTTGATTTGAAAAGGCACACACCTGTCAATAAGGCTTCTTTCACACTTTCGTCGTGTGACGTACGTCGCAATCTGTCGTTTTGAGAAAAAAACCGGATCCTGCAAATGTGCCCGCAGGATGCGTTTTTTCCCCATAGACTTTTATTGCTGACGGATCGCAACGTATGGCCATACGTCGCGTCCGTCATGCACTGGATCCGTCGTGTTTTGGTGGACTGTCGGCACAAAAAAAGTTCAATGTAACGTTTTTTCGTAAGTCGGATCCGTCATTTTCTACCGCACATGCGCGACTGGAACTTCGGCCCCTCCTCCCCGGACTTGAGAATGGGCAGCGGATGCATCGAAAAACTGCATCCGCTGCCCAGGTCGTGCATAATTTTCACAACGTGGGTCGGTACATTGCGCCGACGCTTAGCGACGGACCTGTACCGACGCAAGTGTGAAAGTAGCCTAAGACCTCACAGCTCACAGTGCATGTCAGACCAAATGAGAATCATGAGGTCAAAGAAACTGGCCAAAGAGCTCAGAGACAGAATTGTGGCAAGGCACAGATCTGGCCAAGGTTACAACAGAATTTCTGCAGTATTCAAGGTTCCTAAGAGCACAGTGGCCTCCATAATCCTTAAATGGAAGAAGTTTGGGACCACTAGAAGTCTTCCTAGACCTGGACGTCCAGCCAAACTGAGTAATAGTGGGAGAAGAGCCTTGGTGAGAGAAGTAAAGAAGAAACCCAAAATCACTGTGGCTGAGCTCCAGAGATGCAATAGTGAGATGGGAGAAAGTTCCACAAAGTCAAATATCACTGCAGCCATCCACCAGTCAGGCCTTTATGCAGAGTCTTTCGCTGTGTTCTGGGTTGTAGTTTACCAATGCATGCGTACTAATGCTTTTCGGCTTTGCCTGCAGTTGGGCAAAGCATACTGCGGACGCGTAGAAGGCAATTTGAAGGCGCACTCGTGGGGCCTGTACGCGAACAACGCTATTCACATAACGGAATGCGTACAGCACGCCGATTTGGGGTGGGGAGAGGGGCCAGAACCAATGTCCATCTGACCGGACCGAGGATATTTCCATACAGCGCGGGAGCAATATAAAAGGTTCTAATGAGGGATTCATGGGGTTTCACAAGTAGTTGGGGAATATATAGCTCACACTCTATTAGATGATATTTTTAGTTGATAGGCAAAAAACTGGTGACAGGTTCCCTTTAATTTTTTACCTTGTGACCTCCCACCAGCACAGCACAGACTCATGGGGATTTCTATTTTTTTTTGCCAGTGCTGGTAGGTATGCACAAAGCTTTGACAAATTTGAGGATCATCTAGGAGAGTGGTATTAAGCCTTCACTCACCTCTTTTTGTTCTGGCTTCATCAATTATTTCCAAATCTATGGATAAGAACTTGTGACCTGAAAATACATTGCTCAAAAAAATAAAGGGAACTCTTAAACAAGAGAATATAACTCCAAGTAAATCAAACTTCTGTGAAATCAAACTGTCCACTTAGGAAGCAACACTATTTAACAATCAATTTCACATGCTGTTGTGCAAATGTAATAGAAAAAAGATGGAAATTATTGGCAATTATCAAGACACACTCAATAATGGAGTGGTTCTGCAGGTGGGGACCACAGACCACATCTCCGTACCAATGCTTTCTGGCTGATGTTTTGGTCACTTTTGAATGTTGTTTGTGCTTTCACACTCGTGGTAGCATGAGACGGACTCTACAACCCACACAAGTGGCTCAGGTAGTGCAGCTCATCCAGGATGGCACATCAATGCGAGCTGTGGCAAGAAGGTTTGCTGTGTCTGTCAGCGTAGTGTCCAGAGGCATGAGGCGCTACCAGGAGACAGGCCAGGAGATGTGGAGGGGGCCATAGGAGGGCAATAACCCAGCAGCAGGACCGCTACCTCAGCCTTTGTGCAAGGAGGAACAGGAGGAGCTCTGCTGGATCCCTGCAAAATGACCTCCAGCAGGCCACAAATGTGCATGCATCTGCAGAAATGGTTAGAAATTGACTCCATGAGGATGGTCTGAGTGCTCGATGTCCACAGATGGGGGTTGTGCTCATAGCCCAACACCGTGCAGGATGCTTGGCATTTGCCACAGAACACCAGGATTGGCAAATTCGCCACTGTGCTCTTTACAGATGAAAGCAGGTTCACACTGAGCACATGTGACAGATGTGACAGAGTCTGGAGATGCTGTGGAGAGCAATCTGCTGCCTGCAACATCCATCAGCATGACCGGTTTGGCAGTGGGTCAGTAATGGTGTGGGGTGGCATTTCTTTGGAGGGCAGCACAGCCCTCCATGTGCTCGCCAGAGGTAGCCTGACTGCCATTAGGTTCCGAGATGAGATCCTCAGACCATATGGTGGTGTGGTTGGCCCTGTGTTCCTCCTAATGCAGGACATGCCAGACCTCATGTGGCTGGAGTGTGTCAGCAGTTCCTGCAAGATGAAGGCATTGAAGCTATGGACTGGCCCGCCCGTTCCCCAGACCTGAATCCAATTGAACACATCTGGGAAATCATGTCTCGCACCATCCACCAAGGTCACATTGCACCACAGACTGTCCAGGAGTTGGCAGATGCTTTAGTCCAGGTCTGGGAGGAGATCCCTCAGGAGAACATCCGCCGCCTCATCAGGAGCATGCCCAGGCGTTGTAGGGAGATCATACAGGCACGTGCAGGCCACACACACTACTGAGCATCATTTCCTTGTCTTGAGGCATTTCCACTGAAGCTGTAACTTCATTTTCCACTTTGATTTTGAGCATCATTCCAACTCCAGACCTCTGTGGGATATTAGTTGTGATTTACATTGATATTTTTTAGGTTTTATTGTTCTCAAGACATTCCACTATGTAATGAATAAAGATTTACAACTGGAATATTTCATTCAGTGATATCTAGGATGTGGGATTTTAGTGTTCCCCTTATTTTATTGAGCAGTGTACATTGCTAAAAAGCTTAACATCTGCCAATTACAGCCCTCTGATAAAAATATATAGTCAATCCTGGAGTTCACACCCCACCCGGACCACGTGTCACCCTGCTCCCCCGGACGGAGATCCCTCCAGGTATTTTAATTTAAAATCAATTAGAAAATGTTTAAGCTGGTAAGCAGTCTTCTCACTTTTCCTGTTAGGGTCACCTCCCTGCCAGTGTTCTCCTGCAATAGCATAATTGAAATCACCACCTACCAGCAGAGGAGATGACCCCACACAGAACAGGGCCAGGATTTCAAATAGTTATTTCCTGTTTAGAAGAAGAAGCATATACATTTAAAATGCGGAACACATCACCTTTAAAATCCACATGAACTAAAATTGTTGTACCAGGCATTATGTCGATCACTGATATGATGGTAATGTTGTGACACTTGCACAATAGCCCCACTTCGGCAGAGTGGTTGTCATTAGAGCCAGACCATACAGACTGACATTGACGCGAGTCCTTTTTGGGGCTGCTATAGTCCATGCAATTCTGTATGCCACATTCTAGCAGAAGACAAAAGTCAAATGATAAAGAACCAATGTAATCAAGTAAAGCAGCCCTTGTACTTGGACTCTTTAAGGATCTCATATTAAGTGAGAGTATGTGAAGCAGAACCATTTTAAAGTCAAGGTGACAAATTACCCTTCTCACTGTTACTGTCTTGAATAAAGTTGGACTCCCTCTCGATCTCGTGGGAACTGAAGTCCCCTATATTGGCCGTTGGGGGTACAGAAGCACGGTGTGCCTCCCCACTGGCAGAATCTTCTCCAGAGCTTCTCCTTTTCACGTTCAGGCCTCCGCACTTGACATTTTTTCTGTGTTTCCTGGCTTTCGGTGCTGTCATTACAGCTGTAAGCGGCATCTCTCGAACCCTCCGGGTCCTCTGGAATCCATGGCAGATGGACTCTGCAGGTGGAACACTGGTTCCTGGACCCCTGTTGATGGCTCCTCTTCCTGGTTCTGCGAGACCCTCCGCTTCCTCATTTCCATCAGATCCATGCCCTCAGTAATACTCTGGTCAGGGTTCCTCTGGGACTTTTTTGGACTCGCCTGCTCAGTCGTACTCTGCGAAACCCTGTGAAAAAGTCTGGGGGCTTGGACGATGGGCCTAAAAGTGTGCCTGAAAAAGGGCCCATCCTCCATGCCTTTTGCTTTGCCCTTATTTTTACCAGTAAACATAGTGCATACTGTGCCATCTTTCCCCTTGGGGCCCGCAATGGGACTCCCCTGGGTTAACAGTGGCTCCAGCCTATCACCAAGGCTTAGCCTACAGTTAGCATTACCAGGACTTGCAGGTGGTATTGCAAGGGGATTTTGTCCTGGACCATCCAGACGTGACCTTTTCCACCACACAAATTGCAGGTCCGGTCTGCCTCACAGTCCTTGGTTTCATAACGCAGTTGGTTGCAGTTCTTACATCGGGTTCAGGTCTCCTTGAAGTCAGCCTTGACATGGCCAAAAACACCACACTTCTTGCAAAAGAAAGGCATCGCAGTGAAGAAAAGGTACCCTCTACTTTTCCTGATAAAGAAGCTGGAAGGAGGGTGTGCCTCACCACCATAGCCCTCTTTGTCCTTTTTGAAATGCACCATAAATTTCATTTTCCAGTTCCAGTAACCGACTTTGTTGAAGACTGGTCCAGTATACAGTAGGTGGCGATAGTGCAATATTTCTTATGGAAAGTCTCTATGTCTTCCAAAGAAAGACAACTTGTCTTATCTTTCTACTAATTCCAGGCCAAAAGATGCAGACATCCACCTATTTGATCACTGCTTGTTGCTCTGGACTAAGCCCATCCCCCAATAGCAACAGCTGGGTGAAACCTTCACGAAGAGAGACAATTCCACCAGGTCAAGGGAAGGGGTACTGTCATGATCCCAATGGCAGGGGATCACAAAAGGACAAGCACAAAAACAAAACAAGCTCTAGGGTGATGGAACCTGAGCTGACCGCGATCCTGAACCTAAACACACAACTAGCAGTAGCCGGGGAACGTGCCTACGATGATTCCTAGACATCTCGCGCCAGCCGAAGGATTAACTTCCCCTATTAGAAGAAACACAGACCTCACTTGCCTCCAGAGAAACACCCCACAGAAATAGCAGCCCCCCACATGTAATAACGGTGAAATGAGAGGAAAGCACATACGTAGTTATGAAAATAGAATCAGCAAAAATGAGGCCCGCTAAAGCTAGATAGCAGAGGATACAAAAGTGAACTGCGCGGTCAGCGAAAAACCCTTCAAAAAACCATCCTGAAATTACTTGAACTCATGTGCCAACTCATGGAACATGAGGAGTAATTTCAGCCCACTAGAGCAACCAGCAGCAAGGAATCACATATCTGCAAGCTGGACTAAGACAAAAATTAAGCAAAACGTGGAACAGGAAAATCAAAACTTAGCTTGTCCTGAAGATAACAGACGCAGGGAGCAGAGGTAAAAAGACACGCTGATTACATTGATAGCCGGCGAGGAAATGACAAAAAAGCCAGGTTAAATAGGAAACTCCCATAACCTGATGGAACAGGTGGACACCAGAGACCGCAGAGAACACAAGTCACCCAGTACCATCAGTAACCACCAGAGGGAGCCCAAAAACAGAACTCACAACAGTACCCCCCCCTTGAGGAGGGGTCACCGAACCCTCACGAGAACCACCAGGGTGACCAGGATGAGCCCTATGAAAAGCACGGACCAAATCGGCAGCATGAACATCAGAGGCAATCACCCAAGAATTAAGCTCCTGACCATAACCCTTCCACTTGACCAAATACTGGAGTTTCCGTCTGGAAACACGAGAATCCAAGATCTTCTCCACAACATACTCCAATTCACCCTCCACCAGCACCGGAGCAGGAGGCTCAAGCGAAGGAACAACAGGTACCTCATACTTCCGCAATAACGACAGATGGAACACATTATGAATAGCAAACGATGTCGGGAGATCCAAACGAAACGACACAGGGTTAAGAATTTCCAAGATCCTATAGGGACCGATGAACCGAGGCTTGAACTTAGGAGAAGAGACCTTCATAGGAACAAAACGAGAAGACAACCACACCAAGTCCCCAACAAGAAGTCGAGGACCCACGCGGCGACGGCGATTAGCAAACTGCTGAGCCCTCTCCTGGGACAACTTCAAATTGTCCACCACATGACTCCAAATCCGATGCAACCTATCCACCACCATGTCCACTCCAGGACAATCAGAAGGCTCCACCTGACCAGAGGAAAAACGAGGATGAAACCCCGAATTACAAAAGAAAGGAGAAACCAAGGTAGCAGAACTAGCCCGATTATTAAGGGCAAACTTGGCAAGCGGCAAAAAGGAAACCCAGTCATCTTGATCAGCAGAAACAAAACACCTTAAATAAGTTTCTAAAGTCTGATTAGTTTGTTCCGTCTGGCCATTCGTCTGGGGATGGAATGCAGACGAAAAGGACAAATCAATGCCCATCTTAGCACAGAACGTCCGCCAAAATCTAGACACAAACTGGGATCCCCTGTCAGAAACGATGTTCTCCGGAATGCCATGCAAACGGACCACGTTTTGAAAAAACAGAGGGACCAACTCAGAGGAGGAAGGTAACTTAGGCAAGGGTACCAGATGAACCATCTTAGAAAAGCGGTCACACACAACCCATATGACGGACATTTTTTGAGAGACAGGGAGATCCGAAATAAAGTCCATGGAAATGTGCGTCCAAGGCCTCTTTGGGATAGGCAAAGGTGACAACAATCCACTGGCCCGAGAACAGCAAGGCTTAGCCCGAGCACAAACTCCACAAGACTGCACGAAAGAACGCACATCCCTCGACAAGGAAGGCCACCAAAAAGACCTGGCCACGAAGTCTCTAGTACCAAATATTCCAGGATGACCTGCCAACACAGAAGAATGGACCTCGGAGATGACTCTACTGGTCCAATTATCCGGAACAAACAGTCTTTCTGGCGGACAACGATCAGGTTTATCCGCCTGAAACTCCTGCAAAGCACGTCGCAAGTCTGGGGAGACAGCCGACAAAATCACCCCATCCCTAAGGATACCAGTGGGCTCAGAATTTCCAGGGGAGTCAGGCACAAAACTCCTAGAAAGAGCATCCGCCTTCACATTCTTTGAACCTGGCAGGTATGAAACCACAAAATTGAAACGGGAGAAAAACAGTGACCAACGAGCCTGTCTAGGATTCAGACGCTTGGCAGACTCAAGGTACATCAGATTTTTGTGATCAGTCAAGACCACCACACGATGTCTAGCACCCTCAAGCCAATGACGCCACTCCTCAAATGCCCACTTCATGGCCAAAAGCTCCTGATTACCAACATCATAATTCCGTTCAGCGGGCGAAAATTTTCTAGAAAAGAACGCACATGGCTTCATCACTGAGCCATCGGAGCTTCTCTGTGACAAAACCGCCCCCGCTCCGATCTCGGAAGCATCAACCTCAACCTGAAAAGGAAGCGACGTATCTGGCTGACGCAACACAGGAGCAGAAGAAAACCGGCGCTTAAGTTCCTGAAAGGCCTCCACAGCCGCAGGAGACCAATCAGTAACATCAGCACCCTTTTTAGTCAAATCCGTCAAAGGCTTAACAACACTAGAAAAATTAGTTATGAAGCGACGATAAAAATTAGCAAAGCCCAAGAACTTCTGTAGACTCTTAAGAGATGTAGGCTGCGTCCAGTCACAAATAGCCTGAACCTTAACGGGATCCATCTCAATAGTAGAAGGGGAAAAAATATACCCCAAAAAAGAAATCTTCTGGACTCCAAAGAGACATTTAGAACCCTTTACAAACAAAGAATTGGCTCGCAGGACCTGAAACACCTTCCTGACCTGCTGAACATGAGACTCCCAGTCATCAGAAAAAAACAAAACATCATCCAAATACACGATAATAAATTTATCCAGATATTCACGGAAAATATCGTGCATAAAAGACTGGAAGACAGAAGGAGCATTAAAAAGTCCAAAAGGCATCACCAAATACTCAAAATGGCCCTCAGGCGTATTAAATGCGGTTTTCCACTCATCACCCTGCCTTATCCGCACAAGATTATACGCACCCCGAAGATCAATCTTAGTGAACCATTTAGCCCCATAAATGCGAGCGAACAAATCAGTCAACAATGGCAAAGGATACTGATATTTGACTGTAATCTTATTCAAAAGACGATAATCTATGCAAGGCCTCAAGGAACCATCTTTTTTGGCCACAAAAAAAAAACCTGCTCCCAAAGGGGACGAAGATGGACGGATATGTCCCTTTTCCAAGGACTCCTTAACATAATTCCGCATAGCAGTATGCTCTGGCACTGACAGATTGAACAAACGACCTTTAGGGAATTTACTGCCAGGAATCAAATCTATAGCACAATCGCAATCCCTGTGAGGAGGAAGCGAACTGAGCTTAGGCTCCTCAAAAACCTCCCGATAATCAGACAAAAATACCGGAACCTCAGAAGGAGTAGATGAAGCGATAGAAATCGGAGATGCATCATCATGAACCCCCTGACATCCCCAGCTTAACACAGACATTGTTTTCCAGTCCAGGACTGGGTTATGAGTTTGTAACCATGGCAGACCAAGCACTAAGACATCATGTAAATTATACAGTACCAGGAAGCGAATCACCTCCTGATGAACGGGAGTCATACGCATGGTCACTTGTGTCCAGTACTGAGGTTTATTCATAGCCAAAGGTGTAGAGTCAATTCCTTTCAAAGGAATAGGAACTTCCAGAGGTTCCAGACTAAACCCACAGCGATTGGCAAATGACCAATCCATAAGACTCAGGGCAGCGCCTGAATCCACATAGGCATCGACGGAAATGGATGATAATGAACAAATCAGCGTCACAGACAGAATGAACTTAGACTGTAAAGTACCAATTGCAACAGACTTATCAACCTTTTTTGTGCGTTTAGAGCATGCTGATATAACATGAGCTGAATCACCACAATAAAAACACAATCCATTTTTCCGCCTATAATTTTGCCGTTCACTTCTGGACTGAATTCTATCACATTGCATTATCTCAGGTGCCTGTTCAGAAGACACCGCCAAATGGTGCACAGGTTTGCGCTCCCGTAAACGCCGATCAATCTGAATAGCCATAGTCATGGACTCATTCAGACCTGTAGGCGCCGGGAACCCCACCATAACATCTTTAATGGCCTCAGAAAGGCCATCTCTGAATTTTGCAGCCAGAGCGCACTCATTCCACTGAGTAAGCACCGACCATTTCCGAAATTTCTGACAATATATTTCTGCTTCATCTTGCCCCTGAGAGAGAGCCAATAAAGCTTTTTCAGCCTGAATCTCTAGGTTAGGTTCCTCATAGAGCAAACCCAATGCCAGAAAAAACGCATCCACATTGAGCAACGCAGGATCCCCTGGTGCCAATGCAAATGCCCAATTCTGAGGGTCACCCCGCAGGAAAGATATAACAATCTTGACCTGCTGAGCAGGGTCTCCAGAGGAGCGAGATTTCAAGGAAAGAAACAACTTGCAATTGTTCCTAAAATTCAGAAAACTAGATCTATCTCCAGAAAAAAACTCTGGGATAGGAATTCTAGGTTCAGACATAGGCGTATGTACAACAAAATCTTGTATATTTTGAACCTTAGCAGCAAGATTATTCAGGCTGGAAGCCAAACTCTGGACGTCCATGATAAACAGCTGAGGTCAGAGCTATTCAAGGATTAAGAGGAGGAAAGAAGCAGCCAAGCTGCAATTAAGGCTAGGCAGAAAACACTGAGGAGGGGGAAAAAAAAAAAAACTTCCTCAGACTACTTTTCCTCCTACTTCAGCCAAAACGATGACCAATTTTTTCGGGCCGGCTATACTGTCATGATCCCAATGGCAGGGGATCACAAAAGGACAAGCACAAAAACAAAACAAGCTCTAGGGTGATGGAACCTGAGCTGACCGCGATCCTGAACCTAAACACACAACTAGCAGTAGCCGGGGAACGTGCCTACGATGATTCCTAGACGTCTCGCGCCAGCCGAAGGATTAACTTCCCCTATTAGAAGAAACACAGACCTCACTTGCCTCCAGAGAAACACCCCACAGAAATAGCAGCCCCCCACATGTAATAACGGTGAAATGAGAAGAAAGCACATACGTAGTTATGAAAATAGAATCAGCAAAAATGAGGCCCGCTAAAGCTAGATAGCAGAGGATACAAAAGTGAACTGCGCGGTCAGCAAAAAACCCTTCAAAAAACCATCCTGAAATTACTTGAACTCATGTGCCAACTCATGGAACATGAGGAGTAATTTCAGCCCACTAGAGCAACCAGCAGCAAGGAATCACATATCTGCAAGCTGGACTAAGACAAAAATTAAGCAAAACGTGGAACAGGAAAATCAAAACTTAGCTTGTCCTGAAGATAACAGACGCAGGGAGCAGAGGTAAAAAGACACGCTGATTACATTGATAGCCGGCGAGGAAATGACAAAAAAGCCAGGTTAAATAGGAAACTCCCATAACCTGATGGAACAGGTGGACACCAGAGACCGCAGAGAACACAAGTCACCCAGTACCATCAGTAACCACCAGAGGGAGCCCAAAAACAGAACTCACAACAGGGTACCAAAGCACCTGCCGGTTGGACCTCCTAGAATAAACCACTTGGTCTTAGCCAAAAGGCCGAGAAGCAATAGCTAGAATTGGTTTCGTGCTTGTGCTGCACCATTGCCTACGACAGACACCCGTTGTGGAGATAGAGCCAAAGATTGCCCTTAGGAAGACATCTAGACAAACACTGGATGCATTGAAAATGACAGTTCTGCGGCTTGTTCTAGCTGGAATCCACACGTTTTTAATCTGAATAACTCCACTTATTTTAACACACCCTCCTTCCTCCCTGCTTTTCCCATGCGCCTCAACAAAATGGAGAAGGAATGAAGACCAATTAACTAACAAACGAGCAGCTCTCTTCACTTACCTCTCCTGCTGCTACGTACCTACCTGCTGCAGTTTCTCTAGCAAACTAAAGATGGCTAATGCTGCACAGCCGGACAATGGCCAAGGACCCATTGTGACACGTGCATTGTTCCATTCCATCTACTGCAGGCAGTGCACCTGGCTGCTACAAACTATAAAAGATACTCATACTCAGACAGAAGGAAGATAGGCAGCACATTCAATCACCACTACAGACCATTTTTTCTAATCCACATACACAAAATTAAGAAGTCGGTGCTCCACAAGAGGGAGACAATGTTTCACAAAAGATATCAGAAGGTCAAAAAAATGAATAAAAATGCATGGGGCTCAGCAATACGTACCACATGGTATACTTGAATTAAAACAGTAGTTACTGATGGCAAGGTGGCTTGCCAGGTAGCTGGTGTGTGCAACAATGTAACCAAAAGGACAAATACATTATTGCAGCTTATCACACCTGTAGCAAGCAACAAAATCCTAGATAGATAGATAGATAGATAGATAGATAGATAGATAGATAGATAGATAGATAGATAGATAAAAAATAAGAAAAAAGGAGGCAGCACTCCAGTATATGAGAAAATAAGTGGACTTTATTAGCAGTAGATTTTCATTTTATAGAGCAAACCCCTTCTGTATAGACACCTTGGCTCCATTGCTTCCCTATTGTTGGGGCTCAAAATGGTGGTGCCTACAAGATTATGACAAAAAAATATTCAAATAAGAATGCATATTTAGTAAAAAAAATAAACAATACAGAAAAATATTCATAAAAATTTTTTTTTTAGATGGATGAGTCTATCAATTCTCATGTGCTCGTGCTGTGTGGTGTTGATCTGTGAACATAAATCAAGAGTTATTAAAATCACATAACAAATACAAGTGTCATATAGACATTAAAAGTTACCTAATTATACTGTGGGAAAATCACAATGAAACGGGGTAATGGTCGCATGCGACTATAAAGTTGAGTTGATTTTTAAATTCACATGAAAACCATTGGGTTTTAGTGTATTTAATTTAAATATCCATTCTAGTTCCTTTTTCTTCAGGAAACGAGTTCTGTCCCCACCTTTTCTTTCTGTGGGGATCATATCTATGATCCTGATTCTCAGCTGTTTCTCTGTGTGTCCCATCTCTATAAAGTGCTTAGGGACTGGGAGGTCCAACCGCTTCTTCCTTATGGTATATCGGTGGTGGTTGATTCTGGTTTTAAAATCCCATGTTGTCTCACCATAAGGAACACGGGCATTGGAGTAAGTATACCACATACTCAGAGTTACAAGTCAGATAGTGTTTAATAAAATGGACTAAGTGGTTAATCTTTTTACATCATTTTCATACTTGCGTTTTAAGTCCAAAACAGATGGTACACTCACAAAAGTCATATCTCCTCATACCCTTTTGTATTCTCTCTTCATCCTCCATGGTACTGTATAAGTGAACACACCAGGCTCCACATTAGATTTATCCATGGTCCAGAGAAAGAAAAAAAAAATTCAAACGTGTAAAGATTCCTTGAATCTGTAAATAGAAGAAACAAGTGGAACAGCACCGTATAGATGAATTCAGGGTGCCAGACCCTCCCAACAATATCCATTTGTATAAATATTTAAAAGGAAAAAGAGCTCCAATAAATGATGAAAAAAGCGGACTTCATTAGCCATTATGGTGTGCCAACATTTTGGCTGTAACCAGCCTTTCTCAAGTAGTGCATGGATATAAACATTAGATATATATTAGAGCATCACATCATCATCAATTGATACAATCATTAGTGAAATTTTACATATAAAATACAAGTGCATAATCACAATGTGCATATTATTACACCATGAACCTTATTACAATTCATTTAGTCCATCAGGGCCTGTGCATAAATTGCATAGTTGCTACATTGGTTTATGATTAATATCATGTGTTTTAGATCGAGATATTGACTCATCCACTTGTGGTTTAATCATTCCATAGTATGCAGTGGGTACGGAAAGTATGCAGACCCCTTTACATTTTTCATTGCAGTCATTTGGTAAATTAAAAAAAGTTTATTTGTGTTCTCATTAATGTACACTCTGTCCCTTATCTTGACTGAAAAAACAGAAATGTAGAAATTTTTTCAAATTTATTAAAAAAGAAAAACTGAAATATCACATGGTCATAAGTATTCAGACACTCATATTTAAGTCCATTTCCTTCTGATGCTCCTTGAGATGGTTCTACTCCTTCAGTCGAGTCCAGCTGTGTTTAAATAAACTGATAGGACTTGATTTGGAAAGGCACACACCTGTCTATACAAGACCCCACAGCTCACAGTGCATATCAGACCAAATGAGAATCATGAGGTCAAAGGAACTGGCCAAGGAGCTCAGAGACAGAATTGTGGCAAGGCAGAGATCTGGCCAAGGCTACAGCAGAATTTCTGCAGTACTCAAGGTTCCTAAGACCACAGTGGCCTCCATAATCCTTAAATGGAAGAAGTTTGGAATCACCAGAAATCTTCCTAGACCTGGCTGTCCAGCCAAACTGAGCAATCGTGGGATAAGAGCCTTGGTGAGAGAGATAAAGAAGAACCCCAAGATCACTGTGGCTGAGCTCCAGAGATGCCGTAGGGAAATGGAAGAAAGTTCCACAAAGTCAACTATCACTGCAGGTCTCCACCAGTCAGGCCTTTATGGCAGAGTGGCCTGATGGAAGCCTCTCCTCAGTGCAAGATATATGAAAACCTGCATAGAGTTTGCTAAAAAAACACATGAAGGACTCCCAGACTATGAGAAATAAGATTCTCTTGTCTGATGAGATGAAGATAGACCTTTTTGGTGATAATTCTAAGCGGTATGTGTGGAGAAAACCAGGCACTGCTCATCATCTGACCAATATAATCCCAACAGTAAAACATGGTGGTGGCAGCATCATGCTATGGGGGTATTTTTCAGCTCCAGGGACAGGATGACTGCTTGTCATTGAAGGAAACATGAATGCGGCCAAGTAGAGAGATATCCTGGATGAAAACCTCTTCCAGAGTCCTCTGAATCTCAGACTTGGCCAAAGGTTCACCTTCCAACCAGATAATGACCCTAAGCACACAGCTAAAATAACAAAGGAGTGACTTCAGAACAACTATGTGGCCATTATTGACTGGCCCAGCCAGAGCCCTGACCTAATGCCAATTGAGCATCTCTAGAGAGAACTAAAAATGGCTGTCCACCAATATTCACCATCCAACCTGATGGAACTGGAGAGGATCTGCAAGTAAGAACGGCAGAGTATCCCCAAATCCAGGTTTGAAAAACTTGTTTCATCATTCCCAAGAAGACTCATGGCTGTACTAGCTCAAAGGGGAGCTTCTACTCAATACTGAGCAAAGGGTCTGAATACTTATGACCATGTGATATTTCAGTTTTTCTTATTTTAATAAACTTACAAAAATTTCTACATTTGTTTTTTTCAGTCAAGATGGGGTGCAGAGTGCACATTAATGAGAAAAAAAAACTTTTTTGAATGTACCAAATGGCTGCAATGAAACAAAGAGTGAAAAATTTAAAGGGGTATGAATACTTTCCGTACCCACTGTATGGGATCCCTGGTTAGACAATCCTATGTCCACCCCACTTCATTGAGGCAGGATAAGAATTAGAAAAGTAATGGTGGAATTTCCAGCTACTATGTGATTATGCATATGTTGAGTTTGGGTGAAATTATGGAGTAACAGTTCATATTGCCTCCTTGTCCAATACATTATGTTTACTGTTTAATATTCAAAAGTTATTATACAATACATGATTATTTGAGGGAAAATCTGAGATCACAGTGTTATTGATATATTGCACAGATATCCTTTGCTAGTTATGTGATTCTTATTATTATTTATTGACCCTTCCGGTGCTTCACAAGAACTAAAGCAAGGTGGAAGGAAAAAATGAACATTTTACTTTTTCACAAAAAATTTACTTTGTAACCAATTTTTTTATTTTCACAAGGGTATTAGGAGAAAATGGACCACAATTGTTGTGCAATTTCTCCTAAATACACAGTTACCCTGTATGTGGGGGAAAGGCACTGTTTGGGCGCATGGCAGGGCTCAGATGGGAGGGAGCACAGTTTGACTTTTTGAGCGCAAAATTGTCTGGAATCAATGGTTGGTGCCATGTCGCATTTGGAGACCCCCTGGTGTGCCTAAACAGTGGAATCTCCCACTTCTAACTCCAAATGTAACCCCAACATACCCCTAATCCTAATCCCAACCCTAACCACAACCCTAACACACCCCTAACCCTAATCCCAACCCTAACTGTATCCCCAACCCTTACCACAACCATAACCCTAACCCCAACACAAACCTTACCCAAATCCTAATGCTAAAGCCCAGCCCCAACCCTAGCCCAACTCTAACCCTAGCCCCAACCCTAATCCTAGCCCCAACCCTATCCCTAAGCTATCCCTATCCCAACCCTATCCCTAGCTCTAGCCCCAACCCTAACGCTAGCCCCAACCCTAAGGCCGACATCACCCTTGAGTGTACAATGTGAGAAACTCTCATGAGTCTCTTGCATCAATACCGGCACAGCCGCCCGCTCTCGGGAACGGGGCACTCAGCTGCATAGAAATTCATGCAGCCGCACGCTCCGTGCATTGAGGCGAGAAACTTGCGCAAGTTTCTCGCATTGCACTCGCAAGTGTGACCTCGGCCTAACTCTAACCCTAGCCCAACCCTAAATCTAATGGAAAAAGGGAAATGCATTTTTTTATTTTATTATTTTTAGCTAACTAAGGGGGTGATAAGGGGGGGTTGATTTACTATTTGTTTTATCACAATGAACCAATAGGAAATATTTCCTATTGTTGCCTGGTGCCAGTCGGCAAATCTTGGTGGGCGCACTATGCATGTACCCACTATTTTCTTCCTGGAAGAAGTTGCCGATGGCCAGGGGACAGGACCAGGGGATGCAAGAGGGTCCAGGGACACCGTAAGTATCGGCGGAGGCTCGGGGGACACCATTTCTTTCTCCTCCGATATGCTAGATCATACCAGAGTAGAAAGAAATTAAATAGGAAATCAGACTTTTTTTGCGGTTGCCGTTATTGCATGAAAAACGGTGATGGCAACAGTGGGGTTGGTAAAAAATTACCCAAATCATGTTCTCTGGGGTCCCAGCTACCCCCGGTAGCTGAGACCCCTGAGAAATTCCAATGCTGGTGGGCGCTATAACCTTATTTTTCGGTACCATTAAAAAGTGGCACTGAGGAATAAGTACCCTTAACTGCTGCCGTTAACCTTCGTCAGGCTGCATAATTTTACAACGTTAACAGGCTGCAGAGGTACAATTGTACCTTCATATATATTTTATTGAAATTTGGCCAATATATTCTGGACAAAAACTGCAGAGATGTCACGAAATTTCAGCCCTCTACGGCTTTTCGAAAAAAAAAGTTATTGCATTTTTAAAACGGAATAGTTACAATTGTACCTACTCAGCCGGACGAAGGTTAAAAGGCTTATCGGTGGTCACTAAGGGCTTAAAGAAGGTGCAATGAAGCTTATAAGGAAAAGAACACCCTACCAACAGTTAAGCATGGTAGAGGATCCATAATGCTGTGGGTTTGTTTTGCTGCATCTGATACTGGAGGCCTTGACCGTATCACAGGAATCATGAAATCAGTGAATAATCAAAAGCTTTTAAGCAAAATGTCCTACCGAGTGTAAGTAAACTTGGTTTGAATCAAAGAATACGGGTCCTCCAGCAAGACAATTACCCAAAGCACACATCCAAAAGTACACAAGAATGGTTGAAAAAGAAAAAAAATGGACTGTTTAAAAATGGACAGCAATGAGTCCTGACCTTAATCTCATTAAAAATCTTTGGGGTGAGCTGAAATCTGCCATTGGGAAAAAGAACCCTGCAAACATTCAAGAGCTTGAACAATCTGCAAAGGACGAGTGGAAGAAAATACCAGCTGAGAAGTGCAAGAAGCTTATAGATGGCTACAGGAAACATTTGGAGATGATCATCAATGCCAAAGGGGTGTGGCAACCAAGTATTAATTTGGGGTGCCTTTATTGCTGCACATGCTGTTTATTCTGTTTCTTCTCTGAAATTGCAACATGTAAGTTGAAAAACAAATGTTTTATTGTTGTATTACTTCTGACCACTAATTAAAAAATCCTGAGGATATAACTTTGGTACATTTCCATTTATTTCTGAAGATATTGTACAGTCTATGAAAAAAATTATGGGGTGCCAATAATGGTGAGCAAGACTGTACGTGTGTATGTAGCTTAAATCACAGATAGCTAGTATAATCATAGTCATTTTCCGTATGTAAATGATATTGTATTAAACAGATAATTCAGACTGTGTTCTGAAATGTTATTGCCTGTGCAGCATACTATGACCTTTACACTAAGGATTTTGTTATCATTGTGCTGTCTGATCACTATTGCTGCAATACCAAGTAAACATTGCATGATGCTTCTTGCTCCAGAGAGTGACATCCACATCAAATTTGAAGGGAACTTGTCATCATAAAATAGACAGCTTCAATCAAGTTATTTTAACCCCTTTCTGAGATCGAGTGTAATATGCCGATGTCAGACACCCTCCCTTTGAGGTGGGCTCCGGCGGTGAGCCCACATCTTTTCTGGCATATATCAGCTGTTTTAAACTACTGACGTGCTGCTAACAGCTGCGGGCGGAATCACAATCCTCCCGCGGCTGTTAATCCGTTAAATGCCAATGTCAATCTCTAACAGCAGCATTTAACACGCGTTTCCGGCAAGCGCACCGGAAGTCCTGCCTATCGGCGCCCGTGTCACATGACTGCAGGTCCCTGATTAGTTGGCATGACAACCAGAGGTCTCCAGCAAACTATTGAAGCATGCCAAAAGTTTTTTAAAAAGTTTTTAAAAATATATTTAAAAAATTTGCAGGACAAGTTGTACTTTTGAACGACACCATTGGTTTTAACATATTGTGTACTGGAAAACGGGAAAAAAATTCAAAGTGCGATGAAATTGCCAAAAATGTGCAATTCCACAATTGTTTTTTGTTTTACTTTTTTACTATATTTACTAAATGCTAAAACTGGCCTGCCATTATGATTCTCTAGGTCATCATGAGTTCATAGACACCAAACATGTATAGGTTCCTTTTTCTCTAAGTGATGAAAAAAAATTCCAAATCTTGTTAAAAAAAAAAAGTCACCATTTTCCGATACCCGTAGGGTCTCCATTTTTCGTGATCTCGGGTTGTGTAGGGCTTACTTTTTCCGCGCCAAACTGTCGTTTTCAAAGATACCATTTTGGTGCAAATACGATCTTTTGATCGCCCGTTATTGCATTTTAATGCAATGTTGCCGCAACCAAAAAAAGTTATTCTGGTGTTTTGACTTATTTTTCTCATTACGCCGTTTAGTGATCCAGTTAAGTCTTTTGTTATATTGATAGATCGGGGACGATTCTGAACGTGGCAATACCAAATATGTGTATGTTTGAATTTTTTTATTGTTTTATTTTGAATGGGGCAAAAGGGGGGCAATTTGAATTTTTTTTTTAAACCGTCTTTATTGAACAGCAAACTTAAAATACAAAAAGTATCAGAAGAAGATCTGACAAGCAAGATTTTACAGTACTTTGACTATTAGACAGTATTTTCTAACTATAACCAATTTCCCCTCCCTCCCCTCCTTTTCATATTTTTTAAATATTTTTAAAAACTTTCTTTTTTACTCTTTGCATGCTTCAATAGTCTTTATGGGAGACTAGAAGCAGCAGTACTTCGATCGCCTCTGCTACACAAAGGCGATGATCAGATCGCCTGTGTATAGCAGAAATGCTCACTTGCTATGAGTGCCGACCACCGGGCGGCGCTCATAGCAATCTGGCTATGACAACCATAGAGGTCCGCTGGAGACCTCTGGTTGTCATGCTGACCCATCGGTGACCCATGATCATGTGACGGGGTCACCGATGGATGGGTTTAGTGATGTGCTGCCAGTAACCGCAAGTTTAATGCCGCTGTCAGAAATTGACAGTGGCATTGAACTAGTTAACAGCCGCGGGTGGATCACGAGTCCACCCACAGCTGTTCTTGGCACATTTCAGATGTATAGATTAGCACCAGAGTCCGCACCAAATATGGGGAGTCCAGCATCGGCATACTATTGTGCTTGATGTTGGAAAGGGGTTAACCACCAGTGACCTAACAACAGCAGCCACTAAAATGGTTGCAGGGTCAGGAGTGATCAGTCAGTGGCCACCCTGGCCAGGTCATTGGCTTTTAGTGACATCACCGCTCCCAGCACAAATGGCAACATTGGAGTGGAGAGTCGAGTGCCATGGTGAGTATTCATTATTTTATTGCTATAATTGCCTTGCTGTCCACTGCTCTATTTACTGTTTGGACTGGAAAACATAGTTTTAAATCACTATGTGGCAAAAATGTTAATATTGGGTATTTTTGTTACTTTGGTGTACTTTACATTGCATGAGTAGTAGTCCTTAACATAATGCCAGAATCTGCTTTATACTGCAATATGCCAGAAAACGCCTCCATAAATAGTGTAATCCAGGGCGATCCCAGGCAGTTGCCATGGTCACCAGGGCCTGCAGGGATTGGTGGGATCGATGTGATCATTTGATCCCACCAATGACAGCTCACAGAAGCGGTGTGACCGCTCTGTGACCCGTCTGTCACCTGCCTGACCGCTCTGCAGGGGTCCTCACTCTAGCTGAGGACTCCTGCAGAGCGGTCACACAGCCAGATCTCCTCCTGCTGGGCCTTGTGGTGCTACAGAAGCCTGTAACACCACAATCCCTGCCTCAGAAAAGAAAGAAGACCAAAGAAAGAAGACAGAAGAAAGAAGGGAGACTACAAACGTAAGTGTTATCACTGCCGCTACCCGAACTCTCTTTACCCCTCCCAATCCCCCCATCCCCCTCTTTTTTAGCCCCTCCGTGCACACGGTTATCAGCCGCCGAGTGTTGTTTGGTGACACAGTTCACCGATCAACACTCGTGCTCGCTTTTTTTCTCTTCAGCCCCCTTTGCGCCTACTCCGTACACCCTTCCCGCAGCCGCCAAACTTTGATAAGTGACACAGTTCACTTATCAGAGCTTGTGCCCGCCATTTTTCTTTTTTTTTTTTCCACCCCCTTGCACCACACCTGTGCGCACGCCCAGCAGCCGCCGAACTTTGATAAGTGACACGGTTCACTTATCAAAGCTCTCATGCCTGCCGTTTTTTTTTTCTCACATCCCCATGCGCGAACCCAGCCGCCGCGTCTAACCCGTGCCTTTCATTTTCTTTTCTTTTTTTTCACATCCCCATGCACTCACCCAGCTGCCGCGTCTAACCAGTGCCTTCCGGTTTTTTTTCTCACATCCCTGTGCGGACACCCAGCAGCCGCTGAACTTTGATAAGTGACGCGGTTCACTTATCAGAGCTAGGGCCTGCGGTTTTAGACTTTTCCTTTCACAGGTATTTTTTTTCCCTATTTGCTTTTTTTTCCTTTAGCTTTTTCATTTCAGAGTAGTTTGCACCAAGCACTATCCCCCCACACTTACACATAGTTACCAATAAAGTACACCCAAGCACCATACTTACAAAAAAAATGTCCCGCTCGTCCCGTTCAGCGGAGGAGACATATTCTTTCCTTGCCTCCGACACTGATAGCGAGGGAGAGGATCCCACTTTTCTTTATTTTTCTGATTCTTCCTCATCCTCTTCCCACTCCTCATCTTCCTCCTCCGGCCCTGCGGAACCCCCATTCAGACACCGCAGGACAGAAGAGTTAGCGCCCATCATTGACGAAGATCAAGATGAAGATGAAACAGCGCCCACCATTGCCAAAGATGAACCAGCACACCCCACTGCAGACCCCATATGGACCTCGCCACCCGAAAGTTACGAGCCACTGATTCCTGATTTTGTGGCAGAATCAGGAATCAAGTTTGACACCACCGGCCTCACAGAATTAGACTTTTTCAAAGTCTTTTTCTCTGAGGCTTTCGTTAACCTCATGGAGGAGCAAACTAATTTGTATGCTCGTCAATTTTTGAACAAAACTCAGGTTCATCATATTCTAGCTGGTCTCCTGTAGACGCAGTTGAAATTATGCAGTTTTGGAACCTGGTCCTGCACGTGGGGATCCTGAAGAAGCCTGAACTTCGGCAATATTGGAGTGTTGATATTTTATATAACACTCCAGTGTTCCAAATGGTCATGACCAGGACGTGTTTTTAGACCATCCATAAGTTCCTGCATTATAACGATAATGCACAGTGTCCCGCACGAGATGACCCCAACTTTGACCGTCTGTTCAAAGTTTGGCTGGTCATCGAACACTTCAACAAAAAGTTTGCTGATGTGTACGTGCCTCAAAGGGACATCTAAGTGATGAAGGTTATCACCTCTATACCGATAACTTTTACACCAGCATCCCACTCTACAAATCTCTTTCTGCACGAGGTACCGCAGCCTGCGGTACTGTCTGCAAAAATCAGAGAGGTCTCCCGAAGATGCTACTTGGGCAGATTCTTAGAAAAGGTGAGAGCAAAGCCTAATGTAGCAGCCACCTGCTGGTGGTCAAGTACAAGGGCAAGAGGGATGTCCTTCTATTGACCACCATACACAGTGATGGCAGCGCCCTCAGCACTGTACCGGGTACCTCTACAGAGGTCAGCAAGCCGACCTGTGTACTGGGGTACAACAAAAACATAGGGGCATTGATCTCTCCGATCAATTCCTCCAACGGTACAGTGCTTTGAGAAAGGCCAGGGTGTGGTACAAAAAGCTGTCTGTGCACATTGTACAAATGGCAATGCTCAACGCTTTCCTGCTGTCACGATGTGCACGCAACACCAATACGTCGTACCTTCATTTCCAGGAGGTAGTAGTTAAGGCCCTGATGTTTGGCACGGGGGAAGGAGCGGGCCCCAGTACTTCTGGAACTGAAGGTGCTCGTATCGTACCAGGTCAGCATTTTCCTGGGGTGGTCCCGCCAACTGGAAGAAAAGGTAAGCTGCAAAAAAGATGCCGAGTGTGCTACAAAAGAGGAATACGCAAGGACACCATCTATCAATGCGACACCTACCCCAACAAACCTGGCCTGTGTATGAAGGATTGCTTTGAATTGTACCACACCTCCATGCACTACTAATTTACTTTACAGGAAACAGATTAGTTCCAAAGGAGGCACATCTAGGTAAGTTCTTTGGGGGCCTACTTTCCAAAATGATGTCACTTGTGTTTTTTTTTCCTGTTTAGGCACATCAAGGGCTCTGCAAACGAAACATGACGCTTGCAGACGATTCCATCAAAGTCTGCATTCCAAAACGTCAGTACTTCCCTTTCGAGCCCCAACAGTTTTTTCCCACATATGGGGTACCAGCATACTCGGGACAAATTGGACAACAACATTTGAGGTCTAATTTCTCCTGTTATTCTTGGGAAAATAAAAAATTGGGGACTAAAATATAATTTTTGTGGGCAAAAAATAGGATTTTTATTTTCACCCCCGGGCGTTATAAACTTTAGTGAAACACTTGGGGGTTCAAAGTTCTCACCACACATCTAGACAAGTTCCTGAGGGGGTCTAGTTTCCATATTGGGGTCACTTGTGGAGAGGTTTCCACTGTTTAGGCACATCAGGGGCTCGTCAAATGCAACATGGCGTCCGATCGCAATTCCAGCCAATTTTAGGTTGAAAAAAATCAAACAGCACTCCTTCACTTCTGAGCCCTGCCATGCGCCCAAACAGTGGTTCTCCCCCACATATGGGGTATCAGCGTACTCAGGACAAAAAGCACAACAACTTTTAGGGTCCAATTTCTCCTGTTACCTTTGGGAAAATAAACGCAAGGTATATCGAATAAATTTTACCACTATCATGAAGTAAAATATGTCATGAGAAAACAATCCCAGAATCGCCAAGATCCATTGAAGCCTTCCAGAGTTATAACCTCATAAAGGGACAGTGGTCAGAACTGTAAAAATTGGCCCGGTCATTAACACGCAAACCACCCTTGGAACTTAAAGGTGTCTGTGTCATTTTTTCAAATAAAGGATTTTATTCTGAGATTTGGCTCACGTGTCATATTCAGTGAATTTTTTAGGGCTATATTACCATGTTCAGTCTGTATTTTACATCAGTATTTGTAAGCCAAAACCAGGAGAGGAACAATCAGAGGAAAAGTATAATAGAAACCCATTACCATTTCTGTAATTATCACCCACTCCTGGTATTGGCTTACAAATACTCGGGTAAGATACTGACCAAACACTATGCGTGTGACCATGGCCTAAAAATGTCAAGTACCTATTCCATATGCTAGAACCACTGAATCAACATGACAATGACATGATATTTAATTTCAGTACACTTAATATAGCTTCAAAGCATTGCGCCCATTATATTTATCTTTCATTGCTTTCACGTTTCCTATCATTGTCTTTCAAACAAGAATCAGTCTGTATGCTGAAACAGAGAGAAAACAGCAGCTAGGACTTTGCCCACTGACATCACCTCCCTGTCTTGTGTTTGTTTTCATCTGTGTAGTGTCTGCACTCTCATGGATATGTGAAATAATTGCGTGGTCTTGTTAGAAGCTCTAAGAGGCTCAAATATTGCCCAGGACTGAAAACACTAAATGATATAAACGCAATATTGAGTTTGAAAATCTAGTTAGATGAGAGTTATATGACATGCTAATTATTATAATAGGCCCTGTAATTTTCTCTAATTTTGACTACTTTGTACAGTTGATATAAACAGTGGTAAAATAATATGTGTGTGTTATTTTATTCTCTAATGCTATCAGGTATGTTTGAAAGTCTGTCAGCGATCATTTCAACTCTTAATATCACATTGTGCCGTGGACCAAGGGCAGAGAAGAACATTTTAAAAGTGGATGTCTTCATTGTTAACTCTTGAGAGGGGTTTTCCTCTTTCAATCTGTATATTGCCAAGGCAACATTTAGAACAAGAAAAATAAAGATACATATAATATATATAATATCGTAGATCTGGGGATTTATTATGATGGAATATAGGCTGAACTGGATGGGCAAATGTCTTTTTTCGGCCTTACTAACTATGTTACTGTGTTACTATTAAAAAAACTATTGTCACTTCCTTTTTCTCCCATTAAACATAAAGTAACTTAAAGGCTAGGTGGACAGGAAAAATAAGAAAGTTATGGTTCTTGGAAGGAGGGAGATGGAAAAATGCAACACAAGAATGAAAATTTGCGGCTGCAGCAATGTGTTGATGTATAGAGACCTACAGCGATATGGAAGGATCATACATGATCAAATAAAATACTGTCAGTTTCATAACTGACTGTGGCCCATAGACACTGAGAGTGACATTTCAGCTGCCCTATGGAATCTGGAGTGTGCTGGACTGTTGGTTTTGGACGTGCTATGCCATCAGCATTTTGATTGGCAGCCCTGCTTCTCAATCAGGTCTAGTCTGTGTGCATTTTCCAAGGTGCCTTCCTTCCCCAATTGATTTGCTAGGTATTTAGCTGCCTTGCTGTGAGCAACAGATTGTCAGTGTTAGCTTTACTTTAGTCAGTCTGACTTCTTGTTCATGACCTTAGATCTGTTGTGAAAATTCTCGTGGATTATCACCACTGCCTTTGACGCTCTCTGACTTCAGGTATCTGACCCCGGATTTGGCCTCTGACTATCCATTTATTGTACTCCCTGGCCTTGATGTACGCTTCTGGCATTTCACTCGGACTGTTTCCTGACGACGCCTTTAACTGAGAGTTTAAAAAAATTGAGTTATGGGTTAAATTTTGAAAATTGTTCTCATGTTAAGTGAGATATTGATTAAAATCATATTTTTCAAAGAGGGTGTGTAGCGCACTGAAGAGCAAGGGAAACCCTCCAGTACATTGGGCATAGTTCGGATCCTCTTTACTTCTGTCACATGATTGACGATGGCACCTGGAGCTTTAGGGTATGTGCATACGTATTCTTGAGGACTGCGGAATTTTCCGCAGCGGATTTGGAAAAACCGCAGTGCAAAACTGCTGCGGTTTTTCCTGCGGATTTATCGTGGTTTCTACTGCGGATTCCGCTGTTGCTTTACACCTGCAGTTTTCTATTGGAGCAGGTGTAAAACCGCAGCGGAATCCGCACAAAGAATTGACATGCTGTGGAATATAAACCACTGCGTTTCCACGCGTTTTTTTCCGCAGCATGTGCACTGCGGATTTTGTTTCCCATGGGTTAAAATGGTACTGTAAACTCATGGGAAACCACTGCGGATCAACAGCGTGTGCACATACCCTTATAGGTTTGTAAATGAGAGGCAAACAACCACTGGGTGTGTGGGGGTTAAACACCACTGTTCATTGTTCTCTCTGAGTGTGATGGTTATGGTGTTCCCCATTATGTAGGTGTAGAGGGGGGGGAGTCAGAAAAATCATGGAGGAGCCAGATTAATGGTAGAACAAGTTCACTTTTTACTTCATCACAGCCCAGAGATGGTAAATTGAAAAACATGTGCAGGTGACAAACAGTTCCAAGCTTACACAGACAGTCAATGGTAGCAGAAGTTGAGAACTAGATTTGAGGAGGAGCACATGACAGCAAGTCCCTCCAGTGTCTAACTCTGGTGTCCAGTACGGAACACTGTGGAAAATATCTTCCACACTTTCAATCCCCCGCAGTGTGTTATGCATTATGCACACTGCGGGGCTGGGATTCACTAGCTGGGTGGCCGCACTGTCTGCACAGGCGCAGTCTGCAAGACTGCATGTGAGGTCAGACGGCCAGTGCTCACTGCGCCTGCCCCAGCCATCACTACACAGCGCAGGCGCCAGATTTCGTAGCAAAACAGCGCGGAGGGGGCGGCACCCCAGAAGATATGAGTGACGGCAGTGTGGCGTTTCCAGCAGGGGGGTTAAGACCTGCCTCTCTGTCTAAAGAAAGGTATTTTGGCAAAATTATAAAATGCTTTATTTTGGCAATAACTGCAACCAAAACTAAAAGAGCCACCTTGTTAGAATGCAGCATTACTGCTGCACATGGTGGCTCTTTTAGTTTATAATGGCTGGAGGGGGTGACAGTGTCCCTTTAACGACCAGAGGTATTTTAAGTTTTGCATGTTCATTTTTTGCTCCCCTTCTTCCCAGAGCCATAACTTTTTAACTTATTGGTCAAAATGGCCCTGTGAGGGCTTGTTTTTTGCGGTGTGATGTAGCGAGGTCCTTGCTGTGCAGTGAATTGGCAGTGACCCATATAAAGTTCAAACAAAGTCTTGTTTATTACACAGCATACTCACAAACCGGAAAAGAAAGCAAACAAGTCCTTCAATATGCAGCCGGGAAAAAAAATAACAACAGTCCATAGTCCGCTGCCGTGAGCGTATTACACCCCCGTGTACACTGGGGTGTCTGGCTTTTCAGGCTCTGCCTGGCCCGTGTTTCTCCACACGGAAGGAGCTTTGCACAAGCCTCCTGCAAGGTCTGACTCCCAGACCAGACTGACACACCCCAAACTCTCTTGCTGGGGTTTTTTTTTCTATCCTCCAGATTCTATGGCCATGGGCCACTATAAGATCTGGGCTGGAGGAAACGGACCGGCCCCACTACCATCCTGCAGTCCGTTTCAAAATAAAAGCCCATACCAGATTTTCCTGAATAAATTCGGGGACAAATAACTTGACCCAGTTCATACTTACTTTTATTCTTCCCTGTGTCTCACAGGCAACCTGCTGTGAGCACAGGGCACTCCAGCGGATCTAATATGCTTCTAAGCACATCCTGGGGGACACATAGCGACCCTCGCATATGACACCGGTCACTGCCTCACATACCCCCCCCCCCTCTGTTCAGACTTGTGGGGTTGAACATTTGTCAGCATACATGGTGCCCGTGACAGGGCATCTGCATTTCCCTGTGATTTCCCAGCCCGATGTTCCACATAGAAGCTGAAATTTTGTAGGGACAAGAACCATCTAGTGACTCGGGCATTCCTTTCCTTTGCATTTCTCATCCAGACAAGGGGTGAATGGTCTGTTACCAACCGAAACTGACGCCCGAGCAAATAGTAGCGTAGGGACTCCAAGGCCCATTTGATCGCCAAGCACTCCTTCTCCACTACGCTATAATTTTTCTCTGCCGGGGTCAGTTTCCTGCTTAAATAGGTGACTGGATGCTCATCCCCGTTCACCTCTTGCGACAGCACCGCTCCTAAGCCTACCTCTGAGGCATCGGTTTGCACAATAAAGGTTTTCTTGAAGTCGGGGCTGATGAGGACCGGCTGTCCACACAACGCCGACTTCAGAGACTGGAACGCTTCCTCTGCTTGAGGATTCCACTTGACCATCACCGTTTTCTTCCCTTTTAACAGGTCCGTTAGGGAAGCCGATTTACCAGCAAAATTGGGTATAAACCGACGGTAATACCCAATGATGCCAAGGAATGCCCTCACTTGTTTGGAACTTAAGGGCTTGGGCCAGTTTTGAATGGCCTCAATTTTGTTCACTTGAGGTTTGATAACCCCCCGGCCGATCACGTATCCCAAGTACCGGGCTTCCGTGAGACCTATCGCACATTTCTTTGGGTTTGCTGTTAACCCTGCGGCTCTAAGAGACTCTAGCACTGCTTGTACCTGGGACAGATGGGTATCCCAGTCGGTACTAAAGATGACTATGTCATCCAAATAGGCTGACGCATAGTCTCTATGTGGCGCTAACACAATGTCCATCAGCCTCTGAAATGTGGCCGGAGCTCCATGTAACCCAAAAGGTAAGACAACGTATTGAAAGAGACCCTCTGGGGTTATAAAAGCGGTCTTTTCCTTCGCTGACTCTGTTAAGGGAACCTGCCAGTAACCTTTCGTGAGATCCAGTGTGGTGAAGTACTGGGCCTTCCCCAGTCTCTCAATTAGCTCGTCCACCCGTGGCATGGGATACAGGTCAAATTTTGATACTTCATTTAACTTCCTAAAGTCATTACAGAAGCGTAATGACCCATCAGGTTTTGGTATTAGTACAATGGGGCTAGCCCACTCACTTCGGGACTCCTCAATGACTCCCAACTGAAGCATTTGCTCTACCTCGGCCGCGATGGCTTGCCTTCGGGCTTCTGGCACTCGGTACGGTTTCATCCGCACCTTTACCCGGGGCTCAGTGACAATGTCATGCTGAATCACTGAGGTTTGCCCCGGCAGCTCTGAGAATACATCCATATTCTGCTGTACCAAAGCTCGAGCCTCCCGCCGCTGCTGTTTTGTGAGGGCATCATTGACCTTTACCTCACACCTGGCTGTGTCCTTGGCCAGGGCCAGAGGGACCTCCGATTGTATGACCGTAGTTGCATCTGTGACCAAACATTCTCGGTCCTTCCAGGCCTTTAGCAGGTTTACATGGTACAACTGCTCGGGTTTTCTTTTCCCGGGTTGGTAAACTTTGTAATTCACTTCCCCCACCTTTCCCCGTATCTCATACGGCCCTTGCCACTTGGCCATGAGTTTACTCTCTGGGCTGGGCACTAGTACCAACACCCGGTCTCCTTCTTTAAAGGACCTGACCGTGGCCCTTTTATTATAGGTACGGCTCTGAGCGGCCTGGGCATCCAACAGATGCTCCTTTACGATGGGTTGCACGACTGCAATCCGATCCTGCATACTTGCCACATACTCGATAACACTCTTATGTGGAGTGGGCTCCTGTTCCCACGTCTCTTTGGCTACATCCAGCAGCCCCCTCGGGTGCCTGCCATACAATAGCTCAAATGGGGAGAACCCCGTGGACGCCTGCGGTACCTTGCGTATGGCGAACATTAAATATGGCAACAACATATCCCAATCCTTCCCATCCTTGGCGACCACCTTTTTGAGCATGGCCTTGAGGGTCTTATTAAACCTCTCGACCAACCCATCGGTTTGTGGATGGTACACTGACGTACGCAACTGTTTAATTTGGAGCAATTTACATAGCTCCCTAGTCACTTTAGACATAAAATGGGTTCCCTGATCTGTAAGGATCTCCTTGGGAAGCCCAAGACGACAAAACATGGCAAACAGTTCACGGGCTATTAGTTTAGCCGAAGTGTGCCGAAGCGGTATCGCCTCTGGATACCGGGTGGCGTAGTCTACGACTACTAATATGTGCTGATGGCCCCGGGCGGATTTTACTATTGGTCCCACCAGATCCATCGCTATCCGCTCAAAGGGTACTTCTATGATGGGCAGAGGTACTAACGGACTCCGGTAGTTCGTGGTGGGTGAGGTTAGTTGACACTCAGGACATGTGTCACAGTACTTTGTAACCTCAGCATAGACACCAGGCCAAAAGAACCTCTGTAATATGCGCTCTAATGTCTTTTTGGCCCCCAAGTGCCCCCCCCAACATGTGAGTGTGAGCCATGTCGAGCACCGCCCGACGATAGGGTTGGGGCACTACCAGTTGTTCTACCACCTCATCTCGGATTTTATCAACCCTGTACAGTAACTCCTGGATGACCGCCATCCGGGGAAACTCCTTTTCTGCACCAGGTTGTTGTGCCACCCCATTTACCTCGATTACTCTTTCCCTTGCCCGGGTCAGAGTGGGATCCTGGAGCTGGGCAGTCCCAAACTTACCAGGTGACACCTCCAGCTCATGAATTGGTGGATTCTCTTCCACTTCCCCTGCCAATACCTCTAGGGGAAACCTATCGGGATTACACACTGTCCCTATCGTGGCGACCCCTACGGCAGGTATCCCTGACTCGGGATCTTCGGGTTCTGCACCCGGAATGCTTTTTACCCTGAGAGGGTTAACTCTGGTCTCCCAGAGGGACCAGAACAACGGTAAGTCTCTACCCATCACAGTCCCATACGGAAGAGTTTTTACCACTCCCACCACATGTTTTATCTCTCCACATGGGGTGGAGAACGTGACCTCCGCAGTCGGGTACTCTCGGAGGTCCCCATGTATGCACACTACCCCCACTTTCCGTCCAATAGGACTGTCCCCAGCAACCAAGGACCCGTGTACCAGGGTCACCAAGCTCCCCGAGTCCAAGAGAGCATCCGTCTGGTACCCATTAACGAGCACTCTGCACAGCTGAGGTTCGGTACCAGCAGGGTCTGTAGTGGCAATGCAGACTGGCTGGGCATACATAGACACGCGGCGGGTATACCCGCAGTCCATGGGTTCTGTTGTTAGGGGACAATTAGCAACCACATGTCCAGGTTCTTGGCACCGCCAACACGTAACGACTGTGGCATGAGGTAACCTTGGAGCCAGTTTAGGGGACACAGGTCTGTGGTCACTCTCTTTCCGAGACAACCCCTCAGCACGGACTCGGTCCGGTCTTGTCCCAGTGGAGGGCCGTGGACTTTTCTCAGACTCCTGAGCTGGTGGAGCCTTACGTGACAGCCGAAGCGGAGCAGTGTCCCGTATAAAGTCCTGGGTGGCCTTATATCGCTCTACCAGGCCTACAACCTGGTCTAGGGTACCTGGGTCCCCTTGACTCACCCAACGCTGAATGGCCGTTGGCAGAGCCCTCACCAGTCGGTCGACCACCACCCTCTCCACTATCTGACTTGTGGATAAAGTCTCAGGTTGGAGCCACCGTTTCACAAGCTGCAATAAGTCAAAAATCTGAGACCGGGCAGGCTGGGCTTCCACAAAAGTCCAAGAAAACACCCGTTGAGCTCTCACATAAGTATTAACCCCCAGTCGGGCAAGGATCTCACCTTTTAACTTGGAATAGTCCTGGGCATCCTCCCGACTGAGGTCAAAGTAGGCCTTTAGCGCATCACCCCTCAAGAACGGAGCCACAACTTCAGCCCACTGTGCTGCTGGCAGATTCTCCCGTTCTGCCGTGCGCTCATAGACGGTGAGGAAAGCTTCCACGTCATCTTCTGGACTCAATTTTCTCAAAGCAGAGCGGACCTTGTCACGGGCATCGCGACGTTCCGGGGTCGGTGCTGGAGGTGCCTCTCGCAGGGCTGTAATTTGCTGCAGCAACAGATTATTAGTTTGTTGCTGTTGTTGCTGTGTGAGGACTAGCTGCCTCAGGATCTCCTCCATTTTGTCTGTAGGCCTGAATTGCAATGTAGCAGGCTTAATAACAGACATGCAAATGGCGTTGGGGTATGCCTTAATTCACACTGCCCGCATTCTCCACCAAATGTGATGTTGCGAGGTCCTTGCTGGGCAGTGAATAGGCAGTGACCCATATAAAGTTCAAACAAAGTCTTGTTTATTACACAGCATACTCACAAACCGGAAAAGAAAGCAAACAAGTCCTTCAGTATGCAGCCGGGAAAAAAAATAACAACAGTCCATAGTCCGCTGCCGTGAGCGTATTACACCCCCGTGTACGCTCGGGTGTCTGGCTTTTCAGGCTCTGCTTGGCCCGTGTTTCTCCACACGGAAGGAGCTTTGCACAAGCCTCCTGCAAGGTCTGACTCCCAGACCAGACTGACACCCCAAACGCTCTTGCTGGGGTTTTTTTTTCTATCCTCCAGATTCTATGGCCATGGGCGACTATAAGATCTGGGCTGGAGGAAACGGACCGGCCCCACTACCATCCTGCAGTCCGTTTCAAAATAAAAGCCCATACCAGATTTTCCTGAATAAATTCGGGGACAAATAACTTGACCCAGTTCACACTTACTTTTATTCTTCCCTGTGTCTCACAGGCAACCTGCTGTGAGCACAGGGCACTCCAGCGGATCTAATATGCTTCTTAGCACATCCTGGGGGACACATAGCGACCCTCGCATATGACACCGGTCACTGCCTCACAGCGGGATGAGTTGTACTTTTGAACGACACCATTGGCTTTAACGCTTTAACATACTGTGTACTGGAAAACAGGAAAAAAATTCCAAGTGCCGTGAAACTGCAAAAAAAAAGTGCAATCCCACAGTTTTTTTTTTTACCAACTTCATTAAATGCTAAAAATGACCTGCCATTATGATTCTATGGATCATTACAAGTTCATAGACAGCAAGCATGTATAGGTTCTTTTTTACTTAAGTGGTGAAAATAAATTTAAAAGTTTGTTAAAAAAAAAATTGTGCCATTTGCCGATACCCATAGCGACTCCATTTCTCGTGATCTCAAGTTGGGTGAGGGCTTATTTTTTGTGTACAGAGATGACGTTTTTAATTATATCATTTTGGTGGAGATACGTTCTTTTGATCGTCCATTATTGCATTTTAATGCAATGTTGCGGCGACCAAAAAACTTAATTCTGGCGTGTTTACTTTTTTTTCGTTATGCCGTTTAGCAATTGGGCTAATTCTTTTTTATTCATGGGAGACTAGAAGCTGCCATAACCCCATCGACTCTGCTACATACAGGGAATGATCAGATTGCCTGTATGTAGCAGAATTGCTTAATTGCTATGAGCGCCGACCACCGGGCGACGCTCATAGCAATCCTGCAGTGATAACTATAGAGGTCTGCAGGAGACCTCTGGTTGTCATGCCAACCCATCGGTGACCCGCGATCACATGACGGAGTCACCGATGGGTGGGATTTCTGCTGCGCTTGCTGGAAGCACGCATTAAATGCAGCTGTCAGAGTTTAACAGCGGCATTTAAATAGTTAACAGCCGCGGGTGGATACATTTCCATTTGCGGCTGTTACAGGCACATGTCAGCTGTTCAAACAGGTAGGGAGTCTGACATCCTGACATCGGCATACATTTACACCCTGATGTTGGAAAGGGGTTAATATTTCTAACATAAATAAAATATGAGAATTAGTATCACAAAAAAAAAATTTACATTCAGGTACGTTATTGATGATCTTTGATGACTCATTCTCTTTCTTTTCTTCTTCATCTTGTCCAGACTCCATGAGTTTTCTCACCCATTCTGCAGACTTCAATCTTCTCTTGTCTTGTGCAGCACATCCCCACAAGAAGCCCTGAAAGATAGCAGTGTCATTCCTTCCAAATAAAAATATTTGCCGTACACTGAGACCCTGAATAAATAGTTTTACCTCACTATATTCCCCACGCTGTACTTAAGGTACATGCTCTCCACACTGCTCCCTCCTTTCCATACTGGGCCACCTCTTCATACTGTTCTCTCGCACTGAAACCCCCCTATAAGGCCCAGTCTCTAAACTGTGCTCCCTCCTCACACACCCTTGGAATACTATCAACTCCTGGTTGTGCCCTTACACTGTTCCCCCATGCTACACCCCCCACACTACTCAGTCTCCATTCTGTGACCACTCACACTTTTTCCCCCATACTGACTCCTTGCACATTTTCCCGTCCCTCCTCATATATTTACCCTCTCATTTTCCATACTGCCTCCTCACACATCCCTCTAACTCCCCATACTGTGTCTGCACCCATCCCATCAATCCCCATACTGTGTCCTCATACATTTTCCCCTAGCTCCTCATACTGTGTCCTTATCCATACCACCACTCGCCATACTGCACCAGCACCATTTCCCCATATATGCCCCGATCTCATACCTTCCTCCTCATATTGTATCTTCAAATTTCTCCCACTCCCCATATATTGTGTCTGCACCTGTCACTTTCTTGCTCCCCAAATTTGTGTCCTCAAATCATATCCCATTAAACAAAATGTCACCCAGCCGCGTTACAGTAAATACCCCAAATTAAATCTGCCCCACACAAATACCCCCTACACACAGTGAATACCCCTCTCACACACAGTGAATACCCCCTCACACACAGTAAATACTCCCACACACAGTAGTAAATACCCCCCTCCACACACACATAGTAATTGCCTCACCCCATACACAGTAAATACCCCCCACACACGGTAAATATCCACACACACTAAATACACCACCCCCCAGTAAACACCACCCAGTAAATACCCCCCTCCTATCTTTGGTGTCTTCAGCTCCAATAACTTACCACCCATTTGCTTCTCCGCAGCACCGGTGAGTGACGTCAGCCGCATGATCACATGACATGATCACACTGCAGATGTTGCTTTGTTAGACATAAGTACTATTGAACACTGGGAGCCGGCACACTACAGCTTCTCTGTGCCAGTTGTCAGCTTGACCGCCGGCTCTGAAAACTGCCGACTTCCCGTCTGGCAGGCGGCAGAATGCTGTCACTGGGGGAGACACTTCGGACCGCTGCATTAGGCGGCCCGACTGCGCCCCTGCTGGCAGCACCCGGAGCACATGCCCCGGCTGTCCCCCCATAGATATGCCTCTGGAAGGGGTTCTAGACTGGTGAAATAGGCTCGTCCTTTTCCCAGTTTAGGTTCTGTCCCTCCACTTTCTTTTCTTCCCTATTTGCCTGTTAGTCTTGTTTGGCTCATTCGGGGTTAATCACGGCCGTACCTTTTAAGTAATTTGAAGGGGGTGGTTTATGAAAGGGGCTATATTCAGTTGTAGCTTACCTTACTGCCTCTTCTCTTATTGCACAGCCCCCCACCCTTTTGTGTTAGCAAATGTGCTCTGCAGCAATAAAATCCCCTTTCTCGGTCTTTACTCCCTCTTCTCTGTTACCCGCTGTAAATGAGCTTGCAGAGTGTCCCACCAGCGGTAAATGGCCGACGAAGAAGTTTTGGGCGTGCTGAATGCATGCGATCTGAAGGGGATGGTTTCCATATCTGTTCACTGTTTGGTTCCCTCTCCTTCTCCTCTCCCGCCAGAAGCACAGGTTGGTGTCAGCAGCTGGTGGTCATCATGGCGCTCAGTGACGCTGCTACCATGAGGCGATTTGAGCTCTTTGGCTCAAGCGGCAAAAGATAGGGGGCGGCAGATTCTGTAGTAACTGGATTTGCGCTGCTAGGTTTTTTTTTTTTTTTTTATAAAACTCCAGGGTCAAGTGGCTAATGTGAATGAGGCATCTTTCTTTGATGCTTCAGAACATCCACTCTCCCTCCTCCTGCCCATCTGCCTCGGTCAGCTACCACAAGTCTCTTGCCACTTGACAGTAGTCATATGGTCGTCTCTAGATCACGGTCCTGATCTTGTTCCCAGGGCTCTACAGTGCATTAGAGAAACAGAGCCTCTCTCCAGCCATTTTTCTAGACATCATGTTGCAGTCGGAGGTCTAGCCGCTCCAGATCCTTGCAGTGGCGCTCTCCTTCGGTGAGCTTGAGCAGTTCGTGGTGTTCGAGCAGGTCTGATGGCCATTGTAAGAGGCGGAAGCCTTCGAGGTCGGCCAGCCGACCGTGCCCCGAGGAAGACCAGCCCTCCGTGGTCCAGGAAACTCCTTCAGGATCTACACTTTTTCCATCTGCAAATGGCAAGTTCAATTTTAAGGGGGCTTGAGGAGATAAGTTAGCACGTACTGATTTAGTAGGGGCCCTAAAGGCCATAGTAAATCAATTAGAACTAAAACTCCCCCTCCCCATGATGGAAAAAATAAACAGCTCGAAAAAGGTGCACTGGTTTTCATAAAGAAGCTTTATTTTGTGGTATCAACCCTTTATGATCACGTCTGGACTAAGACACTAACAAGAAAATCTGGGAAAATCAATACATAGACATTTGGTCTCTAATTTCTGCAGACCAGCACATCGTTGATAAATAGCGTATTGGTACAGCTTAAAGGTTGTTTGACAGATGCACAAAGGTAGCAAAAACTATGAGCAACTGGCTAGCGTGCTAGCTTTTTAATGAAGGCCACTGCTTGTTCTACAAACTTTACAAATATAGACACAAATGTTTAGTTTGTGGAGCCTAGCAACCAGCGTTTCGTTGCTCCAAATCAGGTGAGCCACTCAATAAACCAACAAGTGCAAACGAAGGTAATGATGCTGGGGAGCGTTGTGGCGATGTCTCCGTGGTTAGATCAGTAGCCCAATAGAGATGCTGCTGCTCTGCTTCGCTGCGGTTTTACTTTTCTTTTTTTACCCCCTTTTTATTTGCCAGCGAGCTTTCTTTAGCGGGTAATTTGAAATCTATTAAGGAAAATCCAGTTATTGTCAGAGAAAAAATTCAAAAGAGGTTGAAAGTCTGTATTCACTGAAGACAGACTTTACCTGTGAATTGACAAATCTGACAATTAAAGATCAGCCCAAGAGGAGGAAGAAGCAGACATGATAGGTATGACATCACAGCAGATGTTTTCAGACAGAAGCTGAAATCGCTGATGGATTTCATGGTAAAACATGAAGTGTTTGGATCTGTGCGCTGCTGGATGTAGTCAGTGGAATGGCAAAAGAGAGGATTGCGACCCGCACGTATACTAATCTGGCTCTATAACAAAATCACTTCAAACGAAATCGACAATGTAATATGCGCTAAGATACCCGATGCCGGCGTTGATAAGGATTTGCACACTGAATCCAAACTCACCATGATAATTGACGGAAAATGTGCTAAGCTTTATCCTCAAACCCTGGTATCCAACACCATTACAGGAAACGATGGCTATCCTTTATACAGAAGAAGATCAACAGAAGATGGCGATAAATTAGCAACCATACAAATGCGAAACAGTGACATTAATCTTATAATAATCTTTATTTTTATATAGCGCTAACATATTCCGCAGCGCTTTACAGTTTGCACACATTATCATCACTGTCCCCGATGGGGCTCACAATCTAAAAAGTAGATATTGAAGTAGATAACAGGTGGGTTGTTCTATATTCGCCTTCGTTATCAAAAACATACAAAGCGCACATAAACTTGGAATACTGTAACTCCGTTAAATCGATCAAATACATTTGTATGTACTAAAATAAAGGCAGCGACAGGGCAATTTTTGGCATGCAACCAGAAAGAAGTGAGAGGAATGAAGTCATACATGTAGATGAAATTGCGCAGTATCAGGCTGGAAGATATGGAGTGCCCCCAGACACAGGGCCACGAGTTCTCGGTACCGGGCCTCTGTGGTTCGGTTCTGAGGCTGTCACGGTGGCTAGACCCGGTCCGCAACCCTGCTAAGGGGCATCCAATAAAGGTGGTACAGTCTATTAGGGATTCATGACGCCCCCTGTGGTGTTCGGTCACGGTGACCGACGCTGCTGTGGGGTCCGCTGGGGTGATGGAATGGCAGCTGGATGGTATACCTTCCCACAGGTGAAGTATGTCCCCAGGGCTTCCCAGTAAGGTGGATGGTGATGGTGTGAGGTGCAGTCAATAACGAGGACACAAGGTTGCAGTCTCTTTACCTCTTTACTGAAGACTTCAGGATCCTCAATCCAGAGCACGATTAACAGGGCTTTCTGAGACCGGCCAGTCCGATGGGCACATCCAGAGTTCCCTTTGCAGGTGGAAATCAGTGCCTACTACTAGCGCCTGTGTGTTGTAGTGCTACCCTGCTGAGCATTCGGAATAGTCCTCACAACTGCTGTTCTCGTTCGTTCGTTCTTTCTAATTCTCTCTCTCTTGTTCCAGATGTTACTAGTTTCTCGTCCCCAAGGTATGTTATGGCTAGGACGCAGCCGTATGACGGGAAGGCTCAGAGCTCTTCTGGGACCCTAGAGACTCCCCTCTCCACGCATTGCCCCCTATGTCTTCATAGGAAATTTAAGGTAGTCAGCCAACCTATAATTAACTGTCCTGCGGAGTTCGAAGTAAGGCCTAGAGTCAGTTACTCCTGCGGTGTTCCGGTCACCGGCTACACGCCTCAGTAGGATGTTGCCTCGGTCTCACGGCACGACTCCTACTGGCTCTCCTTTGTGCTTGATCTCGTTTCTCACTGTTCCACAATATCCTTCCCTTCGTGTCACTTTCTTAGGATACCGCCGCGGGGTGTGCAGGCGCGGTTCCGTAACGTTCTGCTCTGTTCGCTAGGCACCTGCCAGGTTCCCACGCCTGACAGGGACCCCCCTGTGTTTTCTCCCTGCAACACCCCCTGCCATGGGATGTTGCCTGAATCCAACCCAGTCAGCTTCTGACTAACTTCCTATCCAACCCCTAGTTTTACCAGTGTGAGGAGTGGCCCAATAAATAAAGCCTTTTTCTCCCCCTAGTGGCCGGAGTGTGAAGTGTAATGTGTGCTGGTGATACCTGATCAGTAGAATTCCTTCAGTGCCATCAGACGTACCTTCACTCCCCTTTGCGGCAGAGTGTCATACTGCAACGACCAGATCTCTGGGGCGCTGCAGATACATTATTATTATTATTATTTATTATTATAGCGCCATTTATTCCATGGCGCTTTACATGTGAGGAGGGGTATACATAATAAAACAAGTACAATAATCTTGAAAAATACAAGTCACAACTGGTACAGGAGGAGAGAGGACCCTGCCCGCGAGGGCTCACAATCTACAAGGGATGGGTGAGGATACAGTAGGTGAGGGTAGAGCTGGCCGTGCAGCGGTTTGGTCAATCGGTGGTTGCTGCAGGTTGTAGGCTTGTCGGAAGAGGTGGGTCTTCAGGTTCTTTTTGAAGGTTTCGATGGTAGGCGAGAGTCTGATATGTTGTGGTAGAGCATTCCAGAGTAGGGGGGATGCACGAGAGAAATCTTGTATGCGATTGTGGGAAGAGGAGATAATAGGGGAGTAGAGAAGGAGATCTTGTGAGGATCGGAGGTTGCGTGCAGGAAAGTACCGGGAGACGAGGTCACAGATGTATGGAGGAGACAGGTTGTGGATGGCTTTATATGTCATGGTTAGGCTTTTGTACTGGAGTCTCTGGGTGATGGGGAGCCAGTGCAGGGATTGACAGAGGGGAGAGGCCGGGGAATAGCGAGGGGACAGGTGGATTAGTCGGGCAGCAGAGTTTAGAATAGATTGGAGGGGTGCAAGAGTGTTAGAGGGGAGGCCACAGAGCAGGAGGTTACAGTAGTCAAGGCGGGAGATGATGAGGGCATGGACTAGGGTTTTTGCAGATTCTTGGTTTAGGAATGTGCGGATCCGTGAAATATTTTTGAGTTGGAGGCGGCAGGAAGTGGAAAGGGTTTGGATATGTGGTTTAAAGGAGAGATCAGTGTCAAGGATTACCCCAAGACAGCGGGCTTGTGGGACTGGGGAGAGTGGGCAGCCGTTTACTGTAATGGATAGGTTCGTTGGGGAGATCGCGTGAGATGGGGGAAAGATGATGAATTCTGTTTTGTCCATGTTAAGTTTTAGAAATCTAGTGGAGAAGAAGGATGAAATAGCAGACAGACATTGAGGGATTCTGGTTAGTAGGGAGGTGATATCTGGTCCAGAGATGTAGATCTGTGTGTCGTCAGCATAGAGATGATACTGAAAGCCGTGAGATTCTATGAGCTGTCCCAGGCCAAAGGTGTAGATGGAGAAGAGCAGGGGTCCTAGAACTGAACCTTGCGGGACTCCGACAGATAGGGGGCGAGGTGAGGAGGTGGTGTGTGAGTGGGAGACGCTGAATGTACGGTCAGTTAGGTATGATGAGATCCAGGATAGGGCCAATTCTGTGATGCCAAGGGATGAGAGGGTCTGCAGCAGCAGGGAATGGTCCACTGTGTCAAAGGCAGAGGACAGGTCCAGGAGGAGGAGGACAGAGTAGTGTCGCTTGCTCTTGGCGGTTAATAGGTCATTGGTGACCTTAGTTAGGGCAGTTTCAGTGGAGTGGTGTGACCGGAAGCCTGATTGAAAGCGGTCGAAGAAGGAGCAGGAAGATAGATGGGAGATACATAAGCAGCAATGAAGCTGAATGGCAAATTCTTTAATTTCCCATACAAGAACGAAGTCCAGCTGTTGTTCACTTAGCTGTACATCTAGAAAATGGACAAGGCTTTTATTTCACAGCTGCAAATGTGCAACAAATAGCCCTGAATCCACCAGCTACAATGTTAACTGCTTTCTTCACGTTATGTCGAAATGACGCGTTTGAGAAAACAATGCTGTATTCAGAAGTGCCTACGTATTACACATGGGATGCGAGTAGAAAATCCTTTGGATGACGCAAATGAGGAGAGTCAGTCAACGGACAACCTGGCATGTTAAAAAAAACTACGATAGGCAGACTGTAATAATAATCTTTATATAGCGCTAACATTCCACAGCGCTTTACAGACATTATCACTGATGTCCCTGATGGTGCTCACAATCTAAAATTCCCTATCAGTATGTCTTTGGAATGTGGGAGGGAACCGGAGAACCCGGAGGAAACTCACGCGAACACAGAAAGAACATACAAACTCTTTGCAGATGTTGTCCTTGGTGGGATTTCAACCCAGGACTCCAGCGCTGCAAGGCTGCAGTGCTAACCACTAAGCCACCGTGCTGACTGTACACTGTGCACCACAATAAAGATGAATGCTTTTTTCTTCACATGCTGTTGGCAAATGTGCCCTGTCCAACATCTTTCCAGCAATTGAGAATTGACAATGGCATGACACATGCCACCTTCCGCAGCGCATGTCAAGCTCTGAATTTATTGGAGAACAACCAACACTGGGATGTACAGTATGCATTAATGAACACGTCACATTCAAATCAAGTTTATGCATTGTTTGCAATCATATTGACTACCTGCTCTCCTTCATCTCCAACAGAGTTATGGCTGCACATGGATGAAGATATTTTCCGTCGAATATGCAAGGAAAATTCAAATATGAACATGGATTTCACAGCAGAACTCTACATCGAAGTATTGATAATGATTGAAGATTTGTGCTTACAAATCGCGAACAAAGTTTTCCATCAATTGGGAATGCCATCACCAAATCGATCCGTTGCTGCTTCGTTCGATGTAGAATGGCATTGTGAACAAAATTACAACACAAGTGATCTTTTGTCATATGTGCAATCAAATATTCCTAAGCTAACGCTTGAGCAAAAAGGCATTTATGATCAAATAATGCAAAATGTCAATAACAGGGTGTAACAGGGTCTACTGTGCTGTAGTACCTCTTTCAGCACCCCCCGTGTTTCAGGAGGTCCACACTGCTTTTGCTGGATTCTCAATGAAGGACGCTGGCTGGAATTCCTTGATTACGTGAGAGCATATAAAAGCTGACTGCTACTCCACGTATTTCCAGTCTAAAACAACACACTTTATTCACAGCACACAGAATATATAACACAGATACACAGGGCAGGCCAATAGAAAAAGCAGGCCAGACATACATTACAATAGCCGCAGGGGGCCGGAGCCTGCTGATATTTACTGTGGGAATTACAAAGGTGGGGGAGGTCAGAAGGAGAATATCTTGTCCCCTCTGACCAGGGGCGCAGCCTGTGGACTGATGTATTTCACATGGAACTTATTATACATAATATATACTGCATAACATATTCTAGGTGCTGGGGGTTCTGTAACACGGCTCCCCTTTTCAGCGACGCGATCGGCATACACAGTCTGATCCTTAACGGATCGGTTTGGGGATGACCGAAGTTTATGGGGTTGGTACAAGTTCCGTTTGTTGACTTAGTCCATCAGCATTACCATTTTGTTTGCCGGGTCTGTAGTGGATGGTGAAGTCCAGAGGTTGTAGCGCTAAACTCCACCGCAATAATCTGGCATTGTTTCCGGAGACCCGATTAAGCCAGACTAGGAGATTATGGTCCGTTAGGAGAGAAAACTGTCGTCCATACAAATATGTTTGTAACTTTTTGAGTGCCCATACTATTGCCAGGCACTCCTTCTCTATGGCCGCATAGCTCACTTCACGGGGCAGTAGTTTCCGACTCAGGTAAGCTACCGGGTGTTCTTGGCTGTCCGGCCCGACTTGGCTTAGTACTGCCCCCAATCCAAACATAGAAGCGTCTGTGTGAACAAGGAAACGTTTAGTTGGATCAGGTGCGGCCAATACAGGGGTATTGGTGAGGGCGTCCTTTAGCTGGCGGAAGGCTTCCTCACACTCTGGGGTCCAGGTTACCTGGCGGGGTTGGTTCTTACGGGTCAGATCAGTGAGGGTCTTGGCCACGCTGCTGTAATTGGGAACTAATTTCCTGTAATACCCCGCTGTCCCTAGAAACGCCATGACCTGGGTTTTAGTGCGTGGGGTGGGCCATTTGGCCTCAATCTTGGCTGGTTCTGGTCTCAGTTTCCCACTTCCCACCCAATGCCCTAAATACTGAACCTCTGCTTTGCCCACGTGACACTTGTTTGGGTTCAGGGTGATTCCGGCCTTGTGGATCCTGTCCAATACTGTCTCTATGTGATTTAGATGCTCTTCCCATATCGCGCTGTAGATGGCGATGTCATCCAGGTAGGCACACGCATAGTCCTGGAGACCATTCAGAAGCCGGTCAGCCAGCCTCTGGAAGGTCGCCGGGGCAGTCTTCATCCCGAATGGCATAACTCGAAACTGGAATAAGCCAAACGGGGTGACAAATGCCGACTTGGGAATAGCATCAGGACTAAGGGGAATCTGCCAGTAGCCTTTGCTTAGATCGATGGTGGTCAAATACTTTGCCCCTGCCAGCCGGTCTAACAAGTCATCCACACGCGGCATGGGATATGCATCCGTCGCTGTTTTCTCATTGAGCTTACGATAGTCTACACAAAACCGTGTAGTCCCATCCTTCTTGGGCACTAACACTACGGGGGATGCCCAGGGACTATCTGACTCTTCAATGACCCCTAAACGCAACATCTCTTGTATCTCTTGTCGCATCCCTTCTCGTACAGACTCAGGGACGCGGAAGGAGGGTTGTCACAGGGGGGTCTGATCCTGGGTCTCAACCTTGTGTTGTGCCAGGTGAGTGTACCCGGGTTTCCCCAAAAACATCCTCTGTTGCTGCCTCAACAACTCCTCCGCCTGCTGTCTCTCCCGGGGACCTAAGTCTTCACCCCAGTGTACCTGGTCCCATGTTTTAGACTGAGTCCTCTCCCCTAAGACATCAGGCAAGGGAAGTCCGGCTAAATCCTCTGCTTCAGGTGCACAGATGGCCACTACCTCTTCAGGGCGCTCCCGATAGGGCTTCAGCATATTCACGTGGAACATGCGGATAACCCTGGGGTCATCACAATCGGCGACGTTAGGTGGTGTCGGCTATTTTCCCCACTACCTGGTAGGGCCCCTGCAATGCAGCTTGGAACTTGTTCTGCCTAGTGGGCTCTAACACCAGGACCTTCTGCCCTATTTCCAAGGTGCGCTCTCTGGCCCTCCAATCGTACCATACGCGCTGGCGCCGCTGGGCCACCTGCATGTTCCCATGTACAGCCTGGGTCAGCTCCTGTAGGCGGTCCCGGAATTCCAGCACATAGGGTACAATAGGTACCCCCTCTATGATGCCCTCCCCTTCCCAGTGTTCTAGCACTAAGTCTAGGGGTCCCCTTACCCATCTCCCGTATACCAGTTCGAATGGGGAGAACCCCGTGGATTTTTGGGGCACCTCTCGATAGGCAAACAGGAGGTGAGGCAAGAATTTCTCCCAGTCCCTGTAGGTCCTGGTAAAAGTCCCAATGAGTTGTTTTAACGTCCCGTTAAAGCGTTCACACAACCCATTGGTTTGCGGGTGGTACGGGGCGCTTCTAATGGACTTTACGCCGCATAGCTTCCACAGTTGGTTGGTCACCTCTGCTGTAAACTGGGTACCCTGGTCTGAGATAATCTTCAGGGAAATCCAACCCGTGAGAAAACCTGGAGCAGGGCAGCCGCCACTGTCTCTGCCAGTATGTTAGGTAACGCAACCGCCTCTGGATACCGTGTGGCATAATCTACCACTGTCAATATATACCTTTTCCCTGACAGACTGGGTTTGGCTAACGGCCCTATCAGATTGACCACTACTCGGCTAAATGGTTCCTCCACAATGGGGAGGGGGCGTAATTTGGCCTTGCATCGATCTCCCCTCTTGCCAATGCGCTGGCAACTGTCACAGGTCTGGCAGTATTGACGAACATCATAGGTTACCCCCGGCCAAAAGAAGTTTTGTGTCAGACGACGCCTGGTGTGACTGACGCCGAAGTGCCCGGCCAAGGGTATGTCATGAGAGATTCACAGTAACTCCTGCCTATACTTCTTGGGAACTACCAGCTGTCATTTTATAGTGGGGCTCGTCCCTGTGTGGTGCTGCTCTGTGATCCGGTAGAGGAGTCCCTGCTTCCATATAAACTGATCCCCTTCCAGTACCCCTCTCCCCTCCTGTGCCTTCCCACGATATCCCTCCAATGAAGGATCCTCAAGTAACTCCCTCTTAAATTCATCTGGGGTGGCCCAAGAAATGTGTCTGGCTATGGGAATACGTGTAGGGCTGGGATGTCTTACCTGGGCTTCCTCTGAGTGTGATTCCGCCTCCGCAGCTCGAGCTTGTCTCCGGGTGGTCACAGGATATGTCTCAGCCACAGGGGCAACCGAGAAGGCAGACAACATGGGCCCCAAGTCATTTCCCTGCAAAACGTCTGCAGGCAAATCCTCCAAGCCGACCTCAACAAGGCCATCCCCAACTCCCCAGTTCAGGTGAATCCTGGCAGTGGGTAGTCGATGTATGGCTCCCCCTGCTACACGGACTGCCACTGTCTGGTCCGTCTTATCTTCGTCCCGGACGAGATGAGGCTTCACAAGGGTCAAAGTTGCTCTGGAATCTCTTAGTCCCTGCATGCGTTTCCTATTAACCCACATGACCTGTCGATGCTGTTGTCGATTATCTGCCCGGGCTGCCTGCACGTGGTCTACTTCATGCAGCACTTCCTTCATCTCTTCCACCCCTTGGTTAGTTGTAGCCCCCAATGCCGGGTCAGCTTTGCCTTGGTAGCAGTGTACAGCAGCCCGGTGGAAGGTAGCTGTTCCCGCCTTTGGCCACTGGGTATGCTGAGTCCGGTTGGGACATTGTCTTTGCAGGTGGCCCAGCTGACGGCAGGTGTGGCATCGCGCCCCAGGGGACCTGTGGTAGGCCGGGTTTCTAGCTGGTCCCCCTACAATCTTCAGTGGTTTGGGGCCCTCCAGGTCCATGGGCGGACCCCTCGTGACCATCTTTGATCCGGACAACTGAGGCCTCCTGGCGTCATGATGTTCATCGGCCAGATGAGCGGCTTCCTCAAGAGTCATTGGCCGCCTGTCCCGAAGCCATTCCTGTGTCTCGGGGTTTAGTCCATTAAAGAATCGTTCTAACAAGAAGAGCTGGAGGACGTCCTCCTTAGTGGTTGCTTGGCTCCCTTGTACCCACTGTAGCAGTGACCGCCGTAATTTACAGGCCCATTCAGCGTGGGTATCAGTTACTCGTTTTATAAGTCCACGGAATTTTTGGCGGTATGCCTCTGGTGTCAGCGCATACCGGGCCAAGATCACTTCTTTGATCTGCTCAGTCCATGCAGTCCTCATCAGGTACCATGCGATAGGCATCCGCTGCCCTGCCTGTCAGCTTGCTGGCCAGAATCTGAACTCGTTCCTACGGCTTCACTTGATGAAGAGCACACTGCCGCTCAAAGTCCTGCAGAAAGCCATCAATGTCTTCCTCTGCCTCCCCCAACTGTCGGAAGGCATTATACTGGATCTTTTTGTGGCTTACTGTTGAAGGTACCTAGGTGGAGGCCAGAGCTCCCCTTGCTCGCTGACTCTCCTCTCTCCGTTCTGCCATCTCCATCTTGGCCAGCTCCACTTTGGTCCGCTCTGCCATCTCCATCTTGGTTAGCTCTATCCTGGTCCGCTCGGCCATCTCTTCCTTCAGATCAGTACGCACATCAGCCATAACCTCTCGTATGATCTCTACTGCAGGGTTTGGGCCATAGAACGCCAGTCTGTTCTTTACCTCCCTCTGGAATTCAGTCTCCTCCACGTTCACATTGGGGGGCGCTGCACTGTCGTGTTCCATGATGGCTGCTATCAAATCCGCTTTTGTTGCTGGCGAATAACCCTCGGGCTTCCACCAGATCTTTTAATGTAGTCCTCTTTAACTTCTGGTAGTTGTCTTCCATTCATTCCTTTCCTCCTGTAGAAGGGGTATCACATCCCGCTGTCTGCCACCAGTGTAACGGGGTCTACTGTGCTGTAGTACCTCTTTCAGCACCCCCCGTGTTTCAGGAGGTCCACTCTGCTTTTGCTGGATTCTGAATGAAGGACGCTGGCTGGATTTCCTTGATTACGTGAGAGCATATAAAAGCTGACTGCTACTCCACGTATTTCCAGTCTAAAAGAACACACTTTATTCACAGCACACAGAATATATAACACAGATACACAGTGCAGGCCAATAGAAAAAGCAGGCCAGACATACATTACAATAGCCGCAGGGGGCCGGAGCCTGCTGATATTTACTGTGGGAATTACAAAGGTGGGGGAGGTCAGAAGGAGAATATCTTGTCCCCTCTGACCAGGGGCGCAGCCTGTGGACTGATGTATTTCACATGGAACCTATTATACATAATATATACTGCATAACATATTCTTGGTGCTGAGGGTTCTGTTACACAGGGTTTGAGAAATCTTCTTCTTAGATGCTACAGGAGGAACTGTTAAAACGTTCCTAATTAGATTGATTCTGGCAGCAATTCGATGCCAAAATGACATAGCCTTAGCTCTTGCATCGTCCGGAATAGCTGTGACATTGCTACCAGGTGGAATAACTACTTATTCGGCTTTGAAATTGCCATTGAACATACAATTCATTGAAACTCCCACGTGCAACATTTCCAAAGCATCCTGCATCGGAAAAGTATTGCAGAAATGCAAAGTTATTGTTTGGGATGAATGCACAATGGCGCATAGAAAATCAATCAAGGCTCTTGATCAATCATTGCAAGATTTGCACGGAAACATCAGACCTTTTGGGAACGCATTAACATTGCTTGCAGGAGATTTCAGACAAACATTACCTGTAATTCCTCGATCGACACCAGCGAACGAAATAAATGCTTGCATGAAATACTCTACTTTGTGGCGACACGTAAAGACATTAAAATTAACTACAAATATGCGTGTCGAACTGAAAAACGATCAATCAGCTGAGATATTCTCAAATCAACTGCTGGAAATTGGGAACGGAAAGGTGCCGGTTGATCTGACCTCAGGATGAATTTCATTGCCTTATAATTTCTGCAATTTAGTGGAGTCAAAAGAAGAATTGATTGAAAAAGTATTTTTTATTTAAACCAATTATAAGAATCATGATTGGCTGAGTGAATGAGCTATTCTTGCGGCCAAGAACAAAGACGTCTGCTAATTCAGTCTAACATTCAGAGTGAGGCAGTCACATACAAGTCCGTTGACACTGTTGTGGAAGTAGATGAAGCGGTTAATTATCCAACAGAATTTTTGAATTCATTCGATCTGCCAGGGATGCCATCGCACGTAGTGCAATTGAAAATCGCCGTGCTAATCATGTTGCGAAATATCAACCACCTAAAGCTTTGCAAGGGCACACAACATAAAAAAGTAGTAGTAGCAACAATCTTGACAGGACCTTTCAAAGGTGAAGATGTCCTTATTCCTCACATTCCTATGATTCCAACTGATAAGCTATTTAAATTTAAGAGATTGCAATTCCTAATTCGATTGGCGTTTGCAATCACCATTAACAAAGCTCAGGGCCATTCTTTAGAATTGTGCGGTTTAGATCTAGACACAGATTGCTTCTCACATGGACAATTATATGTTGCATGTTCTAGATTTGACAAACCAGACAATCTCTATATCTACACAGACAATGTAACAACAAAAAATATTGTATATCCACAAGCATTGTAAAATTAAACATATTAGAAGCATGCGTTTCCTTTTTTCTTAGCCACAGTAACGCATGGCCTGGTACAGCTAGTAAACAATAAAATTATAGTTACTCTTCAAAGGCACACGTATACAGGACAACACATAGCATGTCAATGAAAAATTCACTGAATTAATGGAACAACTGAACTATATGTCAAGCCACAGCATCTTTCAGACCCTATGGCTTGACATACATAAAGCAATTTATCTATTAGGCGTCCGTAATAGTCTTGTTTCCAGGTAACCATTTCTCACATAAGAATGGACAAGCTCAACTGCTTGAAACCAAAGACATAGACAACTAGGGTCTCCATTATGATGTAGTCAAAGGTATTTTGCCAACGGCGTGTCTACTTCATGAACTATACTGACTAGTGACTACACCTTATGACACAAAATGGGCAGATAGCCTTGCCAAGTACACGCGCATAGACATGCAGTTTAGATAAACCAAACCTTCCCATTTGCAGTTTAAAAACTCCCTGCTATTGTATTCAATACCAGTAATGACACTTGTTGCAACTCTGAACTCTGAGTGGTCACCACTGTTCCTTTGCAGCGCTGGGGTCCAAATCCCCCCCCCCCCAGGACAAAATCTGCAAGGAGTTTGTTTGTTCTCCATTGGGGTTTCCTCCCACACTCAAAAGATATACTGATATGGAATTTAGATTGTGAGCCTCAATGGGGCCTGTGATGATTTTGTCTGTAATACGCTGTGAAATTAAAGGCGCTATATAAAAGTAAAATAATAATAATAACACTCCTTGCAGGAGCCACATCCGAAGGTCCCATCCAAGTCGCTCATGTTCAGCCATCTGGCAGTAGATGCCTGCAGTACTAAATGACCATGCGACAAACGGTCCTTCAGGTTCATACCTTGTTTATATGTAATGGACGAGTAATCTGGTACCAAGCTTTCAATATCCCTGTCCACATCGTGCACCTCCTACAATTTTTTATCAAATCTATCATTAATTCTGATTTGTCGCTCCACATTTGTATGCTCATGAGGCACTAACAAATCATACCTGGATTGTCCCAGTACATAATCAAAGGAAGATCTCAACATGCCCTCTGCATATCCTTTCCTTAGGAATATTTTATTCAGATCCCTAGCTTTGGGGAAAAATTTGGAAATGACAAACAATTCCTGCTTAGATGGAAAAACTGTCGCTTTGGGATGTAGGATGGTAACCCTTACACCACCGGAGACTATTCATTAACATCCCTTTCCTGAAGGCCATAGTCATCAAGGTCTGTCTTTATTCTTCATGATGTTCAGATCCAAGAATCAAATTGTACATTCACAGATTTTAGAAGTAAGACGCAATCCCACTGTCCTCATACTGAGCTGATCAACAAATTCTTTAAAGGCCTCCTTTGATTCTAGAGAATCAAAATATTGTTGATAAATCGCAAGCAGAGTTATATCAACTTTGTCCTATCCAGTTCTGCAGTGGTTCAGAGAATACACTTCTCTGCTCCCATCAGTCCAGGAATACTGTTATGTGGCTCCATCTGTGGTCGGGTGGCAGCTCTAAAAAGGGCTACCACAGACAGGCTTTGCCCTGGTTACTCCAACTATCCTAGGTGAACCCTGGCCTTCATTCACCCTTTAACTCCTGTAGAGGTATGTGAACTTACACAGGGGCAATGGATTCAGTTCTTGGAGTAATTGTTGGCTGCTGTTGTGGACTGGCATGAATGGTCAGGTTGCTGGCTAAGTACCAGGAGGGAAGGGAAGACAAGGGTTAAATTTGGAAAACATGAGAATTGTCAGAGAAGGGTAAGGTCAGAAAGAGGTAAATATAGGCTGAACAGGAGCTAAACAAATTACATTAACCACAGCTAGTATTTACTAGAGTGGCAGTGGAAGACCAAGACTCAGGAGAGTAAATAGGGAGCAGCCCTGCCCAGGGCTCCCAGGTTGGAGAAAATCTAACAAGCCAGGAATTAACCCCAAACTTCCAAGCTGGAAGGGACCACAATCCCAATGACTACATCAGAGCTACTGTGTTGTTGGCTTACATCATCTAGGGACAGAGGCGGATACAGAGGGCGAAGGTACTGGTATGGATGTCATATCCTTCCCCTCTTATGAGGAGCCTCTGGACCCGAAGGACAAGGCTTGCTAGGGAATGATTCAGAGAACCCCCTAATAAGATTGTTGGCATTTATGTTATTAGCTGGCATCGAAGATTTTTTATTCTGATCCATAGTCTTTCTTGTGTACAAGGTATTGCAAGACCTCCTTTATTATCCAGGAATCAAGGATAATAGAATAAATGATTAACAGGGTGCACAGGCAAACAGTATGTCTTGAACAGGGATCTATGGAACACTTTGGGTATACAAAAGGAAGAAGGACGTTTTAAACCGAAGGCTACAGGGTTAACAATCTCAATAATTTCATAAGGACCAATTAATATGGATCCTAGCTTAGCAGAAGAAACCTTAACCCCTTAATGACCGCCAATACGTCTTTTAACTGACCTGAAATATAAGAGAATAGCATCACCATACAGGTGACAATCCAGCAGCTGTCGGCTGTCCACTATAGCTGACAACTTGCTGCATCAGCCACGATCAGTGTTGGCACAGTCCAAATCTGTATAACCCCTTAGATGCTGCCGTCAATAATGACTATATCATATAAATGGTTAACAGAGTGTGGGGGTTCCCTCTTTAACCCCATCGGCACCCTAAGATCATGATTCTGTGGTCCTGGTGTTTGCCATGGCAATTCACGAGCAAATAGTGGCCTTAGAGTCTGCGCATACACTGACCTGTTAAAAAGTCAGCGACATTTAGGTGGTAAAAATCAATTTTTTCATTCCTATCATGCCACTTTGTATTAATTCCTGAAAAGCACCTGAAGGGTTAAAAACTACCTGACTGCGGTTTTCAATATGTCAGGAATAGTGATGAGCGAATATACTCGTTACTCGAGGTTTCCTGAGCACGATCGGGTGTCCTGAGTGTTTTTTATTGCTCCGAGATTTAGTTTTCATCGCTGCAGCTGAATGATTTATTATTATTATTTATTTATATAGCACCATTAATTCCATGGTGCTGTACATGAGAAAGGGGTTACATACAAGTTACAGATATCGTTTACAGTAAACAAATTTACAGTGACAGACTGGTACAGAGGGGAGAGGACCCTGTCCTTGCGGACTTACATTCTATGGGATTTATAGCTACTAGCCAGCACAAGTACATGTGGGGGTTGCCTGGTTGCTAGGGAATCCCCACATGCAATCAAGCTGGCTAACAGATGTAAATCATTCAGCTGTGGTGAAGAAAACGAAATCTCAAAGCACTAAAACATACTCGTAGGACACCCGAGTGTGCTCAGGAAATCTCGAGTAACGAGTATATTCGCTCATCACTAGTCAGGAGATGTTGTTTTTAAAATGGTAACAGTTTTGGAGGTTTTCCAATATATGGGACCCCTAAAGGCACTTCAAACCTGGATAGGTCACTAAAAAAATAATTTTGTAAATTTCCTTGAAAAAATGAAAAATTACTGCTACACTTTTAAAACCTCCTAAAATGCTAACAAAATATAAAATAACATTTTACGAATGGTGCTGATGTAAAGCCGACATGTGGGAAATATTATTTATTAATGTTTCGCTATGGTATGACTATCTGAATTAAAGGAAGGGATAATGATTCATAGTTTGAAAATTGCTAATTTTTTTTACATTTTTGTCAAATTTCTGATATTTTTTTATAAATTCAAAACATATCAACCTAAATTTACCATTATCATAAAGTATCATGTGCCACGGAAAAACAATCTCAAAACCACTGGGATTTGTTGAAGCGTTCCCGAGTTATTACCACAAAGTACCACTGGTCAGATATGTTAAATTTTGCTCTGTCACTAAGGAGTTAACGTTTATATTTTTGGTGGATAACCACACTTTGTCCCCATCCTCAAAACCTGGCCCATCAGTGCATCTTCTATTTGCAGAAATCTGTTTGCCCAGTGCTTTTCTTAGTTTTTTTTTTTATCTTAAGGTACCGTTACACTAAACGACTTACCAATGATCACGACCAGTGATACGACCTGGCCGTGATCGTTGGTAAGTCGTTGTGTGGTCGCTGGGGAGCTGTCACACAGACAGCTCTCTCCAGCGACCAACGATCAGGGGAACGTTCGGCATCGTTGAAACTGTCAACGATGCCGAAGTCCCCGGGTAACCAGGGTAAACATCGGGTTACTAAGTGCAGGGCCGCGCTTAGTAACCCGATATTTACCCTGGTTACCATTGTTAAAGTTAAAAAAAACAAAACAGTACATACATTCCGATGTTTGTCACGTCCCCCTCCGTCAGCTTCCCTGCACTGACTGTGTCAGCACCGGCCGTAAAGCAGAGCACAGCGGTGCCTGAATGGCATGTGCAGGCTGACTATTGGTCTCTGGGTGGTAAGCAGCTGAAACCAGACAATTCTACATTGATCTGTTTTAGTGTGCAAAATATAAAAATACTAGCTGAAGAGCCCGGCGTTGCCTGGGCATAGTAAATATCTGTGGTTAGTTATAGCACGTCACTTCTCTTATTTTCCCATCACGCCTCTCATTTTCCCAATCACATCTTTAATTTTCCCCCTCACATCTCTCATTTTCTCCCTCACACCTCTCATTTTCTCCCTCACTCCTCTCATTCCCGCCTAACACTTGTCATTTCAACCTCACATCTGTCATTTTCCGATCACTACACTATTTTCCCTCACTCCTCTCATTTTGGACTCACACCTTTTCATTTTCACCTCACACCTCTCATTTTCACCTCAGTATATACATGTTTGTTATCTCCCTTATATATAGTATACACCTGTATGTCATCTCCTGTATATAGTATATACCTGTATGTCATCTCCCCTGTATATAGTATATACCTGCTGTGTGTCATCTCCCCTGTATATAGTATATACCTGTATGTCATCTCCTCCTATATATAGTATATACCTGTATGTCATCTCCTCCTATATATAGTATATACCTGTATGTCATCTCCTCCTATATATAGTATATACCTGTATGTCATCTCCTCCTGTATATAGTATATACCTGTGTGTCATCTCCCCTGTATATAGTATATATCTGTGTGTCATCTCCTCCTGTATATAGTATATACCTGTATGTCATCTTCTATAAATAGCATATACCTGTATGTCATCTCCTCCTGTATATAGTATATACCTGTAGGTAATCTGCTCCTGTATATAGTATATACCTGTGTCATCTCCTCCTGTATATAGTATATACCTGTATGTCATCTCCTCCTTAATATAGTATATACCTGTGTGTCATCTCTCCTGTATATAGTATATATCTGTGTGTCATCTCCCCTGTATATAGTATATACCTGTGTGATCTCCTGTATTAGACCTCGTTAACACGTTATTTGCTCAGTATTTTTACCTCAGTATGTGTAAGATAAATTGGCAGCCTGATAAATCCCCAGCCAACAGGAAGCCCTCCCCCTGGCAGTATATATTAGCTCACACATACACATAATAGACAGGTCATGTGACTGACAGCTGCCGTATTTCCTATATGGTACATTTGTTGCTCTTGTAGTTTGTCTGCTTATTAATCAGATTTTTATTTTTGAAGGCTAATACCAGACTTGTGTGTGTTTTAGGGCGAGTTTCGTTTGTCAAGTTGTGTGTGTTGAGTTGTGTGTGGTGACATGCATGTAGCGACTTTTGTGAGATGAGTTTTGTGTGGCAACATGTATGTAGCTACTTTTTGTGTGTCGAGTTGCATGTGACAGGTTAGTGTAGCAAGTTGTGTGCAGCAAGTTTTGCGCATGGCGAGTTTTGCGCGTGGTGAGTTTTATGTCTGGTGCCTTTTGAGTATGTGCAAGTTTTGTGTGAGGCAACTTTTGCATGTGTTGCAAATTTTGTGCATGTGGCAATTTTTCCGCATGTGCAAGTTTTGCGTGTGGCGAGTTTTCCATGAGGTGAGTTTTGCACTTGTGGCGAGTTTTGCGTGAGCCTATTTTTTGCATGTGGCGAGTTTTGCGCGTGGTGAGTTTTGAGCGGCGACTTTTGTGTTTCGACTTTTATGTGGCGAGGTTGGTGTATGTGTGGTGAAATGTGTGCTGAGGGTGGTATATGTGTTCAAACACGTGGTAGTGTGTGGCGCATTTTGTGTGTGTGTTCATATCCCCGTGTGTGGTGAGTATCCCATGTCGGGGTCCCACCTTAGCAACTGTACGGTATATACTCTTTGGCGCCATCGCTCTCACTCTTTAAGTCCCCCTTGTTCACATCTGGCAGCTGTCAATTTGCCTCCAACACTTTTCCTTTCACTTTTCCCCATTATGTAGATAGGGGAAAAATAGTTTGGTGAATTGGAAAGCGCGGAGTTAAAATTTCACCTCACAACATAGCCTATGACGCTCTCAGGGTCCAGACGTGTGACTGTGCAAAATTTTGTGGCTGTAGCTGCGACGCCTCCAACACTTTTCCTTTCACTTTTTTCCCCATTATGTAGATAGGGGCAAAATTGTTTGGTGAATTGGAAAGCGCGGGGTTAAAATTTCACCTCACAACGTAGCCTATGACGCTCTCAGGGTCCAGTCATGTGACTGTGCAAAATTTTGTTGCTGTAGCTGCGACGCTTCCAACACTTTTCCTTTCACTTTTTTCCCCATTATGTAGATAGGGGCAAAATTGTTTGGTGAATTGGAACGCGCGGGGTTAAAATTTCGCCTCACAACATAGCCTATGATGCTCTCGGGGTCCAGACGTGTGACTGTGCAAAATTTTGTGGCTGTAGCTGCGACGGTGCAGATGCCAATCCCGGACATACACACACACACACACACATACACACATTCAGCTTTATATAGTAGACTACACGCCTTGGAACCCACATAATGGATGGGCCCATGAAAATCCACTTCACAATATGCATTTTGTGCTCCATCCTCCTTTGTTTTATACGTTGGCAGGAAGATGAGCTCTGCTGATTATTCATATGCACCCCATAGCGCCTTGGAACCCACATAATGGATGGGCTCATGAAAATCCACTTCACAATATGCATTTTGTACTCCGTACTCCTTTGTTTTACACATTGGCAGCAAGGCGAGTCCTGATGCATAGTCAGTCATATGCACCCCATTACGCCTTTGAACCCACATACTGGATGGGCCCATGAAAATCCACTAGTATTTTTTAATGGCATGATTGTTCCCTCTTTGCACAATTATTTACAGGAGAATTTGGCAATTTTATTGTGTATTATATAGTGTTTTTAACACTAAGGTTCAGATACGGCTTTAAAAAAGGCTAATACTTGCAATACAAGGCAATTTTATTGCAAACTACAAAATTCAAGGAATAGTATGATTGAATAGTGTGAGTGCGTACACTTTTGCATATGTTAACATACATAGGTTAATAAGTACATATAAGGATTAAATAAATATATTGAGTACGTATATATGAAGACTAACTACATATAGTATACTTAGATCATCACCAAGAGGCTTTTAACCCCTTAAGACCCAAGGGTGGTTTGCACGTTAATGACCGGGGCCAATTTTTACAATTCTGACCACTGCCTATTTATGAGGTTATAACTCTGGAACGCTTCAAAGGATCCTGATGATTCTGACAATGTTTTCTCATTACATATTGTACTACATGATAGTGGTAACAATTATTCAATAAGACTTGTGTTTATCTGTGAAAAAAATAGAAATTTGGCAAAAATTTTGAAAATTTCGCAATTTTCTAAATTTGAATTTTTATGCCCTTAAATCACAGAGATATGTAAAACAAAATACTTAATAAGTAACATTTCCCACATGTCTACTTTACATCAGCACAATTATGGAACCAAAATTTGTTTTTGTTAGGGAGTTATAAGGGTTAAAAGTTGACCAGCAATTTCTCATTTTTACAACACCATTTTTTTTGTTAGGGACCACATTTCATTTGAAATCATTTTGAGGGGTCTATATGATAAAAAATAACCAAGTGTGACACCATTCTAAAAACTGCAACCCTCAAGGTGCTCAAAACCACATTCAAGACATTTATTAACCCTTCAGGTGTTTCACTGTAATTTTTGGAATGTTTAAATAAAAATGAACATTTAACTTTTTTCACACAAAATTTACTTCAGCTCCAATTTGATTTATTTTACCAAGGGTAACAGGAGAAAATGGACCCCAAAAATTGTTGTTCAATTTGTCCTGAGTACGCCGATACCCCATATGTGGAGGTAAACCACTATTTGGGCGCATGGCAGAGCTCGGAAGGGAAGGAGCGCTACTTGACTTTTCAATGCAAAATTGACTGGAATTGAGATGGGACGCCATGTTTGGAGAGCCCCTGATGTGCCTAAACATTGAAACCCCCAAGTGACATCATTTTGGAAAGTAGACCCCCTAAGGAACTTATCTAGATGTGTGGGGATCACTTTGACCCACCAAGTGCTTTACAGAAGTTTATAATGCAGAGCCGTAAAAATAAAAAATAATATTTTTTCACAAAAATGATTTTCACCCCCAATTTTGTATTTTCCCTAGGATAAAAGAAGAAATTGGACCACAAAAGTTGTTGTGCAATTTGTCCTGAGTACGCTGATACCCCATATGTGGGTGTAAACCACTGTTTGGGCACATGGCAGAGCTCGGAAGGGAAGGAGCGCCGTTTGACTTTTCAATGCAAAATTGACAGGAATTAAGATGGGACACCATGTTGCGTTTGGAGAGCCACTGATGTGCCTAAACATTGAAACCCCCACAAGTGACAACATTGTGGAAAGTAGACCCCCTAAGGAACTTATCTAGATGTACTGTGAGAGCTTTGAACCCCCAAGTGTTTCACTACAGTTTATAACGCAGAGCCGTGAAAATAAAAATTATTTTTTTCTGACAAAAATTATTTTTTAGCCCCCAGTTTTGTATTTTCCCAAGGGTAACAGGAGAAATTGGACCCCAAAAGTTGTTGTACAATTTGTCCTGAGTACGTTGATACCCCATATGTGGGGGGAACCACTGTTTGGGCGCATGGCAGAGCTCGGAAGGTAAGGAGTGCCATTTGGAATGCAGACTTAGATGGAATGGTCTGCAGGTGTCACATTGCGTTTGCAGAGCCCCTAATGTACCTAAACAGTGGAAACCCCCCACAAGTGACCCATATTAGAAACTAAACTCCTCAAGGAACTTATCTAGATGCTTTGTGAGAACTTTGAACCACCAAGTGTTTCACTACAGTTTATAACGCAGAGCCGTGAAAATAAAAAATCACTTATTTCCCACAAAAATGTTTTTTTTAGCCCCCAAATTTTTATTTTTCCAAAGATAACAAGAGAAATTCGAACCCAAAGGTTGTTGTCCAATTTGTCCTGAGTACACTGATACCCCATATGTTGGAGTAAATCCCTGTTTGGGCGCACGGGAGAGCTCGGAAGGGAAGGAGCACTGTTTTAGTTTTTCAACGCAAAATTGGCTGGAATTAAGATCAGACGCCATGTCGCATTTGGAGAGCTCCTGATGTGCCTAAACTGTCAAAACCCCCAATTCTAACTGAAACCCTAACCTTAGCCCCAACCCTAACCCTAGCCCCAACACTAGCCCTAACCCTAACGGGAAAATGGAAATGAATACATTTTTTAAATTTTATTATTTTTCCCTAACTAAGGAGATGATTAAAGGGGGTTTGATTTACTATTTATAGCTGGGTTTATTAGTGGATTTTTATGATTGGCAGCCGTCACAAACTGAAAGACGCTTTATATTGCAAAAAATAGTTTTTGCGTCTTCATATTTTTTTTTTTTAATTCGTTTGCGTCTCCATATTTTGAGAGCTATAAGTTTTCCATATTTTGGTCCACAGAGTCATGTGAGGTCTTGTTTTTGCAGGACGAGTTGACATTTTTATTGGTAACATTTTCAGGGACGTGACATTTTTTGATTGCTTTTTATTCCGATTTTTGTGAGGCAGAATGACCAAAAACCAGCTATTCATAAATTTCATTTTGGAGGGCGTTTATACCGTTCCAAGTTTGGTAAAATTGATAAAGCAGTTTCATTCTTCGGGTCAGTACGATTACAGCGATACCTCACTTATATCATTTTTTTATGTTTTGGCACTTTTATATGATAAAAACTATTTTATAGAAAAACTAATTATTTTTGCATCGCTTTATTCTGAGGACTATAACTTTTTATTTTTTCGCTCATGATGCTGTATCATGGCTCGTTTTTTGCGAGACAAGATGACATTTTCAGCGGTACCATGGTTATTTATATCCGTCTTTTTGATCGTGTGTTATTCCACTTTTTGCTCTGCGGTATGATAATAAAGCGTTGTTTTTTGCCTCGTTTTTTTTACCGCGTTCACTGAAGGGGTTAACTAGTGGGAAAGTTTTATAGGTTGGGTCGCTACGGACGTGGCGATTCTAAATAAGTGTACTTTTATTGTTTTTTTTTATTACTATTTAGATAAAGAAATGTATTTATGGGAACAATATTTTTTTTCTTTATTTAGGAATTTTTTTTTTTTTTAACACGTGAATATTTTTTTTTTACTTTATAACATTGCCCCAGGGGAGCATCATGTTATAGGGACAGATCACTGATCTGACACTTTCCACAGTACTGTGTCAGATCAGCGATCTGACATGCAGGGCTGCAGGCTTACCAGCACTTGCTCTGAGCAGGCGCTGGTAAGCCACCTCCCTGCAGGACCCGGATGTAGCCCCGCAGCCATTTTGGATCCGGGGCCTGCAGGGAGGAGGTAGGAGATACTCAGAGCAGCGCGATCACATCGCATTGCTCCGAGGGTCTCAGGGAAGCACGCAGGGAGCGCGCTGCCTGTGTGATGCTTCCCTATGCAGCCAAACCCTGAGATCATGTTTGATCGCAGTGTGCCGGGGGTTAATGTGCCGGGGCGGTCCGTGACCGCTCCTGGCACATAGTGCCGGATGTCAGCTGCGATAGTCAGCTGACACCCGGCTGCGATCGGCCGCACTCCTCCCGTGAGTGCGGCCAATCGCATATGACGTACTATCCCGTCACTGGGAATTAAGTCCCATGTCACTTCGGGATAGTACGTCATATGGGATTAAGGGGTTAAACATCATCCGTCTGGAATATCAGAGAAGCAACACCAAGGCAGAGAACCCCTGGGAGATTACCTACACTATGTAGTAACTCTAGTTTCACCCAGACCTTCAAGTGGCCACTTTTCAAGGTTGGATGAAACTGAGATATCATGGACTCATCAGACGAGGGGCCACAAACCCCTAGAAAATTAAAGCCAAAAGGATTTAGATCAAACCACCATCGGCATAGTTTCAGTAAACCTTAATGTTTTACAATGACAAACAGCAAACACATAGAGGCTTAGAACTGTTTGTGAAGTGAATAAAAAAACATTTATCAAGATTGTGTCACTATGAGCATTGTCTGTCACATCTGTAAATGTTTTACAAGAAATGAAGCTATGTGATTGTCTGAATGCATTGGGTATACAGTATTTAAATCTTGGTTACAAATCGCCATTTGTATATTCGCCATTTCTACATTTGAGGCAGCCAAAGTTATGACTCTCAAGGAGAGAAACTAATATAGTGGACAAAGCTATATTTTTAATGCACTACTGAGCCAAACTAACAGCATTGATTTTTCAAATTTACATGAAGTGTATTGTGTCCAATGTGAGCAACCAGGCAACACAAAAAGGAGCTTTTTAAGGGAGCTCTTTAAAGGTACACAAATGTTATGAAGTCTTTGCCAACAAGGATGTGGTTTCACCAATGTGGGGTACCTTTTTTAAAAATATACTAGTGCCATCGCAGGCCCCTTGCCCAAAATTCACCGGCCTATAACAGTACAAAGCACGTTCACCCTGGTGATCTAGTGGCAGTTAAACAAGAGACATTGCAGGAGACAGAGTTAAGAAGTAAGCCCATTGTAGTGGTGTGGGTCACTGACTTGTAATGCAGTGCATGAGCTGCCAAACAATTCCCCAATGGGGGTAACTTTTTTAAAGATACACTAGTGCCATCACAGCCCCCTTGCCCAAAATGCATCGTACAGAGCACATTCACCCTGGTGATCTAGTGGCAGATAAAGGACACAATGCAGGAGACAGAGTTAAGAAGTACTACCAATGTAATGTAATGCCCAATTCCCCAATGTGGGGTCCTTTCTTTACAAATTAAAATAGTGCCATCACAGCCCCCTTGCTCAAAATGCACCGTACAGAGCACATTCACCCTGGTGATCTAGTGGCAGGTGAAGGACACAATGCAGGAGAAAGAGTTAAGAAGGAGACCCAATGTAATGTAATGCCCAATTCTCCAATGTTGGGTCCTGTTTTTACTAAATAAAATAGTGCCTTCACAGCCACCGTGCCCAAAATTTACCGGCCTATAACAGTACAGAGCACATTCACCCTAGTCATCTAGTGGTTCTAGATGATGAGGATGAGATTAAGGCTGGGGTCACACTAGCGTATTGCATCCGATGTGAGACCATCGGATGCGATATGCTAATGACACTCGGCTCCTGCTCGCAGCAGAGCAGGAGCCGAGTGTCATGCGTCTGTGCTCCGATTTTCTCGCACAGGGAGGATCGGAGCACAGCTGCGGAGGAGGCGGAGAAATTAATTTCTCCATCTCCTCCATTGCTGGGGTCCGCTTATAGCGCACATCACTCGGATGATATCCGAGTGGTGTGCGCTGTCTCACTCGCACCCATAGGCTTATATGGGTGCGAGTGAGCCGACAGTTTTCCTCGGTCCGAGACAATCGCAGCATGCTGCGATTGTCTCGGACCGAGGAAAACGGCCGACAAAAAGTCGGCTGGTGGGAGCTGCCCCATATGGTAACATTGGTCCGAGTGCAATGCGATTTTTTATCGCATTGCACTCGGCCGTATTACGGTCTAGTGTGACCCCGACCTAAGGAGGAGGATAACAACAAACAGACCAAATGTGGAAGCGTATACCCATGTGTGGTTGTGAAGAGGTGCATACACCTCCCCAAAAGAGTGAATATATTTGAGATTATGTTTCGCTGTTTTCACATGGTGCTGTACAGGAGTCTTTCCCAATCCAGGCCTTGTTCATTTTTATAAGAGTCAGCCTGTCAGCATTTTCAGTTGACAGGCGGATACACTTATCTGTTATAATTCCACCAGCGGCACTAAAAATCCGCTCTGACAGAACACAAGCAGCAGGACAGGCCAGGACCTTCAAGGCATAGAGAGCCAGTTCAATGCCACGTGTCCAACTTGGATACCCAATAATTAAAAGGCACAGAGGAATCACGGATGACATTTGTACGATCTGCAAGGTACTCCCTCACCATCTTCACAAACATTGCACTACTTGTAACAGCACCACTTGCATCTGTGCCATCACGATGGGAGGGAGAAACCTGTCCCAGAACTTTGCCATTGTTCCCCTGCTTGAGCTGGATTGCACTTCTGTCTCTGTCGCTTGGACTCCTTGGTTGTACAACAAACTCTGACTTCTCCTGCCAGCGTTCTCACATGGGAATTTTCTAAGTAATCCTGCTACAAGGGCCCTCTGGTACTGCAACATTTTAGTATACCTCCCTGCCTCTGGTAGAAGAGATTGAAAGTTCTCCTTGTAGTATGGGTCTAGAAGTGTCACCAACCAGTAATGAGTGTCAGCAAAAATGTTTAGAATGCGAGGGTCACGTGAAACGCAGCACAACATAAAGTCAGCCATGCGTGCCAGACTGCTAACAGGCAAGACTACCGTGTCCTCACCAACAGGACGACTGACCATGCTGTCCTCCTCCTCCTCCCTGTCCTCAGGCCATCCCCGCTGAACAGAAGCTAATACAGATGTGTTTGTAGTACCCTCTATAGAGCATGAAAGTAGCTCCTGTTCTTCCTTCTCCTCCTCATTGCCTACCAATCCACGTTGAAAAGACATGAGGCTGGGCTGAGTGTAATCCCCCTATATGTTTCCTTGCTCCATGTCCTCGTGCTCCGCCTGCAATGCATCCTCTTTAATTGTGAGCAGTTTTTCAGAATGCTGAGAAGTGGGATGGTGATGCTAATTATGGAGTCATCATCACTCACCATCTTGGTGCAGTCGTCAAAGTTTTGGAGGATGTTACATATGTCTGACATCCATGTCCACTCCTGAGGTCTTATGTGTGGAGTCTCACCTGAAATTAGACAGCCTTGTTGATGTTGGTAGTTAACAACGGCCCTCTGCTGCTCACAAATCCTTTCCAACATATGCAGCATAGAGTTCCAGCGCGTGGGGACATCACACAAGTCGGTGAGCTGGAAGCTGAAAACACTGCTGAAGCATGGCAAGGGTGGCTGAAGCTGTAGCTGACTTTCTAAAATGGGCAGACAGATGGCGTACTTTCACTAGCAGATCCGGCAGCTCCGGGTAGCTTTTCAGAAAACGTTCAACCACGAGGTTAAGCACATGGGCCAAGCAAGGTACGTGTGTGAGCTCACCTTGCCTCAGAGCCGCCACCAGGTTACGGCCATTGTCACACATTGTGTTTATAGTACCGTCTATAGCGCATGAAAGTAACTCTTGTTCTTCCTCCTCATTGACTACCAATCCACGATGAGAAGACATGAGGCTGAACTGAGTGTAATAACCCTGTATGGTTCCTTGCTCCATGTCCTTGTGCTCTGCCTGCAATGCATCCGCTTTAATTGTGAGCAGAGAGGTTTTCAGAATGCTGAGAAGCCGGATGGTGATGTGAATTATGGCGTAATCGCCGCTCACCATCTTGGTGCAGTTCTCAAAGTTTTGGAGGATGGTACATCTGTGTAGTCTGAACTGAATATCGACGGCCTTGTTGATGTTGGTTGTCAACAGCTGCCCTCTTCTGCTCACAAAGCCTTTCCAACATAAGCAGCGTAGAGTTCCAATGCGTGGGGACATCACACACAAGCCGGTGAGCTGGAAGCTGCAAACGCTGCTGAAGCACGACAAGGGCGGGTGAAGCTGTAGCTGACTTTCTAAAATGGGCAGAGAGATGGCATCACCGCCAGAAAAGTAATTTTAGTAATAATTCATATATATATGAGGGCATAATCACCAAGCAATAGCATATGAATCAAATTAGTAAGGAGGCCATATAGCAATGTTCATGGCTAAAATGGTGCAACACAGACATAATGGCAGGCAGCCAGTTCAACAGCACAAGTGTGTGGTTACGGTATACTTACCTTAGGGAATGGGACACTGCTTCCCTAAGATAAGTGTACCATAACCACACACTTGTGCTGTTGAACAGGCTGCCTGCCATTATGTCTGTGTTGAACCATTTTAGCCATGAACATTGCTATACGGCCTCCTTACTAATTTGATGCCATCATATATCTATATTGACGGATCATTATATCTCTGGTGATGATGATGCCCACATATTTCTGGCGGTGATGCCATCACTTACATATAATTATTGAATATTGTAATAATGGCTCCATTCTGGCGGTGATGCCAATTTTTGATGGTGCCAAAGCATCTGAGTTTTTGGTAACCTCACCATCAATGTATATGCCATCATGTGTATGTAACTATTGGAACACCATAATAATGGTTCTATTCTGGTGATGATGCCCATATGATTCTGGCAGTGATGCCGATACTTGTCTTGATGACTAAGCATCTGAGGTTTCGGTAATTTTGCCATGAGTGTACATTACCCAGGCTACCAATATAAGGTATGATCTCTGAACAGGTGATCATATCCTTTATTTATATACTATATCAGTAGAGGTTTACAGTGTCATAAGATGTGTCTCCTGTTGAAGTGACAATATTTTCCTTTACCGTCTCAGATAATCTGCTAATGACGGAGACACCAAACTTTTCTATGATTATTCACTGCTGTATTTATAAATAATAATAATATTTAAAAGAGAGTATTATTTATTGTTTAATATATACATCCTTCTAAATCACTCATCCTTCCAGATTTGATATCACTCATAGTTAATACATTTCCTCAGATGGAATTTAACAAGGCTTACTAACGTCATTTTACATTGACAGCCATTAGCAGCAACAGCACATAAGTGTATCTATTCATTTTGTGCTTTTTTGTGGTGTGTTTTGGGTGGCGGCTTTGGTAGGTATACCTTTTAGGGTCTTTAGGGTCAGTCTACGTTGAGTGGGGCGCCATATCGTATCCCAGGGTGCCAACCTCTGCTGCAAGGAAGGGATTCCAGTAGGGCGAGGCACTTCTATCTTCCCTAGCCCTTTCCTTATTAGTGATTATCTGTATTTAACAACTACCTGATCCTATTTTGTGGGTTCCCTGCCATTGGTTGTTTGCTATGTGTGGTTTCTAGTCCTATATTTTAATTATTGTCATTAAAGAATATTTTTTAGGTCTTTTTTGTAATTCATAGGTTTTTCTTTTGATACTAGACCTGGGCCATCTTTTTTGTTTTTTTCTTCAGGTGCTGCAAATGGCCTGTTGGGGGTTATCGGCAGAGTCTTTAAAAAATAACCAGACTCAGGAAGATCTAACAGTTGGAATTGCTACTTCCCTCATGTTGGTGTTATGGGGAACGGATGGACGCCTTCTGTCTGTGGCCACCACACTGCTTCTTCCTGGCTGTTGTGGAGATATGCCTCCTTCCCCATTTGTGCTGCTGCACTCACTCCCTCCTGCCAGGTTGGGTCAATCACTATGTCATCCACCACCTCGTCTTCCACATCCGCACCCTGCTCCTCCTCCTCACTTTCTGGCAATTGTGTCTCATCATTGTCCACCTCTTCTGATACTTTCCCACCACGCCTGCACATGCGATATCATCTGTCCCCACTTAAAGTTGACCGGCTGAGAGTTCAGAATCTTGAAATGGAAAACTCAACAGCTCTTAGGGGGTGTCCAAGTGTAGGATCAGTTGTCTCAGGGCTCTCGGCATGGTGGAAGGAAGGAGGATCAGGGTGAGGAATATCCGGGCCACACTCACGGCTACTTAGACTTGACCATGTGGAAGACGTGGTGGTGGTGGTTTTCTAAGTGACTGGAAGCATTATCCGCTATCCAACCAACAACAGTGTCACACTGCTCTGGCTTCAATAGTGGTGTACTGCGGTCACCTAGAAACTAGGACAGGAAGGTCAAGCAAGAAGATGTGGGTCTTTGTTGTTGCCCACTTTCACCTTGGCCACGGCCTTGTCCTCTGCATGCACCATCATCATCACCACGTCCAATTCCCCGTCCCTTGCCCATTTTAGGCTAGTTTCACACTAGCGTTTACCTGATCTGCGGCAGGCTGCGGACTTCCTCCGTGAAGCCCCGCCCTCCACCGCACCTCCGCTGCTAGCTCTGCCTACATCTGCATGCAGCCCGCGTACCTATATTTAACATTAGGTACGCAGGTTGTGCGGCTGTATGCGGATTGTGCCGCATGCGTCGTTTTGACGATGCAGAAAAAAAAATGCTACAGGCTGCGTCCTACGCTGGTCGCCGCATCGTCAAAACGACGCATGCGGCACCATCCGCATACAGCAGCACGACCACCAAAACATGGTATCCATCCACAGACAGCTGTTTCGGGGTATTTGCCCCTCATCAGTGTGGAGTAGGTAACTGGCTATTAGGAGCAGTGCCTAGTAAAAAGCTGTGGTTGTTTCTTCCCGGTGAAAGACCTGGCTATTTATTGCTTGCATTGAGAAACACGTGATGGTGTCTCCGCAGCTTTTCTACATGCATTTGCATATTTCCCATCAGGGATGGGGCAGTGTTCTGGATCACTGCGTTGAGAAACACGTGATGGTGTCTCCGTGGTGTTGGATGTTTTGATCTCCCAGAGGTCATTCATCCTTATGTTTATAGTCTTTTTACTAGGCACTGCTCCTAATAGCCAGTTTCCTACTCCACACTGATGAGGGGCAAATACCCCGAAACAGCTGTCTGTGGATGGATACCATGTTTTGGCATAGGTGGTTTTCCTTTTTGGATGCTGCCCTTCCCGTGGTTGTTTCTAATCTGAGGTGATGACACCTGGCGCATGACGTCACCGGCCGATCTGTGAGCACACTCTCCGGCCATCGCTTGAATCCTCAGCCCTGGGCTCAGTGGGCTGGGTGTCTCAGGCCGCCTCAGTGAGCACACTCTCCAGCCAACGCCTGTATCCCCAGTCCTTGCCTGGTGTCTGAGGCCGCCTCAGTAAGCACACTCTCCGGCCATCGCCTGTATCCTCTGCCCTTAGCTGTGTGTCTGAGGCTGCCTCAGTGAGCACACTCTCCAGCCATCGCCTGCATCCTCAGCCCTTGGCTGGTGTCTGAGGCCGCCTCAGTGAGCACACTCTCCAGCCATCGCCTGTATCCCCAGCCCTTGCCCGGTGTCTGAGGCTGCCTCAGTGAGCACAGTCTCGAGCCATCACCTGTATCCTCTGCCCTTAGCTGGGTGTCTGACGCTGCCTCAGTGAGCACACTCTCCAGCCATCGCCTGCATCCTCAGACCTGGGCTCAGTGGGCTGGGTGTCTCAGGCCGCCTCAGTGAGCACACTCTCCGGCAACGCCTGAATCCTCAGCCCTGGGCTCAGTGAGCACACTCTCCAGCCATAGCCTGCACACTCAGCCCTGGGCTCAGTGAGGCTGCCACAGTGAGCACAATCTCTAGCCATCGCCTGCATCCTCAGCCCTGGGCTCAGTGTCTGGGGCTGCCTCAGTGAGCACACTCTCCAGCCATCGCCTACATCCTCAGCCCTGGGCTCAGTGGGCTGGATGTCGGAGGCTGCCTCAGTGAGCACTCTCCAGCCATTGCCTGCATCCTCAGCCCTAGGCTCCATGGGCTGGGTGTCTCAGACCGCCTCAGTGAGCACATTCTCCAGCCATCGCCTACATCCTCAGCCCTGGGCTCAGTGGGCTATGTGTCTCAGTGAGCACACTCTCCAGCCATTGCCTACATCCTCAGCCCTGGGCTCAGTGGGCTGAGTGTCTCAGACCGCCTCAGTGAGCACATTCTCCAGCCATCGCCTGCATCCTCAGCCCTGGGCTCAGTGGGCTGGGTGTCTCAGGCCGCCTCAGTGAGCACACTCTCCAGCCATCACATACATCCTCAGCCCTGGGCTCAGTGGGCTGGGTGTCTGAGGCTGCCTCAGTGAGCACACTCTCCAGCCATTGCCTACATCCTCAGCCCTGGGCTCAGTGGGCTGGGTGTCTGAGGCTGCCTCAGTGAGCACTCTCCCCAGCCATCGCCTGCATCCTCAGCCATGGGCTCAGTGGGCTGGGTGTCTCAGGCCGACTCAGTGAGCACACTCTCCAGCCATCGACTGCATCCTCAGCCCTGGGCTCTGTGTCTCAGGCCGCCTCAGTGAGCACACTCTCCAGCCATCGACTGCATCCTCAGCCCTGGGCTCAGCGGGCAGGGTGTCTCAGGCCGCCTCAGTGAGCACACTCTCCAGCCATTGCCTACATCCTCAGCCCTGGGCTCAGTGGGCTGGGTGTCTGAGGCTGCCTCAGTGAGCACACTCTCCAGCCATCGCATACATCCTCAGCCCTGGGCTCAGTGGGCTGGGTGTCTCAGGCCGACTCAGTGAGCACACTCTCCAGCCATCGACTGCATCCTCAGCCCTGGGCTCAGTGTCTCAGGCTGCCTCAGTGAGCACACTCTCCAGCCATCGACTGCATCCTCAGCCCTGGGCTCAGTGTCTGGGGCTGCCTCAGTGAGCACTCTCCAGCCATCGCCTGCATCCTCAGCCCTGGGCTCAGTGTCTCAGGCTGCCTCAGTGAGCACACTCTCCAGCCATCGACTGCATCCTCAGCCCTGGGCTCAGTGTCTGGGGCTGCTTCAGTGAGCACTCTCCAGCCATCGCCTGCATCCTCAGCCCTGGGCTCAGTGTTAAGGCTGGCAATCAGGCAACACAGCGTGCAGTAATCAGCGCACATACAGAGATCTGGCAATAACCAAAAACAATAGGACAAGCTCTGAGACGTGGAATCTCTGTAGACTGCAGTACCTAATCTATCCTCACACAACTATAAGCAGCAGTGGATTGCGCCTAACAACTACCTATGCAACTCGGCACTGCCTGAGGAGCTGACTAGCCTGAAGATAGAAATACAAGCCTGACTTACCTCAGAGAAATACCCCAAAGGAATAGGCAGCCCCCCACATATAATGACTGTTAGCAAGATGAAAAGACAAACGTAGGAATGAAATAGATTCAGCAAAGTGAGGCCCGATATTCTAGACAGAGCGAGGATAGCAAAGAGAACTATGCAGTCTACAAAAAACCCTAAAACGAAAACCACGCAAAGGGGCAAAAAGACCCACCGTGCCGAACTAACAGCACGGCGGTGCACCCCTTTGCTTCTCAGAGCTTCCAGCAAAAGTTAATAGCAAGCTGGACAGAAAAAACAGAAAACAAACTAGAAGCACTTATCTAGCAGAGCAGCAGGCCCAAGGAAAGATGCAGTAGCTCAGATCCAACACTGGAACATTGACAAGGAGCAAGGAAGACAGACTCAGGTGGAGCTAAATAGCAAGGCAGCCAACGAGCTCACCAAAACACCTGAGGGAGGAAGCCCAGAGACTGCAATACCACTTGTGACCACAGAAGTAAACTCATCCACAGAATTCACAACAGTACCCCCCTCTTGAGGAGGGGTCACCGAACCCTCACCAGAACCCCCAGGCCGACCAGGATGAGCCACATGAAAGGCACGAACAAGATCTGGGGCATGGACATCAGAGGCAAAAACCCAGGAATTATCTTCCTGAGCATAACCCTTCCATTTGACCAGATACTGGAGTTTCCGTCTAGAGACACGAGAATCCAAAATCTTCTCCACAATATACTCCAATTCCCCCTCCACCAAAACAGGGGCAGGAGGCTCCACAGATGGAACCATAGGTGCCACGTATCTCCTCAACAACGACCTATGGAATACATTATGTATGGAAAAGGAGTCTGGGAGGGTCAGACGAAAAGACACCGGATTGAGAATCTCAGAAATCCTATACGAAAACCACGCAAAGGGGCAAAAAGACCCACCGTGCCGAACTAACAGCACGGCGGTGCACCCCTTTGCTTCTCAGAGCTTCCAGCAAAAGTTAATAGCAAGCTGGACAGAAAAAACAGAAAACAAACTAGAAGCACTTATCTAGCAGAGCAGCAGGCCCAAGGAAAGATGCAGTAGCTCAGATCCAACACTGGAACATTGACAAGGAGCAAGGAAGACAGACTCAGGTGGAGCTAAATAGCAAGGCAGCCAACGAGCTCACCAAAACACCTGAGGGAGGAAGCCCAGAGACTGCAATACCACTTGTGACCACAGAAGTAAACTCATCCACAGAATTCACAACAGCTCAGTGTCTGGGGCTGCCTCAGTGAGTACACTCTCCAGCCATCGCCTGCATCCTCAGCCCTGGGCTCAGTGGGCTCGGTGTCTCAGGCCGCCTCAGTGAGCACACTCTCCAGCCATCGACTGCATCCTCAGCCCTGGGCTCAGTGTCTGGGGCTGCCTCAGTGAGTACACTCTCCAGCCATCGCCTGCATCCTCAGCCCTGGGCTCAGTGGGCTCGGTGTCTCAGGCCGCCTCAGTGAGCACACTCTCCAGCCATCGCCTGCTTCCTCAGCCCTGGGCTCAGTGGGCTCGGTGTCTCAGGCCGCCTCAGTGAGCACACTCTCCAGCCATCGCCTGCTTCCTCAGCCCTGGGCTCAGTGTCTCAGGCCGCCTCAGTGAGTACACTCTCCAGCCATCGCCTGCATCCTCAGCCCTGGGCTCAGTGGGCTCGGTGTCTCAGGCTGCCTCAGTGAGTACACTCTCCAGCCATCGCCTGCTTCCTCAGCCCTGGGCTCAGTGGGCTCGGTGTCTCAGGCCGCCTCAGTGAGCACACTCTCCAGCCATCGCCTGCTTCCTCAGTGGGCTCGGTGTCTCAGGCCGCCTCAGTGAGCACACTCTCCAGCCATCGCCTGCTTCCTCAGCCCTGGGCTCAGTGGGCTCGGTGTCTCAGGCCGCCTCAGTGAGCACACTCTCCAGCCATCGCCTGCTTCCTCAGCCCTGGGCTCAGTGGGCTCGGTGTCTCAGGCTGCCTCAGTGAGCACACTCTCCAGCCATCGCCTGCTTCCTCAGCCCTGGGCTCAGTGGGCTCGGTGTCTCAGGCTGCCTCAGTGAGCACACTCTCCAGCCATCGCCTGCTTCCTCAGCCCTGGGCTCAGTGGGCTCGGTGTCTCAGGCCGCCTCAGTGAGCACACTCTCCAGCCATCGCCTGCTTCCTCAGCCCTGGGCTCAGTGGGCTCGGTGTCTCAGGCCGCCTCAGTGAGTCACCATCTGTGCTTCCCAATCCTAAAAGAATGCAACTTTCCTTAGATAGTCTCAGCACGCTGCAGGGCTCGACCATACCACCCAAAAGGGGGCCGCGGCTTCGGAGTTCGCTTTTCACACTACGTAAGGCTTAGACCCTGCCTGGACTGTGACGTGAGAGGCTGGAAGCTCAGCACAAGCCCTTGTACGCGTGATAACACAGCGTGTGACGGGAGAGGCAGTGAGGCCACCCCCGTGCCGCACATGGTACGCTCCGGCGGAGAGGCTGCGCTGCCCGTACAATAGCACTGAGCCATCAGCTGCTCCTCCACATTTGGAGCTGGGGATCTTCTCCTCAAGTTTCTGGGAGCCGCCGGATCTAGCGGCTGGAGGAGGAGCAGACTAGATCTCCCCAGTCACACGGCAGCAGATCCTGGCGCTCTGCTGGGCAGGGAGGGGCTGGACAATACTCTTCTTCCCTCCCTGGTGATGAAGGGCTTTCTTTCCAACTGTTAATCGGATCCTGTTGCCCTTAGGAATGAGCCTGCACCAGAGAAGCAGATCCTGATCTCGCCCATCGCTGCAGAGGATCAGTCACTGGCCAGTGTGCCCGCCGAGGACATGGACGCGCTGCCACGCGAGGGTGCCACACAAGGTATGGGGCATCTGCCAGTCCGGGTGGGTGAGGCTGCAGATACATGCCCTGCGGATAGTCCTCATGGACAATAGCCGGATTCAGGCGCTCTCCCCCTCCTGCAGGCCAACAGGCTGTTTCTGTGAAAGATATGGCTTACAAGCCCGCAGCTGCTATTTCCTAAACTTTCTAGGTTTTCTTCTTGGTACAGTGTGATGGTAACTATTCCGCCATTGTACAGGAGTGATCAGTTAGAGATGAGATGATGTTCCTGTTGTCCCATCTGCAGGCCTGGGTGAGGGTCCCATCCCATCAGTATGTGTCTGTCTACAAGAGTGTGTGCAGTGGTGGTGGCCTCTAGTGTGCGCAGCGCTGTCCTGTGACGTTACAGGCCAGCGCCAATGTTTGCACTGATTTCTGCTGGTGCCTCTCCCAGACCATCAAACAGAGGAAAGCTTTACATTTAGTGTTTTTGTTTGTTTCCATATCAGAACTATCCCCTTTCCAAGTTGAGAAGAAAGATTAGCGGGGGCCACGTCCATATTCCATGGCCGCCAGGCTCGAGCACTTCGAACCTCCTACTATCCGTGGCATCCCCTGCACTTATCATCATAAGGGCCTGCTAACCAGAAATGGCTCTGGGGATGTCACCGCTTGTAGGAGGTTCACAGCCCACTGACCACGGGCTACCAACATGGCTGCAGGACCAGGTTCCTGTGACTCCATAACACCGGCTAGCACTTGTGCATCTCTCCATTAATATCACATGGTCACCCATTGTGTTCAGCGTTAGAGTGAATGCCATTCTTTGTAGCGTTTAACTTATTATTATTATTTATTCCATTACTTCACCTTGTAATGAGTCTGAACAGGCCCCAACCTGTGATGTTGATTGATGGGACAAGCAGTTCCTTCCCTAGAAGAAAAATCTTTTTAAAGGGGTTTTCCCATTTCAGCATTCTGTCTGCCATGGTGCATGTGTTATAACAATAGAAACAGCAGGTCCTCGCCCTCCCAGGTCCAGCATGCTTCTACAGTGACTGTTTACCTGGCCGCTGCTGTGACTTCACCAGCGCTGCAGCCAAACACCGTGCTCATCAGCTCATGCTGTCTACATTGGCTGCTTACGTTATTTTTTACAGGCGTGCTGAAAGAGGAAAACCCCTTTAAGCGTTGGCACAGGAATATGTATCTCGGAGGCTCTGTTGCCTGCTTCTACCACGTTTGCCTTCACAGAGTGGTGTCATGACCTGCACATCGTTTTTATAAAGATATACACCACCTGGTACAGTGAGCATTAAAGGGGTTATCCAGAACTTTAGCGTTGATGGTCTCTAAGGATGGGTCATCAATGTCTGATCGGAGTGGGTGCAACACCCAGTATCCCTGCCAATCAGCTGTTTTCGGTGTCGGTGTTGAGGAGCTGCAGAGCACAATGCCATCGGTTGCATAGTGACCATTGCCGGGTACGTCACATCCACCCCTATAGATGTGAATAGGTGGCGGATATGCAGTGCTCGGCCGCGGCCACTATACCGTTGGCACAGCTGTGCTATGTAGCTCTGCATCTGGGCAGTTCTGGCCAACAATGGGAACAGCTGATCGGCGATCCTTGCACCTCCACGTACATATCTTGGGCATAGACCATCAATGTTAAAGTCCCGGACAACCCCCTTTAAAAAGTATGGAAAATGGTGCTGACCATGACATGGCGTTGAGCACAAGGGTCCTCTTTGACAAATGTGGCGACTGCCATTGTTCTGTGTTTTCGGTTGGGTGATAACTGCACGAACAGTACAGTAATGAGTGAGATCTAATTGTCGTTACTGAAAACCAAGTCACCGGGGCTGTGGAGTCCGAGGTTTGGCTTACCGACTGCACAGCCCTGCAGGTAACCAATAGAAACCTGCCGCAGATTGGCTCTTGGGGTAGTGTATTTCTGTCATGCACATAACTTGCGGCTATACTTGTATCATGCGTGGGCAAGTCTGAAAGCACACTGAGAAGAACTGGTCAGAGATCTCGTCACCGGCGTCTGCATCTTTGTTCCCACCCTTGTTGTTTTGTCTGTTTCATAGCTGTGAAGGAAAGAAAACTGCACTAAGGAGAAGTGTGTGTAAGTGACCTGTGGTCATGCAGGGATCGCGCTCAGTAGCCCATGTTTTGGCACTGTAGATTACAGCACTGGCCTGCACAAAAGTCCGCCATAAATCAATTTCTTCTACTGATAGATTGGCATTAGTTCAATATTTACTGAATGTAGCTTCTGGCTTCCTTGTGGTTTTCTCTGCTGTGCCCTTGTATGTCTTCCTGGAAACTTGTTTATGTCTGTTGCCCTTGGATACGACGTATGGTATGCCACTGCTTCGAAGAGTGGGAGAGGCTGCAAAGCCATCTTATCTGCAGCTAGAAAAGGCATCACTGTCTGTGACTAATAATCCAGGCACATGTCTGCCGACGTGGAAGAGCCATAGCTATATATACATGTAGATATGAGTCTGTACTAGTACATGGCACTGTCGATTCCAATAACTCAGAAAATTGGGTTTAGTTCCTACACCTGCCAGGAAGAAGCTGAAGAGTAATAACGTGCGAAGGTCTGCGCACGGACCGCTGGCACGTTCAGCTTACATGGCAATGAAAATACCGTTACTCCATCCCTGGGTGAAGGAAGGGGGAACGTTCTTCACGTTACATAATCACTGTCATTCTGCCATATGCAGGGAAAATGAAAGGTTTCTGTGCCCAACATCTGCTTGTGGCACATAATGTTGATTTTATTTGTTTGTTGTAAATGGCATTTTTGTTGCCACTTTATTGTGACATATAAATCTGAAATATTGGCCGCCAGGGCGTATATGCATGGCAGGCTTGTGTGCTTATTAAGGCAGCAATGTAGTATTCTAAAAAGGTGCATTCGTATAGGGCTGAAAAGCACATTAGTAAGGAAAACAATGATATCACACCTTTCCATTGCTCCTAGCAGGAAATGGATGATCTGTCGGATCAGATGTCTGAGGTGCGAGCTGTAATATAATAGGCCTATGCTGTCATATTCCCAATGTAAGCTTCCCATACACAATAGGTCTGTCAAGAGAGAATTCAGTGGACAGCTATTTCTCGTATGCAGGAACACACGGCTTGGCCAAATGTACCTGAGTTCTATGAGCGAGCTGCTGCTAGACCCCTCTGGCATTAACTTATCTCCCAGACTATGAAAGGATCATCCATTAGAAACCAGACATGGCAGATCCTTCCCTACCCCAACATTGAGGGTTCAGGTTTTGGCAGGTTCAGCCTACTTTAATCTAATGTGTATTGGACCTTTACATATTTTTGGCATGTTCATGTTTGATAGATGCGGTCCCACCTTTTGGGACATGCACGTTCATAAAATAAGAGGGTCCTCTGATCTGCCTTGTGTGGTAACCACCACAGATACAACTAATTTTCCTTTTAACTTCTGTGTGTGCTTCTCTTCATTTTTAAAAAAAATTTTTTGAGTTGCAAAAAAAACTGAACATACATTCTACTTCCATAGCAGCTAGTATAGAAAACCACCCAGATGTACAGCTACCTCTCCATTAATTTACATGGTCTACGCTATGGCAAGTGGCCCCCAACATTTAAAGCCTACTATCCTACAAATATTTCACCTACTATCCTACAAATATTTTGCCTACAAATATCTGTATGATTAAACATTTGTACTTTTCACACAGGGGTGCACACGGTCAGTAATCGGCAGCGCTTTAGAAGTCGCACATGTCCGCTACATCCAAACAGTGCCGGCTATTGAATACAGGTGAATCCGCATGTGTTCGTTGAACCTTGCGAAATCACTGCGTCCAATACATTGTACGGGTGACTCACGTCTCCGCAAGATAAATAGACATGCTGCAGTCTGGAAAGATGCGCCGCATGTCCGTCTTTGCAGGTGATCAGCTGGCGTCAGTGCATACATAGTGGAGATGGGATTTCTTGAAATCTAGAGATTTCCCGAGCACGCTCGGGTGTTCTCCGAGTATTTTTTAGTGCTCGGAGATTTAGTTTTCCTCACCTCAGCTGAATGATTTACATCTCTTAGGTAGCGTAATTACATGTGGGGATTCCCTAGCAACCAGGCAACCCCCACATGTACTTATGCTGGCTAACAGATGTAAATCATTCAGCTGCGATGAGGAAAACTAAATCTCCGAGCTCTAAAAAATACTCGGAGGACACCCAAGCGTGCTCGGGAAATCTCAAATAACGAGTATATTCGCTCAACACTATTGAAATCCCATCCACTATGCTGTAACATCTGGGCGCTGCGTAGGTACGCAAGGTCCAACCCGCAGCATTTACTGACCGTGTGTACCTACCCTCAGAGGTAGATTCCATTTTGCAGTCACTCAGAATTGTTTAGTTGGCCTGAAGGAGACTGATCAGGGAGTATCATCCATAGATGTGTGCTAGATCCATTGGGATAAGTAATTGGGACACCTGTCCCTCATAGAATATATAAGGATACCTTTCCAGTTATTTAGTACACCTGCTGGGAGCAGCTTGATTTAGGGACAGAGACCTTGATTCCAGTTATAAATCCCTTTATGGGCCTGCATGCTGTCATTTTGATAAAATCCTTGTTTTTTTTCTGCTGCAGGTCTAGCAGTTCTCTGAAGGCCGAGTTCTGTATAACCCCACTCACCCCACTGATTGGCGGCTTTCTGTGTACACTGTGCAGAAAGCTGTCAATCACTGGTGATGGCGGGGTTATACATTGCCTGTGAATATACAGGACTACCTTGCAGTTGGCCAAGTAGTCCTCTAGTGAAAATCTGCTGATAAAATGGTGATTTTTATCAAAGCTGCAGCAATCAAGGCTTCAGTCTCTACATTATGCTTATATTAGGTGGCAAAAACCTGGTGATAGATTCCCATAGAACGTTAGAAGACAGCCGAATTGAGAGGAGAAAGTAGCACACTTGGGACCTGACTCCTGGGTTTGCTCAGTCCCTAAAGTTTAGAAGAAACAATTTATTTGCAAATTTAGGCTACCAGAAGTGAAATCGTTTATGCGGCTTTTCTCTGCGTCAGTAAACAGTATTGCTTGCTTAAAGATACATACAGTATTTACAAGGCAGACTGCTGGTATACCTATTGTACAGCCAAGCAAGCGGCAGGTGTCTGAAGTGTATTGTCGGCACTAGATTAGCACTGATGAGCCATATTCTAGTGGTCTGTTAGTTTGTATTGAGCCCCAAATCTGTAATCTACCCCATAGGAACATTTACAGACAACTTTAACTTCCATTTTCTCAGTTTCGTGTAGATGAGTCTTGCCTTTAACTCCTACACCACTTTGCAAGATATATGCTGAGTGTGCATAAAGGAAGTAACGAAGCAGGAATAAGTTGGTGACCTGTTCTGCTTTTCTGCTACAGTTTGCAAAGTTTCATGAAAAAATAGAATTAGTTGCAAAATGCCATCTAAATTCCAAATCTAGGAAAAATATGCAGCATGGCAAAATAGCATCCAGAAAGTAATTACGGTAATTTGGTATTGGAGCTAAAATAATAGTCTAATCCAGTTGTTCCAAAAAGTGTAGAATAAGTACTCGTCATAAACAATGACTTATACTCCAACCCCCTGTAATCTGCAATTAACTCTGATCAGGTGAGATGAGACTGATCTGATGTTACCTATACACAACACAGTACATGGGGATGGATTCCTATGCAGTCCTAAACTGTGTAGATGTGAATCCAGCTCTGGGGTGAGGAGAAAAAACTTGGTAGAAAGCTCAGCACCATCTATCTGAATCTCCCAGTTCCCGTCTTCTCCCTTTTGCTTCTCACCCCCATCTGTGTAATCTGACAATTCATCTGGCAGTTCATCTTGTCGTCAGCAAGATACTGTTGAGTGGATGACAAAAAGGCAAGGGAGAGGGAAAGAAGTGGCTCATAAGTGGAGAAAGAAGCAGAATTCTCTGATCGCATGTACTATTGATTTACGCAAAGGTTGGTGAAAGTACACTTCCCTTATAACATGTTTCTCCTTCACATAAGTAGTAAATTTATGAGTATGGTACATCTGCCGGGTCGCCCACCAATCCTGAGAACGGGGGTTTTGAAGTCCCCCTGTGTGAATGTGATGGTGGTGTGGATAGATTATAAATGTAGCTAATGGGGAAGCCCTTTAAGTATCCATAGCATATTGTATTGAGAGGAATCAGAAATGCTAGCTGATGTAAGAAGGCTCAAGGAACTGTTTTGTCACTGATGTTGGAGCTCATATTCTTGTTCGAGGAAGAATTGGAATAAATGGGGATGTTTTGAAATAATCATATACCAAAAACTGTGTTTTATAGTGTTAAAGGGGATGGCCTGGACTTTTACATCCACGGCCTATCCTTAGGCTGGTTCAATATCTGATTAATATTCTAGTAGCTGTGGCCTAGTACTCCATATATTGCCCCTAAGTTGAATTACTAGAGGGCAGATGTACAGTAACTAAGCCGATGACGGAGCTGTGCTGTGTTGGGTGCAACCACACCACCACCAATCAGATATTAATGGTCAGCAATTTAAAGGTCCCAGACATCTCCTTTAAATGAACAGCGTCTGGAATGCATGCAATAGGCCCAGTTTACACTGGCATCATTTAATTTGTAATAGAAACCATGGTGTTGTGCCATTCCCATCATTCAACAAGTGTGTGACGGGCTGCAATTCCTTAGAGCAAGGCAGCAAGAATAGTGACTGAATCCCTGATGGAGCTACTAATAGTTTTTAATAGTAGCAGATTTATTATTTTGCTGCTTGTTGCCTTAATGAGAGGTACATAAATACTGTTGACATGGAGAGGCATTGTGTTGTATAGCCGATAGAATATCAGGTGAGCACTTTAGTATGTTGACTTAATATTTAAATTTATATATTTCTGTTTTATACACCCCGCCCCAGCAGCAAACATGGCGGAGGAGTTGGTTTTCTCCTGTCAGATAACTGCTCCTTCACCCCAATCCCACTGCCACCCTCTGTTACCCTCCCTTCCTTTGAGGTGCACTCTATGCGCATCTATGCCCCCACCAACCTCCAACTGGCTGTCATTTACCGCCCCCCAGGGCCAGCCACCACCTTCTTTGACCACTTCACCACCTGGCTACTTCATTTCCTTTCTGCGGACATTCCCACTATCATCATGGGCGACTTCAACATCCCCATTGACACTTCCCTCTCAGCTGCCACTAAACTTCTAACTCTCACTTCCTCCTTCGGCCTCACTCAATGGTCTTCTGCAGCCACTCACAAAGACGGTCACACACTGGACCTCATCTTCACCCGCCTCTGCTCTCTATCTAACCTCTCTAACTCACCTCTTCCACTCTCTGACCACAACTTTCTCACATTCTCATCTCTCTCCACTCCATGTCTACAATCCCCACCCCACAAACTTTCACACCCTCGCAGAAATCTTAAACATCTTGACCTACATTCATTCTCTGAATCCCTCCTCCCCCTCACAGGCATAAGTTCCGTACACAATGCGGATGACGCTGCTGCTCTATATAACACCACAATAGCTGTAGCTTTGGAATCTGCTGCCCCACTTACACATACCAAAGCTCGCAAATCAACAGACAGCCCTGGCACACCAGCCTGACCAAAGAACTGAGGCGAGCTTCTAGGGCTGCTGAGCGCAGATGGAAAAGATCCCACTCTAACGAGCACTTCATCGCATTCAAACAGTCCCTCACTACTTTCAAGACCACACTCGCCACAGCTAAACAAACGTACTTCTCATCTCTCATATCCTCTCTCTCTCACAACCCTAAACAGTTATTCAACACCTTCAATTCTCTCCTCCGTCCTCCAGCACCTCCTCCCTCCCCACTTATCTCCGCTGAAGACTTTGCCTCATTTTTCAAGCAGAAGATTGATAGCATTAGAGACAGTTTTGGTCAACAACCCCCAGAGCCCTTCCTCCCGATTTCCCAGCCCTCCACCTCCAAAACCAACTTCTCCACCATTACAGAAGATCAACTCTCCACTCTACTCTCAAGATCGCATCTCACCACCTGTGCACTTGACCCACTCCCATCCCACCTCATCCCAAACCTCACCACAGTCTTCATCCCAACCCTAACCCATCTCTTCAACCTATCACTAACAACTGGTGTTTTCCCCTCAAGCTTTAAACATGCCTCCATCACACCTATCCTCAAAAAGCCCTCTCTTGACCCATCCTCTGTATCTAGCTATCGCCCTATCTCACTTCTCCCCTTTGCCTCCAAACTACTGGAACAACACATTTACCTTGAACTGTCCTCCCATCTCTCTTCTTGCTCCCTCTTTGACCACCTACAATCTGGCTTCCGGTCACACCATTCTACCGAAACTGCCCTAACTAAAGTCACCAATGACCTCTTAACCGCCAAGAGCAAGCGACACTACTCTGTCCTCCTCCTCCTCGACCTGTCGGCTGCCTTTGACACAGTGGACCATTCCCTATTATTACAAACCCTCTCATCCCTTGGCATCGCAGACTTGGCCCTATCCTGGATCTCATCATACCTAACAGACCGGACATTCAGCATCTCCCACTCACACACCACCTCCTCACCTCGCCCCCTATCTGTCGGAGTCCCACAAGGTTCAGTCCTTGGGCCCTTGCTCTTCTCCATTTACACCTTTGGCCTGGGACAGCTCATAGAATCTCATGGCTTTCAGTATCACCTCTATGCTGACGACACACAGATCTACATCTCTGGACCAGATATCACCTCCCTTCTAACCAGAATCCCTCAATGTCTGTCCACTATTTCATCCTTCTTCTCCGCTAGATTTCTGAAACTTAACATGGACAAAACAGAATTAATCATCTTTCCCCCATCTCAAGCGACCCCCCCAACGAACCTATCCATTACAGTAAATGGCTGCCCACTCTCCCCAGTCCCACAAGCTCGCTGCCTCGGGGTAATCCTTGACGCTGATCTCTCCAAGCCCTTTCCACTTCCTGCCGCTTTCAACTCAAAAATATTTCACGAATCTGTCATTCCTCATCCATGAATCTGCAAAAACCCTAGTCCATGCCCTCATCATCTCTCGCCTTGACTACTGCAACCTCCTGCTCTGTGGCCTCCCCTCTAACACTCTCGCACCCCTCCAATCTATTCTAAACTCTGCTGCCCGACTAATGCACCTGTCCCCCCGCTATTCCCCGGCCTCTCCCCTCTGTCAATCCCTTCACTGGCTCCCCATTGCCCAGAGACTCCACTACAAAACCCTAACCATGACGTACAAAGCCATCCACAACCTGTCTCCTCCATACATCTGTGACCTCGTCTCCCGGTACTTACCTACCCGCAACCTCTGATCCTCACAAGATTTCCTACTCTACTCCCCCCTTATCTCCTCTTCCCACAATCGTATACAAGATTTCTCTCGCGTATCACCCCTACTCTGGAACCCTCTACCACAACACATCAAACTCTCGCCTACCATCGAAACCTTCAAAAAGCACCTGAAGACCCACCTCTTCAGACAAGCCTACAACCTGCAGTAACCACCTATCGACCAAACCGCTGCATGACCAGCTCTACCCTCGCCTACTGTATTCTCACCCATCCCTTGTAGATTGTGAGCCCTCGCGGGCAGGGTCCTCACTCCTCCTGTACCAGTTATGACTTGTATTGTTTAAGATTATTGTACTTGTTTTTATTATGTATACCCCTCCTCACATGTAAAGCGCCATGGAATAAATGGCGCTATAACAATAAAAAAAAAATAATAATAATAATAATACACACAAACCATTTTTTATGTGGACAGCCCCTTTAAACTGTTCTGTCTTTGCTTTGACACAACGGAAGAAGGGGTTCTAATATAAGGTTTAGTTTATTCGTTTTATTGACAACACCTTAATGTACTGTCTTCTAACTGTGCAATGAACAATTCTTCATCTTGCTCCTTCTGAAGAGCTGTCCCAAGGATGAACGCTCTGCTGCTCCCGTATTCCAGCACTGAATGTTTTATTATCTGACAGCTAGGCTTGCTGTGCCAGGACACCCCATGTGTTGTAGACCACTATCTGCTGGCACCAGCTGCTTTGAAGGAGATCACTTACCAGCTTACTGTGGGCATGGGGACACGTTTGGAAAAGATCAAATCTGTAGTATAACCCCAAGTCTCAAAAAGTTGTCACACTGTGTAGTATGTAAAGAAAGCAATAATTTATAAATATTTTATAGTCAAATTTTATTCACAACATAACATAGAACATAGATCGCAAGTTGAAGGTTGGACATTTTTCCATTTAATTTGGAAAAAAAAGACTCATTTAGAAAATGGCAAAAGATTAGAAAAATTATAACAAATAGATGGAGGGTCAATTTTTAAACAATCTCATTACTGTGTCTAAAGAGATCATGTTAGAGAGGCAGCGTCTCTCAGAAACCAAGATGTCAGAGGTTCACCAATCTGAACAACTGTGTCTATAAATTGTGGAACAAGTTTAGAAAAATATTCCTCAATGTAAAACTGCAAAGGCTTAGAATATCCCACCATCTTCAATACTTAATATCAAAAGATTAAGAGATTCTGAAGAAATCCATGTTTACAAGGGACAAGTCCAATGGGCAATATTGAGTGGTTATGAGCTTATGGGCCTTCAAGATGGTATTGCATTAAAAATGGACATGATTCTGTTGAGAAAATGGCTGCATAGACCTAGAAATATTTCCAGAAATTGTCTATGAACTTCATTTGCCGCAGAAGTCACAGGGGCAAGTTAAAGCTTTATCGCCAGAGAAGAAGCCATGTATAAATACAATATGAAAATGTTGCCATCTTCTCTGGGCCAAAGCTTATTTACAGTTATATGAAAAAGTTTGGGCACCCCTATTAATCTTAAGCTTAATGTTTTATAAAAATAGTTTTTTTTTTGCAACAGCTATTTCAGTTTCATATATCTAATAACTGTTGGACACAGTAACGTTTCTGTCTTGAAATGAGGTTTATTGTACTAACAGAAAATGTGCAATCTGCATTCAAACAAACTTTGATAGGTGCATAAGTATGGGCACCCCACCAGAAAACTGACAATATTTAGTAGATCCTCCTTTTACAAAAATAACAGCCTCTAGTCGCTTCCTGTAGCTTTTAATGAGTTTCTGGATCCTGGATGAAGGTATTTTTGACCATTCTTCTTTACAAAACAATTCCAGTTCAGTTAAGTTTGATGGTCGCCGAGCATGGACAGCCCTCTTCAAATGATCCCACAGATGTTCAATGATATTCAGGTCTGGGGACTGGGATGGCCATTCCAGAACAGTGTAATTGTTCCTCTGCATGAATGCCTGTGTAGATTTAGAGCAGTGTTTTGGATCATTTTCTTGCTGAAAGATCCATCCCCTGTGTAACTTCAACTTTGTCACTGATTCATGAACATTATTGTCAAGAATCTGCTGATACTGAGAGGAATCCATGCGTCCCTCAACTTTAACAAGATTCCCGGTGCCGGCATTGGCCACAAAGCCCCAAAGCATGATGGAACCTCCACCAAATTTTACTGTGGGTAGCAAGTGTTTTTCTTGGAATGCTGTGTTTTTTGGCCGCCATGCATAACGCCTTTTTGTATGACCAAACAACTCAATCTTTTCATGAGTCCACAGGACCTTCTTCCAAAAAGAAATTGGCTTCTCCAAATGTGCTTTTGCATACCTCAGCTGACTCTGTTTGTGGCTTGCTTGCAGAAACGGCTTCTTTCCCATCATTCTCCCATACAGCTTCTCCTTGTGCAAAGTGCGTTGTATAGTTGACCGATGCACAGTGACACCATCTGCAGCAAGTTGATGATGCAGCTCTCTGGAGGTGGTCTGAGGATTGCCCTTGACTGATCTCACCATTCTTCTTCTCTGCCTTTCTGATGTTTTTCTTGGCCTGCCACTTCTGGCCTTAACAAGAACTGTACCTGTGTTCTTCTATTTCCTTACTATGTTCCTCACAGTGGAAATTGTCAGGTTAAATCTCTGAGGCAGCTTTTTGTATCCTTCCCCTGAACAACTATGTTGAATAATCTTTGTTTTCAGATCATTAGACAGTTGTTTTGAGGAGCCCATGATGCCACTCTTCAGAGGAGATTCAAACAGGAGAACAACTTGCAAGTGGCCGCTTTAAGTAGCTTTTCTCATGATTGCATACACCTGGCTATGAAGTTCAAAGCTCAATGAGGTTAGAAAACCAAAAAAAGTGCTTTAGTAAGTCAGTAAAAAGTAGGTAAGAGTATTTAAAACAAGAAAATGATAAGGGTGCCCATTCTTATGCACCTGTCAAATTTTGTTTGAATGCAGATTGCACATTTTCTGTTAGTACAATAAACCTCATTTCAAGGTAGAAACATTACTGTGTCCAACAGTTATTAGATATATGAAACTGAAATAGCTGTTGCAAAAAAAAAAACAATTTTTATAAAACATTAAGCTTAAGATTAATAGGGGTGCCCAAACTTTTTCATATAACTGTAAAATGGACTGAGGCAAAATGTCAGCCTGTTCTGTGTTCAGATTACCGTAATCAGATTTAGTTAATTCCTTATGGTAACCACAGATGCTGTGTCCTGTAGACTCAAGAGGAGAGGGACCATCCAGCTTGTTATCAGCGCACATTTCAGAATACTGTATATCTGATGGTATGGGGTTGCATTAGCGCCTATGGAATGGGCAGCTTGTACATCATGAATGTCACTATCAATACTGAGCATTGTATAGACGTTTTAGAACTACGTACATATGCTCCTATCCAAATAATGCCTATTTCAGGGAAGAGCTTTCATATTTCAGCAACACAATGCTAAACTAAAGACTACATTCATCACAATAGCTTGACTTCATAGGAGAAAAGTTCTGGTGATGAACTGGCCACTTGCGGTCCAGACCTTTCACCAATAGAAAACCTTTTGGCTCATTATGCAACAACTAATTTTGGTAATGAAGTCCCAGGACTGTTGGACAGCAAAAAATCTGGTAAGATCGGGGCAACATTCCTCTTCCCAAACTCCAGCACTTCCCAGACATTTTCAGACTGTTGTAAAAAGAGGGGATGCTGCACGTTGGTAGGCATGGTCCCCTATCCCAACCTTTTTTTTTTTTTGACCTGTGCTGCGGACACGAATTTGTAAATGAGTTAACTTTCTTAAACGAAATGTAAAAATGTCTGATTTCCACTTTCTGATCTGTGTTCTATGTTCTGTTGTGAGTAAAATATGAATGTAACAGATTTCCAAATCTTTACATTTTACACAGCATTCAAACTTTTATTTTGGGAATTGGGATATTATTCTTTTGTTGTGATGTGTATAAATTATTACATGTTTTTCATGTGCTCAGTAAGAGTATATGATACTTATATCAACAAGATTCAACAACTGGAGATGTTCAGCATTCCAAAAGTCACAATATAACAATAAAAGTCCTAGTTTCATCAGTTTTTGCACTTCTCTGGGCAGTTCCTCCAACTTTTTGAAAAGTGGGTATAGTCCCCATGTTTGCGTGGGTTTCCTCTGGGTTCTCCGGTTTCCTCCCACACTCCAAAGACATACTGATAGGGAATTTAGTTTGTTAGCCCCAATGGGGACGGTGCCAATAGTGTATGTAAAGCGCTGTGGAATTAATGGCGCTATATAAGTGAGTAAAATAAAATATATAGTTTGGTGGTGTGGTCATATAAATTCGTCATAATATACACCACTAACGTGGCGTCCTGGCTGGTGTACATTTTTTGGCGATGATACACTGTAGTTGAAAGATGTTCCAAATTTATTAGGCCCCATGCTTCTTATTGAATTTCACACAACCTTTTCCACTGCTTCCTTTATTAAGCCTGACATACAAAATACAAGTCTTAATGAATTGGGGACAAATCGTTAATATGGGGGGGGGGGGGGGGTAGTTTGAAGCGTTCCATGACAAGTTACTTGGGGTATGTTAAGCGGTACACATAGACAGATCAGATACAGTGTTAAATATAATCCGTGCCTCATTTTTATTTTTCACATCCTGCTGGGTTAAATGCCAATTCTCTGCATTTGCATAATATCTGAGGCACTATGTCGCAGACAGCGTCGTCTCTAAATGGGGGTTTGAATGGCTGTTACATGGGAGATGTGGTAGCACGCATTGTCCATTTAAATAAAAGATGGCAGCAATGCAATACAAAGTCTGAGCAAGCACCTTCAGAGCTAGAACTGATGAAGTAATTGTCCTAATGAATTAACCAGCTAAGACGCCATACAGAACAGTAGTCATGTGCCAGCCACTAGCGGATAAAAAAAACAGTGGCACCACAGCCTCTGATCGCTTGGGGAAATAATAAAAATGGCAAAAGGCTGTGAAAATATAGCTATCTAAGGCTGGATAACCGCTGCCCCTTCCAAAGATTTATGTTTGCTTCTGTGCTCTAAATAGAAAGGTGAAAATCATCCGTGCAGTTGAATGCGGGGCTGATATGTTTCTCCGCAAAGTCTCCTGGCTCTCGGTACGTGTGAATCTTCCAGGAGACTTGTAGTATCTGTTCTCGTTGCGCACCAGTTGTTAGACTTTTTTTTTTATTATCGCTTGTTGCGAGGTTGACTGCAGGAAAACGCCTACAGGCCTAGCAGGGGGGTTCAATTATTTTGAATGTTTTCTTGATCTTTGATTACCAGGGGCCAGCATGTGATAACAGCAGTTATGGTGTACCGGTTTCCCCCCCTCAGTCTAGTGTGATGATGCCAGCAATAAAGCATGTCACTCATTCATGTACCATGTTGGTCCCTACACTGGGAGCATTGCTGGAGGTCAGTAATGGGTCACCGGGGAAAGGGCAAGTATTTTTATTTGTCTTTTAAAAGTTGGATACCCCCTTTTTATTCTAAAGAAATGAATCATATCGTGAATTACAGGGCTGTGGAGTCGGTAAGCCAAACCTCCGACACTGACTCCACCAAAATGGGCTCCGACTCCACAGCCCTGATGCATTCTAGCCATGAAGACATTGGTTTTCTCGTTATTATGTGTGCCCTGGACACTGAATTTGATACTGCATTGTGGAAAGTGCCTCCAGCTGTTTACTGATGGGAAGGGATGTAGTCATACTAATGTATTAGTATTGCCCAATATGCTGGTGATCTGTACATGAAAGTGGCGTCCACGCCCCAGCCTTCACTCCGTCACTGCGAGACGTCGTCCATCATCGACCAGTGTGGATGCTCCACTGACTCAGAGCTCACACAGGTGCGGTAACCTCCCAGGCATATTCCAGCCTCCAGGCACCATGAAATAGTGATTGCTGTGTGTGTAATAGATTAACCATTATATCCCTGGAAAAGCCTGCTATCCACTGGCATTATCATAACACAACTGTTTAGAACTTTTTGTTGGTTCTACCATTAAAATATGGTGTTCTTGTGGATGTGGTGTGAAAACAAGAATCTGTAAAATGCTGCACTAGAACCAATCTGTAATCAATTTTTAAAGGGATCTTCCCCATATTGTGTTTGTTTTTTTACAATGCACAGTATCTGCATACGGCTATGTTCACACGTTGCATTTTTGTTTGTTTTTTCACGCAGGCAAACATTGCCCTCTTGGCAGTAAGAAACTTGCTTAAAAAAAAAGCAGGTTTTGCTTCAGTTTTGGTGCGTTTTTTGCCATGATAGATTTCTGTTGTGGGTGCTGATAAACTTTAGTGTATAAAAAAAATCTGATTCTACTTCATCAGGTTTTGGCACAAAATAACTTGGCAAAACCTGATACCTGCATTTATTTATTCATCTGAAAAACTGAAAGTGACATGCTTCTGAAAAACAAAGGTATTGCACAAAATACTGAGGACAAAAAAAGGAAGATGTGAACATGAGATTTCTGCAATCTCATAGACTTTACTGATACTGTAAAACGCAGCTGAAAATTTGCATTAAAAAAACACATCAATAAAATGCTGAAAATTAATGTGGATAAGTTATTTTACTAGTTTTTTGCTATTAGTACAAACATGATTTTATAAAAAGTTCCATAAAATTACTTTTTGTTAAAATATCTGTCTCCAATCAAACAATGATTGTGATGAGTAATTAAGCTGGGTTAGTGTACAAACATTTACTTATACATGTAGGCTATGTGCACACGTTGCGGATTAGGCTTAGGAATTTCTGGTGCGGATTCTGCCTCTCCTGGCAGAAAACGCACCTGCGGATTTGTCGTGTTTTTTTTGCGGATTTGCTGCGTTTTTTACCCCTGCGGTTTTCTATAATGGAATGGGTACAAAAACGCTGCAGATTCACAAAAAAGAAGTGACATGCTACTTCTTTTAAACCGCAGCGTTTCCGCAGCGGATTTTCCGCAAAGTGTGCACAGCATTTTTTTTTTTTCTCATTGATTTACATTGTACTGTAACGACGCATGCGGAAGCATCCGCGTACAGCGGCACGACCTGCATACCTAATGTTAGATAGGTATGCAGGCCGCATGCATAAGTAGGTGGAGCTAGTGGCAGAGGTGTGGCCAAGGGCGGGGCTTCATGCAGCCCTCCGCAGCTCCTCAAAACGCTAGTGTGAGGGTGTAATGAGTGTGTTTTATTAGGCAGGGTCATTGGGTGCATCTGTTTCTCATGAATTACCGTAGATAGATTTACAATTGAATATAGATGATAGATCATCAAATTGGGTATCCTGAAAACGAAAAAAAAAATACTGCTAAAAAAATATTCTTGAGTTGTGGGTTAACGGAACATTATTTTCACTATAACTTTCCATTCTATAAGATTTCAATGATTTTAACATAAAATACAAAATTAATCTGCCCTACAACATTATGGAAAAGTGAATCCTTTTTCTTTTTTTTATTTTCTGAAAACAAGTAAAGCTAGGGCTGCTGTTCTTCCTGTACTGTATTTAGCAGGCTACCGGAAGAAAATTCCCATCTCCCTGCTTAGGAATCTGACAATGTAGCTATCCCTAAAATAGCGTATTGTAATCCATAAAAGTGTGTAATTAGCTCCCTAAATCAATGTAATCATGTTAACGGCCAAGAAATGACTTGCTCATTTTGATGCAAATTGAAATTTCTTCGGGGCCTGTGACTGATGGAGCTTTTGTTCTTCACACAGAAGCAATATCTGAGAAGTGGCCATAGGAGAGAAGTGAGCCTTTGGCTCTGTGAACTATCTGAATACACAGTGACATCAGATAGCAGGAAACAGGAACCCGCCCCCTCCCAAATCTCAACTCCTTCTGTTTACATTGTAACCACTAACTACAGATTCTAGGGGAAATCCTGAAAAGAAACCATATGGTAGAACATTAGTCTGGAAAGGATAGACAGCAACAATTCCCAAACAAGCAGGTGTAAATATGATTATCAAAGGAGTTTTCTGGTTAACTCCCCCCCCCCCCTTCCCTGCTGCAGTTTGGTTTGACCCCGTAATGACCGCCAATATGTCTTTTTACTGACCTGACAACTTGCTGCATCAGCCACAATCAGCGTTGGCACCGTCCATATCTGTTTAACCCCTTAAGGTAACCTTCACACTGAACGACTTTAGAACGATATCGCTAGCGATCCGTGACGTTGCAGCGTCCTGGATAGCGATATCGTTGTTTGACACGCAGCAGCGATCAGGATCCTGCTGTGACATCGTTGGTCGGAGCTAGAGGGCCAGAACTTTATTTCGTCGCTGGATCACCCGCTGACATCGCTGAATGTGTGAACGTGTGTGACGCCGATTCAGCGATGTCTTCACTGGTAACCAGGGTAAACATCTGGTTACTAAGCGCCGCGCTTAGTAACCCGATGTTTACCCTGGTTACCAGTGTAAAATGTAAATAAAACAAACACTACATACTTACATTCCGGTGTCTGTCGCGTCCCTCGCCGTCAGCTTCCCTGCACTGTCAGCGCCGGCTGGCCGTAAAGCAGAGCACAGCGGTGACGTCACCACTCTGCTTTACGGCCGGCGCTTACACAGTGCAGGGAAGCTGACGGCGAGGGACGCGACAGACACCGGAATGTAAGTATGTAGTATTTTTTTTTTTTTTTTTTTTTTACATTTTACACTGGTAACCAGGGTAAACATCGGGTTACTAAGCGCGGCCCTGCGCTTAGTAACCCGATGTTTACCCTGGTTACCCGGGGACTTCGGCATCGTTGGTCGCTGGAGAGCTGTCTGTGTGACAGCTCTCCAGCGACCACACAACGACGAAACAGCGACACTGCAGCGTCGCTTAATGTGACGGAACCTTTAGATGCTGCTGTCAATAGTGACTACATCATATGAATGGTTAATAGAGTGTGGGGGCTTCCTCTTTATCACCCTGAGATCATGATTGTGTGGTCCTGATGTTTGCCATGGCAATTCATGACCAAATAGCTGCCTCAGAGTCTGCCGGCTGTTGTAACCTGTTCAGAAGTTAGCGGCATTCAGGCGGACCACTCTGCAGACCACTGAAGCACACAAAGCACTGTCTTGCTTGTTTAGTTATTTGTGCATTTGCTAAAGGTACCGTCACACTGGACGATATCGCTAGCGATCCGTGACGTTGCAGCGTCCTCGCTAGCGATATCGTCCAGTGTGACAGGCAGCAGCGATCAGGCCCCTGCTGTGCTGTCGCTGGTCGGGGAAGAAAGTCCAGAACTTTATTTCGTCGCTGGACTCCCCGCAGACATCGCTGAATCGGCGTGTGTGACACCGATTCAGCGATGTCTTCACTGGTAACCAGGGTAAACATCGGGTAACTAAGCGCAGGGCCGCGCTTAGTAACCCGATGTTTACCCTGGTTACCATCCTAAAAGTAAAAAAAACAAACAGTACATACTTACCTACCGCTGTCTGTCCTCCAGCGCTGTGCTCTGTACTGGCTGTGAGCGTCGGTCAGCCGGAAAGCAGAGCGGTGACGTCACCGCTCTGCTTTCCGGCCGCTGTGCTCACAGCCAGTACAGGAGGAGTGCAGAGCACAGCGCTGGAGAACAGACAGCTGTAGGTAAGTATGTACTGTTTTTTTTTTTTTTACTTTTAGGATGGTAACCAGGGTAAACATCGGGTTACTAAGCGCGGCCCTGCGCTTAGTTACCCGATGTTTACCCTGGTTACCAGCATCGTTGGTCGCTGGAGAGCGGTCTGTGTGACAGCTCTCCAGCGACCAAACAGCGACGCTGCAGCGATCCGGATCGTTGTCGGTATCGCTGCAGCGTCGCTAAGTGTGACGGTACCTTAACTGCTGAAGTTAAAGTATTTCCTATGCTGACTAAGTAGCCCATGACTGATGCTTCTTTGTCATGCGTCATGATCGGAAACGATTATGTGCATCAAATATGCAAAATAGTGACGGTGTCAGACTGAAGTACTGTGGAGCTGCCATGGGAATGGTAATAATGTGTGCTGTCCTCTTCTGGAAAAGGGACCAATTCTCACATTGGGGACTTGTTACTGAATCCACAATCGTGTGCAGCGTTAGTGAGCTGAATCTTGACAAATCCCCTTCACTGGCAGCATGAAAAGTCCCCAGCAGATTGTAGGTATGCTGAAGAGTTTCTAATGTGAAATCCCAAACAAAAATCAGCGGTGAAATTTGCACAAAAACACGCAGATTTCATTGTGGCTTTTGATAGTGTCATTTTTATGCAATTTGTGACCTTCACATAATGTTAAAATGGAACCCCATAAATCTATTTCCGCTGGTGTAAATGATGCGTATTTCTGTTTCTCTTGTGTGTGCAGAAGGCTGTATGAATGCATGGTGTAGATTGACGTGTGTCCCCCTACGGTCCCTAGGGTTACCTGCGACACTTAAGACCTGAACATCCGCGTGCTTAGGCATTTCACAGCTTTATTATGTAGAGGAAAGGGAAGCTAGCCTGAACATTTTCCACCCCGATTCTCTGAAGAAGAAAGAAACCCGCAATGTATTACAGTACTATTAAGGCGGATGAGATGTTGAATGTTATTTAGCTGCTGTATGAAAAAAATGTATTTGGAGTCCAGATCACACTTGAAGTGGATGAATTCCTGATAAAACGGTGGATTGTTTGGCAGATCTGTTGGAATTTTGCAGCAGCTATTGGGTCGGGAATTCTGCCTAGATGTTAGAGGATATTTTGGGAAAGCTGTGATCCGCTCCGGTTTTGCTCTTTCCGGAAGCCCTGCTTTGTCCTGCAGTGTGCCAGCCTTGGTCAGTTTACTCTGTCGCCTGGTTCATTTCCCACAATGTGTCCCTTTTCCGCCTCAGTGCCTGAGATCCTGCCTCTCCTGTAATCCCCCTGACACTAGTGCTGGTACAGACAATGATGTTGTTGTTGGAAGGTCAATAAGCAATTTTCAGTCACCATTAAATGGTTTTCATTGCCAGGAGCATCTACACAGCCCTGTTCAAATTGTTGCTCTACAGTGTTGATGGCCAGATGCTTGTGACATTCAGCCCAACATGTATGCAGATGATGGCAATAATATGCATGTAAAGTTCTACAGTGAGGTTATTGCATATTGTAGAATATACAATACCTGTACACAGTGATGGACGCTTTGTGATGTCAAATATAAAGGCACTACTTAATGGTGGGGGAACTGCAGGTCTCCGAACAACACAGCCTCCTGTGACGACGTCTCAACCCACACGACCACTTTTTATTAAGGACTTGAGGATTATGCTGCAGATCCCTTTGTAAGGTCAGAAGGATTTTGACTTCCCTGTTAAAGGGAACCTGTCACCCCGTTTTTTCAGATTGAGCTATAAATACTGTTAAATAGGGCCTGCGCTGTGCGTTACTATAGTGTATGTAGTGTACCCTGATTCCCCATGTATGCTGAGAAATACATTACCGTTTTCGCCTGTCAATCAGGCTGGTCTGGTCAGGTGGGCGTGTTCACAGCGCTCTTTTCTTCCCCAGCTTTCCGTTGGTGGCGTAGTGGTGTGCGCATGTCCAAGGTCCGAATTCCCTGCGCCCACGTGAAGACACAGCGCGCGATCTGCGCTGTAATCCCTTGCATCGGTGGGGGCGGCCATCTTCCTGGGGCCGCGCGTGCGCAGATGGAGTGCTCTGCTGCACGGGGCTTCAGGAAAATGGCCGCGGGATGCCGCGCGTGCGCATTAGAGATCGCGGCGGCCATTTTCCCAAAGCCGAGATGCAAACTCGGCTTTGGGAAAATGGCCACCGCGATCTCTAATGCGCACGCGCGGCCCCAGGAAGATGGCCGCCCCCACCGATGCAAGGGATTACAGCGCAGATCGCGCGCTGTGTCTTCACGTGGGCGCAGGGAATTCGGACCTTGGACATGCGCACACCACTACGCCACCAACGGAAAGCTGGGGAAGAAAAGAGCGCTGTGAACACGCCCACCTAACCAGACCAGCCTGATTGACAGGCGAAAACGGCGACTTTGGTAATGTATTTCTCAGCATACATGGGGAATCAGGGTACACTACATACACTATAGTAACGCACAGCGCAGGCCCTATTTAACAGTATTTATAGCTCAATCTGAAAAAACGGGGGTGACAGGTTCCCTTTAAACTCAATCTCTGCATCAAACTTGTAACCAATACACAACATAAATTGACATGCTGTGGGACTAAAGTGAATCCATCATCAGATTTTTGCCACCTAATCTGAGAGCAGCATAATGTAGAGACAGAGTCCTGATTCCAGCGATGTGTCACTTACTGGGCTGCTTGCTATCATTTTGATACAATCAGTGTTTTATCAGTAGGAATTTATCATTAGAGGACTAGTAAAACTGCTGCAATGTAGTCCTCTATATTCATGAGCGTGGTATAACCTCACCCCCACCTCTGATTGGCTAGTTTCTGTCTATGAACAGCATACACAGAAAGCTTCTAATCAGTGCTATGGCCTTGGTTATACAGTGCTCAGCACCCAGAGAAATGCTTGATCTGCAGCTGATAAAACAGGGATTTTATCAAAACTACAGCATGCAGATCAGGTGGTAATACCTCATTGGATCAGGGACCCTGCCTCTACATAATTCTGCTCTAAGATGCTGTGGACTGTTTCCCTTTACAATCACAAGTGCTTGTGAGTTTTCCTGCAGATATTTTTACAAAACGCATGGGTTGGGCTGAGTGCACACATTGCGTTTTTTTTTTTCAGTGCAGATCTCACAAAAACTGAAAGTGAGTGAGAATCCTGACACCTCCTGCACAAGCTGCATATTTAAGACTTCCGTGCAGATTTAAATCTGCCACATGTCAATTGTTTTCATTTAGCGGAAGATTTCACCCTTACAAATGGCATTTTTGCCACTGCGTTCTGTCAGGGAGTGTGTATGTATGTATGTGTATATATATATATATATATATATATATATATATATATATATATATATATATATATATATATATATATATATATATATATATATATATATATATATATATATATATATATATATATATATACTAGCTGAAGAGCCCGGCGTTGCCTGGGCATAGTAAATATCTGTGGTTAGTTATAGCACGTCACTTCTCTTATTTTCCCATCACGCCTCTCATTTTCCCAATCACATCTCTCATTTTCTCCCTCACATCTGTCATTTTCTGATCACTCCATTATTTTTCCTCACTCCTTTCATTTTCACCTCACACCTCTCATTTTCACCTCATCACCTCAGTATATACATGTTTGTCATCTCCCTTATATATAGTATACATCTGTATGTCATCTCCTGTATATAGTATATACCTGTATGTCATCTCCCCTGTATATATTATATACCTGCTGTGTCATCTCCCCTATATATAGTATATACCTGAATGTCATCTCCTTCTATATATAGTATATACCTGTATGTCATCTCCTCCTGTATATAGTATATACCTGTGTGTCATCTCCCCTGTATATAGTATATACCTGCATGTCATCTTCTATATATAGCATATACCTGTATGTCATCTCCTCCTGTATATAGTATATACCTGTAGGTCATCTGCTCCTGTATATAGTATATACCTGTGTGTCATCTCCTCCTGTATATAGTATATACCTGTATGTCATCTCCTCCTGTATATATATGTACCTGTATGTCATCTTCTCCTCTATATAGTATATACCTGTGTGTCATCTCTCCTGTATATAGTATATACCTGTGTGTCATCTCCTCCTGTATTAGACCTCGTTCACACGTTATTTGCTCAGTATTTTTACCTCAGTATTTGTAAGCTAAATTGGCAGCCTGATAAATCCCCAGCCAGCAGGAAGCCCTCCCCCTGGCAGTATATATTAGCTCACACATACACATAATAGACAGGTCATGTGACAGACAGCTGCCGTATTTCCTTTATGGTTCATTTGTTGTAGTTTGTCTGCTTATTAATCAGATTTTTATTTTTGAAGGATAAGACCAGACTTGTGTGTGTTTTAGGGCGAGTTTCGTTTGTCAAGTTGTGTGTGTTGAGTTGCGTGTGGCGACATGTATGTAGCGACTTTTGTGAGATGAGTTGTGTGTGGCAACATGCGTGTAGCAACTTTTTGTGTGTCGAGTTGCATGTGACAGGTTAGTGTAGCAACTTGTGTGCAGCAAGTTTTGCGCATGGCGAGTTTTGCACGTGGCGAGTTTTGTGTGGTGCCTTTTGAGTATGTGCAAGTTTTGTGTGAAGAAATTTTGCATGTGTTGCAACTTTTGTGCATGTGGCAATTTTTCCGCATGTGCAAGTTTTGCGTGTGGCGAGTTTTCCATGAGGTGAGTTTTGCACTTGTGGCGAGTTTTGCAAGAGCCTAGTTTTTGCATGTGGCGAGTTCTGCGCGTGGCGAGTTTTGAGCGGCGACTTTTATGTTTCGACTTTTATGTGGCGAGGTTGGAGAATGTGTGGTGAAATGTGTGCTGAGGGTGATATGTGTTCAAGCACGTGGAAGTGTGTGGCGCATTTTGTGTGTGTGTGTTCATATCCCCGTGTGTGGTGAGTATCCCATGTCGGGGCCCCACCTTAGCAACTGTATGGTATATACTCTTTGGCGCCATCGCTCTCACTCTTTACGTCCCCCTTGTTCACATCTGGCAGCTGTCAATTTGCCTCCAACACTTTTCCTTTCATTTTTTCCCATTATGTAGATAGGGGCAAAATTGTTTGGTGAATTGGAATGCGCGGGGTTAAAATTTCACCTCACAACATAGCCTATGACGCTCTCGGGGTCCAGACGTGTGACTGTGCAAAATTTTGTGGCTGTAGCTGCGACGGTGCAGATGCCAATCCCGGACATACATACACACATACACACATTCAGCTTTATATAGTATATATATATATATATATATATATATATATATATATATATATATATATATATATATATATATATATATATATATATATATATATATATTATAACGCTGGGAGCGTCACTCTGTCCGAAGCCTCTATAGACTGCGCAAGCGCCGGCGCAGTCTGGGCCTCACAGAGCGACGCTCCCGGGAGATCGCGGTATGCGTAAGCACTGAACGCATACCGCGATCTCCACCGGAGAGTCAGGGACCGCCAGGAGGGAGGGTAAGTATACTCACCTTTCCCGGTTCCAGCGCTGCTTGCGGCTCCGGCTCCTCTGCTCCCGGCTCCGGAGGGCGCGGACTGCGCAGGCGCCGATTCCTGCTGCCGGAATCGGCGCCTGCGCAGTCCCCGCTTTCCGGCGCCATTTTCTTGAAGACATACCTGCAGTGGAGCCGGACGATAGGTGAGTATGGTATTTTTTTTTTTTTTTTATATAGCAGCAGCATTCGGGGGCATACACACTGGAGCGGGGGGGCATATAATACAGTGGTGGCGCAGGATGGGAGCAGCACATGACAGAACAGGCGCAGGATGGCAGCAGCACATGGCAGAACGGGCGCAGGATGGCCGCAGCACATGACAGAACGGGCGCAGGATGGCCGCAGCACATGACAGAACGGGCGCAGGATGGCAGCAGCACATGACAGAACGGGCGCAGGATGGCAGCAGCACATGACAGAACGGGCGCAGGATGGCAGCAGCACATGACAGAACGGGCGCAGGATGGCAGCAGCACATGACAGAACGGGCGCAGGATGGCAGCAGCACATGACAGAACGGGCGCAGGATGGCAGCAGCACATGACAGAACGGGCGCAGGATGGCAGCAGCACATGACAGAACGGGCGCAGGATGGCAGCAGCACATGACAGAACGGGGACGCAGGATGGGAGCAGCAAATGACAGGATGGAGGCGCAGGATGGGAGCAGCACATGACAGAACGGGGGCGCAGGATGGGAGCAGCACATGACAGGATGGGGGCGCAGGATGGAGCAGCACATACCAGGATGGAGACCATATACCAATATAAATGCTCGCCACCCGGGCGTAGAACGGGTTCAATAGCTAGTGTATATATATATATATATATATATATATATATATATATATATATATATATATACTAGATGGCAGCCCGATTCTAAAGAATCGGGAGTCTAGAATCCATATATACTTTATTTATTCAAATGTATAAGAATAATACAATTAATAAATAATAGTAAGAAAGAACAAAAAATGGCTGCACTCACCAGCTCTTGACAATTCTTGTTATTTAAGAAATTGCTGGGCAATAATGGACAATGTCCTTATGTGGCAAATAATAGAGCAATATACCCAATGTGGCAAAGAAGAGGTTAATAAACGGCAGTCTCTCAGTATAACAGTCAGTGAATAATAGGCAGTATATGGAGAAAACACCAAACAAAAGTTCAAAATTGGTGTGAAAATGTCACTGAACCACTTCACAACTAAATATATATAGTTTTGGTAAATGGTATTATCATTTTTTTGACGAAATTCGGCAGGAGCTTGAAGAGCAACGTCACTGGGCCCGCCTCCACGCAGTAGAAACTTGCTGTGAGGTAAAAATTCAAAAATCACACCAAAATGGCGGGCGGAGTGTGTCACAGTACGGCACGTTTCTGATTGGTCGCTCGCAGCAGGCGGCAACCAATCAGACACTGTTGACGTCACTTATCTCCGGACATTAGCTCCGGACAGGAAGTTGGCACAAATTGCAGGAAGTAGTATTCTAGGCAATTAGATATATATATATATATATATATATATATATATATATATATATATATATATATATATATAGTGGTCTGATTCTAACGCATCGGGTATTCTAGAATATGCATGTCCACGTAGTATATTGCCCAGACACGTAGTATATTGCCCAGCCACGTAGTATAGAGACTTAAAAAAAAATAAATAAACATATCCTCACCTATAGCCCGTTGAAGTCCTGGTATACTTACCATCCGCCGCCTTTCCCGCTCCTCGTCACGCTCCCGGGATCGCCCCATTGCAAGCGGCAGCTTCCGGTTCCAGGGCTGGTATGAGCGCAGGACCTATGATGACGTCGTGGTCACATGACCGACCGTGACGTCACGGCAGGTCCTTGTCGCACACCAGCCCTGGGACAGGACCGGAAGCTGCTGCTTGCAATGGAGCGGTCCCGGGAGCGTGGCGAGGAGTGAGAAAGGCAGCGGAGGGTGAGTATAGCAGGTTTTTTGTTTTTTTTATTATTTTTAACATGACATTTTTTTTTACTATTGATGCTGCATAGGCAGCATCAATAGTAAATAGTTGGGGACACACAGGGTTAATAGCAGCGGTAACGGAGTGCGTTACACTGCGGCCCGTTACCGCTGCCATTAACCCTGTGTGAGCGGTATGTGGAGGGGATTATGGAGCGGGCACCGGGCAGTGAATGCAGGGGAGTAGGGGAGGGACTAATCGGACTGTGGCCGCCGCTGATTGGTCGCGGCAGCCATGACAGGCAGCTGCCGAGACCATTCAGCGAATGAATAACCGTGACAGAAGGACAGACAGACGGAAGTGACCCTTAGACAATATATATATATATATATATATATATATATATATATATATATATATATATATATATATATATATATATATATATATATATATATATATATATATATATATATATACAGGTCCTTCTCAAAAAATTAGCATAGTGTTAAATTTCATTATTTACCATAATGTAATGATTACAATTAAACTTTCATATATTATAGATTCATTATCCACCAACTGAAATTTGTCAGGTCTTTTATTGTTTTAATACTGATGATTTTGGCATACAACTCCTGATAACCCAAAAAACCTGTCTCAATAAATTAGCATATCAAGAAAAGGTTCTCTAAACGACCTATTACCCTAATCTTCTGAATCAACTAATTAACTCTAAACACATGCAAAAGATACCTGAGGCTTTTATAAACTCCCTGCCTGGTTCATTACTCAAAACCCCCATCATGGGTAAGACTAGCGACCTGACAGATGTCAAGAAGGCCATCATTGACACCCTCAAGCAAGAGGGTAAGACCCAGAAAGAAATTTCTCAACAAATAGGCTGTTCCCAGAGTGCTGTATCAAGGCACCTCAATGGTAAGTCTGTTGGAAGGAAACAATGTGGCAGAAAACGCTGTACAACGAGAAGAGGAGACCGGACCCTGAGGAAGATTGTGGAGAAGGACCGATTCCAGACCTTGGGGAACCTGAGGAAGCAGTGGACTGAGTCTGGTGTGGAAACATCCAGAGCCACCGTGTGCACAGGCGTGTGCAGGAAATGGGCTACAGGTGCCGCATTCCCCAGGTAAAGCCACTTTTGAACCATAAACAGCGGCAGAGGCGCCTGACCTGGGCTACAGAGAAGCAGCACTGGACTGTTGCTAAGTGGTCCCAAGTACTTTTTTCTGATGAAAGCAAATTTTGCATGTCATTCGGAAATCAAGGTGCCAGAGTCTGGAGGAAGACTGGGGAGAAGGAAATGCCAAAATGCCTGAAGTCCAGTGTCAAGTACCCACAGTCAGTGATGGTGTGGGGTGCCATGTCAGCTGCTGGTGTTGGTCCACTGTGTTTCATCAAGGGCAGGGTCAATGCAGCTAGCTATCAGGAGATTTTGGAGCACTTCATGCTTCCATCGGCTGAAATGCTTTATGGAGATGAAGATTTCATTTTTCAGCACGACCTGGCACCTGCTCACAGTGCCAAAACCACTGGTAAATGGTTTACTGACCATGGTATTACTGTGCTCAATTGGCCTGCCAACTCTCCTGACCTGAACCCCATAGAGAATCTGTGGGATATTGTGAAGAGAAAGTTGAGAGACGCAAGACCCAACACTCTGGATGAGCTTAAGGCCGCTATTGAAGCATCCTGGGCCTCCATAACATCTCAGCAGTGTCACAGGCTGATTGCCTCCATGCCACGCCGCATTGAAGCAGTCATTTCTGCCAAAGGATTCCCGACCAAGTATTGAGTGCATAACTGAACATTATTATTTGATGGTTTTTTTGTTTGTTATTAAAAAACACTTTTATTTGATTGGATGGGTGAAATATGCTAATTTATTGAGACAGGTTTTTTGGGTTATCAGGAGTTGTATGCCAAAATCATCAGTATTAAAACAATAAAAGACCTGACAAATTTCAGTTGGTGGATAATGAATCTATAATATATGAAAGTTTAATTGTAATCATTACATTATGGTAAATAATGAAATTTAACACTATATGCTAATTTTTTGAGAAGGACCTGTATATATATATATATATATATATATATATATATATATATATATATATATATATATATATATATATATATATATATATTATATATTTTTTTTTTTCTCTTACATACTGGGATAGTAATGGGGGTGGCCCAGTTTGTTGAACTGGACTTCTCTTGCTGTTGATTGTTTCACGCCCTGACAGTGTTTCCTGTGCTCCGAACACCTAAAGGTACCTTCACACATAACGATATTGTTAACGATATCGTTGCTTTTTGTGACGTAGCAACGATATCGTTAATAAAATCGCTATGTGTGACAGCGACCAACGATCAGGCCCCTGCTGGGAGATCGTTGGTCGCTGAAGAAAGTCCAGAACTTTATTTCGTCGCTGGATCTCCCGTGGACATCGCTGGATCGGCGTGTGTGACACCAATCCAGCGATGTCTTCACTGGTAACCAGGGTAAACATCGGGTTACTAAGCGCAGGGCCGCGCTTAGTAACCCGATGTTTACCCTGGTTACCATCCTAAAAGTAAAAAAAACAAACACTACATACTTACCTACCGCTGTCTGTCCTCCAGCGCTGTGCTCTGCACTCCTCCTGTACTGGCTGTGAGCGTCGGTCAGCCGGAAAGCAGAGCGGTGACGTCACCGCTCTGCTTTCCGGCGGCTGTGCTCACACAGTCGCTGGAGAGCGGTCTGTGTGACAGCTCTCCAGCGACCAAACAACGACGCTGCAGCGATCCGGATCGTTGTCGGTATCGCTGCAGCGTCGCTTAATGTGAAGGGGCCTTAAGAATGTCCATTACCCTGAGCTGGACTTTTTTTTTCTACAATATAAAACCACTACATTGGTTGTAAATATAAGATGGATAGTTATACACACAGAATATAATTGACATTTAAATAATGGATGGTAGTGTGATGCATAGAGTAAATGGGTAAACATGTTTATATATAAAAACAAAAGAAAGTAAACGGTGTGTGCAAATAATGCTCCAAGGTGTGACAGTATGGGAGTCTCACAAAGAGAGAACTAAGGTAAACAAATGAGCAGACCAAGGTGCGAAATCTGAAAACAACCACACATAACCCCATTCCAATACCCGAGAACAATGCAGGAGAATAGTTGTCCTATGATTGCACCCCAGGGATGCCCTGGGGGTATTTGACTCTATAGTATTCACTGCTGCCCAATAACGCATGCAGAAAACGCAAGTAATAATGCTTGAAAAAAAGCAGCAAATCATTTTTAGACATGTGATTTTATAGCGTTATTTACTGAATTGAAGTCAATGAGTGAAAAAATGCTGACAGAACGGACAAGTACAGATTATTGTCTGCACCAAATCTACAAGTCACAAATAAGCAACGTGTGCATGACACTTCAGGATTCTCATTGATGGTACTTTTCAGGCATGAGGATTTAAGGCTTTGGTGATAAATTCACACAGAAATAAACGATGCAAAAATGCAACATGTGCACATGGCACAAAATCTCAGCTACTTTCACACCCATAAATCCATGCAGAAAAATCTTCTGGCAGTGCTCTGTTAATAATGAAAGTGTCCATTCTGAAAATTAAGTGTTCACTAATTAGTGATCTTTAGGTGATCATTAAAAGCACAAAGTATCGTAATATCATTTCTTTTATGATCCACCAAACCTGCACATTCGGATTCCAGTATTTCTTTTGATTCCGTGGATGCTCATTGTAAGCTTTTGAGGATACGGTGCAGATGAGTAGTGAGCCCGAAAATGTTTTACGGTAGTAAAGACATATTTTGAAAAAGTGTTGGATTTTTCAAGTTTCTCGTGGGCGGAAGAATAAAATTCTAACAGCGAGTTTGTTCTTATTTTTCCTTGGAAAACATGACGGCTTAGCATTTATATGCAGAACATGTTTAAGTTAACCTCTTCCTAAACCCTGAGAACATCTACATATTGGTATTGTAGCCAGTGTAAGGGTAGATGTTGGAATAGGGGAGTATATAAAGGGCTTTGGGAATAATCGGTTCTTTAAACTGGTTGTCATGACACAAGAGGAAAAGACAGGGTATGATCTCAGCCATGAGAAATTCTTAGTGGGACGTGACAGTCTAGTGTGCTTTAGAAAGGCTGGCTTTTTCATGTATTGGTAGACATACAACAAAGCCCATCTACATTATTTTTCTTTTAGTTTAATGTGTTATTGTTCATAGTTGGGAATATTGTATATAATTTAGAGGTCTTGATTATATGGGGGATAAGAGGTTAATACCCTGTGGTTTTCATCGCTCCCCTCAGGATAGTTCACACAAGGGCTTAATTACAAGTCTGTAATGTTTGGCTTAGAATATTAGAACCTGTGTATGATATTATTTGGCAATGCATAATATTTTACTCTTTAAGGAAATGGTTTAATGATTGTTTTTGTGAATTTTGCTACCGATTCTGTTAACGTAATGTGGCCTTAAGGCTACGTTCTCCCTAGCGTTTGTTTAGTGCTCCATTTTCCTTCACTGGAACAGAAAAATAGAACTCCTGCAAAAAAATACACCCTGTACTATGAGGCTATGTTCCCACGTTGAGCTTTTGGTGTTTTTGACGCTGTGTGTGTTTGTTGCTTCAAGAACGCAGCGCCTTACAGTTCCAGCGAAGTGGATGACGTTTTTCTAGGATTGTTGCGTAAACTGAACCGTGGTGCGTTTTTTCAAATCCACAGCATGTCAGTTTCTCATGTCCGTTTTCTGTGCAGAATTTCCCCCCAAAATGCAGCGCAAAAACACATGTTGAAGTAATTTAAACAATAGGTGTGGAAATGGTGCAGATATTCGACAGCGTAAAAAATGCACCAAAATCTCATTGCGGGAACATAACCTGACTGATACAAATGACGCTGGATGGGCCCTGTCAAGGATGTAATGACGGAACTTACCTTAGCTTGCCAATGGCCCCAACACAAGTTCGATTTTCAGAGCCCAGTCTTCTTTCCCTTCATTTTATTTTTTTAAATTGAACCACACTACTCCCACAATATATATTGTTTGAGGGTCCACAACACTTATCTGGATCATGTCATATATTGCACTAAACACATATACAGGGCGGGCTCCAGGTTTTTGAGGGCCCCAGGCGAAAGAGTCTCAGTGGGCCCCCCCTTTAACACATACCATGATTCATAATCACATATAAACACAGCCATGTAGTATATAACACAGCCCATGTAGTATATAGCACAGCCACGTAGCATATAACACAGCCACGTAGTATATAGCACAGCCCACGTAGCATATAACAGCCACATAGTATATAGCACAGCCCACGTAGCATATAATAGCCCACGTAGTACAGTATATAGAACAGCCATGTAGTATATAGAGACACTTGCCCCATATAGTGCTGCACAAACGTTATGGCCCCATAGATGCTCCATACAGACACTTGCCCCATATAGTGCTGCACAAACGTTATGGCCCCATATAGACACTTGCCCCATATAATGCTGCACAAATGTTATGGCTCCATATAGACACTTGCCCCATATAGTGCTGCACAAACGTCATGGCCCCATATAGACACTTGCCCCATATAGTGCTGCACAAACGTTATGGCCCCATAAGATGCTCCATGCAGTCACTTGCCCCATTTGCTGTTGCTGCGATAAAAAAAAAAAAATCACATACTCACCTCTCTGATGCTCAGGCCCGGCACTTTCAATATTCACCTGTCCTCGTTCCAGCCGCCGCTCCATCTTCTTCAGCGTCTTCTGCACTGACGCTAGGCAGAGAGCGCCACTAACCACGTCACCGCGCCCTCTGACCTCAGTGTCACTGCAGAAGATGCTGAAGATGGAGGCAGAGCGGCGGTTGGAACAAGGAGCAGGTGAGTATCGCACAGCGCAGCGCTCCCCTCCCCGTTATACTCACCTGCTCCTGGAGCGGTGCAGTCCCTGCTTCCTGGCGCGGCAGCTTCTTCCTGTATTGAGCGGTCACCGTTACCGCTCATTACAGTAATGAATATGCTGCTCCACCCTTATGGGAGGTGGAGCCGCATATTCATTACTGTAATGAGCGGTACCATGTGATCGCTCAGTACAGGAAGAAGCTGGGGAGCCAGGGACCTGCTGGGACCGCGCCAGCCACCAGGAGTAGGTAGGTGAGTATAATTAGACAGCCCCCAGCCGCTCCCCCTCCTGGTGATCCTAGGCACTGGCAGCTGCCTGCCTGCCCCTCAGGGTCGGCGTCCGCATCCGGCGTACCCGGGCAAGTGCCAGGGCCCTGGCAAGACAGGGGGGCCCATTCAGGCCCTGCGTTAGGGACAGGCAGGCAGCTGCCAGTGCCTAGGATCATAACGTTTGTGCAGCACTATATGGGGCAAGTGTCTCTATATACTACATGGCTGTTCTATATACTACGTGGGCTATTATATGCTACGTGGGCTGTGCTATATACTACATGGCTGTGTTATATGCTACGTGGCTGTGCTATATACTACGTGGGCTGTTATATACTACATGGCTGTGTTTATATGCGATTATGAATCATTGTATGTGTTAAAGGGGGGGCCCACTGAGACTCTTTCGCCTGGGGCCCTCAAAAACCTGGAGCCGGCCCTGCTGCCCCTAATGCAGGCCCTGAATGGGCCCCCCTGTCTCGCCAGGGCCCCGGGTACGCCGGGTGCTGACGCCGGCCCTGCACATATGCCTAGATATGAGGAAGCTTTACAAACGCCTGGAAATGGAGAGTAAATCTCTACTGCTGGAATGGAAGAGGGAGAAGGCACTAGCTAAGAAGGCAACAGCCACATCTTGTTCTGTATTTTAATATATGGAGATAAAAAAAGCTTCTCAAATGTGGTATTTTATATCTGCCTCTGCTATTTGCCCTATATCAATAATAAATGTGCCGAAAGCTGTGCGATCATCTGTTCTGTACCTGGGGCACATGAGCCACATTACATGTGCAGGCCTCTGACATGACTACCACGCTATGTCCAGGATGTGGTGAGACTCTTCACATTGGACACTGACGTGGCATCTGGCCTTTCTGCTGATTTGATCTTCTTTTTGTAGTAATGGGCACAGGATGAGAATATTAGAATCAAAAGGCTGCTCCCCAAGCTGCTGTTCGGTTGTATTCCATGAAACAGGATTTTTCAGTATGGCAGCACATCTAATGGTACATTCAGACAACCCTTTTTGGTTCCTGCGTTGTCTGTGTGGAGACTGGATCACACACGGTCCCAATGTCTCCCTGTGTAATAGTGAAGTCTGGTCTGACTTACGGACTGCGCTAGTGGATTTTATTACCATGCAGCTACGGTCCCTGCACAGGCGCGCACACAGCCAGGCACCTTCACCGTTTGTGGATGTGACAGGTCTGATAGTCAGTGGATCATGTGAACATAGCCATAATGGGGTTGTTTCTACATCATGTGCTTGGCTATTAGTACGCCCTATTCAGATGATTGTATAGTCACAAACATTTGTGCTACCAATCTGTCGCAGCACACACTATATTCATTCGTCTTGCAGGGTTGGACTGGACCACCAAAGAACCGGAGAATCCTCCGGTGGGCCCTGGCTTCTGATTCAGAAGAGTTCATAGTGCAAATCTTGCAGTTGCTATGGGGCTCTTCAGTGGGGGGAGAAATGTGGGCCCTCAGAATCAAATCCTCTGGTGTGCCCAATTTTCTCCAGTCTGACACTGTGCAGGCCCCTATCATTTTGGAGTCCTGGGAAGCTGACTTTGCTGGGAAAGTTGCCATTGGATGATCACTTGAATGGGAGATAAACTGCAGAAATTGGCAGCAGCCAGTATACAATGTACAGTCGTCGCTGCCGAAGCAGATCGGTGGGGATCTCGAGAGGCGTAAACCTACCAATCCCATACTGATGGTCTATGCCGGTTAGGTCATTAGTATGTAACTCCCGAACAAGCGCGGTAATTCCCAATGAAAAGCACATACGTACACGATAAATCCTAATTTAGGAATACAAAGCCAAATCCGTATGACTTACAGTGTCTAATAAATATCCAAAAAAATCTACTTATTGAATGCAGCAACTTTTGTGTACTCTGGTTCCTTGTCCCCAATATCTGGTCTGTGGAAATATTGATGGTAGGGATTTCCCCTGCTACATGGGTTACTATACCAGATCACATATATCCAGCGCAGGCACAGATAGAGGCGTGTGTGATGTTTCCATTCCATTGATGTAATCACCCTTTCCTTTGCTGAGTCCTAAACCGTCAGGAACAATCTGCAGGAATCTTGTGCATTCCTCTGGTATTTTGGGGAGGGGCAGGAAATGAGTCATGCCCAGGTAGGGAAGATGGACATAAAATGAGGGCAGGAGAAGGTACACTACAACCCCTAAAGGCAGTGTGTCACTTCCACTTCATGCTCTATTACACTTTTAGGTCATTCCTAGACACCAAATCTGTCTGTACATAGAATTGCCTGAGATGTGAGCTGCTATGGATATTTAGCAATCCACAAACTGCATGGTGCCATACGTGTTATTGAATTACCTGGATGAGTATGTCATATGTTGGATAGCTACTGAAAGAATTCTCTTTGACGTCTTTACTGTACTTTACTGTACCTTCAGCACTTTGGGTTTTTCCGTTTTTGAGTTTCCGTTTTTTGCTCCCCTTCTTCCCAGAGCCATAACTTTTTTTTAATTTTTCAGTCAATATGTCCACATGAGGGCTTGTTTGTTGTGAGAAGAGTTGTAACTTTGAACGACACCATTTGTTTTGCCAGATACAATACAGGAAAATGGGGGGGAAAAAATTCCAAGTGTGGTTAAATTGCAAAAAAAGTGCAATTTCACAATTTTGTGTTGCTTTTTTACCATGTTCACTAAATGCTAAAACTGACCTGCCATTATGATTCTCCAGGTCATTATGAGTTCGTAGATTCCAAACATGTATAGGTTATTTAGTTTATTCAGTGGTGGAAAAAAAAAAAGTAGCTATTTTTCGAGACCCGTAGCAGTTTCAGGATCTGGGGCGGTCTGCGGGCTCACTTTTTGCTTGCTGAGCTGACCTTTTTATTGGTAGCATTTTGGGGCAGACACGATCACCCATTGTATTTGAATGCAATGTTGTGGTGACTAAAAAAGTAATTCTGGCGATTTTTGATTTTTTTTTTTTTTTTTTTTTCCCTCTCGTTACGCCGTTTACCGATCAGATGAATTCTTTTTGTTTTTGCTTTTTTGTTTTGTTTTTTTTTTTAGATTTTTAAAAACTTTTTTTTTTAACTTTTCACTTGCTTCAATAGTCTCCATTAGAGACTAGAAGCTGCAACCATCTGATCGCCTGTGCTACACACAGCAGGGCTTCAGCTCTGCTCTGTATAGCTAAAATAATCACCTGCTATGAGTGCCAGCTGCTGGGTGGCACTCATAGCTATCCGACAATGACAAACACAGGGGTCTCCTGCAGACCCCAGGTTGTCATGCCAACCCATCGGCGGCATCGATCATGTGACACGGGCACCGATGGGCATGGTTTTTGACGCACTTCTGGTGCAATCATGTTAAATGACGCTGTCAGAGATTGACAGCAGCATTTAACATGTTAACAGCCGCGGGTGGACTGCGATTTCACACACTGCTGTTAGGCTACTTTCACACTTCCATCAGTACAGGGCTGTCGCAAACTGTCAGCCCGACATACCGACGCATCCGCTGCCCATTGTGATGAGCGGGGAGGAGGGAGCGGTGTTTCGGCCACGCATGCGCGGTCGAAAATGGTGGACACGTTGCACAAAAAAAGTTACATTGAACTTTTTTTTGTGCGTCCGCCAAAACACGACGGATCCGTCGCATGAGGGATGCGACGTGTGCCCATCTGTCGTGATCCGTCGCTAATACAAGTCTATGGGTAAAAAACGCATCCTGCAAGCACATTTGCAGGATGATCTTTTTGCCCATGACGATGGATTGCGACGGAGCCCAGAAGACAGAAGTGTGAAAGCAGCCTTAGGTGTTACGTATCAGCTGATGAAATCAGCTGACATGTGCCGAAAAAGTTGCGGGCTCATCGCAAGAACTCACAGCAAACGGGGATGTGACCTTAGGTGTACCTATATGTCCAAGGTCGGAAAGGGGTTGAAAAACGTTTCTTTGGCTGATCGGGTCTGTAATGCCACTGTTGTCCTGAATTAGGCCGGTTTCACACGTCAGTGGCTCCGGTACGTGAGATGAGTTCCTCACGTACCGGAGACACTGACTCACGTAGACACATTGAAATCAATGTGTCTCTGCACATGTCAGCGTGTTTTCACAGACCGTGTGTCAGTGTGCAAAACACGGAGACATGTCAGTGTTCGTGGGAGTGCACGGATTACACGGACCCATTAAAGTCAATGGGTCCGTGTAAAACACGTACCGCACACGGACGCTGTCCGGGTGCAGTCCGTGTGCCGTGCTGGAGACAGCGCTACAGTAAGCGCTGTCCCCCCCACGTGGTGCTGAAGCTGCCATTCATATCTTCTGTCGGGATCACACTCAGTCGGAGCAGCCTTTGGAAGTGGTGAATCACCAGAAATAATACACAAGACACGTCTTGTATAGTGTATCACTGGGAAGTCTCTGAAGCACGCCTGCCTTCAATGTGCTATCCCTTCTTTATATAGCTGTTTCAGTAGGTTTAGTGGTTATACAAGTTTTGCATGTTTAAACAAAGAGACAAAACAGGAAAGAAAGAAAAGAAAAGAAAACCGTTTCGTGGGCGGCAGTTTCACAACAAACAGTACAAAGGCAATTCCACAGACAAGAAAAACAGGATTTCATACTATAGCTAAAATGTCCTTGAATGGACAGGTCAATATTTATCACAAATTCTTTTTTTTATTTTTGTTCATTGAGGTAATCATTTTTGTTCTGCTCTTCACAATCCCCCCTTTGACATATTCCATTCAAAACCTTGTCGATCATTTTAGTCATTCTTTTTGTGATATTACAAAAAAAAACTTTATATTCTCGCATCCATTACACAAAATTTATTTGTGCATACCAAGATACCCTTGAATACAACCTTGAACAATACATATATAATTACAATAACCATAACTGTATGTATTAGGCTTTGCATAATCCCGGTAACCCACCCACCGATCCCTCTGAACCAATTGGCCGGGTTAAGAAAAGAAAAGGTATCTGACCACCAGCTATCCTTATTTTGGTCATTGTCTTTGTCATACTGATCCCTGAGTCGTTGTACGTCTTTTAATTTAAATCTCATACTCATAGTACTATTCGGGTCTATATAATGACAGCAGGTGGGTCCGATGATTTGACACATACCCCCTTGTGAGGCAGTTAGGTAATCCAATACCAGGGTATGTTGGTTAGTGACTATTATAAGCTGATTGTATTTAATATGTCCAATATATCCCAAATCTGATCATCTAGATAATCCGTGGCTCTAACTAATTTATCCCACATTTGTGTTAACATAGGATAAATAAAAATGGTACTAGCAATTTTGTTGGGAATTCCCATTTGTACTATATGCGGCCTACCCGAGGGACGTGGTGAGTTATCTGCAGCTCTTTTATACAGTGTGTGCTTGGGCACGGCTTGCATATTCACTTGTTTATTTGAAATTATGAAAGTAGCCGGGGTTAGGCGTCCTAATGTACAAGTACCCTTTATACCTACGGGAAGCCATTTATATGCTCCTTCTCCGCATATCCAAAATGTACCCTCAGGCAGATCCCACAAAGCTGAGTGCTGCAATACCAATCTGTGAGCCAAATCCACAAAACTAGATACATTCTGAAGCATACACCAAGAGGGTTTTTGTCCCAAGGGGCTAGAGAATTCAGTCTTTCCCATGCCTCCGTTGAGGTTAACATTATTAACATCAATATCATGAGTCTTATACTGCTTTTTTGCAATGGCTTGCATGTATCCATGATGCCTTTCCTTCAAGCTTGACTGCTGTTGGAGTTGTTAACAGGACTTGGAAAGGTCCGTCAAATCTCGGTTCCAGAGTCTTTCTGGTGTGTCTTTTCACGTAGACTTGATCACCAGGTTCCAACTTGTGGCCTCCTTCGAGATTTTCTGGATCTGGAAGGGAAGCAAAAACTTGCGAATGCACTTTAGTTAAACGTTTTTGTAATTCTTGTACATAAGCAGTTAAAGTCTCAGTATTCAACATCAGTTGTTGTGGAAAATAACAACCCAAATTTGCTGCTCTACCAAAAAGAATCTCATGTGGTGACAGCTTAGCCTTCCCCCTTGGGGTGTTTCGGATGGAATACAGGGCAAGTGGTAGACACTCGGTCCAAGGCTTTCCTGTTTCTGCCATGGCCTTCTGGATTTTTAATTTTATTGTCCCATTTAATCTTTCCACTTTACCTGAACTCTGTGGATGATATGGAGTGTGAAACTGGTTTTCTACTCCCAACATTTTCATAACATTCTGGAATATTTCCCCAGTAAAATGGGTACCCCTATCTGACTCGATCACCTCAGGCATGCCGTAACGGGGTATCAGTTCATGTGCTATTTTAATGGCAGTAGTTTTTGCTGAGGCTTTACGAACTGGATAAGCCTCTGGCCACCCTGAGAACATGTCCACACACACAAGCACATATTCGTATCCATTGTACCTAGGAAGTTGGATGTAGTCGATCTGGAGTCTTTGAAAGGGATACAGTGGTCTTACATGATGCTTGGTTGGGGTATTAATGGCCTGACCTGGATTGTGTGCCAGGCATATAGCGCATGCAGCACACATGTTCCGAGCAAAATTACCAAAGCCTGGAGCCAACCACCTTTCTTTTACCTTGAGCGTCATACCATTTGCCGACACATGCGTGGGTAGGTGGAGGTCACTTGCCACTGCGGGGTACCAGGCTCTGGGTAAACACAACAAAGTTCCTTTTTTCCATAATCCTTGCTGATCTTCTGCCCCTTTTTTCTGCCACTGCCCTCGTTCTTCGTCGTCTACCTGTTTCTGAGCTTCCTTCAATCTTTCCTCATCATCTTCAGAGCTATCTAGTGTGTGGGCATGATGTAAGGGTTTACGTGCTGCCTGTTTTGCTGCCTTATCGGCTTTATCGTTACCCCTGGCTTCCTCGGTGTCGAGTCTCACATGTGCAGCTACCTTTATCACCGCTATTTCTTTAGTTTCTTGTGCTGCCTCCAGAATCTGTCTAATGAGGGAGGCATGTTTAACAGGTTGGCCTGAAGCAGTCATATAACCTCTGGCTCTCCATATTACGCCAAAATCGAAAATAATGCCATGTGCATATCTAGAATCAGTGTATATGTTTGCTGTCTGATCTTTGGCTATTTTTAGAGCTTCAACTAATGCCGTAAGTTCTGCTTCTTGTGCAGACTGATTAGCAGGGAGAGGTTCTGCTTTCAGCACTTCATGCTGAGTTACTACCGCATAACCTGTATGAAATTGTCCATTCATATCTGCATATCTACTGCCATCTATGAAAAGTTCAAATGTAGCATTACAGAGTGGCTTGTCATGTACATTACATAAGCCCTGAGTCTCTTGTTCCATTAATTGTACACAATCATGCATTGACTTTGATGGGTCAAAGGAGTTGGAGAGTGCAGTTTCAAAGGAGTTGGAGAGTGCAGTTTCCTCAGGTATGGTACCCCCCTCAGACTCTAAAGGGAGCAAAGACGCAAGATTAAGAGTCTGAATCCTGGCAAAGGAAATGTTGGGCGGCAGTAGTAGGGAACATTGGAGACGGAGGTGTCTGGCCATTGAAATATGTTTAGGTTGGACCTGGTTAAGAATGCCATGTACATCATGAGTGGTCTGAACTAGAAGTGGGTGATCAAGAACAATCTCAGAAGCTTTATCCAAGAAGGTGCGGCTCTAGCTACAGGGTCCAGATGAGCTGATATGTATGCCACAGGTCTCTGTTTGTTTCCATGTTTTTGTGTGAGCACCCCTGTAGCATGTGAGGATATCTCAGCTGCCATCAATTGAAAAGGTTTAGTGTAGTCTGGGAGTCCCAAAGCCGGAGCTGATACCAGTGCTGTTTTCAAAGAGGAAAATGACTGTTTAGCCTCTTCACTGAGTGAATATGGTGTGTTGGCAATACAGTCATATAAAGGCTGCATGAGTTGACTTGCATGTATGATCCACTGTCTACAGTGTGAAACAATACCTAGGAAAGCACGCAGCTGTTTGTGATTCCTGGGTTCAAGCATGTTACGTATGGCTTCCGTACGTTGAGGTGTTAGGTGTCTGATGCCCTGTGATATGCAGTGACCTAAAAACACGACTGTTTGTTGACAAGCCTGGAGTTTCTGTCTATTTACTTTACAGCCTTCTTGCGCTAGGAAAATTAAGAAATTAACAGTTGAGGTAACTGCCGTCTGCTCATCAGGGCAACAAATAAGTAAGTCATCTACATACTGTAGAATGACTACTCCTGGTTCTGGGATGAAATTTTTTTAGCACGGTCTGCATTGCTTCAGAGTACAAAGTTGGTGAGTGTACCATACCTTGTGGCAATCTTGTCCATGCTAATTGTTTACCCTTGAATGTAAAGGCAAACAAATGCCAACAGTTCTTATGTAGTGGCACAGAAAAAAATGCGTTTGATAAGTCAATTACCGTAAAATATGCAGCAGTGCTGGGAATTTGAGACAGTAAGGTATGAGGATTCGGTACCACAGGGGTGACCGGTGCCAAAACCTTATTGATTTCCCGTAAGTCGTGCACCATGCGATATTTCACCATAGTTTCTTTGGAGGACACTTTCTTTTTAACAGGATATAAGGGTGTATTGGCGGGTGACCTGATTTCTACCAAAACACCTTGTAACACATAATCCTGAATTTGTTGAGAAATCGCCTGTTCTTGCTGGGCGCTGATGGGGTATTGCCTAAGCTGAGGTAATATGGTTCCCGGGGCAGTTTCTAACAGTATAGGAGCTACTGATAAAAATCCTACATCAGTGTCTCCTTTTGCCCCTGAATTTTACCATCATACCCTTCTGCATATGTAACCTTTGAGGATATATTGTCAGGATATGGTAAAAAGTCCTGATTTAAAATGGAGGATGTTGCTCCCGTATCTATCAGAAAAGGTACATTTTTACCCTCAACTTCAACTTGTATTATTGGTCTTCTAGAAGGAAGAGAGACCTGCATAACTTTCAGTCATTCTGAGCTGTCTGTTTGATCAGGCACCGGGTTATTTATCCTATTTTTGGGTACAAAGGTTCCTGAATCTATATCTGCTTTTCTCTTCCTACATTCCCTTTGGAAATGTCCTGGCTTCTTACAGTAATGACAAGTAAACTTTTGATTAGCAGAGCCAGTATTAGCCTGTGCAATTCTTACTGGCTTAGAATTTTCTCTTAAGTCCATTTCTATCCCTACAGCTTTCTGTCTAGCCAGGTGTGGGTCTTCCAAGGTTCTCCAATCAGGGGTTGCGGCCTTAAGCTTTTCCTTCACTTTTGGAGACAATCCATCTATAAAGGTTTTTGTAACTAACCTCATCATTCCTGGAGCGGTTAGATCCATGCCTTCATCTCTGAAATTATTTTCTACACTTAGATAATATTCGTCTACTGATTGTCCAGATTTCTGAGCCACCACTCCCGTTGTTCCTCTCTGCCTCTGTCTCTCCCTCATGAAAACCATTAAGTGATCTACAAATTGTGTACCTGATTCTATCGTTTGTAAGGCACCATCTCCTGCTTGGGGCCTATGTACCTGTAGATTTGCTAATAGCTCCTGGAAGAGTCCAGGAGTCATTTTCATTCTACATAATTCTTCTCCATCTGCCCAAACTCCAGCGTGAGTCTGCATAATTTGCTGTATATATTGTGCAAATCTAACTGGACACTGGGTGGGATCTGGTGCGTTATGCAAGAGAGACATGCCTTCAGCGGGGGACCAAGGGAAATATTGTCGAGTTTGGTGATATCTAGTTCCCATTACTCCGTCAGCACCAGGTTCCCTAAAGGGTCTTGGTACTACCCTAACAGGGGCAAGTACAGCGCCATGTCTAGGTGTACCACAGGCTAGGCAATCATTTCTCCAGTCTGGATTTTGTTGTCCACAGTGCGGACATACCCATCCTCCTGGTCCGGCTAAACTTTGAGGTGGTGTTTGGAGAAAAGATGGGGCATGTGGGTTAAGGTATGGGGGTGGGGTATTTTTAGATTCCACATTTTGTTTTTCTCCACAGCCTGTGGGTCTAATACACCACTTTTTACTCTGTTGATTATATGTCCATCCCTCATTTTCTGCTACCCTAGAGACATCAATCAATGCTTGGATCTGATCTATCCATTTCTTGTCTCTGATTATGCCTTTTTTCCTTTCCTGAATTCCTTCCCATAGTTTTCTACTAAAAGCTTCTGCCCTAGTAACTCCAAACTTACTAAAAATCTTTTTCAGCCCCTTAGTGGCATCTTCACCACTTCTCTCCTTTATGATAGTATAGATATCTAATTCTTCTGGTTCCGACTTTGTTTGCTTATTCCCCATTTTCTTATCCTGAGCTTTCTTGCCCTAGGTGGCGTTTGGGTATGAGAATACCTCGTTACCTTCTTCCTAAGGAGCTAGGATGTCTTTTTCTTGCCCTAGGTGGCGTTTGGGTATGAGAATACCTCGTTACCTTCTTCCTAAGGAGCTAGGATGTTTAAACTGTGTTGATGTAAGAAAATCCTGATTCCTACACCTATAGCAAACAACACAAATGCAACCAGACAGAAAAAGAACATACAACGTATCTTGTCCCAGGCTAATTTATCTGTCCTGGGCTTATACTATCACATACAACGTATTCTTGTCCCAGGCTAATTTATCTGTCCTGGGCTCATACTATCATACACTTATCCGTCACCAGGTTTTTGTCAAAGACAGGATCAGAGATTGAACATTGGCGCGGAGGTCTCCCCGAAAGGACGCAACCACGTTGCCCAGTGGGACAGTCACTTCTTCTGTTTCAACCCCCTGGGCGGCTTATAGGGCTATTCCCAACTTCCACACACCTTCTATTCACATTCACTCTCATTCAATGCCGTACTCCGTGAGGTGATCAATTCCTAAATAGTTCAAGAACCCGAGCTATAGGTATCCTCCTCTACTAGAACTACCCGCTAAAGAACACGACACAGAAAATCTTACGGACAGTGCAGGGCAGATATAAGAGATCTAACAGTGTCTCTTACCTGGCCAGGTTTTTGTTCATCTGCCGTCCATTATCCCAGATTCTCTTTTCGTTCGTATTCTGCCGGTGTTCTTGAAGGAATACACAGACCTCGGGTCCCTGTTCAGGCGCCAGGAAATGTCGGGATCACACTCAGTCGGAGCAGCCTTTGGAAGTGGTGAATCACCAGAAATAATACACAAGACGCGTCTTGTATAGTGTATCACTGGGAAGTCTCTGAAGCACGCCTGCCTTCAATGTGCTATCCCTTCTTTATATAGCTGTTTCAGTAGGTTTAGTGGTTATACAAGTTTTGCATGTTTAAACAAAGAGACAAAACAGGAAAGAAAGAAAAGAAAAGAAAACAGTTTCGTGGGCGGCAGTTTCACAACAAACAGTACAAAGGCAATTCCACAGACAAGAAAAACAGGATTTCATACTATAGCTAAAATGTCCTTGAATGGACAGGTCAATATTTATCACAAATTCTTTTTTTTATTTTTGTTCATTGAGGTAATCATTTTTGTTCTGCTCTTCACACTTCTCTCCAGCAGCGTTCGCTGGATAGAAGATATGAAAAATCCTTTTTTTTTCTTCTTTTTTTCGTGTTTAAAATAAAGATCCCTGTGCGCCCGCCCGCTGTTATTTAAATACTCACCCGGCTCCCTCGCAGCGTCCTGTCCTCGCCGCAGCTTCTCCTGTATGAGCGGTCACGTGGTGCCGCCGATTACAGTCATGAATATGCGGCTCCACCTCCCATAGGGGTGGAGCCGCATATATTCATCACTGTAATGGGCGGCACCACGTGACCGCTCATACAGGAGAGGACGCTGCGAGGGAGCCAGGTGAGTATTTTATTAACAGCGGTTGGGCGCACAGGGGGTGGGAAGGGGGTAGGGACAGGGATCTTTATTTTAAACACGAAAAAAAAAAAGGATTTTTCATATCTTCTATCCAGCGAACGCTGCTGGAGAGAAGATGTGAATGGCGGCTTCAGCACCAGATGCAGGGGACAGCGCTTATCTCTAGCGCTGTCTCCTGCACGCTCCGTGTGGTACCCAGTCGGCACACGGGCGGCACACGTGTGCCACACGGATGGCCTACGTGAGCTCACGGACACGGATAATTCCGGTACCGATTTATTTATTTTATTTTATTTTTTTTATTTTTTTTTCCGGTACCGGAATTATCTGGACGTGTGAGACTGGCCTTAGGCAGTTTCTCATTCCTCTATTGTATCAACACTGCAAAATGATTGTTTCCCGATTATCGTACAGAGTAACTTGTTGCTCATCAAAAATACTCATAAGTTGTTTGAAATGATGTATTTGTTTGCACAAAAGATAGTTCTCGGCATCACATCATTCTGAGTAAACAGGTCCTGTGCTGTTGAGAACATTGTTCAGGGCACATAGACTGCCAATCTATATAGATCATTCTGCACCTGAAGTAGGGTCCGCTTGTGTAAATAATTAACCCCTTCTCCATGACATATATGTATGCTGAGATGCATGGAGTGTTATTTATAGCTCCACACTGTACATGTATGACGCAGGGATGGCGTGGGCTCAGGGGCTATGCTCATGCCATCCGGAGCAGGAGCTGTTGTATACATCTGTGCTCTCACTGCAACAGCTATGTGTGATCATGGCTTTTTACAGTGGGACATGTAAATGGTTAAAGACTTTAATTAATGCACCACTCCAGCATGTGTTTTTTTTTTTCAATTGCAGCGCTAGAGTGGTCCTTCTAATCTAAGGTCCCTGACGTCAGTCTTATGCTCACCTGACGGCGTCTTCACCTTCCACCACTCCAGTCCGTCACCGGATCTCTCCAGTGTTTGCTGGAGCGATCTGGAAGTCACTTTTCAAAGCCAGTGTATGAGAGCTTCGTTCTGGCTCTCAGACTTGTGTTGAGCCCTTGTGACTGTTACTTCTGACTTCCGGCCGGTCAGAAGTCGTGGTCACAAGATGGTGCCGCTCGACCCGAGCTTTGCAGGGAAAAAAAGCTGAAGACTTTGGCAGGTGAGTTTGAGTAGGGGTAGGCACCTTGGGTTAAAAGCACCACTCCAGCACTGGAAAACAAAAACAAAATGCTGGAGTGGTGTTTTAAGAGAGATCGCTCCCTATGTTTGCCCATTGACATCCCCACAAATCAATGGTGGGGTGCTGATCCGTTACCATGGCAGTCAGAATCCTAACAATGGCCTCCGTTTCTGCCATGTACAGCAGCCCATCAGATACTGCCAGAGGGTGGGGTCTGGTAGGCCACCTTTCAGTCAACATAAGTTGTACAGTGTATTATCAAAGGATCACATGTTCATGTTCCTTGGGAGACTAGTATTTTATTGTAAAAAAGAAAAAAAAAGTATACGGTTTAGTGTAAAAAATAACGAATATAAGAACATATCCCCGTTTAACCCCTTCATGACCGGGGGATTTTTCGTTTTTCCGTGTTCGTTTTTCGCTCCCCTCCTTCCCAGAGCCATAACTTTTTTATTTTTCCGTCAATTTGGCCATGTGAGGGCTTATTTTTTGCGGGACGAGTTGTACTTTTGAACGACATCATTGGTTTTAGCATGTCGTGTTCTAGAAAACGGGAAAAAAATTCCAAGTGCGGTGAAATTGCAAAAAAAGTGCAATCCCACATTGGTTTTTTGTTTGGCTTTTTTGCTAGGTTCACTAAATGCTAAAACTGACCTGCCATTATGATTCTCCAGGTCATTACGAGTTCATAGACACCAAACATGACTAGATTATTTTTTATCTAAGTGGTGAAAAAAAATTCCAAACTTTGCTAAAAAAAAAAAGTTGCGCCATTTTCCGATACTCGTAGCGTCTCCATTTTTCATCATCTGGGGTCGGTTGAGGGCTTATTTTTTGCGTGCCGAGATGACGTTTTTAATGATAGCATTTCGGTGCAGATACGTTCTTTTGATCGCCCGTTATTGCATTTTAATGCAATGTCGCGGCGACCAAAAAAACGTAATTCTGGCGTTTCGAATTTTTTTCCCGCTACGCTGTTTAGCGATCAGGTTAATACTTTTTTTTAATTGATAGATCGGGCGATTCTGAGCGCGGCGATACCAAATATGCGTAGATTTGATATTTTTTTTATTGATTTATTTTGATTGGGGCGAAAGGGGGGTGATTTAAACTTTTATGTTTTTTTTTATTTTTTTCACATTTTTTTAAACTTTTTTTTTTTAACTTTTGCCATGCTTCAATAGCCTCCATGAGAGGCTAGAAGCAGGCATAGCACGATCGGCTCTGCTACATAGCAGCGATCTGCTGATCGCTGCTATGTAGCAGAATTGCACGTGTGCTGTGAGCGCCGACCACAGGGTGGCGCTCACAGCGACGGGCAATCAGTAACCATAGAGGTCTCAAGGACCTCTATGGTTACCATTCACAAGCATCGCCGACCCCCGATCATGTGACGGGGGTCGGCGATGACGTCATTTCCGGCCGCCCGGCCGGAAGCGGTAGTTAAATGCCGCTGTCTGCATTTGACAGCGGCATTTAACTAGTTAATAGGTGCGGGCAGATCGCGATTCTGCCCGCGCCTATTACGGGCACATGTCAGCTGTTCAAAACAGCTGACATGTCCCGGCTTTGGTGCGGGCTCACTGCGGAGCCCTGCATCAAAGCAGGGGAGCCGGCATCGGACGGTATAGTACGTCCGATGCCGGTAAGGGGTTAAATATAAAAAAGTTTTACTTGTTAAAAAAGCAAACACTTGGTATCACCACGTTAACAAACCCATAGTATAAAGCTCTTTCATCAATTATCTCTGTGAACTAAGCGAAAAAAAAAACTTTATAAATTGAAAAACAATGGCAGAATTGCATTTTTTGTTTACCCCATGTCACAAAAAAAGAAATGGAGATCCAAAAGTTTCATGCACCCCAAAATGGTGCCAATAAAAAGTACTTGCACAAAACACAAGCCCTTATACCACTCTGTAAACAAAAAAATTGTCGAGAGATAAAGAAAATGGTAATTACAGAAATCAGACTGCAGAATAAAATTTTGGAGGAGGACGTGAGCGGGGTTACAGCCCCTAATTAATGTCTGCGCCTTACTAACATGCACATAATAAGAATGAAGTATAAAGGGCTGTCGCCCTACGAGCCTAATGATACTCCCAGTAGGATATCATGTGAATAACATTGTGTATGTTGCAGGTAACATACTCCATAATTATGGATTCATAGTACAATTTGGTCACTACTGGTCTGTGCAGATAAATATGGCTAATCTTGGGGTGCATGCTCATTTGGCTAATAGTCGATGACAACAACAAGCCGCTGACGAACAAGCATATTGTCTTTTATAAATATGGTATGTGCTTGCTGGGAACCATAATAGTCTATTATCTACGATCCTCTTTTCTCACGATGGGAGCGGTAACGTCAGTAAGGTGACCGGGGTTCATTGGCTATGAACCCCTGTGACCTTATTCACATCACTGCAGGTGCGTAATTGCACTCGCAAGTGTGACACCGGCCTTAGACCGGGTTCACATTGCGTTAGCAGCAGCCCGTTCAGCACATACGCTAACGGGCTGCTGCTAGCGCAAGTGCCTGCGCTACATCACGCTATCGCAGATGGAGCATCTGCCAGCTCCATCTGCGCTAGCAGTGACGGACCCGGAAACACTGCAGCCAGCGTCTTGGGTCCGTCACTCAAATGACGGCACATCGCTAGCGCACGCCCAATGTGGGCGTGCGCTAGCAATGCGTTCGCCATTGCATTCAATGGTGGCGTTAACGGACTACGTTACACGGCATTATGCCGCGGTGTAACGTAGTCCGTTTAACGTAGTCAATGAACGCAATGTGAACCTAGCCTTACAGTATTAAATTCATAAAAGATGGTCAGAGTTTTTATTTCAATTAAAGGACTTTACTTGGTCTGTGTCTTTATTACATTTAACTATGGGGTCAGTAATGGGAGCGTCTTGTAGATGCCTCTCCATTGCCAACCTGTGGGCTTGATGTCTGCTGATATTACAAAGCTGACATCAACTCCAATACTATTACCTCACTAGCGACCACACTAGGGCAAGTGGGAAGAGCGGAGGCCAAGCGCCAAAATTGGCATATCTAATGGATGCGCCATTACTGGGGTGGCTGAAAGCTGATGTTTTTGGTCTAGGAGCGGATCAGTATCCATGGCCCCTTCCTACACTATTAATATCTATTCTGACTCCATGAATAAGCTGCAAACGTAGGGCACTGTGAGACATGGTTTCTAGGCTGTGTTTTTCACCTTACTGACACTTTTACCTCAACTGTAGGAGGCACATATGAAGATTCCAGAAGAAGGTTTCTTTTCCAGCTGTATTCTTGAAGATATGCACACTTACAGCAGATAAAAAAAGACTTTTCAAAAACAGGACTGCATACACATGATCTTCTAAGATGGCTGATAGATGTTGAATGAGGAAGAAGAGAGGGGTTACTGACATCAGAGCTACATCAGAGACATCCGGGAGAGAGGAAGGCCAAACTTCTAGAGTGCAAACCTTATTGCATAGCAATGAAACGGCACAATATAACAACACAATGAAAATGCAATACTGTCTGTATATTTCCTAAATCATGGGACATGACAATATCAGCCTGCAGCTGTCTGCCTAGCATTTGCTGGTTATTAATTATAGGGTGTCACCCCTTGTTAATAACCAGTAAAGGCTAAGTAGACATCTTTGAGCTGATATTAATAGCCTGGGAAGATCCATGTTTATTACCCCTTCCTAGACTATAGAAATCAGCCCTCAGTTGTCGGCTTTCCCTCAGCTGTTTTTTTTTTTTTTACAGCTCCATTAATAGAAAATTCTATAACTTGTGGCTTTTTTTTTTTTGTGGATTTTTTTTGCAAGTGTTGTATTGTCAAAATAAAAAAACCACAAATACAAAACTATAGAAACTTAGCATCGCCATATTCATACTGACCCGCAAAATAAAGGCAATACTTTTAGTGCAGCACAGAGTGTAAAAATGTCAAATGCAAATGTTAATACTTTATATGTACCCCAAAATAATTCCACTGACAAATACAACTCATCCTAAAAAAAACACAAGCCTTCATATGGCTGACAAAAAAAAGGTATGGCTACTAAAATGCAACAATGATAAAAAGTATTAAAAAAAAAATAAAAGTCAAAATTGACCATGGGGCCAAGGGGTCAATGTATTGTTGTGGGGTATTTTTTTATTTTTTTTTTGCATTTCATTGATCCTTCTGTTTTACTATTTTGGAGCACAAAATTTTAGTCAGTGACCATGGTAATCTGTACCATTGTGTACTAGGAAGGTGGAGCGCAAGTTGTGCCCAGTTATAGGAGCCGGGCCGCACTTGTGGTTTTAGACATCTTTATTACGGTATTTTCTATGTATGTTAACTGGATGAAGTATTCTGCCGGGTTATGGAGCATAGTAATGGACAAAAAGATCATTGTGCGGATAATGAATAGCATTGATGTCTCGGAGTCAATGAATTGACGATATGGCCATTATGTTTTATTTTACCGTTTTTTATGCGCTGCCTGATTTACTTAGTGATAGTGGGCGGCAGAATATATTAGGGGTCAGGCGGCATGATGGCACCCCGGGGCCAGTGGATAACAGCTGTAGTGGAGCTGGACAGCTAAAGCAGCCCTTTATTGCTGTGTAGTGTAGGTCCATTCTGCAATAACTTCTTGTCACTAAATATCACCTTGAGAAATGATTGAAGAAATGAAAAACAAAATGCCTCCGTTTTGAGTCCGTTGTGAAGTGTTTACACAAGGACTATAAGAAATGTTGTGACAATTCTCCAGTAAAATGGCGGCTAGTTGGGGAAGTGCTTTGAATGAAGGAGTGATTTAGTGGCTGCATTCTTCCTGCATTAGCTAAGGTCCGTATATAAAGCAGCGGGTGCGGAGAGGTGACATGGTGGGCTACGTGTGAATGAGGATTCCTGGGGTGGTCTCTGTGTATCAGTCATCAGCATTCTCTTCCACAGAATCCCCTAGCTATTCCGACATGAGTGACAGCCCCAAATGGATCAATTCAATCGGGTTCCCGAAATTAGTCTATCATTTATGCAGTGCCACAAATCTTTTTTTTTTTTCCCCACTATAGTTCTTTTCAGTAAAATGCTTTCCCCGCTGATAGGATAAATGATTCCACATGTTTTGTATTTCCATATTCGGTGAAAGACCAGAAGCTGATCCCAGTATCCCGTATTAGGTTTAGGGGACCCATCACCAGATTTCACAAGGGCAAGGGTCTGACATTGCTGACCGGTCCTGAGGACTGCTACAGCTTTGGTCAGTGTGTACATCCAGCTGAGGACCTATTCTACGGTCAACCTCCTTTAAATAGATTTCTGAGAATTGATAATGGCTGGTGTACAATTTTCTTGCCTGGTATTAAAATGAGCATTTTAGGAGTTCAATTCTTGCTTGTTATTATTGTGATTTTGCAGTTATAATAATTTTATTTCTATAGCGCCAACATATTCTGCAGCACTTTACATTTTAGAGGGGACTTGAAGACACCGTAGACCTTACAGCATAACAATAATCACATAAATGAACAGCTATCAAGAGGAATGAGGGCCCTGCTCGCAGTTATTCAGACATGGATTTTGAAAGTAAGTATAATGGGGTCTAAAAAGGAATCTGTCACCAGGTTTATGCTATGTAATCTGAGAGCAGCATGATATAGGGGCTGAGACATAGTAATGTGTCACTTGCTGTTCTGGAATCTGTAATTTTGGCACAATCCCTCTTTTCTCTGCTGCAGATCTAACACACACCATTAATTGGCAGCTTTCTGTGTACAGTGATGGGTGCGTGATTACAAAAAAAGAGTTGACTAGGAGACACAAGATCCCTAGTCCTGTACTGATAATTTGGTGATAGAACATACTGCCAGTAAGTGACACATCACTGGAATCAGACTCTCAGCCACTACATGCTGCTCTCAGATTACATTTCAAAAACCTGCTGTCCGATTCTCTTTAAGCCCCCCATACACTCATCTAGTTTGCGTGAGTTTAAAAGACTTCTTGTCCACACACCGGTAGATGGAATTCTTGTTTGCAAGTAATGGAAGATCAATGTACCGTAATTCCAGCAGATGGTGATGGGCGTTTTGTGCTGTTCTTCTTCCATTTCTGATTACAATTATGCCGTATTGATTTAAAGCAAGTACGTTTTCTCCTACTGAACATGTTAGATGGGGTTGTCAGTCATTCTTTCCTATCTGAACGATACTATTTCAGTTGCTTGTCTGACATACGGTGGTGACTCCTTTTACTTTGTGCCTCTTCTTCACCATTTGTGCAGCAACTGTCAGCCGCCCTAGGCTGAGCTGGCAGCCACGTGGTAATGATAGCTATGTGGTGAATGGAAAGGGCTGGCTGTGTGGAACCTTCCCTGCCTTTGATGGCTGCTGGCAGCTGGGATCTTTGCAAGGTCAGACGCCTGGGCTCTTATGTGATCTGACTCTGAGTACCAAGTAGGCCGCATAGTGGGCACAATGTGTAAGATGCAGCATGTCTATAATAGCCTTCCTATAAAACCGTTAATGGCCACTCTCCGCGTCTAGAGATTTAGGGAAAGAATGGATCAGATATGATAATGTCACGTTGTTCTTGGATTATTTGTAATATGTGCCATAATCGGTAGCCTCTTATGATTAGTCATCCTCCTGTTAAATGGTAAACGTAACTTGTAAACTAGCACAGCGCACAAGGAGACTAGGAAATGTTGTTGGCTTAAAAGGGTATTCCTATCTCCAAGATCCTATCCCAATATATAGTAGGTATAATACTAATATTAGCAAATACCTCCAATTAGAAATGTAATATAGTTTTCCTGATTCGCTGTTTCTCTTTCCTCATGTGCAGGTATTGCAGGACCTTAGGTATCCATGGTTACGACCACTGATATAGTGACAGCTAGTTGCTAGTGGTCGTAACCATAGATGCCTAAAGTCCTGCATTGCCTGCACTGAGACACAGTGATTCCGAAAAACTGTACTACATTTCTAATTGGAGGAATTTGCTAATATTCTTATTATTACACCTACTACATATTGGGATAGGATCTTGGAGATGGGGATACCCCTTTTAGCCATGTTATTGCTGAAACATTGCATTGATATTATTGTAATTGAGTGACTGAGCTATAGTTCACAAAGCACATGACCATGTAAACAAGCCAATGTCCCCAAAGTCTTCGATAAGTATAGTCCAGCAGACCGCTGTACCTCCTCACTCCCCCATACACATGAGCGCTTGTTCAGTTGCCTACTATTCCTTCCCCCCACAAGTCCCACAGACATTTGTGTTTGGCTTGTTTATTTGTCAACTCTTTCCAGGGAAACACATGAACAAGACCTCTGCTGTGATCTGCAGGGGAAAATTGTTTTCAGAATACAAAGTATGTATTGGTACACCAGGTATACTTTATGGCCATACAAAATGATTCTGTGAAGGGGAAGTATTTTCTATTAAATGGCTACATATGAAAACTGCAACTATGGATAGTTGTAAGGGCTGGTCCCTGTAGGTTGACAGCTGGTAAGATCTCCATGGCCAGGGCTGAGCCCCAGACAGTCTCCCAGCTGACAGGTGCAGCATTACTGGCAGTCCTGGAGAGAGCAGCTGTATAGGAGAATGCACAGAGGGCAGCTGTGGTGATCAGGGCACTTCCCACACTAGAAGAGGCTGCCCGGCCGTGCTGTGGGGGTTAGGGATGACGAGATTGGGCATATCCCCTTTTATTATGATCACAACCCTTACTCTTCTAATAGTACTTATAACAGCAGGGGGAGTCACACCGATTCCATTGCTTCCACCAGTTTGTCACAGGTAACGTCGGGGGACGCAGCAGAGCTATTACATTTTATATATTTAATCTGGAAAAATAGGCAGTGTTTAACACATCGGGTATTCTAGAATATGTATCTAGTTTAATTATGAAGATTTCAGAATAATGCAATGAATACACAGGATTCGGCTGGCTGGGCGCAACCAATTAGCGAAGCGTGATTCAATTCCTGAGCCAATTCGCGGCCGAACTGCATCTGTTGCTGATTGGAGCTGGCCCTGGCTTCACCAGGTTTTTGAGGGCCCCGGGCGAAAGAGTCTCACAGCCCACGTAGCATATAGCACAGCTACGTAGTATATTGCACAGCCCACGTAGTATATTGCACAGCCCACGTAGCATATAGCACAGCCCACGTAGCATATAGCACAGCCCACGTAGCATATAATATAGCACAGCCCACGTAGCATATAATATAGCACAGCTACGTAGCATATAATATAGCACAGCCCACGTAGTATATAGCAATGTGGGCACCATATCCCTGTTTAAAAAAAAAAATTAAAATAAAAAATAGTTATATACTCACCTTCCGGCGGCCCCCGGATCCAGCCCAGGCCTTTAGCGATGCTCCGTTCTCAGTAATGCCTTGCGGCAATAACCCGTGATGATGTAGCGGTCTCACGAGACCGCTACATCATCTGGGGTCATTGCCGCAATGCATTCTTGGGAGCGGAGCGTCGCAGGCTGCCGCGGACGTCGGAAGGTGAGAATAGAATGATTTTTTTATTTTTAACATTATATGTTTTTACTATTGATGCTGCATAGGCAGCATCAATAGTAAAAAGTTGGTCACACTTACAGGGTTAATGGCAGCGTTAACGGACTGCGTTACACCGCGTTATGCCATCGTATAACGCAGTCCGTTTAACGGACTGCTAAAACGCTATGTGGGCGCTGACTGGAGGGGAGTAGGGAGGGGCCAATTCGCGGCCGGACTGTGCCTGCGCCCAGCCAGCCGCGACCAATCAGCGACACCAGATTTCCGTGACAGACAAACAGACGGAAGTGGTCCTTTGACCATTATATATATAGATAGATAGATAGATAGATAGATAGATATGTGTATATAATGTGTACACAAAGATCTTACAAAATGGGTATATATAGTTACATAGAAAAAAGGGATAATAAAAGAAAAGTGCTAACCCTGATGTTGCTAGAATGGCTCTACCAGAGAGCCCAGAGCCCACACAAACACAGGGAGAAACACCTTGCAGTTATTGTCCTTGGTGGGATTTGAATTCATGACCCCAGCACTGCAAAGCCACCGTGCTAACCACTGAGCCACCATATAAGTATTTTCCCTTCGAGACCTTGTAGACCCATATGTTTTTGTATTGACAGTTGTGCCTTTCACAAACCATTTGCAGTCACTGCCTCCCATTGAAACGTGGTTGACATGCCAAAAGGGAATCTGCAGAGCATGACCAAGAATTGTTCATCGACAATCTTCTGACATCTGACCGATTTGGCCCTTCAGTCACACGTCATTGGACGTAGTTAGAGCTCAAACTATGCGACTATTCAGACCAGTGGCTTGGCCTAGATGACTACTGCAGGGTCATTCTATGATGAAGTTGCTCCTCAAGAACTTTACATATGCTACAGCTTGATGATTCCTGGTGGCGTGGGTCACATGGAGAGCTGCCTAATGACTGGACATTAGAATACGGAGGGCTGCTATATCTGCTCAACTGGCTTTCCCAGAAAATAACTCCCAGTTTTTCCTGGCTTTTGACAAGATAGTCTTGTAATTTTTATTTTCAGTTCAAGGAGATTGAGACAAGATTAAAGAACTTGAGACCTTATCTCATTGTGATTTCCGTAGTAGCAGTGGTGAACCAGATGTATCAATGCTTTAAAGGGGTTGTCCGCTCACGTGGTATTCATGAGGTCTCATAAAGGGGAGGGTCAGACACCTGACACCCCACCGGTCTGCTATTAGCGTCAGAGGTGGACGAATGTATACATATTAAACAGAGGTGCAATTGCCACTCCATTCAGTGTGTAGCGGCTTTTGTCTGGTCTGCACCACAGTGATTCATAAGTGTATAGGAGGTATTCTGCGGCACTCAGTAGCTCAGCTCAACGGTCCTGATTCATCAAAGCTTTTACACCAAAAAAGTGGTAGCTTTGAAAAGTTGTGCCAAAATTTTGTGGCTTTTGTCATTTTCATGTCAGTTTCTCACAGCTCCACTAAAATGAGTGGAACTTGGGCAGGACGGGGGCGCTGTGAGTGCGTGACGCCACAGCTTGTCAATGTCATGATTACCTGAAGCGTTCCGTACATACACAAGAAATCTCACTCCAGTCCCTGACTGTAGCAAGATTTGTGGCGTAGAGCACAAAGGCACACGCAATTCGTTAGACACTTCAGATTCATGAAGACGTGTGCCTCCCTTCATGAATCAGGGGCGTCTCAATCTTCTATGTCCCCCTGTCCTGATAAATGGGCCCATGTGTTTTACATCCAGTTATAACAGCTGATTGGTGCGGGTACTGAGTGTTGGACCCCTAGCGGTCTGATCGAGAATTCTGCTGTTTGTAACAAATCTGCCATATAGCTGGTGGCAAATATTCCCAAACTCATCTGAATCCATATATATAGTTGACTCTGCATCCTTGTAGAGAAAATGTCACCGCAATCCCCTCATCTGTGGAGGGAAAATGACTGTACTTGTAGTCACAACAAGAAGTGACTGAAAGTGTATAGCGTAATTCCTTCTATAGGCTAGAAACTTGGTGTAAAATCTCACAAAATTAATATTTGTACATGCTAAAGGGGAAAAATATGTATATCTGTATTCACGTAATATTTCCCCCCTATTTTTTTTTTTAATCTCAATGACCTACTATAAAGAAAATATAGAACTGATCTGAGCATTGCTAAAAATAGAGCACAATCACACAAAACCAACGTCCCTTTGAATGAAAGTATACAGTATAAAATGAATTGCTACATGGCACTAAGTGTTATTTTGTGTAGTTGCCACTTGTTCTAGCCCTTGTAACTCTTTCTTGTTTCTGCGCCTTGTGTGTTTTGTAGCTAGTTGTTATCAGTATCAGTGTTGCTTTGTAATCGCTCATCCTTCTGGTACTCGCTCTACATGCACTGGGGATTCTGAAATGGATCAGGCGGGGCTGCGGTCACTTCCATGGCATCCTTTTTCTTCCTGAAAGGAAGCATTATCGGGGTCCAGTTCTGCGGTCAGGTCCCCAAAGTTACTTTCACTCTCTGGAAAGGGACGCCATAAGGCATGTCCTTTTGAGGCTGGTTGTCTTTTTTTTATTGAGCATACTCCAGTTGTCCTTTCTGATGCAGTATGGTCTCCCTGCTTGCCGCACTACTTTGTTGTGCACCTTCGCTGGACAACCATCACATGCGCAATAGAAAAGACACACAGACTCTGCCTCTGACAAGGATGTGCCTGATGACGTCCCTTTTCAAAGCAAGAAAAGCAACTGTGGAGAGTGACTACCACACTGCCCTCTGACTCTTCATTTCAGGGAGGAAAAGGATGCCTAGTAAGTGACAGCACCCCTGCACCTTATGATACCCACTGCATGTCGGGAGACTCAAACAAATTATCATTAAAATGAAGTTAAAAAAAATCCAGATTGGAAGTTAGAATAAAAAGGTAGGGAATTTGCTAATGAAGTATAATAGAAACGTGGTGAGTAGTAATTAAAGTAGATACATATGATATGAAATTCACGATTTGTGTGAGACAAGCCCTTTAAAGACTATTCTATTACAGAAGACACAAAAGATCACAGTGAGGTCAAAAATACTCTGTTGTAAAAAAAAATCACAGTAATAAGCAAGTGCTAGCCAAAAGATGGAAAAAACAGGGCATTTAGTTGATACGTTTTTTGCAAAAAAATGTATACTAAGCTGCTCCACCAATCGTCAAGGTATACCCATAATAGAGCAGTCCTACCTAATGTATATAATCCCTATCTGATGTATTTAAAAGCCTGATCATCTGTATAGTACCTGTATAAGCAGGGTTCTGAGCGGGAATATCCATGTGGACATGCTGGATGGAACAGCTTTGATGCAAATGACCCATAAGGAGTGGTGGACTCCCTAGTCTTGTAGAAACAAGAGAGCAAGTATAGAACCAGAAACACATGGGCTACTTGCACAATGAACAAGTCTGTAGGAACCTGTTCACACACGACCAAGAACTTGAAGACACAAAAAAACACAGTGAGGTAAAAAATACTCTGTTGTAAAAAAAGATCACAGTAATAAGCAAGTGCTAGTCAAAAGATGGAATAAACAGGGTATTTAGTTGATACGTTTTTACAGAGCCTACAAATCTGATCACCAAACCATGTACGTTTTACCTGAGAGAGGTAGAGAGGGCCCTTGAGAATGAATCATGTGGCTTATAAGCCTTGTGGTCAAGTAATGGGTTCAAATACCATTTACTGTGGGATTTCATGATAAACATCACTTCCAAACTACCTAGCTAAGAACTGGCCTATAAAATATGAATCTCTCTGCTTGTATTTCTAATTTTAATAAAACATAAGGTGCAATAATTAGCATGCGGGTTATTAATTCAACGGTGCAATTTGGATCTTGACTGCAGCAGCCTTGGTAAAGGGAAGAAAGCGAATGCTTGAAAGTTTGCCAACATAACATAATTTGATGGCAAGGGTTCAGGCAGGAAGAAATAATTCAGTCCAACCACTGAATGTCATTGTTTATGCTCAGAAAAAGGCAAAATAATAATAAACATACATATCCTATACATTACATCAGCATTTGTATTTTCTGCTTAAAAACTCAAATATTAAATGCAGAAAGATTAAAATAAGAAAACAAAACCAAGTGCTATCTCTAATCTTTTTTGGCTTGTAATTCCTATGATAACACATTGAGTCCACTGTACTGTTTTCCCTGAATTTTCATAGTGAAAAAAGTTTGAATTTTTGCAAATAAACGTTGTTGAATATATATTATATATTTTCCATCTCCTTTCCTGAAGGATTCCAATATCTCTGCTCCACTTTTGCATCTTGCATAGGCAGTTTAGGGCTTAGCATAGTCAATTCTGAGTATTACTTCACTATTGGGATGAGTACTGGTTTGTGACGGAATGTCTATGTATTGAGTTGCAGCTAGGCCTTGACAATGTCGAACTGTCATGTAATGATGCCCTAATACGTTACTAAGTGGTATTCATATTTGTATATTTTTAGGTGTAGAAGCAACAGAAGAAAATGTGCCGTTACCAGCAGAGCCCTCGCACAACTCCGACTCTCGGTTAGCAACGGGACAACAAGACACACAGACAGAAGCAGACACTGCCAGCTCTCCATCTCTCTTCCAACAGACGTGTGGACTTGATACAGAACAGTCGGCTGATGGGCCCAGTTTCTCTTCACAAACAGAAGGTCCTTGTGTTTCCACTGAGGAGGGACCAAGATTACCCATGGATGATCACAGTTCTTTACCACAGACTGAAAGACCAGGCACATCACAAGTGGCTGACAGTCCTAACTCTCCAAAAGAAAAACAAGCCGTAAAATGTGATGGGACTTCTCCCTCTGCTGCCCAATCTCCTACTCCAGCTGTTACACCCAAACTAAAATTAGGTGCGCCTCATAATCCTACTTTACTGGCCATTGGCTGACGCATGAGTAATTAACATAATCCTAATGTCCGTGTTTAGGAAAACGAGACCACCGTGGAATTAGGGTCTGGTTTTCAGGATCTACGTCTGAGATGTCCATTTTATGTTGTCCATCTTCTGATGTAGCATATAACTGGCTTTGTTTCTCAGCTCTAACCATTCCTGCTGCTGTTTGTAATATTGTGCAACTCAACATTTATCATATTGATCAAACCATTATTACAATATTTGCTGCAGATCTTGAGCTCACATACAGACAAAATTGTCAGCAAATCCAACCAAAATCTGCTAAACTTGGTAGTAATATGAATGCCATTGGGAAAATAATGGCAATAAACCTGGGCCTTCACCCTCTTTTTAGACTTGGAATATGGCTTGGCTGTTGCCAAGATGCTTTCTCTGCTGTCAGTACAGCGCCAATTTAGCTTTAGGCTGATCAGCTATTTCATGTTTGACAGGCTGGTTACCGGGCCCATGTTGCCTAAAAACAGTCTTTTTGATTGGTTTATCAAGCAGTCTTACAAGTCTATCATATTATAGAAGTTTTCAGTTAAAGCCAGTCTTGTCACTGACCTGAGGGCAGAAAAAGGGTCAAGGAGCCTTTACAGAACTAAAACTGTGTCTTTCTATTTTTTTTTCCACTGCCACCTTAATCATATAAAATGAATATTGGGAGCTCCTTAAATTAAAAAACAAAACAAAAACGAGAATATATACAATCAGATCAGAGTATAATACAGATTATAACCAATGGGGAAAAAACTCCTAAAATATAACTTTTAAAATAATATAACTGGAAGTGACGTCATTGTGGGGCGGTCCAGCTTGTGGAGGGCACAGTGCACCCCACCGGCGTCGCACGTCACGGGAATTGGCATAGTCGCGGTATAATAAGTCGCCTGGAGCTCACAATGCTCTCCAAAGCCAATGGAGAGATGCCCACTGCCACTCTGTGCCCGAGGAGAACGCTAAGCTACTATGGTCATGCATCAGATATAAACTATTAAATTGCACTGTAGCACTTAACTATTTGGTGATGTGGTGGTTTTTCTGATAGTTAGTCCCTATTAGGGTCATTTAGGGATAACCGACGTGTCGAACTTGGGGTGCCAACCTCCGTGACAAGATAGGGTGAATGGCGGCGAGTACACTTCCCACACCCTTTCAAGATAGGGAAAAGAAATAGGAAACTATCATTATATTTCGATAAGATTGTTAATTACAAGTGACCCTACATAGTGTTTTGTGATTTATATGGTAATTTTAACTGTATAATTTAGTTATATTTTGCCTTTGGTTATAGTCTCCTCAAATGACTAATTACTGACTTAGATGTCTTATTGTTTGGTGCTTTAAAGTGAACCTGCTATGTTGTATAGGGTGTCTTGTCTGTGGGTATCACAATATAGAGACATATAAAATAAACAGAATGACATATATACGTTTGTTGGAAAAGATTCATTGTATAAATTGTATTTTATTAATTGAAGTCCCTAATTTATATATGCAAGAGTCCAGTGGGTGGTCCTATTCCGTGACTGACCGTGGTCTTTCCATGCACCTGCATACACATAAGGCTACGTTCATATTAGCGTTGCGCGCCGGTGCGTCGGCGACGCAACGCTCGACGCACAAAAAACGTGCGCAAAAACGCTGCGTTTTGCGACGCGTGCGTCGTTTTTTGACGAAAATCGGACGCACGAAAAATGCAACTTGTTGCATTTTCTTGCGTCCGACGCTAGCGTCGGAAACGACGCACGTGTCGAAAAACGCAACCAAAAAAACGCACGCGTCCCCTATGTTAAACATAGGGGCGCGTCGCCGCTGCGTCGCTGACGCAACAGCGACGCACATTAGCGGAACGCTAATGTGAACGTAGCCTAAGACGGTCGCTCACTGAGTAGGACCGCCTACATGATTTCAATGAATAAAGTACAAGTTTCACTGAAACTTTTGCCACAAAAATTGATCTCAATCTGATCAGTTCCTCCTGCTCTATAACATCTTGCCTGCATATCAGAAATGTTTTTCAACATGACAGGTTCCCTTTAAGAATATTAATTTTCACAAAAAAATTTAAAATGATATAATGAGTGATTTTATGGCATATAAGAGCTCTTTCACACTTAAAATTGTGTATGGCATTTTGGTTTTAAAAGAAGCCATCATGGTTTTTAAGCCTTTTTTGGGTGACTTCTTTTAATTAAGCATTGTAGGGTATGTGCACATGTTAAGCATCTGCCACGTTTTTGTCACGTTATTTCTGCACAGTTTTGTCACAAAATCTTTAAGAATTTCCTAGTGCCAGTAAAGTGAATGAGATTTCTGATGTCTCGTGCACACTTAGCTTATTTTTCCTTGCAGATTTCTGCTTTGTGTTTTTTTTTTGCAGCAGTTTTCACCTATTCTAGTAAATGGGGATAAATGCACCAAAACTTTTTAGAATGCTTTTTTCCTGCCATGACATCAGTATTTGAAGCAGATTTACAGCAGATTTTTTTCTGGTGACACTGCAGAACATGTTCACATAACCTTTAGGCTGCCGCTGTGTTCACGTTTTTTATTGCAAATTAAAAGCTGTTTTTACAGTGCCAGTAAAAGCTATAAGATATTAAAAATCTCATGCACACACTCTTTTTTTCAGGAGTGAATTGGAAAACGGCCGCATCTCATTTCTTTCAGACTTTTTGCTGATTTTTCCTTTTTGTGTTTTTTCACCCACAAAAATTAAAACGTAAAAAAATGCTGCAAATAACACAGATTTTTTTGCTGAGTTTATTTAATTGCTTTTGCTGAATAAAAAAAAAACGTTATTACCGTAATCATTTGCTATTGACAAAGCGCATATGTGATATGTCCCCGAAAACTGCAAAAAAACAAACAAAATAAAAACACTGAGGAAAATGCTGAAATACAGGCATTTTGAAAGCAATGTTTTATTTGCCAAGACGGCAGGTTTTGGCTGCAAAAATGCTGAGTATGAACATAGCCATTTCCTCCTAATTAAGCATTTAATTTATATAAAGCTTTGATATAATCTGCTTTATGTACATCATTAATGCATAGCTTTAATAAAATGTGTCAACCTTTGAGCACAATTTTACATGTTCCAACCTGCAATATAGTTCAGAATTGCATGTTAATTTCTGTAGACTTTCGAGCTGAAATGTTTTTTACAGGCTCATTGCCTGCAGAGAGTTTTCTCTAGTGATTTACAGTCTGAAAAGCTTTTAAAGTTGGTCAGCTGAGAGGCCAGTTAATGTGTGTCTGTCAACAGGTTTGTCGACTATTTCCAGTAACAATCAGTCTATATTCACATCATGTTTTGAAGCCTCCGTTTCACGTATATGCTGGGAAAAGTACCCAACATGTATGTTAGATGTAGGCATTAACGCTGCTTTACATTGGTGGCCATCATCCATTGACAAAAAAAGGGAATGTTAGCAGGATTTAAAGGGACGCTGTTGACACAGAATGACTGCTAAAACCAAATACAGGCTCTTGGGGCTTCACAGTGGGGCCGATCATTTAAATACACCTTCCCACCTGCTTGGTTTCTATCTATCTCCGTCATTCTCTATCCCTATGAAGCCAAAGCTGTCAATCAAGGAAGAGGGGGTGTGGTGGAGATTGGCTCCGCCGGTGGCGGTACTTTAACTTTCCTCCACAAACTATGTACCGTATATGTGCATGTAGCTTTTTCAAAGACAAGTCCAGCGATACCTATACATGGCCAGGCCCTTACTCTGTTATTGAGAAATCTCTGATGGACAAATGAAGCTGAAGAGCAGCTATTTGTAGATCTGAAGCCCCTGTCACTCCAGCTTTATTACCTGCCCTGTGCTGCCTCCTACTCTTTGACTGACGAGTCACTTCCCTGAAAACACACAGCATATAGGCTGTCAATCAAGCAGGAGGAGGCAGCACCGGGTGGGAAATAGAGCTGGAATGACCGAGGCTTCAGATTTACAGCCTCATCTACATATCAAATCAAACTCTGATTTCTCAAGAACTGAGGACCAAACTGGCCAAGTAAATGTATTTGCTCGATGTGTCTCACTAAGATGTACATACACATATAAATAGAAATCGCTTCGGATATGACATCATGCTGATTTATTCCATTTAACAACTTTTTTTGTGATATGCGAACGTATACCGGCCAACGAGATACTTTTTTGGCTTCTACCTAGCAAAAGACCTCGTGGACATGTTAATGGTCAGAAACTTTCTCAGCACATGTTAAACATAGAGCAAAAAAGCGCAATGAATATAGCCTCGGCAGAATTGTGACCACAGCTCCAGCCTGTAATACAAGCCGTAATTCTGGATCAATAGTGGATGGTGTATTTACGTTACTCAGCTTGTCTATCTATGAATCAACTGTAAAATTGTTAAAAAATGGTGACCTTTTATAGTCATCAGCTATATTGAATATATTTCTTCATAGTCTCAATGAAGCTCCCTTAAAGTCCAACCCAAGTTTACCAGATGGATTTGCGTGACCATGTTAATTTCACTGCCATTTTGCAGGTTTACTAACAATTACCCCTGATAATGAAGGCAATTGTAGTATATTACAAGCATAAGTCTATTTTTACAGTTCATTAATATATTCATGTAGTCTTATCTTAGAACTTCTAAACAATGCATGAGATGAAGAAAGCCGGTTTTCCTAGACCTTGTTTTGTTTCTGCTTACATACCTGCTGTCATTTTACAAATATTATGCACATATTAACTGGCATAAATTTTAATTTTTAGCAGTTAAAAGTCTACATGCAGATAATTTCCTGATGTGTACATCATTGTATCCTTACAATGATAACCATTGCCATTTTGACCTTTTTAACACTATTCCATGTAAGTGAAAAAAGGACTACTGACATATGAAAAATTGAAAAGAAAATGTTCCAGCTCTTCTTAATAAAATTCTCAACTTCATTCCCTGATGGTTAAAATATAAACAGCTCCTCGGACTCCGCGATATCGTACATGAGGACATGAACGACGAGTTTCATCAGCTTTGATAAAGTCAACCTTCATATACACTTCTGTGGCTGATGGATGACTTTGCTACAACTTGACAGTTTTGATCATATATTGCATTTTTACATTGTTTTAATCATTAGATATTTTTGCTTTTGCTGTTTTTAAGAGTCATTGCCCTTCCTTCTGGGACTTCCATCAGAATCCATGAAAGCAGGATTCAGATATTACAGATTATTTGCATTAAATGAAGCAAACTGAGGTCAAAATCTGAAAACGTGGCCATTGTTTGCGCTCCTTTTCAGCAAAGAGGTCTATAATATAAGGATATTATTTGAAAAGCTAAACCCAACTAGAAAGAGGCACAAGTTGAAGCCATAATGTCATACTTTGAACTGTTTGCCTTTCTAATCTTATTGATTGTATAAGGGGCACACCTGAATCCATTTTTTGGGATAGCAATAATCCCCCTTGAAGTCAGGAACGTACTGCCAAATGTAGCGTGATCAGGATGTAAAAAAGCACAAATATTCTAACTGTACTAGAACCTATGTTTGAATTTTCTTGCAGACACCCAAAAGGCAGAACAACGACAGAAGCAAGCAAAAGAAAGGAGAGAAGAGCGAGCCAAATATCTGGGTGAGTAGCTAACAAAACGTTGCGTGCTATTAACCTAGCGTCATGCTATAGAGGCTCGGTTTCTTCCATCACAAGTCTTGAAATTTGCCCTTGCCAGGAAAACTCGCAAGTCAAACACATGAATATTTCATTTGCTGTGGAGGCTAAATGTCATAAATATTTCACTTCTTCCAGACACATAGGAGGCAGACAACTCGTGTCTTCCCTGTTGTGTTTTCTTTGATGTGCCCTCTTCACCCAACATACTCCACTGCACTAAATGCATGGTATATGTGAATTCCGCTTTACCCAAAGGCAGGGTATAAGAAATACAAATTGCCAATAACTCATTTAGATTGAGTAAAGGGATAAGTTGTGCAACTCCTAGTTAATTATTTTCAGCTCCAGTCCTCTTAGATTGAAGTATAAAACACATTCTTTGTGACACCTATAGATATGGATGAATGTCTACATGTAGTTCCCAAAACCCACCCACAGTTTATTTTTTCCTTGTGGTCTGTGCGTTGTCTGCTACATATGAAGGAAGCGGAATAACAGTTCCTAGAGCACAGAGATCCTTTCAAGTGTGAGGATGTCACTGTGGCTCTGCCTCAATTCTACATGACTGGCTAGATGATGACTGGTAACTCATGTTCTGCATATCAAGGCACTGAGCTGGTACGGCGTGACACAGCAACTCAATGAACTGCATGCTCATGCTGAAGACGGGAGGAGAAGGATGCGTGAAAAGCAGTGATATGTTTGAAGAATTGCTTCTTCTAGTGAATTTAGTTCATTTTTCATATTTTTATTTTTGCAGAGTTTATTTAATTGCAATTTTGGTATGTTAAACTGGCCTCATCATGTAATATTGGCTGCAGGCTGGATAAAACGTAATTTTTGAAAAAAAATTCTCTTTTCCAATGTGGAGAAATTAGCTTGTAAAGTTTAGATTCTAATTCATGCGAGAGGGGAGTGTCCTTTTCCCCTGCATGATGTTAACCAATCATAAGCAAGAGGTGCCAACACAAACAAGCCCGTAGAAAAGTCTAGTACTGGCTTTCTTCTGAGACGTAATAACAAACAGCCGTGCTCTTCTAAATGATCTCACTGGTAGCATTGGCAGTGTGGAGCAGAGCCACGTGTCTCTATACAAGGGACCAGCTGATCAGTGAGGAGAGCAGAGCGTGGTGTGATTACATGTCTCCAAGGAGAAAACCAATTATTCAACGGAACACAAGAGTAAAAACCAGGTGTATATAAAAATAGACAATATAATTGCTATATAGATAATGTACCCATAAATAAGTGTCAATATTAAACCCGGCTACCACCTGTGTCAAAAAAATAAGTGAAAAACCACTAGAAACAAGGGGAACATACACCGAATCTGGATCAGACCAAAAACGAAGATGATGACAGGGAATATTTGAATAAATTGCTTTTATTTATGTATAGCAACAGCAAAAAATCAATAAAATAGATAAATAAAAATACTATGTATATGTATTTACTTATGTGCACATAAAAAATATAAAATATATAATTATATAATTACATTGGGCAGGTCAAAAGATCTATATAAATATATAAACTGGATACCCCAGAAAAGCTTAAAAATATATAAAGGCTGAGATCATATACGTTAAAGAACAATATTTATATAAACTTGGAATGAATCTGAAAAATATCTATATTCTCCAAAGAAAATACAAAAGTATGTCCAGAAAGTGCTTAGTGTTAATAATAGAGAGATGACTTTCTATATGTATGTTGTATGTAGAGTTCACATGCAGGAATTACTGGCAAACAAAGTGCAAAGTGTAAACCAAATACTACATAAAATCGCATAAAACAGTAAGAAAGTGCACGGTGCTATATATATATATATATATATATATATATATATATATATATATATATATATATATATATATATATATATATATATATATATATATACATATAAAAATATATTATTGATACGTGACAAGTTCACAAGTAAACAATTTTGACCAAAGTGCAATGTGTATAACAGGGATTAACCCTGCTGTTCTGTTGGTCAAAAATGACCGACTTTGAACTTCAATATTCTTTAAAATATTCAAGATGCGGCTCTGAAACCCGTGGCCGACCGACCCATCCTCATTTAAGTCAATCAACCACAAGTTTCAGAACCGCATCTTGAACACCCCAAAAAATACCAAAGTTCAAAATAGGTCTCCCCAGACCGAACAGAACAGCAGGGTTAAAGGATATGCCAGGTATCCCATACACTCTCTACATGGGACAATGCTCAGTATGTATAAGATCCGTTGCTACTTACTATATAAAGACGTGTTTCGGACCCAACAGTTCCTTCGTCAGGGGCTGACGAAGGAACTGTTGGGTCCGAAACACGTGTCGGGGTGCACAGCTTGATATAATTGGCGGTCCTGGTGATATTTCCCCTCAGCTTTATATAGTAAGTAGCAACGGATCTTATACATACTGAGCATTGTCCCATGTAGAGAGTGTATGGGATACCTGGCATATCCTTTAATCCCTGTTATACACATTGCACTTTGGTCAAAATTGTTTACTTGTGAACTTGTCACGTATCAATAATATATTTTTATATATATATATATATATATATATATATATATAGCACCGTGCACTTTCTTACTGTTTTATGCGATTTTATGTAGTATTTGGTTTACACTTTGCACTTTTTTTGCCAGTAATTCCTGCATGTGAACTCTACATACAACATACATATAGAAAGTCATCTCTCTATTATTAACACTAAGCACTTTCTGGACATACTTTTATATTTTCTTTGGAGAATATAGATATTTTCAGATTCATTCCAAGTTTATATAAATATTGTTCTTTAACGTATATGATCTCAGCCTTTATATATTTTTAAGCTTTTCTGGGGTATCCAGTTTATATATTTATATAGATCTTTTGACCTGCCCAATGTAATTATGTAATTATATATTTTATATTTTTTATGTGCACATAAGTAAATACATATACATAGTATTTTTATTTATCTATTTTATTGATTCTTTGCTGTTGCTATACATAAATAAAAGCAATTTATTCAAATATTCCCTGTCATCATCTTCCTTTTTGGTCTGATCCAGATTCGGTGTATGTTCCCCAAGGAGAAAACCAAGTCTGACTTTCTCTCGAGGCTTCATCATTCTTTTTTCTGTCATGCAGAAGGAAAATGTACACGCAATAAATATCTTCGTGCTTTTTGGTCGAAGCATAAACTAGAATCTAGACTTTACAAGTGAATATCAAGGATCTGCTGGTTAAAGGTCATTTTTTAAAAAGGGAATCCATAGCCAGATTTTTGCTACCCCATCTCAGAGCAGAATGATGTAGAAGCAGAGACCCTGATTCCAACAATGAATCACTTACAGGACTGCTTGCTATATTATCTACTATATACCGTAATTGTCTAAGGGTCACTTCCGTCTGTCTGTCATGGATATTCATTGGTCACGGCCTCTGTCTGTCATGGAAATCCAAGTCGCTGATTGGTCGTGGCAAAACGCCCATGACCATTGCCACGACCAATCGGCGACAGGCACAGTCCGGCGGCAAAATGGCCGCTCTTTCCTCCCTGCAGTCAGTGCCCGCTCCATACTCCCCTCCAGTCAGCGCTCACACAGGGTTAATGCCAGCGTTAATGGACCACGGTGTAACGCACTCCGGTAACGCAGCTATTAACCCTGTGTGACCAACTTTTTACTATTGATGCTGCGTATGCAGCATCAAAAGGAAAAAGATCTAATGTTACAAGTAATAATAATAATAAAAAAAAGGTTATTCTCACCCTCCGACGTGGCCTGCTGTCCTCGGTAGTGCAAGCGGCAGGTTCCGGTGCCAAGGATGCTATGCGAGAAGGACCTGCCATGACGTCACGGTCATGTGACCGCGACGTCATCACAGGTCCTGCGCTCATACCAACTCTGGGACCGTAACCGCTCCATGCTTTGCGATCTCGCGAGATGATGATGTACAGTCTCGCGAGACCGCAGTGCACTCTTGAGACCGCAGCACGCGAGGACCATCGGTGCGAAGCGGGGGCCAACGGAAGGTGAGTATATAACTATTTTTTATTTTAATTCTTTTTTTTTTTTTTTTAACAGGGATATGATGCCCACATTGCAATGTACTGCGTGGGCTGTGCAATGTACTGAGTGGGCTGTGCTCTACACTGCGTGGGCTGTGCTCTACACTGCGTGGGCTGTGCAATGTACTGCGTGGGCTGTGCTCTACACTGCGTGGGCTGTGTTCTACACTGCGTGGGCTGTGTTCTACACTGCGTGGGCTGTGTTCTACACTGCGTGGGCTGTGTTCTACACTGCGTGGGCTGTGTTCTACACTGCGTGGGCTGTGTTCTACACTGCGTGGGCTGTGTTCTACAGCCCACGCAGTACATTGCAATGTGGGCATCATATCCCTGTAAAAGAAAAAAAATAGAATTAAAATAAAAAAGTTGTATACTCCCCTTCCGTTGGCCCCCGCTTCGCACCGATGGTCTTCGCGCACTCCTGTCTCGAGCGCATTGCGGTCTCGCAAGACCGTACGTTGTCATCTCGCGAGATTGCAATGCATGGAGCGGTTACCGTCCCCGAGTTGGTATGAGTGCAGGACCTGTGATGACGTCGTGGTCACATGACCGTCACGTCATGGCAGGTCCTTCTCGCATAGCATCCTTGGCAGTGGCACTGAAACCTGCCGCTTGCACTGCCAAGGACAGCAGGCCACGTTGGAGGGTGAGAATAACCTTTATTATTATTATTATTTGTAACATTAGATGTATTTACTATTGATGCTGTATAGGCAGCATCAATAGTAAAAAGTTGGTCACACAGGGTTAATAGCTGCGTTACCGGAGTGCATTACACCGCGCTTCGGTAATGCTGGCATTAACCCTGTGTGAGGGCTGACTGGAGGGGAGTATGGAGCGGACACTGACTGCGGGGAGGAAAGAGCGGCCATTTTGCCTCCGGACTGTGGCCGTCGCTGATTGGTCGTGGCAAAACGCCCACGACCAATCAGCGACATGGATTTCCATGACAGACAGAGGCCGCAGCCAGTGAATATCCATGACAGACAGACAGACACAAAGACAGACAGACGGAAGTGACTCTTAGACAATTACAGTGGGGCAAAAAAGTATTTAGTCAGTCAGCAATAGTGCAAGTTCCACCACTTAAAAAGATGAGAGGCGTCTGTAATTTACATCATAGGTAGACCTCAACTATGGGAGAAAAACTGAGAAAAAAAAATCCTGAAAATCACATTGTCTGTTTTTTTAACATTTTATTTGCATATTATGGTGGAAAATAAGTATTTGGTCAGAAACAAAATTTCATCTCAATACTTTGTAAAATATCCTTTGTTGGCAATGACAGAGGTCAAACGTTTTCTGTAAGTCTTCACAAGGTTGCCACACACTGTTGTTGGTATGTTGGCCCATTCCTCCCTGCAGATCTCCTCTAGAGCAGTGATGTTTTTGGCTTTTCGCTTGGCAACACGGACTTTCAACTCCCTCCAAAGGTTTTCTATAGGGTTGAGATCTGGAGACTGGCTAGGCCACTCCAGGACCTTGAAATGCTTCTTACGAAGCCACTCCTTCGTTGCCCTGGCGGTGTGCTTTGGATCATTGTCATGTTGAAAGACCCAGCCACGTTTCATCTTCAATGCCCTTGCTGATGGAAGGAGGTTTGCACTCAAAATCTCACGATACATGGCCCCATTCATTCTGTCATGTACCCGGATCAGTTGTCCTGGCCCCTTTGCAGAGAAACAGCCCCAAAGCATGATGTTTCCACCACCATGCTTTACAGTAGGTATGGTGTTTGATGGATGCAACTCAGTATTCTTTTTCCTCCAAACACGACAAGTTGTGTTTCTACCAAACAGTTCCAGTTTGGTTTCATCAGACCATAGGACATTCTCCCAAAACTCCTCTGGATCATCCAAATGCTCTCTAGCAAACTTCAGACGGGCCCGGACATGTACTGGCTTAAGCAGTGGGACACGTCTGGCACTGCAGGATCTGAGTCCATGGTGGCGTAGTGTGTTACTTATGGTAGGCCTTGTTACATTGGTCCCAGCTCTCTGCAGTTCATTCACTAGGTCCCCCCGCGTGGTTCTGGGATTTTTGCTCACCGTTCTTGTGATCATTCTGACCCCACGGGGTGGGATTTTGCGCGGAGCCCCAGATTGAGGGAGATTATCAGTGGTCTTGTATGTCTTCCATTTTCTAATTATTGCTCCCACTGTTGATTTCTTCACTCCAAGCTGGTTGGCTATTGCAGATTCAGTCTTCCCAGCCTGGTGCAGGGCTACAATTTTGTTTCTGGTGTCCTTTGACAGCTCTTTGGTCTTCACCATAGTGGAGTTTGGAGTCAGACTGTTTGAGGGTGTGCACAGGTGTCTTTTTATACTGATAACAAGTTTAAACAGGTGCCATTACTACAGGTAATGAGTGGAGGAAAGAGGAGACTCTTAAAGAAGAAGTTACAGATCTGTGAGAGCCAGAAATCTTGACTGTTTGTTTCTGACCAAATACTTATTTTCCACCATAATATGCAAAAAAAATGATAAAAAAAACAGACAATGTGATTTTCTGGATTTTTTTTTCTCAGCTTGTCTCCCATAGTTGAGGTCTAACTATGATGTAAATTACAGACGCCTCTCATCTTTTTAAGTGGTGGAACTTGCAGTATTGCTGACTGACTAAATACTTTTTTGCCCCACTGTATATAGTAGATAAGCTATACAGGTCCTTCTCAAAAAATTAGCATATAGTGTTAAATTTCATTATTTACCATAATGTAATGATTACAATTAAACTTTCATATATTATAGATTCATTATCCACCAACTGAAATTTGTCAGGTCTTTTATTGTTTTAATACTGATGATTTTGGCATACAACTCCTGATAACCCAAAAAACCTGTCTCAATAAATTAGCATATTTCACCCATCCAATCAAATAAAAGTGTTTTTTAATAACAAACAAAAAAAACATCAAATAATAATGTTCAGTTATGCACTCAATACTTGGTCGGGAATCCTTTGGCAGAAATGACTGCTTCAATGCGGCGTGGCATGGAGGCAATCAGCCTGTGACACTGCTGAGATGTTATGGAGGCCCAGGATGCTTCAATAGCGGCCTTAAGCTCATCCAGAGTGTTGGGTCTTGCGTCTCTCAACTTTCTCTTCACAATATCCCACATATTCTCTATGGGGTTCAGGTCAGGAGAGTTGGCAGGCCAATTGAGCACAGTAATACCATGGTCAGTAAACCATTTACCAGTGGTTTTGGCACTGTGAGCAGGTGCCAGGTCGTGCTGAAAAATGAAATCTTCATCTCCATAAAGCATTTCAGCCGATGGAAGCATGAAGTGCTCCAAAATCTCCTGATAGCTAGCTGCATTGACCCTGCCCTTGATGAAACACAGTGGACCAACACCAGCAGCTGACATGGCACCCCACACCATCACTGACTGTGGGTACTTGACACTGGACTTCAGGCATTTTGGCATTTCCTTCTCCCCAGTCTTCCTCCAGACTCTGGCACCTTGATTTCCGAATGACATGCAAAATTTGCTTTCATCAGAAAAAAGTACTTGGGACCACTTAGCAACAGTCCAGTGCTGCTTCTCTGTAGCCCAGGTCAGGCGCCTCTGCCGCTGTTTATGGTTCAAAAGTGGCTTTACCTGGGGAATGCGGCACCTGTAGCCCATTTCCTGCACACACCTGTGCACGGTGGCTCTGGATGTTTCCACACCAGACTCAGTCCACTGCTTCCTCAGGTTCCCCAAGGTCTGGAATCGGTCCTTCTCCACAATCTTCCTCAGGGTCCGGTCTCCTCTTCTCGTTGTACAGCGTTTTCTGCCACATTGTTTCCTTCCAACAGACTTACCATTGAGGTGCCTTGATACAGCACTCTGGGAACAGCCTATTTGTTGAGAAATTTCTTTCTGGGTCTTACCCTCTTGCTTGAGGGTGTCAATGATGGCCTTCTTGACATCTGTCAGGTCGCTAGTCTTACCCATGATGGGGGTTTTGAGTAATGAACCAGGCAGGGAGTTTATAAAAGCCTCAGGTATCTTTTGCATGTGTTTAGAGTTAATTAGTTGATTCAGAACATTAGGGTAATAGGTCGTTTAGAGAACCTTTTCTTGATATGCTAATTTATTGAGACAGACAGGTTTTTTGGGTTATCAGGAGTTGTATGCCAAAATCATCAGTATTAAAACAATAAAAGACCTGACAAATTTCAGTTGGTGGATAATGAATCTATAATATATGAAAGTTTAATTGTAATCATTACATTATGGTAAATAATGAAATTTAACACTATATGCTAATTTTTTGAGAAGGACCTGTACATCTCAGGAATCTGGGGTCTCCGTGTCTACATCATACTGGTCCCAGAATTCGGTGTGACAGATTCCCTATAACTGCATTTGTGGTGCCATGCATTTTCTGCCATTAAATACGTTATCATCTCTGCTTTAACACGGCACCTTATACATAGCACACCATGTGGTTGTTATTTAGCAAAATCTGACATGTTGGTCTGGTTGCTTTTAGTTCCAGGCAAGACAAGGCAGAGTTTAAGTGAAGAGTAAAAAGTCCAGCTCTCTGGCATTTCTCCAAACCTTGTGAGCTTGCCGGATTAGAGATATTGATCAGATTCTCTAGAATGTTTTTATTTCCGTCCATAAGCATTGATCTAAACCTACTGCGGAACGTTAAGGCGGTGCCCTGGCTTCTCTGCAGTCCCCAATGTCACCCTACAGACACCAGTGGATGATGGAAAAGAAGAGGCTCTTTATACAGACTGTGCAGAATGAATGCTTTCGGCATTTTGCTTGTTTTGCCAGTGTGAGTGGCCTGCTGTTATTACACATTTTAATTACCATACATGTGTGCACCAATTAAATCTTTTTATTGGGCAAAAATAAATGTGAAAAAAAACTCAGCACATTTTTATAGAAAAAAAATAATGATCCCACATTGTACATTGTATAGTAAATGACCTCCAGTATGCTTAAATGAGTAAATTCTACAAAGTGCATGTATTGTCCTGGGCCCGGCACTGTGTACTTACAGTTGCTCATTTTGCTCTTCTACCTAGTTAATTTTTCTGTTTTGCATTAGGTTTATAAGCTGACTAGCCAAATCCTTCTATGTTCTGTGTAGAAAAAGGAGATCAATTTTCTCTGTGCAAGTCATGAGTCACTGCAAGTGTCAGTGGCGGGGGAGGAGTGGAGCAGCGGTCAGGAGTTGAAGAGGGGGATGATAAATGCAGGGACAAGAGACTTCCTGTTTCTACATACAGCTGAGAAAAAAGAAGGATGAAATAGGTTGTCCACTACTTTATCATTGATGACCTATCCTCAGTTGTTCTCTGTGGCGGCTGGATGGCAATGCTCAGTTGGGCACGCTGGGTATTGATTGGAATTCATATCTGACAATGAAGTTCTTTAGTGCTTCCTATGATATCAGAGGTTTTTTTTTTTAACTGATACATATAATTAATGCATATGTTTCAGTACTTTGAAACATTGTTTGCAAATATATAGATGCAGAATGTTTTGCCAATTTTCTGATATTTATTTAGAGGAAACTTAGCAATTCAAATAAACTAAAACATGCCTAAACTCTATTGCGAATTATAAGCAGTTACAGGATTGCACTCCACAATTCTGTCCTTGAACAGTGACCACTCCCCTTTGAGACACCAAACAGCAAAACGCGCGTCAGGGGCCGATAGGGGGGTTGGCGTGGTCAGGACCAACTATGGATAAGCTATTTAATGGGTGCTATGGCTTGTCATGTTACTAACACACAGATCTATCCCACTGGTAGTTACTTAGACTTTGTTATTTGGCGCTACCGGTGTGCATTTATAATACCTATCCACCCAGCTTTCCCAGGTCTTATCATTTGACCCCTTACCCATCCCTTGCCTACCTTCATGTCTCTTCCAATTCTTATGTATTATGTTTATATGTACTATGTCTTATCTGTTTTGATTGTGATGCTTTTCAAAAAAATGTTATGTATATGTATATTATTATTATTTATTGTTATAGCGCCATTTATTCCATGGCGCTTTACATGTGAATATTCATTCATTGTGGCTTGTTGCGACTCCTTTTCTTCAAATTTTGACACGATAGAATACTGACGACTCAATCGACTAAATAGATAATGTAATAGACTAGCTACTAACAATGTTATAATGATGATGAAATAATAAAGCAATTTTTCTACAAGCCTGCATGAAACGTGTCATAAATATTAACAACCTCTTCTGGATCTTGATAGCCAATCAGGATCTTTAAGCATCATATTTGTTTTCAGCATTACAAAATTGGTTGAGTTCAACTTTTTTCACCTCTTAACCAATTTGACTGTAGAACTGTATATCTAACGCCTTTTTAAAACCCCTTTTAAGCTCAAAATCAGGGCTTTTTTGAAACCTGTAGAATACGAAGAAGTTGTAGTACTGACTAATTTAGACACATTTGAGGACACATTTTATTTCTGCTCTAGACCAGCCCTTTAACCAGGAAAGTTAGGAAATCACACCTATATACTAGGAATTGTATGACCAGTAGTTCCTTCATGTGTACTATTACTGTACAGTAGCTACTATGGCTGCCCATCAGCAAAATGCAGGCTGTTATTAATGGCAGCATATTTTGCTGATGGATTTTCAGGAGAACTGAAGATTCTAATTCCCTGAGACCAAACTTCTATATTTATGCAACTATATATCCAAATGGATAGTACAGACTTTCCTCATCTCAAGCATGATCTCTAACCACTCTTTCTAATTACCTGCAGCTGCCAAGAAGAATGTGTGGCTAGAGAAAGAGGAAAAGGCAAAACAACTTCGAGAGAAACAAATACAAGACAGGAAGAAGAAGCTAGAAGAACAGAGGCTGAAGGCGGAGAGGAGAAGGGTCATACTGGAGGAACGGCAAAGGTTAAAGTTTGAGAAGAATAAGGTACGTCAGTGTGAGCAGTCAGTGCTATGTGCTGGCTTCTCCTACTGTTAATATGACTGTACTGGGCTTCAGTAGCAATAGAAATCACCGAAAGAAATGCAGAATAATTATAGTTCAGTATATGCATTTTCTCATTTTCATTGGAATGTCTGATTTATTATTTCTCATTAGCTGTGGGAGGGATGCAAATGTAACGAATTATGGCTTAGGAAGTTTAAGGCTATGTGCACATGTTGCGGATTGTATGCATTTTTGCCGCGTTTTTTCGCTGCGAAAACTCATACACAACCCATTGAATTCAATGGGATTCCACAATGCTGTGCTAATGCGGCGTATTTTTCCATGGCGGAATTGCATCGCGGGAAAACACATACATGCTCATTCTTTGTGCGGAATTGCCGCGATTCCGCACACATAGGAATGCATTGATCCCCTTACTTCCCACATGGGGCTATGCCCACTATGCGCAAAGTAAGCGGATCATGTGCGGATGGTACCCAGGGTGGAGGAGAGGAGACTCTCCTCCAGGCCCTTAAAAAAGAACTATATATAGATAGATAGATATAGAAGAGATATATATATATATATATACATACAGTTAGGTCCATATATATTTGGACAGAGACAACATTTTTCTAATTTTGGTTATAGACATTACCACAATGAATTTTAAACAAAACAATTCAGATGCAGTTGAAGTACAGACTTTCAGCTTTCATTTGAGGGTATCCACATTAAAATTGGATGAAGGGTTTAGGAGTTTCAGCTCCTTAACATGTGCCACCCCTGTTTTTAAAGGGACCAAAAGTAATTGGACAGATTCAATAATTTTAAATAAAATGTTCATTTTTAGTACTTGGTTGAAAACCCTTTGTTGGCAATGACTGCCTGAAGTCTTGAACTCATGGACATCACCAGACGCTGTGTTTCCTCCTTTTTGATGTTCTGCCCGGCCTACACTACAGTGGTTTTGAGTTGCTGTTTGTTTGTGGGCCTTTCTGTCTGAAGTTTAGTCTTTAACAAGTGAAATGCTTGCTCAATTGGGTTGAGATCAGATGACTCACTTGGCCATTCAAGAATATTCCACTTCTTTGCTTTAATAAACTCCTGGGTTACTTTGGCTTTATGTTTTGGGTCATTGTCCATCTGTAGTATGAAATGACGACCAATCAGTTTTGCTGCATTTGGCTGGATCTGAGCACACAGTATGTTTCTGAATACCTCAGAATTAATTCTGCTGCTCCTGTCCTGTGTCACATCATCAATAAACACTAGTGACCCAGTGCCACTGGCAGCCATGCATGCCCAAGCCATCACACTGCCTCCGCCATGTTTTACAGATGAGGTGGTATGCTTTGGATCATGAGTTGTACCATGCCTTCGCCATACTTTTCTCTTTCCATCATTCTGGTAGAGGTTGATCTTGGTTTCATCTGGCCAAAAAATGTTCTTCCAGAACTGCGCAGGCTTTTTTAGATGTTTTTTAGCAAAGTCCAGTCTAGAGTTTTTATTCTTGATGCTTATGAGTGACTTGCACCGTGCGGTGAACCCTCTGTATTTACTTTCATGCAGTCTTCTCTTTATGGTAGATTTAGATATTGATACACCGACCTCCTGGAGAGTGTTGTTCACTTGGTTAGCTGTTGTGAAGGGGTTTCTCTTCATCCTGGAAATTATTCTGCGATCATCCACCACTGTTGTCTTCTGTGGGCGCCCAGGTCTTTTTGCATTGATAAGTTCACCAGTGCTTTCTTTCTTTCCCAGGATGTACCAAATTGTAGATTTTGCCACTCCTAATATTGTAGCAATTTCTCGGATGGGTTTTTCCTGTTTTCGCAGCTTAAGGATGGCTTGTTTCACCTGCATGGAGAGCTCCTTTGACCGCATGTTTACTTCACAGCAAAACCTTCCAAATGCAAGCACCACAACTCAAATCAACTCCAGGCCTTTTATCTGCTTAATTGAGAATGAAATAACGAAGGGATTGCCCACACCTGTCCATGAAATAGCCTTGGAGTCAATTGTCCAATTACTTGTGGTCCCTTTAAAAACAGGGTGGCACATGTTAAGGAGCTGAAACTCCTAAACCCCTCATCCAATTTTAATGTGGATACCCTTAAATGAAAGCTAAAAGTCTCAACTTCAACTGCATCTAAATTGTTTTGTTTAAAATTCATTGTGGTAATGTCTATAGCCAAAATTAGAAAAATGTTGTCTCTGTCCAAATATATATGGACCTAACTGTATATATATATATATATATATATATATATATATATATATATATATATATATATATATATATATATATATATATATCTCTAAGAGAGAGAGAGAGAGAAAAAAAAAAATATATATTTTTTCTCTCTCTCTCTCTCTATCTTATATATATATATATATATATATATATATATATATATATATATATGGATCTCTCTCTCTATATCTATATATATATATATATAGATAGATCTCTCTCTCTCTATAGCTATATATATATATATATATATATATATATATATATATACATGCGCGCACACACACACACACACACACACACACACACACACACACACACACACACACACATATGAATACACACATATACACACACACATACGCGCACACACACATACACGCACACACACATACACGCACACACACATACACGCACACACACATACACGCACACACATACACACATACACACACACATACACACCTACCTATCTACACCTTCTGGCAGCCCCCGGATCCAGCCCAGGCCTTAGCGATGCTCCTGTTCCCAGTGATGCCTGGCGACAATGACCTGTGATGAGGGCGTAGCGGTCTCACGTGATGTTACGTCATCTGGGGTCATTGTTGTGAGGCATCGCTGGGAACGGGAGTTGCCGGGAGCATCGCGAGGATCGGGAAGGCTTCGGGGGGCGCCGGAAGGTGAGAATATCACGATTTTTTAATTTTTAAAAAAAATTTTTTTAACATTACATCTTTTACTATTATAATAATAATAAAAATTTGTATTTATATAGCGCCAACATATTCCGCAGCGCTTTACAAATTATAGAGGGGACTTGTACAGACAATAGACATTACTGCATAACAAAAATCACAGTTCAAAACAGATACCAAGAGGAATGAGGGCCCTGCTCGCAAGCTTACAAACTATGGGGAAAAGGGGAGACACGAGAGGTGCTTCATAGGCAGCATCAATAGTAAATAGTTGGTCACACTTGTTACACCCTATGACAAGTGTGACCAACCTGTCAATCAGTTTTCCAAGCGATGCTACAGATCGCTTGGAAAACACTAGCATTCTGCAAGCTAATTACGCTTACAAAACGCTAGTGTTTAGCGGGAATATGCATGCCAATTCTGCATGCGTATTTCCCGTGGCAGGGAGTTGCGGAATTGCCGCGGAAATTTCCGTGGCAATTCCAAACGTGTGCACATTGCCTAAAATTCAGAAAATCCATCAGCTAATTATGCGTGTCCGTGTACAGTAGTCTTTAAACTGATCTGGGCTACAGACTGATAAAACAGAACTGCGTTACTCCCAGTACTTGAAGCTTGCGGGTGCCAATGCAAAATCTCCAACGTGGCCCTCAAGTAACACAGCTATTTAATAGTAATAGTCCTTTCATATGGGGCAAAGGGACCTTTGGACTTCCCTAGTTTAAAGGGCCCGGGTTCAGTTACAACCTCTCCACCTATTATAGTTATGCCTCTAATTACTACATATTTATAATTTTACACAACAGACCATGTTTTCTTGGGTAAGTCTTGCTATTTATCTAGTGGATACCTGCCCGTACTGAACAGTTTAATGATTATAGGAAGGGGGCAGTGTTCACTTTTATTGGCATTTTTTTCTTCATACTCCTAGCATCCAGCTAGCCTGTCCTAAACCTGTGATTACACATAAGAAAACCTTGATATTATGATGAAGAATCAATGACAACACAACGATGTCATTACCTGTAGGGTGGACACGTGCGTTCTAGCATGTTCTGTAGCCTCGCAGTGGATGTCTCTGTGACTAATGCACAATACACTTGATCCACTCTGTACAGACAACGGCAGCATCTCATTACATATATAACAAACTACCCAGCTTATCATTATATAAGAGTGCAAGTGCATTTAATTGTAAAGTGCTGCGGAATTTGTTGGCGCTATATAAATAAAAATTATTATTATTATTATTCATGAATGAGGGAAATGTAATATTTGCATGCAGCTGAACAGTGGGTCCCAGGCGTCAATGTAACTGGTGGTACCTTGGCATCCCAGTCCGACAATGCCAGTATTTATGAGGTTATTCTTTTTAGGATGAAACTTTTTTTTAAAATGAAGTATTTCTTTATTGAAGAAAACAGAAAGGATGACATTACATACATAAGCATGCATTAGTATACAAGTAGTATTACTTACCTCATTTTTTAATAGATGAAGATATTACAAACGCACCCCTCCCCCCTCCCATAACAAAGAATCCTCCCCCCGTCACGCTTCAGCAATCCTTTTTTTTTTTTAAATCAGATATTTTTTATTAAACCATAAATATTGCACATAAACAATAAATGGGATACTTTGTTATCAGCAATATACCAATGTACAATACTTTTTTAAAGAAAACATATTTAGTCCCAAACCAAACTCCCGCCCCCCCTTCCCCCCCCCCCCCCCCCTCTAGAGACCTGTCAAGAGTCGACCCCCCCTACTTTGTCATATATAAAAGTACAAGAAAAGGAAGATGACTTGTCAATAATCCTCCCAATGGGGCAAAAGGTCTTTAGATCACATTGATTCAAGCCACGGGTTCCACAACCTGTCAAAGAGGTTGTTCCTCCTAACGTAGATACTCCTCTCCAAAGCAATAATATGGTCCACTTGCTTCATAAAGTCTCTCCTTGTTGGTGGCACACTTCAGCAATCCTTATCCATGTGTTACAGTATTGCACAGAGTCCTATAACCCTAATATCCTATCTCTGACAAGTTCTGCAGAGGCCAATCCAGGAAAGTCCCGCCATCCCCCTGGATAGTCTCATAGGGTTTCATTTTGCCCCTTTTCATGTATACGCTCCGTTCCATAAGAACTACAAAATTGACTCTATTCACAAATTCCTTCCTAGTAGGAGGATTTTCATCCAACCAGTGCAATGTGATGGTCTTCCTTGCAGCATAAAGAATACATAGAATAGACGTCAATGGATTTCGAGTAATAGTTGTTTCCGTCACTCTTTCCACTAAGTTTAGGACCACAATCCAAAAAGCCTGTAATCTTGGACAAGACCATAGCCTATGAAGAATGTCAGCTTCATCCATCGTAAATCTCGGGCATCCTTAGTCCAGCCTTTTTCCTCCACACAAGGGTCCTGTATACCCTATGTATAGTGAATAACTGCGACACCCTCCCGGATTCACTTATGGATGTTCTAGGGACATATTGTAAAATCTACTCCCACTGATCATCCGATATGTCTCCCAAATCCCTTGTCCATTTAGATCTAGCCATCAATGGGTGTCTGTCCAAAAAGGTATCTAACAATCCCCTGTAAATTAGGGATATATAGGATGAAACTTAGTTGATAAGTTTGGCGGTCGTTTTTTAATTTTTCCATGTGGTTCAGAAGTTGTCAGTGGAAATGGTAAATCTAGTATTTCCCACATTTGTCTAAACCTATTCTATCTTTTGCATGTGTTTTGTAACTGTATTATATTGTCACCTGTTAGGAGAAATATGAAGCAGCCGTCAGCCGTACCACAAAGAAGACTTGGGCAGAGATTCGTCAGCAGCGATGGTCATGGGCTGGTGCGTTAAATCAGAGCTCTCCAGGACATAAAGGGGGTAAATAAAAGAAGTACAGCATATTTTACCGGTACCTTTTAAGAATTCTTTCTAATTATCTTTCGGCGTTGACATTAGCGTTCCGCTAATCCAACAAAAAATCTAATGTCTGTGTCGGCTGTCAGACATTCTCCTAAAATCTGAGGCTGGGAAAAAAAAAATACAAAAGGATTGGACAGGCTGGATTTTTATGGTTTCTCATGGAGTTCTTTGGATGCTGCTTATTCCCCCGCTATATGAAAAAAAAAAAGGAACATCTGCTTAGAGTTTAGCCATAGCTGCATGTTAATAAGGGAGGCTGGACTTTGAGCTTTTAGGTGGATGGCTATGCCAACTACACTCCGGTGGCGATGTGTATGTCGGGCCTGGGGCTAAATCTCTATAAACGTAGTTGTTGCATGAAGGCTAGAAGGCTGATCTAATCATCAGATACTTATTGTATTGTGCTGTGCTTTTCTTGTTTCTCCTAAACTTTAGCTGTAAATAGATGCTCAGTGTCTGCCGTAAACCTTCCCAGGCATGTAGACTCAATAATCAACAAGCGATTATCTAAATCCTCAGCCACCTTATGGAACTCGCCAAACAGAAGTAAGTGTTGTGGAAGTTTTCTCATTCTATGCAGGGATGGCTCTTCCTCATCTGTGTAACAGCAGGCCTTGCGTTGTTCTGACATCCTAGACCTCAGCATGCCCTGGAATTTACAGTGTGCGTTGAATTGGAGGCTTCTTGCTTGAAGATCACAAAGAAGTTGGGGTGTTGCTGCAGGACATCTGCTTTAGGATGTGCAGACCCTTTTTTTTCAAGAAGTTTATTAATGGCCAAGTCCGTGTAGACAAATGAAAAAGACAATATAAAAAACTTGCGGCTAAAAGACTCTTAAGACTGTGGATTGCTTTTTGTTTCTCTGGAATGTAGTTAGTTACCAGTTTTGGCCTCCCAACTATTTCCAGGGCGGATAGCAGAGGAGGAAGCTTGGTCATTGTGGAACAGTAAAGTTGCTGGCCTGTCCTTTCTTTTGTAAATATACGACTAGACTTACCGCGGATCTGAAGATCTCGCGAACTCTTGAAATGAAATAACTGCTGCAATCTTATCCAACTATTGATATGTTGAGTGAAAATCACAATTCATGACTACACCATCTTTTCACTGTTACTATAGAGTGTCATGCCATAAAACCCGAGTGTTCAAGTGCTAGGAAACATGTAGCTTTGTCACCACAATTCTCCAAAAATATTGGTTACAAAGGAATACGTTTTGCAATTCGCAGTAGGTATACATTTTCTATATCCTGCAGCCTATGTTAAAGGGAATTGACTATAATATGAATGTAACCAACATTTTTAAATATACAGTTAAGTCCACACATATTTGGACAGCGACCACATTTTTCTAATTTTGGTTATAGACATTACCACAATGAATTTTAAACAAAACAATTCAGATGCAGTTGAAGTTCAGACTTTCAGCTTTCATTTGAGGGTATCCACATTAAAATTGGATGAAGGGTTTAGGAGTTTCAGCTCCTTAACATGTGCCACCCTGTTTTTAAAGGGACCAAAAGTAATTGGACAGATTCAATAATTTTAAATAAAATGTTCATTTCTAGTACTTGGTTGAAAACCCTTTGTTGGCAATGACTGCCTGAAGTCTTGAACTCATGGACATCACCAGACGCTGTGTTTCCTCCTTTTTGATGCTCTGCCAGGCCTTCACTGCGATGGTTTTCAGTTGCTGTTTGTTTGTGGGTCTTTCTGTCTGAAGTTTAGTCTTTAACAAGTGAAATGCATGCTCAATTGGGTTGAGATCAGGTGACTGACTTGGCCATTCAAGAATATTCCACTTCTTTGCTTTAATAAACTCCTGGGTTGCTTTGGCATTATGTTTTGGGTCATTGTCCATCTGTAGTATGAAACGACGACCAATCAGTTTTGTTGCATTTCGCTGGATCTGAGCACACAGTATGTCTCTGAATACCTCAGAATTCATTCGGCTGCTTCTGTCCTGTCACCATCAATACACACTAGTGACCCAGTGCCACTGGCAGCCATGCATGCCCAAGCCATCACACTGCCTCCGCCGTGGTTTACAGATGATGTGGTATGCTTTGGATCATGAGCTGTATCACGCCTTCGACATACTATTCTCTTTCCATCATTCTGGTAGAGGGTGATCTTGGTTTCATCTGTCCAAAGAATGTTCTTACAGAACTGTGCTGGCTTTTTTAGATGCTTTTTAGCAAAGTCTAGTCTAGCCTTTTTATTCTTGATGCTTATGAGTGGCTTGCGCTGTGCAGTGAACCCTCTGTATTTACTTTCATGCAGTCTTCTCTTTATGATAGATTTGGATATTGATACGCCGACCTCCTAGAGAGTGTTGTTCACTTGGTTGGCTGTTGTGAAGGGGTTTCTCTTCACCATGGAGATTATTCTGCGATCATCCACTACTGTTGTCTTCCGTGGGCGCCCAGGTCTTTTTGCATTGATGAGTTCACCAGTGCGTTCTTTCTTTCTCAGGATGTACCAAACTGTAGATTTTGCCACTCCTAATATTGTAGCAATTTCTCGGATGGGTTTTTTCTGTTTTCGCAGCTTAAGGATGGCTTGTTTCACCTGCATGGAGAGCTCCTTTGACCGCATGTTTACTTCACAACAAAACCTTCCAAATGCAAGAACCACACCTCAAATCAACTCCAGGCCTTTTATCTGCTTAATTGAGAATGAAATAACGAAGGGATTGCCCACACCTGTCCATGAAATAGCCTAGGAGTCAATTGTCCAATTACTTTTGGTCCCTTTAAAAACAGGACGGCACATGTTAAGGAGCTGAAACTCCTAAACCCTTCATCCAATTTTAATGTGGATACCCTCAAATGAAAGCTGAAAGCCTGAACTTCAACTGCACCTGAATTGTTTTGTTTAAAATTCATTGTGGTAATGTCTATAACCACAATTAGAAAAATGTTGTCTCTGTCCAAATATATATGGACTTAACTGTATCTGTTTTCAAAATGACCATTAGAACAGGAGCAAAGTTAACATTTCCTGGTTTCTACATATCATTTGTTAGCTTTGCTGTATAGACTGTGACAGGATGAGCAGTAACATATTATTAGAAGGTGGGAGCTATTGTACTGCTGTTGGGCTAGCTAATGCATAATACCAACACTATACACACAGGTAATACACTCTTTGTAGCTTGTCTGTTACTGTCTGGCCGCTGAGGGAAGGGGCCATACTCCCATCACTTTCTGGAGACAGTAATAATCTGATGTTTCTGTCAGTTTACGGCCAATCTTAGGCTGCTATAAAGCACTTGTCCTCCTGTACTATCTATGCAGACATTGTGCCACATACATTGTTGATTTGGCACATCTTGATACCCAAGTTAGACACATTTCCTTACATACCCTCTTGGTTGGGTTACATTTAGACTAATAATTTGTACCAACATTTGATGCAATTTTACTTCTTTTTTGACTGTCTAAAAAGACATAAAAAATTGGCACAAGATATGTACGCCAGTTTCTTGGCACTAATTGAGCCAGAATTTCAGCACATTTACTATTCTGTGCTCCAGAATGGCTTCTAATGCCTGATAATCAATATTTAATCCACGTTTTCTCAACTATGAGCGTTTTTTATGTGATGGTAATATTTTTAAATATATTAATAGCATTTAGTATTTTTATTTTCACTACCTATTAGTGGCTGTTACCTATTCACAATTGCTGTTTTTTTAATTTATTAGTGGCATTGACCGGCTTATCTCTTGGCAGACAGGAGCTTGCAGCTGAGCCCATGGGAGAGCAGTATTGTTGACCGTCTGATGACGCCCACCTTGTCCTTCCTAGCACGAAGTCGCAGTGCTGCAACGCTCCCTGGTAACAGCAGAGAATTGAGTAAGATTTTCAGTGGTGTTTCTGTAGGTAAACTGCGCTTTGGTCCTTTTTCTCTGGTGTTCTCACTTTCACACCTTTTTATATCTTTACCAGGTGCGCATGTATGTCCCCGTTCTGCCTCTGCAAGTCCACTTACACCATGTAATAATCACAAGCATCGTTGCTCAGAGCGTCGTAGGACCACAGCCGGCAGTCCTGATGTAACGCCAAGGAAAAGGAATGATTCATCCCCAGTAAGTTAGCCTCTACATGTTGGAGGCTTTATTTAAAGGGAACCTGTCAGCAGGATTGCAAAAAGAAAGGGGTAGTGGCCATGGCACAAATATATAAATCAGGGATCCACCATATGCATATGTAAAAGTGCAAACCAAAACGAGAAAAGGATACGCATAACAGTGGGATCAATTAGTAACATAGTAACATAGTTAGTAAGGCCGAAAAAAGACATTTGTCCATCCAGTTCAGCCTATATTCCATCATAATAAATACCCAGATCTACGTCCTTCTACAGAACCTAATAATTGTATGATACAATATTGTTCTGCTCCAGGAAGACATCCAGGCCTCTCTTGAACCCCTCGACTGAGTTCGCCATCACCACCTCCTCAGGCAAGCAATTCCAGATTCTCACTGCCCTAACAGTAAAGAATCCTCTTCTATGTTGGTGGAAAAACCTTCTCTCCTCCAGACGCAAAGAATGCCCCCTTGTGCCCGTCACCTTCCTTGGTATAAACAGATCCTCAGCGAGATATTTGTATTGTCCCCTTATATACTTATACATGGTTATTAGATCGCCCCTCAGTCGTCTTTTTTCTAGACTAAATAATCCTAATTTCGCTAATCTATCTGGGTATTGTAGTTCTCCCATCCCCTTTATTAATTTTGTTGCCCTCCTTTGTACTCTCTCTAGTTCCATTATATCCTTCCTGAGCACCGGTGCCCAAAACTGGACACAGTACTCCATGTGCGGTCTAACTAGGGATTTGTACAGAGGCAGTATAATGCTCTCATCATGTGCATCCAGACCTCTTTTAATGCACCCCATGATCCTGTTTGCCTTGGCAGCTGCTGCCTGGCACTGGCTGCTCCAGGTAAGTTTATCATTAACTAGGATCCCCAAGTCCTTCTCACTGTCAGATTTACCCAGTGGTTTCCCATTCAGTGTGTAATGGTGACATTGATTCCTTCTTCCCATGTGTATAACCTTACATTTATCATTGTTAAACCTCATCTGCCACCTTTCAGCCCAAGTTTCCAACTTATCCAGATCCAGCTGTAGCAGAATACTATCTTCTCTTGTATTAACTGCTTTACATAGTTTTGTATCATCTGCAAATATCGATATTTTACTGTGTAAACCTTCTACCAGATCATTAATGAATATGTTGAAGAGAACAGGTCCCAATACTGACCCCTGCGGTACCCCACTGGTCACAGCGACCCAGTTAGAGACTATACCATTTATAACCACCCTCTGCTTTCTATCACTAAGCCAGTTACTAACCCATTTACACACATTTTCCCCCAGACCAAGCATTCTCATTTTGTGTACCAACCTCTTGTGCGGCACGGTATCAAACGCTTTGGAAAAATCGAGATATACCACGTCCAATTAATAATCTTTATTAAATATATCAATACAAAAAGGCACCGGAAGACACACAATTTAAAAGCATTTAAAAGCCCACATGGCAAGAAAAGAACAGACCAAACATGGTCCTTCCAGGTAATAAATAAATGAAAAGATTATCATTTAAACACTTTATAGCATCCACATGACCTAGATAATGTTTTTTTTGCCATGTGGGCCTTTAAATTGCGTGTCTTCCTGTGCCTTTTTATATTGATATATTTAATAAAGATTATTAGTCAAGGTTGATCCCACTGTTATGCGCATCCTGTTCTCGTTTTGGCTGTCAGCAGAATTGAGCACAGTAACCTACACACAATGTCTGGTTGGCGCCATTATACTGATTAAAATGACACCTTGGTTGATGAAATCCGTCTTGTGGTTGTTGTGTAATCTTTTTTTGAGTTATTGATATGCTCGTGCTCCGGAGCGGTCTGGGGGGTCTTCATGTGGTGCTCTGATTAGGTATTCACAATGCAGCCTGCTGACAGGTCACTCAATCCTCAGTGACCTGCCCCTTAGTTTACATAATGAATATTATATGTACATACTGAAAAAAAAAAAAGTTCTGCGGGCAGGTGGCGGCCGTGGCACCTGCGCTGCAGCATAATCGTGTGTGTACTGTGTTTATAAATAATGTGGTTGAGGCTATCCAGAAATAAAAAAAACATTTGAAAATGGCGCCTGCCGTGCCTGTGCAGTTATCGGTGTGTGTATAGAGGTGATCCGATAGCTGCTATTGAGCAGGCGCCACCTGTGCCATTTGCTGGAAGTGGAAAAAAAAACCCTCCTCCAAGATGGCACCTGCATCGCCTGTGCAGTAGCAGCTATTGGTGATATAGAGGTGATCCGATAGCTGCAATTGCACAGCCATCTTGAAGGAGGACAATTTTTTTTTATTTGCCATGATGGTGCCCCAGCACCTGTGCAGTTGAGTTGCCAGTCAGGGCAGTGGGGTACTCGGTACCGGGTCTGGTCACAATTAAAGGGGTGGTCACGGTGGCAACAATCTGGTCCGTGTCCCTGGGCGCCCAAGCAAAAGGGACAGTCTTTAAAGGGGTTGTGGAAATAAGGAAAGTTCGTGACGCCATGTGTGGTTCTCTGTCAGAGGTGACTGACGCTGCTTAAAGGGGTCCTCTGGGGGCAATGGTGCTGCAGCAAAGATGGTGTCGCTTCCCATAGGTGAAGCAGTGTTCCCAGGGCTCCTGGTGTATTTGGCAGGGATGGTGAATACCGCAAATAATTGGAGGACACAGGGTTGCAGTCTTTACCTGGTTTACTGAGATAGTATTCAGCCTCAGTCCAGGGTACCGGTATCGGGTGTAGATGGAGTCCAGCCTGAAAACAAGTAAGGATCCCTTTGGACCAGGAAGGGGAGGTAGTGGGTCATATGCTCTCGCTGGTGGCGTCGGCCCAGAGGGGTACACCATTCGTACATTCACTAGAGCCTGTTAACGGTATAAAAGTGTCGGAGACCTCTGAGATCTTAAGGGTCTTTACGGACTTCTACGCGGATCTATACTCCTCTGGTGTGGACCCATCGGGGACTGACAACGTTGCATTTCTAGAAGGTATTGTCCTCCCTAGACTGAGTGAGGAGGATAGGGAAAGTTTGGAGGGACCTATCATGGACGAAGAACTAAGGCCCCAGGAGCAGATGGATTGCCAGCTGAAATTTATAAGGAAATGGAGGAGGTGTTGCTACCCAGATTACGAGTAGTTTTGGAGGAGGCTAGGAATGGGGGGATTCTCCCAGCCTCTATGAGGGAGGCCATAATAGTTGTAATCCCGAAGGAAGATAAAGATTTACGACTGCCTGAATCATATCGCCCGATTTCTTTGCTCTCAACGGGTGGTAAACTTCTGTCAACGGATGGTAAACTTCTGGCTGGGGTGTTGGCGGCCTGATTATCCGGTGTTATTTCTGGATTGATTTATCCAGATCAATCTGGCTTTATGCCAGGCAGGTCCACGGCAGTCAATCATAGGCTTTTTTTGAATTTACAATAGGGGGCTGATAATGGTGGGCATAGAGTTATTGCTTCTTTAGATGCCCATAAGGCATTTGACAGTGTGGAATGGGGATACTTGTGGCAGGTATTGCAATTCTTTGGCTTCGTCCCACAATTTCTGTCCTGGATTCAGCTATTGTACGCGCAACCATCAGCTAGGGTGAGAGTGAATGGGGAGCTTTCTCACACGATAAGGCTACATAGAGGGATGAGACAGGGGTGCCCGCTCTCCCCTCTTTTGTTTGCTTTAGCCGTGGAGCCGCTGGCCGCCAAGATCCGACAGTCCGCTGAGGTCTCTGGGTTTAAATATGGATTGATAGAGGAAAAGATTGCGCTTTATGCGGATGATATACTGCTGTTCTTGAGTGATCCACATGATTCATTGAGTAATGCAATTCAGCTCATCGAGGGATTTAGTGCTTTGTCGGGGCTTAAAATAAATTGGAATAAGTCAACTCTGTTTATGGTGGATGATGCAGAGGGTGAGTTGGGAGATTCTGTGGAGGGGGGTAGACTTAAAGTAGCAGATCAATTCAAATATTTGGGGATACTAATCTCTTTGCCGATCGCGAATTACTTACATATGAATCTTACACCGGTGCTGGGAACTCTTAAGGCAAAGGTAGGAGCTTGGTTTAAGTTGCATTTATCTGTTGTAGGCCGAATTAATCTCATTAAGATGATTCTGATGCCTAAGATACTGTATGTTCTCCATAATTCACCTATCTGGATACCACGTGTAAAATTCAAATTGATTAACTCTTTATTTAGAGGCCTGGTGTGGGGGAGGCAACACCCGCGAATTAGATTGGAGACGCTTCAACGCGCTAAGGACGCGGGAGGCTTGGCTTTACCTAACACTGAAATATATTTCTTGGCGGCCCAATGTCAGCATTTAAAGGGCTGGGAACATGAGTCGTCTACCAATATAGCACAACTTTTGATAGAAAGGGTGGTGAAGAGAAGTCCGGCGGTACAGTGTCTGGAAGATGGATCCCTAGGGATACTGGGGAAGAAATACCCAACATTATTTCTGATATATAAAGTATGGGGGAGAGTTAAACAAATTCGCGGGGTTGCTTGTCTGACCAGGTTTTCTTCATAATAATCTACCGGAGTTTTTGGCGATGGGACAAATACCAGAATGGCAAGCCAGGGGGATACGGTATGCCTGTCAGATTTTAGAGCGACGGGAGTTGAAATCCTTTTCCCAGCTACAGTCGGAATATGGTCTTAAGGGATCTGGGGGGTTCCAATTTGCACAAGTATGGCATGTGTTTGTGGCCCAGAATGAGAGGGATTGTTTCTAAATTCCAAACGACTTAGTATAAGACTACATCTGTGGAGTGGGGACAACGAGGGGTGCTATTTCATCTTTATATAAGGATCTGCTTCACACTCACCTATTAGAATATCTGATTGGTGCGAGGGCTAAATGGGAAAGAGAGCTGGGTCGTTTAGAGGATGAAACGTGGGAGTCTGTATTAGAATAGATACCGAAGCGATCACTGAATGAGCCGTATAGGCTCTCCCAGCTTTATATTGTACACAGAGTATATAGGTCTCCGGATGTCCTGTATAGAGCTGGGCTGAGATCTGACTCGGAATGCCCTAGATGTAGGAATGATCGTGCTGGAATGTTTCATATGTTATGGTCGTGTCCGAGATTGACTGCTTTTTGGTTGGTGGTTGTAAGCCGGATAGAAGGGGCATACAGATGTGTAATTCCAAGAGAACCTTTGATGTGCGTGCTGGGGTACGTGGAAGAGATAACTGTGGATAACAAGCTGAAAATAGCAATCGCTAGACTGGCTCGAAAGGTCATAGCCAAAAATTGGATCAAAGAGGAACTTCCCTTAAGGGGAGAATATCTTAAATATGTGAAGCAGGTGATTACCCTGGAAAAGGGTGTATATCAGAAAAGAGGGAAGATGGGCCTGTTTGATAAATTGTGGATGCCCTGGCTGGATCTAGGCTAGGGGAGGCTAAGAGAAGTTAGGCCTGAAGAGGGTTTGCCTATATATTTATGGTGTACTCGTGTACAAATAAAAGTTATTGTATGGATAACGTATATAATACTACAGGATATGTTAAGAGGAAGGCGTGAGCTGTCTAAAAGGGAAGGAGGGGGGCGGGATGGGTAAGGGAGGGTTAAAAGTAGGAAAAATGGAAATGTATACCTTAATGTGAAATGTTTTATTGTACTCTTATATTTAATAAAAAACATTTGAGTTAACCCCTTCCCGACCCATGACGCCACGTAGGCGTCATGAAAGTCGGTGCCAATCCGACCCATGACGCCTATGTGGCGTCATGGAAAGATCGCGTCCCTGCAGATCGGGTGAAAGGGTTAACTCCCATTTCACCCGATCTGCAGGGACAGGGGGAGTGGTAGTTTAGCCCAGGGGGGGTGGCTTCACCCCCTCATGGCTACGATCGCTCTGATTGGCTGTTGAAAGTGAAACTGCCAATCAGAGCGATTTGTAATATTTCACCTATTATAACTGGTGAAATATTACAATCCAGCCATGGCCGATGCTGCAATATCATCGGCCATGGCTGGAAATACTAAAGTGCCCCCACCCCACCGATCGCCCCCCCCCCAGCCCCCCGATCTGGCCGGTACACTGCTCCGGCTCCCCTCCGTCCAGTGCTCCGCTCCTCCCCGTGCTCTTGTCCGCTCCCCCGTGCTCCAATCGCCCCCCCCCCCGTGCTCCAATCACCCCCCCTGCACTCCGATCCACCCCCCCGGTGCTCCGTTCCACCCCCCCCCGTGCTCCATTCCAGCCCCCCCGTGCTCCGTTCCACGCCCCCCGTGCCCCGTTCCACCCCTCCCGCGCTCCGACTCCCCCCCCGTGCTCCGATCCCCCCCCCCCTCCCCCGTGGTCCTTCCCACCCCATCATACTTACCGATCCAGCCGGGGTCCCGTCCGTCTTCTCCCTGGGCGCCGCCATCTTCCAAAATGGCGGGCGCATGCGCAGTGCGCCCGCCGAATCGGCCGGCAGATTCGTTCCAAAGTGCATTTTGATCACTGAGATATAATCTCTCAGTGATCAAAATAAAAAAAAATAATAAATGATCCCCCCCCCCCCCCTTTGTCACCCCCATAGGTAGGGACAATAAAAAAATAAAGAAATTTTTTTTTTCCACTAATGTTAGAATAGGGGTAGGGCTAGGGGTAGGGGTAGGGTTAGGGCTAGGGTTAGGGTTTCGGTATGTGCACACGTATTCTGGTCCTCTGCGGATTTTTCCGCTGCGGATTTGATAAATCCGCAGTGCTAAACCGGATTGATAAATCCGCAGTGCTAAACCGCTGCGGATTTATGGCGGATTTACCGCGTTTTTTTCTGCGCATTTCACTGCGGTTTTACAACTGCGATTTTCTATTGGAGCAGTTGTAAAACCGCTGCGGAATCCGCACAAAGAAGTGACATGCTGCGGAATGTGCAGTTTTTCCGCAGCATGTGTACAGCGATTTTTGTTTCCCGTAGGTTTACATTGAACTGTAAACTCATGGGAAACTGCTGCGGATCCTCAGCGTTTTCCGCAGCGTGTGCACATACCTTTAGAATTAGGCTATGTGCACACGGTGCGGATTTGGCTGCGGATCCGCAGCGGATTGGCCGCTGCGGATTCGCAGCAGAGTTCCATCAGGTTTACAGTACCATGTAAACATATGAAAAACCAAATCCGCTGTGCCCATGGTGCGGAAAATACCGCGCGGAAACGCTGCGTTGTATTTTCCGCAGCATGCCAATTCTTTGTGCGGATTCCGCAGCGTTTTACACCTGTTCCTCAATAGGAATCCGCAGGTGAAATCCGCACAAAAAACACTGGAAATCCGCGGAAAATCCGCAGGTAAAACGCAGTGCCTTTTACCCGCGGATTTTTCAAAAATGGTGCGGAAATATCTCACACGAATCCGCAACGTGGGCACATAGCCTTAGGGTTAGGGTTGTGGTTAGGGTTGTGATTAGGGTTATGGCTACAGTTGGGATTAGGGTTAGGGGTGTGTTGGGGTTAGTGTTGGAGGTAGAATTGAGGGGTTACCACTGTTTAGGCACATCAGGGGTCTCCAAACGCAACATGGCGCCACCATTGATTCCAGCCAATCTCGTATTCAAAAAGTCAAATGGTGCTCCCTCACTTCCGAGCCCTGACGTGTGCCCAAACAGTGGTTTACCCCCACATATGGGGTACCAGCATACTCAGGACAAACTGCGCAACAATTACTGGGGTCCAATTTCTCCTGTTACCCTTGTGAATCTAAAAAAATGCTTGCTAAAACATAATTTTTGAGGAAAGAAAAATGATTTTTTATTTTCACGGCTCTGCGTTGTAAACGTCTGTGAAGCACTTGGGGGTTCAAAGTGCTCACCACATATCTAGATAAGTTCCTTGGGGGGTCTAGTTTCTAAAATGGGGTCACTTGTGGGGGTTTCTACTGTTTAGGCACACCAGGGGCTCTGCAAACGCAATGTGACGCCCGCAGACCATTCCATCAAAGTCTGCATTTCAAAAGTCACTACTTCCCTTCTGAGCCCCGACGTGTGCCCAAACAGTGGTTTACCCCCACTCATGGGGTATCAGCGTACTCAGGAGAAACTGGACAACAACTTTTGGGGTCCAATTTCTCCTGTAACCCTTGGGAAAATAAAAAATTCTGGGCTAAATAATTATTTTTGAGGAAAGAAAACGTATTTATTATTTTCACAGCTCTGCATTATAAACTTCTATGAAGCACTTGGGGGTTCAAAGTGCTCACCACACATCTAGATAAGTTCCTTTCGGGGTCTAGTTTCCAAAATGGGGTCACTTGTGGGGGGTTGCTACTGTTTAGGCACATCAGGGGCTCTGCAAACGCAACGTGACGCCCGCAGAGCATTCCATCAAAGTCTGCATTTCAAAACGTCACTACTTCAATTCCAAGCCCCGGCATGTGCCCAAACAGTAGTTTACCCCCACATATGGGGTATCACCGTAGTCAGGAGAAACTGGACAACAAGTATTGGGGTCAAATTTCTCCTGTTACCCTTGGGAAAATAAAAAATTGCAGGCTAAAAGATCATTTTTGAGAAAATAATTTTTTTTTTTTATTTTCATGGCTCTGCGTTATAAACTTCTGTGAAGCACTTGGGGGTTCAAAGTCCTCACCACACATCTAGATTAGTTCCTTTGGGGGTCTAGTTTCCAAAATGGTGTCATTTCTGGGGGATCTCCAATGTTTAGGCACACAGGGGCTCTCCAAACGTGACATGGTGTCCGCTAATGATTGGAGCTAATTTTCCATTTAAAAAGCCAAATGGCGTGCCATCCCTTCCGAGCCCTGCTGTGCGCCCAAACAGTGGTTTACCCCCACATATGGGGTATCAGCGTACTCAGGAGAAATTGGACCCCAAATATTGTTGTCCAGTTTGTCCTATTATCCTTGGCAAAATAGGAAATTCCAGGCTAAAATATCATTTTTGAGGAAAGAAAAATTATTTTTGATTTTCATGGCTCTGCGTTATAAACTTCTGTGAAGCACCTGGGGGTTTAAAGTGCTCAATATGCATCTAGATAAGTTCCTTGGGGGGTCTAGTTTCCAAAATGGGGTCACTTGTGGGGGAGCTCCAATGTTTAGGCACACAGGGGCTCTCCAAACGCGACATGGTGTCCGCTAACAATTGGAGCTAATTTTCCATTCAAAAAGTCAAATGGCACGCCTTCCCTTCCGAGCCCTGCCGAGTGCCCAAACAGTGGTTTACCCCCACATGTGAGGTATTGGTGTACTCAGGAGAAATTGCCCAACACATTTTACGATCCATTTTATCCTGTTGCCCATGTGAAAATGAAAAAATTGAGGCTAAAAGAATTTTTTTGTGAAAAAAAAGTACTTTTTCATTTGTACGGATCAATTTGTGAAGCACCTGGGGGTTTAAAGGGCTCACTATGCATCTAGATAGGTTCCTTGGGGCGTCTAGTTTCCAAAATGGGGTCACTTGTGGGGGAGCTCCAATTTTTAGGCACACGGGGGCTCTCCAAACGTGACATGGTGTCCGCTAAAGAGTGGAGCCAATTTTTGATTCAAAAAGTCAAATGGCGCTCCTTCCCTTCCAAGCCCTGCCGTGCGCCCAAACAGTGGTTTACCCCCACATATGAGGTATCAGCGTACTCAGGACAAATTGGACAACAACTTTCGTGGTTCAGTTTCTCCTTTTACCATTGGGAAAATAAAAAAATTGTTGCTAAAAGATAATTTTTGTGACTAAAAAGTTAAATGTTCATTTTTTCCTTCCATGTTGCTTCTGCTGCTGTGAAGCACCTGAAGGGTTAATAAACTTCTTGAATGTGGTTTTGAGTACCTTGAGGGGTGCAGTTTTTAGAATGGTGTCACTTTTGAGTATTTTCAGCCATATAGACCCCTCAAACTGACTTCAAATGTGAGGTGGTCCCTAAAAAAAATGGTTTTGTAAATTTTGTTGTAAAAATGAGAAATCGCTGGTCAAATTTTAACCCTTATAACTTCCTAACAAAATTAAAATTTTGTTTCCAAAATTGTGCTGATGTAAAGTAAACATGTGGGAAATGTTATTTATTAACTATTTTGTGTCACATATCTCTCTGGTTTAACAGAATAAAAATTCAAAATGTGAAAATTGCGAAATTTTCAAAATTTTCGCCAAATTTCCGTTTTTATCACAAACGCAGAATTTATTGACCTAAATTTACCACTAACATGAAGCCCAATATGTCACGAAAAAACAATCTCAGAACCGCTAGGATCCGTTGAAGCGTTCCTGAGTTATTACCTCATAAAGGGACACTGGTCAGAATTGCAAAAAACGGCAAGGTCTTTAAGGTCAAAATAGGCTGGGTCATGAAGGGGTTAAAAAAAAAAAAAAAAAAAAAAAAGGATCCTTTTGGCAGGTCAGGTTAGGGGCCTTCCAATTCTGCGCTGCTTTCTGGTCCCTTGCTGCCTGTAGTCCTAGCAAGGTACCCTTTTCTCTCTCCTGTCCTGGGACAGGTACCTGCACAGCAGCCAGCCTGATCTGTTCACTTGGGGTCTCTGGCACGGTGACTCCAGGCTCTAAATTGCTGCTGTGCTTCAGGTATGGTGTGGCCAATTTACGTGTAGTCCTATGCCCTCCTGTTATGCTGCGGGGCTTGCAGTTCCCCCACAGCCTCGGGCTTCCGGTACCCGGTTTCTGCACTCTGGCTCAAGGAGGCCCACTCGCAGCCTCCTCCTCCTGACCAGAGAGAAGCTCCCCTCAAGTCGGGTGTAGAGCTCCTCCTTCTGGCCTGGAGTCAGAATGTGTTGCATGTAAGGTTACCTGCCAAAGGGATCCCTCCTGTCTCCAGGCATGGCATTACCCTCGCCGAGAGTAAGGCAATACCATTGTGGTACCTGAACTCCTGGGGTGCCACACAATAGCAGCTATCGGATCACCACTATATGACCAATAGCTGCTACTGCACAGGCGTGATGGGCGCTGTGATGAAATATGGGTGTGTGTGTATATGTATATATATATATATATATATATATATATATATATATATATATATATATATATATATAATCTATATCTCGTATACGCCGACCCGAGTATAAGCCGACCCCCCCTAATTTTGCCACAAAAAACTGGGAAAACTTATTGACTCGAGAATAAGCCTAGGGTGGAAAATGCAGCAGCTATCGGTGAATTTCAAAAATAAAAATAGATGCTCCATACTGTTCATTATTGCCCCATAGATGCTCCATATAAAGATGTGCCACATATAATGCTCTGCACTGTTCATTATTGCCCCATAGCTGTGCCATATAGTGCTCTGCACCGTTCATTCTTGCCCCATAACTGTGCCATATAGTGCTCTGCACCGTTCTTGCCCCATAGCTGTGCCATATAGTGTTCTGCACCGTTCTTTCTTGCCTCATAGCTGTGCCATATAGTGCTCTGCACCGTTCTTGATTTCCCCATAGCTGTGCCATATAGTGCTCTGCACCGTTCATTTTTGCCCCATAGATGCTCCATATATATCTGTGCCATTGCTGCTGCTGCAATAATAAAAAAAAAAAAAAAAAAGCCATACTCACCTCTCTTGATTGCAGCTCCCGGCGTCTTGTTCCGGCGTCTCGTCCCGGCGTTTCTCTGCACTGACTGATCAGGCAGAGGGAGCCGCGCACACTATATGCGTCATCGCGCCCTCTGACCTGAACAGTCAGAGCGCAGAGACGCCGGGAAGACGGAGCGGCGCCGGGAAGATGGAGCGGCGCCCGGCGGCTGGAACGGGGACAGGTGAATATAATACTCACCTAGTCCCGGCGCTCCTGACGCTGCCCCTGCCTGTCACACTGTCCCCGGGTGCCGCAGCTCTTCCTGTCAGCGGTCACTGGCACCGCTCAGAGGAATGAATATGTGGCTCCACCCCTATGGGAGTGGAGTCCATATTCATGAGTTTAATGAGCGGTCCCACGTGACCGCTGAAGAGGGGAAGAGCTGCAGCACCCGGAGACCGTGGGATGGGCAAGGGGAACGTCAGGAGCGCCGGGACTAGGTGAGTATGCCTCAGTGCCCTCTCCCCCTCACCCGCCGACCCTGCCACCCACCGTGACTCGAGTATAAGCCGAGAAGGGCACTTTCAGCCCAAAAATCTCGGCTTATACTCGAGTATATACGGTGTGTGTGTATGTGTATATGTGTATATATATATATATATATATATATATATATATATATATATATATATATATATATATATATATATATATGTGGTGTGTGTGTAGTGACCTATGTCTAGGGTTATATGTGTGACTAGTGATAATGTAACACCTGTCCTGAAAACAAGTCGCACCTAGTTAATAGGTACTTCCTTGGGACTAGTAGAAATTGTGTCTCCATATCACACCAGGAGGTCTAGCTAGAGCCAAGAAGAAAGCTAACATTTGGCACCTCTGAGGTCTTGGAGGGGAGATGCTAAATTGCGGCCTGAGGTGATGTATTCCTGGGAACCTGGTCACAAGTGTCTCAAGAGGAAAATAATATATATATTCATTAGTAGAGCGGCTGTGGCCAATCAACAAGCCAGCAATTATGATATTAACCTGAGGGGCCAGTCTAGAAACCTGACCTCAGACCAAAGTTATAAATTTAGGCTGCAGACAGAGAATTGTGTTCACATGTGAGGGCAGCCTGAGAAGCTGATGTGTTCTACCAACTCCATTCACCTCCTCCCCCTCAGGAAGCAGAAAGCAAACTACTAGTTAGATGATTTCTGTAAGTTTTTCTTCTGTTTATTTTGACACTGTTTTGCTTAAGTTGTATGTCTTTTTATTATCATATTTTTATACCTTTTTCTTATTGTAAGCATTGAACCTTTTGTTATTAAAGTATAAAACTTTAGCAAGTTGAACCTTGAATGTTCTAAAAGAATCCATAGCCTAAGGTGTGTGAACCTTATGAGTGATAGACATATTTTTATTAGTATTATTATTAGTCCGGGACTCACCGCCCGTGTATTCGGTGAGTGGTGGCAGAGTGTATGAGCGGGTGTGTGGCCTGGGTCAGTGTGTGATTTATGCTCCCATTACAGCATAGGACAGAGGTTGAATGCTGGACTAAGGGTGGGGAGATAGATTAACCCTTGCAGGCACAACCCCAAGTTACATGTGAGAGCAGGCACGTGACGAATAAGCGACACCACGGAGTAGGGATCCGTGACAGGCGCTATTTTCAAATGGATTTTTTTAATAGGGTAAGCTTAACCACATTATTTATAAACACAGTACACATGCGATTATGCTGATTTTTTTTTTTTTTTTTTTTAGTATGTGCATATAATATTCATTATGTAAACTAAGGGGCAGGTCAGTGAGGGATCAGTGACCTGTCAGCAGGCTGCATTATGAATACCTAATCAGAACACTACATGAAGCCCCCCCACAGGCCGCCCCAGAGCACGAGCATGCCATTAACTCAGAACTGAAAATAAAGATTAAACCAGAACCATAAGAAGGATTTCATCACCCAAGGTATTATTTTATTCAGTATAATGACATCGACCTGACAGTGTCCGTAGGTTACTGTGCACAATCCTGCCGACAGGTTTCCTTTAAGTTAAAATACAAAGTATCTGTTAAATATGTTATCAGACCATAAGTCATCCCATTGAGATTCTAGGATTTTATTTTTAATTTGTTACATTCTGTAGAAATGAGATTGATTTAATACATTTTTGCTATAAATATGCTTGGTTAATTCATCTCTTGTAATCCTTAGAAAAAGAAAGAAAAGAAGGAGAAAGATAGAGAAAATGAGCGTGAAAGAAGTGCTCTAGGTAGGGAACGTATCCTGAAAAAACGCCAGTCACTTCCTACAACTAAAAGCCGCATATCCTCCACACCTGACAAAAGGTCAGTTTTACTAAAGAAGGCAAGTTTTTGTCTACTTGGAATCTGTTAGTAATGGTTTTTGTCAATTTCTGCAGTTTGAAGTCTAAAAATCGTCCATCCTCGCCATCTACCCCTACCAGGCGGCCAGTTTCACCCTTTCCAAGTCCATCTGCACCACTAACCCCAAAACAGCCTTCCCCAAAGGGTGCTCAGGTGACACCCAAGTCTAAAACAAAGACAGATAAACTGAAGGAAGAGAAGACACCAGGAAAGGTCAAAGAGAAGAAAGCAGAAAATAAAGTTGACAAAGAGAGACAGCCATCGCCTGCACCTCAACTGGAGGAAACCACAAAAGCCCAGGAACGACCAGAGAGTGCCTCTTCTACCATCTCACCAAATATAGGTTTGTACCGGGCAGCTGGACGTCTACCATCAGCTTAAATGTGTCTCTCTGTAAATATTTTATTAAAATAGTACCTTTTATATTCCAGACAATTCAACTACAGTTTCAAGTCCTGCTACTCCTGCACAAGCCGTCATGCCTATTTCTGCTACAGTGAATGTGTCTTCCCCAGCTCCCTCTCCAAGCAAGCCAATGGCAGGCACAACTGATAAAGAGGAGGCTGCCCGTCTACTTGCAGAGAAGAGACGGCAGGCAAGAGAGCAAAGAGAGAAGGAGGAGCAGGAGAAGAGGGAGAGAGAAGAACAAGAAAGGTGAAAACTTAAAGATATAGCTTTTGGGGGTTGGGGAACAGCCAGGGACTACTTTGTGATAAGTGTGGTTTGCAATGTACAGAGCAACAATTGGCATTTTTGTGATTGAAAAACACCAAATAGAGGCACTTCAAGGGAATCTTTATATTCATACGTGGATATGTTGGATCCTGCAAGTAAGAACATGGCATTACATTACTACTTACTAGAGATGGTGCAAATCGATTTGCAGGACTGGTTCAGAGTCCACGTTGGCAATCTGTTGACAACAGCCAGCTTTTACCTAAGGGCATCCCTGACTCCTCTTTATATTAGCTATCCTGGAACAACGTCATTACCGCGTGTGACGTACATCCAGTGTGGCACTAGTCTTGCTAATCAAAAGTAGAACGTGAGTTGTAGGCAGGTAAGAAGAGGTTCGTAGGACTCCTGCCCTGTCAGATGGCCACAGATTGCTTGTCCCATGAATTGATTCACAACATTTCTGCTACACCCTGTATAAATTAGCAAGTTTTCTTAAATTGTTCACAGATTCCCACATATTCACACTCCTTTACAGAAGTATTGTTGCATATGTATCGCTGTTCCAGAAACCTCAATTTACCTTTATTACAGTTAAGTCCATATATTTTTGGACAGACACAACATTTTTCTAATTTTGGTTATAGACATTACCACAATGAATTTTAAACAAAACAATTCAGATGCAGTTGAAGTTCAGACTTTCAGCTTTCATTTGAGGGTATCCACATTAAAATTAGATGAAGGGTTTAGGAGTTTCAGCTCCTTAACATGTGCCACCCTGTTTTTAAAGGGACCAAAAGTAATTGGACAATTGACTCCAAGGCTATTTCATGGACAGGTGTGGGCAAAACCCTTCATTATGTCATTCTCAATTAAGCAGATAAAAGGCCTGGAGTTGATTTGAGGTGTGGTGCTTCCATTTGGAAGGTTTTGCTGTGAAGTAAACATGCGGTCAAAGGAGCTCTCCATGCAGGTGAAACAAGCCATCCTTAAGCTGCGAAAACAGAAAAAACCCATCCGAGAAATTGCTACAATATTAGCAGTGGCAAAATCTACAGTTTGGTACATCCTGAGAAAGAAAGAAAGCACTGGTGAACTTATCAATGCAAAAAGACCTGGGTGCCCACGAAAGACAACAGTGGTGGATGATCGCAGAATAATCTCCATGGTGAAGAGAAATCCCTTCACAACAGCCAACCAACTGAACAACACTCTCCAGGAGGTCGGTGTATCAATATCTAAATCTACCATAAAGAGAAGACTGCATGAAAGTAACTACAGAGGGTTCACTGCACGGTGCAAGCCACTCATAAGCATCAAGAAGAAAAAGGCTAGACTGGACTTTGCTAAAAAAACATCTAAAAAAGCCAGCACAGTTCTGGAAGAACATTCTTTGTGGACAGATGAAACCAAGATCAACCTCTACCAGAATGATGGAAAGAGAAAAGTATGGCGAAGGCGTGGTACAGCTCATGATCCAAAGCATGCCACATCATCTGTAAAACACGGCGGAGGCAGTGTGATGGCTTGGTCATGCATGGCTGCCAGAGGCACTGGGTCACTAGTGTTTATTGATGATGTGACACAGGACAGAAGCAGCCGAATGAATTCTGAGGTATTCAGAGACATACTGTGTGCTCAGATCCAGCCAAATGCAGCAAAACAGATTGGTCGTCGTTTCATGCTACAGATGGACAATGACCCAAAACATAAAACCCCAGCAACCCAGGAGTTTATTAAAGCAAAGAAGTGGAATATTCTTGAATGGCCAAGTCAGTCACCTGATCTCAACCCAATTGAGCATGCATTTCACTTGTTAAAGTCTAAACTTCAGACAGAAAGGCCCACAAACAAACAGCAACTGAAAACCACTGCAGTGAAGTCCTGGCAGAGCATCAAAAAGGAGGAAACACAGCGTCTGGTGATGTCCATGAGTTCAAGACTTCAGGCAGTCATTGCCAACAAAGGGTTTTCAACCAAGTACTAGAAATGAACATATTATTTAAAATGATTGAATCTGTCCAACTACTTTTGGTCCCTTTAAAAACAGGGTGGCACATGTTAAGGAGCTGAAACTCCTAAACCCTTCATCCAATTTTAATGTGGATACCCTCAAATGAAAGCTGAAAGTCTGAACTTCAACTGCATCTGAATTGTTAAATTCATTGTGGTAATGTCTATAACCAAAATTAGAAAAATGTTGTCTCTGTCCAAATATATATGGACCTAACTGTACATTGAACAGCTTATATCCACTAATGTATGGGTCATTTAAGGATGTTTCCTTCTAAAATTGGATCGGTCACTAGAATAACCATGCCCATCTAATGTCACCACAGTGGCAGGTTAGGTAAACACTACTCGCTGCGCTTGGTGGAATGTTTCTAAACTTAGAACTTAGTTGTTCTTGTTCTTTAAAAAAAAAAAAAAAAAATGTTTGTTCCTGTTTTCCCAGCAAATATCTACATCAAGTTAATGGGTTGGTCCAGCATGTTTTCTCCTAATCAGTATTGCATTTCATCTCCCTTCCCAGCCGTTCCCACAAATTTCCTCACCACTCCTCATCACCAATACCTCCCAGCACTGTGATGGACAGCCAAGACCTTCCTAAAGGCTGGGAAAATCTACCAAGTTTTATCATAGATATTCACATATGTGTCATTGCCCTTAGTGAACTCCGTTCTTGCAGCAGATGGTGTTAGAAATGTAATATCCACTGAGAGTGCTGCGGGGCAAGACTGGCTCTATCTCACTGCACTGCTATGGAGAGTGCAGCTTCTACTGAGCATGAGCAAGATTTTGGGGTCAGGGAGAACGACTGTGAATACAACTTGTCAATCAAACTAGGTGCTTGGAGCAGGGCTGGCACCAGGTTTTCGTGGGCCCCGGGGAAAAGAGTGTCAGTGGGCCTCTATAACAAGTACCACGATTCATGATGCACAGATACAGCACAGAAACACAGGCATAGTGCAATGCCAAAGATTTAACTTATGTCTTAAATTACATGAGAGATATCTATTGTAAATTCTACAATAGCTCAGAAAGCGGCAAATCCTCGCAGCGCACAGTGCGTGCCCGGGGGGAATTCAAAAGTTTATTTTAGATCGGACAGTATAGTCCTCCACAGAGTGTTATGGGCACCACATAGTCTTCCATACATTATGATGAGCCCCCATATTGCTTCTTACAGAATGGGCCCAATATATTGCTCCATACAGAATAATTGGACCCCATATAATGCTCCCTACAGAACAATGGTCATCATATAATGCTCCATACAGAATAATGGACTCCATATATTACTCCGTACAGAATAATGGACCCCATATAATGCTCCGAAAAGAATAATGGACCCCATATAATGCTCCGAAAAGAATAATGGACCCCATATAATGCTGCCTACAGAATAATGGACCCCATATAATGCTCTGTACAGAATAATGGACCCCATATAATGCTCCGTACAGAATAATGGACCCCAAATAATGCTCCGTAAAGAATAATGGACCCCATATAATGCTCCCTACAGAATAATGGACCCCATATAATGCTCCCTACAGAACAATGGACCCCATATAATGCTCCATACAGAATAATGCACCCCATATAATGCTGCCTACAGAATAATGGACCCCATATAATGCTCTGTACAGAATAATGGACCCCATATAATGCTCCGTACAGAATAATGGACCCCAAATAATGCTCCGTAAAGAATAATGGACCCCATATAATGCTCCCTACAGAATAATGGACCCCATATAATGCTCCCTACAGAACAATGGACCCCATATAATGCTCCATACAGAATAATGGACTCGTATAATGATCCGTACAGAATAATGGACCCCATATAATGCTCCATACAGAATAATGGACCCCATATAATGCTCCCTACAGAATAATGGACCCCATATAATGCTCCATACAGAATAATGGACCCCATATAATGCTCCCTACAGAATAATGGACCCCATATAATGCTCCATACAGAATAATGGACTCGTATAATGATCAGTACAGAATAATGGACTCCATATAATGCTCCATACAAAATAATGGACGCCGACCCTGGGTTGACGATATGGTTTACAGCCTGAATACAGTGAATGGCTGGACTCCTAATATGCTGAGTGTTCAGAAAGGATTATAGAGTCATTCTGGGATGGATTTGCAAAGTAAGTACACATCCTCAACAGGGCCAGGCAATTTATTTCAACCATATAGAAATTATACTGTTAGATCTGGTGACAGGAACAATGCACTTACAGTGAAGCTCCAAGTTTAGTTACGTTTTACCTGTATAGGTGAAAAAAAAGTCACAAGTCTATCAACTGCAGTGTTACATGATCTAGTAACAAATGTTTAAGTGCTTGATTAATCAACAATGCAATTTGTTCCTTTTTATATGCTGACGTAGTATCACGATCGTGACATGATGGCATTACCACTTGCATATTAGAGAAAGACCTAGATAAGCTGTCTGCATGAGAGAGAACATGACCGAAGTTTAATGTGGAGTAATGGTATTGCTGCATATACATAGTACATGGAAATATTCTAGGGATTACTAAGCTCTAAACATCCTAAAATGGTTAGCATCAGAAAAAGCTGTGTGAGAAGAGGAATTTTAGTATGACGTGAAACACTTCTTCTTTAACAGCAGGAAATGTTTACTGCATATGTAGTCTTGGTATATGACGTGATCCCATTGTGCCCTGTGGTTTTACACATTCTTTGAACTCCTGCAAGCAGAATGCAGATTTAAAGCCCCTCAGCAAATCTCCAGTGGTCAATTTCTATTTATATGTCCCTGCAAGTTATTTTTAATTATTTTTGTGTGTAGTGAGGGGAAACCTAATAATAATGTATTTCTGAATATCTCTACACAAAAGATAATTTATTATTAGGCCATTTACCAATTGTGTACGTTCTCATCGTTCATCGTTGAGCCTCATCACTGATCTTGTATTTCTGTTAAAGTTTTAAAACGTGGCTTTTTCCGTCTGTCCTGTGTAATCAGTGGAGCCTTTTAAAGAGGTACTCCAACAGGACACATTTACAGCAGTAATTCTCCACACATTGATGGCCATCTTTCCACCAGGCAGTTTGTATTACAAAATGGAGCAAAATGGTGGCCCATGCAAAACATGCCATATTCTTCAAGATCGTACAAAAGTCTCCATACATATGGCCTATAGTCATAGTATAGGTATGACTTTGAGTTCCTTTCCTTCACACTCCAAAAGGTCCTTAAAGCATTTGCCGTGATGTGCTCAATTACATTTGGAAAGCATTCCTGTAGATATGTCTTCTGATGTCTTCAGCGTCACTGGAAAGTAATAACATAGGCTTGAGGACCTTCGTGATAACTCCACTAAATAATAGATGATGATCTAGAAAGTTGAAGCTCCCGGCTTCTTAAATATGGAAACTACTGTATAATTCCTTGTCTTCTATCTGGCTACCGTTATTGGTTTCTTACATATGTACTGTAGTAGCATGGTTGTTCTTAAACCCTCAAATTCTGTCAACTCTAGACGAGAAAGAGAAGAGCGAGCACTTCGGGAGGCTGAGGAAAGACTCCAGAGAGAGGCCGAGGCCCAGCGACTGGAGGAGCAGAAGAGACAAGCGGAGGAAAAGAGACGTCAACAGGAAGAGGAAGAACAGAGGAAGGCTGCAGAAGAAAAAGCCAGAGCGGAGCAAGAGGAGACGGAGAGACTACAGAAACAAGTGAGAGACGAGAAACCTTTACAATAATGTATAAAAGGAGGTTGAAGAGTATTCGTGTGCTAAATGGTTAAATGTAGGTAACTATTTTGCTCAATCCTTTGAGGGCAGAGGAGTTATTGACACGTATATCCTGTTTCCTAGTCGTATGAGACATACACTACTGGTCCTTGTAAAGAAAAAAAATATATATATATATAATATATATATATATATATATATATATATAATATATATATATATATTCGGAAAGGTAGCACTTCATCAAGGAAGGGCCTCTGCTGCCCCCTGTTGTCGGTGTGCAACCATTTTGTCATATCATGGTTTACCATTCTCCTTGACAGCGAGATTGAAAATAAAACAAATGTGCATTTTCCGTTCGTTATAGAATCGAAAGTATTTATTCCTTTGGCAAAACTGTTGTACCTGCATTTATACTTAAATCATGATTAGTGAAACTGCAGAGGCAGTTTTTGATTTCTATTTACATTAGTTTATTTTAATATGTCATGTTGACCAATATATATTGAAGCCAATTGTACTAGGGCTTGTCGGACTGTATTATTATTTTTTTTTTTTAAGACCAGGGATAAAGCTATATAGTAAATAGAGGAGTATTACATACTTGCCAATGCTGTTCTGCTCCTGTGTTGATGATGCTTTGATCTTCAACTGCCCTTTATCTGCCTAGCATGATGGCGTGACATCAAATTGATGATGCCTGTAAAGCAATGTGGAAATGAATGGTGCTATATAAATATGTGAATGCTGCAGCTACTTCCTGGTGGCAGCAGTAACAGTAGTGGGGTTGATAGTGGCCACATATTGAGCCAACACAACAAGGCTTGAGCTGGGTAAATGAAAACTGCCAGGGACCCGGAGCAGCAGTGGCAGAGGGAAGGGTAAGATGATTAATAGAATATACAGTCTACAAATGGAGGTTGATCCAGAACTCCAGATAAAATGCAAAATTATATTCCGTCTTTAAAAACACGAGTCAATATATTATTCAGCTAATTCATCCGAGGAAAAAGTCTCAAAGTTGATTAATATCTAGGTTATACACTGTGTACACAGAAAGCTGCCAATCAGTGGTGTGGCTGAGGATATGCAGAGCTCAGCATTCAGGGAACTGCTAGACCTGCAGCAGATAAACAGCAATATTCTGAAAACTGCAGCAAGCAGCCCAGTGACACAGCACTGCAATCAAGGTCTCCATCATTCTACTCTGAGATGGCATAACACAAACCTGGTGAAAATTCCCTTTAACCCCTTAATGACCGCCAATACGTCTTTTAACTGACCTTAGATATAAGAGAATAGTATCCCCATACAGATGACAATCCATCATCTGTCGGCTGTACACTATAGCTGACAACTTGCTGTACCAGCCACGATCAGTATTTGCACCTTCTAAATCTGTTTAACCCCTTAGATGCTGCTGTCAATAGTGACTACATCATTATAAATGGTTAACAGAGTGTGGAGGCTTCCTCTTTATCCCAATTGGTGCCCTCAGATCATGATTTTGCGGTCCTGATGTTTGCCATGGCAATTCATTACCAAATAGTGGCCTTAGAGTCTGACGGCTGTAGTAATCTGTTTAGAAGTTAGCAACATTTAGGTGGTAAAAATACACATTTTCATTTCTGTCATACCACTTTGCATTAATTCCTGTAAAGCACCTGAAGGGTTAATAAACTACCTGACAGCAGTTTTCAATATGTTTAGGGGTGCTGTTTTTAAAATGGTATCACGTTTGGGGGTTTCCCAATATATGGGACCCCTAAAGTCACTTCAAACATGGATAAGTCCCTAAAAAAATAAATGTGGTAAATTTCTTTGAAAAAATGAAAAATTGCTGCTACATTTTTAAACCTCCTAAAATGCTAACAAAATAAAATAACATTTTACAAATGGTCCTGATGTAAAGCAGACATGTGGGAAATGTTATTTATTAATGGTTTGCTGTGGTATGACTATCTGGATTAAAGGGATAATCATTCAAATTTAGAAAATTGCTAATTTTTTAACATTTTTCTCAAATTTTTGATTTTTTGTATAAATAAACACAAAAAATGTTGAACTAAATTTACCATTATCATAAAGTATAATGTGTCACGAAAAAACAATCTCAAAATCACTGGGATTTGTTGAAGCATTGCAGAGTTATTACCACATAAAGTGACACTGGTCAGATTTCAAAAATTTGGCTCGGTCACTAAGGGGTTAAGGTTATCTGTCGCTATGCTTTTCTCTTAATTTTGTACACAACATGGCTGAGTGGATTACAGATTATTCATTTTGAATTTGTATTTTCCATGCAAACTATTACATGTCTGATTTTAACCAGATAAAAGGGTTGTGCAGGACCAAAGCATTTATGACTTATCGAGAGAATGAGTCATCAATGAGTTTTGGCGAACCGCGCCCAGCACCCCCACCATTTAGCTGAAATCTACCCCATACATTCCTTATTGGCCACTGCTGAGTACTGCACTTTATCACTCACTTGAATTGATAGTTCATCAATATGAGATGTGTATGGGTGAACGGAAGATAAAGTGCAATATGGGGCTGCTGAGTTCTTTTCTGTTCCATACATCTCTTCGAATGGTCCTTTCACCAAATTTTTCAGGTTGAACTAGACACACAATGTAATAGTGGCTCCAGAGTGGAATAAAACACTTGTTTTGTGTTAATTTTTTAATTTTGCCTCTCCAAGTGGGTGATAGATGGTTTTTCACTTGTGGTCTGTACTTCTTCCCACTGTATGGCATTGCCAAGTCATAAGCAGGCAATGACTCTCAACGGGACAACCTCCCACCGTATCTTAGAGCAGGTTTCTCAGTGTGAAGTTTGATGTCATACAGCCCTGATCTCCTGGTCTAACCTCTCACATCAGTCAGTGTGGAAGTTTTTCTCCTAAATCTGTGTATATGTGTATGTACCATAGTGTTGGTGTTCTAATATCAAGAGACTGCCCGTCACTTCCAAACAGAAATCCGGTGTGAACAGGTGCTTACTAAGAGTAGCCATCTCCATATCTAACAACAAATAAAGCAGCACTCTGTAACGCTATAGCATGCAAACATGATGTATGAAACTTGGATTGCATTATTGCACTAGAAAATACGAAAAATTGAGAATGCTTAGCTTATAAATTGGCCAATTTATGTGTACCCGGCCCTGTGTTCTAATATACTCGCCTAGCACTGTCTTCTCCGGTATGAAGCCCTGTTTCCCTCCTCTTCTGAGTGATGTCGCCACTTTCCAGTCTATGGGAGGCCTCCTTTACAGAGCAATTGTTGGGTACATTTTTATTTTAAAAAATCAAGGACACGTGAACATAAGCAACTTGTTAACATATTGGATAAATCTGCCTCTTTATCCTCCAGCACGGGATCACTCATTCTCAAAATTGTTACTTTACTCAGATGACGGTTGCTGCTGATAAGATCCTAGGTTGTAGGAGAAGGGAAGAGCTCTGCCTGTAGCTCCCCTCTGTTCGTCCCCTCTGTTCGTCCCCTCTGTTCGTCCCCTCTGTTCGTCCCCTCTGTTCGTCCCCTCTGTTCGTCCCCTCTGTTCGTCCCCTCTCTTCGTCCCCTCTCTTCGTCCCCTCTCTTCGTCCCCTCTCTTCGTCCCCTCTCTTCGTCCCCTCTCTTCGTCCCCTCTCTTCGTCCCCTCTCTTCGTCCCCTCTCCTCCCCATAGATTTTCATCAGAATCCGCTGCCATTTCCTAATGTAACAATCTGTCTTCACTGGCTATAGATAGGACCCATGAATTAAGAATTCTGAGAATGATTCATAAGTCCAAGTGGGGAAAAAAGTGGATACCTTAGGGTATGTGCACACGGTCAGCAATTGACAGCGCTTTGGACTCGTTCGCTGCCGGCTATTGAACGCAGGTGACTCCTCTGTGTTCACTGAACCATGCGAATTCATTGCTTCCAATACATTGTACGGGTGACATGACATTTACCTTGCGGAGGCTCGCCTTTTCCCAAGATAAATTGACATGCTGTGGTCTGGAAAGATGCACCACATGTCCGTCTTTGTGTGTTATCTCCGGGCGTCTGTGCACGCATAGTGGAGATGGGTTTTCTTGATATCCCATCACTATGCTGTAACATTTGGACATCGCGCAAGTGCACATCGCCCAGCCCACAGCAAATACTGATCGTGTGCACATACGCTTAGATAAGCTATACGGTACTGCAAAGTTGCCTCCTTTCATGTGTACTATTGACTTGTGAAATTAAAATTAAAATTTTGACTACCCTTTAAGTAATTTGTTATTACAGATGCCAAACAGGTATGTCCGCCTAGCTTGGTGACTAGGATGCCACATTGTGTCTCTGAATGATTCTCTTTAGCATTTATTTCTTTCCATTGATAGGATTGATAGATGTATGGTGCAGGGTGTGGATGTATGGTTTAGGCAGAAATTCTGGTTGTCTTAAAAAGTAGCTGCAAATTAATAAAGCCTGCATATACCGTATTTTTCCAATTATAAGACGCACTTTTATGATCCCCAAAATTAGAGGGAAAATGGGGGTGCGTCTTATAAACCAAACATGTTCTTACCAAGGGGTCAATACTGCGGGCCCAGAGCTGGAGGTGTTGCGGTGGTGGTACAGGGACAAGCTGTAGCCCTGCGGCGGTGGCATATGGCGGCCACCATTCTTCTTCTGGAATCCGGTTTCTAACTTGGCACAGATGCAGGAAAGCCGAGATCTCCATCTGCGCCTGACTCTACACGATGTCTCCAGGAACACCACCACCACCGGACACCCACAGCGCCTCCTCCAGCAGCGACCCTGTTCCACTGAACACCAGCAGCGACCCTGGGATCCCGCTTCACCGCACCCACCACCCCCGGTAAGCAGTAAGACGCCTGGATTGTAAGAAGCACCACCATATTATTAAAATAGGTGTTTTTCCTATTTTTCTCCTCAAAATTTGGAGTGCATCTTATAATCCGGAGCGTCTTCTAAACTGCAAAATACGGTAATATGAATGAATGGGCTATAACCTGCATGTAACTAAATGTTGGATAATCCCAATCAGACCATCATTAAGTCTATGCATCATATATGCATTAGCATTGTCTGTTCACAGCAATTCAGATATGGGCAGAATAAAACGCACTGCTGCCCAATTAATCAATATCAGACCAGTGCATAAGAAATAATGCATATGCCCATGAAGTGTTCTCCGTCTGGAATAGTGACACCCGGTCTCATGTTTCATGCAGGTTTTACATTTTTCTAATGTTTGTGCATGCGTAGTTTCTGTGTTCATCAAGCTGGTGCACTACTGTGAGCTGCATACAGTATAGAGAAGCTTGTTGTCTCCTCTCCTGGGCAGGTTGTGTTACAGGATCCTCTTTGAGTATATTTACCCTTTTGAAACATTTTACAGAAAGAAGAAGCAGAAGCCAAAGCTCGCGAAGAAGCAGAAAAACAGAGACTGGAGAGAGAACAGCACTTTCAGAGGGAAGAGCAGGAGCGTCTGGAGAGGAAGAAGGTACCGACCAATGATTTTGGTTTACAATTTTTTTTAATTTATTTATTTATTTTTAAGATTGAAAGGTAGACCCGTAACCAATAAACCTGCAAGTGTGAAACCTCTGCACCTATGAAACAATTTATGGAAATCTGCTAACCCCTTCATGACATGGTGATTTTCCGTTTTTTTTTTTTCGTATTTTTCCTTCCCTTCTTCCAAGAGCCATAACTTTCTTTATTTTTCTGTCAATATGGCCATGTGAGGGCTTGTCTTTTGCAGGACAAGTTGCACTCTTTAATGGCACCATTGATTCTATCACATAGTGTACTGGAAAACAAGAAGATAATTTAAAATTTGCTGAAATTGCAAAAAAAAAGTGCATTCCACAATATAATATATATGTGTGTGTGTGTATATATGTATGTATATATATTTATATATCTATTTATTGATATATTAGATAAATAGATATATCTATCTATCTATCTATCTATCTATATATAAAAAAAATTCCAAATGCTGTGAAATTGCAAAAAAAGTGCAATCCCACACTTGTTTTTTGTTTGGCTTTTTTGCTAGGTTCACTAAATGCTAAAACTGACCTGACATTATGATTCTCCAGGTCAGTACGAGTTCATAGACACCTAACATGACTAGGTTATTTTTTACCTAAGTGGTGAAAAAAAATTCCAAACTTTGCTAAAAAAACAAAAAAACAAAATTGCACCATTTTCCGATACCCGTAGTGTCTCCATTTTTCATGATCTGGGGTCGGTTGAGGGCTTATTTTTTGCGTGCCGAGATGACGTTTTTAATGATAGCATTTTGGTGCAGATAAGTTCTTTTGATCGCCCGTTATTGCATTTTAATGCAATGTCGCGGCGACCAAAAAAAAGTAATTCTGGCGTTTCGAATTTTTTTTCTCGCTACGCTGTTTAGTGATCAGGTTAATGCTTTTTTTTAGTTGATAGATCGGGCGATTCTGAGCGCGGCGATACCAAATATGCGTAGATTTGATTTTTTTTTATTGATTTATTTTGATTGGGGCGAAAGGGGGGTGATTTAAACTTTTATATTTTTTTTTATTTTTTTCACATATTTTTTTTTTTTTTTACTTTTGCCATGCTTCAATAGCCTCCATGGGAGGCTAGAAGCAGACACAGCACGATCGCCTCTGCTACATTGCAGCGATCTGCTGTTCGCTGCTATGTAGCTGAAAATCAGGTGTGCTGTGAGCGCCGACCACAGGGTGGTCATAGAACTTTATAATGTAGAGCTGTGAAAAAAAACAATACCAATTTTTCCCACAAAAATGTTTTTAGCCCCAATTTTATTACTTTCACAAGGCTAATAGGAGAAAATGTACTCAAAATTGTTGAGTGAGGCAGTACCCCATATGTGGTTGAAAACTACTTTTAAGGAATAGTGCAAGCCTCAGAAGAGAAGGAGCGCCATATTATAGTGCAGATCTTACTGTTATGGTTTGCGGGTGCCATGACCCACTGGAAAAGCCCCTGAGGTGCCAGAACAGCAGACTATAAGCTACACTTCTCAATGAATTCATCTAAGTGTGTAGTGATCATATTGACACCACGGGTGTGTCACAGAATTTTATACCATTGGGCAGTGAAGAAAACAATAATTACATTTTTACCACAAAAAAATTAGTTTTAGCACCAAATTTTACATTATCCCACCAAGAAAAGGGTAAAAATGGCACCAAAATTTGTCACACAATTATGCTGAACGGGAAAATACCCCTTATGTGGCTGTACGCTACTGCTCAGCCGCACAGCGAGACTCTGAACAGAAGGAGCGCTACTTGCTTACTGGAGCACAGATTTTCTTAGAATAGTTTGCAGACTCCACATACAGAGCCCATAAGGACCAGAGAGCAGAATTCCCCTTCAAGTGACCCCATTTTGGAAATTAGACCCCTGCCAAAGACGTGGACTCTAAATGTGGTTTAGACACACTTTGGGTCTCAGAAGGGATGAGGCATTAGGATTTGGGAGTGCAGAATTTGCTGAATTTCTTTTGAGGGGTGAGAAGCCATAGCGCTTTTCCAGAGCCTTTGGACAACCAGTAATGTGGAAGCCCCCTATATTTCCATTGACAGATGAAGGACCTGAGTGGGAACTTGCTTTTTTGTATTTAGTTGAAGCTTTTATTGGGAATATTTTGCATAACATTTAGGATCAGATTTATCCAGTGCTCTTACACCTACATTGGAGTTTCAATCTACATCTCTGAAGGACATGATTCAGACAAAACCCTTGAGAGATCCATTCATTAATGAGGCAGCAGAGTTACTTTGGACTTCGTCTTGCCTCTGTTCAGCCTTGTCCTTCTTTTCAGAAGTGCACAAAACTGACTGACCGTGCTTTTGTGCACGCCTAAAAATACGGACACCTCAGGATCATAGGCCAGACATTGTGCATAGTGTCTCCATCTGCCTCATTCTAGGGAATTTTCAGCCAGGGATTCCTCCTGAATCACTTATTTCAGAGATTTACAAAGAAGCCCCGGTGTGAGCACTCAGTGCAGAGCGCAGGATAAATGTGAGCCAAGCCTTACTGCGATCTTTGGGAGGCAGGATGAACAAAACAGCAGGTGAAGAATTGGTTTTATTTATTTTTTACGCCATTCCTCATTCTGTTTAAGTGATTAGGCAACGTAATACTTCGGCTCAGTGCAATTATAGCGATACCAGATTTATATAGTTTTTTTATGGTTGACTGCTGTCAAACACTAAAAGACTTTTGTTTTGCAAAAACTAGTTTTTTGCTTTGCCATATTTTGAGTGCTATAATTTCCTTATATAACCTTTTTTATCGTTTTCTGTTCTGATTTTTGGAGACAAGATGAACATAAATCAGCAATTCATAGTGTTTTTTTTTTTATGCCGTTCACATGTGGTAAAATTGATGAGGCACCTTCACTATATGTGTGTGTGTGTGTGTGTGTGTATATATGTGTGTATATATAATGCATGTATGTGTGTATGTTTATATATATATATATATATATATATATATATATATATATATATATACACACACACGCACACACGCTTCTCACAAAATTATAGTATCATCAAAAAATTAATTTATTTCAGTCCTTTAAAACAATTCTGTAATTGTTGATGATTATGGCTTACAGCCAATGAAAACCCAAAAGTCATTATCTCAGTAAATTAGAATACTTCACAACACCAGCTTGAAAAATGATTTTAAAATCCGAAATGTTGGCCAACTGAAATGTATGTTCAGTAAATGCACTCAACACTTGGTCGGGGCTGCTTTTGCGTCAATTACTGCATTCATGTGTAGTGGCATGGAGGCGATCAGCCTGTGGCACTGCTAATGTGTTATGGAAGCCCAGGTTGCTTCAGCTCGTCTGCATTACTGGGTCTGACGTCTCTCATCTTCCTCTTGACAATACACAATAGATTCTCTATGGGGTTAGTCAGGCGAGTTTGCTGGCCAATCAAGCACAGTGATACTGTTGTTTTTAAACCAGGTGTTAGTACTTTTGGTAATGTGGACAGGTGCCAAGACTTGCTGGAAAATGAAATTTCCATCTCCAAAAAGCTTGTCGATAGGGAAGCATGAAATGCTCTAAAATTTCCTGGTAGACGGCTGCACTGACTTTGGTATTGATCAAACACAGTGGACCTACACCAGCAGATGACATGGCATCCCAAACCATCACTGATTGTGGAAACTTCACACTAGTCCTCAAGCAGCTTGGATTGTGTGCCTCTCCACTCTTTCGCCAGACTCTGGGACCTTTATTTCCAAATGAAATGCAAAATTTACATTCATCCGAAAACAACACCTTGGACCACTCACTGACCAACAAACAGTCCAGTTCTTTTTCTCCTTTGCTCAGGTAAGACGCTTCTGGCGTTGTCTATTGGTCATGAGTGGCTTTGCCCAAGGAATGCGACACTTGTAGCCCATGTCCTGAATACGTCTGTGTGTAGTGGCTCTTGAAACAATGACTCTAGCAGCAGTCCACTCGTTGTGAATCTCCCCCAAATTATTGAATAGCCTTTTCTTAACAATTCTTTCAAGGCTCCAGTTATCCTGGTTGCTTGTGCACCTTTTTCTACCACACTTTTTCCTTCCACTCAACTTTCCATTAATATGCTTGGACCCAGCACTCTGAACAGCCAGCTTCTTTAGCAATGATCTTTTGTGGCTTACCCTCCTTGTGGAGTGTGTCAGTGACTGCCTTCTGGACATCTGTCAAGTCAGCAGTCTTCCCCATGATTGCGGAACCTACTGAAACAGAGTAAGGGACCTTTTTAACCGCTTAGGAAGCCTTTGCAGGTGGTTTTTGTTAAGTATTCTATTTTACTGAGATAATGACTTTTGGGTTTTCATTGGCTGTAAGGCATAATCCTCAACATTAACAGAAATAAACACTTGAAATAGATCAACCTGTTTGTAATGAATCTATATAAAATATGAGGTTCACTTTTTGTATTGAACTGAAATAAATTAACTTCTTGATGATATTCTAATTTTTTGAGAAGCACCTGTGTATATGTACATAAGCATTACAGACCAAAAGTTTGGACACGCCTTCTCATTTAAAGATTTTTCTGTATTTTAATGACTATGAAAATTGTACTTTCACACTGAAGGCATCAAAACTATGAATTAATACATGTGGAATTATATACTTAACAAAAAAGTGTGAAACAACTGAAATTATGTCTCATATTCTAGGTTCTTCAAAGTAGCCACCTTTTGCTTTGATGATTGCTTTGCACACTCTTGGCATTCTCTTGATGAGCTTCAAGAGGTAGTCCCCAGGAATGGTTTTCACTTCACAGGTGTGCCCTGTCAGGTTTCATAAGTGGGATTTCTTGCCTTATAAATGGGGTTGGGACCATCAGTTGTGTTGTGCAGAATTCTGGTGGATACACAGCTGATTGTCCTACTGAATAGACTGTTAGAAGTTGTATTATGGCATGAAAAAAGCAGCTAAGTAAAGAAAAACGAGTGGCCATCATTACTTTAGGAAATGAAGGCCAGTCAGTCTGAAAAAATGGGAAAACTTTGAAAGTGTCCCCAAGTGCAGTGGCAAAAACCATCAAGCGCTACAAAGAAACTGATCACATGAGGACTGCCCCAGGAAAGGAACACCAAGAGTCGCCTCTGCTGCTGAAGATAAGTTTATCTGAGTCACCAGCCTCAGAAAATGCAGGTTAACATCAGCTCAGATTAGAGACCAGGTCAATGCCACACAGAGTTCTAGCAGCAGACACATCTCTACAACAACTGTTAAGAGGAGACTTTGTGCAGCAGGTCTTCATAGTAAAATAGCTGCTAGGAAATCACTGCTAAGGACAGGCAACAAGCAGAAGAGACTTGTTTGGGCTAAAGAACACAGGGAATGGACATTAGACCAGTGGAAATCTGTGCTTTGGTCTGATGAGTCCAAATTTGAGATCTTTGGTTCCAACCACCGGGTCTTTGTGCGACGCAGAAAAGGTGAACGGATGGACTCTACATGCCTGGTTCCCACCGTGAAGCATGGAGGAGGAGGTGTGATGGTGTAGGGGTGCTTTGCTTGTGACACTGTTGGGGACTTATTAAAAAGTGAAGGCATACTGAACCAGTAGGCTACCACAACATCTTGCAGTGGCATGCTATTCCATCCGGTTTGCATTTAGTTGGACCATCATTTATTTTTCAACAGGACAATGACCCAAAACACCCCTCCAGGCTGTGTAAGGGCTATTTGGCCAAGAAGGAGAGTGATGGGATGCTACGCCAGATGACCTGGCCTCCACAGTCACCAGATCTAAACCCAATCGAGATGGTTTGGGGAGAGCTGGACTGCAGAGTGAAAGCAAAAGAGCCAACAAGTGCTAAGCATCTCTGGGAACTCCTTCAAGATTGTTGGAAGTCCTTTCCCGGTGACTACCTCTTGAAGATCATCAAGAGAATGCCAAGAGTTTGCAAAGCAGTCATCAAAGCAAAAGGTGGCTAGTTTGAAGAAGCTAGAATATAAGACATATTTTCAGTTATTTCACAATTTTTTGTTAGGTATATAATTCCACATGTGTTAATTCATAGTTTTGATGCCTTCATTGTGAATGTACAATTTTTATAGTCATGAAAATACAGAACAATCTTTAAATGACAAGGTGTGCCCAAACTTTTGGTCTGTACTGTATGTGTGTGTATATGTACTAATTATATCTATATACATAATTGTCTAAGGGGTACTTCCGTCTGTCTGTCTGTCCTTCTGTCATGGATATTCATTGGTCGTGGCCTCTGTCTATCATGAAAATCCAAGTCGCTGATTGGTCGCCGCAAAACAGCCACGACCAATCAGCGATGGACACAGTCCGGAAGAAAATGGCCGCTCTATACTCCCCGCAGTCAGTGGCTAGCGCTCCGCTCCCCGCAGTCAGTGTCCCCAGCGCTCCGCTGCTTACTCCCCGCAGTCAATGTCCCCGGCGCCCGCTCCATACACCCCTCCGGTCACTGCTAACACAGGGTTAATGCCGGCGGTAACGCATTCCGTTACCGCCGCTATTAACCCTGTGTGTCCCCAACCTTTTACTATTGATGCTGCCTATGCGGCATCAATAGTAAAAGAAAGTAATGTTAAAAATAGTACAAAAACAAAAAACCTGCTATACTCACCCTCCGTTGTCCGCTGAGCCGCTCGCGCCTGCCGCCATCTTCCTTTCCCAGCGATGCTTTGCGAAATTACCCATATGACCTAGCGGTCTCGCGAGACCGCTAAGTCATATGGGTAATTTCGCAAAGCATCCCGGGAATGCAAGATGGCGGCAGCCGCGCGCACATCTGCACAGCGCCGTTGGATCCCAGGAAGCAGAGAGACGGGACGCTGAGGAGCAGTGACCAGAATGGTGAGTATGTTCAACTACAAGGGGCCCTCGGATCGTTAGGTGAGTATGTTTATTTTTTATTTTTTTAACCATGTGACATACGTGGCTCGGTAATATAGTACGTCACTGGGCAATATCCTACGTGGCTCTGTGCTGTATACTACAAGGCTGGGCAATATACTATGTGACTGGGCAATATACTAGGTGGCTGGGCAATATGCTATGTGGCTGGGCAATATACTATGTGGCTGGGCAATATACTACGTGGCTGGGCAATATACTACGTGGCTGGGCAATATACTACGTGGCTGGGCAATATACTACGTGGCTGGGCAATATACTACGTGGCTGGGCAATATACTACGTGGCTGGGCAATATACTACGTGGCTGGGCAATATACTACGTGGCTGGGCAATATACTACGTGGCTGGGCAATATACTACCTGGCTGGGCAATATACTACGTGGCTGGGCAATATACTACGTGGCTGGGCAATATACTACGTGGCTCTGTGCTGTATACTACGTGGCTGGGCAATATACTACGTGGCTCTGTGCTGTATACTACGTGGCTGGGCAATATACTACGTGGCTCTGTGCTGCATACTACGTGGCTGGGCAATATACTACGTGGCTTTGTGCTGTATACTACGTGGCTGGGCAATATACTACGTGGCTCTGCTGTATACTACGTGGCTGGGCAATATACTACGTCACTGGGCAATATACTACGTGGCTCTGTGCTGTATACTACAAGGCTGGGCAATATACTATGACTGGGCAATATACTATGTGGCTAGGCAATATACTATGTGGCTGGGCAATATACTATGTGGCTGGGCAATATACTACGTAGCTGGGCAATATACTACGTGGCTGGGCAATATACTACGTCACTGGGCAATATACTACGTGGCTGGGCAATATACTATGTGGCTCTGTGCTATATACTACGTGGCTGGGCAATATACTACATCGCTGTGCAATATACTACGTGGCTCTGCTGTATACTACATGGCTGGGCAATATACTATGTAAATGGGCAATATACTACGTCACTGGGCAATATACTACGTGGCTGGACAATATACTACGTGCCTCTGTGCTGTATACTATGTGGCTGGGCAATATACTACGTGGCTGGGCAATATACTACGTGGCTGGGCAATATACTATGTGGCTGGGCAATATACTATGTGGCTGGGCAATATACTATGTGGCTGGGCAATATACTATGTGGCTGGGCAATATACTATGTGGCTGGGCAATATACTATGTGGCTGGGCAATATACTATGTGGCTGGGCAATATACTATGTGGCTGGGCAATATACTACGTGACTGGGCAATATACTACGTCGCTGGGCAATATACTACATCGCTGGGCAATATACTACATCGCTGTGCAATATACTACGTGGCTCTGCTGTATACTACATGGCTGGGCAATATACTACGTAAATGGGCAATATACTACGTCACTGGGCAATATACTACGTGGCTGGACAATATACTACGTGGCTGGGCAATATACTACGTGGCTGGGCAATATACTACGTGGCTGGGCAATATACTACGTGGCTGGGCAATATACTACGTGGCTGGGCAATATACTACGTGGCTGGGCAATATACTACGTGGCTGGGCAATATACTACGTGGCTGGGCAATATACTATGTGGCTGGGCAATATACTATGTGGCTGGGCAATATACTATGTGGCTGGGCAATATACTATGTGGCTGGGCAATATACTATGTGGCTGGGCAATATACTATGTGGCTGGGCAGTATACTATGTGGCTGGGCAGTATACTATGTGGCTGGGCAATATACTATGTGGCTGGGCAATATACTATGTGGCTGGGCAATATACTATGTGGCTGGGCAATATACTATGTGGCTGGGCAATATACTACGTGACTGGGCAATATACTACGTCGCTGGGCAATATACTACGTCGCTGGGCAATATACTACGTCGCTGGGCAATATACTACGTCGCTGGGCAATATACTACGTCGCTGGGCAATATACTACGTCACTGGGCAATATACTACGTGGCTAGACAATATACTACGTGGACATGCATATTCTAGAATACCCGATGCGTTAGAATCGGGCCACCATCTAGTATATAATATAATCTTTTGGCACTTTTACAATTTAAAATTGTAACTATTTTTGGATCGATTTATAGAGCTATAACTTTTTAATTTTTCAGCTGATGGAGCTGTATGGTGACTTGATTTTTACAGGACAAGGTGATCTTTTTAGCAATACCATTTTTATTTACATTCATCTTTTTTTATCACATTTTATTCCTCTTTTTTCCAGTGGTATGATGAAAAACCATAGTTTTGCCAAGTTTTAGATTTTTACAGCGATCACTGAAGGGGTTTAACTAGTATGACCGTTTTATAGATCCAAACATACCCGATGCGGCGATACCAAATATGTACCCTTTTTTTTTTTTTTTACATAAAAATGTGTGACTGGTGTCTTTTTTTTTTTTTTTTTTACTTTTTTCACTTTAGCTCTTCTATGGGAATGGGACTTTCAGTTTTTTTTTTTACTTTGTTCGCTGGTATAATGCGTTGCAAGACACCAGCATTGGAATGCATTATACCTATGCGGCCTCTCGCAGCATACTAACTCTCCAACGCATGAAGATGGAAACTCCCTTGACTTGGTCTTCTCCCAGCTTTGCTCAATGGATGATTTCACAAACTTCCCTCTCCCGCTCTCTGACCACAACCTTCTTTCATTCTCTATCAAGAACTGCCATCCCGCTCAGGTCACCCCCACTTTCCACACTTATAGAAACATACAGGCCATTAATACCCAGAAACTTATGAAGAACTTGCAGTCCTCATTGGCCCCAATCTTCTCCATCTCATGTCCTGATTCTGCTCTGAAGCATTACAATGAAACACTGCAAAGTGCCCTGGATGAAGCTGCACCTCCTATACATAAAACAACTCAGCACAAACGGCGACAACCGTGGCACACGCTGCAAACACATTTCCTGCAGCGGTGCTCCAGGTGCGCCGAACGTCTGTGGAAAAAATCTAATCTACCCGAAGATTTCATCCATTATAAGTTCATGCTGAAAACATACAACTCTGCCCTTCACCTCTCCAAACAAACCTATTTCAACACCCTCATCACCTCACTGTCAAATAACCCTAAACATCTCTTTGACACTTTCCAGTCCCTACTCAACCCATGAGAGCAGGCCCCAACTACAGATCTCCGTGCTGACGATCTGGCCAATTACTTCAAAGAAAAAATTGACCACATTCGACAGGAAATCATCTCCCAATCTCTTCATACCATGCACTGTCCTCCCTCCCCCACTGCATCTAGTTCACTCTCTGACTTTGAACCAGTTACAGAAGAAGAAGTAAGCAGGCTCCTTGCATCTTCTCGCCCGACCACTTGCACCAGTGACCCCTTTCCGTCACATCTCCTCCAGTCCCTTTCCCCGGCTGTCACCTCTCACCTAACAAAAATATTCAACTTTTCCCTCACTTCCGGTATTTTTCCCTCCTCATTTAAGCATGCCATCATACATCCATTACTTAAAAAACCATCCCTCAATCAAAACTGTGCTGCTAATTATAGACCTGTCTCTAATCTTCCCTTCATCTCTAAACTCCTCGAACGCCTGGTCCACTCCCGTCTTACCCGCTATCTCTCAGATAACTCTCTTCTCGACCCTCTTCAATCTGGCTTCCGCTCTTTACACTCTACTGAAACTGCCCTCACTAAAGTCTCTAATGACCTACTAACAGCTAAATCTAATGGTCACTACTCCATGCTAATTCTCTTGGATCTCTCCGCAGCATTCAACACTGTGGATCATCAGCTCCTCCTCACTATGCTCCGCTCCATCGGCCTCAAAGACACCGTTCTCTCCTGGTTCTCCTCCTATCTCTCTGACCGATCCTTCACTGTATGTTTTGTGGTTCCTCCTCCTCTCACCTTCCCCTTTCTGTTGGGGTTCTTCAAGGATCAGTCCTAGGCCCCCTCCTGTTGTCTTTGTATACTGCCCCTATTGGACAAACAATCAGTAGATTTGTTTTCCAGTACCATCTCTATGCTGGCGACACCCAATTATACACTTCTCCTGTTATCACGCCGACCTTTTTAGAAAACACCAGTGATTGTCTTACCGCTGTCTCTAACATCATATCCTCCCTCTATCTGAAACTGTCAAAAACTGAACTCCTCGTGTTTTCTCCCTCTACTAACCTACCTTTGCCAACATTACTCCAAAGCAACATGCCCGCTGCCCCTGTCATACTTGATTCCGAGCTTCCATTCACCCCCCACATCCGATCACTGGCTCGCTCTCCTTATCTGCATCTCAAAAACATTTCTAGAATTCGCCCTTTTCTTACTTTCGACTCTGCAAAAACCCTTACTGTTTCACTTATTCATTCTCGTCTGGACTATTGTAACTCTCACCAACTGTTGCACCGATGCCTCTACCTTGTGCCAGTCATTACACTGGTTACCCATCCACTCAAGAATCCAGTACAAAACTACTACCCTCATCCACAAAGCACTCCATGGTTCAGCACCACCCTACATCTCCTCTCTGGTCTCAGTCTACCACCCTACCCATGCCCTCCGCTCCGCTAATGACCTCAGGTTAGCATCCTCAATAATCAGAACCTCCCACTCCCGTCTCCAAGACTCTACACGTGCTGCGCCGATTCTTTGGAATGCACTACCTAGGTTAATGCGATTAATCCCCAATCCCCACAGTTTTAAGCGTACCCTAAAAACTCATTTGTTCAGATTGGCCTACCGCCTCAACGCATTAACCTAACTATCCCTGTGTGGCCCATTCAAAAAAAAAAAACAAAGCAAAAAAAAAACATAATCAGGTTCCTCGCATCATGTTCTCATACACATTATGCAGTTAATAGCCCTCTGTGTCTGTACTGTTACATACTTAGGCAGTTAACTGGTTCATGCAGCTTTACATGAACACCCGAGCCTTACACTATGGCCGGTCCGAATAACTAAAGCAATTGTTATCATCCACCTCTCGTTTCTCCCCTTTTCCTCATAGTTTGTAAGCTTGCGAGCAGGGCCCTCATTCCTCCTGGTATCTATTTTGAACTGTGATTTTTGTTATGCTGTAATGTCTATTGTCTGTACAAGTCCCCTCTAGAGGTTGTAAAGCGCTGCGGAATATGTTGGCGCTTTATAAATAAAATTATTATTAATGTTTGTTGCACAGGAAAAAATGACCTGGCAACGTGATTCTCCACATCAGTACAATTACAGCAATACCAAAAATGTACATGGAAAGCTGTTAAAACATTTGTGACAGCTGTGTAGGCTCCAGCTATATAATTGTGATTTAATATCTGAAAGGGATTTCTTCTAAATGGAAGCTATTAGACTAACCTTATGCCAGCCAGGTATAATGTGCACACACAGAGTAATATTCTGAAAAACACCTTGTTTTTTTTCAGCATTACAGTTTACTTGATCCATGTGACTAGAATTGGAAACAATCTCCATATAGAGAGAAAATTCCTATGGCCAATAGAATGCTGATGATGGTTATTTGAATGTGAATATTTAAAATGCCTTCTGCTGGCCATGCAAATTTGATAGGTATCTGAAATTGTCACCAACAATTTCTCTATGGTAATGCTGGATGTTTTGCTTTTTGTATGTCATATTACAAATATTCATTCTTGATCCTTGCCTATTTCAGCGTCTTGAAGAAATAATGAAAAGGACACGGAAATCGGATGTTCAAGTAAGTACTTCTCATGTTTGGTATCTAACAGGCTATTGGATTATGTATTGTTAGAGAAGAAAAATGCAACCGTTTAGTAGACTTAAGGGTTTTAAATGTAAACTTGTGGCTCCTTGCAGAAAAAGGATGATAAACAAACAGTGAATGGGAAGGAAACCAAACAAGAATCTGTTCACAACAAAGGTAAGTCATTAAGACCCTATCGAGGTTAACATGTATTCTTCATTTCATATGACCAAAAGTAACTAAAATGTCTTATTTGCAGATGAAGCAGAATCCTCAGAAGTAATCATGAAGATTGAACTTCCAGAGAAGAAAGTTGTAAGGATACAGGACAAAATGGCAGGAGCTGATTTGCCTCAGGGGTAAGCACGAGCAGAGTTGGCCGCCTATTTATCTTCCACATTTATTATGTAGGATCTATACTGGCTACAACAAACAGCTCATCAGCTCCAAAAAATCCAACACATTCTAAATGAAATGGCATGACATGTAATGATTGACAGTGTACTCTCTTGATGTACATGTCTCACACTCAGGCTGCCACTGGGAATTTCGGGGCCCTATACTGGAAACATTTTCAGGCCCCCCTGAGACTTCGCTCAGGCTTCACCCCAGCCCCGCCTCCACCCTTTGAACATGCTAAAGTTCCGTCGCTCACTCATAGAAAAACTCTACTTCTGCACCACATCCTCACCAATCACACATTATCAGTTCCCATCTTGCACCAGATCACATACATTGCCAGCAGCTTTTGTTTTGGCCAAAAGATTTTTTTTTTTAAGCCGCTACCACAACAAGGTAGACTCTTTTGGCAGGGCCCTACTCTACTCTAACTTATTAAACATTTGTTAAAATATCCAATATTCTTTTTAGGTATATTTTCATTTGTTTCTCTAAGGGAATATGTCACATAATTTTTTTAAATGAACAATAATACCACATACAAGGGACAAAAACTGTCACCCCATGGCCGGACCACATGTTACCACCACATAGCTACTGAATAATACCACATACAAGGAACAAATACCGCCACACTATGACCAGACCATATATCACCACCACATAGTGAACGAATAAACAAGGGACAAATACTGCCACATCATGAACGGACCACATATTACCACCACAGTGACAGAATAATACCACATACACACACCGCCACACTATGACCAGACCATATATTACCACCACATATAAGGAACAGATAATGCCACACCATGACCGGACCACATTTTACCACCACGTAGTGACAGAATACTACAAAACTGATCATTAATAAAAAAATAAATAAAAAAAACACAATACTAATATTACCAGAAGTGTCGTGATATACAGGAGCTTTGTGTATAGTGTCAGTATACAGGTCATACAGTGGTCACCAGTAACATTTTATACAGGAGCTCTGTATATAGTGTACAGGTAATACAGGGATCAATGGTGATATTATACACAGGAATTCTGTATATAATGTCAATGTACAAGTAATACAGAGATCACCAGTGGCATTATACACAGGAGCTCTGTATATAGTATACAATGTGTAGTGTCTATGTACAGGTAACACACTGACTCCCCGGTGACGTCTCTAGTTGAAGTTCTTCATCTTCATCCAGTGCACACCAACATTACTTTTTCCAGCCAGGACTCGTCTCTGCAGAAAATAACAGTTATCTAGAGCACAATCCCCAACTTCTACACTATGCCAGATGAAGAAAAAAAGCGACAGTGTTGCCCTGCACAGTAACAGGACCTCCCACCCCCAACTGAAAACAGTATCCTCAAAAACAAAAGATCACAGCAGTAATAATATCCTATAATTAGCCTCTACCCTAATAATGTCCTACATCCTGCTCTCATATGTACTCCATTCTGAACACGACTTGTCTCCTTCCTGGCCCCGTGTCTCAACACACTACCCCCTGGGCGCGACCAATCAGCGACAGGCACAGTCCGGCAGCGAATTGGCCCCTCCATACTCCCCTCCAGTAAGAGCCCACATAGTGTTTTTAGCAGTCCGTTAAACAGACTGCGTTACACCGCGGCATAATTCGGTGTAACGCAGTCCGTTAACTCTGCTATTAACCCTGTAAGTGTGACCAGCTTTTTACTATTGATGCTGCGTATGCAGCATCAATAGTAAAAACATATAATGTTAAAAATAATAATTAAACAAAAAATTATTATTCTCACCTTCCGGCATCCGCGGCAGCCTTTACCGCTCCTCGCGATGCTCTGGTCCCAATAATGCATTGCGGCAATGACCCCAGATGATGTAGCGGTCTCACGAGACCACTACATCATCACGGGTTATACTGGGAACGGAGCGTCGCGAGGAGCATCGCTAAAGGCCTGGGCTGGATCCGAGGGCCGGCGGAAGGTGAGTATATAACTATTTCTTATTTAAATTTTTTTTTTAACAGGGATATGGTGCCCACATTGCTATGTACTACGTGGGCTGTGCAATATACTAAGTGGCTGTGTTATATACTGCGTGGCCTGTGCTATATACTGCGTGGCCTGTGCTATATACTGCGTGTGCTGTGTTATATACTGCGTGGGCTGTGTTATATACTACGTAGCTGTGTTATATACTACGTGGGCTGTGTTATATGCTACGTGGGCTGTTAGACTCTCTTGCCCGGGGCCCTAGAAAAAACCTGAAGCTGGCTCTAGCTTCAATGATTGGTCGCGCCCGGCTGGGCGCGACCAATCAGCGACAAACGCAGTCCGGCCACGAATTGGCGCAGGATTTGAACCACGCTTCGCTAATTGGTCGCGCCTGGCCGGCCGAATCCTCTGTATTCATTGCATTATTCTGAAATCTTCATAAATAAACTACATACATATTCTAGAATGCGTTAGAATCGGGCCACCATCTAGTAATATAAATAAACACTTGAAATAGATCACTCTGTTTGTAACGACGCTATATAATATATGATTTTGATGATATTCTAATTTTGTGAGAATCACCTGTAGCTGCCTGTACCCGACCTTTAGGTGACTGCTGATGCATATGCACATGACCATACCATGCAGGCTAATATTTTCAGTATTTTATTTAGGGTACCTGGACACATAGTGAATGGGGTGCAAACATCCAAACAGGAAAATGGATTTTCTTCTAAAGAATCATCCCCTGCCTTTGAGGAGGTGATAACGTTGTCCGAAATTAGCAGTTCCAATGGAGATAAAGTTATTCCTCCGGCAGAGCCAATAATCGCTTTTGGAGGCAAAGATGCTTTCATAAAAAAGTCAACTGTCCAGCCGCCTCAGATAACAGGTAAGGCACTAGCATATTTAGTGTTCTTGTGCAAGTCAATCCAATTGTAGCAGCGTAATACACTACAGTCACATCTTACAGCTAAATATGAATGCTGGTATATAATTACATGAACGTTAGTTTAGGTAAATAAACGTAATCCCTGTTAAATTCACCAGCAAATCACTGCTGTCAACTCCTTTGATTGTGTAAGATGTGCTCCAGTTTATTTTTGTTCATTATTTGTGGCCTTTTAGTTAAAGCATAATTTCTATTTATTTTCTTTAAAAAAAATGTATATTTAATTGTGTTTTTTTTTTTTCAAATGACAATATATAGTTACATGTACATTTTATGTCATATTAGCAATACAGATGGCCCGTAGAAACTTTTCTTTTTCTGTTTTATAAACGGATGCCTTAACCTAGCCAATAAACGTAGTGTGGAAAATCCTTACTTGTACAACCAAGATTCTTTTCAGGTCATATTATTTACATTAAAGATGACCTATGATTCTATTCCCTATGTATTCATAATTTTAGAGCCTCTTTTTGCAAAACCTGGCATTGTGCTGTTTTTCCTTTTAGAAAATTAGGACTACGGTGACAAGTGGTTGTTACCAGATGCGGTCATGTGTCTCCCCACACTCTGAGGGCTTGCCCAAACTGGCGCAGATTCCATCATGCAAGAGGATCGGGCCGATTATGCTAATGACACGCTGCTTAAACTCTGTCAGAGATTGAGCCAAGTGTCATCTGACTGTGATCTGATTCTCTTGCATGAGTGCATCGCAGTACATGTGTGAAGATGGAGAACTTAAAGGGAACCTGTCACCCCGTTTTTTGAGATTGAGATATAAATACTGTTAAATAGGGCCTGCGCTGTGCGTTACTATAGTGTATGTAGTGTACCCTGATTCCCCACCTATGCTGCGCAATACATTACCAAAGTCGCCGTTTTTCGCCTGTCAATCAGGCTGGTCAGGTCGGGTGGGCGTGTTCACAGCGCTGTTTCTTCCTCAGCTTTTCGTTGGTGGCGTAGTGGTGTCCGCACGTTGAGGTGACTAATCCACTGTGGGCACGTGAACAAGGAGCGCGCGATCTGCGCTATCACCCCCTGTCATCGGTGGGGGCGGCCATCTTCCTGGGGCCGCGCGTGCGCAGATGTAGTGCTCTGCTGCACGGGGCTTCAGGAAAATGGCCGCGGGATGCCGCGCGTGCGCACAAGAGATCGCGGCGGCCATTTTCCCAAAGCCGAGTTTGCATCTATTTTCAGTGTCTTATTTTATTTTTATTTTGCAGAAGTCCTGTAACCGTTTTCAACATTGTCTGAGTTCCTGTTGGCTGAGTGGACCTTGGTAAACGAGCAGAGACCTTGGGACAAAAAATTATGTTTTAGTCTTTCTGCTGTTTGCATGAAAGCAAAATGGTTACTACTGCTGATGGCTCTATGATCTGAACGAGCCGAAAGGAATATGTTAACTACAATGATGATGGTTACAACTAGGAGGCATTACCAGTGCCACAATCTATCTACTTTTGAAAAATACTGGACACTTAGTGTTATTACAATTTTTGTGTTTTTTTTTTTCTTTTTAACATGCACCTTATATTAAAACAAGACTGACAAGGTTTAGCTCACAAAACAAGAAGAGACATAAAAAGAATAAAATGATTAAAGTGGAATATCTCCCAGCCATGGTTGAAAATGTGGGAATGAGCTTTTTGGTGTTCCTAATTATTTAGCTATTTAATAAAAGAGATTGCTGGGTACAATGATGTATGTGAATTCTGTAAATAAAACCTCACAGTGTTACATCCACAGTTGTGATTTATTGCTTGTCTCTTTGTAGGAATTTGAAGTTAATTCTTGTTAGTAGGATTGAGCGAAACGGGTCGTTCATTTTCAAAAGTCGCCGACTTTTGGCAAAGTCGAGTTTCATGAAACCCGACCCGACCCCTTGTCTATAGACAAGTGAAGGGGACCGCCATGGGGGCTAGATGTGCACCTTCTTATGCGAATTTATTTTTAGGGTGGTGGGAGGAGTCGGTTGTGTACCAACATGTGGCGTTTGGGGAACGGTGCCTTAAGTGGCTTCGGTTTATTGACGACATTGTAATGTTTTGGGCAGGCACTGAAGAGGATTGTGAGCGGTTTATTGCTGATTTGAATGACAATCCCTACAATATCAGGCTCACCTCACATATCTCACGAACTTCGGTGGTGTTTTTAGATCTGAAAGTAAGTTTGGCAGGCTCAAATGTCGTCACCACACTCTATCGTAAGCCGACAGCGACGAATAGTCTGTTACACTACTCAAGTTTTCATCCTAGGCACCTTAAGAATGGCATCCCAACCGGCCAGTTTTTGCGCCTAAAGAGGAACTGCAGTCTAACGTCTGATTTTCAGGATGAAGCAAGGATACTCACGGACCGCTTCAGGCATCGTGGCTATCCTAAAAAGGTGATTTCTTCTGCATACCAGAGGGCCCGGACTAGTGTACGATCAGATCTACTTCAGAGACAGGCACGTGAGTCAAATACACCACTTGGTATTGTGACTACTTTTAACAACCAGTGGCGGGACATCTATAAGATCCTTGATCATAGTTGGGGCACATTACTAAGTGAACCGAGGTTGATACCACATATCTCGGCCACCCCCAAATTGATTGCCCGACGGGCAAAAAATCTTAAGGATTTGCTCTGCCACAGCCATTATGCACGCCCCACGGCTAGACTGAATAGGGGAGTGAGGATTTTTGGAACATTCCCATGTGGTGGGTGCAATGTGTGCCAGTATATGGTGGCACAGGATGGACTTACGCTTACTGCCTCTCCTTTTCAGGTTACACCGAAAAAAGCCTTCTTCAACTGTAAAACCCGCTGCCTTGTTTATGCTTTGATCTGCGACTGTCCGCTGATCTACGTGGGACAGACTACGCAGGAATTGCGAAGAAGAACTCAGCAACATTTATCCAATATTGCCATGGCGTCAAGGGATCGCGCAAGGGGCAGGGGCATTTCATCTGTGGCTGCGCATTTTTTGGACTGTCATAATGGAAAGCCAAGGGGGTTAAGGGTCATGGGACTAGAGGGAGTCTTACAGAATATTCGAGGTGGCGATGTGGCAAGAAAATTGCTAAGATGTGAGTCCAAATGGATTCATAATCTCAACACCCTTACTCCACATGGACTGAATGAGGAATTACTTTTCACTGGCTATTATAAACAACTATAGAACATGTTGAACGTGTTTTTTTTTTTTTTTATTTATATCTGTATCTCTCTATGTATACGGATGAACTAGTTTCTATCCGTGAAAACCATGGTTTTCGTAAAGGGTCTATTTGTACTCATTTCTAAGTATTATAATTATGTTCTTTCAATTAATATGTCTTTGCTATTATGTTCATTATATTTGAACTGTTATTGTTTATTTATACATCTTCTCTTTTTTTGTATGCAATTTTTCTGTGATCTATAGTTGGCTCATCATATTATTGTCCTTGCATACTCCCTGGGCCTTCTGCCAGACCTTATTGTCTGGACTTTGGATACATAGGTGGTGGGGGGTTTGCTGGGCAATATGGAGATTTTTGTTTTGTTTTGCCATTTATGTGTTCTGTGACACTTATGCGCTTTATGCGCTCCATGGCTCCCTCCTACCCCTCCCTCTTTTCTCCCCTCTTCCCCCTTGGCTCCTGTCGCTAGTACTTTTTTTTGTGCCGGGCACCCTGTTCGCTGGGTGCCCGCCCCCTGCTCTTTCTGCGCACACCTGTGTGTGCGCACTGAGCTCCGGGCGGCCATCTTGGAACAGGAGGCTCAGACTTCATGCCTCACATTGCGCAGGCGCCGTGGCGGTGATGGATGGTGGCGGCGCGTCCTGTCTCTGTTTGGCGCCTGCCTCTCTGCAGTGCGCGTACGCTGTTTCTGGCGCCTGCGCATCTGCTTTTGGACGGACGCTTCGGAGCGGGTGCTCCGGCTCTGCCTGCTCACTGCGCAGGCGCCGGCGTTGCCCTATACTTCCGGCTTCACAAGCACATACCGCACTCCCGACCCCCCCTGGTCTCCAGCTGCACGGACTCTGCACATTATTATCAAGGTATTTAAACCAGGCATTTGGGACACTACTGGTACTGCCCCTGAAGAAGCCAGTTTACTGGCGACACGCGTTGGGCATCTTTGCCCAGTACCACCCCTGTTTATCGGCATTTGTCATCAGCCTTGATCTATTATGCGGGAACGCTACCTAAGAGGCCTGGTCTATTTACGTCAGGTAGTATAGGATGGGTTATCGGTTTGGCTACTTTCAGCTATAGAGGCCCTTTATTGTGGGTTCCATTATATACCTATATCTCCTATACTTGGATTTTTCCTGGTAGTTTATGTGTGGGGTGACACTGTGGCTTGACCCTATTATGGGTCATGTTTTCATGTTTGTTATATGCTACCATTTTTTTAAGTGTTTTTAATTTTCTTGTAGTGTATTCAAGTGTGGTTTAATAAAAATTTGTTATATTTTGTTATATACTTTGTGGTGATCCCTTTTCTATGCATGCTACCCCTTTTTTCTTTTGGGTCGGCCATGCGGTACGCGACTTTCGCGCCAAAGTCGCGTTTCAATGACGCGAAAAGCGCCATTTCTCAGCCAATGAAGGTGAACGCAGAGTGTGGGCAGCGTGATGACATAGGTCCTGGTCCCCACCATCTTAGAGAAGGGCATTGCAGTGATTGGCTTGCTGTCTGCGGCGTCACAGGGGCTATAAAGAGGCGTTCCCGCCGACCGCCATCTTACTGCTGCTGATCTGAGCTTAGGGAGAGGTTGCTGCCGCTTCGTCAGAAGCAGGGATAGCGTTAGGCAGGGTCCATTAACCACAAAACCGCTTGTGCTGTAGCGATTTCCACTGTCCAACACCACCTTCGGTTTGCAGGGACAGTGGAGGCTACATTTTTTTTTTTTTCCTCAGCGCTGTAGCTCATTGGGCTGCCCTAGAAGGCTCCCTGATAGCTGCATTGCTGTGTGTACGCCGCTGATAAACCAACTGCTTTTTTCAAAGCAAAAATCCTCTTGTTCCTTCCTTTCTGCACAGCTATCTTGTTTGTTTGTCCACACTTTTTATTTCATTTGTGCATCAGTCCACTCCTTATTGCTGCCTGCCATACCTGGCTGAGATTACTTCAGGGAGATAGTAATTGTGGGACAGTCCCTTTTTCTCTGATCGCCCATGACGGCACCACGGAGAGAGGGGATCCGCCCACCAAGGACAGGAAACCTACGGATAAAAAGGCGGTACCACTCTCCTGCATCAGTTGGTTTCCTGTCCTTGATGGGAGACCTACGGACTTACCAGTCAGCGTTGGAATTCCGGGGCCAACCAGTCCGATTCAGGCAGCTGGGGTCCCTCTGCCTCGGCTGGGGTGGTGACCCGAGGCACCACCGCTGGGGGCTAGTGGGCCTCAAGGGTGCGTGGAGGAGGTGACAAGGAGTTCGCGGTCACCTCCTCAGGTAAGATGCAGCAGCGGCAACATCCAGGGGGGTCCCTCTGTGGTTGCGGGAGGTGCGGCGTGGCCCTCCCCTAGCTCGCGTCAGCCTGCACACTGCAACGCCATCGGGCTTGCAGAGCCGCGCAATAAGGGTCTGCATAGGACCGGGGGTGCCGGTCAGCAGCGCCATATCTGTACTCCGGGCGCCATCTTGGAAAGTCGGCGCATGCCCGGAACTGCGCTGGTCTCGCGGGGCGCCGCGGAAGCGACTGCGCAGGCGTCGGCGCTCCTCGCCGTAGCTGGACGCTCCATAGATCCCGACATGACGCTTAGGCGTTCTACAAGACGCAGGAGCGTCTGCGCAGGCGCCAGCGTTTCAGCGCTCCTCGTGCCGGCCGGGCGCTACTGCGCAGGCGCCGGGAAGTAAAAAAAAAAAAAAAAAAAAGAGGAGCAGCGGGAAAGTTTAAATGGGAGGATTTACTTCCCCCCCCAGTGGCTCTGCAGTATATTGGCAGGAGCCTCAGGAGCAGTCGTGTCAGCGCCAGCGTAGCAAGTGTTGTTTTGCGCAGACCAGCAGCAGCAGTATGAGCGACCCGGCATCTCCCTTGCCTGAATCACCTCCACCTATAGCATCGCCGCAGCAGCAAAAAAGGCGGCAGCAGAAAGGTTACCAGGACACCAGCAAAGAACGCCAAAGGTCTCAACACAGCAAGGAGTCCAGCACGGCGTCGGGGAAAAAGCCAGAGGCTGAGAATTCCCAACCGGTATTTATGGGTCCTGGAGGTGGTAAGTTGATCTTCGTGAAAGTTAGAGACAGTAAGATTATTATTTGTCTCTTTTAGGGAAGGAAAAGCGTAGGTAAAACCAAGCACAAGGTCTGTGCCATCTGTAAAGAGGATCTTCCACTCGCCTGGGAGAAGCAGCTATGTAATTCCTGCATACAGCAGACGGTATCAGAAAGCCTGCCCGGGTTTGCAACAGATCTTAAAAACCTGATTAAAGAGCAGGTGGAAGATACCTTTAAATCCCTTAAAAGGGGAAGAAAACGGAGAAGGACCAGACACAGGTCCCCGTCCCCAGTCTCTAAATCTGACAGCGATAGTGCGAGTTCGGTATCTTCCGACTCCTCCTCCGCGTCTTCGTCATCCACTTCTTCCTCAGGAGGTCACAATTGTTTCCCATTAGAGGACACTGATGGCCTCATAAAGGCAGTGAGGAGTACTATGGGATTAGTAGACTCCCACCCTAAAAAATCAGCACAAGACATTATGTTTGGGGGCTTAGAACAAAAAAAGAGGAGAGCTTTTCCGCTTAATGAAACAATTGCAGCGCTAATCAAAAAGGAATGGAAAAAACCCATGAAAAAGACTCTCCTAACTCCCAAAAGGAAATACCCCTTTGAGGATGAATCCTGCTCCTTTTGGGAAAAAGCCCCCAAATTAGATGTAGCAATAGCGAAAGCATCAAAGAAATTCGCTCTCCCGTTCGAGGACATGGGGGTCCTAAAAGACCCTATGGACAAGAAGGCGGATGCCTTCCTCAAGGGCTCTTGGGAGTCAGCGGGAGGAGGCCTGAAACCGGCAGTGGCAGCAGCATGCACATCTCGCTCCCTAATGATCTGGTTGAATCAACTAGAGGGTCAATTAAAGGGGAAAACTTCCCGAGACTTGATGCTGAAGACATTACCCGTAATAAGGGGAGCTGCGGCCTTTCTGTCTGACGCCTCGGCAGACTCTATAAGATTAGCTGCCAGGTCGGCAGTATTTGCTAATGCGGCCAGGCGTGCCCTCTGGCTTAAGAATTGGCCTGGCGATCTACAAACAAAAACAAAATTGTGTACTATCCCCTGCGAAGGGGAGTTTTTGTTCGGTTCCACATTAGATGATATCTTGGAAAAAGCAGGGGACAAGAAAAAGTCCTTTCCCTCTCTAGGTCTCCCCTCTTACCGGAAGCCCTTTCGGAACAAGAGGTTTTTCCGTAAGAACCCTGGGAGAGGCCAGGGAAAGTGGGAGGATAAGAGGAACAAGAACAAGGGGTTCATCTTTAACAAAAACCCCAGCGATACCAAGAAGCCTTCTCAATGAAGGTTCGCCCCAGGTGGGAGGGAGATTATCTCTCTTTCTCCCAGCCTGGAAAAAGATTACCTCCAGTCAATGGATTCTAAACATCATAGAATCAGGTCTGAGGCTGACATTCAAAAAATGGCCCCGTCCCTCTTTTACGATGACATCTATAAGATCTTCGGCAGAAGAACAGCTGGCACTGGAAAACGAGGTCATCGGGCTAGTAAAAAAGGGAGTACTCCTGGAGGTTCCCCCACAAGAAAGAGGGCAAGGGTACTATTCCCCTCTATTCCTGAGGAAGAAACCAGACGGTTCCTTCAGGACCATTATAAATCTAAAAAAACTAAACGATTACTTGGACGTTCAAGCATTCAAGATGGAAACGATAAAATCATCTATCAAAATGTTGTTTCCCCAATGCTTCATGGTGGTCCTGGACCTAAAGGACGCATATTATCACGTCCCAATACACAAGGATCACCAGAGGTTCCTCAGGATGGCAGTTCACATCAGGGGAGTCCTAAATCACTTCCAATTTTCAGCTCTACCATTTGGCCTTGCCATAGCCCCGAGGGTTTTCACAAAGCTGATAGCAGAGGTAATGGCTCACCTCAGGGAAGAAAATACCCTAATCGTTCCATATCTGGACGATTTCTTGGTGATAGGCTCCTCCCCGCAACATTGCGAGGATCAACTGGCAATAGTGATGCATTCTTTAAAGGAATTGGGCTGGCTAATAAACGTAGGGAAATCCAGACTAATGCCTTCTCAGGTCCAGGAGTACCTAGGTCTCACTCTAGACTCCAAAAAGATGGAGTGTCGGCTCCCAGAGAACAAGATACAAAAACTAAAAAGTTTAGTATCAAGAACCCAATCTCTCCCCTCCATAACACTCCGTCAGGCCATGTCCCTCTTAGGCTCCATGACCTCTTGTATTCCAGCGGTCCAGTGGGCCCAATTACATTCGAGAGTCCTTCAATGGCAGATATTATCGGAGCAAATCCATCTAGGAGGGCATTTAGACGGGCAGTTGACTCTATCTCCTCGCACCAATCACTCTCTAACATGGTGGAAATCGCAGGAAAATCTTTCCCAGGGAGTCCCATGGGTAATTCAGGTCTCGAAAGTCCTGACTACAGACGCAAGCCCTTCAGGGTGGGGGGCCCATCTGGGCGACCTAGTAGCCCAGGGCATTTGGTCTCCATCTCTGGTAAACAAATCCTCCAACATGAAGGAACTCCTTGCAGTAAAATTTGGCCTTCAAGAATTCTTGGGGGTCCTTCACTCTCACCATGTAAGAGTAATGTCGGACAACCGGGTGGTAGTATCTTACCTAAATCACCAGGGGGGTACCCGTTCCAAAAATCTAATGGAAGTGACCGACTCAATCCTGCAAATAGCCGAGAGCAATCTCTTATCCCTAACAAGCCTACACATAAAGGGAGTAGACAATTACAAAGCAGACTTCCTCAGCCGGTCCAGCCTAAAACAGGGGGAATGGGAACTAAATCGGTCAATATTCACCCAGATCACAGAAAGATGGGGTGTTCCCAAAATAGATCTCTTTGCGAGCCATCTAAACAAAAAAGTAGCCTCCTTTTGCTCCCTATCTCCTCTGGGGAACCCAGTAGCGGTGGACGCTTTCCTGATATCTTGGGGTCACCATCTTGTCTATGCCTTCCCTCCTCTTATTCTGATTCCAGCAGTGCTGAGGAAGATTCGGGAGGACGGGGCGCTGGTCATCCTAATTGCCCCGTTCTGGCCGAAGAGACCTTGGTTCTCATGGATGAGGAAGATGTCAATATCCGACCCTTGGGTATTACCAGACCTTCAGGTTCTATTGTCGCAGGGCCCAGTCTGTCATCCACGAGTCAAGAACTTGCACTTGACAGCTTGGCTCTTGAAAGGAAATTATTAGAGAGCAGAGGGTTCTCTCCGGGGCTAATCTCAACCCTGTTACAAAGTAGGAAGCCGGTTACAACAAAACAATACGGCAAGGTATGGAAAAAATTTCTGTCTTCTTCAGGTATAAGAATAGGGAAAGAAATTCCCCTTACTTCCATACTAGAATTCCTACAAAATGGGTTGGAGATGGGGTTGGCCACTAGTACCCTAAAAGTTCATGTGGCAGCTTTGGGAGCCCTATTCAATTTTGACTTGGCTTCAAACAGATGGGTCTCTAGATTTATCAGGGCAGCAGGAAGATCGAGGCCTCTTCCAGTAAAAGTTGTTCCTCAATGGGACTTAAACTTGGTCCTTAAAGCCCTGACTAGTACTCCATTTGAACCATTACGCGAAGCTTCACTGAAAAATTTATCTCTAAAAACTGCTCTGTTAGTCGCCCTCACTTCTGCCCGTAGGGTTAGCGACTTACAGGCTCTCTCAGCTAATCCTCCCTACACACAATTTCTAGAGGATAGAGTCATTTTAAAAATAGACCCAGCATATCTACCGAAAGTGGCTTCAAAATTTCACAGGTCCCAAGAGATATCTCTCCCCTCCTTCTGTCCCAACCCTAAAAATAAGGAGGAACAAACATTACATACACTAGATGTAAAAAGGTGTCTCTTACATTACATAGAAGCCACTAGAGAGAGTAGGGAGGATCCCTCTCTGTTTGTGTGTTTCCAGGGTCCCCGGAAGGGGAAAAAAGCATCCAAAGCCACCATAGCAAGATGGATCACGGACGCCATCAGTCTCTCATACTCGACAAGTGGGATGTCCGTTCCCGGGGAGGTTAAGGCTCACTCAACAAGGGCAGTGGCAACTTCCTGGGCGGAGAAAGCCGGAGCTTCCATAGACCAGATATGTAGAGCTGCTACCTGGTCTTCACCATCCACATTCTATAGGCACTATAGATTGGACCTAATCTCCTCTTCAGACCTTACTTTCGGTAAAAGGGTTCTGGAGGCGGTGGTCCCTCCCTGAATGTACTATCTATGCAATTCTCTCCGTGGTGCCGTCATGGGCGATCAGAGAAAAATATAGTTCTTACCGATAACGGTATTTCTCTGAGCCCATGACGGCACCCGTACATTCCCTCCCTTCACTTATGGGTGCGCACAACAAATTAGTGCCATAGTCTATTTATAGTCTTTAAACACGCGGTATCTCGTTATGATAAACAGTTAAAATTTACAAATGTTTTAGTAGTCTCCCATCGTTCTCTATGTAAAACAACTGATGCAGGAGAGTGGTACCGCCTTTTTATCCGTAGGTTTCCTGTCCTTGGTGGGCGGATCCCCTCTCTCCGTGGTGCCGTCATGGGCTCAGAGAAATACCGTTATCGGTAAGAACTATATTTTTTTTTTTTTTTTTGTGGGAGATTAAGATTGGCATTTCTGCTAGAGTGCTATCCCTGTGTATGCCATCTCTCACTCAGTGGGCCATAGAAAGCCTATATTTATTTTTTTGCTTGATTTGGGTTCTAAAATCTACCTGAAAAAAAATCACATCAATCAGTGGGAGAAAAATATTGGCCTCTGGGCTTGTGTGCCACTCCTGACTCCTGTGGGTGCCATCTCTCACTCAGTGGGCCATAGAAAGCCTATATTTTTTTTTTATTTGGTTTCTAAATTGTCCCTGAATAAATCATTTTATTTAATTTTTTTTCTAAAGTCTCCTTAAAAAAAAAAAAAAAAAGTGGGAGATTAATATTGACATTTTTGCTTGAGTGACAGTCCTGCGTGTGTGGCATCTCTCTGATTTTGTGCCACAGAAAACAGAGTGTGTAACATTGTGCCTGATTTTCCTTGCGGTTTCACCAACCTGTAAAGCGATATCGAAATCATACTGAAGTTATAGCTCACCGTGTAAGTTGTCTGACAGCAACAAATAAAGTTACTTTGGTTAAGTTTGTAAAACAATGAGGAAGTCTGGTGGAAGAGGTCGTGGCTAGAGTTGAGCGACCTTGACCTTTTTAGAGTCGAGCCGGGTTTCGCGAAACCCGACTATCTCAAAAGTCGGGTCGAGTGAAATCGGCCGATTATGACGTAAAGTCGGGATCGACCGAAACACGAAACCCAATGCAAGTCAATGGGGCAGCATAGTCGGCAGTGAGTGGGGGCCAGGAAAACACCTAGAGTGCCCATTTTAATGTCAAAACCATCCATTCTTCTTAATGAAGCTTGTCAAGCGTAATTTACCTTATAATAATTGGAAGGCATTTGAAATTGGGGGTCATTTGGCTAAAGTTGTGGTGGGTAGGGCTGGTTCAAGTAATTAGTGGGCCCAGGAAATCTGGACCACGTCACGGCAGTGGAGCAGGGAGAGGTAAGTATTTCAACTTTGCAAGTGCTGTGAACCTGAGCAAGCAGGGGGGGCCCACTCGTTGGTATTGGCACTGGCACAGGGCCCCTCAAAGTACAGCGGTGTGTTTGCACGGCGGGGCCGCCTCCCACCGGCAGCAACACTTTTGCGTACTATGAGAGGCCCTGTGCCAGTGACGTCGCCAACTAGTATTCCTCCCCCCACCTGATGAAGGAACCTGCACTTTCATCTGCACCTTCCTCTTTGTCCCCGTGTAAGGTGGTATGGTATGCGGGAAGAGCAACCTGACTTTCAGCAGGGTCACAATGTTGTTGTGTAGCGTGCACGGGGAATGTTGCGTTATGGGTCAATGTACCAGCAGACTCATCTATCACTGGCTGGGCAATGGGCAGGATGAGGAAGAAACACAGATATAGGCCCAAAGAATAAAGTTGGCTAAATGCAGTTCAAAATTGGTAACACAGGAATAACCAGGGGGCATTGCAGTGGAGGACAACTGGAATGAGAGGCTGACACAGAGAGTAGGCCCAAATCAGTAAGTAGTCGAAATGCAGTTCAAAATTGGCAACCGTAGTAAACAGGCGGCACAGCTTTGTTCAGTGGAGGAGAACAGCAAGGAGTGGCAGACACCGATAGTAGGCCCCAACCCAACTAGTAGGCCAAATGCAGTCTAACATTAACAACTACTTAACGAGCGCCTGAAAACGGAATTTCAGGACAGGAAACCAGGAGAACAGCAAGGAGCGGCAGACACTGTTAGTAGGCCCCAAACCAACTAGTACGCCAAATGCAGTTGTTCCATTTAACCACAATTTAACGAGAGCCTGAAGATAGAAGCTCAGGAAAGGCAACCTGGAGAACACCTTGGAGTGTAACACACCATCTCTCTCCACCCGATACCCATTTTGTAGGCCTAATGCAGTGTAGTTTTCTACAACTACTGAACGAGAGTCGGAAGACCGAAGCAATGGCAAGGAAACCTGGGGAACACCTTGGAGTGTAACACACCATCTCTCTCCACCCGATACCCATTTTGTAGGCCTAATGCAGTGTAGTTTTCTACAACTACTAAACGAGAGTCGGAAGACCGAAGCAATGGCAAGGAAACCTGGGGAACACCTTGGAGTGTAACACACCATCTCTCTCCACCCGATACCCATTTTGTAGGCCTAATGCAGTGTAGTTTTGTACAACTACTAAACGAGAGTCGGAAGACCGGAGCAATGGCAAGGAAACCTGGGGAACACCTTGGAGTGTAACACACCATCTCTCTCCACCCGATACCCATTTTGTAGGCCTAATGCAGTGTAGTTTTCTACAACTACTAAACGAGAGTCTGAAGACCGAAGCAATGGCAAGGAAACCTGGGGAACACCTTGGAGTGTAACACACCATCTCTCTCCACCCGATACCCATTTTGTAGGCCTAATGCAGTGTAGTTTTCTACAACTACTAAACGGAGTCGGAAGACCGAAGCAATGGCAAGGAAACCTGGGGAACACCTTGGAGTGTAACACACCATCTCTCTCCACCCCATACCCAATTTGTAGGCCTAATGCAGCCTGCTTTCCGACAACTACTAAACGAGAGCATGAAGATCGAAGCTCAGGAAAGGCAACCTGGGGAACACCTTGGAGTGTAACACACCCTCTCTCTACACCACGGAAGGGCTGATTCTTAGGAAGGAAGGCTGTCGGAAAGAAGCAGGGCGCGTCCGAGGGTGATTATATTCTTATTAGGTATATACTCACCCTCGGACGCGCCCTGCTTCTTTATTTGTAATGAAAGTTTATTTGCAATGTGGTTTTGACTTACTCTATTTTTTTGGTAAATAATGATTTTATTATTTTCATTGTTTTGCATCTTCTTGGCAATAATATAAAGAAGACGCGACAGGACAACACTCGGTGGATGCCATATCTGTGTTTTAAATTGAAAAAAACTTTCAGTTAACTACTTGCAGGAGAAAGTTATTGTAGCTGGTGGCCATTTTTAGTACTGTACCAGATTTTTGTTGTATGTGTTTGCTTTTAATGTTAAAATGTCTGCATTTGATATCTCTCCAGTATTTTCTTTTTTATAAGCAAAATACTTATTTTTATATTTTCTGATGTTGGTTCAAGGGGTACACGGGCAGCAGTAGACAGGTCAGTGGAGGCCTAGTGGAAGGAGGGACCGCAGACAGGCTTCGAAGGCCTAACATAACAAAAATTGGGATGTAGGCAATTTACAATTGGTTCCAGGGGAACACGGACAGCAGTAGACAGGTCAGTGGAGGCCTAGTGGAAGGAGGGACCGCAGACAGGCTTCGAAGGCCTAACATAATAAATTGGGCTGGCTGTAGGCAATTTAAAATTGGATCCAGGGGAACACGGGCAGCAGTAGACAGGTCAGTGGAGGCCTAGTGGAAGGAGGGACCGCAGACAGGCTTCGAAGGCCTAACATAATAAATTGGGCTGGCTGTAGGCAATTTAAAATTGGTTCCAGGGGAACACGGGCAGCAGTGGCCTGGTCAGTGTAGTAGTAGTGGAAAGAACGGGCCGCAGACAGGCTTCGAAGGCCTAACATAAGAAAAATGTCAATACAATGGTATTGACAGTGCCAGGCATTGAAGGATGTCAGCGCATAGACTAAACATTGGTGGAGCTGTGAGAGAAAATTTTGCAAGTGGTAGAGCACTGTTTGAGCTGGGGGGGGGACTGTCTTGTGGCCGGCGGTACAGGCCCAGGGCCCCTCATATTACAACGGTGTGTCTGACGTTGGGTGCGCACCACCACCGCCAGACACTTTATTGTACTATGAGGGACCTAGTGGCAGTGCCGTCGACCAAAAGCGGGCACACCCACCTCCTCAGACAAACAGTACTCTCACGGGTGCTGGCGCCAAGTGGCGATACCACGGCCCCGTGTGGGGACTTTGGCCATTTAGGGAGGTGTTAACATGTCGGATGCTGGACAATCAGGTGCTGCAAATTACGAGATTGGAAAAGTCGTTCAGAATAGTCCACAGGCAAGACCTTTACATAGGAAAGCTAGGTGTCAGCCGGGCAAGGTGGGGCAAAAGATTTCGAAATCCAGTTGTGGTTCATTTTAATGAAGGTTAGATCATCTACATTTTGGGTAGCCAGACGAGTCCTTTTTTCTGTTAGTATTGAACCTGCAGCACTGAATACTCTTTCTGATAGGACACTAGCTGCCGGGCAAGCAAGCTCCTGCAATGCATATTCTGCCAATTCTGGCCAGGTGTCTAATTTTGATGCCCAGTAATCAAATGGGAATGACGGTTGAGGGAGAACGTCGATAAGGGATGAAAAATAGTTAGTAACCATACTGGACAAATGTTGTCTCCTGTCACTTTGAATTGATGCTGCAGTACCTGTCCTGTCTGCGGTCATAGCAAAATCACTCCACAACCTGGTCAGAAAACCCCTCTGGCCAACGCCACTTCTGATTTCTGCCCCTCTAACACCTCTGGTCTGCTGGCCCCTGCAGCTCGTGTTAGAACGATCACGGGCGCTGTGTGCAGGGAATGCCAGAAGCAAACGGTCAACAAGAGTTGATTGTTTGGTTGCTAATATTAGTTCCAAGTTCTCATGTGGCATTATATTTTGCAATTTGCCTTTATAGCGAGGATCAAGGAGGCAGGCCAACCAGTAATCGTCATCGTTCATCATTTTTGTTATGCGTGTGTCCCTTTGGAGGATACGTAAGGCATAATCCGCCATGTGGGCCAAAGTTCCAGTTCTCAAATCTGCGGTTGTGCTTGGTTGAGGGGCAGTTTCAGGCAAATCCACGTCACTTGTGTCCCTCCAAAAACCAGAACCCGGCCTTGCCGCGCCAACAATTTCCACTGGCCCCGGAAAAGCTTCCTCATTAAAAATATAATCATCCCCATCATCCTCCTCGTCCTGCTCCTCCTGTTCGCCCGCTACCTCGTCCTGTACACTGCCCTGGCCAGACAATGGCTGACTGTCATCAAGGCTTTCCTCTTCCTCAGCTGCAGACGCCTGATCCTTTATGTGCGTCAAACTTTGCATCAGCAGACGCATTAGGGGGATGCTCATGCTTATTATGGCGTTGTCTGCACTAACCAGCCGTGTGCATTCCTCAAAACACTGAAGGACTTGACACATGTCTTGAATCTTCGACCACTGCACACCTGACAACTCCATGTCTGCCATCCTACTGCCTGCCCGTGTATGTGTATCCTCCCACAAAAACATAACAGCCCACCTCTGTTCACACAGTCTCTGAAGCATGTGCAGTGTTGAGTTCCACCTTGTTGCAACGTCTATGATTAGGCGATGCTGGGGAAGGTTCAAAGAACGCTGATAGGTCTGCATACGGCTGGAGTGTACGGGCGAACGGCGGATATGTGAGCAAAGTCCACGCACTTTGAGGAGCAGGTCGGATAACCCCGGATAACTTTTCAGGAAGCACTGCACCACCAGGTTTAAGGTGTGAGCCAGGCAAGGAATGTGTTTCAGTTGGGAAAGGGAGATGGCAGCCATGAAATTCCTTCCGTTATCACTCACTACCTTGCCTGCCTCGAGATCTACAGTGCCCAGCCACGACTGCGTTTCTTTCTGCAAGAACTCGGACAGAACTTCAGCGGTGTGTCTGTTGTCGCCCAAACACTTCATAGCCAATACAGCCTGCTGACGTATGCCAGTAGCTGCCCCATAATGGGAGACCTGGTGTGCAACAGTGGCAGCTGCGGATGGAGTGGTTGTGCGACTGCGGTCTGTGGACGAGGTCTCGTTTCTGCAGGAGGAGGAGGGGGTGCGAACGACTACAGCCAACTGTTTCCTAGACCGTGGGCTAGGCAGAACTGTCCCAAACTTGCTGTCCCCTGTGGACCCTGCATCCACCACATTTACCCAGTGTGCCGTGATGGACACGTAACGTCCCTGGCCATGCCTACTGGTCCATGCATCTGTTGTCAGGTGCACCTTTGTGCTCACAGATTGCCTGAGTGCATGGACGATGCGCTCTTTAACATGCTGGTGGAGGGCTGGGATGGCTTTTCTGGAAAAAAAGTGTCGACTGGGTAGCTCGTAGCGTGGTACAGCGTACTCCATCAGGGCTTTGAAAGCTTCGCTTTCAACTAACCGGTAGGGCATCATCTCTAACGAGATTAGTCTAGCTATGTGGGCATTCAAACCCTGTGTACGCGGATGCGAGGCTAAGTACTTCCTTTTTCTAACCATAGTCTCATGTAGGGTGAGCTGGACTGGAGAGCTGGAGATCGTGGAACTAGCGGGGGTGCCGGTGGACATGGCAGACTGAGAGACGGTTGGAGATGGTATTGTTGCCGCCGGTGCCCTAGATGCAGTGTTTCCTACTACGAAACTGGTGATTCCCTGACCCTGACTGCTTTGGCCTGGCAAAGAAACCTGCACAGATACTGCAGGTGGTGCAGAAAATGGTGGCCCTACACTGCCGGAAGGGATGTTGCGTTGATGACTAGCTTCATTGGCCGAGGGTGCTACAACCTTAAGGGACGTTTGGTAGTTAGTCCAAGCTTGCAAATGCATGGTGGTTAAATGTCTATGCATGCAACTTGTATTGAGACTTTTCAGATTCTGCCCTCTGCTTAAGGTAGTTGAACATTTTTGACAGATGACTTTGCGCTGATCAATTGGATGTTGTTTAAAAAAATGCCAGACTGCACTCTTTCTAGCATCGGATACCTTTTCAGGCATTGCAGACTGAGCTTTAACCGGATGGCCACGCTGTCCTCCAACAGGTTTTGACTTTGCCACGCGTTTTGGGCAAGATACGGGCCCGGCAAATGGAACCTGTTGCGATGTTGATGCCTGCTGCGGCCCCTCCTCCTCCGCTTCAGAACTGCTGCCGCCTGCACCCTGTTCCCCCAATGGCTGCCAATCGGGGTCAAGAACTGGGTCATCTATTACCTCTTCTTGTAGCTCGTGTGCAACTTCGTCTGTGTCACCGTGTCGGTCGGTGGTATAGCGTTCGTGATGGGGCAACATAGTCTCATCAGGGTCTGATTCTTGATCAGCACCCTGCGAGGGCAATGTTGTGGTCTGAGTCAAAGGACCAGCATAGTAGTCTGGCTGTGGCTGTGCATCAGTGCACTCCATGTCAGATTCAACTTGTAATGGGCATGGACTGTTAACTGCTTCACTTTCTAAGCCAGGGACGGTATGTGTAAAGAGCTCCATGGAGTAACCCGTTGTGTCGCCTGCTGCATTCTTCTCTGTTGTTGTTTTTGCTGAAGAGGACAAGGAAGCGACTTGTCCCTGACCGTGAACATCCACTAACGACGCGCTGCTTTTACTTTTACCAGTTTCACGAGAGGAGGCAAAAGAGCTAGAGGCTGAGTCAGCAAGATAAGCCAAAACTTGCTCTTGCTGCTCCGGCTTTAAAAGCGGTTTTCCTACTCCCAGAAAAGGGAGCGTTCGAGGCCTTGTGTAGCCAGACGACGAACCTGGCTCCACAGCTCCAGACTTAGGTGCAATATTTTTTTTCCCACGACCACCTGATGCTCCACCACTACCACTACCCTCATTACCAGCTGACAATGAACGCCCCCGGCCACGACCTCTTCCACCAGACTTCCTCATTGTTTTAAAAACGTTACCAAACTAACGGTATTTGTTGCTGTCACACAACTTACACGGTGAGCTATAACTTCAGTATGATTTAGCTACCCCTTTACAGGTGGGTGAGACCACAACGAAAATCAGGCACAATGTTACACACTCTGTTGTTGGTGGCAACAAATGAGAGAGATGCCACACACGCAGGACTGTCACTGAAGCGCAAATGTAAATATTAATCTCCCACTGATTTGTTGTTTTTTTTTTTAAAAGGGAGACTTTAGAAAAAAAAAAATAATAAAAAAAAATGATTTTTTAAGGAAGAATTTATAAACCAAATAAAATGAAATGATTGTTTCAGGGAGAATTTAGAAAACAAATAAAAAAAAAATAGGCTTTCTATGGCCCACTGAGTGAGAGAGGACGCACACAGGAGTCAGGAGTGGCACACAAGCCCAGAGGCCAATATTTATCTCCCACTGATTGATTTAGTGATTTTTTCAGGTAGATTTTGGAACCCGAATCAAGCAAAAAAAAAAAAATAGGCTTTCTATGGCCCACAATTGGAGAGAGAGGGAGAGATGGCACACCCAGGAGTCAAGACTGGCACACAAGCAGAAAGGGCAATATTTATCTCCCACTGGTTTGATTTTTTTTTTTTTTTTTCAGGGAGACTTTAGAAAAAAAAAATACAAAAAAAATGATTTTTTCAGGAATAATTTAGAAACCAAATAAAATAAAATGATTTTTTCAGGGAGAATTTAGAAAACAAATAAAACAAAAAATAGGCTTTCTAGGGCCCACTGAGTGAGAGATGACGCACACAGGAGTCAGGAGTGGCACACAAGCCCAGAGGCCAATATTTATCTCCCACTGATTGATTTAGTGATTTTTTCAGGTAGATTTTGGAACCCAAATCAAGCAAAAAAATAAATAGGCTTTCTATGGCCCACAATTGGAGAGAGAGAGAGAGATGGCACACCCAGGAGTCAAGACTGGCACACAAGCAGAAAGGGCAATATTAATCTCCCACTGATTTGATTTTTTTTTTTTTTTTCAGGGAGACTTTAGAAAAAAAAAATACAAAAAAATGAATTTTTCAGGAAGAATTTAGAAACCAAATAAAATGAAATGATTGTTTCAGGGAGAATTTAGAAAACAAATAAAAAAAAAAATAGGCTTTCTATGGCCCACTGAGTGAGAGAGGACGCACACAGGAGTCAGGAGTGGCACACAAGCCCAGAGGCCAATATTTATCTCCCACTGATTGATTTAGTGATTTTTTCAGGTAGATTTTGGAACCCAAATCAAGCAAAAAAATTAATAGGCTTTCTATGGCCCACAATTGGGGAGAGAGAGATGGCACACCCAGGAGTCAAGACTGGCACACAAGCAGAAAGGGCAATATTAATCTCCCACTGATTTGATTTTTTTTTTTTTTCAGGGAGACTTTAGAAAAAAAAATACAAAAAAATGAATTTTTCAGGAAGAATATAGAAATAAAATAAAATGATTGTTTCAGGGAGAATTTAGAAAACAAATTAAAAAAAATAGGCTTTGTAGGGCCCACTGAGTGAGAGAGGACGCACACAGGAGTCAGGAGTGGCACACAAGCCCAGAGGCCAATATTAATCTCCCACTTTTTTTTTTTTTTCCAGGGAAAATTTATAAAGCCAATAAAAAAAATAATAAATAGGCTTTTTATGGCCCACTATCTGAGAGAGAGAGATGGCACGCTTAGGACTGGCACACAAGCCCAAAGGCCAATATTAATCTCCCACTGATTGATTTATTGATTTTTTCAGGTAGAATTTAGAACCCAAATCAAGCAAAAAAATTAATAGGCTTTCTATGGCCCACTGAGTGAGAGATGGCACACACAGGAGTCAGGAGTGGCACACAAGCCCTGAGGCCAATATTTTTCTCCCACTGATTGATGTGATTTTTTCAGGTAGATTTTGGAACCCAAATCAAGCAAAAAAATTAATAGGCTTTCTATGGCCCACTGAGTGAGAGATGGCACACACAGGAGTAAGGAGTGGCACACAAGCCCTGAGGCCAATATTTTTCTCCCACTGATTGATGTAGTGATTTTTTCAGGTAGATTTTAGAACCCAAATCAAGCAAAAAAATAAATAGGCTTTCTATGGCCCACTGAGTGAGAGATGACACAGACAGGGATGGCACTCTAGCAGAAATGCCAATCTTAATCTCCCACAAAAAAAAAAAAAAAAAGGAACTGTCCTTAATAATATAATAATAATCTTTATTTTTATATAGCGCTAACATATTCCGCAGCGCTTTACATTTTTTCACACATTATCCTTCAATTACTATCTCCCTGCAGTAATCTCAGCCAGGTGTGGCAGGCAGCAATAAGGAGTGGACTGATGCACAAATTAAATAAAAAGTGTGGACAAACAAACAAGATAGCTGTGCAGAAAGGAAGGAACAAGAGGATTTGTGCTTTGAAAAAAGCAGTTGGTTTGCACAGCGGCGTACACACAGCAATGCAGCTATCAGGGAGCCTTCTAGGGCAGCCCAATGAGCTACAGCGCTGAGGAAAAAAAAAAAATGTAGCTACCACTGTCCCTGCACACCGAAGGTGGTGTTGGGCTGTGGAAATCGCTACAGCACAAGCGGTTTGGTGGTTAATGGATCCTGCCTAACGCTATCCCTGCTTCTGACGAAGCGGCAGCAACCTCTCCCTAAGCTCAGATCAGCAGCAGTAACATGGCGGTCGGCGGGAACGCCCCTTTATAGCCCCTGTGACGCCGCGGACAGCAAGCCAATCACTGCAATGCCCTTCTCTAAGATGGTGGGGACCAGGACCTATGTCATCACGCTGCCCACACTCTGCGTTTACCTTCATTGGCTGAGAAATGGCGCTTTTCGCGTCATTGAAACGCGACTTTGGCGCGAAAGTCGCGTACCGCATGGCCGACCCCGCACAGGGGTCGGATCAGGTTTCATGAAACCCGACTTTGCCAAAAGTCGGCGACTTTTGAAAATGAACGACCCGTTTCGCTCAACCCTAGTCGTGGCCGTGGGCGTTCATTGTGAGCTGGTAATGATGGTAGTGGTAGTGGAGCATCAGGTGGTCGTGGGAAAAAAATTATTCCACCTAAGTCTGGAGCTGTGGAGCCAGGTTCGTCGTCTGGCTACACAAGGCCTCGAACACTCCCTTTTCTGGGAGTTGGAAAACCGCTTTTAAAGCCGGAGCAGCAACAGCAAGGTTTGGCTTACCTTGCTGACTCAGCCTCTAGCTCTTTTGCCTCCTCTTCTGAAACTGGCAAATCTAAAAGCAGCGCGTCGTTAGTGGATGTTCACGGTCAGGGACAAGTCGCTTCCTTGTCCTCTTCAGCAAAAACAACAACAAGAGAGAAGGATGCAGCAGGCGACACAACGGGTTACTCCATGGAGCTCTTTACACATACCGTCCCTGGCTTAGAAAGTGAAACAGTTAACAGGCCATGCCCATTACAAGTAGATTCTGACATGGAGTGCACTGATGCACAGCCACAGCCAGACTACTATGCTGGTCCTTTGACTCAGACCACAACATTGCCCTCTCAGGGTACTGATCCAGAATCAGACCCTGATGAGACTATGTTGCCCCGTCACGAACGCTATACCGCCGACCTACACGGTGACACAGACGAAGTTGCACACGAGCTAGAAGAGGAGGTTATAGATGACCCAGTTGTCGACCCCGATTGGCAGCCATTGGGGGAACAGGGTGCAGGCGGCAGTAGTTCTGAAGCGGAGGAGGAGGGGCCGCAGCAGGCATCAACATCGCAACAGGTTCCATCTGCCGGGCCCGTATCTTGCCCAAAACGCGTGGCAAAGCAAAAAAATGTTGGAGGACAGCGTGTCCATCTGGTTGAAGCTCAGTCAGCAATTCCTGAAAAGGGATCCGATGCTAGGAAGAGTGCAGTCTGGCATTTTTTTAAACAACATCCAATTGATCAGCGCAAAGTCATCTGTCAAAAATGTTCAACTACCTTAAGCAGAGGGCAGAATCTGAAGAGTCTCAATACAAGTTGCATGCATAGACATTTAACCACCATGCATTTGCAAGCCTGGACTAACTACCAAACGTCCCTTAAGGTTGTAGCACACTCGGCCAATGAAGCTACTCAGCAACGCAACATCCCTTCCGTCACTGTAAGGCCACCATTTTCTTCACCACCGGCAGTATCTGTGCAGGTTTCTTTGCCAGCCCAAAGCAGTCAGGGTCAGGGAATCACCAGTTTTGTTGGAGGTAATACTGCATCTAGGGCACCGGCGGAAACAATACCGTCTCCAACCGTCTCTCAGTCTGCCATGTCCACCGGCACACCCGCTAGTTCCACGATCTCCAGCTCTCCAGTCCAGCTCACCCTACATGAGACTCTAGTTAGAAAAATGAAGTACTTATCCTCGCATCCGCGTACACAGGGTTTGAACGCCCACATAGCTAGACTAATCTCGTTAGAGATGATGCCCTACCGGTTAGTTGAAAGCGAAGCTTTCAAAGCCCTGATGGAGTACGCTGAACCACGCTACGAGCTACCCAGTCGACACTTTTTTTCCAGAAAAGCCATCCCAACCCTGCACCAGCATGTTAAACAGCGCATCGTCCATGCACTCAGGCAATCTGTGAGTACAAAGGTGCACCTGACTACAGATGCATGGACCAGTAGGCATGGCCAGGGACGTTACGTGTCCATCACGGCACACTGGGTGAATGTGGTGGATGCAGGGTCCACAGGGGACATCAATTTTGGGACAGTTGTGCCTAGCCCACGGTCTAGGAAGCAGTTGGCTGTAGGCGTTCGCACCCCCTCCTCCTCCTCCTCCTGCAGAAGCGAGAGCTCTTCCACAGACCACAGTCGTGAAACCACTCCATCGTCAGCTGTCACTGTTGCACACCTGTTGTCCCATTATGGGGCAGCTACTGGCAAGCGTCAGCAGGCTGTATTGGCTATGAAGTGTTTGGGCGACAACAGACACACCGCGGAAGTTCTGTCCGAGTTCTTGCAGCAAGAAACGCAGTCGTGGCTGGGCACAGTAGATCTTGAGGCAGGCAAGGTAGTGAGTGATAATGGAAGGAATTTCATGGCTGCCATCTCCCTTTCCCAACTGAAACACATTCCTTGCCTGGCTCACACCTTAAACCTGGTGGTGCAGTGCTTATTGAAAACTTATCCTGGTTTCTCAGACCTGCTCCTCAAAGTGCGTGGACTTTGCGCACGTATCCGCCGTTCGCCTGTACACTCCAGCCGTATGCAGACCTATCAGCGGTCTTTGAACCTTCCCCAGCATCGCCTAATCATAGACGTTGCAACAAGGTGGAACTCAACACTGCACATGTTTCAGAGACTGTGCGAACAGAGGCGGGCTGTTATGTTTTTGTGGGAGGATACACATACACGGGCAGGCAGTAGGATGGCAGACATGGAGTTGTCGGGTGTGCAGTGGTCAAAGATACAAGACATGTGTCAAGTCCTTCAGTGTTTTGAGGAATGCACACGGCTGGTTAGTGCAGACAACGCCATAATAAGCATGAGCATCCTACTAATGCGTCTGCTGATGCAAAGTTTGACGCACATTAAGGATCAGGCGTCTGCACCAGAGGAAGAGGAAAGCCTTGATGACAGTCAGCCATTGTCTGGTCAGGGCAGTGTACAGGACAAGGTAGCGGGCGAAGAGGAGGTGGAGGACGAGGAGGAGGATGGAGATGAGTATATTTTTAATGAGGAAGCTTTCCTGGGAGCACTGGAAATTGGTGGCGTGGCAAGGCCGGGTTCTGGTTTTTTGAGGGACACAAGTGACGTCGATTTGCCTGCAACTGCCCCTCAACCAAGCACAACCGCAGATTTGACAACTGGAACTTTGGCCCACATGGCGGATTATGCCTTGCGTATCCTCAAAAGGGACACACGCATTACAAAAATGATGAACGATGACGATTACTGGTTGGCCTTCCTCCTTGATCCTCGCTATAAAGGCAAATTGCAAAATATTACGCCACATGAGAACTTGGAACTAATATTAGCAACAAAACAATCAACTCTTGTTGACCGTTTGCTTCAGGCATTCCCAGCACACAGCGCCCGTGATCGTTCTCACACGAGCTCCAGGGGCCAGCAGACCAGGAGTGCTAGGGGTGCACACATCAGAAGTGGCGTTGGACAGAGGGGTTTTCTGACCAGGTTGTGGAGTGATTTTGCTATGACCGCAGACAGGACAGGTACTGCTGCATCAATTCAAAGTGACAGGAGACAACATTTGTCCAGTATGGTTACAAACTATTTTTCATCCCTTATCGATGTTCTCCCTCAACCGTCATTCCCATTTGATTACTGGGCATCCAAATTAGACACCTGGCCAGAATTGGCTGAATATGCATTGCAGGAGCTTGCTTGCCCGGCTGCTAGTGTCCTATCTGAAAGAGTATTCAGTGCTGCTGGTTCAATATTAACCGAAAAAAGGACTCGTCTGGCTACACAAAATGTTGATGATCTAACATTCATTAATATGAACCACAACTGGATTTCTAATTCTTTTGCCCCACCTTGCCCGGGCGACACCTAGCTTTCCTCTGAAAAGCTCTTGCCTGTGGACTACTGTGAATTACTTATCAAATGTCTTAATTTGCAGCAGCTGATTGTCCAGCATACGACATGTTAACACCTCCCTAAATGGCCAAACTCCCCACACGGGCCCGTGGTATCGCGACTTGGCGCAAGCACCCGTGAGAGTGCTGTTTGTCTGAAGAGGTGGGTGTGCCCGCTTTTGGTCGACAGCACTGGCACTGGGTCCCTCATAGTACAATAAAGTGTCTCTGGCGGTGGTGGTGCGCACCCAACGTCAGACACACTGTTGTAACATGAGGGGCCCTTTGGCCTGTACCGCCGTCCACAAGAGAGTTCACCCACCCCCAGGTCAAACATTGCTCTGCCACTTCCACAATTATCTCTCCCACTTCCACCAATGTTTAGACCATGCGCTGACATCCTTCCATTCCTGACACTGACAATACCATTGTGTTGACATGTATGATGGTACTTCACATAGTCAGGGGCAGTGTCCTCTATTTACCCAAGTAAATACTTTGCGCCAAATTAGTAGGTCAGAAACTACGCAGAGGATCCCACCCCTGTACCTAATGATTGCACCCTTTAGTGTTTCCGTTGTGTTTTAAATGCGAGACATTCACATTTCTGTATTGTTTTTGACTACTAACTGGCAGACACTCATTACAATCTGACTACACTGACCAGACCACTGCTGCCCGTGTACCCCTGGAACCAATTTCTAATTGCCTAAAGCAAGGCCAATTTTTTTGTGTTAGGCCTTTGATGCCTGTCTGCGGTCACTCCTTCCACTAGACCTCCACTGACCAGACCACTGCTGCCCGTGTAACCCATGGAACCAATTTCAAATTGCCTACAGCAAGGCCAATTTTTTTATGTTAGGCCTTTGAGGCCTGTCTGGTGTCACTCCTTCCACTAGACCTCCACTGACCAGACCACTGCTGCCCGTGTACCCATGGAACCAATTTCAAATTGCCTACAGCAAGGCCAATTTTTTTATGTTAGGCCTTTGAGGCCTGTCTGCGGTCACTCCTTCCACTAGACCTCCACTGACCAGACCACTGCTGCCCGTGTACCCATGGAACCAATTTCAAATTGCCTACAGCAAGGCCAATTTTTTTATGTTAGGCCTTTGAGGCCTGTCTGCGGTCACTCCTTCCACTAGACCTCCACTGACCAGACCACTGCTGCCCGTGTACCCCTGGAACCAATTTCTAATTGCCTAAAGCAAGGCCAATTTTTTGGTGTTAGGCCTTTGATGCCTGTCTGCGGTCACTCCTTCCACTAGACCTCCACTGACCAGACCACTGCTGCCCGTGTATGCCGATGGGCGGGGGTTTATGATGCGCTTCCGGCACAGGTATGTTAAATGCTGCTGTCAGAGATTGACAACAGCATTTAAGATGTTAACAGCCATGGGTGGATCGGAGAAAAGTTGCAGGCTCATCGCCGCATCAAACAGGGGGAGGCAACCTTGGACGAGCCTATACATTTTTACCTTGTCCCAGTATGGGACATCTATGTTTCCTGATCTCATACTTTGCAATGCATTTAAATTGCAGGGCATCAGATCAGCGTCTTGCAGGCAGGGAGGAGGCATTTCAGCTCCTACTCTCAAAGAGCTTAAAGGCCAAGGCCATAGTCCCTGGGTGACCTTGCAGCCATCTTTCATCCCGGGGTCACCATGGAGACCGTCGGCACAAAGCAATGGCAAACGCATTGTGATCATGGGAGCAGAGAGGGAGCTACCACCCTCTGCGATGCCCATTGTTGTCACTGTCACTATTGACAGCAGCATCAGAGGGGCTAAACGCCCACGATCAATGCTAGCAGGGCGTCACCTCTCATATTGAGTTGACACCCACATTTGATCGTGACGGTGCTTGGTGTGAGCTCATGTGATCCCACAGCACTGTACATATATGGCGCATGTTGGGAAGGGGTTAAGAAAGAAGTGTGTAAAGACAGAAGACACAACCTTCAAAGAAATCAAGCATTTTGGAAATTAAGAAAAGTAAACACTGAATCAGAAGGCAAACATTTTAATAAAGTTCACAATACTAATAACAATACCACACACAATACAATACAACCACTCACCGATTCATCAAACCTACATACTAAAGATGACCTGCTAATAGTTGTTATCACATTTTACTGTCTTTATAAGTATAACAGCAGCTCTAGAATGTAGTCTTTATGTTGTTTTTTATCTATTTTGAAACACTACTGCTTTTGACAGAACAAACTTGACATTTCAGTCTGTCTTAAAATATTGTGCACAGGGCAACAAGCTCAGAGTACAAAACCAGCACTAAAACTACATATAAATTATGCAAAAGGAATCAATGAAGAAAGTAATGCAATAAAAGGAACAAATAATGTCATGTCAAATGCATACAGGTTGCTGGGGAGAGGATGTATGCCTACAAAAAAGTGCTGAATGATTGCCCACTGTCCTTAAAATCTGATGATACCTATGGTGCTAATTACAATCAGTTCCTTCTATAAAATCTTACAATGGCTTTAAAATATAAAACATTAAGTAGCAATGAAGAAAGTGTTTAAGTAGGAAAGATGGATATGCTTCTTAGACCAGCTAATTTTCCTTACTGCTCAGTTCACAGATCTGGGGGTATGACCTAGAATAATGGCCCAACAGATGGAACTTGCTAATAATAATAATAATTTTTATTTATATAGCGCCAACATATTCCGCAGCGCTTTACAAATTATAGACGGGAATTGTACAGACAATAGACATTACAGCATAACAGAAATATAGTTCAATACAGATACCAGGAGGAGTGAGGGCCCTGCTCGCAAGCTTACAAACTATGAGGAAAAGGGGAGAAACGAGAGGTGGATGGTAACAATTGCTTTAGTTATTCGGACCAGCTATAGTGTAAGGCTCAGGTGTTCATGTAAAGCTGCATGAACCAGTTATCTGCCTAAGTATGTAGCAGTACAGACACAGAGGGCTATTAACTGTATAAAGTGTATGAGAACATGATGCGAGGAACCTTTTTTTTTTTTTTTTTATAAATAGGCCACACAGGGATCATTAGGTTAATGCATTGAGGCGGTAGGCCAGTCTGAACAAATGAGTTTTTAGGGTACGCTTAAAACTGTGGGGATTGGGGATTAATCGTATTAACCTAGGTAGTGAATTCCAAAGAAATGCTAACATTTCACCTGAGAAGAGCTGACAAGTGTCCATTCAGTTTTTTTTTATATAAGACAGTAAAGGCATAACAATCATTTCCAAACCATGAAATCTTTGAGATCTCTTAGAGCAACAATTAGAAAAAATATAATGTGACTCATTAGAAACACATATATAAGACACTTTATAAGCGTGCCCCGAGGAACACTCCGGTATAAAACATCAGAAAATATAAAAATAAGTATTTTGCTTATAAAAAAGAAAATACTGGAGAGATATCAAATGCAGACATTTTAACATTAAAAACAAACACATACAACAAAAATCTGGTACAGTACAAAAATTGGCCACCAGCTACAAAAACTTTCTCCTGCAAGTAGTTAACTGAAAGTTTTTTTTCAATTGAAAACACAGATATGGCATCCACCGAGTGTTGTCCTGTCGCGTCTTCTTTATATTATTGCCAAGAAGCTGCAAAACAATGAAAATAATAAAATCATTATTTACCAAAAAAATAGAGTAAGTCAAAACCACATTACAAATAAACATTCATTACAAATAAAGAAGCAGGGCGCGTCCGAGGGTGAGTATATACCTAATAAGAATATACTCACCCTCGGACGCGCCCTGCTTCTTTCCGACAGCCTTCCTTCCTAAGAATGAGCCCTTCCAGGACCTTCGGTGACGTCAGCGGTGACGTCGCGGCTTGTGATTGGTCGCGTGAGCGGTCACATGGGCGGCCGCGTGGCCAATCACAAGCCGCGACGTCACCGCGACGTCACCGCAAGGTCCTGGAAGGCTGATTCTAAGGAAGGAAGGTTCCCGATTAGTACCAGGGCGCGTCAGAGGGTAAGTATTGCGATATTTTTTATTTTAATTCTTTATTTTACACTAAAATATGGATCGCAGGGCCTGAAGGAGAGTTTCCGCTCCTTCAGACCATGGAAACCCAATGCACTGCATTGGGTTTCAGGTTTCGGCCGACCCCGACCCCGACTTTTTTATAGGATCGGCCGATTTCACTCGACCCGACTTTTGAAAAAGTCGGGTTTCGTGAAACCCGACCCGATCCTATAAAAGTAAAGGTCGCTCAACCCTACTTGTTAGCACTTACCGTATATACTCGAGTATAAGCCAACCCGAGTATAAGCCGACCCCCCTAATTTTGCCACAAAAAACTGGGAAAACTTATTGACTCGAGTATAAGCCTAGGGTGGAAATGCAACAGCTACCGGTGAATTTCAAAAATAAAAATAGATCATTATTTCCCCATAGCTGTGCCATACAGTGCTCTGCACCGTTCATATTTCCCCATAGCTGTGCCCCATATACAGTGCTCTGCACCGTTCACTATGCCCCATAGCTGTGCCCCATATACGGTGCTCTGCACCGTTCACTGTGCCCCATAGATGTGCCATATACGGTGCCCTGCACCGTTCACTGTGCCCCATAGATGTGCCATATACGGTGCCCTGCACCGTTCACTGTGCCCCATAGATGTGCCATATACGGTGCCCTGCACCGTTCACTGTGCCCCATAGATGTGCCATATACGGTGCCCTGCACCGTTCACTGTGCCCCATAGATGTGCCATATACGGTGCTCTGCACCGTTCACTGTGCCCCATAGATGTGCCATATACGGTGCCCTGCACCGTTCACTGTGCCCCATAGATGTGCCATATACGGTGCTCTGCACCGTTCACTGTGCCCCATAGATGTGCCATATACGGTGCTCTGCACCGTTCACTGTGCCCCATAGATGTGCCATATACGGTGCTCTGCACCGTTCACTGTGCCCCATAGATGCTCCACATAAATCTCTGCCGCCGCTGCTGCTGCTGCAATAAAAAAAAAAACCACATACTCACCTCCCTTGATTGCAGCTCCCGGCGTCTCGTTCCGGCGCCTCCATCTTCCCGGCGTCTCTGTTCTGACTGATCAGGCAGAGGGCCCCGCGCACACTATATGCGTCATCGCGCCCCCTGCCTGAACAGTCAGAGCGCAGACGCCGGGAAGATGGAGGCGCCGGCCGGGAAGATGGAGCAACGCTCGGCGGCTGGAACGAGGACAGGTGAATATGCTATACTTACCTAGTCCTGGCGATCCTCGCGCTGTCCCTCTGCCTGGTCTTCGGTGCCGCAGCTTCTTTCTCTATCAGCGGTCACCGGCACCGCTGATTAGAGGAATGAATAGGCGGCTCCGCCCCTATGGGAGGTGGAGCCGCTTATTCATTTCTGTAATGAGCGGTCCCACGTGACTGCTGAAGAGGGGAAGAAGCTGCAGCACAGAAGACCGTGGGACGGCAGGGACAGCGCGAGGATCGCTGGGACTAGGTAAGTATACCTCAGCGCCCTCACCCGCCGACCCTGCCACCCACCTTGACTCGAGTATAAGCTGAGAGGGGCACTTTCAGCCCAAAATTTTGGGCTGAAAATCTCGGCTTATACTCAAGTATATACGGTAGCTTTTTTTTTTTGCTGAAGTGCTATGTTAATGTGTTGTTTATATACACTGCTCAAAAAAATAAAGGGAACACTAAAATACCACATCCTATATACAGTTAGGGCCAGAAATATTTGGACAGTGACACAATTTTTGCGAGTTGGGCTCTGCATGCCACCACATTGGATTTGAAATGAAACCTCTACAACAGAATTCAAGTGCAGATTGTAACGTTTAATTTGAAGGGTTGAACAAAAATATCTGATAGAAAATGTAGGAATTGTACACATTTCTTTTACAAACACTCCACATTTTAGGAGGTCAAAAGTAATTGGACAAATAAACATAAACCAAACAAAATATTTTTATTTTCAATATTTTGTTGCAAATACTTTGGAGGCAATCACTGCCTTAAGTCTGGAACCCATGGACATCACCAAACGCTGGGTTTCCTTCTTCTTAATGCTTTGCCAGGCCTTTACAGCCGCAGCCTTCAGGTCTTGCTTGTTTGTGGGTCTTTCCGTCTTAAGTCTGGATTTGAGCAAGTGAAATGCATGCTCAATTGGGTTTAGATCTGGAGATTGACTTGGCCATTGCAGAATGTTCCACTTTTTGGCACTCATGAACTCCTGGGTAGCTTTGGATGTATGCTTGGGGTCATTGTCCATCTGTACTATGAAGCGCCGTCCAATCAACTTTGCAGCATTTGGCTGAATCTGGGCTGAAAGTATATCCCGGTACACTTCAGAATTCATCCGGCTACTCTTGTCTGCTCTTATGTCATCAATAAACACAAGTGACCCAGTGCCATTGAAAGCCATGCATGCCCATGCCATCACGTTGCCTCCACCATGTTTTACAGAGGATGTGGTGTGCCTTGGATCATGTGCCGTTCCCTTTCTTCTCCAAACTTTTTTCTTCCCATCATTCTGGTACAGGTTGATCTTTGTCTCATCTGTCCATAGAATACTTTTCCAGAACTGAGCTGGCTTCTTGAGGTGTTTTTCTGCAAATTTAACTCTGGCCTGTCTATTTTTGTTATTGATGAATGGTTTGCATCTAGATGTGAACCCTTTGTATTTACTGTCATGGAGTCTTCTCTTTACTGTTGACTTAGAGACAGATACACCTACTTCACTGAGAGTGTTCTGGACTTCAGTTGATGTTGTGAATGGGTTCTTCTTCACCAAATTAAGTATGCGGCGATCATCCACCACTGTTGTCATCCGTGGACGCCCAGGCCTTTTTGAGTTCCCAAGCTCACCAGTCAATTCCTTTTTTCTCAGAATGTACCCAACTGTTGATTTTGCTACTCCAAGCATGTCTGCTATCTCTCTGATGGATTTTTTCTTTTTTTTCAGCCTCAGGATGTTCTGCTTCACCTCAATTGAGAGTTCCTTTGACCGCATGTTGTCTGCTCACAGCAACAGCTTCCAAATGCAAAACCACACACCTGGAATCCACCCCTGACCTTTTAACTACTTCATTGATTACAGGTTAACGAGGGAGACGCCTTCAGAGTTAATTGCAGCCCTTAGAGTCCATTGTCCAATTACTTTTGGTCCCTTGAAAAAGAGGACGCTATGCATTACAGAGCTATGATTCCTAAACCCTTTCTCCGATTTGGATGTGGAAACTATCATATTGCAGCTGGGAGTGTGCACTTTCAGCCCATATTATATATATAATTGTATTTCTGAACATGTTTTTGTAAACAGCTAAAATAACAAAACTTGTGTCACTGTCCAAATATTTCTGGCCCTAACTGTATCTCTCAATGAAATATTTCAGTTGCAAATTTTTATTCATTGCATAGTGGAATGTGTTCAGGACAATAAAACATAATCATTATCAATGTGAATCAAAATGAATATCCTACAGAGGTCTGGATTTGGAATGATACTCAAAATCAAAGTGGAAAATAAAATTACAGGCTGATCAAACTTCAGTGGAAATGCCTCATGACAAGGAAAAGATGCTCAGTATTGTGCGTGGCCTCTGCGTGCCTGTATGACCTCCCTACTGTACAACGCCTGGCCATGCTCCTGATGAGGCGGCGGATGGTCTCCTGAGGGATCTCCTAGACCTGGACTAAAGCATCTGCCAATTCATGGACAGTCTGTGGTGCAACATGACGTTGGTGGATGGAGCGAGACATGATGTCCCAGATGTGCTCAATCGGATTCAGGTCTGGGGAACGGGCTAGCCAGTCCATAGCTCCAATGCCTTCATCTTGCAGGAACTGCTGACACACTCCATCCACATGAGGTCTGGCATTGTCCTGCATTAAGAGGAACTCAAGGCCAACCGCACCAGCATATGGTCTTACAAGGTGTCTGAGGATCTCATCTCGGTACCTAATGGCAGTCAGGCATCCTCTGGCGAGTACATGAAGGGCTGTGCGGCCCTCCAAAGAAATGCCACCCCACACCATTACTGACCCACTGCCAAACCGGTCATGCTGAAGGATGTTGCAGGCAGCAGATCTATCTCCACGGCATCTCCAGACTGACACATCTGTCACATGTGCTCAGTGTTAACCTGCTTTCCTCTGTGAAGAGCACAGGGTGCCAGTGGCGAATTTGCCAATCCTGGGGTTCTATGGCAAATGCCAAGCGTCCTGTACGGTGTTGGGCTGTAAGCACAACTCCTATCTGTGGATGTCGGGCACTGAGACCATCCTCATGGAGTCGGTATCTAAGCGTTTGTGCAGACATATGCACATTTGTGGCCTGCTGGAGGTTATTTTGCAGGGCTCTGGCAGTGCTCCTCCTGTTCCTCCTTGCACAAAGGCGGAGGTAGCGGTCCTGCTGCTGGGTTGTTGCCCTCCTACGGCCCCCTCCACGTCTCCTGGTGTACAGGCCTGTCTCCTGGTAGCACCTCCAGCCTCTGGACATTACACTAACAGACACAGCAAACCTTCTTGCCACAACTCGCATTGATGTGCTATTATGGATGAGCTGCACTACCTGAGCCACTTGTATGGGTTGTAGAGTCTGTCTAATGCTACCACGAGTGTGAAAGTACAACCAACATTCAAAAGTGACCAAAACATCAGCCAGAAAGCATTGGTACTGAGATGTGGTCCCCACCTGCAGAACCACCCCTTTGAGTGTATCTTGATAATTGCCAATAATTTCCATTTGTTGTCTATTTAATTTGCACAACAGCATGTAAAATTTGTTGTCAATCAGTCTTGCTTCCTAAGTGGACAGTTTGATTTCACAGAAGTTTGATTTACTTGGAGTTACATTCTGTTGTTTAAGTGTTCCCTTTATTTTTTTGAGCAGTGTATTATTTATTATATGCTTGTCTCTGAATATGTATGTACCTCTGTTGCCTCCCCCATATTTTTGGAATGGGCTTGGGAATTCAACATATGGACAGAAACTAATATTTCACTTGGATTGTACACATAGAATGAATCATTCTCCTCTGTTAACCAGTTTTAACCCCTTCATGACCTTAGATGTATCCATGCGTCCAGGCTGAGAAGGACTTCCCGACCTTTTATGTATTGCTACATCCTTGGGAATTTGCTTTCACTGGCCCTGTGAACGTGCTATCGCTGCCGGATGTTCAGCAAATCTGGTAGCTGACATCCGGCTCTCACTGCCAGGAGCAGTGCCCTCACCGCTCCTGGCAGTTTGATCCCCCTAAATGCTGCAATCGATATCGATAAGACCAAAGAGCTGTCTAAGGACACTAGGGACATAATTGTAGACCTGCACAAGGCTGGGATGGGCTACAGGCCAATAGGCAAGCATCTTGGTGAGAAGATAACAACTGTGAGAAGGCACAATTAGGCTACGTTCACATTTGCGTTGTGCGCCGCTACGTCGGCGACGCAACGCACAACGCAAATAAAAACGCACCAAAACGCACTCAAAAACGCTGCGTTTTGCGACGCATGCGACGTTTTTTGCCGAAATTTGGACGCAAGAAAAATGCAACTTGTTGCGTTTTCTTGGCCTGACGCTTGCAGCAAAAAAAACGCATGCGTCACACAACGCAGCCCGACGCAAACACGCAAAACGCTAATGTGAACGTAGCCTTATTAGAAAATGTAAGAAACGCAAGATGACTGTCAATCTTCCTCCATCTAGGTCTCCATTCAAGGATGATTCTTGGAATAGTCAGGAATTGGCCCAGAACTACAATGACCTGAAGAGATCTGGGACCACAGTCTGAAATATTACCATTAATAAGACAATAAACAATGGAAGAGCGCAGCATGAGAAGCACCAGGTGGTTTAATTGGAATGTTTCAATGAAAGGTGGGGGGATAGCCTCTCACCTGGAAGGATTGTGCACCCCTACACAACTCCGGTAGCGGATGTCTCCATGCACTTCTACTCTGTTGCTCCAGTACCGCTCCAATGTGATGTCACTTCAGGTCCTGTTGTCTGGAGATGAACTCTGTGGCCCCAAGCTGCTCCAGCCGCAATCCCTCAAGGGGAATATCAAAGTTTTTTGGGAAAAAATATGTATGTGGTCAATTTAAGGAGTGCTATGGCTATAGAGAACACTGCAGTGGATTAGTAATAAACAAAACCTGAGGAAGGTAGCAGTCCGCTGCCGAAACGCGTAGTGGTTTAATGAAAGGTTCGTTTACCACTAATCCATTGCAGTGTGCTCTATAGCCATAGCGCTCCTTAAATTGACCACATACATATTTTTTCAAACAAATATTGCCATTAGTGACACACTAAGTCGTCATGGATTAAAATCCTGCAGGGTACGCAAGGTCTCCTACTCACGCCAGCATATGTCCAGGTCTGTTTGAAGTTCACTTATGACCATCTGGATGATCCAGATGAGGCATAGGGTAAGTTTGTGTGGTAAGATGAGACAAAATAGAACTTTTGGTATCTACTCCACTCGCTGTGTTTGGAGGAATAAGTAAGATGATTACAACCCCAAGAACACCATCCCAATCATGAAGCATGATGGGGGAAGCATCTAACTTTTGAGTGTTTTACTGCAAAGGGGTCAGGATGACTACACCGTATTGAAGGATGGATGGGGCCATGTATCATGAGATTTTAGCCAGGAACCTCCTTCCCTCAGTAAGAGCGTTGAGAATGGGTCCTAGCTGAGTCTTACAGCTTGACAGTGACCCAAAACATTATTTTAAACCAGTAGTGGCCATTACAAATGACCTTGTACTCACGGAAGTGCTCACCTTTTCTCCTCCGGGCAATCATTCTTCCAGATGTCCCATACAGTTTGAATGGGCTTCATCAGAGATAATAACTTTACCCCAGTAAACTCTGCAGTCCAATCCTCATACTTCCAGCAAAGTTATTTTGTCTATTGAAGCACCCTACGTTTTGGATACATGGCCAGAAAATGTTAGTGCCTCTGTTCAAATGTCGACTATGCCAAACTTGAAAGATAGAGCCCAAGTAAATGACACACAATAGTTGGCAATGGCCCTACAGAAAAGTCTCAACTGAGAAAATACTAAAAAAGGGAAAGTATAACATAGGTTCTAAAGGATTGCTGATATAAATGAAGCCCTCAGAAACTGCAGAGTGGATGACCAGGTATTGCATCTAGTGGGGGGGGACCCTCAGTAAAAATTGGTAATATAGCCTGAACGGTTGGGTATGTGTGCTAGAACTGGTGCCACGCTGTAAGTGCAACACATACATTCAAAGAGCCGATGTGAAGAAGGGGTGCACTATCCCTGCTTCCCGGTCCTACTGCATACCTTCCTATTAGTGGAGGTTGGCACCCTAACATGGCGAAAGATGGTGCCCCCGCTCGTGTGTCGGCTGTGCCTAGACTCCTAATGGATGCTCTACGATAAGACATACAGATGGAAACAGAGGACCGGTATAGGCCTATATCTGCAGATGTCAGTCTTTGGAGCCAGTATGCAGCACACAGTATGCAATAAAGGTGTTGCAAAAGGGAAGTGATGGTTTGTAAGATAAAGACACAGGGAATAGTCACAGGCACACCTTAACACACCACCATGGACCCCAGTATCAGAAAAAATGCAATTCTGCCAGCCAAACGATCGGACACCTGGCTATAGTGTATGGGGGCTTTAGGCAATTTCTTTGTCCCGCTGGCAGACATTCAGACAACTGTATTTTTAGTCCAGCACACTGACCTTTTAACCCCTTCAAGTCGCGGCCCTTTTTCATTTTTACGTTTTCGTTTTTCACTTCCCTCCTTCCCTGAGCCATAACTTTTTTATTTTTCCGTAAATATGGTCATGTGAGGGCTTATTTTTTGTGGGACAAGTTGTACTTTTGAACGACACCATTGGTTTTACCATGTCTTTTACTAGAAAACGGGAAAAAAATTCCAAGTGCGGTGAAATTGCAAAAAAAGTGCAATCCCACACTTGTTTTTTGTTTGGCTTTTTTGCTAGGTTCACTAAATGCTAAAACTAACCTGCCATTATGATTCTCTAGGTCATTACGAGTTCATAGACACCTAACATGACTAGGTTATTTTTTATCTAAATGGTGAAAAAAAATTCCAAACTTTGCTAAAAAAAAAAAAAAGTGCCATTTTCCGATACCCGTAGCGTCTCCATTTTTCGTGATCTGGGGTCGGGTGAGGGCTTATTTTTTGTGTGCCGAGCTGATGTTTTTAATGATACCATTTTTGCGCAGATACGTTCTTTTGATCGCCCGTTATTGCATTTTAATGCAATGTCACGGCGACCAAAAAAAACGTAATTCTGGCGTTTCGGATTTTTTTCTCGCTACGCCGTTTAGCGATCAGGTTAATGCTTTTTGTTAATTGATAGATCGGGCGATTCTGAACACGGCGATACCAAATACGTGTAGGTTTGGTTTTTTTTTTATTGTTTTATTTAGGATGGGGCGAAAGGGGGGTGATTTAAACTTTTGTATTTTTTTATATTTTTTTCATATTTTTAAAAACGTTTTTTTTTACTTGTGCCATGCTTCAATAGCCTCCATGGGAGGCTAGAAGCTGGCATAGCCTGATCGGCTCTGCTACATAGCAGCGATCATCAGATCGCTGCTATGTAGCAGAAATGCAGGTGTGCTGTGAGCGCCGACCACAGGGGGGCGCTCACAGCAGACCTGCATCAGTAACCATAGAGGTCTCAAGGACCTCTATGGTTACCTTCCTGATGAATCGCCGACCCCCGATCATGTGACGGGGGTCGGCGATGACGTCATATCCGGCCGCCCGGCCGGATGCGGTAGTTAAATGCCGCTTTCTGTGTTTGACAGCGGCATTTAACAGGTTAATAGCGGCGGGTGAATAGCGATTTCACCCGCCGCTATTGCGCGCACATGTCAGCTGTACAAAACAGCTGACATGTCACGACTTTGATGTGGGCTCACCGCCGAAGCCCACATCAAAGGGGGATTCATGGCATGCGCAGTACTAGTACGGCGCATGTCGTGAAGGGGTTAATGTTTTTATATCAAGTCTGATAAATTAAAGATGACAACATCTACATGACTACATCACCAGAATCGCATCAGTACAGTAAATCACTAGAACCACCGTCAATACAGTAATACATCACCAGAACCAGTGTCATACAGTAATATAGCACCACAACCATGGTCAGTGCATTAACCCCTTAATGACTGCCAATACGTCTTTTTCCTGACCTGAGATATTAGAGACTAGCATTCCCATACAGGTGGTAATCCAGCAGCTGTCGGCTGTCCACTATAGCTGACAACTTGCTGTATCAGCCACGATCAGTGTTGGCACCGTCCATATCTGTTTAACCCCTTGGATGCTGCTGTCAATAGTGACTACATCATATAAATGGTTAATAGAGTGTGGGGGCTTCCTATTTAACCACACTGGTGCCCTCAGATCTTGATTTTGTGGTCCTGATGTTTGCCATGGCAATCATGACCAAATAGCGGCCATAGGGCCTGCCAGCTGTAGTAACCTGTTCAGAAGTCAGCGACATTTAGGTTGTAAAAATACACTTTTTCTTTTCTGTCATGCCACTTTGCATTATTTCCTAAGTCACCTGAAGAGTAAATGATCTACCTGACAGAAGTTTTCAATATTTCAAGAGGTGCTGTTTTTAAAATGGTATCAATTTTGGGGAGGGTTCCAATATATAAGACCCCCAAAGCCAAATCTGGATAGGTCCCTAAAAAATATTTTGTAAAATTCCTTGGAAAAAGAAAAATATTTAGAATTGAGAGTCCTCAGTGGTTGATACCTTTTAATGGCTAACTGAAAAGATGGTAACAAATTGCAATCTTTCGAGACTACACAGGTCTCTTCATCAGGCAAAGACTAAAACAAATTCTGAAGAATCACATATTTATGCACAACATAGTATAGGAAAAAAAAAAAAAAAAGAGGGGAAAAAAAACCATGGATAAGCCAGGTGACATGAAGCAGAATTACCATGGGTGATAAACAGTTACGTCCATAAATATTGGGCCAATTCTTAGATAAGGATTGTTTTATTGTCCTGTGATTAGGGTCTCTGTTGTAATGACCCTTCATGGTCTGAGGGGCAAGTTCCTTAGTTGATGTAAAAAAAATATTTAGAATTGAGAGTCCTCAGTGGTTGATACCTTTTAATTAGCCATTAAAAGGTATCAACCACTGAGGACTCTCAATTCTAAATATTTTTCTATCCACTAGCTAACACGGTACCAAGATATATTTCTTTCCTGTATCAAATTAGTTGATGTAAAAAGACATAAATCCATGTGACACATTCATTCCTGCATTAAGAGTGTCAACGGTCGTCATCAGTTTATATTCCCAGACTCTCCTGTCTTTCTGCGATTTGAAGTTTCCTTTCAATACAAGTAATTTCATGTCCATAATGTTATGATTTGGGATTTCGCAGAAAGACAGGAGAGTCTGGGAATATAAACTGATGACGACCTTTGACACTCTTAATGCAGGAATGAATGTGTCACATGGATTTATGTCTTTTTACATCAACTAAGGAACTTGCCCCTCAGACCATGAAGGGTCATTACAACAGAGACCCTAATCACAGGACAATAAAACAATCCTTATCTAAGAATTGGCCCAATATTTATGGACGTAACTGTTTATCACCCATGATAATTCTGCTTCATGTCACCTGGCTTATCCATGATTTTTTTTCCCTCTTTTTTTTTTTTTTTTCCTATACTATGTTGTGCATAAATATGTGATTCTTCAGAATTTGTTTTAGTCTGATGAAGAGACCTGTGTAGTCTCGAAAGCTTGCAATTTGTTACCATCTTTTCAGTTAGCCATTAAAAGGTATCAACCACTAAGGACTCTCAATTCTAAATATTTTTTTATCCACTGGCTAACACGGTACCAAGATATATTTCTTTCCTGTTGGAAAAAGAAAAAATTGCAGCTACATTTTTAAACCTCCTAAAATGGCTAGCAAAATAACATTTTACAAATGGTGCTGATGTAAAGCATATGGGAAATGTTATTTATTAATGTTTTTCTGTGGTATGATGGTCTGGATTAAAGGAATAATCATTCAAAGTTTGAAAATTGCTATTTTTTGCAGTTTTGTCAAATTTCTGATATTTTTTATAAATAAACACAAAACATATCGACCTAAATTTACCATTATCATAAAGTATAATGTGTCAAGAAAAACAATCTCAAAATCACTGGGATATGTTGAAGTGTTAAAGAGTTATTACCACATAAAGTGACAGTGGTCAGATTTAAAAAATTTGTCCCGGTCACTAAGGGATTAAAACATTACCAGAACTCCAGTCAATACAGTAATTTATCACCACAACCACCGTCAGTATAGTAATACATCACCAGAACCTCCATCAGTACATGAATACTTTGCCAAGCAAAGCATATAAAAGAGAAAAGGAACATGTGGTATTATCTGCTAAATATTGAACTGATCATGCATCAGCTATAACCATGTGCTCAACCAAGATGAAGACATTAGCTTTAAAAAAATTAAATTGGTGGCACTCACCTGTTAAGTTTAAAAGTCCAAGATTTATTCATGTCACTAAAAAGTCTGGCAAGGGAGAGAGTGGCTATTGTAGCAGACTGCCAAAGAAGCCCAACCTTGCCAGCACTGCCACAGCATTTAATTTTCATTGTTTTCGCTGTAACTGACTGAGGGACATCCAAGGCACCCAGATATGGCACACAGGCTACGCTTAACCCACTTTCTGTATAGGTCATATTATGCTGACATCTTGTGGCCAGTTTGGGTTACTACACAGTGTATTTTATATTCCCTGGCTCCACATATATTTTCAATAGTGCAGTATATATTGACACCTTTTTATTTTTTTCACATGTCCAGTATGGATTCCCTTTGAAAGGCTTTGGTAAAGTGATTCTGTCTGGCCTGCACGTCGTTATCATACCTTTTTGTGCTTTAAGAGCCAAGGATCCATTTGTAGACCCCCTACTACTAGGGATGTGGTTATTTGCGTCACGGATTATGTCTGTTCATCCATGCAAGCGATAATAATTTAATCCAAATTATTACCTGACCAGATTGCATAGGAGTTTTTCTGCAGACCTCCATCAGGTACAGACAGGGCTGCCACTAGAAATTTCGGGGCCCCATACTGGCAATTTTTTGGGGGCCCCTTGAGACTCCGCCCAGGCTCCACCCCAGCCCCGCCTCCACGCTCCACCCCTCGAACTGTCCACAGTCCCACCACTCTCTTGGAAAAACTCCACTTCTCACCTACCACACATTAACAGTTCCCATCACTAGATCACACATATAACCGGCAGCTTTTGTTTTGGCCAAAAGATTTTTTAAGCCGCCACCATAACACAGTAGAAACTTTTGGCCGGGCCCTACTCTAATGTAACCTATTAAATATTTGATAAATCTGCAATGCAATTTAGGTATATTTTTATTTATTTTTCAATTTTTAAAATGACCAATAATATCACATACAAGGAACAAATACCGCTACACCATGTCTAGACCACATATTACCACCAGTGACCGAATAATATCACATACAAAGAACAAATACCACCGCATCATGACCAGACCACATATTACCACCAGTGACCGAATAATATCACATACAAAGGAACAAATGCCACCACACCATGACCAGGCCACATATTACCACCATAAAGTGACCAAATAGCACATTCAAGGGACAAATACCGCAACACCATGTCCAAAACACATATTACCACCACATGGAGACCGAATATTACAATACTGATCAGTAATAAAAAAAAAAAAAACACAATACTATCACCATAAGTGCCATTACACACAGGAGATCTGTACTTAGTATGCAGTGTCTGTGTACAGGTAATACAGTGAGCGCTGGTGACACTATACACAGGATCTCTGTATATAGTATACAGTGTATAGTGTCAGTGTATAGGTAACACACTGACTCACCAGTGACGTCTCTATGTGAAGTCCTTCATCTTTCATCCAGCACAGACCGCCATCACTTCTTCCAGCCAGGGCTTGTCTCTGCAGGAAATAACACAGTTATCTCGAGCTCTGCTTGCAGAACACATTACTTAATTTTTCCCATCACTCTACACAGTAACAGGACCGTCCCCCCATTTAAAACCGTATACTCAAAAAATAAAATAAATACATCACTGCAGTAGTAATATCCCTTAATTAGCCCCTATGGTAATAATATTCCCCATCCTGGCCCCTGTGTGTCTCATTTTTGGCTCCAGCCATATGTTCTCGCATCCTGCCCTTATGAGTATCCATCCTGCCCCGTATGATCTCTCCATCTTGCCCCATCTGTCTCCATCGTATCCATCCTGCCCCATGATCCTGCACGATCTGTCTCCAATCCTGCCCCAGTGTCTCCAATCATGCCCCCTTGTCTTTCATTCCGCCTGGTATCATGCCCCGTATCTCCATTCTGCCCTGTGTCTCCAATAATGCCCGTATCTCCATTCTGCCACCTATGTCACCAGTCCTGCCCCCAGTGTGTCCACCATTCTGCCCCCAGTGTCTCCACCATTCTGCCCCAGCGTGCCCAGCATCTCTGCCCCAGTGTGTCCAGCATCTCTGCCCCAGTGTGTCCAGCATCTCTGCCCCAGTGTGTCCAGCATCTCTGCCCCAGTGTGTCCAGCATTTTTGCCCCAGTGTGTCCAGCATTTCTGCCCCCAGTGTCTCCAGCATTTCTGCCCCCAATGTCTCCAGCATTTCTGCCCCCAGTGTGTCCAGCATTTCTGCCCCCAGTGTGTCCTGCATCTCTGCCCCAGTGTGTCCAGCATCTCTGCCCCCAGTATCCAGCATTCTGCCCCCAGTGTTTCCAGCATTCTGCCCCCAGTGTGTCCAGTTTCTCTGCCCTAGTGTCTCCAGCATATCTGCCCCCAGTGTGTCCAGCATTTCTGCCCCGAGTGTGTCCAGCATTTCTGCCCCAAGTGTCTCCAGCATTTCTGCCTCCAGTGTCTCAAGCATTATGCCACAGTGTCTCCAGCATTACTGCCCCCAGTGTCTCCACCATTCTGCTTCAGCGTGTCCAGCATCTCTGCCCCCAGCGTGTCCAGCAATCTGACCTCAGTGTCTCCAGCATTTCTGCCCCCAGTGTCTCCAGTAGTTCTGCCCCCAGCGTGTCCAGCATTCTGCCCCCAGTGTCTCCAGCATTTCTGCCCCCAGTGTCTCCAATATTTCTACTCCCAGTGTGTCCTGCTTCTCTGCCCCAGTGTGTCCAGCATCTCTGCCCCCAGTGTGTCCAGCATCTCTGCCCCCAGTGTGTCCAGCATCTCTGCCCCAGTGTGTCCAGCATCTCTACCCAAGTGTGTCCAGCATCTCTACCCCAGTGTGTCCAGAATTCTGCCCCAGTGTGTCCAGCATCTCTGCCCCCAGTGTGTCTAGCATCTCTGCCCCCAGTGTGTCCAGCATCTCTGCCCCCAGTGTGTCCAGCATCTCTGCCCCCAGTGTGTCCAGCATCTCTGCCCCCAGTGTGTCCAGCATCTCTGCCCCAGTGTGTCCAGCATCTCTGCCCCAGTGTGTCCAACATCTCTGCCCCAGTGTGTCCAGCATTCTGCCCCAGTGTGCCCAGCATCTCTGCCCCAGCCTCTCCAGCATTCTGCCCCCAGTGTCTCCAGCATTCTGCCCCCAGTGTGTCCACCATTCTGCCCCAGCATGTCCAGCATCTCTGCCTCCAGCGTGTCCAGCATTCTGCCCCCAGTGTGTCCAGCATCTCTGCCCCCAGTGTTTCCAGCATTCTGCCCCGTGTCTCCAGCAGTCTGCCCCAGTGTGTCCAGTAGTCTGCCCCAGTGTGTCCAGCATCTCTACCCCCAGTGTGTCCAGCATCTCTGCCCCAGTGTGTCCAGCATCTCTGCCCCAGTGTGTCCAGCATTCTGCCCCAGTGTGCCCAGCATCTCTGCCCCCAGCCTCTCCAGCATCTCTGCCCCCAGTGTGTCCAGCATTCTTCCCCCAGTGTCTCCAGCATTCTGCCCCCAGTGTGTCCACCATTCTGCCCCAGCATGTCCAGCATCTCTGCCTCCAGCTTGTCCAGCATTCTACCCCCAGTGTGTCCTGCATCTCTGCCCCCAGTGTCTCCAGCATTTTGCCCCATGTCTCCAGCAGTCTGCCCCAGTGTGTCCAGTAGTCTGCCCCAGTGTGTCCAGCATCTCTTCCCCCAGTGTGTCCAGTATCTCTGCCCCAGTGTGTCCAGCATCTCTGCCCCCAGTGTGTCCAGCATCTCTGCCCTCAGTGTCTCCAGCATTTCTGCCCCCAGTGTGTCCACCATTCTGCCCCAGCATCTCTGCCCCCAGTGTGTCCAGCATTCTGCCCCAAGTGTCTCCAGCATTTCTGCCTGCAGCGTGTCCAGCATTCTGCCCCAGTGTGTCCAGCATCTCTCTCCCCAGTGTGTCCAGCAATCTGACCTCAGTGTCTCCAGCATTTCTGCCCCCAGTGTCTCCAGTAGTTCTGCCCCCAGCGTGTCCAGCATTCTGCCCCCAGTGTCTCCAGCATTTCTGCCCCCAGTGTCTCCAATATTTCTACTCCCAGTGTGTCCTGCTTCTCTGCCCCAGTGTGTCCAGCATCTCTGCCCCCAGTGTGTCCAGCATCTCTGCCCCCAGTGTGTCCAGCATCTCTGCCCCAGTGTGTCCAGCATCTCTACCCAAGTGTGTCCAGCATCTCTACCCCAGTGTGTCCAGAATTCTGCCCCAGTGTGTCCAGCATCTCTGCCCCCAGTGTGTCTAGCATCTCTGCCCCCAGTGTGTCCAGCATCTCTGCCCCCAGTGTGTCCAGCATCTCTGCCCCCAGTGTGTCCAGCATCTCTGCCCCCAGTGTGTCCAGCATCTCTGCCCCAGTGTGTCCAGCATCTCTGCCCCAGTGTGTCCAGCATCTCTGCCCCAGTGTGTCCAGCATTCTGCCCCAGTGTGCCCAGCATCTCTGCCCCAGCCTCTCCAGCATTCTGCCCCCAGTGTCTCCAGCATTCTGCCCCCAGTGTGTCCACCATTCTGCCCCAGCATGTCCAGCATCTCTGCCTCCAGCGTGTCCAGCATTCTGCCCCCAGTGTGTCCAGCATCTCTGCCCCCAGTGTTTCCAGCATTCTGCCCCGTGTCTCCAGCAGTCTGCCCCAGTGTGTCCAGTAGTCTGCCCCAGTGTGTCCAGCATCTCTACCCCCAGTGTGTCCAGCATCTCTGCCCCAGTGTGTCCAGCATCTCTGCCCCAGTGTGTCCAGCATTCTGCCCCAGTGTGCCCAGCATCTCTGCCCCCAGCCTCTCCAGCATCTCTGCCCCCAGTGTGTCCAGCATTCTTCCCCCAGTGTCTCCAGCATTGTGCCCCCAGTGTGTCCACCATTCTGCCCCAGCATGTCCAGCATCTCTGCCTCCAGCTTGTCCAGCATTCTATCCCCAGTGTGTCCTGCATCTCTGCCCCCAGTGTCTCCAGCATTTTGCCCCATGTCTCCAGCAGTCTGCCCCAGTGTGTCCAGTAGTCTGCCCCAGTGTGTCCAGCATCTCTTCCCCCAGTGTGTCCAGTATCTCTGCCCCAGTGTGTCCAGCATCTCTGCCCCCAGTGTGTCCAGCATCTCTGCCCCCAGTGTGTCCAGCATCTCTGCCCTCAGTGTCTCCAGCATTTCTGCCCCCAGTGTGTCCACCATTCTGCCCCAGCATCTCTGCCCCCAGTGTGTCCAGCATTCTGCCCCAAGTGTCTCCAGCATTTCTGCCTGCAGCGTGTCCAGCATTCTGCCCCAGTGTGTCCAGCATCTCTCTCCCCAGTGTGTCCAGCATCTCTGCCCCCAGTGTGTCCAGCATCTCTGCCCCCAGTGTGTCCAGCATCTCTGCCCTCAGTGTGTCCAGCATCTCTGCCCCCAGTGTGTCCAGCATCTCTGCCCCCAGTGTGTGCAGCATCTCTGCCCCAGTGTGTGCAGCATCTCTGCCCCAGTGTGTCCAGCATCTCTGCCCCAGTGTGTCCAGCATTCTTCCCCAGTGTGCCCAGCATCTCTGCCCCCAGCCTCTCCAGCATCTCTGCCCCCCAGTGTGTCCAGCATTCTGCCCCCAGTGTGTCCACCATTCTGCCCCAGCATGTCCAGCATCTCTGCCTCCAGCGTGTCCAGCATTCTGCCCCCAGTGTGTCCAGCATCTCTGCCCCCAGTGTCTCCAGCATTCTGCCCTGTGTCTCCAGCAGTCTGCCCCAGTGTGTCCAGTAGTCTGCCCCAGTGTGTCCAGCATTTTTGCCCCAGTGTGTCCAGCATTTCTGCCCCCAGTGTCTCCAGCATTTCTGCCCCCAATGTCTCCAGCATTTCTGCCCCCAGTGTGTCCAGCATCTCTGCCCTCAGTGTCTCCAGCATTTCTGCCCCCAGTGTCTCCAGCATTTCTGCCCCCAGTGTGTCCACCATTCTGCCCCAGCATGTCCAGCATCTCTGCCCCCAGTGTGTCCAGCATTTCTGCCCCCATTGTCTCCAGCATTTCTGCCTGCAGCGTGTCCAGCATTCTGCCCCCAGTGTGTCCAGCATCTCTGCCCCCAGCGTGTCCAGCATCTCTGCCCCCAGGGTGTCCAGCATCTCTGCCCCCAGTGTGTCCAGCATCTCTGCCCCCAGTGTGTCCAGCATCTCTGCCCCCAGTGTGTCCAGCATCTCTGCCCCCAGTGTGTCCAGCATCTCTCCCCAGTGTGTCCAGCATCTCTGCCCCCAGTGTGTCCAGCATCTCTGCCCCCAGTGTGTCCAGCATCTCTGCCCCCAGTGTGTCCAACATCTCTGCCCCCAGTGTGTCCAGCATCTCTGCCCCAAGTGTGTGCAGCATCTCTGCCCCAGTGTGTCCAGCATCTCTGCCCCAGTGTGTCCAGCATTCTTCCCCAGTGTGCCCAGCATCTCTGCCCCCAGCCTCTCCAGCATCTCTGCCCCCCAGTGTGTCCAGCATTCTGCCCCCAGTGTGTCCACCATTCTGCCCCAGCATGTCCAGCATCTCTGCCTCCAGCGTGTCCAGCATTCTGCCCCCAGTGTGTCCAGCATCTCTGCCCCCAGTGTCTCCAGCATTCTGCCCTGTGTCTCCAGCAGTCTGCCCCAGTGTGTCCAGTAGTCTGCCCCAGTGTGTCCAGCATTTTTGCCCCAGTGTGTCCAGCATTTCTGCCCCCAGTGTCTCCAGCATTTCTGCCCCCAATGTCTCCAGCATTTCTGCCCCCAGTGTGTCCAGCATCTCTGCCCCCAGTGTCTCCAGCATTTCTTCCCCCAGTGTGTCCAGCATTTCTGCCCCAGTGTGTCCACCATTCTGCCCCAGCATGTCCAGCATCTCTGCCCTTAGTGTGCCCAGCATTCTGCCCCCAGTGTCTCCAGCATTTCTGCCCCCATTGTCTCCAGCATTTCTGCCTGCAGCGTGTCCAGCATTCTGCCCCCAGTGTGTCCAGCATCTCTGCCCCCAGTGTCTCCAGCATTCTGCCCCGTGTCTCCAGCAGTCTGCCCCAGTGTGTCCAGCATCTGTGCCCCCAGTGTGTCCAGCATCTCTGCCCCCAGTCTGTCCAGCATCTCTGCCCCCAGTGTCTCCAGCATTTCTGCCCCCAGTGTTTCCAGCATTCTGCCCCAGTGTCTCCAGCATTTCTGCCCCCAGTGTGTCCACCATTCTGCCCCAGCATGTCCAGCATCTCTGCCCCCAGTGTGTCCAGCATTCTGCCCCCAGTGTCTCCAGCATTTCTGCCTCCAGCGTGTCCAGCATTCTGCCCCCAGTGTCTCCAGCATTTCTGCCCCCAGTGTCTCCAGCATTTCTGCCCCCAATGTCTCCAGCATTTCTGCCCCCAGTGTGTCCAGCATCTCTGCCCCCAGTGTCTCCAGCATTTCTGCCCCCAGTGTCTCCAGCATTCTGCCCCAGTGTCTCCAGCATTTCTGCCCCCAGTGTCTCCACAATTCTGCCCCCCGTGTCTCCACCATTCTGCCCCAGCATGTCCAGCATCTCTGCCCCCAGCGTGTCCAACATTCTGCCTCCAGTGTCTCCAGCATTTCTGCCCCCAGTGTCTCCAGCATTTCTGCCCTCAGAGTGTCCAGCATCTCTGCCCCCAGTGTGTCCAGCATTCCTGCCCCCAGTGTCTCCAGCATTTCTGCCCCAGTTTCTCCAGTATTTCTGCCCGCAGCGTCTCCAGCATCTCTGCCCCCAGCGTCTCCAGCATCTCTGCCCCAGCGTCTCCAGCATCTCTGCCCCCAGCGTCTCCAGCATCTCTGCCCCCAGCGTCTCCAGCATCTCTGCCCCCAGCGTCTCCAGCATTCTGCCAACAGTGTGTCCAGCATTCTGCCCCTAGTTTGTCCAGCATTTCTGCCCCTAGTGTGTCCAAAACAATTACGTCAGACGCCGGCGAAGTGCACGCTGCGGCTCACGTCAGCTGCCAGCCTCCGATTGGCTGGCGGCTGTTAACTATTGACGTGCGGGCGCGGGCCCGCACTCGCACATCAATAGCGTTAAACTGCCGCAGTGGCGGTAGGGGCCCGGTGAGCAGATGAGACGGGGCCCGAAGCAGGCCCCCTCTGCCCACTGTGCCCCATATGCTAGTCAGGGCAGTAATGCCCTGATGGCGGCCCTGGGTACAGAGATGGTAGTGGTGGATGAGGTGCATTAGTCTTCCTCTAAAGAGAACAAATTAAAAAAGATGAATATGTTTGACATGGAAAAAAATCCTTGGCTCCCTAGGCAATCAGGAGAGATAACTAGGTAACCATGCAAAGGGATGAAACATTCTGCACTTTCGAGAGCCTGGGACTTTCTATGTAGATGCATCTCAAAAATAAATATCCTGTCTTCAGTGAAAAGGTTCAATTTAACGTATTCTCCTGAGAATGACAAAATGTTGGTTGGCTATATCCCCAAAGTGTGGACATGGCTGTTTCAAAGCTATCAAGACAGCTTCAACCTTCACTATCCTATTGTGTGCTTAGGTGCTCCTACAGTGGCATATAAAAGTTTGGGCACCCATGTTATTGTGAACGGTTAAGCAAGTTGAAGATAAAATGATCTCTAAAAATGTATTGACAAAGCTGAAAAGGCAGATGCGAGCAGTTGCACCAGCTTTGTCAGGAGGAATGGGCCCAAATTTAGACCAACTCTTGTGGGAAGCTTGTGGAAGAATATTCCAAACGTTTGACCCAAGTCATTCAGTTTAAGGAAATGTATGTAAACGTTTGACTTTGCAGTATGTAATAAAAAATGCCTTAGAACATTCTCTCTCTCTCTCATTATTCTGGCATTTGACAAATATTAATAATTATGGTAATCCTATTTGACCTAAAACGGGAAAGGTTTATTCTGATTTCATGTCAGACACTGAGAAAAACATGCATATGTATCTTTTTATATAGTGTACTAGCTGAAGAGCCCGGCGTTGCCTGGGCATAGTAAATATCTGTGGCTAGTTATAGCACCTCACGTCTCTTATTTTCCCATCATGCCTCTAATTTTCTCCCTAACACCTCTCATTTTCTCCCTTACACCTTTCATTTTCCCCCCTCACTCCTCTTATTTTCCCCCTCACTCCTGTCATTCCCCCCTAACACTTGTCATTTCGACCTCACAGCTGTCAATTACCAATCACTCCACTATTTTCCCTCACTCCTCTAATTTTGCACTCACACCTTTTCATTTTCACCTCACACCCCTCATTTTCACCTCAGTATATACATGTTTGTCATCTCCCTTATATAAAGTATACACCTGTATGTCTTCTCTTGTATATAGTATATACCTGTATGTCATCTCCCCTGTAAATACTATATACCTGCTGTATGTCATCTCCTCCTGTATATTGTATATACCCATGTGTCATCTCCTCCTGTATATAGTATATACCTGTATGTCATCTCTTCTGTATATACTATATACCTGTATGTCATCTCCTCCTATATATAGTATATACCTGTATGTCATCTCCTGTATATAGTATATACCTGTATGTCATCTCCTCTGTATATAGCATATATCTGCTGTATGTCATCTCCTCCTCTATATACCTATGTGTCATCTCCTCTTTTACATAGTATATACTTGTATGTCCTCCTGTATATAGTACATATGTGTGTCATCTCCTCCTGTATATAGTATGTACCTGTAAGTCATCTCCTCCTGTATATAGTATATACCTGTGTATCATCTGCTCCTGTATATAGTATATACCTGTGTCATCTCCTCCTGTATATAGTATATACCTGTATGTCATCTCCTCCTGTATATAGTATTTACCTGTGTGTCATCTCCACTGTATATAGTGTATACCTGTGTGGCATCGCCCCTGTATATAGTATGTACCTGTATGTCATCTCCCCTGTATATAGTATATACCAGGTTGTCATCTCCTCCTGTATATAGTATATACCTATATGTCATCTCCTCCTGTAAATAGTATATACAGTGGGGCAAAAAAGTATTTAGTCAGTCAGCAATAGTGCAAGTTCCACCACTTAAAAAGATGAGAGGCGTCTGTAATTTACATCATAGGTAGACCTCAACTATGGGAGACAAACTGAGAAAAAAAAATCCAGAAAATCACATTGTCTGTTTTTTTAACATTTTATTTGCATATTATGGTGGAAAATAAGTATTTGGTCAGAAACAAAATTTCATCTCAATACTTTGTAATATATCCTTTGTTGGCAATGACAGAGGTCAAACGTTTTCTGTATGTCTTCACAAGGTTGCCACACACTGTTGTTGGTATGTTGGCCCATTCCTCCCTGCAGATCTCCTCTAGAGCAGTGATGTTTTTGGCTTTTCGCTTGGCAACACGGACTTTCAACTCCCTCCAAAGGTTTTCTATAGGGTTGAGATCTGGAGACTGGCTAGGCCACTCCAGGACCTTGAAATGCTTCTTACGAAGCCACTCCTTCGTTGCCCTGGCGGTGTGCTTTGGATCATTGTCATGTTGAAAGACCCAGCCACATTTCATCTTCAATGCCCTTGCTGATGGAAGGAGGTTTGCACTCAAAATCTCACGATACATGGCCCCATTCATTCTTTCATGTACCCGGATCAGTCGTCCTGGCCCCTTTGCAGAGAAACAGCCCCAAAGCATGATGTTTCCACCACCATGCTTTACAGTAGGTATGGTGTTTGATGGATGCAACTCAGTATTCTTTTTCCTCCAAACACGACAAGTTGTGTTTCTACCAAACAGTTCCAGTTTGGTTTCATCAGACCATAGGACATTCTCCCAAAACTCCTCTGGATCATCCAAATGCTCTCTAGCAAACTTCAGACGGGCCCGGACATGTACTGGCTTAAGCAGTGGGACACGTCTGGCACTGCAGGATCTGAGTCCATGGTGGCGTAGTGTGTTACTTATGGTAGGCCTTGTTACATTGGTCCCAGCTCTCTGCAGTTCATTCACTAGGTCCCCCCGCACGGTTCTGGGATTTTTGCTCACCGTTCTTGTGATCATTCTGACCCCACAGGGTGGGATTTTGCATGGAGCTCCAGATCGAGGGAGATTATTAGTGGTCTTGTATGTCTTCCATTTTCTAATTATTGCTCCCACTGTTGATTTCTTCACTCCAAGCTGGTTGGGTATTGCAGATTCAGTCTTCCCAGCCTGGTGCAGGGCTGCAATTTTGTTTCTGGTGTCCTTTGACAGGTCTTTGGTCTTCACCATAGTGGAGTTTGGAGTCAGACTGTTTGAGGGTGTGCACAGGTGTCTTTTTATACTGATAACAAGTTTAAACAGGTGCCATTACTACAGGTAATGAGTGGAGGAAAGAGGAGACTCTTAAAGAAGAAGTTACAGGTCTGTGAGAGCCAGAAATCTTGATTGTTTGTTTCTGACCAAATACTTATTTTCCACCATAAAATGCAAAAAAATGATAAAAAAAACAGACAATGTGATTTTCTGGATTTTTTTTTCTCAGTTTGTCTCCCATAGTTGAGGTCTACCTATGATGTAAATTACAGATGCCTCTCATCTTTTTAAGTGGTGGAACTTGCACTATTGCTGACTGACTAAATACTTTTTTGCCCCACTGTACCTGTGTGTCATCTCCTCCTGTATATAGTATATACCTGTGTTTGATCTCCCCTGTATATCTATATATATAATTGTCTAAGGGTTTTTCCATCTGTCTGTCTGTCTTTCTGTCTGTCTGTCTGTCTGTCCTGGAAATCCCACGTCTCTGATTGGTCGAGGCCTGGTGGCCTCGACCAATCAGCGACGGGCACAGTATCAACGTAGAAATCCCGCGTCTCTGATCAGCGATGGGCACAGCGACGATGTTGTCATAAAGGACGTAAAAATCCCACGTTTCTGATTCAGCGACGGGCACAGTATCGACGTAGATGTCATCATGGTTGCCATGGCGACGATGATGTCATAAAGGTTGCCTCGACCAATCAGCGACGGGCACAGTCTGCCGCGAATTCTGGAATCATCATTGTCCATATACTACGGGGACATGCATATTCTAGAATACCCGATGCATTAGAATCGGGCCACAATCTAGTAGTATATATGTGTGTGTCATCTCCTCCTGTATATAGTATATACCTGTGTCTCATCTCCTCCTGTATATAGTATATACCTGTGTGTCATCTCCTCCTGTATATAGTATATACCTGTATGTCATCTCCTCCTGTATATACGTGTGTCATCTCGTCCAGTATATAGTATGTACCTGTGTGTCATCTTCTATATATAGTATATACCTGTGTGTCATCTGCTCCTGTATATAGTATATACCTGTGTGTCATCTCCTCCCGTATATAGTATATACCTGTGTGTCATCTCCTCCTGTATATAGTATACTAGATTGTGGCCCGATTCTAACGCATCGGGTATTCTAGAATATGCATGTCCCCGTAGTATATGAACAATGATGATTCCAGAATTCGCGGCAGACTGTGCCCGTCGCTGATTGGTCGAGGCAACATTTATGACATCATCGTCACCATGGCAACCATTATGACCTCTACGTCGATACTGTGCCTGTCGCTGAATCAGAAACGTGAGATGTCTACGTCCTTTATGAAATCATCGTCGCTGTGCCCGTTGCTGATTGGTCGAGGCCTGGCCGCCTCGACCAATCAGAGACGCGAGATTTCCAGGACAGACAGACAGAAAGACAGACAGACAGAAAGACAGACAGACGGAAAAACCCTTAGGCAATTATATATATAAATACCTGTGTGTCATCTCTCCTGTATATAGTATATACCTGTGTGTCATCTCCTCCTGTATATAGTATACTAGATTGTGGCCCGATTCTAACGCATCGGATATTCTAGAATATGCATGTCCCCGTAGTATATGGACAATGATCATTCCAGAATTCGCGGCAGACTGTGCCCGTCGCTGATTGGTCGAGGCAACCTTTATGACATCATCGTCGCCATGGCAACCATTATGATATCTACGTCGATACTGTGCCTGTTGCTGATTGGTCGAGGCCTGGCGGCCTCGACCAATCAGAGACACGGGATTTCTACGTCAATACTGTGCCCGTCGCTGATTGGTCGATTCCTGGCGGCCTCGACCAATCAGAGACGCAGGATTTCCAGGACAGACAGACAGACAGACAGAAAGACAGACAGACAGACCGAAAAACCCTTAGACAATTATATATATAGATATCTGTGTGTCATCTCCTCCTGTATTAGACCGCGTTCACACGTTATTTGGTCAGTATTTTTACCTCAGTATTTGTAAGCTAAATTGGCAGCCTGATAAATCCCCAGCCAACAGGAAGCCCTCCCCCCTAGCAGTATATATTAGCTCACACATACACATAATAGACAGGTCAAGCTTGAGGAGGCTAATTTGCATATTCCAGGTGCCTTCTGGGAAAAGCGAAGAGTCTCCCTAAGCTAGAAGATCGTTGGGTACAGCCGGGACCAGCTGCTTGGAAAGAATCACCAAACCAGGGATTCAAGCTTGAGGAGGCTAATTTGCATATTCCAGGTGCCTTCTGGGAAAAGCGAAGAGTCTCCCTAAGCTAGAAGATCATTGGGTACAGCCGGGACCAGCTGCTTGGAAAGAATCACCAAACCAGAGATTCAAGCTTGAGGAGGCTAATTTGCATATTCCAGGTGCCTTCTGGGAAAAGCGAAGAGTCTCCCTAAGCTAGAAGATCGTTGGGTACAGCCGGGACCAGCTGCTTGGAAAGAATCACCAAACCAGGGATTCAAGCTTGAGGAGGCTAATTTGCATATTCCAGGTGCCTTCTGGGAAAAGCGAAGAGTCTCCCTAAGCTAGAAGATCGTTGGGTACAGCCGGGACCAGCTGCTGGGAAAGAATCACCAAACCAGGGATTCAAGCTTGAGGAGGCTAATTTGCATATTCCAGGTGCCTTCTGGGAAAAGCGAAGAGTTTCCCTAAGCTAGAAGATCGTTGGGTACAGCCGGGACCAGCTGCTTGGAAAGAATCACCAAACCAGGGATTCAAGCTTGAGGAGGCTAATTTGCATATTCCAGGTGCCTTCTGGGAAAAGCAAAGAGTCTCCCTAAGCTAGAAGATCGTTGGGTACAGCCGGGACCAGCTGCTGGGAAAGAATCACCAAACCAGGGATTCAAGCTTGAGGAGGCTAATTTGCATATTCCAGGTGCCTTCTGGGAAAAGCGAAGAGTCTCCCTAAGCTAGAAGATCGTTGGGTACAGCCGGGACCAGCTGCTTGGAAAGAATCACCAAACCAGGGATTCAAGCTTGAAGAGGCTAATTTGCATATTCCAGGTGCCTTCTGGGAAAAGCGAAGAGTCTCCCTAAGCTAGAAGATCGTTGGGTACAGCCGGGACCAGCTGCTTGGAAAGAATCACCAAACCAGGGATTCAAGCTTGAGGAGGCTAATTTGCATATTCCAGGTGCCTTCTGGGAAAAGCGAAGAGTCTCCCTAAGCTAGAAGATCGTTGGGTACAGCCGGGACCAGCTGCTTGGAAGGAATCACCAAACCAGGGATTCAAGCTTGAGGAGGCTAATTTGCATATTCCAGGTGCCTTCTGGGAAAAGCGAAGAGTCTCCCTAAGCTAGAAGATCGTTGGGTACAGCCGGGACCAGCTGCTGGGAAAGAATCACCAAACCAGGGATTCAAGCTTGAGGAGGCTAATTTGCATATTCCAGGTGCCTTCTGGGAAAAGCGAAGAGTCTCCCTAAGCTAGAAGATCGTTGGGTACAGCCGGGACCAGCTGCTTGGAAAGAATCACTAAACCAGGGATTCAAGCTTGAGGAGGCTAATTTGCATATTCCAGGTGCCTTCTGGGAAAAGCGAAGAGTGTCCCTAAGCTAGAAGATCGTTGGGTACAGCCGGGACCAGCTGCTGGGAAAGAATCACCAAACCAGGGATTCAAGCTTGAGGAGGCTAATTTGCATATTCCAGGTGCCTTCTGGGAAAAGCGAAGAGTCTCCCTAAGCTAGAAGATCGTTGGGTACAGCTGGGACCAGCTGCTTGGAAAGAATCACCAAACCAGGGATTCAAGCTTGAGGAGGCTAATTTGCATATTCCAGGTGTCTTCTGGGAAAAGCGAAGAGTCTCCCTCAGCTAGAAGATCGTTGGGTACAGCCGGGACCAGCTGCTGGGAAAGAATCACCAAACCAGGGATTCAAGCTTGAGGAGGCTAATTTGCATATTCCAGGTGCCTTCTGGGAAAAGCGAAGAGTCTCCCTAAGCTAGAAGATCGTTGGGTACAGCCGGGACCAGCTGCTTGGAAAGAATCACCAATCCAGGGATTCAAGCTTGAGGAGGCTAATTTGCATATTCCAGGTGCCTTCTGGGAAAAGCGAAGAGTCTCCCTAAGCTAGAAGATCGTTGGGTACAGCCGGGCCCAGCTGCTGGGAAAGAATCACCAAACCAGGGATTCAAGCTTGAGGAGGCTAATTTGCATATTCCAGGTGCCTTCTGGGAAAAGCGAAGAGTCTCCCTAAGCTAGAAGATCGTTGGGTACAGCCGGGACCAGCTGCTTGGAAAGAATCACCAAACCAGGGATTCAAGCTTGAGGAGGCTAATTTGCATATTCCAGGTGCCTTCTGGGAAAAGCGAAGAGTCTCCCTAAGCTAGAAGATCGTTGGGTACAGCCGGGACCAGCTGCTGGGAAAGAATCACCAAACCAGGGATTCAAGCTTGAGGAGGCTAATTTGCAGATTCCAGGTGCCTTCTGGGAAAAGCGAAGAGTCTCCCTAAGCTAGAAGATCGTTGGGTACAGCCGGGACCAGCTGCTTGGAAAGAATCACCAAACCAGGGATTCAAGCTTGAGGAGGCTAATTTGCAGATTCCAGGTGCCTTCTGGGAAAAGCGAAGAGTCTCCCTAAGCTAGAAGATCGTTGGGTACAGCCGGGACCAGCTGCTTGGAAAGAATCACCAAACCAGGGATTCAAGCTTGAGGAGGCTAATTTGCATATTCCAGGTGCCTTCTGGGAAAAGCAAAGAGTCTCCCTAAGCTAGAAGATCGTTGGGTACAGCTGGGACCAGCTGCTGGGAAAGAATCACCAAACCAGGGATTCAAGCTTGAGGAGGCTAATTTGCATATTCCAGGTGCCTTCTGGGAAAAGCGAAGAGTGTCCCTAAGCTAGAAGATCGTTGGGTACAGCCGGGACCAGCTGCTGGGAAAGAATCACCAAACCAGGGATTCAAGCTTGAGGAGGCTAATTTGCATATTCCAGGTGCCTTCTGGGAAAAGCGAAGAGTCTCCCTAAGCTAAAAGATCGTTGGGTACAGCCGGGACCAGCTGCTGGGAAAGAATCACCAAACCAGGGATTCAAGCTTGAGGAGGCTAATTTGCAGATTCCAGGTGCCTTCTGGGAAAAGCGAAGAGTCTCCCTAAGCTAGAAGATCGTTGGGTACAGCCGGGACCAGCTGCTTGGAAAGAATCACCAAACCAGGGATTCAAGCTTGAGGAGGCTAATTTGCAGATTCCAGGTGCCTTCTGGGAAAAGCGAAGAGTCTCCCTAAGCTGGAAGATCGTTGGGTACAGCCGGGACCAGCTGCTGGGAAAGAATCACCAAACCAGGGATTCAAGCTTGAGGAGGCTAATTTGCATATTCCAGGTGCCTTCTGGGAAAAGCGAAGAGTCTCCCTAAGCTAGAAGATCGTTGGGTACAGCCGGGACCAGCTGCTTGGAAAGAATCACCAAACCAGGGATTCAAGCTTGAGGAGGCTAATTTGCATATTCCAGGTGCCTTCTGGGAAAAGCGAAGAGTCTCCCTAAGCTAGAAGATCGTTGGGTACAGCCGGGACCAGCTGCTTGGAAAGAATCACCAAACCAGGGATTCAAGCTTGAGGAGGCTAATTTGCATATTCCAGGTGCCTTCTGGGAAAAGCGAAGAGTCTCCCTAAGCTAGAAGATCGTTGGGTACAGCCGGGACCAGCTGCTGGGAAAGAATCACCAAACCAGGGATTCAAGCTTGAGGAGGCTAATTTGCATATTCCAGGTGCCTTCTGGGAAAAGCGAAGAGTCTCCCTAAGCTAGAAGATCGTTGGGTACAGCCGGGACCAGCTGCTGGGAAAGAATCACCAAACCAGGGATTCAAGCTTGAGGAGGCTAATTTGCAGATTCCAGGTGCCTTCTGGGAAAAGCGAAGAGTCTCCCTAAGCTAGAAGATCGTTGGGTACAGCCGGGACCAGCTGCTTGGAAAGAATCACCAAACCAGGGATTCAAGCTTGAGGAGGCTAATTTGCAGATTCCAGGTGCCTTCTGGGAAAAGCGAAGAGTCTCCCTAAGCTGGAAGATCGTTGGGTACAGCCGGGACCAGCTGCTGGGAAAGAATCACCAAACCAGGGATTCAAGCTTGAGGAGGCTAATTTGCATATTCCAGGTGCCTTCTGGGAAAAGCGAAGAGTCTCCCTAAGCTAGAAGATCGTTGGGTACAGCCGGGACCAGCTGCTTGGAAAGAATCACCAAACCAGGGATTCAAGCTTGAGGAGGCTAATTTGCATATTCCAGGTGCCTTCTGGGAAAAGCGAAGAGTCTCCCTAAGCTAGAAGATCGTTGGGTACAGCCGGGACCAGCTGCTTGGAAAGAATCACCAAACCAGGGATTCAAGCTTGATGAGGCTAATTTGCATATTCCAGGTGCCTTCTGGGAAAAGCGAAGAGTCTCCCTAAGCTAGAAGATCGTAGGGTACAGCCGGGACCAGCTGCTGGGAAAGAATCACCAAACCAGGGATTCAAGCTTGAGGAGGCTAATTTGCATATTCCAGGTGCCTTCTGGGAAAAGCGAAGAGTCTCCCTAAGCTAGAAGATCGTTGGGTACAGCCGGGACCAGCTGCTTGGAAAAAATCACCAAACCAGGGATTCAAGCTTGAGGAGGCTAATTTGCATATTCCAGGTGCCTTCTGGGAAAAGCGAAGAGTCTCCCTAAGCTAGAAGATCGTTGGGTACAGCCGGGACCAGCTGCTGGGTAAGAATCACCAAACCAGGGATTCAAGCTTGAGGAGGCTAATTTGCATATTCCAGGTGCCTTCTGGGAAAAGCGAAGAGTCTCCCTAAGCTAGAAGATCGTTGGGTACAGCCGGGACCAGCTGCTGGGAAAGAATCACCAAACCAGGGATTCAAGCTTGAGGAGGCTAATTTGCATATTCCAGGTGCCTTCTGTGAAAGGCGAAGAGTCTCCCTAAGCTAGAAGATCGTTGGGTACAGCCGGGACCAGCTGCTTGGAAAGAATCACCAAACCAGGGATTCAAGCTTGAGGAGGCTAATTTGCATATTCCAGGTGCCTTCTGGGAAAAGCGAAGAGTCTCCCTAAGCTAGAAGATCGTTGGGTACAGCCGGGACCAGCTGCTTGGAAAGAATCACCAAACCAGGGATTCAAGCTTGAGGAGGCTAATTTGCATATTCCAGGTGCCTTCTGGGAAAAGCGAAGAGTCTCCCTAAGCTAGAAGATCGTTGGGTACAGCCGGGACCAGCTGCTGGGAAAGAATCACCAAACCAGAGATTCAAGCTTGAGGAGGCTAATTTGCAGATTCCAGGTGCCTTCTGGGAAAAGCGAAGAGTCTCCCTAAGCTAGAAGATCGTTGGGTACAGCCGGGACCAGCTGCTTGGAAAGAATCACCAAACCAGGGATTCAAGCTTGAGGAGGCTAATTTGCAGATTCCAGGTGCCTTCTGGGAAAAGCGAAGAGTCTCCCTAAGCTAGAAGATCGTTGGGTACAGCCGGGACCAGCTGCTGGGAAAGAATCACCAAACCAGGGATTCAAGCTTGAGGAGGCTAATTTGCATATTCCAGGTGCCTTCTGGGAAAAGCGAAGAGTCTCCCTAAGCTAGAAGATCGTTGGGTACAGCCGGGACCAGCTGCTTGGAAAGAATCACCAAATAAGGGATTCAAGCTTGAGGAGGCTAATTTGCATATTCCAGGTGCCTTCTGGGAAAAGCAAAGAGTCTCCCTAAGCTAGAAGATCGTTGGGTACAGCCGGGACCAGCTGCTGGGAAAGAATCACCAAACCAGGGATTCAAGCTTGAGGAGGCTAATTTGCATATTCCAGGTGCCTTCTGGGAAAAGCGAAGAGTCTCCCTAAGCTAGAAGATCGTTGGGTACAGCCGGGACCAGCTGCTTGGAAAGAATCACCAAACCAGGGATTCAAGCTTGAGGAGGCTAATTTGCATATTCCAGGTGCCTTCTGGGAAAAGCAAAGAGTCTCCCTAAGCTAGAAGATCGTAGGGTACAGCCGGGACCAGCTGCTGGGAAAGAATCACCAAACCAGGGATTCAAGCTTGTGGAGGCTAATTTGCATATTCCAGGTGCCTTCTGGGAAAAGCGAAGAGTCTCCCTAAGCTAGAAGATCGTTGGGTACAGCCGGGACCAGCTGCTTGGAAAGAATCACCAAACCAGGGATTCAAGCTTGAGGAGGCTAATTTGCATATTCCAGGTGCCTTCTGGGAAAAGCAAAGAGTCTCCCTAAGCTAGAAGATCGTTGGGTACAGCCGGGACCAGCTGCTGGGAAAGAATCACCAAACCAGGGATTCAAGCTTGAGGAGGCTAATTTGCATATTCCAGGTGCCTTCTGGGAAAAGCGAAGAGTCTCCCTAAGCTAGAAGATCGTTGGGTACAGCCGGGACCAGCTGCTGGGAAAGAATCACCAAACCAGGGATTCAAGCTTGAGGAGGCTAATTTGCATATTCCAGGTGCCTTCTGGGAAAAGCGAAGAGTCTCCCTAAGCTAGAAGATCGTTGGGTACAGCCGGGACCAGCTGCTTGGAAAGAATCACCAAATAAGGGATTCAAGCTTGAGGAGGCTAATTTGCATATTCCAGGTGCCTTCTGGGAAAAGCAAAGAGTCTCCCTAAGCTAGAAGATCGTTGGGTACAGCCGGGACCAGCTGCTGGGAAAGAATCACCAAACCAGGGATTCAAGCTTGAGGAGGCTAATTTGCATATTCCAGGTGCCTTCTGGGAAAAGCGAAGAGTCTCCCTAAGCTAGAAGATCGTTGGGTACAGCCGGGACCAGCTGCTTGGAAAGAATCGCCAAACCAGGGATTCAAGCTTGAGGAGGCTAATTTGCATATTCCAGGTGCCTTCTGGGAAAAGCAAAGAGTCTCCCTAAGCTAGAAGATCGTAGGGTACAGCCGGGACCAGCTGCTGGGAAAGAATCACCAAACCAGGGATTCAAGCTTGTGGAGGCTAATTTGCATATTCCAGGTGCCTTCTGGGAAAAGCGAAGAGTCTCCCTAAGCTAGAAGATCGTTGGGTACAGCCGGGACCAGCTGCTTGGAAAGAATCACCAAACCAGGGATTCAAGCTTGAGGAGGCTAATTTGCATATTCCAGGTGCCTTCTGGGAAAAGCAAAGAGTCTCCCTAAGCTAGAAGATCGTTGGGTACAGCCGGGACCAGCTGCTGGGAAAGAATCACCAAACCAGGGATTCAAGCTTGAGGAGGCTAATTTGCATATTCCAGGTGCCTTCTGGGAAAAGCGAATAATCTCCCTAAGCTAGAAGATCGTTGGGTACAGCCGGGACCAGCTGCTTGGAAAGAATCACCAAACCAGGGATTCAAGCTTGAGGAGGCTAATTTGCATATTCCAGGTGCCTTCTGGGAAAAGCGAAGAGTCTCCCTAAGCTAGAAGATCGTTGGGTACAGCCGGGACCAGCTGCTTGGAAAGAATCACCAAACCAGGGATTCAAGCTTGAGGAGGCTAATTTGCATATTCCAGGTGCCTTCTGGGAAAAGCGAAGAGTCTCCCTAAGCTAGAAGATCGTTGGGTACAGCCGGGACCAGCTGCTTGGAAAGAATCACCAAACCAGGGATTCAAGCTTGAGGAGGCTAATTTGCATATTCCAGGTGCCTTCTGGGAAAAGCGAAGAGTCTCCCTAAGCTAGAAGATCGTTGGGTACAGCCGGGACCAGCTGCTGGGAAAGAATCACCAAACCAGGGATTCAAGCTTGAGGAGGCTAATTTGCATATTCCAGGTGCCTTCTGGGAAAAGCAAAGAGTCTCCCTAAGCTAGAAGATCGTTGGGTACAGCCGGGACCAGCTGCTTGGAAAGAATCACCAAACCAGGGATTCAAGCTTGAGGAGGCTAATTTGCATATTCCAGGTGCCTTCTGGGAAAAGCGAAGAGTCTCCCTAAGCTAGAAGATCGTTGGGTACAGCCGGGACCAGCTGCTTGGAAAGAATCACCAAACCAGGGATTCAAGCTTGATGAGGCTAATTTGCATATTCCAGGTGCCTTCTGGGAAAAGCGAAGAGTCTCCCTAAGCTAGAAGATCGTTGGGTACAGCCGGGACCAGCTGCTGGGAAAGAATCACGAAACCAGGGATTCAAGCTTGAGGAGGCTAATTTGCATATTCCAGGTGCCTTCTGGGAAAAGCGAAGAGTCTCCCTAAGCTAGAAGATCGTTGGGTACAGCCGGGACCAGCTGCTTGGAAAGAATCACCAAACCAGGGATTCAAGCTTGAGGAGGCTAATTTGCATATTCCAGGTGCCTTCTGGGAAAAGCGAAGAGTCTCCCTAAGCTAGAAGATCGTTGGGTACAGCCGGGACCAGCTGCTGGGAAAGAATCACCAAACCAGGGATTCAAGCTTGAGGAGGCTAATTTGCAGATTCCAGGTGCCTTCTGGGAAAAGCGAAGAGTCTCCCTAAGCTAGAAGATCGTTGGGTACAGCCGGGACCAGCTGCTTGGAAAGAATCACCAAACCAGGGATTCAAGCTTGAGGAGGCTAATTTGCAGATTCCAGGTGCCTTCTGGGAAAAGCGAAGAGTCTCCCTAAGCTGGAAGATCGTTGGGTACAGCCGGGACCAGCTGCTGGGAAAGAATCACCAAACCAGGGATTCAAGCTTGAGGAGGCAAATTTGCATATTCCAGGTGCCTTCTGGGAAAAGCGAAGAGTCTCCCTAAGCTAGAAGATCGTTGGGTACAGCCGGGACCAGCTGCTTGGAAAGAATCACCAAACCAGGGATTCAAGCTTGAGGAGGCTAATTTGCATATTCCAGGTGCCTTCTGGGAAAAGCGAAGAGTCTCCCTAAGCTAGAAGATTGTTGGGTACAGCCGGGACCAGCTGCTTGGAAAGAATCACCAAACCAGGGATTCAAGCTTGAGGAGGCTAATTTGCATATTCCAGGTGCCTTCTGGGAAAAGCAAAGAGTCTCCCTAAGCTAGAAGATCGTTGGGTACAGCCGGGACCAGCTGCTGGGAAAGAATCACCAAACCAGGGATTCAAGCTTGAGGAGGCTAATTTGCATATTCCAGGTGCCTTCTGGGAAAAGCGAAGAGTCTCCCTAAGCTAGAAGATCGTTGGGTACAGCCGGGACCAGCTGCTTGGAAAGAATCACCAAACCAGGGATTCAAGCTTGAGGAGGCTAATTTGCATATTCCAGGTGCCTTCTGGGAAAAGCGAAGAGTCTCCCTAAGCTAGAAGATCGTTGGGTACAGCCGGGACCAGCTGCTGGGTAAGAATCACCAAACCAGGGATTCAAGCTTGAGGAGGCTAATTTGCATATTCCAGGTGTCTTCTGGGAAAAGCGAAGAGTCTCCCTAAGCTAGAAGATCGTTGGGTACAGCCGGGACCAGCTGCTGGGAAAGAATCACCAAACCAGGGATTCAAGCTTGAGGAGGCTAATTTGCATATTCCAGGTGCCTTCTGGGAAAAGCGATGAGTCTCCCTAAGCTAGAAGATCGTTGGGTACAGCCGGGACCAGCTGCTGGGAAAGAATCACCAAACCAGGGATTCAAGCTTGAGGAGGCTAATTTGCATATTCCAGGTGCCTTCTGGGAAAAGCGAAGAGTCTCCCTAAGCTAGAAGATCGTTGGGTACAGCCGGGACCAGCTGCTGGGAAAGAATCACCAAACCAGGGATTCAAGCTTGAGGAGGCTAATTTGCAGATTCCAGGTGCCTTCTGGGAAAAGCGAAGAGTCTCCCTAAGCTAGAAGATCGTTGGGTACAGCCGGGACCAGCTGCTTGGAAAGAATCACCAAACCAGGGATTCAAGCTTGAGGAGGCTAATTTGCAGATTCCAGGTGCCTTCTGGGAAAAGCGAAGAGTCTCCCTAAGCTGGAAGATCGTTGGGTTCAGCCAGGACCAGCTGCTGGGAAAGAATCACCAAACCAGGGATTCAAGCTTGAGGAGGCTAATTTGCATATTCCAGGTGCCTTCTGGGAAAAGCGAAGAGTCTCCCTAAGCTAGAAGATCGTTGGGTACAGCCGGGACCAGCTGCTTGGAAAGAATCACCAAACCAGGGATTCAAGCTTGAGGAGGCTAATTTGCATATTCCAGGTGCCTTCTGGGAAAAGCGAAGAGTCTCCCTAAGCTAGAAGATCGTTGGGTACAGCCGGGACCAGCTGCTTGGAAAGAATCACCAAACCAGGGATTCAAGCTTGAGGAGGCTAATTTGCATATTCCAGGTGCCTTCTGGGAAAAGCGAAGAGTCTCCCTAAGCTAGAAGATCGTTGGGTACAGCCGGGACCAGCTGCTGGGAAAGAATCACCAAACCAGGGATTCAAGCTTGAGGAGGCTAATTTGCATATTCCAGGTGCCTTCTGGGAAAAGCGAAGAGTCTCCCTAAGCTAGAAGATCGTTGGGTACAGCCGGGACCAGCTGCTGGGAAAGAATCACCAAACCAGGGATTCAAGCTTAAGGAGGCTAATTTGCAGATTCCAGGTGCCTTCTGGGAAAAGCGAAGAGTCTCCCTAAGCTAGAAGATCGTTGGGTACAGCCGGGACCAGCTGCTTGGAAAGAATCACCAAACCAGGGATTCAAGCTTGAGGAGGCTAATTTGCAGATTCCAGGTGCCTTCTGGGAAAAGCGAAGAGTCTCCCTAAGCTGGAAGATCGTTGGGTACAGCCGGGACCAGCTGCTGGGAAAGAATCACCAAACCAGGGATTCAAGCTTGAGGAGGCTAATTTGCATATTCCAGGTGCCTTCTGGGAAAAGCGAAGAGTCTCCCTAAGCTAGAAGATCGTTGGGTACAGCCGGGACCAGCTGCTTGGAAAGAATCACCAAACCAGGGATTCAAGCTTGAGGAGGCTAATTTGCATATTCCAGGTGCCTTCTGGGAAAAGCGAAGAGTCTCCCTAAGCTAGAAGATCGTTGGGTACAGCCGGGACCAGCTGCTTGGAAAGAATTACCAAACCAGGGATTCAAGCTTGAGGAGGCTAATTTGCATATTCCAGGTGCCTTCTGGGAAAAAAGCGAAGAGTCTCCCTAAGCTAGAAGATCGTTGGGTACACCCGGGACCAGCTGCTTGGAAAGAATCACCAAACCAGGGATTCAAGCTTGAGGAGGCTAATTTGCATATTTTGCCTGTAGGACATTATTGCAAGAGAGCTTGGCTGAGTAGATTACACAAGAAGGAAAACACACAGCAAGTCAGCAGGATCTAGGAGCAACATGGCAGATGTGACAACCTACATGGTGAGCTGCAACATGTGCTACATGTTCACAGATCGACCAGAAGAAGAATTAAATTTCACCTGTCAGAAGTGTAGACTAGTGGCCCTTTTAGAAGAAAAGGTGCGGGGTCTGGAAGAAAGAATAGCAACTTTGAAACTCATCAAAGAGAATGAAGACTTTCTAGACAGAACAGAAGCATCTCTACTGGTCACAGAAGGTGAAAAAAGTGTCAGAGAACCTCCAAAAGCAGATGAGTGGAAGCATGTGACCAAAAGAAGCAAGAAGACCATGGAAATCACCAACCACACAACTGAAGAACCGATATCAAATCTTTGTAGAGGATGAAGATGGCACACCTAAGGATGAAGCAATACCAGCAAGCAAAAAAGAAAAGGGCACACAGCAACAAGTGACAGCAAAAAGTACAGCCAAGAAGCAACGAAGAGTGGTGGTGGTGGGAGACTCACTACTGAGAGGCACAGAAGCAGCCATCTGCAGACCGGACATAACTGAAAGAGAAGTATGCTGCCTTCCAGGTGCGATGATCAAGGATGTGACCGATAGGATACCAAAGCTCTTCAACTCCAAGGACGTCCACCCATTTCTTCTGATACATGTTGGCACCAATGACACGGCAAGGAAGGACCTACCGACAATCTGCAAAGACTTTGAAGAGTTGGGGAAGAAAGTAAAGGAACTGGATGCACAGGTAGTTTTTTCTTCTATCCTTCCAGTAGACGGGCATGGCACCAGGAGATGGAACAGGATCCTTGATGCAAACAACTGGCTAAGACGATGGTGCAGACAACAAGGATTCGGATTCCTGGACCACGGTGTGAATTACTTGTACGATGGACTCCTCGCCAGAGACGGACTACACCTCAACAAACCTGGGAAACACACATTCGCCAGAAGACTCGCTACACTCATCAGGAGGGTATTAAACTAGAAGAAGAGGGGACGGGAAAAAAAACATTAGACTTGAACAAAGAAGATCCAGGAAAACATACTCAGAAGGGAGGTAAGAACATTTCTAAAACAATCCACAGCGAGGAGATTGGAACAAAACAAAATCCTCTAAACTGCATGCTCGCAAATGCCAGAAGCCTGACAAACAAGATGGAAGAACTAGAAGCAGAAATATCTACAGGTAACTTTGACATAGTGGGAATAACCGAGACATGGTTAGATGAAAGCTATGACTGGGCAGTTAACTTACAGGGTTACAGTCTGTTTAGAAAGGATCGTAAAAATCGGAGAGGAGGAGGGGTTTGTCTCTATGTAAAGTCTTGTCTAAAGTCCACTTTAAGGGAGGATATTAGCGAAGGAAATGAGGATGTCGAGTCCATGGAGGGAAAAATGGTAACAAAATTCTCATTGGGGTCTGTTACAAACCCCCAAATATAACAGAAACCATGGAAAGTCTACTTCTAAAGCAGATAGATGAAGCTGCAACCCATAATGAGGTCCTGGTTATGGGGGACTTTAACTACCCGGATATTAACTGGGAAACAGGTTTCTGCTAATAACCAAGAAAAATTATCTTTCACAATTGGTGCAGAATCCAACCAGAGGAGCAGCACTTTTAGACCTAATACTATCTAATAGACCTGACAGAATAACAAATCTGCAGGTGGTCGGGCATCTAGGAAATAGCGACCACAATATTGTACAGTTTCACCTGTGTTTCACTAGGGGGACTTGTCAGGGAGTCACAAAAACACTGAACTTTAGGAAGGCAAAGTTTGACCAGCTTAGAGATGCCCTTAATCTGGTAGACTGGGACAATATCCTCAGAAATAAGAATACAGATAATAAATGGGAAATGTTTAAGAACATCCTAAATAGGCAGTGTAAGCGGTTTATACCTTGTGGGAATAAAAGGACTAGAAATAGGAAAAACCCAATGTGGCTAAACAAAGAAGTAAGACAGGCAATTAACAGTAAAAAGAAAGCATTTGCACTACTAAAGCAGGATGGCACCATTGAAGCTCTAAAAAACTATAGGGAGAAAAATACTTCATCTAAAAAACTAATTAAAGCTACCAAAAAGGAAACAGAGAAGCACATTGCTAAGGAGAGTAAAACTAATCCCAAACTGTTCTTCAACTATATCAATAGTAAAAGAATAAAAACTGAAAATGTAGGCCCCTTAAAAAATAGTGAGGAAAGAATGGTTGTAGATGACGAGGAAAAAGCTAACATATTAAACACCTTCTTCTCCACGGTATTCACGGTGGAAAATGAAATGCTAGGTGAAATCCCAAGAAACAATGAAAACCCTATATTAAGGGTCACCAATCTAACCCAAGAAGAGGTGCGAAACCGGCTAAATAAGATTAAAATAGATAAATCTCCGGGTCCGGATGGCATACACCCACGAGTAGAGTTGAGCGACCTTGACCTTTTTAGAGTCGAGCCGGGTTTTGCGAAACCCGACTATGTCCAAAGTCGGGTCGAGTGAAATCGGCCGATTATGACGTAAAGTCGGGATCGACCGAAACACGAAACCCAATGCAAGTCAATGGGGCAGCATAGTCGGCAGTGAGTGGGGGCCAGGAAAACACCTAGAGTGCCCATTTTAATGTCAAAACCATCCATTCTTCTTAATGAAGCTTGTCAAGCGTAATTTACCTTATAATAATTGGAAGGCATTTGAAATTGGGGGTCATTTGGCTAAAGTTGTGGGGGGTAGGGCTGGTTCAAGTAATTAGTGGGCCCAGGAAATCTGGACCACGTCACGGCAGTGGAGCAGGGAGAGGTAAGTATTTCAACTTTGCAAGTGCTGTGAACCTGAGCAAGCAGGGGGGGCCCACTCGTTGGCATTGGCACTGGCACAGGGCCCCTCAAAGTACAGCGGTGTGTTTGCACGGCGGGGGCGCCTCCCACCGGCAGCAACACTTTTGCGTACTATGAGAGGCCCTGTGCCAGTGACGTCGCCAACTAGTATTCCTCCCCCCACCTGATGAAGGAACCTGCACTTTCATCTGCACCTTCCTCTTTGTCCCCGTGTAAGGTGGTATGGTATGCGGGAAGAGCAACCTGACTTTCAGCAGGGTCACAATGTTGTTGTGTAGCGTGCACGGGGAATGTTGCGTTATGGGTCAATGTACCAGCAGACTCATCTATCACTGGCTGGGCAATGGGCACGATGAAGTGGCAACACAGATATAGGCCCAAAGAAGAAAGTGGGCTAAATGCAGTTCAAAATTGGTAACACAGGAATAACCAGGGGGCATTGCAGTGGAGGACAACTGGAATGAGAGGCTGACACAGAGAGTAGGGCCAAATCAGTAAGTAGTCGAAATGCAGTTCAAAATTGGCAACCGTAGTAAACAGGCGGCACAGCTTTGTTCAGTGGAGGAGAACAGCAAGGAGTGGCAGACACCGATAGTAGGCCCCAACCCAACTAGTAGGCCAAATGCAGTCTAACATTAACAACTACTTAACGAGAGGCTGAAAATGGAATTTCAGGACAGGAAACCAGGAGAACAGCAAGGAGTGGCAGACACCGATAGTAGGCCCCAAACCAACTAGTACGCCAAATGCAGTTGTTCCATTTAACCACAATTTAATGAGAGCCTGAAGATAGAAGCTCAGGAAAGGCAACCTGGGGAACACCTTGGAGTGTAACACACCATCTCTCTCCACCCCATACCCATTTTGTAGGCCTAATGCTGTGTACTTTTCTACAACTACTAAACGAGAGTCGGAAGACCGAAGCAATGGCAAGGAAACCTGGGGAACACCTTGGAGTGTAACACACCATCTCTCTCCACCCCATACCCAATTTGTAGGCCTAATGCAGCCTACTTTCCGACACCTACTAAACGAGAGCATGAAGATCGAAGCTCAGGAAAGGCAACCTGGGGAACACCTTGGAGTGTAACACACCATCTCTCTCCACCCCATACCCATTTTTTAGGCCTAATGCAGTGTACTTTTCTACAACTACTAAACGAGAGTCGGAAGACCGAAGCAATGGCAAGGAAACCTGGGGAACACCTTGGAGTGTAACACACCATCTCTCTCCACCCCATACCCATTTTGTAGGCCTAATGCAGCGTACTTTTCTACAACTTCTAAACGAGAGCATGAAGATCGAAGCTCAGGAAAGGCAACCTGGTGAAAACCTTGGAGTGTAACACAACCTGTCTCTACACCCCATACCAAATTTGTAGGCCTAATGCAGCGTAGTTTCCACCAACTACTAAACGAGAGCCGGAAGATCGAAGCTCATGAAAGGCAACCCGGGGAACACCTTGGAGTGTAACACAACCTCTCTCTACACCACGAAAGGGCTGATTCTTAGGAAGGAAGGCTGTTGTAAATAAGCATTGCGCGTCCGAGGGTGATTATATTCTTATTCGGTATCTACTCACCCTCGGACGCGCCATGCTTCTTGATTTGTAATTAATGTTTATTTGCAATGTGCTTTTGACTTACTCAATTATTTTTTTAATTATTGATTTTATTAAATTAATAGTTTAACATCTTATTGGAAATAATTTAAAGGAGACGCGACAGGACAACACTCGGTGGATGCCATATCTGTGTTAACAACTCCAAAAAACTTTCAGTTAACTTCTTGCAGGAGAAAGAAATTGTAGCTGTTGGAACTTTGTAGTACAGTTCCAGATATTTGTTTTGTGTTTGTTTTTATTGTTAAAATGTCTGCATTTGAGATCTCAACACGATCTTATTTTTTATAATCAAATTAATTTTTTAAATATTTTATTAGGTTGGTTCAAGGGGTACACGGGCCGCAGTAGACAGGTCAGTGGAGGCCTAGTGGAAGGAGGGACCGCAGATGCGCCACTGTTTCACCCATACACAATTAGTAGGCCTAATGCAGCGTAGTTTCCAACAGCTACTAAACGAGAGCCGGAAGATCGAAGCTCAGGAAAGGCAACCTGGGGAACACCTTGGAGTGTAACACAACCTCTCTCTACACCACGGAAGGGCTGATTCTTAGGAAGGAAGGATGTTGGAAATAAGCATTGCGCGTCCGAGGGTGATTATATTCTTATTAGGTATCTACTCACCCTCGGACGCGCCATGCTTCTTGATTTGTAATTAATGTTTATTTGCAATGTGCTTTTGACTTACTCAATTATTTTTTTAATTATTGATTTTATTAAATTAATAGTTTAACATCTTATTGGAAATAATTTAAAGGAGACGCGACAGGACAACACTCGGTGGATGCCATATCTGTGTTAACAACTCCCAAAAACTTTCAGTTAACTTCTTGCAGGAGAAAGAAATTGTAGCTGTTGGACCTTTGTAGTACAGTTCCAGATATTTGTTGTGTGTTTGTTTTTATTGTTAAAATGTCTGCATTTGAGATCTCAACACGATCTTATTTTTTATAATCAAATTAATTTTTTAAATATTTTATTAGGTTGGTTCAAGGGGTACACGGGCCGCAGTAGACAGGTCAGTGAAGGCCTAGTGGAAGGAGGGACCGCAGATGCGCCACTGTTTCACCCATACACAATTAGTAGGCCTAATGCAGCGTAGTTTCCAACAGCTACTAAACGAGAGCCGGAAGATCGAAGCTCAGGAAAGGCAACCTGGGGAACACCTTGGAGTGTAACACAACCTCTCTCTACACCACGGAAGGGCTGATTCTTAGGAAGGAAGGATGTTGGAAATAAGCATTGCGCGTCCGAGGGTGATTATATTCTTATTAGGTATCTACTCACCCTCGGACGCGCCATGCTTCTTGATTTGTAATTAATGTTTATTTGCAATGTGCTTTTGACTTACTCAATTATTTTTTTAATTATTGATTTTATTAAATTAATAGTTTAACATCTTATTGGAAATAATTTAAAGGAGACGCGACAGGACAACACTCGGTGGATGCCATATCTGTGTTAACAACTCCAAAAAACTTTCAGTTAACTTCTTGCAGGAGAAAGAAATTGTAGCTGTTGGACCTTTGTAGTACAGTTCCAGATATTTGTTGTGTGTTTGTTTTTATTGTTAAAATGTCTGCATTTGAGATCTCAACACGATCTTATTTTTTATAATCAAATTAATTTTTTAAATATTTTATTAGGTTGGTTCAAGGGGTACACGGGCCGCAGTAGACAGGTCAGTGGAGGCCTAGTGGAAGGAGGGACCGCAGATGCGCCACTGTTTCACCCATACACAATTAGTAGGCCTAATGCAGCGTAGTTTCCAACAGCTACTAAACGAGAGCCGGAAGATCGAAGCTCAGGAAAGGCAACCTGGGGAACACCTTGGAGTGTAACACAACCTCTCTCTACACCACGGAAGGGCTGATTCTTAGGAAGGAAGGATGTTGGAAATAAGCATTGCGCGTCCGAGGGTGATTATATTCTTATTAGGTATCTACTCACCCTCGGACGCGCCATGCTTCTTGATTTGTAATTAATGTTTATTTGCAATGTGCTTTTGACTTACTCAATTATTTTTTTAATTATTGATTTTATTAAATTAATAGTTTAACATCTTATTGGAAATAATTTAAAGGAGACGCGACAGGACAACACTCGGTGGATGCCATATCTGTGTTAACAACTCCAAAAAACTTTCAGTTAACTTCTTGCAGGAGAAAGAAATTGTAGCTGTTGGACCTTTGTAGTACAGTTCCAGATATTTGCTGTGTGTTTGTTTTTATTGTTAAAATGTCTGCATTTGAGATCTCAACACGATCTTATTTTTTATAATCAAATTAATTTTTTAAATATTTTATTAGGTTGGTTCAAGGGGTACACGGGCCGCAGTAGACAGGTCAGTGGAGGCCTAGTGGAAGGAGGGACCGCAGATGCGCCACTGTTTCACCCATACACAATTAGTAGGCCTAATGCAGCGTAGTTTCCAACAGCTACTAAACGAGAGCCGGAAGATCGAAGCTCAGGAAAGGCAACCTGGGGAACACCTTGGAGTGTAACACAACCTCTCTCTACACCACGGAAGGGCTGATTCTTAGGAAGGAAGGATGTTGGAAATAAGCATTGCGCGTCCGAGGGTGATTATATTCTTATTAGGTATCTACTCACCCTCGGACGCGCCATGCTTCTTGATTTGTAATTAATGTTTATTTGCAATGTGCTTTTGACTTACTCAATTATTTTTTTAATTATTGATTTTATTAAATTAATAGTTTAACATCTTATTGGAAATAATTTAAAGGAGACGCGACAGGACAACACTCGGTGGATGCCATATCTGTGTTAACAACTCCAAAAAACTTTCAGTTAACTTCTTGCAGGAGAAAGAAATTGTAGCTGTTGGACCTTTGTAGTACAGTTCCAGATATTTGCTGTGTGTTTGTTTTTATTGTTAAAATGTCTGCATTTGAGATCTCAACACGATCTTATTTTTTATAATCAAATTAATTTTTTAAATATTTTATTAGGTTGGTTCAAGGGGTACACGGGCCGCAGTAGACAGGTCAGTGGAGGCCTAGTGGAAGGAGGGACCGCAGATGCGCCACTGTTTCACCCATACACAATTAGTAGGCCTAATGCAGCGTAGTTTCCAACAGCTACTAAACGAGAGCCGGAAGATCGAAGCTCAGGAAAGGCAACCTGGGGAACACCTTGGAGTGTAACACAACCTCTCTCTACACCACGGAAGGGCTGATTCTTAGGAAGGAAGGATGTTGGAAATAAGCATTGCGCGTCCGAGGGTGATTATATTCTTATTAGGTATCTACTCACCCTCGGACGCGCCATGCTTCTTGATTTGTAATTAATGTTTATTTGCAATGTGCTTTTGACTTACTCAATTATTTTTTTAATTATTGATTTTATTAAATTAATAGTTTAACATCTTATTGGAAATAATTTAAAGGAGACGCGACAGGACAACACTCGGTGGATGCCATATCTGTGTTAACAACTCCAAAAAACTTTCAGTTAACTTCTTGCAGGAGAAAGTAATTGTAGCTGTTGGACCTTTTTAGAACAGTTCCAGATTTTTGTTGTGTGTTTGTTTTTATTGTTAAAATGTCTGCATTTGAGATCTCAACATGATCTTATTTTTTATAATCAAATTAATTTTTTTTATATTTAATGATGTTGGTTCAAGGGGTACACGGGCAGCAATAGACAGGTCAGTGGAGGCCTAGTGGAAGGAGGGACCGCAGATGCGCCACTGTTTCACCCATACACAATTAGTAGGCCTAATGCAGCGTAGTTTCCAACAGCTACTAAACGAGAGCCGGAAGATCGAAGCTCAGGAAAGGCAACCTGGGGAACACCTTGGAGTGTAACACAACCTCTCTCTACACCACGGAAGGGCTGATTCTTAGGAAGGAAGGATGTTGGAAATAAGCATTGCGCGTCCGAGGGTGATTATATTCTTATTAGGTATCTACTCACCCTCGGACGCGCCATGCTTCTTGATTTGTAATTAATGTTTATTTGCAATGTGCTTTTGACTTACTCAATTATTTTTTTAATTATTGATTTTATTAAATTAATAGTTTAACATCTTATTGGAAATAATTTAAAGGAGACGCGACAGGACAACACTCGGTGGATGCCATATCTGTGTTAACAACTCCAAAAAACTTTCAGTTAACTTCTTGCAGGAGAAAGTAATTGTAGCTGTTGGACCTTTTTAGAACAGTTCCAGATTTTTGTTGTGTGTTTGTTTTTATTGTTAAAATGTCTGCATTTGAGATCTCAACACGATCTTATTTTTTATAATCAAATTAATTTTTTTTATATTTAATGATGTTGGTTCAAGGGGTACACGGGCAGCAATAGACAGGTCAGTGGAGGCCTAGTGGAAGGAGTGACGGCAGACAGGCATCAAAGGCCTAACATTGGGCTGGCTGTAGGCAAGTTAAAATTGGTTCCAGGGGAACACGGCCATCAGTGGCCTGGTCAGTGTAGTTGTAGTTGAAAGAACGGGACGCAGACAGGCTTCGAAGGCCTAACATAATAACATAGGGCTGGCTGTAGGCAAGTTAAAATTGGTTCCAGGGGAACACGGCCATCAGTGGCCTGGTCAGTGTAGTTGTAGTTGAAAGAACGGGACGCAGACAGGCTTCGAAGGCATAACATAACAAACTTGGGCAGGCTGTAGGCACTTTTAAATTTGTTCCAGGGGTACATGGGCAGCAGTGTATGGTCAGTGGAAGTCTAGTGGAAGGAGTGACGGCAGACAGGCTTCGAAGGCCTAACATAACAAACTTGGGCTGGCTGTAGGCACTTTTAAATTGGTTCCAGGGGTACACGGGCAGCAGTGGTCTGGTCAGTGGAAGTCTAGTGGAAGGAGTGACCGCAGACAGGCTTCGAAGGCCTAACATAACAAAATTGGGCTGGCTGTAGGCACTTTTAAATTGGTTCCAGGGGTACATGGGCAGCAGTGTATGGTCAGTGGAAGTCTAGTGGAAGGAGTGACGGCAGACAGGCTTCGAAGGCCTAACATAACAAAATTGGGCTGACTGTAGGCACTTTTAAATTGGTTCCAGGGTAACACGGCCAGCAGTGGCCTGGTCAGTGTAGTAGTTGTAGAAAGAAGGGACCGCAGACAGGCTTCGAAGGCCTAACATAACAAAAATGTCAAAACAATGGTATTGTCAGTGCCAGGCATTGAAGGATGTCAGCGCCTAGACTACACATTGGTGAAGCTGTGAGAGATAATTTTGCTAGTGGTAGAGCACTGTTTGAGCTGGGGGGGGGAACTGTCTTGTGGCCGGCGGTACAGGCACAGGGCCCCTCATATTACAACGGTGTGTCTGACGTTGGGTGCGCACCACCACCGCCAGAGACACTTTATTGTACTATGAGGGACCCAGTGGCAGTGCCGTCGACCAAAAGCGGCCACACCCACCTCTTCAGACAAACAGCACTCTCAAGGGTCCAAGCGCAAAGTGGCGATACCACGGCCCCGTGTGGGGAGTTTGGCCATTTCGTGAGGTGGAAACATGTCGTATGCTGGACAATCAGGTGAAGAAAATTACGAGATTGGAAAAGTCATTCAGAATAGTCCACAGGCAAGACCTTTTCATAGGAAAGCTAGGTGTCAGCCGGGCAGGGTGGGGCAAAAGATTTTGAAATCCAGTTGTGGTTCATTTTAATGAAGGTTAGATCATCTACATTTTGGGTAGCCAGACGAGTCCTTTTTTCTGTTAGTATTGAACCTGCAGCACTGAATACTCTTTCTGATAGGACACTAGCTGCCGGGCAAGCAAGCTCCTGCAATGCATATTCTGCCAATTCTGGCCAGGTGTCTAATTTGGATGCCCAGTAATCAAATGGGAATGACGGTTGAGGGAGAACGTCGATAAGGGATGAAAAATAGTTTGTAACCATACTGGACAAATGTTGTCTCCTGTCACTTTGAATTGATGCTGCAGTACCTGTCCTGTCTGCGGTCATAGAAAAATCACTCCACAACCTGGTCAGAAAACCCCTCTGGCCAACGCCACTTCTGATTTCTGCCCCTCTAACACCTCTGGTCTGCTGGCCCCTGGAGCTCGTGTGAGAACGATCACGGGCGCTGTGTGCAGGGAATGCCAGAAGCAAACGGTCAACAAGAGTTGATTGTTTTGTTGCTAATATTAGTTCCAAGTTCTCATGTGGCATAATATTTTGCAATTTGCCTTTATAGCGAGGATCAAGGAGGCAGGCCAACCAGTAATCGTCATCGTTCATCATTTTTGTAATGCGTGTGTCCCTTTTGAGGATACGCAAGGCATAATCCGCCATGTGGGCCAAAGTTCCCGTTGTCAAATCTGCGGTTGTGCTTGTTTGAGGGGCAGTTGCAGGCAAATCTACGTCACTTGTGTCCCTCAAAAAACCAGAACCCGGCCTTGCCATGCCACCAATTTCCCGTGCCCCCGGGAAAGCTTCCTCATTAAAAATATACTCATCCCCATCATCCTCCTCATCCTCCACCTCCTCTTCGCCCGGTACCTCATCATGTACACTGCCCTGACCAGACAATCGCTGACTGTCATCAAGGCTTTCCTCTTCCTCTGGTGCAGACGCCTGATCCTTTATGTGCGTCAAACTTTGCATCAGCAGACGCATTAGGGGGATGCTCATGCTTATTATGGCGTTGTCTGCACTAACCAGCCGTGTGCATTCCTCAAAACACTGAAGGACTTGACACATGTCTTGAATCTTCGACCACTGCACACCTGACAACTCCATGTCTGCCATCCTACTGCCTGCCCGTGTATGTGTATCCTCCCACAAAAACATAACAGCCCGCCTCTGTTCGCACAGTCTCTGAAGCATGTGCAGTGTTGAGTTCCACCTTGTTGCAACGTCTATGATTAGGCGATGCTGGGGAAGGTTCAAAGAACGCTGATAGGTCTGCATACGGCTGGAGTGTACAGGCGAACGGCGGATATGTGCGCAAAGTCCACGCACTTTGAGGAGCAGGTCGGATAACCCCGGATAACTTTTCAGGAAGCACTGCACCACCAGGTTTAATGTGTGAGCCAGGCAAGGAATGTGTTTCAGTTGGGAAAGGGAGATGGCAGCCATGAAATTCCTTCCGTTATCACTCACTACCTTGCCTGCCTCAAGATCTACAGTGCCCAGCCACGACTGCGTTTCTTGCTGCAAGAACTCGGACAGAACTTCCGCGGTGTGTCTATTGTCGCCCAAACACTTCATAGCCAATACAGCCTGCTGACGTTTGCCAGTAGCTGCCCCATAATGGGAGACCTGGTGTGCAACAGTGGCAGGTGCGGATGGAGTGTTTGTGCGACTGCGGTCTGTGGACGAGCTCTTGCTTCTGCAGGAGGAGGAGGAGGAGGGGGTGCGAACGGCTACAGCCAACTGTTTACTAGACCGTGGGCTAGGCAGAACTGTCCCAAACTTGCTGTCCCCTGTGGACCCTGAATCCACCACATTTACCCAGTGTGCCGTGATGGACACGTAACGTCCCTGGCCATGCCTACTGGTCCATGCATCTGTTGTCAGGTGCACCTTTGTGCTCACAGATTGCCTGAGTGCATGGACGATGCGCTCTTTAACATGCTGGTGGAGGGCTGGGATGGCTTCTCTGGAAAAAAAGTGTCGACTGGGTAGCTCGTAGCGTGGTACAGCGTAGTCCATCAGGTCTTTGAAAGCTTCTCTTTCAACTAACCGGTAGGGCATCATCTCTAACGAGATTAGTCTAGCTATGTGGGCGTTCAAACCCTGTGTACGCGGATGCGAGGCTAAGTATTTCCTTTTTCTAACCATAGTCTCATGTAGGGTGAGCTGGACTGGAGAGCTGGAGATCGTGGAACTAGCGGTGGTGCCGGTGGACATGGCAGACTGAGAGACGGTGGGAGATGGTATTGTTGCCGCCGGTGCCCTAGATGCAGTGTTTCCTACTACGAAACTGGTGATTCCCTGACCCTGACTGCTTTGGCCTGGCAAAGATACCTGCACAGATACAGCAGGTGGTGCGCTAAATGGTGGTCCTACACTGCCGGAAGGGATGTTGCGTTGATTACTAGCTTCATTGGCCGAGGGTGCAACAACCTTAAGGGACGTTTGGTAGTTAGTCCAAGCTTTCAAATGCATGGTGGTTAAATGTCTATGCATGCAACTAGTATTGAGACTTTTCAGATTCTGACCTCTGCTTAAGGAAGTAGAACATTTTTGACAGATGACTTTGCGCTGATCAATTGGATGTTGTTTAAAAAAATGCCAGACTGCACTCTTTCTAGCATCGGATACCTTTTCAGGCATTGCAGACTGAGCTTTAACCGGATGGCCACGCTGTCCTCCACCAGGTTTTGGCTTTGCCACGCGTTTTGGGCAAGATACGGGCCCGGCAGATGGAATCTGTGGCGATGTTGATGCCTGCTGCGGCCCCTCCTCCTCCTCTGCTTCAGAACTGCTGCCGCCTGCACCCTGTTCCCCCAATGGCTGCCAATCGGGGTCAAGAACTGGGTCATCTAATAACTCTTCTTGTACCTCCTGCGCAACTTCGTCTGTGTCACCGTGTCGTTCGGTGGTATAGCGTTCGTGATGGGGCAACATAGTCTCATCAGGGTCTGATTCTTGATCAGCACCCTGCGAGGGCAATGTTGTGGTCTGAGTCAAAGGACCAGCATAGTAGTCTGGCTGTGGCTGTGCGTCAGTGCACTCCATGTCAGATTCAACTTGTAATGGGCATGGACTGTTAACTGCTTCACTTTCTAAGCCAGGGACGGTATGTGTAAAGAGCTCCATGGAGTAACCCGTTGTGTCGCCTGCTGCATTCTTCTCTGTTGTTGTTTTTGCTGAAGAGGACAAGGAAGTGACTTGTCCCTGACCGTGAACATCCACTAACGACGCGCTGCTTTTACTTTTACCAGTTTCACGAGAGGAGGCAAAAGAGCTAGAGGCTGAGTCAGCAAGATAAGCCAAAACTTGCTCTTGCTGCTCCGGCTTTAAAAGCGGTTTTCCTAATCCCAGAAAAGGGAGCGTTCGAGGCCTTGTGTAGCCGGACGACGAACCTGGCTCCACAGCTCCAGACTTAGGTGCAATATTTTTTTCCCCACGACCACCTGATGCTCCACCACTACCACTACCCTCATTACCAGCTGACAATGAACGCCCCCGGCCACGACCTCTTCCACTAGACTTCCTCATTGTTTTAAAAACGTAACCAAACTAACGTTATTTGTTGCAGTCACACAACTTACACGGTGAGCTATAACTTCAGTATGATTTAGCTACCCCTTTACAGGTTGGTGAGACCACAGCGAAAATCAGGCCCAATGTTACTCTGTTTTTGGTGGCTGCAAATTAGAGAGATGCCCCACACGCAGGACTGTCACTGAAGCACAAATGTTAATATTAATGTCACACTATTATTTTTTTTTTATTTTTATTTTTTTCAGGAACACTTTAGAAACCCAAAAAAAAAAAAAAAATAGATTTTTGCAGGGAGAATTTAGAAAACAAATGTAACAAACTATATGCTTTCTATGGGCCACTGAGTGAGAGATGACGCACACAGGAATCAGGAGTGGCACACAAGCCCAGAGGCCAATATTTTTCTACCAATGATTGATGGAGTTATTTTCTCTGGTAGATTTTGGAACCCAAATCAAGGAAAAAAAAAATTTAGGCTTTCTATGGACCACAATTGGAGAGAGAGAGAGAGATGGCACACCCAGGAGTCAAGACTGGCACACAAGCAGAAAGGCCAATATTAATCTCCCATTTTTTTTTTTGGTTTTTTTTTTTTTTTTTTTTTTCAGGGAGACTTTAGAAAAAAAAATAATAAAAAAAATATGATTTTATCAGGAAGAATTTAGAAACCAAATAAAATAAAATTATTTTTTCAGGGAGAATTTATAAAACAAATAAAAACAAAAATAGGCGTTCTATGGCCCACTGACTGAGAGATGACGCACACAGGAGTCAGGAGTGGCACACAAGCCCAGAGGCCAATATTTTTCTACCAATGATTGATGTAGGTATTTTCTCTGGTAGATTTTGGAACCCAAATCAAGGAAAAAAAATATAGGCTTTCTATGGACCACAATTGGAGAGAGAGAGAGAGAGAGAGAGATGGCACACCCAGGAGTCAAGACTGGCACACAAGCAGAAAGGCCAATATTAATCTCCCACTGTTTTTTTTGTTTGTTTGTTTTTTTTTTTTTTCAGGGAGACTTTAGAAAAAAAAATAATAAAAAAAATATGATTTTATCAGGAAGAATTTAGAAACCAAATAAAATAAAATGATTTTTTCAGGGAGAATTTATAAAACTAATAAAACAAAAAATAGGCGTTCTATGGCCCACTGAGTGAGAGATGACGCACACAGGAGTCAAGACTGGCACACAAGCAGAAAGGCCAATATTAATCCCCCACTGTTTTTTTTGTTTGTTTTTTTTTTTGTTTTGTTTTTTTCAGGGAGACTTTAGAAAAAAAAATAATAAAAAAAATATGATTTTATCAGGAAGAATTTAGAAACCAAATAAAATAAAATGATTTTTTCAGGGAGAATTTAGAAAACAAATAAAACCAAAAATAGGCGTTCTATGGCCCACTGACTGAGAGAGAGAGAGAGATGGCACGCTTAGTACTGGCACACAAGCCCAAAGGGCAATATTAATCTCCCTTTTTTTTTCAGGGAGAATTTCTAAAACCCCAAAAAAAAAAAAAATAGGCTTTCTATGGCCCACTATTTGTGAGAGAGATGGGACGCTCAGGACTGGCACAGATGGCACGCTCAGGACTGGCACAGAAGCCCAGAGGCCAATATTAATCTCCCTTTTTTTCTGGGAGAATTTATAAAACCAAAAAAATATTTAAATAGGCTTTCTATGGCCCACTATTTGTGAGAGAGATGGCACGCTCAGGACTGGCACAGATGGCACGCTCACAACTGGCACACAAGCCCAGAGGCCAATATTAATCTCCCTTTTTTTCAGGGAGAATTTATAAAACCAAAAAAAAAATTAAATAGGCTTTCTATGGCCCACTATTTGTGAGAGAGATGGCACGCTCAGGACTGGCACAGATGGCACGCTCACAACTGGCACACAAGCCCAGAGGCCAATATTAATCTCCCTTTTTTCAGGGAAAATTTATAAAACCAAAAAAAAAATTAAATAGGCTTTCTATGGCCCACTATTTGTGAGAGAGATGGCACGCTCAGGACTGGCACAGATGGCACGCTCACAACTGGCACACAAGCCCAGAGGCCAATATTAATCTCCCTTTTTTTCAGGGAGAATTTATAAAACCAAAAAAAAAATTAAATAGGCTTTCTATGGCCCACTATTTGTGAGAGAGATGGCACACTCAGGACTGGCACACAAGCCCAAAGGCCAATATTAATCTCCCACTGTATTTTTATCAGGGAGAATTTATACACCCCACAAAAAAAAATACAGAAAAATGAAAAGGCTTTCTATGGCCCACTATGTGAGAGAGATGGCACACACAGGGATGGCACTCTAGCAGAAATGCCAAATTGCCAATCTTAATCTCCCACCAAAAAAAAAAAGGGAATGTCCTACAATTACTATCTCCCTGCCTGCAGTAATCTCACCCAGGTATGGCAGGCAGCTACTATCTCCCTGCCTGCAGTAATCTCAGCCAGGTATGGCAGGCAGCAATAAGGAGTGGACTGATGCACAAATGAAATAAAAAGTGTGGACAAACAAAAAAGATAGCTGTGCAGAAAGGAAGGAACAAGAGGATTTGTGCTTTGAAAAAAGCAGTTGGTTTGCACAGCGGCGTACACACAGCAATGCAGCTATCAGGGAGCCTTCTAGGGCAGCCCAATGAGCTACAGCGCTGAGGGGAAAAAAAAAAAAAATAACTTCCACTGTCCCTGCACACCGAGGGTGGTGTTGGACAGTGCAAATCGCTGCAGCACAAGCGGTTTTGTGGTTAATGGACCCTGCCTAACGCTATCCCTGCTTCTGACGAAGCGGCAGCAACCTCTCCCTAAGCTCAGATCAGCAGCAGTAAGATGGCGGTCGGCGGGAACGCCTCTTTATAGCCCCTGTGACGTCGCAGACAGCAAGCCAATCACTGCAATGCCCTTCTCTAAGATGGTGGGGACCAGGACCTATGTCATCACGCTGCCCACACTCTGCGTTTACCTTCATTGGCTGAGAAATGGCGCTTTTCGCGTCATTGAAACGCGACTTTGGCGCGAAAGTCGCGTACCGCATGGCCGACCCCGCACAGGGGTCGGATCGGGTTTCATGAAACCCCGACTTAGCCAAAAGTCGGCGACTTTTGAAAATGTTCGACCCGTTTCGCTCAACCCTACCCACGAGTACTAAGAGAACTAAGTAATGTAATAGATAAACCATTATTTCTTATTTTTAGGGACTCTATAGCGACAGGGTCTGTTCCGCAGGATTGGCGCATAGCAAATGTGGTGCCAATATTCAAAAAGGGCTCTAAAAGTGAACCTGGAAATTATAGGCCAGTAAGTCTAACCTCTATTGTTGGTAAAATATTTGAAGGGTTTCTGAGGGATGTTATTCTGGATTATCTCAATGAGAATAACTGTTTAACTCCATATCAGCATGGGTTTATGAGAAATCGCTCCTGTCAATCCAATCTAATCAGTTTTTATGAAGAGGTAAGCTATAGGCTGGACCACGGTGAGTCATTGGACGTGGTATATCTCGATTTTTCCAAAGCGTTTGATACCGTGCCGCACAAGAGGTTGGTACACAAAATGAGAATGCTTGGTCTGGGGGAAATTGTGTGTAAATGGGTTAGTAACTGGCTTTGTGATAGAAAGCAGAGGGTGGTTATAAATTGTATAGTCTCTAACTGGGTCGCTGTGACCAGTGGGGTACCGCAGGGGTCAGTATTGGGACCTGTTCTCTTCAACATATTCATTAATGATCTGGTAGAAGGTTTACACAGTACAATATCGATATTTGCAGATGATACAAAACTATGTAAAGCAGTTAATACATGAGAAGATAGTATTCTGCTACAGATGGATCTGGATAAGTTGGAAACTTGGGCTGAAAGGTGGCAGATGAGGTTTAACAATGATAAATGTAAGGTTATACACATGGGAAGAAGGAATCAATGTCACCATTACACACTGAATGGGAAACCACTGGGTAAATCTGACAGGGAGAAGGACTTGGGGATCCTAGTTAATGATAAACTTACCTGGAGCAGCCAGTGCCAGGCAGCAGCTGCCAAGGCAAACAGGATCATGGGGTGCATTAAAAGAGGTCTGGATACACATCATGAGAGCATTATACTGCCTCTGTACAAATCCCTAGTTAGACCGCACATGGAGTACTGTGTCCAGTTTTGGGCACCGGTGCTCAGGAAGGATATAATGGAACTAGAGAGAGTACAAAGGAGGGCAACAAAATTAATAAAGGGGATGGGAGAACTACAATACCCAGATAGATTAGCGAAATTAGGATTATTTAGTCTAGAAAAAAGACGACTGAGGGGCGATCTAATAACCATGTATAAGTATATAAGGGGACAATACAAATATCTCGCTGAGGATCTGTTTATACCAAGGAAGGTGACGGGCACAAGGGGGCATTCTTTGCGTCTGGAGGAGAGAAGGTTTTTCCACCAACATAGAAGAGGATTCTTTACTGTTAGGGCAGTGAGAATCTGGAATTGCTTGCCTGAGGAGGTGGTGATGGCGAACTCAGTCGAGGGGTTCAAGAGAGGCCTGGATGTCTTCCTGGAGCAGAACAATATTGTATCATAAAATTAGGTTCTGTAGAAGGACGTAGATCTGGGGATTTATTATGATGGAATATAGGCTGAACTGGATGGACAAATGTCTTTTTTCAGCCTTACTAACTATGTTACTATGTTACTATGTCATGTGACTGACAGCTTCCGTATTTCCTATATGGTACATTTGTTGCTCTTGTAGTTTGTCTGCTTATTAATCAGATTTTTATTTTTGAAGGATAATACCAGACTTGTGTGTGTTTTAGGGCGAGTTTCATGTGTCAAGTTGTGTGTGTTGAGTTGCATGTGGCGACATGCATGTAGCGACTTTTGTGAGATGAGTTTTGTGTGGCGACATGCGTGTAGCAACTTTTTGTGCGTCGAGTTGCATGTGACAGGTTAGTGTAGCAAGTTGTGTGCAGCAAGATTTGCGCATGGTGAGTTTTGTGCGTGGCGAGTTTTATTTGTGGTGCGTTTTGAGTATGTTCAAGTTTTGTGTGAGGCAACTTTTGCATGTGTTGCAACTTTTGTGCATGTGGCAATTTTTCCGCGTGTGCAATTTTTCCGCGTGTGCAATTTTTCCACCTGTGGCGAGTTTTCCATGAGGTGAGTTTTGCACGTGTGGCGAGATTTGTGTGAGCCTAGTCTTGCATGTGGCGAGTTTTGCGCGTGGCGAGTTTTCATCGGCGACTTTTGTGTTTCGACTTTTATGTGGCGAGGTTGGTGTATGTGTGGTGAAATGTGTGCTGAGGGTGGTATATGTGTTCAAGCACGTGGTAGTGTGTTGCGCATTTTGTGTGTGTGTTCATATCCCCGTGTGTGGTGAGTATCCCATGTCAGGGCCCTACCATAGCAACTGTACGGTATATACTCTTTGGCGCCATCGCTCCCACTCTTAAGTCCCCCTTGTTCACATCTGGCAGCTGTCAATTTGCCTCCAACACTTTTCCTTTCACTTTTTCCCCATTATGTAGATAGGGGCAAAATTGTTTGGTGAATTAGAAAGCACGGGGTTAAAATTTCGCCTCACAACATAGCCTATGACGCTCTCGGGGTCCAGATGTGTGACTGTGCAAAATTTTGTGGCTGTAGCTGCGACGCCTCCAACACTTTTCCTTTCACTTTTTCCCCATTATGTAGATAGGGGCAAAATTGTCTGGTGAATTGGAATGTGCGGGGTTAAAATTTCGCCTCACAACATAGCCTATGACGCTCTCGGGGTCCAGATGTGTGACTGTGCAAAATTTTGTGGCTGTAGCTGCGACGGTGCAGATGCCAATCCCGGACATACATACATACACACATACACACACACATTCAGCTTTATACAGTTAGGGCCAGAAATATTTGGACAGTGACACAATTTTCGCGAGTTGGGCTCTGCATGCCACCACATTGGATTTGAAATGAAACCTCTACAACAGAATTCAAGTGCAGATTGTAACGTTTAATTTGAAGGGTTGAACAAAAATATCTGATAGAAAATGTAGGAATTGTACACATTTCTTTACAAACACTCCACATTTTAGGAGGTCAAAAGTAATTGGACAAATAAACATAACCCAAACAAAATATTTTTATTTTCAATATTTTGTTGCAAATCCTTTGGAGGCAATCACTGCCTTAAGTCTGGAACCCATGGACATCACCAAACGCTGGGTTTCCTCCTTCTTAATGCTTTGCCAGACCTTTACAGCCGCAGCGTTCAGGTCTTGCTTGTTTGTGGGTCTTTCCGTCTTAAGTCTGGATTTGAGCAAGTGAAATGCATGCTCAATTGGGTTTAGATCTGGAGATTGACTTGGCCATTGCAGAATGTTCCACTTTTTGGCACTCATGAACTCCTGGGTAGCTTTGGCTGTATGCTTGGGGTCATTGTCCATCTGTACTATGAAGCGCCGTCCAATCAACTTTGCAGCATTTGGCTGAATCTGGGCTGAAAGTATATCCCGGTACACTTCAGAATTCATCCGGCTACTCTTGTCTGCTCTTATGTCATCAATAAACACAAGTGACCCAGTGCCATTGAAAGCCATGCATGCCCATGCCATCACGTTGCCTCCACCATGTTTTACAGAGGATGTGGTGTGCCTTGGATCATGTGCCGTTCCCTTTCTTCTCCAAACTTTTTTCTTCCCATCATTCTGGTACAGGTTGATCTTTGTCTCATCTGTCCATAGAATACTTTTCCAGAACTGAGCTGGCTTCTTGAGGTGTTTTTCTGCAAATTTAACTCTGGCCTGTCTATTTTTGGTATTGATGAATGGTTTGCATCTAGATGTGAACCCTTTGTATTTACTGTCATGGAGTCTTCTCTTTACTGTTGACTTAGAGACAGATACACCTACTTCACTGAGAGTGTTCTGGACTTCAGTTGATGTTGTGAACGGGTTCTTCTTCACCAAATTAAGTATGCGGCGATCATCCACCACTGTTGTCATCCGTGGACGCCCAGGCCTTTTTGAGTTCCCAAGCTCACCAGTCAATTCCTTTTTTCTCAGAATGTACCCAACTGTTGATTTTGCTACTCCAAGCATGTCTGCTATCTCTCTGATGGATTTTTTCTTTTTTTTCAGCCTCAGGATGTTCTGTTTCACCTCAATTGAGAGTTCCTTTGACCGCATGTTGTCTGCTCACAGCAACAGCTTCCAAATGCAAAACTACACACCTGGAATCCACCCCTGACCTTTTAACAACTTCATTGATTACAGGTTAATGAGGGAGACGCCTTCAGAGTTTATTGCAGCCCTTAGAGTCCATTGTCCAATTACTTTTGGTCCCTTGAAAAAGAGGACGCTATGCATTACAGAGCTATGATTCCTAAACCCTTTCTCCGATTTGGATGTGGAAACTATCATATTGCAGCTGGGAGTGTGCACTTTCAGCCCATATTATATATATAATTGTATTTCTGAACATGTTTTTGTAAACAGCTAAAATAACAAAACTTGTGTCACTGTCCAAATATTTCTGGCCCTAACTGTATATTAGATGTAAACTTCTAGTTTCAACTGTAATTAAGAAATGGCAGTTAACAGGAACAGTGGAGGTCAAGCTAAAGTCTAGAAGACCAAGCAAAATTTCAGTGAAAGCTGCTCGTAGGATTACTAGAGAGGCAAATCACAACCCCTGCTTGACTGCAAAAGACCTTCAGAAAAATTTAGCAGACTCTAGGGTTGTGGTACATTGTTCTACTGTCCAGAGACAGCTGCACAAATATGGACTTCATGGAAGAGTCATCAGAAGAAAATCTTTCCTGCATCCTCATCATAAAATTCAGCGTCAGAAGTATGTAAAAGAACATCTAAATAAGCATGATGCATTTTGGAAACCAGTCCTGTGGTCCGATGAGGTTAAAATATCACTCTTTGGTCACAGTTCCCTGATCTGAACATCATTGAAAATCTATGGCTAGACCTCAAAATAGCAGTGCATACAAGACGACCCAGGAATCTCACAGAACTAGAAACATTTTCCAAGGAAGAATGGATGAAAATCTTTTAAAGAATGTGAAAGAGTGCTTACCGCATGTGTTGGGGGTCACTCGCTTAGCAACGGGACTTAGCCACACAGGTAAGTTTTTTCTCACAAAAACAGTCCATGCGCTTTATTAAGACATCATAAACCGGGTCATGCACAGTCCATTACACTTCATGGAACACAATTGGCACCAAAAGGTGACATTAAGTTGCAGCTTTGACTTTGATATTTCATATACGGCTTTTAACTCACAGTTGAAACACTACACATGCCAGCCCTCCTTGACTAGTTCCCGGGGGTGTCCGTATGCCGTATCAATGTCTTTAGTCATATAATGCACAAGACATTGGTTTGCAGTCTCTAAACACGCTGGACCTCACTTCGTCCAGTTACTGTGGGAGACCACACAGTTCATTACTGACCCTCTGTCAGTGCACACAGTTCCCCATACTCTGGGTTACCTTCCAGAAGCTCCTGCTCCACACGCTGACTCCTGTCAGTCCTCTCTCCTCAGGTAAGCTGCTGACCTGGGATCCCCATCCTGAACAATGCTTTGCTCACTAGGCCACCTGACAGTCCAGATCCTCAGATGGGCCGTAGCTCCCCCAGTGCAGTGCCGTTGCAGACTCTGCATCCACTCCTTCCCATGTGCTCTTGAGGAATCCTACTCCCAGGACTTCCAACAGAGGTTGTGCTATTCAGGAATCCTAATCCCAGGACTTCCAACACAGGCCACTCAGTGCGCTATTCAGGATGTCAATCCCCACCTGGGACCGTCCAACACACGTCTCTCAGTGCACTTAACAGGGATCCAATCCTACTCCCAGGATCTCCCAACATACCAGTCTGCAGATCCATGGCCTCACAGTGCGCTATTCAGGGATCCAGTCCACAGTCGGGAACTCCCAACACACAAGCCATCCAGGATCTACACAGTCTCCATTACAGAGACCACTACACCACCATGTGACCACACCATGGTCACATTATGTAGTTGTAACCACTCCCATAGATGGGAGTTGTGTGTGGCTAGTTCGACCCACCCAGCTCTTGAACTAGCCCAGTAAGCCTCCCTTCATAACTATACAAACACTTGTGGGACTACAGGTCCCAGAACAACAACATTACTTCAGGCTTACAGCGCAGACTCCCACTGCGACACATATTGGCCATTTACAACTCTGCCAGTCACTGTTTCACCATCATTATAACCACAGATATGCCTCCATGCATAGCCCAAGGAGCACATAGAGCGCCCCCTAGCTGTAACAGGGGTCACTGCATCACAAGAAGTACTGAAAGACTCTTGGCTGGCTACAAATATCGTTTACAAGCAACAATACTTTCAAAAGGGGGGGTTACTAGTTACTAACCATGCAGAGTGCCCAAACTTCTGCATCAGCACATCTTTTTGAAATTTTTAAAATGGAAAAAAGACTATATATACATTTTTTTGTTTGTTTTTTTGTGCCTTAAATACAAAGGAAATATGTCATTTTTAACTTTATCCCTTTTAGATATCAATTCACCATCACACTGAACGGGAAACCACTGGGTAAATCTGACATGCAGAATGACTTTGGGATCGTAGTTAATGATAAACTTACCTGGAGTAGCCAGTGCCAGGCAGCAGCTGCCAAGGCAAACAGGATCATGAGGTCTGGATACACATGATGAGAGCATTATACTGCCTCTGTACAAATCTGTGGTTAGACCGCACATGGAGTACTGTGTACAGTTTTGGGCACCGGTGCTCAGGAAGGATATATGTTATGATCAGGTGACCTTGGAGCAGCATGAAAACTTTCACTGGAGTAGGTGGTAACTATACTGACCGCAAACCCTGAACTTAACTCCGCAACTAGAAGTAGCCGTGGGGTGTGCCTAGCAAAACCTAGACACCTCGACACAGCCGGAGGACTAAATACCCCTATAGAAGGAAATAGGAATATCTACCTTGCCTCAGAGCAGAACCCCAAAGGATAGGCAGCCACCCACAAATATTGACTGTGAGTAGTAGAGGAAAAGACATACACAGGCAGGAAACAGGATTTAGCAAATGAGGCACACACTAGCTAAATAGGAAAGGATAGGACAGGATACTAAGCGGTCAGTATTAAAAATCCTTCCAAAAATATCCACAGCAGAAAATACAAAAACTCCACCATCTAACTAAAGATGTGGAGCGTATATCTGCAACTCCAGAGAATCCAACAAGACTGAGAAAACACTGACACAGTCTAAGCTGGACAAGAGAAAAACAAATGAATAGCACAGAATATAAGCACACTGCATGTGTGCCACAGAAAAAGAAACAGACACTTATCTTTGCTGAATTGGCAGCTAAGCAGGAGAAGCCAGAAAGTGATCCAACACTTCACAAGAAACATTGACAAATGGCAAGGACTAATGAATCCTGCACACCTAAATATCCCAGTCAGAACTGCAATCAGCAGATACACCTGGCCAGGACTGCGACTCAGAGACAACTGCATTCCCACCTACAACCACTGGAGGGAACCCAAGAGCAGAATTCACAACAGTACCCCCCCCCTTGAGGAGGGGTCACCGAACCCTCACCAGGGCCCCCAGGACGATCAGGATGAGCCAGATGAAAGGCACGGACCAAATCAGCAGCATGAACATCAGAGGCAAAAACCCAAGAATTATCATCCTGGCCATAACCCTTCCATTTGACAAGGTACTGAAGCCTCCGCCTCGAAAAACGAGAATCCAAAATCTTCTCAACCACATACTCCAACTCTCCATCAACCAGCACAGGGGCCGGAGGATCAACAGAGGGAACAACGGGCACCACATATTTCCGCAATAAAGATCTATGGAAGACATTATGGATAGCAAAAGAGGCCGGAAGCGCCAAACGAAAAGACACCGGATTAATAATCTCAGAAATCTCATAAGGACCAATAAACCTTCATAGGAACATGACGGAAGACAACCAGACCAGATCCCCAACCTGAAGCCGGGAACCAACACACCGACGACGGTTAGCAAAACGTTGAGCCTCCTCCTGAGACAACACCAAATTGTCCACCACATGAGCCCAAATCTGCTGCAACCTGTCAACCACAGAATCCACACCAGGACAGTCAGAAGGCTAAACCTGCCCAGAAGAAAAACGAGGATGAAAACCAAAATTACAAAAGAAACGCGAAACCAAAGTAGCCGAACTAGCCCGATTATTAAGGACAAACTCGGCCAATGGCAAGAAGGCCACCCAATCATCCTGATCAGCAGACACAAAGCATCTCAAATAAGTCTCCAAAGTCTGATTAGTTCGCTCGGTGTGGCCATTTGTCTGAGGATGAAATGCAGAAGAAAAAGACAAATCAATGCCCAGCCTAGCACAAAAGGCCGCCAAAACCTAGAAACAAACTGGGAACCTCTGTCGGACACAATATTCTCCGGAATACCATGCAAACGAACCACATGCTGAAAAAACAACGGAACCAAATAAGAAGTGGAAGGCAATTTAGGCAAAGGCACCAAATGAACCATCTTAGAGAACCGGTCACAAACAACCCAGATAACAGACATCTTCTGGGAAACCGGAAGATCAGAAATAAAATCCATCGAAATATGTGTCCAGGGCCTCTCAGGGACTGGCAATGGCAAAAGCAACCCACTAGCACGGGAACAACAAGGCTTGGCCCGCGCACAAGTCCCACAGGACTGCACAAAAAAACGCACATCACGCGACAAAGAAGGCCACCAAAAGGACCTACCAACCAAGTCTCTGGTACCAAAAATGCCAGGATGACCAGCCAACATGGAACAGTGAACCTCAGAAATCACTCTACTAGTCCATCTGTCAGGAACAAACAGTTTCCCCACAGGACAGCGGTCAGGTTTGTCAGCCTGAAATTCCTGAAGAACCCATTGTAAATCAGGGGAAATGGCAGAAAGGACCACCCCTTCTTTCAGAATACCGACCGGTTCTAAGACCTCAGGAGAATCAGGCAAAAAACTCCTAGAGAGGGCATCAGCCTTAATATTCTTAGAACCCGGAAGGTACGAGACCACGAAATCAAAACGGGAAAAAAACAAGGACCATCGAGCCTGTCTAGGATTCAGCCATTTGGCATACTCAAGGTAAATCAGATTCTTATGATCGGTCAAGACCACAATACGGTGCTTAGCTCCCTCAAGCCAATGTCGCCACTCCTCAAACGCCCACTTCATAGCCAACAACTCCCGATTGCCGACATCATAATTGTGTTCAGCAGGCGAAAACTTACGGGAAAAGAAGGCACACGGTTTCATCAAGGAACCAACAGGATCCCTCTGAGACAAAACGGCCCCTGCCCCAATCTCAGAAGCGTCAACCTCAACCTGAAACGGAAGAGAAACATCCGGTTGGCGCATCACCGGAGCAGAAGTAAATCGACGTTTAAGCTCCTGAAAGGCAGAGACAGCCGCAGAGGACCAATTCGCCACATCAGCGCCTTTCTTTGTCAAAACAGTCAAGAGTTTAACCACGCTGGAAAAATTAGCAATAGCAATGAAACGGCGATAAAAATTTGCAAAACCCAAAAATTTCTGAAGGCTCTTCACGGTAGTGGGCTGAATCCAATCATGAATGGCCTGAACCTTAACCGGATCCATCTCTATAGACGAGGGAGAAAAAATAAAGCCCAAAAAAGAAACCTTCTCCACCCCAAAGAGACACTTAGACCCTTTCACAAACAAAGCATTGTCACGAAGGATCTGAAATACCATCCTGACCTGTTGCATATGAGACTCCCAATCATCGGAAAAAATCAAAATATCGTCCAAATATACAATCAAGAATTTATCAAGATAAGTCCGGAAGATATCATGCATGAAGGACTGAAAAACAGATGGAGCATTAGAGAGTCCGAATGGCATCACAAGGTATTCAAAATGGCCTTCGGGCGTGTTAAACGCAGTTTTCTATTCATCACCCTGCTTAATACGAACAAGATTATATGCCCCCCGAAGGTCAATCTTTGTAAACCAACTAGCTCCTTTAATCCTAGCAAACAAATCGGAAAGCAAAGGTAAAGGGTATTGAAACTTGACCGTGATCTTATTCAAGAGGCGATAATCAATACAGGGTCTCAAGGAACCATCTTTTTTAGCAACAAAAACGAACCCCGCTCCCAATGGTGAAGAAGATGGTCGAATATGCCCTTTCTCCAAAGACTCCTTAATATAGCTCCGCATGGCGGCATGTTCTGGCACAGACAGGTTGAAAAGTCAACCCTTAGGAAACTTACAGCCTGGAATCAAGTCAATAGCACAATCACAGTCCCTATGTGGTGGAAGGGAACTGGATTTAGGCTCATCGAATACATCCTGGAAATCTGACAACAACTCAGGAATTTCAGAAGAGGAAGAAGAGGAGATTGACATCAAAGAAACATCATTATGAACCCCCTGACAACCCCAACTAGTCACAGACATGGACTTCCAATCCAACACAGGATTATGTACCTGCAACCACGGAAAACCCAGCACTATAGCATCATGCAAATTATGCAACACCAGAAATCGACAATCTTCCTGATGGACTGGCGCCATGCGCATGGTCACCTGTGGCCAAAATTGGGGCTTATTTTTAGCCAAGGGTGTAGCATCAATGCCCCTTAAAGGAATAAGGTTCTGCAAAGGCTGCAAGGGAAAACCACAACGCTTGGCAAACTCAAAGTCCATTAAGTTCAATGCGGCGCCTGAATCCACAAACGCCATGACAGAAAATGATGACAATGAGCAGATCAAGGACACAGATAACAAAAATTTAGGTTGTACAGTACTGATGGTAATTGAACTGGCGATCCTCTTTGTCCGCTTAGGGCAGACAGAAATTACATGAGAAGCGTCGCCACAATAATAACACAACCTATTCTGATGTCTGAAACCTTGTCGTTCCGTTCTAGACAGAATCCTATCACACTGCATGGGCTCAGGAATTTGCTCTGAGGATAATGCCACAGTGCGCACAGTTCTGCGCTCCCGCAAGCGCCGGTCAATCTGAATGGCCAGAGACATAGAATCATTCAGACCGGAAGGCGTGGGAAACCCCACCATAACATCTTTAACGGATTCAGAAAGACCCTTTCTGAAAATTGCCGCCAAAGCATCATTATTCTATTTAGTCAACACCGACCATTTTCTGAGTTTCTGACAATACAATTCTGCCGCCTCTTGACCCTGAGACAGGGCCAACAAGGTCTTCTCAGCTTGATCCACAGAACTAGGTTCATCATATAACAATCCCAAAGCCTGAAAAAAGGAGTCTACATCAAGCAAAGCCGGATTCCCAGATTCCAGGGAAAATGCCCAATCCTGCGGGTCGCCACGCAGCAGGGAGATGACAATTTTAACCTGCTGAATGGAATCACCGGAGGATCGAGGTCTCAAAGCAAAAAACAGTTTACAGTTGTTTTTAAAACTCAAAAATTTGGACCTGTCACCAAAAAAACAAATCAGGAGTAGGAATCTTCGGTTCTAAAACAGGAGTCTGACCAATATAATCAGAAATACCCTGTACCCTAGCAGCAAGCTGGTCTACACGAGAAGCTAATTCCTGAACATTCATGCTAGCACAAGGCTCTTCAGCACCCAGAGATAAAGAGGGAGGAGAAGACAAAGTAGACTGGAGAAAAAAAAAATGTCTCAAGACCTTTCTGTTGTGAATTCTGTGGTTGAGTTCACTTCTGTGGTCACAAGTGGTATTGCAGTCTCTGGGCTTCCTCCCTCAGGTGTTTTGGTGAGCTCGTTGGCTGCCTTGCTATTTAGCTCCACCTGAGTCTGTCTTCCTTGCTCCTTGTCAATGTTCCAGTGTTGGATCTGAGCTACTGCATCTTTCCTTGGGCCTGCTGCTCTGCTAGATAAGTGCTTCTAGTTTGTTTTCTGTTTTTTCTGTCCAGCTTGCTATTAACTTTTGCTGGAAGCTCTGAGAAGCAAAGGGGTGCACCGCCGTGCTGTTAGTTCGGCACGGTGGGTCTTTTTGCCCCTTTGCGTGGTTTTCGTTTTAGGGTTTTTTGTAGACTGCATAGTTCTCTTTGCTATCCTCGCTCTATCTAGAATATCGGGCCTCACTTTGCTGAATCTATTTCATTCCTACGTTTGTCTTTTCATCTTGCTAACAGTCATTATATGTGGGGGGCTGCCTATTCCTTTGGGGTATTTCTCTGAGGTAAGTCAGGCTTGTATTTCTATCTTCAGGCTAGTCAGCTCCTCAGGCAGTGCCGAGTTGCATAGGTAGTGGTTAGGCGCAATCCACTGCTGCTTACAGTTGTGTGAGGATAGTTCAGGTACTGCAGTCTACAGAGATTCCACGTCTCAGAGCTCGTCCTATTGTTTTTGGTTATTGCCAGATCTCTGTATGTGCGCTGATTACTGCACGCTGTGTTGCCTGATTGCCAGCCATAACAGTACAAGGAGCCAACCAATGATTTCCAATAGAGGGAAAAAAGAAATCCTGACATCATTTTTTTTTCTTAGCTCTGTCTTCAGTCTTTTTTTTCCCCTAGACATTAGAGTGCTTCAGGACACAGCTGTGGACATGGATATTCAGGCTCTGTGCTCCTCAATGGATAATCTCGTTGTAAATGTACAAAAGATTCAAGATACTATTGATCAGAAATCGATGCCAGAACCAAGAATTCCGATTCCTGATTTGTTTTTTGGTGACAGAACTAAGTTCCTGAGCTTCAGAAATAATTGTAAGCTATTTTTGGCCTTGAAACCTCATTCTTCTGGTAATCCTATTCAACAGGTTTTGATTATTATTTCTTTTTTGCGCGGCGACCCACAGGACTGGGCGTTTTCTCTTGCACCAGGAGATTCTGCATTGAGTAATGTTGATGCATTTTTCCAGGCGCTGGGATTGCTTTACGATGAGCCTAATTCAGTGGATCAAGCTGAGAAAAATCTGCTGGCTTTATGCCAGGGTCAGGATGATGTAGAAGTATATTGCCAGAAATTTAGGAAATGGTCAGTACTCACTCTGTGGAATGAATCTGCACTAGCGGCTTTGTTCAGAAAGGGTCTCTCTGAAGCTCTTAAGGATGTAATGGTGGGATTTCCTATGCCTGCTGGTTTGAATGAGTCTATGTCCTTGGCCATTCAGATCGGTCGTCGCTTGCGCGAGCGTAAATCTGTGCACCATCTGGCGGTATTGTCTGAGAGTAAGCCTGAGCCTATGCAGTGCGACAGGACTATGACTAAAGTAGAATGGCACGAACACAGACGTCTGAACAGACTGTGTTTCTATTGTGGTGATTCTACTCATGCTATTTCTAATTGTCCTAAACGCACTAGGCGGTTCGATAGCTCTGCCGTTATTGGTACTGTACAGTCCAAATTCCTTTTGTCCATTACCTTAATGTGCTCTTTGTCATCATATTCTGTCATGGCGTTTGTGGATTCAGGCGCTGCCCTGAATCTGATGGATTTGGATTATGCTAAACGTTGTGGATTTTTCTTGGAGCCTTTGCGGTGTCCTATTCCGTTGAGAGGAATTGATGCTACACCTTTGGCCAAGAATAAGCCTCAGTACTGGGCCCAGCTGACCATGTGCATGGCTCCTGCACATCAGGAAGTTATTCGCTTTTTGGTACTGCATAATTTGCATGATGTGGTCGTGTTGGGGTTGCCATGGCTACAAACCCATAATCCAGTATTGGATTGGAACTCTATGTCGGTAACCAGCTGGGGTTGTCAGGGAGTACATGGTGATGTTCCATTTTTGTCTATTTCGTCATCCATTCCTTCTGACATCCCAGAGTTCTTGTCGGACTTTCAGGATGTATTTGAAGAGTCCAAGTCTGATGCCCTACCTCCGCATAGGAATTGTGATTGTGCTATCGATTTGATTCCTGGTAGTAAATTCCCTAAGGGTCGTTAATTTGTCCGTACCTGAACACACCGCTATGCGCAGTTATGTGAAGGAGTCCCTGGAGAAGGGACATATTCGCCCATCGTCGTCACCATTGGGAGCAGGGTTCTTTTTTGTAGCCAAGAAGGATGGTTCGCTAAGACCGTGTATTGATTACCGCCTTCTTAATAAGATCACTGTTAAGTTTCAGTATCCCTTGCCATTGATTTCTGACTTGTTTGCTCGGATTAAGGGGGCTAGTTGGTTTACTAAGATTGATCTTCGTGGTGCGTATAATCTGGTGAGAATCAGGCAGGGAGATGAATGGAAAACGGCATTTAATACGCCCGAGGGTCATTTTGAGTATCTGGTGATGCCGTTCGGACTTGCCAATGCTCCATCTGTTTTTCAGTCTTTTATGCATGACATTTTCCGTGAGTATCTGGATAAATTCTTGATTGTTTACTTGGATGACATTTTGATCTTCTCAGATGATTGGGAGTCTCATGTGAAGCAAGTCAGAATGGTTTTCCAGGTACTGCGTGCTAATTCCTTGTTCGTGAAGGGATCAAAGTGTCTCTTCGGTGTGCAGAAAGTTTCATTTTTGGGGTTCATCTTTTCCCCTTCTACTATCGAGATGGATCCGGTTAAGGTTCAGGCCATCCAGGATTGGACTCAGCCGACATCTCTAAAAAGTCTGCAGAAATTCCTGGGCTTTGCTAATTTTTATCGTCGCTTCATCTGTAATTTTTCTAGCATTGCCAGACCATTGACCGATTTGACCAAGAAGGGTGCTGATTTGGTTAATTGGTCTTCTGCTGCCGTGGAAGCTTTTCAGGAGTTGAAGCGTCGTTTTTGCTGTGCCCCTGTGTTGTGTCAACCTGATGTTTCTCTTCCGTTCCAGGTCGAGGTTGATGCTTCTGAGATTGGTGCAGGGGCGGTTTTGTCACAGAGAGGTTCTGGTTGCTCAGTGTTCAAACCATGTGCTTTCTTTTCCAGGAAATTTTCTGCTGCTGAGCGTAATTATGATGTGGGCAACCGAGAGTTGCTGGCCATGAAGTGGGCATTCGAGGAGTGGCGTCATTGGCTTGAGGGTGCTAAGCATCGCGTGGTGGTTTTGACTGATCATAAGAACCTTACTTATCTTGAGTCTGCCAAGCGCTTGAATCCTAGACAGGCCCGTTGGTCGTTATTTTTTGCTCGTTTTGATTTTGTGATTTCATACCTTCCGGGCTCTAAAAATGTGAAGGCGGATGCTCTGTCTAGGAGTTTTGTGCCCGACTCTCCGGGGTTATCTGAGCCGGCGAGTATCCTCAAGGAAGGAGTCATTGTGTCTGCCATCTCCCCTGATTTGCGGAGAGTGTTGCAGAAATTTCAGGCTAATAAACCTGATCGTTGTCCGGCCGAGAAACTGTTCGTCCCTGATAGGTGGACTAGTAGAGTTATCTCTGAACTTCATTGTTCGGTGCTGGCCGGTCATCCAGGAATCTTTGGTACCAGGGAGTTGGTTGCTAGATCCTTCTGGTGGCCATCTCTGTCACGGGATGTGCGTGCTTTTGTGCAGTCCTGTGGAATTTGTGCTAGGGCTAAGCCCTGCTGTTCACGTGCCAGTGGGTTGCTTTTGCCCTTGCCGGTCCCGAAGAGGCCTTGGACACATATTTCGATGGATTTCATTTCTGACCTTCCCGTTTCTCAGAGAATGTCGGTCATTTGGGTGGTCTGTGATCGCTTTTCTAAAATGGTCCATCTGGTGCCCTTGGTTAAATTGCCTTCCTCCTCTGATTTGGTGCCTTTGTTCTTCCAGCATGTGGTTCGTTTACATGGCATTCCTGAGAATATTGTTTCTGACAGAGGTTCCCAGTTTGTCTCGAGGTTCTGGCGAGCCTTTTGTGGTAGGATGGGCATTGACCTATCTTTTTCCTCGGCCTTCCATCCTCAGACTAATGGCCAGACCGAACGAACCAATCAGACCTTGGAAACATATCTGAGATGTTTTGTTTCCGCTGACCAGGATGATTGGGTGTCATTTTTGCCGTTGGCTGAGTTCGCCCTTAATAATCGGGCCAGCTCGGCTACCTTGGTCTCTCCATTTTTCTGCAATTCTGGGTTCCATCCTCGTTTCTCTTCAGGACAGGTTGAGTCTTCGGACTGTCCTGGTGTGGATTATGTGGTGGACAGGTTGCAGCAGATCTGGACTCAGGTAGTGGACAATTTGACCTTGTCCCAGGAGAAGGCTCAGCTTTTCGCTAATCGCAGACGCCGTGTGGGACCCCGACTTCGTGTTGGGGATCTGGTTTGGTTATCTTCTCGTCATATACCTATGAAGGTTTCCTCTCCTAAATTTAAACCTCGTTTTATTGGTCCGTATAGGATTTCTGAGATTCTCAATCCGGTGTCTTTTCGTCTGACCCTCCCAGACTCCTTTTCCATACATAATGTATTCCATAGGTCGTTGTTGAGGAGATACGTGGCACCTATGGTTCCATCTGTGGAGCCTCCTGCCCCTGTTTTGGTGGAGGGGGAGTTGGAGTATATTGTGGAGAAGATTTTGGATTCTCGTGTCTCTAGACGGAAACTCCAGTATCTGGTCAAATGGAAGGGTTATGCTCAGGAAGATAATTCCTGGGTTTTTGCCTCTGATGTCCATGCCCCAGATCTTGTTCGTGCCTTTCATGTGGCTCATCCTGGTCGGCCTGGGGGTTCTGGTGAGGGTTCGGTGACCCCTCCTCAAGGGGGGGGTACTGTTGTGAATTCTGTGGTTGAGTTCACTTCTGTGGTCACAAGTGGTATTGCAGTCTCTGGGCTTCCTCCCTCAGGTGTTTTGGTGAGCTCGTTGGCTGCCTTGCTATTTAGCTCCACCTGAGTCTGTCTTCCTTGCTCCTTGTCAATGTTCCAGTGTTGGATCTGAGCTACTGCATCTTTCCTTGGGCCTGCTGCTCTGCTAGATAAGTGCTTCTAGTTTGTTTTCTGTTTTTTCTGTCCAGCTTGCTATTAACTTTTGCTGGAAGCTCTGAGAAGCAAAGGGGTGCACCGCCGTGCTGTTAGTTCGGCACGGTGGGTCTTTTTGCCCCTTTGCGTGGTTTTCGTTTTAGGGTTTTTTGTAGACTGCATAGTTCTCTTTGCTATCCTCGCTCTGTCTAGAATATCGGGCCTCACTTTGCTGAATCTATTTCATTCCTACGTTTGTCTTTTCATCTTGCTAACAGTCATTATATGTGGGGGGCTGCCTATTCCTTTGGGGTATTTCTCTGAGGTAAGTCAGGCTTGTATTTCTATCTTCAGGCTAGTCAGCTCCTCAGGCAGTGCCGAGTTGCATAGGTAGTGGTTAGGCGCAATCCACTGCTGCTTACAGTTGTGTGAGGATAGTTCAGGTACTGCAGTCTACAGAGATTCCACGTCTCAGAGCTCGTCCTATTGTTTTTGGTTATTGCCAGATCTCTGTATGTGCGCTGATTACTGCACGCTGTGTTGCCTGATTGCCAGCCATAACACCTTTCTTCCCTTCTTCTGAGATGCATTTAACTAATTATTGGCCAGTTGTACTGCTATGATCAGGTGACCTTGGAGCAGCATGAAAACTTTCACTGAAGTAGGTGGTAACTATACTGATCGCAAACTCTGAACTTAACACCACAACTAGAAGTAGCCGTGGGGTTTGCCTAACAAAACCTAGACACCTCGACACAGCCGGAGGACTAAATACCCCTATAGAAGGAAATAGGAATATCTACCTTGCCTCAGAGCAGAACCCCAAAGGATAGGCAGCTGTTGTGAATTCTGCTCTTGGGCTCCCTCCGGTGGTTATGAGTGGTAGTGCTGCGGTAGTTGGATCGCAGCATTTATCAGGTGTATCCATTTTTTGCAATTTGGGCTGGGCTATTTAAGTCCTGCTTTATCCTTTAGTCAGTGCCAGTTGTCCATTGTTTTTGGAGGATTCACATCCATACTTGGTCTCTCCTGGTCTGCTGTTCATTTCTTCAAAGATAAGTTCTGGCGTTGTTTTTGCTGTCCACCTGCTGTAGACCTTATAGTCTGTGCATTTTCTTGTTTTGTTTTTTCCAGCTTTGTCTGTGAAGGATTTTTTGCAGCCTAGCTGTGTCTCTGGAGATGCAGATATACCCTCCATTTCTTTAGTCAGATGTGGTGTTTTGTATTTTCTGTGGTGGATATTTTCTAGTGTTTTAATACTGACCGCATAGTACTCTGTCCTATTCTTCCTTTTTAGCTAGTATGGCCTCCTATGCTAAATCCTGATTTCATGTCTGCGTATGTTATTTCCCTCTCCTTTCACAGTCAATATTTGTGGACGGCTGTCTATCCTTTGGGGATTTTCTCTGAGGCAAGATAGTTTTCCCGTTTCTGTCTTTAGGGGTAGTTAGTTCTTAGGCTGTGTCGAGGGGTCTAGGGAGTGTTAGGTACCCCCCACGGCTACTTCTAATTGCGCTGCTAGTTCAGGGTTTGCGGTCAGTAAAGGTACCACCTTCTCCAGAGTACGTCTCATGCTGCTCCTAGGCCACCAGATCATAACAGGCAGCCCCCCACAAATATTGACTGTGAGTAGTAGAGGAAAAGACACACGCAGGCAGGAAACAGGATTTAGCAAATGAGGCACACACTAGCTAAATAGGAAAGGATAGGACAGGATACTAAGCGGTCAGTACTAAAAATCCTTCCAAAAATATCCACAGCAGAAAATACAAAAACTCCACCATCTAACTAAAGATGTGGAGCGTATATCTGCAACTCCAGAGAATCCAACAAGACTGAGAAAACACTGACACAGTCTAAGCTGGACAAGAGAAAAACAAATGAATAGCACAGAATATAAGCACACTGCATGTGTGCCACAGAAAAAGAAACAGACACTTATCTTTGCTGAATTGGCAGCTAAGCAGGAGAAGCCAGAAAGTGATCCAACACTTCACAAGAAACATCAGCAGATACACCTGGCCAGGACTGCGACTCAGAGACAACTGCATTCCCACCTACAACCACTGGAGGGAACCCAAGAGCAGAATTCACAACAGATATAATGGAACTACAGCGAGTACAAAGGAGGGCAACAAAATTAATAAAGGGGATGAGGGAACTACAATACCCAGAGAGATTATCAATATTAGGATTATTTAGTCTAGAAAAAAGATGACTGAGGAGCGATCTAATAACCATGTATAAGTATATAAGGGGACAATACAAATATCTCTCCGAGGATCTGTTTATACCAAGGAAGGTGACGGTCACAAGGGGGCATTCTCTGCGTCTGGAGGAGAGAAGGTTTTTCCACCAACATAGAAGAGTATTCTTTACTGTTAGGGCAGTGAGAATCTGGAATTCCTTGCCTCAGGAGGTGGTGATGGGGAACTCAGTCGAGGGGTTCAAGAGAGGCCTGGATGTATTCCTGCAGCATAACAATATTGTATCTTACAGTTATTAGGTTTTTTAGAAGGACCTAGATCTGGAGATTTATTCTGACAGAATATAGGCTGAACTGGATGGACAAATGTCTTTTTTCGGCCTTTGCTATGTTACTATGTTATGTTAATTCATCTTCAACTTGCTTAACTGTTTACAATAATTGATCAGGGGTGTCCAAATGTTTACATGCCACTGTATTTATCTATCTTTCTTTGAACATCTAACAACTAAACATGTATAATTTCTATTCTGCATTATATTCCAGTAAATGTTGCACTGATGGCACATGGATGACACACTTTATGTTTGCGGGGCGTCTCGTTGCCCGTGCTACTGGAAACAAAGGAAAATCTGCGCAGCCCCATAGATTATAATGGGTGTGCGTGTGTAATTGTCTCCAGTATGTATGAAACTGTCACCATAAATAGTGGTGAAACTAACATGTGAAGCAGGCTTAATGCATAATTTTTGTAACATTTTGAGGCCACACACTGCAGCTAGATGCATTCAATCAAACACTACCCACCATGATGCCCAATGTCTGCATGTTATGAAGCCAAATCAGATCACCATTGGGCATGGTGGTGTGTAGTCTTAGATACGTGCAGCTAGTAACAGTGTGTGGTCTCAACCTAAATGTTCTAGTAGTGTGTATCCAGAGGGAGTGTTGAAATACTAGTCGATGTCTTCGGCCATATCCAGCATTGCTCCAGTGTCACATGACTGCGCTTGTGACCTAGAAATTCTGTGCGGAGCGAAGATCACTTTCCTAATGTAAGTCTAAAGAGCCTTGTTCTGAGTCTCACAGACTTAGGGCTCATGCAGCATATACAAGTGCTTCTCAAAAAATGAATATCAAAAAGTTAATTTATTTCAGTTTTTCAATACAAAAAGTGAAACTTGTATATTATGTAGTCATTACAAAGTAAAAAAGGGGAGAAGCCAGCGCTGCTTATGGTCAGAACGCAAAACATGAACTGCACATGCACATATTGATTTCTAACTGTATTTAAAAAATGAGACATTTAGCAAACAATTGATCAATTCTTTGAGCCACCTGGCCACGTCACGGCATTCTCATAATGGGGCAGTCCTACTCTACGTTTTTTATATTCGCTGTGCCATTACGGCCTCCTAAATGTATTAAAAGCAAGACCACATTAAAAGCAAGCTGTACCTGGTCGACCTTTATCTGTGCTGCCCTCTCTGGTGCCATGAAAGTGATTCAGAAATTCTTCAGGTACAGCTTGCATTTAATGTGGTCTTGCTTTTTAGAGGCCATAATGGCACAGCGAATATAAAAAACGTAGAGTAGGACTGCCCCATTATGAGAATGCCATGACGTGGCTGCTCTGGCAGCAGCTTATTCATCAGTGGTTCTCAGCCTGGACGGTCGCATCTTGGCACCGTCCAGGTTGAAAACTATTAATCCTTCAGACATGGATTATGGCGTGGGACAGAATGATGGATAGGTGAGGGATGTTTTTTTTTTTATTTTTGTTGTATTATAGGAGAATGAGGACCAGTGGAATTAGGCGTTAGGTAAGTATAACTGTCTTTGTTATTTTTAAATAACAAAAGGAAAACTGTGTTTTGTTTTATCTCTAATTATTATTATTATTATTATTTATATTGCACCATTAATTCCATGGTGCTGTACATGAGAAAAGGGGTTACATACAGGATTACAGATAACAGTAAACAAATTTACAATGACAGACTGGTGCAGAAGGGTGAGGACCCTGTCCTTGCAGACTTACATTCTAATAAAAGACTTTATTCTGGCTGTGTCTTTATCATATAACTATAGGATTAGTAATGGATTAGTGTCTTATAGATGCCTCTCCAATACTATGCCGTGGGCCTGATGTCAACTGACAATACAATGGTGACATCAACCCGAACAAATATGAACCCCACTTGCCACCGCTACAGGGCAAGTGGGAAGAGTCGGGCAAAGTGCTAGAATTGGCACATCTAATAGATGAGCCTTTTCTGGGCAGTTGTGGGCTGCTATTTTCAGGCTGGAGGGTCAATATTCATGGCCCCTTACCAGATTGAGAATACCAGCCCCCAGATGTCAGCTTTAGCAAGGCTGGTTGTCAAAAATGAGGGGGACCCCATGCCGTTTTTAAAATTATTTATTTCAATAATCAAAAAAAAAGCGTGGGGACCCCTTTATTCTTGATAACTATTCTTAGTGAAGCTGGCAGCTGAGGGTTGCAGCCCCAAGCTGTGAGTTTTGTCTGGCTGGTTTTAGAAAATATAGGGGAACCCACACCAGATTTTTCATTCATTTATTTAGTTATAGCTCAGGCGGCAGGTGAGGAATACCCCCATCAGCCACTCATGCTGTCACTGTTATTAGCAGTAGCTGTAGGTTGATGGGCTAATAGTCCCAAAAGCCCTCACCTGCTGTCATTGTTCTGCCGTCAATTTTAGCACATTCTTTATGCTGTGACAAAATCACTGGAAAAGTAATGGAGGGGAAATATGTGTCAATATGCATAATGACGTCAGTGATGTGAAACCAGAGTAATTTCCTCTAGCACACTACGTGTTATGAGGGTTAAGTTAACTGCTTTGAGACCGCCCATTGTACATAAACGTTGGCAATTGCTGAGCTCTGTGCAGCGCCAACGTTTATGAGCGGATGGTGGTCTCGCAGCGCTTAGGACCCCCAGGGTCTGCAAACTCTGCGATTCTTGTGCAGAGCGGTAGCGCTGACAGGTGACATCATCGGACCTGATTGGATCAGGTCCTGTGTGGCGCATGTATGGAGGTAGACGAGCCTCAAAGAAGGGTCACTTCTTCTTGTGCCTCCGGAACGCAAGCGACCGGGTTGCATGGCAACCAAGGTCTCTTGAGAGTCCATTGCATTGGGAAGGGCAGGGCATCGTCAATTTCAGACATGCGCACTAGACCATAAAAGGAAAACATAGGATTCCACTGCAAGAGGACACAAACAGCATGAGGGATTCACAGCATGTAAGTGGCCAAAATAAAACCATAAAGCGAGAAGGCTCATAGGCATTCGGACTCAATAACACACAAGATGGGAAGAAAATAATAAATAATACAATTAATAATGAACTATGTGCCTGATTGTATAATACATAAAGACAAAATATAATAACAATGAATCATAAAATAAAGTGCATTAATAGTGTGACTGTGATAAAGTGCAACTTAACCTATGAAAAATTAAAAAACATAATGCACCATGTACTTTGATAGTGTCAAATGGTGTAGAAGGAATTAAATTGAAATATGATAAAAAAAAGAGGAATTACAAGTGAGAACAAAATATATCCAAAATAAATGGATATAATTGAAGTAAGTCCAATCTTCAACCCAGATTTAGCATAGAATAGTGTCATAAAGTATACAAAGAATAATAAAAATAAAGAAGTAATGTATTATAAAGCACCAAAGAAATATGGAATTAAAAATAAAAAAATAAAAAAGAGAAACAAAAATATAAAAAATAAAAATTAAAGAATGGATAAGCTGATAACTTTGCCAATCCTGGATGATATAATTATCATGAGTCCATTCTTCATCCTTTAACCCCAAAGCGGGTCACTGTAATGATCTCCTCAACTCTCATGAAGCGTCTGTCCCACAGTGCAATGGAATATACTATCTATGGAAATAAAATCATAAAATTAAAAGAGCGAAAAGACACACAGAACTTAAAACCAAAGCTAGAAAGAATATGTTATAAATATTTAAAATACCCATAGATTCATAAAAAGGAACCAAACCCATGGTTTTCATTTAGGCCTTCTGGAACCATTGTTTGAAGTCTACAAATCCACCGGCTTTCTACCTGAGATAGAATTTTAAACAAATTCGCTCCCCTCATACCCAGTGATACCTGATCTATTGCCATGACCTGAAGACCATTCGTCTCTGAATTGTGAAATCTTTTAAAGTGTCGCGGGATTGTTTTTAATTGTTCCCCATCCTCAGCTTCCTTGGATTTTTCAATGTCTCGGACATGTTCCCGAATCCTTATTCGGAGTCCTCTTGTAGTCATTCCTATGTAGCTTTTATTTCATGGATATTTGGCAAGATAATTCACCCCCTTTGAAGAACATGTCAAGCACTTTCTAATGAAATAGGTCCGACTTTGATCTGTATTCTGAAAATCATTTCCCCTAATGGTGTTAGCACAGGCTTTACACTTCCTGCAAGGAAAGAAACCCTGAATTTCACCCAGAAAGCCACCTTGTTCCCCTTTCTTGGTGGAAAAGTGACTCCGAACTAGCAAATCAGACACATTTTTGGACCTCCTAGCCATGATACAAGGTTTGTCTGAAAGAGTTCTACTAAGGATTGGGTCCGCCAGCAGGACACCCCAATGGTTATGAACAACATTAGATAACTGTTTCCATTGTTCATTAAAAGGCGTAATTAATCTAACTTCTTTTGAATGAATATTTTTAATGCTTTTCTTTTTATATAGAAGTTGGTTCCTGGAAACTTTTTGTGCCCTTTTATAGGCATATCTGATCTGCCTATGTCCATAAGCCCTCTCACGTAATCGGGAATATAAATCTCCCGCCTATTTTTGAAAGGCTTGTTCCGCAGAGCATAGCCTTTTCGCCGTCAAGTATTGGCCCACCAGGACTGAACATATAGTGGACCGTAAGTGTGAAGATTTGGCATGGACTATTGAATTAATGGCTGTAGGTTTTCGATAAATGTCCGTAAGAATCAACCCATCATGCTGTACTGTAATGTCAATGTCCAAAAAATTTACTCTCTGCCCATATGTATACGTTAAATGAATATTCAAGTCATTATCATTCAATGCCGACATGAATGTTTGAAGTTCCCCTATAGGGCCATCCCACACAAACATCACATCATCTATGTACCTAATCCAGTCATGAACTTTCTAGAAACACCGGCAATGGGGGAGCTTTGAAAAATTTCCCTCTCCCAAAAACCTAAAAATAAATTTGCATAGGAGGGTGCACAAGTTGCCCCCATTGCTGTGCCCTGTAGCTGGAGGTACACTTGATGATCAAACGTGAAACAGTTGTGTGTTAGGCTAGGTTCACATTGCGTTTAGTACAATCCATTTAACGGATCCGTTAAACGCATGTAGTGAAATGAGCCAAATTTGGTGAAAATTTGGCTTCACGTTAACGCTTGCGTTAACGCATGTGACTGTGTTATGTCATTTTGATGTCCGTTCGTGAAGAATTCGTTTGTCTGCCTTCAGGCACTGTCAATAAAGTTGTTCTCTTTTTTTTTTTTTTGCTCTTTTGTCAGCGTTGGGTGTGTGTGGATAAACATTCTCCATTTTTAAAGCATTGAGTGAACTTCTGCAAGCAAGATGTTTGTGTCTGAGCTTGTTAGATTTCACGTGATGCAGTTGCGACTTCGGTAGAGAAGGCATATTTCCCAAAGGAGATACTGGATCCATGAAGTGAAGTTTTACGGAATACATATGGTGCCTTTTACATCCTGTATGTTCAGCTTCGGATCATTCCTTTAAATTTCAACGTTATCTTCGGATGTCCATTGAAACCTTTGATATTCTGCTCTCAAATGTGAAGGATGAGATACATCATCAGCGCAGCACTTTCTGTGATAGTATTTGTGCGGAGCAACGTTTAGTGGTGACTCTGAGGTAATTATCCTTTTTTTAACATTGTTCTATTGACAAAGACAGGATGTAATTTATCGTGGAGCATGTCTTTTAATTATGTACACTTTGGCAATTGTCCTATTCCATTTTAACTTGCCTTTATTTTAGTTGTCCTTAAAAATCTTTACAATATGTCCATAGTGCTAATTTTTTTTTTTGGGGGGGGGGATTGTCGACAGATATCTGGCTACTGGAGAATCTTTTGCTTCACTGCATTTTCAATTTCGACTGGGGAAATCAACCATTTGCCAACTAGTTCGTGAAACTTGTGATGCCATTTGGAACAATTTACAACCACTTGTGCTACCAGCCCCAACAACAGAAATGTGGCTATCGATTTCCAAACATTTTGAGGATGTGGCTAATTTCCCCAATTGCATTGGTGCCGTGGACGGAAAGCACATTCGGATTCAGAAACCAGTGCATAGTGGATCCCTATACTATAACTATAAGAAATACTTTTCCATTGTATTGATGCCTATTGCGGATGCTAGATACCGTTATGTTGCTGTGGATATTGGTGCATATGGACGGACGAACGATTCCAGAGTCTTCAAAGAGTCAAACATGGGGAAATGCTTGTACAGCAACAGCTTCAACATACCCTCAGCACGACCACTTCCGGGGACCGAAGGCCCAAGTTTGCCCTATGTTTTAGTTGGGGATGAGGCGTTCCAACTCGGATGCAATCTCCTAAAGCCGGACTCAAGCCATAGTCTAAACTACACAAGATGCATTTTTAATTATCGCTTGAGCTGGGCAAGACGTTATGTGGAAAGGGCCTTTGGTATTTTGACCGCATAATGGCATATCTTACTAACTTGCATGCAACTGCAACCTGAAAATGTGGACCATGTAGTGAAGGCATGCATCTGTCTGCACAATTTTGATTCCAGACATGAACCCCTATGGGATCTCGTATGTTAAAATGTCTACCAACAATCAGGTTGGATGACCAATGTCTTCAAAATATTTTTAGTAAATTTTGTTGTTATTATTAAACATTTCATATTCTTGTATGGATTGAACTTTTTAAAATTTATTAAGGTTATATAAGCTAAAAAAAATAAAAAATAACAAAGAATTGCCCCACACATTGCACCAATATAAACAGGCTTTAACATTTTCACACGTGTATGTCTGGCCATGGAACAAGACCTTCATGTATGAAGTAATTTGCAAATTGATCACGAATCCTCATTATTTCAACTGTAGACTGAACAGTAGTCGAATCAATGCTCATGAGGTTCGACTCACAGTCATCGGGGTCAACCACCTGGGATGAACAAAAATATACATAATAAACATTGGTACACAAAAAATTACCACAAACATTTTAAAGGCTGTAATTGCCAAAGTTTGGTGATTTGTTTGTGTAAATCAAGTTTATTAAATGAAATCACATATATAGATACATGTCAAATTGCAATGGTAGCGCATAAATACAACTTAAGGTAACATTTGGATTTTTAGTACTTTAACCAGGAGAAAATACAATAAACTTATCCGTATAAACCTATATAATGGCTCCTTTGTCTCCATTAACTAGATTCAGGTACAATGCTAGAGTAGGATATCCAAATTGTTTCCTATTCATAACCATAACAAAATTTTAACCAGTATTACAATTAATGGACTAGAAATAGAAAGTGAGGAAGAACAGAGAGAGAAGAAGAAACAAGTGGGGAGGGAGGGTACGGCTTCCGCTATCTCGTCTAACTCAGCCTTTAATTAGTATTAATGCATATTTGTTCACTGCCCAAGAAGTACATGACTGAAGATATCGATGATGTATCCCAGGGATTAGCTAAGCCAAGTGGTCAGCTCTGTGGTCTCTCTAAACACTATCCAAGGGGTGCATATGTTTAGTACTTTGTCCAGGGTTCCCGTGTCCTGACCAACTAGTTGTTCCATTCTGAAGAGATGGTTCAATTCTGCCACAAGCTCAGATCTTGAAGGGGAATTTGATTGCTTCCAGTAACGGGGTATTAAATTGTGTGCAGCTGTCAAAAAATGTCTAAAGAGGCCTTTCTTAAACTTGGCTATGGAGAGATCACAAATAGACAGCATAGCCACTTCAATTGTAGGACGAGCTTTATAAAGGGATAATTTATTATGAAGATCAAAGACATCCTCCCAAAAACCCCTAATGGGCGGGCAAGACCACCAAATGTGCGTATATGATCCCTTCTCCTTCCAACACCTCCAGCACGTATCTGGGGTACTTGGGAACATGGTATGAATGTTATCTGGGCATCTGTACCAATGAGTTAAGAGTCTGTAACCTCTCTCTTGATAGTCTACACATAATGAGGATCTGAATGTGTGGAGAAGAGTCTTAAGGTACCGTCACACTCAGCGACGCTGCAGCGATATAGACAATGAGCCGATCGCTGGAGCGTCGCTGTTTAGGTCGCTGTAGAGACGTCAAACACAGCAACTCCAGAACGATGCAGGAGCGATCCAGTGACATAATGGTGACTCACTTATGGTTCTCGCTGGTTGTTAGCTCCATGTAAAACGTTGCTGGCATCGTTGCTTTTGATGTCAAACATGACGATACACGCCGACCTGACGACAAAATAAAGTTCTGGACTTCTAGCTCCAACCAGCGATGGCACAGCGGGATCCAGATCGCTGCTGCGTGTCAAACACAACGAGATCGCTATCCAGGACGCTGCAACGTCACGGATCGTTGTCGTTCTCGTTGCAAAGTTGCTGAGTGTGACGGTACCTTTATTCCTGTCCTCCAGCGTTATCGGTTTATTCAGGTCATTTTCCCATTTCAAAAAGAAAACTGGAGGATCAGATGTAGATATCTGATACCCCTGGAACATGGAAGTGGAGTAGCTCACCGATATATGACACTACTAAAGGTACAGTAAATGACACCAATAAAACTTAACAATTACTAAATATAATAATAAAACAGTACAACATACACGACCTAAAAACACGTATGGCTGCTAATAAAGATACAGAGTGCACCAATTCCCTATAGGGCCAACTATCTGTACCATACTTTACAGCGGAGGTTGGCACCCTATAAAACCTGCGCAATGGCGTCCCCGCTCACCGTAGACTAGCCCCAACTAACCCTAGTAGGCCCTGTCGTGAGGAAGAAAAAAGTACCACTCAGCAGACCATACGGACAGACAAGACAAAACAAACAAATGTCACTTGGATTAACATTAAGCAAAAAATATGCTAGATGGAAAAAATTTTGCACATATGTTAAACGTACATCTAATTTGTGCAGTACAAAGGCTGTGCAACAAGTGTATATGATGAACACCCGTGTATTACATTGCACATATAAAGCCTAAGGAATCTGGCTATTAGGAGCAGTGCCTAGTAAAAAGGCTATAAAGGTACAGATGATTGGCCTCGGGGAGACCAAAACATCCAACACCGCGGAGACACCATCACGTGTTTCTCAACGCAGTGATTCCAGAACACTGCCCCCATCCCTTATGGGAAATATGCAGATGCATGTAAAGAAGCTCTGGAGACACCATCACGTGTTTCTCGACGCAAGCAGTGAATAGCCAGGCCTTTCCCCGGGAAGTAACAACCACGGGAAGGGCAGCATCCTATGAAGGAAAGCCACCTATGCCAAGCATGGTATCCATCCACAGACAGCTGTTTCGGGGTTTTTGCCCCTCATCAGTGTGGAGTAGGAATCTGGCTATTAGGAGCAGTGCCTAGTAAAAAGGCTATAAAGGTACAGATGATTGGCCTCGGGGAGACCAAAACATCCAACACCGCGGAGACACCATCACGTGTTTCTCAACGCAGTGATTCCAGAACACTGCCCCCATCCCTTATGGGAAATATGCAGATGCACACTGATGAGGGGCAAAAACCCCGAAACAGCTGTCTGTGGATGGATACCATGCTTGGCATAGGTGGCTTTCCTTCATAGGATGCTGCCCTTCCCGTGGTTGTTCCTTCCCGGGGAAAGGCCTGGCTACTCACTGCTTGCGTCGAGAAACACGTGATGGTGTCTCCGCAGCTTCTTTACATGCATCTGCATATTTCCCATAAGGGATGGGGGCAGTGTTCTGGAATCACTGCGTTGAGAAACACGTGATGGTGTCTCCGCGGTGTTGGATGTTTTGGTCTCCCCGAGGCCAATCATCTGTACCTTTATAGCCTTTTTACTAGGCACTGCTCCTAATAGCCAGATTCCTACTCCACACTGATGAGGGGCAAAAACCCCGAAACAGCTGTCTGTGGATGGATACCATGCTTGGCATAGGTGGCATTCCTTCATAGGATGCTGCCCTTCCCGTGGTTGTTCCTTCCCGGGGAAAGGCCTGGCTATTCACTGCTTGCGTCGAGAAACACGTGATGGTGTCTCCGCAGCTTCTTTACATGCATGAGGGAATCAGAGCGCCATTTAAACGGGAAGGAGCGTAACTGAGAAGCTAGTGCAGGAGATAAAGAAATATTTAGCATTTCAGATTTGTGTGAGTTTATTTTAAAATTGCTCAGTTGGCCAAAGCAATGCAATTCCGATAAAATATTGGGTATAGTGGTTATAGGAGAGGTAATAAACATGAGCACATCATCAGCAAAAAGTGCCAACTTGTGTTCTTCTGTGAGCATCTTTACCCCTTTTATTGATAAATTATTACGGATTGCATTGGCCAAGTGTTCCATAGTTAATATATACAACAAAGGTGACAGAGGGCATCCCTGCCTTGTACCATTTCGAATACGCAGGGAATCTAATAAGGAGCCATTAACTTTGATCTGTGCAGATGGGGACTCATAAAGAGCCATGATACTCCTCAACATTTTCCGTTTTCATCCAATACCCTCTAACGTTTGGTACATAAAATCCCAACCCACCCTATCAAATGCCTTCTCGGCGTCGATTGAGAATATACACATAGGATCTCCTGTCCTGTTTGCTCTATCTATCAAGGAAATGGATCTTATAGTGTTATCTCTAGCTTCTCTTCCCGGAACGAATCCTACCTGGTCTTCGTTTATCAGGTGAAGCAGGAGACAACGTAATCTTTTAGCGATCATTTTGGCATAAATTTTTACGTCTATATTGATGAGTGAAATAGGACAATAACTTCTACACAGGGAGGATCCTTCGTGTTAGGGTTGGCGGAATGCACCAAATATATTGTTTATTAAAAGGAATTGGTGTGTTCGCAACCCGGGATCCACCGTGCAGGAAAGTACCTGCTGCTAAATAATGGCGGCTCTATATGGCGGTATATACTAACTCTGTTAGCCTCACAGAGTAACCGCGAGAGGTGAGCTCTGTGCCCTGTTAGACTTTCACAGAGGCACAGGCCAACTACCCAGATGTGAGTAGTGAGTGGTCATGCATGCATACTCAATCTCCTCGCCGGAGGAGCCAGCATTCTAGGGGCTTATTTCAGCCGGGTCCCTGAACACACTTATACACAATCTCCTCGCCGGAGGTGCCAGCATTCTAGGGGCTTATTTCAGCCGGGTCCCTGAACACATACAAACACATGACCACATTGGCGCAAAGCATATAGCAAAAGACGATACTAGCGCATGGCCGTGCGGTCATGCGCAGTTTATATAGTTGCAGCACAGGAAGCTGCTACTGAATTTTTTGCCCTTTCAGGACCTTCCAGAAGGACCAATGGAAAGTGCTGCAGTACCTGAGCATGTTTTGCCCTTTCAGTACCTTCCAGAAGGACCAATGGAATGTACTGCAGCACCTGAGCATGTGACCGAACATGTGGCCCTCGACCTCCAATGGGAGACCCTGCCCTGGGCATGCTCAGTGTGAGTAAACAAGGACTTAGTCCCAGAGAGGCTTGCTCGCCGCAGATCAGTGCAGGGTACCATAGGAAAGCCAGAAAAGGCAGTAGTGACCCTATGCACCGAATCAGCCCCAGCGAGACGCTGGGAGCGACGTCTCCGCTGAGCAGAGCCCACTGCGGCCGATACCGAATGGGAGACCGCAGCAGACATGGATCGAGATTCCCCCTGTGCAGCAGAGGAAACTCGACTCCTAACATTACCCCCCTACTAGGGCCCCCCCCCCCTTGAGCCTCACTACGCTCAAAAGCTGCGATAAGCAGCGGAGCCCGAATGTGCTCCACAGGCTCCCAGGTTCTATCCTCTGGGCCGTGACCCTTCCAGTCCACCAGATAAAATTTCTTGCCACGTACCACCTTGCACCCCACAATAGCATTCACCTCAAACTCATCCGTGGATGAACCCGATGTCCCAGCAGATGACTCGGAAAACCGGGACAAATGAACGGGCTTTAAGAGGGAAACGTGGAAAGTATCGGTGATACCAAGGCGTGGAGGAATAGCCAAACGGTAGACCACAGGGTTGACCTGTTCCAGAACCTTAAACGGGTCAATGTAGCGAGGAGCAAACTTAGTGGACTCAACTCGCAGCCTGATGTTACGGGCGGAGAGCCACACTAAGTCGCCAGGAGCAAAGACCGGAGCGGGGCGCCGGTGTGTATCAGCCGAAACCCTCATTCTCTCCTTGGAGGCCCGGATGGCATCCTGTGTGCGGTCCCAGATGTCACGTGCCTCCACCGCCCAGTCTGCCACCCTAGAATCGGTGGATGACACGGGCATGGGCACAGGGACACGTGGATGCTGGCCATAATTAAGGAGAAAAGGAGTTTGACCAGTGGAATCGGCTACGGCGTTGTTCAGGGCAAATTCCGCCCAAGGTAGCAAAGATGCCCAGTCATCCTGCCTAGCAGAGACGAAATGTCGCAAATATGTCACCAGAGTCTGGTTGGTTCTCTCCACCAACCCATTCGTCTCGGGATGGCATGCAGAGGAGAGGTTTAACTCTATGCTGAGTAAACGGCAGAGCTCTCTCCAAAACCGAGACGCGAACTGGGGACCCCGATCGCTGACAATCTTATCAGGCATACCATGCAAACGGAAAACGTGTTTAATGAACAACACCGCCAAGGCCCGTGCTGAGGGTAACCGAGGAAGCGGCACCAAATGCACCATCTTGGAGAAGTGGTCAGTGACAACCCAAATAATGGAGCAGCCACGCGACTTGGGTAGACCCACCACAAAGTCCATCCCGACCATCTCCCAGGGCCTGTCTGCCACCGGTAGAGGGTAAAGCAACCCAGCAGGCCGTTGCCGAGGAGACCGATTCTGGGCTCAAGAAACGCACGCCTGAATACAGTCCTTGACATCTCGGGCCATATGCGGCCACCAGTATGTTCTCGCCAGAAGGTCAGATGTCCTCTTGGTCCCAAAATGCCCACCCACTCTGGAGGAGTGAGCCCAAGAGAGAACCTCCGGTCGCAAGTTAGCTGGTACGAAAGTCTTGCCCGGGGGCACAGACTCTAGCGAAACCGGAGCTACAGTTCTCAGGCTCTCAGAAGGGACAATAAGCCGAGGCTCCTCCTCCTCCTCCTCCGATGACACCACGGAGCGGGAGAGAGCGTCAGCACGAACGTTCTTCTCCCCGGAGAGGAAATGAAGAGTAAAATGGAACCGGGAGAAGAACAGGGACCATCTAGCCTGGCGAGAATTCAGCCGCTGGGCCGTTTGCAGATACACCAAGTTCTTGTGGTCAGTGAAGACTTGGAAGGGAAAGCGAGCTCCCTCCAAGAGATGTCTCCACTCCGAAAAAGCCAACTTCATGGCCAGCAACTCCCTGTCCCCGATGGAATAATTCCTCTCCGCTGGTGTGAAGGTCTTGGAGAAGAAGAAGCAAGGATGCTTCCGACCTTGAGCATCCTTTTGGAAAAGGACTGCTCCAGCACCAACGGATGAGGCATCCACCTCCAAGAAAAATGGCTTATCAACATCGGGGCAATGTAGGATGGGAGCACTAGCGAAGTGTGACTTGATCGAGAGAAAGGCTTTGGAGACCTCCTCTGACCACAACTTGGGATTTGCTCCCTTCTTGGTGAGGGCAACCAAGGGAGCTACCAAAGTTGAGAAGTGTGGAATGAACTGGCGATAGTAATTAATGAACCCCATAAAGCGCTGCACCGCTTTAAGAGAATGGGGTTCTTGCCAGTCCATTACAGCCTGTAGCTTGGCAGGATCCATAGCCAAATCCTGGGCAGAGATGATATAACCAAGGAAAGGCAAGGACTCCTGCTCAAACACACACTTCTCCAACTTGGCGTAGAGGGAGTTTGCCCGTAAGAGGTCGAAGACTTTGCGAACATCTCTCCGATGGGAGTCAATATCTGGAGAGAAGATGAGAATATCATCCAGATAGACTACGACCGAGGCGTGAGCATATCCCGGAAGATGTCATTCACAAAGTCTTGGAAAACGGCTGGGGCATTACAGAGCCCGAAGGGCATCACCAGATATTCATAGTGCCCATCCCTGGTGTTAAAAGCCGTCTTCCATTCATCCCCCTCACGGATGCGAATCAGGTTGTAAGCACCCCGCAGATCTAACTTTGTAAATACCCTCGCTCCCCGTAGCCTATCAAACAGCTCAGATATCAGGGGTAGTGGGTACTTGTTCTTAACGGTGATGGCGTTAAGACCCCTGTAGTCTATGCATGGACGTAAGTCTCCAGTCTTCTTCTGTACGAAGAAGAACCCTGCCCCTGCCGGTGACACTGACTTCCTAATGAATCCTCTTGCCAGATTCTCCTGGATGTACTGGGACATTGCCTCCGTCTCCGGGAGAGATAACGGATAGACTCGACCCCGGGGAGGCTCAGCACCAGGCAAGAGGTCAATAGGACAGTCATAGGGGCGGTGAGGCGGAAGGGTCTCCGCAGCTCTTTTGGAGAACACGTCTGCATAGGGCCAATAGTGCTTGGGGAGAGAGGAAAGATCTGCGGGTACCTGTGTAGTAGCAACCTGAACGCACTCCCTCAGACATCTACCCTCGCAAGATTTACTCCAACCCAAAATTCTCCCAGAGGACCACTCAATATGAGGAGAATGGTAGCGAAGCCATGGTATCCCCAACAGGACCTCATCAATTCCCTCAGGAATGACTAATAGGGAGATTATCTCCTGATGTGATGGAGACACAGATAGCGTGAAAGGAATGGTTTGGTGGGTAATCTGTGAAGGTAGTGTTGACCCATTTACCACTCGAACGGTTACCGGCTTGGCGAGCATCACCAAGGGTATTGCGTGACGCTGGGCAAAAGCGGAAGACATAAAGTTACCCTCTGCCCCAGAATCCACGCATAGCTCGACCATAAGAGTGGATGGGCCTATGGTAATTGTCCCCTTGAAGGACAACTTTGAGGCAAACGTCGCCATGTCTAGTGTACCTCCTCCAACTGCCACTAGACGTTGACGTTTCCCCGACCGCTGAGGACCCTTGGAGGCAAGGTGTCCTGACTGCTGGCAAACATGACGGACCTTAGGTGCACGGGCAGACTGAGACTTGGATCCCGCTCGTGTCACCTCTAAGGCCTCATGTGACTCGGATGCCTGGACTGGAGATTCCAAAGGTTTGGCGAAGGTGGGAGCCAGCCGAAACCTCTGCCTACACTGGGCTCGCTCCGACCTCCGCTCGTTAAAACGGAGGTCAATACGAGTAGATACGGCTATGAGCTCCTCCAGTGTGGCGGGAATCTCTCTAGTGGCCAAAGCGTCCTTCACATGGTCAGCCAGCCCCCTCCAAAATACGGGAATGAGGGTTTTATCTGGCCATTCCAACTCAGACGCTAATGTCCGGAAGTGAACAGCAAAATGGCTGACCATGGTTGAACCCTGAGTCAAAGCCAGCAGTTGGAGCGCTGTATCATGGGTGACTTGAGGTCCTAAAAAGACCTGTTTCAGAGTGTCCAGAAACCTAGGAACACTCCGCACCACATGATCGTTGCGCTCCCACAGCGGCGTAGCCCACTCCAACGCTCTGTCCGACAGGAGAGAGATTATGAATCCCACCTTTGCCCGCTCAGTAGGGAAACGTGCAGCCAGAAGCTCGAGGTGTATACCACATTGGCTCACGAAACCCCTACAGGACTTACTGTCCCCAGAGTATCTCTCAGGCAAAGGAAGGTGAGATAGGGTCGGAACAGAGGTGGCAGTGGGTAAAGCTGCTGCAGCCACGCTAGCAGCCTGAACAGCTATTGCGGTAACATCCACCGCCGAGGTTGCACGCTCAAGAGACGCCAACCGGCCCTCCAGCAGCTGGATGTACCCCTGCAATCGCTGTTCATCCGCCATTACTTAGCCAGATCCTGGCGCTAGTATACTGTTAGGGTTGGCGGAACGCACCAAATATATTGTTTATTAAAAGGAATTGGTGCGTTCGCATCCCGGGATCCACCGTGCAGGAAAGTACCTGCTGCTAAATAATGGCGGCTCTATATGGCGGTATATACTAACTCTGTTAGCCTCACAGAGTAACCACGAGAGGTGAGCTCTGTGCCCTGTTAGACTTTCACAGAGGCACAGGCCAACTACCCAGATGTGAGCAGTGAGTGGTCATGCATGCATACTCAATCTCCTCGCCGGAGGAGCCAGCATTCTAGGGGCTTATTTCAGCCGGGTCCCTGAACACACTTATACACAATCTCCTCGCCGGAGGTCCCAGCATTCTAGGGGCTTATTTCAGCCGGATCCCTGAACACATACAAACACATGACCACATTGGCGCAAAGCATATAGCAAAAGACGATACTAGCGCATGGCCATGCGGTCATGCGCAGTTTATATAGTTGCAGCACAGGAAGCTGCTATTGAAGTTTTTGCCCTTTCAGGACCTTCCAGAAGGACCAATGGAAAGTGCTGCAGTACCTGAGCATGTTTTGCCCTTTCAGGACCTTCCAGAAGGACCAATGGAATGTACTGCAGCACCTGAGCATGTGACCGAACATGTGGCCCTCGACCTCCAATGGGAGACCCTGCCCTGGGCATGCTCAGTGTGAGTAAACAAGGACTTAGTCCCAGAGAGGCTCGCTCGCCGCAGATCAGTGCAGGGTACCATAGGAAAGCCAGAAAAGGCAGTCGTGACCCTATGCACCGAATCAGCCCCAGCGAGACGCTGGGAGCGACGTCTCCGCTGAGCAGAGCCCACTGCGGCCGATACCGAATGGGAGACCGCAGCAGACACGGATCGAGATTCCCCCTGTGCAGCAGAGGAAACTCGACTCCTAACACTTCGTTTGGTGATTTTTTTAACCGTAGTTACAGACTGTGATATTGCGCAGGCGTATTGTCTGCCCAACTGTAGGCTGATTTTTTTTTCCTTTTTCAACATCCTACAGTGTAGTAAAAAATAAATAAATAAATAAAATTTTTGTATTAATTAATTTATGTGTAAAAAGACACATAATTTGTGGCATGTACCTTCTTGGACACTTTGGACACGTTTTTGGGGGGTGGCCTGGCAGGTTCGGGATCAGAAGATTCCTATTTGCAATAAAAACATGATTACACATGACTACCTCAATACACTCGAATGACACACAACATTTATTGTGGCTTTTTAAATCGAAAGTCTACTGATTGTGACGAGAAGACTGCAGACACGCTGCTGCTGCTCGATCCCTCACTATTCGACATCTTTGTACAAACAAAACAATACATTTAGTACACATACATCCGACGGCCACTACACACTCAAATGATGTATACATAAAAATATAATACATAGAATTGTACTTACATTGCCTCTGACTCACAAGATACACACACTGTGTTGCTGGCTTTTCAGAGTGTGTTTGCAGAGTCTATGCTCCAAAATGGCTGAAATCATATTTCCTGTCACATGACCACATGGACTAGCCTCATTAACGCAATCCAACGCATGGTTTCATTTGGATATCTTGCTTGATTTGCGTCTGGCTGCATTAGCAATAGACTTTAATGGCAGAATTAACGCTTCCGTTACTCTTGCGTTAGCTTGACCGGACCCAAAAATGCTGCAGGCCGCGTTGGAAGGTGCATCATAAAAAAGCGGAATGTTGCAAACGCATGCCAGTTTTGACATGCGTTACGATGCGTCATACAAATGCAAGTCTATGGGTGCGTTACAATGTCCGTTATATTGCATTTTGCCTACTTAAAAACGTGTCCGTTAGACGGACTGCCCTAGCGCAATGTGAACCCAGCCTTAGAATGAATTCCAAAAGTATCAAAATAAATGTGGACAAAGAGGAGTCCAAATTACTGTTATTAAGAAACCATGCTACCGCACTAAGACCCTGGGAATGGCGAATTGAGGTATAAAGAGCCTCAACATCGGCCGTGACCAGGACCATGTTGTCCTCAAGATGTAATTGGTCCAATCTTCTTAGAGCCGCTGTAGTGTCCAAACTTTGTGAGGGTAAAGATGTCACCAATGGTTTTAAAAAATGATCAACAATTTGGCATACTAATTCACTAAGTCCCTCATTACCGGACACTATGTGACGTCCAGGAGGGTCCAATGCATTTTTATAGACTTTGGGGATAAGGTAAAAAGTGGGCAATTTGGGTTTTAGATTTTCAATTACTTCCAATAGCTTTTCGGGAATGATAACCCCTTCTTGTGCGTCTACCATTATTTCAACCAATTCTTTGTGGTAAACACTGAGGGGGATGTGAATTAATTTTCTATAGCTGTTCTGTCCTCACTAGCTGAGGCAGGCTCATACGTAGCTATACAGTCAGCTAAACCGCTATACCGGGGTCCAATAAGGAGACTGTGGTTGAGTCTGTGCTTTATTAAACGTAGTGGTATATTGATGCGGTGAAACTGTGAACAATGATATACATAGAATCAGTGCATGGCATAGAACAGATACATAATACGCATGATATACATTATGCATAACATTTAGAAGGCTAGTGACTAAACTAGGAGTACAACTGGTTAAACTAAGCTAATATAGAGCAGAAATATCTATAGGAAGCATAAAGACATACCGGCAATGCAATCGCAAGGGGGATGAAGTGAAGCGTCTTTCCTTGAAGGCAAACCGAAGAAAGTGAAAGGAAAAATGGAGGGAAATGGAGGCTGAGCTACCATAATGCATTGCAAAGGAGGAGGAGAATCAGACATGGATAATACAAAAACAAGATTGAACTGCCAACATAACTCTGACCGCTAGAGGGAGCCAACGCATCACAAACAAATAAAGGTATGAATATCCATACTGAGAAACCTGCAATTATGCAAAGAGATAATCAGGGTAACAATATTAGATGGCCGTCTGGCATCAACGGATGTCACTACTCCTTTCTTCCGAAGGCAACAATAGGACCAGTTCAGATACCGGTCTGGAAAATGTCTTAGGTTCATTCCCTTTGGTCATCCTTAGCTCAACTTTGCGGACGTTGCCGTCCTTGCTCGGGAACGTTGCGGTAACTAGACCAAGTGGCCACTGGTTCCGGTGAATCTGACAGTCTTTCACAAGAACAAGGTCACCTATGTTCAGATTAGGTTTAGTAGATTGCCACTTCGTCCGTGGCTGCAGGGTAGACAAATATTGTTTGCGCCACCTGTCCCAGAAAGTATTTGCAAGACTTTGTACCTGTCTCCATTGGCGCTTGTAGAGGTCCTTCGCGTCGAATCCTCCTGGACGGGCACTGGACAGTCCTGTTTTCTGGGTAAGTAAAGTAGCTGGAGTCAATAACAAAGGCTCCTCAGGGTCGTTAGGAACTGGAACCAGGGGTCTTGCGTTAATTATAGCTGCAGCTTCAGCCATGAAGGTGATGAGACTTTCGTGGGTGAGTCTCGCTGCTCCTTCTTGAAGAAGAGTGGAGTCAAGAATTCTCCGTACTAGACCAATCATTCATTCCCAAGATCCTCCCATATGTGAAGAGTGAGGTGGGTTGAATGACCATGTGCAGCCTTGGTCACTGAGGAACCTCTCGAGAGTCTTATAGTTTAGATTTGAGGGTATTCCTAATTCCTTTGCTGCACCAACAAAGTTAGTACCTCTGTCTGAACGTATGTGCTTGATAGGACCACGGATGGCCATAACACGTCTTAAGGCATTGATGAAGCTTGACGTGTCAAGGGACTCGATGACCTCTATGTGGACGGCTCTGATTGACATGCAAGTGAACATGACTGCCCAACGTTTACTATTGGCTTGGCCGCCTCTCGTACGACGTGTAACAACTGACCAAGGCCCAAACACATCGAGACCAACGCTAGTAAAGGGAGGGTCTGGGCTGAGTCTATCTGCTGGTAGGTCAGCCATCTTTTGGGTTTGAGTTGAACCACGAAGCTTACGGCAGGTAACACATTTGTAGATGACACTACTGATGAGTCTTTTTGCACCGATGATCCACAAGCCAGCAGATCTGATGGCTCCTTCTGTAAATAGTCTTCCTTGATGCTTGACCAGATTGTGGTAATGTTGTACGATTAGGTAGGCAACATGACATTTTCCAGGAAGTATAAGAGGGAATTTCTCCACAAACTCCATCTCAGCTTCTTTGAGTCGGCCTCCTACCCTCAGCAGGCCGCTGTTGTCGATGAATGGGTCGAGTTTTCTCAATACGCTGCTCGCTGGTATTGGAGCTTTGTTAGTAAGACATTGGATTTCTGCAAAGTAGGTTTCTCTTTGAACAGTGAGGATGATGTGATTTCTAGAGAACTCTAAGTCGGAGGTAACGTAGGTATTTTTACAAAGATGCCAACCTTTACATTTTTCTGTGCCACAAGTTCTGGTAGCCATGAATGAGCGAGCTATATGTGTCAGGCAGGTAATGGCTCGAGTAAGTGACTTCCAACTTGAGAATCTGTCGAACCTGCAAGATCCAAGCTGGATAACAGAGGTCATTGTATGTAGTGTAGACACCTGAGGGTGGATTTCAGCATCTGAGTCCTCTCCTACAAGTTCGAAGGTGTCTGGAAAACATTCCTCAATGTACAAAAGTTTTGGTCCAGAGAGCCACGTTGTGCTTCCTAGTCGACTTGCGTCAACTGCTCTAGTTGCATGATCTGCGGGATTCTGGTCTGTGGGTATGTAATGCCACTGCTGTGGGTGAACTGATCTCCTGATTCGTAGCACTCTGTTATTGACATAAACGTAGAATCACCTGGTTTCGTTGTGGATATATCCCAGGACTACTTTGCTGTCTGAGTAGAACTTGGCCTGTGTCAGGTCGATATCCATTTCGGATGCGATGAACTCCGCTAACTCAACGGCTAAGACTGCGGCACAAAGCTCTAACCTGGGTATAGTGTGCTCTGGTTGTGGTGCGAGTTTGGCCTTTCCCATGACGAAACCAATGTGGCACTGACATTTGGAGTCTACAGTTTTGAGGTAGGCAACAGCGGCAATTGCTTTGACAGAAGCATCTGCAAATACGTACAGTCTTTGGCTCTGTATCTCAGTAGATGGCACAGGGGTGTATGGTCTTGGCATATGCAAGTTGGAGAGTGCCGCTAACGAGTTCTTCCACTCTTCCCACTGGATCCTCTTATCAGGTGGCAGAGGTGCATCCCAGTCAGATGTTTCCCTAGTTAAGTCTCTTAGTAGGGCCTTGCCTTGTATAGTAACAGGAGCTGCGAAACCCAAGGGGTCGTACAGACTGTTGATGGTAGACAGGACGCCTCTACGTGTGAAAGGCCTTTCTTCCTGGCTGACCTAAAAGGTGAAAGTGTCTGATTGTAGATTCCAGAGAAGCCCGAGGCTGCGTTGCATTGGTGCGGGGTCTGACCCCAGGTCCAGGTCTCTGAGACCATTACATAGGTCCTGAGATGGGAACGCTTGCATGAGTTCTTGGCTGTTTGAGGCTATTTTATGAAGCCTAAAGTTTGAGCAGGCAAGCATGTCCTGGGCTCTCCTGAGAAGACTGATGGCAGTCTCATTTGAAGGCATGGCTTTTAGACAGTCGTCGACATAAAAGTCCTTTTCTATGAATTGTCTGACATCTGCTCCGTATTCTGCTTCTCCTTCCTGATCCGACCTTTTGAGTCCGTAAATGGCGACTGCAGGTGAAGGACTGTTGCCAAAGATGTGCACTCTCATGCGATACTCTGTGTCTTCTTTAGTAGGATCATTGTCTCTGTACCAGAAGAATCTTAGGAAGTTCCTGTCTCTCTCTCTCACGAGGAAACAATGGAACATTTGCTGGATGTCAGCGATGAAGGCAATGGAATCCTTACGGAAGCGCATAAGTACACCCAGTAGTTTGTTATTGAGGTCGTCTGGTCCTGTCAGCAGAACGTCATTCAGGGAGACATCATTAAATTTAGCACTGGAATCAAACACGACTCTGATCTGGCCTGGTTTCTTAGGGTGGTATACTCCGAACATGGGTAGGAACCAGCATTCTTCAGAGTCTTTGAGAGTGGGAGCTAGTTCTGTGTGACGGTTTTCAAAAATCTTTGACATGAAGGAGAAAAAGTGATCTTTCATCTCTGGTTTCTTTTGCAGATTACGAATGAGAGAGGAGAAACGTTGTAATGCCTGATTTCTGTTGTTCGGTAGACGTGGTCTGTGGGTTTTGAAGGGAAGAGGTGCGACCCAGCTGTTGGTCTCATCTTTAACGAGTCCCTTGTCCATTACCTCTAAGAACAACTTGTCCTCTACCGACATTGCCACTTGGTTGTCCTGCTTAGTTCTTTGGAAGACTGTGCACCCTAACTGATCCTCATAGCTTCCCGACACTATACTGCTGTCGTGAGTAAAGTCTATTAAATGATCATGTAGTTGGATGCTGTGTGGCAGTTCCCTGACATGGAACTCATTGTTACAAGGTTGAAACAGAGATGGACGTCCTTTCTCCAATGTATTTGTCAGCATGCTTGTCACAGAAGATGGGGCGTGCATGCGTCCCAAGCATACGTTGCCAATTATGACCCATCCTAGGTCTAACCTTTGGGCATAGGGAGCATTGTGGAGTCCATTGATATGACGTCTCACTTTATGAACCTGTAGGATATCTCTCCCCAACAGCAGAATTATCTGGGCCTGATGGTCGAGTTCCGGTATAAGGTGTGCTATTCGTTTTAAGTGAGCGTGATGGATTGCTACATCTGGTGTAGGGATTTCAGATCTATTGTCTGGGATCTGGTTACATTCGATGATCGTAGGTAGTGGTAGGCAGAATTGTCCGTCTAAAGACTCGATCTGGTAGTCAGGAGCTTTCCTGCCTGCTGTTGTCACAGTACCTGCACACGTCTTTAAGGAGTAGGGAGTGCTTGGCCCTTTGATGTTGAATAGGTCAAAGAACGTTGATCTAGCCAAGGATCGATTACTTTGATCATCCAAGATAGCATACAGTCTTACAGCTTGGTCTCTATGGCCCTTCGGGTATACTCTGACGAGGCATATTTTTGAACAGGACCTACTGTCTATTGTCCCTTTGCAGACCTCGGTGCATTGTGAAGTGATCTCTGGCGTAGCTGTATCAGTGTTCCTTCCCTCCCCGCCATGCTCACTGTCAGCTGGCGTGTTTTGTGTACTCCATGGAGCTGGGCCAGGGTGTAGAGCGGTGTTATGGTCTGTGGTGCCACATTCTGTGCATTTTACACTGACCTTGCAATCCTTGGCGAGATGAGCTGTGGACGAGCAGCACTTGTAGCAGATACCGTTTTCTTTCAGGAAGCTTCTGCGATCTGGCATAGATTTTCCTCCGAAGGCTTTGCATTTCAGGAGAGGATGAGGCTTCTGATGAAGTGGGCACTGCTTGTCAGGGTCCTGCACCTTTGTCTCTGATTGGGAGCAGCCAGCACCTGTAATTAGAACCTGAAGAAGAAACATAAGTCTTGTGTACTGCCACAGATGTTCTGCGTGGATTTGCAGGTGGTGACGGTGTGGCATATGGTATTGCAAAGTCAAAGCTGGGATCGTTTCTAATTCTCGCTTGTTGGTGTATGAAGTCTACAAAAACGGAGAAGGGAGGGAATGGAACGCTGTGTTTGTATTTGTACGTGGAACCATGTGTGAGCCACCTCTCCTGTAGATTGTAGGGCAACTTCTGGACTATAGGGTTACCACCTCTGGCTGTGTCGAGAAATGCAAGTCCCTGTAGGTCGTCCTCATATTTGGCAACTTGGACTTCCTTCAGCAGGTCGCTTAGCTCTCTAAGTTTCTGGAGACCTTTGTTAGATATTTTAGGAAAGTCATCGATTCTTTTGAACAAGGCTCTTTCTATTACTTCTGCTGAGCCGTAACACTCATCCAGCCTTTTCCAGATCTCTTTGAGGCCAGTCTCAGGGTGGTTTATATTAATGTCTCTGATCCTTACTGCGTGTTTGACTGACTCTTCTCCCAGGTATTTGACTAACAGGTCTATCTCTTCCCTGTGTTGTAGCCCCAAGTCTCTAATGACATTTTGGAAGGAAGCTTTCCAAGCTCTGTAACCTTCAGCTCGGTCAGTGAATTTCATGAGTCCCTTGGCAACCAGTTCACCTCGTGTGAAGAACTTGGCAAATTCTGTCGTGAACCGGTTGTCAGCAGAGTATACTGGTGATGGGTCGCCCTGATAGTGATGTGAGGTGCGTTCGTACCTGTTAGTGTCCTCATGGTGGCGCCAGCCGGTGTCGTATTGCTTCGGCCTGATGTACGGTGCGTCAGCAGGGTGATCCACATTGGTTACCTGATGAGGGGCAAGGTGGTCATTAGCAGAGTTGTTTTGCCTCACATTTTCGAGTTTGTTTCTGTCCTGAGCCTCGTGACGACTCTCGCTCACTTCGCTGGAGGTGTCGTATTCTGGTTTTGGTACTGGTTCAGGGTTATAGTTTGGATCAGGAAGGTCATTAACATACTGAGATGTGCGTTGTGGTGAGTCTTGCAGTGGAAACTCCAGACTCGACGTGCTGCTTTGGCTATGCAGCTTGGGATTTTGCGCGGCTTCTAGCGATTCTGATTCGGCGAGGGCTGCGGCAGCTTCCCTTTTTGCTGCTAGGCTTTCTAAGGCGGCATCCACACGTGCCTTCTCTAACTGCGACCTTCTCTCTTGATCGGCTCTCTCATCATCTATGCGTGCTTTTTCTAACTGCAACCTTCTCTCTTGATCGGCTCTCTCATCATCTATGCGTGCTTTTTCTAACTGCGACCTTCTCTCTTGATCGGCTCTCTCATCATCTATGCGTGCTTTTTCTAATTTAAGTTGCATCTCTTGGTCAGCAAAGCTCGCTCGTATTTTGGCAGCTTCAGCATTTGCGCGGGCAATGGCGACAGCGCTGCTGATGGATGTTGTCTTTGAGGAGACGGAAGTAACAGATCTTGTCCTATGCGATTTGTGAGACATGGTGTCTTGGGAAAGTGCTTGGCTGTGCAGAGATTGCTGTAGCTGTATTTAGTCCCTGTGTAGCCGGTGACTTGAATCCCACTAGTTGGATGGCTGCCGTTTCACTGTTCTGTCCTCACTAGCTGAGGCAGGCTCATACGTAGCTATACAGTCAGCTAAACCGCTATACCGGGGTCCAATAAGGAGACTGTGGTTGAGTCTGTGCTTTATTAAACGTAGTGGTATATTGATGCGGTGAAACTGTGAACAATGATATACATAGAATCAGTGCATGGCATAGAACAGATACATAATACACATGATATACATTATGCATAACATTTAGAAGGCTAGTGACTAAACTAGGAGTACAACTGGTTAAACTAAGCTAATATAGAGCAGAAATATCTATAGGAAGTATAAAGACATACCGGCAATGCAATCGCAAGGGGGATGAAGTGAAGCGTCTTTCCTTGAAGGCAAACCGAAGAAAGTGAAAGGAAAAATGGAGGGAAATGGAGGCTGAGCTACCATAATGCATTGCAAAGGAGGAGGAGAATCAGACATGGATAATACAAAAACAAGATTGAACTGCCAACATAACTCTGACCGCTAGAGGGAGCCAAAGCATCACAAACAAATAAAGGTATGAATATCCATACAGAGAAACCTGCAATTATGCAAAGAGATAATCAGGGTAACAATATTAGATGGCGGAGACAGAACAATAGCAGTTAGAATCCATAAGCGACTTATGTGCCAGTTTCTGGAGCGGCTGAGGGCTGATGTTGGTAGTCTGAGAGGGGGAGGCAGTATCCATGGCAGCTTCCCAGGCTATTAATATCAATCCATAGCTGTCCGATTATCCTTTGCTGGTTTGCATTTATAGGGGGAATTTGAAGGGTTTCATGATGCCAGTAAAGTGAATAAGAATCGTGAAGACCCATGCACACGTTGCTTGCAGATTTGGAGCAGATTTAAATCTGCAACATATCAATTCTTTCAGCATTATTGCTGCAGATTTCACCCATACTAATGAGTAGGGAAACAGCTGCACCAAAAATTAATATAAAAAAAAATTGCAAAAAATGTATGTATTTTACTCTATATTTTTCCTTCCCCGAGATGCAGAAATGGCACAGAAATTTCTGCACCAAATACTTATTGTGTACACGTTTAAGTGCACCATCCCACCTACTTGTCTTCCATCTATTTCTGACCTTCTCTGGCTTTATCATGCCAGAGCTCTCAATCAAAGAAGAGAAGGATTGGAGATAGAGGGAAAACAAATAGGTGCAAAAGTGCACTTAAAGGTTTTGCCATACCATGGTGCACTGAGCGCCTATACTTGGTTTAAACACATTCTGTGCTGACAAACTCTCTTTAACCGCTTTCTGACATTTATCTTATAATACGTCGCTGTGCCCATCTGACCAGGGATGGATTATTATGTCATTTTGATCGTCCTCACTGTTCGAATCCCAGAAAAAGAATATTCTACTCTGAGAAAGCTCCAATAGAGCCATTCATTTGGACACCATCAGACCTCTGTCTTTGCAAAATTCATCTTTTTCAGACACATTTAAATTTCATTTTTGTGCACATCTGGAAAAGTGCGAGGCCAGTGTCCACAATGACTCCAATGGCTTCATTCAACTTGGAGTCTCTACAATGGCTATGTCAGGCGCAAATCCCCTACACATCTGATATTTTGTAGTAAAAGGTGATGAGCGATATTTCCATGACATCCCAGTTAAAGTATCATTTTCTGGAAGGCTCATTTTATCATGCCTTGCCTGACTGAGGCATTTATATACTGTACATCGTATTTTAGGATCTGTCTCCGTGTCACTGATGGCTGCAGACCTTTATGGTTTGCAGCCAAGTACAGAACTGCTACTACATTTTCTCTTCATGGACATCGGAGAACTGCAGTGAGCTTGTCTCATCTGTCAGGTCCACATCAGTGCCCAGAAGTCACTTTGCCCAGGTATTTTGATGACATCTTTCAGTTCTATTTTAAGAGTTTTTTTCTGATGCTGATAAACAATCTCCCCAATGTAATACTGGTAAGATGTCAAGGAAATAAAGTTTCAGTTTGTCATCATACCCCATGGTAACTGACAGGCTCCACTGATCTTTAAGATTAAACTCTAGCAGATGGGGTGCACTACTTCCTGACTCAGAAAAAAAAACTTAACTCATTCCTACTAGTGCAGCTGTCTGAGAAATACTTGTGTTGCCTCTCCCAGAACACAGCATCATGCCATGTTAAAATTAATCTTCACTTTGCTTGCTCGTTCTGACTCCAGTTACATCTTGTCCAACTATGTGTGCTACCGTTAGTCCGCTATTTAGTGTCAGTCTTGTAATGACTATAAATATATCTCTTAATCATTGAAAGCAAGCTCTTCCTTCAGTCCCATTGCAACAGATGTATAAAATAATGCATCTAGCCAGGCAGTCTGCCTTTAGAAACATTTGTGAGAGAAAGGGTCGTTTTAAGGGAATGTGCACACGGCGGCGTCTTTTAGACCTCAGTGTACCGCCGACTTTCTCCTACAAAAGACGCTTCAGGAAAATGCCAGCTATGTTTTTCCAGAAGCATCTTTGTTTTACATCTTTTGCAGCAGCTCTGCCATTGGAGTATATATATTTTTTAATTGTATGTATTATTAATTGTGAGATGCTTCCAAGCCACCAGAAGAATTGACTGGTTACTTCTTTTAATGGCTTTGTGGGTTTTGAATCCTGAAAAAAAGTCATAAAGAAGGAACATATACACAAGTCGTCTTACATTGCTATGCATATGTACACACTCTACAGCAGACCTGGACAAGCAGCGGCCCGCCGGTCACCTGGCTGTTCCAGTCCGGCCCACGGATGGAGATAGCCGAAGAGTTGAAACAGTCGCCCACGAGGCGCATTCGCTCCCCCACCTGCCATTCATGCGCCGCACGCTGTCACCGGTATCTGCATCCTCAGGATGCAAACAGCGGCAAATACCTTGGTGGAGGAGGGGGTCCCTGGCTCCATCTTCCTCCAATCAGTGTGTGAGACTGCAGTCGTTTCATCACGCTGCTGCTCAGACTCGGTGAAGTTGGGAGCAAGATGAGGATGTGTCCTTTTTTATGTGTATGGGATATAGTACAGTAATTGTATACAAATAGGAGGCTATGTGGGGGTTAATACTGTATATAGGAGGCTATGTGGGGTTTATATTGCATATGAGGCTTTGTAGGGGCTCATACTGTATATAAGGGGCTTTGTGGAGGCTCATACTGTATATAGGAGGCTGTGTGGGGGCTCATACTGTCAATAGGAATCTGTGTGGGAGCACATACTGTATATAGGAGGCTGTGTGGGATCTAATACTGTATTTGAGGCTGTGTGGGGCTCTTACGGTATATAGGCTTTGTGGGAGCCCATACTGTCTATAGGAGGCTGTGTGGAGGCTCATACGGTATATAAGGGTATGTGCACACGTTCAGTAATTGGTAGCGCTTTGGTCTCAGCACATGTCCGCTGTGAACAAAGCGTTGCCATCTAGTGATGGCAGGTGAATCCGCATATGTTCACTGAACCGTGCGGATTCACCACGTCCATTACTTTGTACAGGTAAGTACGCAGCGTTTACTTATCGTGTGCACATACCCTAAGAGGCTGTATGGGGGCTCATACTGTATATAAGAGGCTGTGTAGGGGCTCTTACGTTATAAAGGGGGCTGTATGGGGGCTCTTACGGTATACAGGGGATATCAGCATACTTAATTTTCAATATTAAGTGATAATTTGTAATATTAATAATTATAATATATTAATATTTAGCATATTTAATTTTAGCCTATTTTTTTTATGTAGATGTCGGGGTGCATCCACTTCAGAATACTTGTCAAAAAACGTTTTAGCCGATTCATGCAGACCAGCATTGTGTATGCCAGTCATAATGATGGCCATGCTGGAGTAAGATGAATTATTAAAGAGGCCTGCTAGTTAATGAATTAGTCATATCTCAAGACTGGGAAAAAAACACAGGAAGCAAAAAACCAGCCCTATTAACTGTCACAAACGCTGCCTATTGACTGAATACGTGTCTTAGATGCTACTTTAAAGGGGGTCTCCGCTTGTAACACTCAGTCATCCACTAACCTATTGCAATAGGCTGACAATGTGTTAAGTGCACTCCACAGCCAATTCACACCACACTTTTCTCTGCCACCATTTGCTGTTTTGCTTGGCCAGCAAGCTGAAGGGTTTACACTCAGTAACACGCACAGGGCAAGACAACCAAGCAATACTCGCCCTATTCAGGGTTTGTGGATACATTTACAGCAACAAGAAAAATTTTAATCAGTTTTAGATTTAAAATGCAGAAAGAGCACTACACTTAGAAAAGCTACAAAACATGAAAAAAGTGTCTTAAGTGTTTTGAGTCCATGAGCGCTTCTGTCGAGAAAAATATGGACAGATCTGCAACACACGTTGGCTCTCCTGGGGTCTGATTATGATATTTGGTAGATGAGATGTTATAAAAGGTCTCACCAGACCCCTCACTCCTTCCTATGTTGATGTAAAGAGGATGGCTGATTAGATGCAATCATATTTTACCTCAATAACCTCCTAGATAAACAATATGGCCGTCAACTTGCTGAACATACTTTAGGCATTCTATACACACCAAAAGTGGATAAATAGGAGCCAGCACTGACAGTTTGGGGCCCCTGTGCAAGAAATATGTTTGGTCCTACTCCTTTTATAGCAATCAAGCTACAAATATATATAGTTACTGTACATAGTTACATAGTTATTAAGGTTGAAAAAAGATTATAAGTCCATCTAGTTCAACCCATAGCCTAACCTAACATGCCCTAACATATATATTTATTTACATATTAGTCTCCTCTCTTTATGTATATTGTTGTCCCTTATTACAAGATGCACGCTTTGGTTGTACAGCACCGTCCCTTACATATCGGTTTCTTATTTTTATTTATAGCACCCTGTTCTTTATTACATAACGTCATCTCTAGATATAAACTGAAATAATGGCTGATGGGGCATGGGAAAGCTTCTTTACTGATGGAGGAGGATGATGGACGGGTTTCCTGGTCAGATGCTGCTCCATCAGCAGTCATTTTATATCTGACAAGAGAGAAATCTATTTAATAAAGAGAGGGCGCTGTGACTAACAAAAATTATAAGAATATGCCATATAAGAGACGATGCTATACTGTATATAAAGAGACATGATACTATGTAATAATGGGACAGCACTGTTCCTAACAACAGAGGACGCTATATAATAACTATAGAGGATGATACGTAATAAGAGACGCCCCTTCCAGTAATAATTAAGTAAATAAGGCAGCACACTGCAGCGCTAAAACATGCAAACTTGAAAACACGAAATTTGAACTGCATTACTGCACTAGAAATATGAAAAATGAGAGCTTTTGGCGCATAAAAATGGCCAATTTTATGTGTACCTGGTAGTCCCTTTACGGCATCTCTCTTATACCAGGTCCTACGCTTGCCTTACCTCGCTGAGAATAAACGTCTCCATCTGAATGGGTACATGTGAAACCTCTTCTTAAACTAAAATTCTCTCTCTCTCTGTGGAGGGGTATTGGACCTGCTGTAATTAAAACACCTGAAGCTAGGAGGCGGAGTGCACGATCAGAAGGCTAGAGAATACATTTCAAAAACCTGACCTGCACATCCAAACATAGACTCAGTGTGAACAGGTGCTGAACCTAGAGTCGCCAACTCGTATATAGTTAAGTAAATAAGGCAGCACACTGCAGCGCTAAAACATGCAAACTTGAAAACACGAAATTTGAACTGCATTACTGCACTAGAAATATGAAAAATTAGAGCTTTTAGCGCATAAAAATGGCCAATTTTATGTGTACCTGGTAGCCCCTTTACGGCATCTCTCTTATACCAGGTCCTACGCTTGCCTTACCTCGCTGAGAATAAACGTCTCCATCTGAATGGGTACATGTGAAACCTCTTGTGTTTTAATTACAGCAGGTCCAATACTCCTCCACAGAGAGAGAGAATTTTAGTCTAAGAAGAGGTTTCACATGTACCCATTCAGATGGAGACGTTTATTCTCAGCGAGGTAAGGCAAGCGTAGGACCTGGTATAAGAGAGATGCCGTAAAGGGGCTACCAGGTACACATAAAATTGGCCATTTTTATGCGCTAAAAGCTCTCATTTTTCATATTTCTAGTGCAGTAATGCAGTTCAAATTTCGTGTTTTCAAGTTTGCATGTTTTAGCGCTGCAGTGTGCTGCCTTATTTAATTAACTATATACGAGTTGGCGACTCTAGGTTCAGCACCTGTTCACACTGAGTCTATGTTTGGATGTGCAGGTCAGGTTTTTGAAATGTATTCTCTAGCCTTCTGATCGTGCACTCCGCCTCCTAGCTTCAGGTGTTTTAATTACAGCAGGTCCAATACCCCTCCACAGAGAGAGAGAATTTTAGTCTAAGAAGAGGTTTCACATGTACCCATTCAGATGGAGACGTTTATTCTCAGCGAGGTAAGGCAAGCGTAGGACCTGGTATAAGAGAGATGCCGTAAAGGGGCTACTGTTATGTACAGGTGATTCAGAACCACAATGGACCTTGAAGTTCAGAGCACACAAAGTGACCTAACAATTACCAAAAACATAGGACGAGCTCTGAGACGTGGGAACTCTGCTGACCGCAATCCCTAATCCTATCCAACCACACTAAAGGTAGCCGTGGAGCGCTCCTGACCAGTCCTATGCGCCTCTAGCACAGCCTGAGAAACTAGCTAGCCCTAAGAAAGAAAAAATAAGCCTACCTTGCCTCAGAGAAATACCCCAAAGGAAAAGGCAGCCCCCCTAATATAATGACTGTGAGTTGAGATGAAAATACAAACGCAGAGATGAAATAGATTTAGCAAAGTGAGGCCCAACTTACTGAACAGACCAAAGATAGGAAAGATTGCTTTGCGGTCAACACAAAACCCTACAAACAACCACACAGAGGGGGCAAAAAGACCCTCCGCACCGACTAACGGTACGGAGGTGCTCCCTCTGCGTCCCAGAGCTTCCAGCAAGCAAGAAAAACCAATATAGCAAGCTGGACAGCAAAAATAGCAAACAAAAATAACACAAGCAAAACTTAGCTTATGCAGGATAGACAGGCCACAGGAACGATCCAGGAGAAAGCAAGACCAATACTAGAACATTGACTGGAGGCCAGGATCAAAGCACTAGGTGGAGTTAAATAGAGCAGCACCTAACGACTTAACCTCATCACCTGAGGAAGGAAACTCAGAAGCCGCAGTACCACTCTCATCCACCAAAGGAAGCTCATAGACAGAACCAGCCGAAGTACCACTCACGACCACAGGAGGGAGCTTGGCCACAGAATTCACAACAGTACCCCCCCTTGAGGAGGGGTCACCGAACCCTCACCAGAGCCCCCAGGCCGACCAGGTTGAGCCACATGAAAGGCACGAACCAGATCGGCAGCATGGACATCAGAGGCAAAGACCCAGGAATTATCTTCCTGACCATAACCTTTCCACTTAACCAGATACTGGAGTTTCCGTCTCGAAACACGAGAATCCAAAATCTTCTCCACTATATACTCCAACTCCCCTTCAACCAAAACCGGAGCAGGAGGATCAATAGATGGAACCACAGGTGCCACGTATCTCTGCAACAATGACCTATGGAACACGTTATGGATGGAAAAAGAAGCTGGAAGAGTCAAACGAAAAGACACAGGATTAAGAACCTCAGAAATCCTATATGGACCAATGAAATGAGGCTTAAACTTAGGAGAGGAAACCTTCATAGGAATATAACGAGATGACAACCAAATCCCCAACACGAAGTCGGGGACCCACACAGCGCCTGCGGTTAGCGAAACGTTGAGCCTTCTCCTGGGACAAAGTCAAATTGTCCACTACATGAGTCCAAATCTGCTGCAACCTATCCACCACAGTATCCACACCAGGACAGTCCGAAGACTCAACCTGCCCTGAAGAGAAACGAAGGTGGAACCCAGAATTGCAGAAAAACGGCGAAACCAAAGTAGCTGAGCTGGCCCGATTATTAAGGGCGAACTCAGCCAAAGGCAAAAAGGACACCCAATCATCCTGATCAGCAGAAACAAAACATCTCAGATATGTTTCCAAGGTCTGATTGGTTCGTTCAGTCTGGCCATTTGTCTGAGGATGGAAAGCCGAGGAAAAAGACAAATCAATGCCCATCCTAGCACAAAAGGCAGAGAGAATTTTAGTCTAAGAAGAGGTTTCACATGTACCCATTCAGATGGAGACGTTTATTCTCAGCGAGGTAAGGCAAGCGTAGGACCTGGTATAAGAGAGATGCCGTAAAGGGGCTACCAGGTACACATTAAATTGGCCATTTTTATGCGCTAAAAGCTCTCATTTTTCATATTTCTAGTGCAGTAATGTAGTTCAAATTTCGTGTTTTCAAGTTTGCATGTTTTAGCGCTGCAGTGTGCTGCCTTATTTACTTAACTATATACGAGTTGGCGACTCTAGGTTCAGCACCTGTTCACATTGAGTCTATGTTTGGATGTGCAGGTCAGGTTTTTGAAATGTATTCTCTAGCCTTCTGATCGTGCACTCCGCCTCCTAGCTTCAGGTGTTTTAATTACAGCAGGTCCAATACCCCTCCACAGAGAGAGAGAATTTTAGTCTAAGAAGAGGTTTCACATGTACCCATTCAGATGGAGACGTTTATTCTCAGCGAGGTAAGGCAAGCGTAGGACCTGGTATAAGAGAGATGCCGTAAAGGGGCTACCAGGTACACATAAAATTGGCCATTTTTATGCGCTAAAAGCTCTCATTTTTCATATTTCTAGTGCAGTAATGCAGTTCAAATTTCGTGTTTTCAAGTTTGCATGTTTTAGCGCTGCAGTGTGCTGCCTTATTTACTTAACTATATACGAGTTGGCGACTCTAGGTTCAGCACCTGTTCACACTGAGTCTATGTTTGGATGTGCAGGTCAAGTTTTTGAAATGTATTCTCTAGCCTTCTGATCGTGCACTCCGCCTCCTAGCTTCAGGTGTTTTAATTACAGCAGATCCAATACCCCTCCACAGAGAGAGAGTATTTTAGTCTAAGAAGAGGTTTCACATGTACCCATTCAGATGGAGACGTTTATTCTCAGCGAGGTAAGGCAAGCGTAGGACCTGGTATAAGAGAGATGCCGTAAAGGGGCTACTGTTATGTACAGGTGATTCAGAACCACAATGGACCTTGAAGTTCAGAGCACACAAAGTGACCTGACAATTACCAAAAACATAGGACGAGCTCTGAGACGTGGGATCTCTGCTGACCGCAATCCCTAATCCTATCCAACCACACTAAAGGTAGCCGTGGAGCGCTCCTGACCAGTCCTATGCGCCTCTAGCACAGCCTGAGAAACTAGCTAGCCCTAAGAAAGAAAAAATAAGCCTACTTTGCCTCAGAGAAATACCCCAAAGGAAAAGGCAGCCCCCCTAATATAATGACTGTGAGTTGAGATGAAAATACAAACGCAGAGATGAAATAGATTTAGCAAAGTGAGGCCCAACTTACTGAACAGACCGAAGATAGGAAAGATTGCTTTGCGGTCAACACAAAACCCTACAAACAACCACACAGAGGGGGCAAAAAGACCCTCCGCACCGACTAACGGTACGGAGGTGCTCCCTCTGCGTCCCAGAGCTTCCAGCAAGCAAGAAAAACCAATATAGCAAGCTGGACAGAAAAAATAGCAAACAAAAATAACACAAGCAAAACTTAGCTTATGCAGGATAGACAGGCCACAGGAACGATCCAGGAGAAAGCAAGACCAATACTAGAACATTGACTGGAGGCCAGGATCAAAGCACTAGGTGGAGTTAAATAGAGCAGCACCTAACGACTTAACCTCATCACCTGAGGAAGGAAACTCAGAAGCCGCAGTACCACTCTCATCCACCAAAGGAAGCTCATAGACAGAACCAGCCGAAGTACCACTCACGACCACAGGAGGGAGCTTGGCCACAGAATTCACAACAGTACCCCCCCCTTGAGGAGGGGTCACCGAACCCTCACCAGAGCCCCCAGGCCGACCAGGTTGAGCCACATGAAAGGCACGAACCAGGGGCGTGGCCTGAGAGTCCATGTGAGCGGACGTGCGGCTGTGAGCTCCCGCCGCTGTATATTGTAAAATCCTGCAGAGCCGCTGCTGTTTGGTCCCTGCGGGGGCTTACTGGCTGCGGGGAGACTTGGAGAGGCCGGCGGTGCTGTTCGGTAGCGCTGGAACCGACGAACATGACCAGGAGACGGCAGAAGGACGCGGGAGCCGGGGATGCAGGCGCAATCCAAGATGGCGCCGACTTGAGGGAAAAGGCAGACAAGGAGAACGCCGCATGCAGAAAGCGCATGGAGGTAGCGGCAAAGCTCCAGCAGTTTGCGAGAGCGGAGGCCGCAGAGGAGGGAGCCGGAGCTGATACCGAAGAGGAGGAGGAGGAGGAGAGCCCAGCAGGAGAACATGAGGTACAACAGGGGAGAAAGGAGAGTAAAATGGCGGTGGCAGAAGGGGGACCCGAGGAAATGGCGCCAGAAGCTGAGCCTACCCTAAGAGACGTTTTTGCGCTAGTCTCTTCATGTAAACAATCTCTGACCATACAGATACAGGAGGTTAAGGGGGACACAGCCCAGATAAACGCAGCCATGCAGAAGATTGACAAACGTGTGGGGGAGGTAGAGGAGAGAGTGAGCACTGCAGAAGACCATATAGTGCAGCTGCAAAAAGCAGAGAAAAAGTTCACTCAAGCAATAGCTGAATTGGCTGCGAAAAATGAGGACCTTGAGAACAGGTCCAGAAGAAATAATATTCGCATAGTGGGCATCCCTGAAAAAGCTGAAGGGAGGAATCCAACGGAATATATTGAAAAATGGCTGTTAGAAACATTTGGAGATATGGCGCTAACAAAAGTGTTCGCGGTAGAAAGAGCGCATAGGGTCCCGCCGAAACCACCTGTCCCTGGAGCGAATCCCCGTACCATGCTCGCCAAAATTCTAAACTATAGAGACAGAGACATTATCCTGAGGAAGGCCAGAGACATGACGGATCTGACAGTTGAAGGTCAAAAGATTGCTATATACCCAGACTATTCTACTCTGGTGCAGAAACAACGGATGATGTTCACGGGTATCAAGAGACGGCTGAGGGAATTGGGTGTGCAGTATTCCATGATGTTCCCAGCAAGACTGAGGGTGGTGGCGTTTGATAAAATTCATTTTTTCCAGAAGCCGGAGGACGCTACCCAGTGGATCGATATTAATGCTAAAAGGCTTAAAGGAAAAGGAGACTGAAACTGTGGGAAGAGTCTGAAGTTGTTTACTTATCTGTCAGTTGGAAAAGAGTCATGTGATTGACAAGCCAAGGGGTATGGGGGGGGAAGAAGGGAGCTGGATTATATCCAGTTAAAGTTAAAGGGATGGTGTAATGGCTGCTGGGAAAGGGGGAGGAAGGGTTTGCGACACATTTTAAGTTTATGCAGGCTTCTTGTGTGTGCAAATAATTCTAAGTTAAAATGTTTTGAGAACGTTATTTTTCAAAATGTCTGAAATCCTGTTATGTACAGTGGTGGGAGGAGGGTTGGGAAGGTAATGCCAAACGGAGTGTTCGCTATGGGCGATGATGCCCCACTCTTGGAAAGAGGTGGAATGGTTAGATGTGAGGGGGGAAGGGTGGGAGGGGGAGTTGGGAGGGGGGGGGGGGGGGGACGGTAGTTAGACAGCCTGAGCTCAAAATTGATGATACTTATAGTGAAGATGAGCCAAGTGATGGGGACCCGTTTTAAGATTTTGTGCTGGAATGTGAGAGGCCTAGGGGAGAAATCTAGACGTGCTGCGTGTTTGCAATATGCAAGAGACCAAAGGGCCTCAATGATATGCTTGCTGGAGACGCATTTGGTAAGGGAAAAAGTGGATGTTTTGAATAGACGATGGATCCAGAGGGGATATCATTCTACCTTCTCCACGTATGCAAGAGGAGTCTCAATCTTGGTTCCAGCGGGAGTTCAGTATGAGGAGGTGAAGGTATATGTGGACGTGGAGGGACAGTATGTACTATTACGGTGTATACTGTATGGAGTGATGCTGTGTGTTGCCGCGATGTATATTCCGCCTCCCTACTCTAGCAGGAAGATTAGAGAAGTAATGGAGCGAGTGGGAAAATGGGGACCGACACCGTTAATAATTATCGGAGATCTAAATAACATCTGTGATGAATATTGGGATAAAAATAAAAATACTCAGAATAGGTCGGAGGGACACATAACAACATTTGGCACCTATATACAGGAGATAGGTTTGATTGATCTGTGGAGGGTTAGACATGTGGGGGAGAGAGGGTACTCATGTTATTCACCGGCACATGCCACACTCTCTAGGATTGATATGGCTCTGGGTAACAGGATTTTGGACACATTGGTTGGGGAGGTGAGATATCTGCCAAGGGCCTTGTCGGACCATAGTCCAATTGAAGTAGAGGTTAGATTGGAGGGGGCTCGCTCGCTAAGTGGGAGAGAATGGAAGATTCATCCTAATTGGTTACAGAGTATTGAGTTGGAAAGTATAGGACGGGAGGTGGCGGAATTCTTTCTCTTAAATGATGGAAGCGCCGACGCTCTTATAATTTGGGATGCAATGAAGGCGTACCTGAGGGGACTACTGTTTAGGGACATTAGTAGGTGTAAGCGGAGGACGAGAGAGGTAGAAAAAGCGGCAGTTGAGGAGTTGAAGGAAGCAGAGGATGGGATGGCCACACTGGGAACCCCTGAGGCAGAGAGAAGAATGAAAAACGCACAAAATCATTTGGAAAAAATTCTGCTAGGCAAAGCTGAGAGGAAACGAGATTTCCAAAGGGTATTGTTCTATCAGGAGGGAGAAACAGTGGGACATATGCTGTCGGTAGTGGCTGCTGCTCAGAGAGGTTCTTCATATATACACTCTTTGGATTCTGCTAGTGGAGGTAAAATAACGGAAACACCTGAAATTTTGAGAGCCTTTGCGGACTTCTATGCAGATTTGTATTCCTCTCGGGTTGGTGAATCGGTTGAGGATGCACTGACTTTCTTGGAAGGTCTGGATTTGCCGAGACTGAGTGAGGCAGATAGGGAGAGCCTTGAGGCCCCTATCACTGAGGAGGAATTGAGTCGGGCATTGATGTCTATGGCCAATGGGAAGGCGCCTGGGGTCGATGGGTTACCCGCTGAGATCTATAAAGGGTTGGCAGAAGTGTTGATTCCTAGATTAAAAATGGTATTGGAGGAAGCTAGGTCTTGTGGGCGCTTGCCAGCCTCTATGAGAGAGGCCATAATTGTGGTCATTCCAAAGGAGGATAAGGACTTGGGGAAACCGGAGTCGTACCGCCCAATTTCTTTACTAACAATTGATGTCAAGCTTCTGGCCAAGGTGTTGGCTCTCCGCCTCTCTAGTGTTATTGCGAGTCTGGTGCATTCGGACCAATCTGGCTTTATGCCGGATAGATCAACGGCGATCAATTTGCGGAGGTTATATGTAAATTTGCAGGTAGAGTCTGATAACTGTGGTCGAAGAGTGATTGTATCGCTAGATGCACACAAGGCGTTTGACAGCGTCGAATGGGGGTACCTCTGGCAGGTGCTGGAATGTATGGGGTTTGGCCCGCAGTTTGTGGCCTGGATACAGCTGTTGTACTCATTACCATCCGCCAGAATTAGAGTAAATGGGGAGCTATCTCGTCCTATAGGGCTGGCTAGGGGTACTAGGCAGGGATGCCCGCTTTCACCCCTCCTGTTCGCGTTGGCTGTAGAACCTCTTGCTGCTAAGATTCGGCAGTCGGATGGGGTCCCTGGGTTTAGGTATGGCAAAGTAGAGGAAAAAATAGCGTTATATGCGGATGATGTTTTGCTGTTCCTGGAGGATCCAGACAATTCACTAAGAGGGGCCGTTGAAATTGTTGAGAGATTTGGTACTGTGTCGGGACTAACAATTAATTGGGATAAGACGGTTCTTTTTAGAGTGGATGACGTAGGAGAGAATGAAAGTGAGGATGTTGGGGATGAGAGGCTGAAGGTGGTTTCCCAATTTAAATATCTTGGAATATGGATTTCGGTGCCGGTGGCGGAGTTTCTGCAAAGAAATTTGACTCCTGTTATGGGGGTACTCAAGGCAAAGGTAGACGCCTGGAATAAGCTACATCTATCGGTCGTCGGTAGGGTAAACCTTATTAAAATGGTCCTTATGCCCAAAATTCTTTATGTTCTGCATAACGCACCAATTTGGATCCCTCGGGGGAAGTTCAGGCAGATTAATGCCCTCTTTAGAAGTTTGATATGGGGTAGACAATATCCACGTATTAGCTTGGAGACGCTTCAACGACCCAAGGAAGATGGTGGTTTGGCTTTGCCCAACCCGGAAATATACTTCCTTGCGGCCCAGAGCCAGCATTTGAAGGGCTGGGCGCGAGGGGCGTCATCCAGTGCAGTACAACAGCTATTGGAAGAGGTGACGGACCGACGACCGATGGCCAGGTGTTTGGAGGATGGCTCATTGGGCGCGCTGGGGAAAATATACCCAACCCTGTTCCTGATTCGTAAATTATGGAATAGATTAAGGCAGATTCGTGGGGTTACAGGGTTGACTAAATTCACACCGATATGGTCTAACCACAACTTAAAGGATTTTGAGGCCCTGGGAGGATTGATGGAATGGCAGAATAAGGGAATTTGCTTTGTTCACCAGATAATCCAGCAGCAGGAGCTGAAGTCCTTTTCCCAATTGCAGGAAGAATTTGGTTTGCGATCCACAGGGGAATATCAGTATGCGCAGATGAGACATGCCTTTAGAGCTCAGAATAAGAAGGCTGATATCAGGGTTCAAGATGATATAGTGTTGGAGTATGTGTGTGGTGAGGGTACTACAAGGGGAGTTATTTCCACTCTGTATAAGGACCTTATGCACACATTTCTGCTAGATTTCCCTATAAAGGCGAGAGCTAAGTGGGAGAGAGAAGTGGGGCCGATGGAAAATGAAACCTGGGAATCGGTGATGGAGTGGGTTCCGCGACTATCCTTGAGTGAACCATATAGGCTCTCGCAGCTATACATTTTGCATAGGGTATATAAATCTCCGGAAGTGTTATACAAAGCGGGATTGCGTGCCAATTCTGGGTGTCCGAGGTGTGCGAGTGAGAAGGCAGGAATATATCACATGATGTGGACGTGTCCGAGACTGGCTGCCTTTTGGGTGGTGGTTTTGAGCCGAGTTGAAGCAGCGTATAAGTGCAGAGTTGTTAGAGACCCGATAGTATGTGTGCTGGGATATGTGGAAGAAATTGGAGTTGACAATACTTGGAAGATTGCAATTGCTAGGCTACTCTACATGGCCAGGAAAGTAATAGCACGAAACTGGATAAACGTGGAACCACCTGTGAGAAGGGAATTTCTCCAATATGTTCAACATGGTCTAAAATTGGAAAAGGGGGTGTACAGTAAAAGGGGGAAAATAGAACTCTTTAATAAAATATGGTCTCCTTGGCTTGATTTGGATTGAGGAGTATAGGCGTCGTGTTTCCTAAGACCTGGAAGAGGATAAATTACAAGAGGCAGATAATGCCTCGGTGGGGTGGAGATTGAGACTGAGCTGTCTTATGGGGGAGGGGGGTAGTTGGGGTAATGTTGGGGTTTATTAAAGTAAGAAAATGTGTATCTGATATAATGCAATGTAAATGGCATTCTGTTGTTCTCCTTTTTTTTATATTGTTAATAAAAATCTATTTAAATTAAAGGCACGAACCAGATCGGCAGCATGGACATCAGAGGCAAAGACCCAGGAATTATCTTCCTGACCATAACCTTTCCACTTAACCAGATACTGGAGTTTCCGTCTCGAAACACGAGAATCCAAAATCTTCTCCACTATATACTCCAACTCCCCTTCAACCAAAACCGGAGCAGGAGGATCAATAGATGGAACCACAGGTGCCACGTATCTCCGCAACAATGACCTGTGGAACACGTTATAAATGGAAAAAGAAGCTGGAAGAGTCAAACAAAAAGACACAGGATTAAGAACCTCAGAAATCCTATATGGACCAATGAAATGAGGCTTAAACTTAGGAGAGGAAACCTTCATAGGAATATAACGAGATGACAACCAAACCAAATCCCCAACACGAAGTCGGGGACCCACACAGCGCCTGCGGTTAGCGAAACGTTGAGCCTTCTCCTGGGACAAAGTCAAATTGTCCACTACATGAGTCCAAATCTGCTGCAACCTATCCACCACAGTATCCACACCAGGACAGTCCGAAGACTCAACCTGCCCTGAAGAGAAACGAGGGTGGAACCCAGAATTGCAGAAAAACGGCGAAACCAAAGTAGCCGAGCTGCCCCGATTATTAAGGGCGAACTCAGCCAAAGGCAAAAAGGACACCCAATCATCCTGATCAGCAGAAACAAAACATCTCAGATATGTTTCCAAGGTCTGATTGGTTCGTTCAGTCTGGCCATTTGTCTGAGGATGGAAAGCCGAGGAAAAAGACAAATCAATGCCCATCCTAGCACAAAAGGCTTGCCAAAACCTCGAAACAAACTGGGAACCTCTGTCAGAAACGATATTCTCTGGAATGCCATGTAAACGAACCACATGCTGGAAAAACAATGGCACCAAATCAGAGGAGGAAGGCAATTTAGACAAGGGCACCAAATGGACCATCTTAGAGAAGCGATCACAAACCACCCAAATGACCGACATTCTTTGAGAGACGGGGAGATCCGAAATAAAATCCATAGAGATATGTGTCCAAGGCCTCTTCGGGACCGGCAAGGGCAAAAGCAACCCACTGGCACGAGAACAGCAGGGCTTAGCCCGAGCACAAATCCCACAGGTCTGCACAAAAGAACGCACATCCCACGACAGAGACGGCCACCAAAAGGATCTAGCCACCAAATCTCTGGTACCAAAGATTCCAGGATGACCAGCCAACACCGAACAATGAACCTCAGAGATAACTTTATTCGTCCACCTATCAGGGACAAACAGTTTCTCCGCTGGGCAACGGTCAGGTCTATAAGCCTGAAATTTTTGCAGCACCCGCCGCAAATCAGGGGAGATGGCAGACAAAATTACCCCCTCTTTGAGAATACCTGCCGGCTCAGGCAAACCCGGAGAATCGGGCACAAAACTCCTAGACAGGGCATCCGCCTTCACATTTTTAGAGCCCGGAAGGTACGAAACCACAAAGTCAAAACGGGAGAAAAACAGCGACCAACGAGCCTGTCTAGGATTCAACCGTTTGGCAGACTCGAGATAAGTCAAGTTCTTGTGATCAGTCAAGACCACCACGCGATGCTTAGCTCCTTCAAGCCAATGACGCCACTCCTCGAATGCCCACTTCATGGCTAGCAGCTCTCGATTGCCAACATCATAATTTCGCTCAGCAGGCGAAAATTTCCTGGAAAAGAAGGCGCATGGTTTCATCACCGAGCAACCAGAACTTCTCTGCGACAAAACAGCCCCTGCTCCAATTTCAGAAGCATCAACCTCGACCTGGAACGGAAGCGAAACATCTGGTTGGCACAACACAGGGGCAGAAGAAAAACGACGCTTCAACTCCTGAAAAGCTTCCACAGCAGCAGAAGACCAATTGACCACATCAGCACCCTTCTTGGTTAAATCAGTCAACGGTTTAGCAATACTAGAAAAATTATTGATGAAGCGACGATAAAAATTAGCAAAGCCCAGGAACTTCTGCAGACTCTTCAGAGATGTTGGCTGAGTCCAATCATAAATGGCCTGAACTTTAACAGGGTCCATCTCGATAGTAGAAGGAGAAAAAATGAACCCCAAAAATGAAACCTTCTGAACACCAAAGAGACACTTTGACCCCTTCACAAACAAAGAATTAGCACGCAGGACCTGGAACACCATTCTGACCTGCTTCACATGAGACTCCCAATCATCCGAGAAGACCAAAATATCATCCAAGTATACAATCAGGAATTTATCCAGGTACTCTCGGAAGATGTCATGCATAAAGGACTGAAACACTGATGGAGCATTAGAAAGCCCGAATGGCATAACCAGGTACTCAAAATGGCCTTCGGGCGTATTAAATGCTGTTTTCCATTCATCGCCCCGTTTAATACGCACAAGATTATATGCACCACGAAGATCTATCTTGGTGAACCAACTAGCCCCCTTAATCCGAGCAAACAAATCAGACAGCAGCGGCAAGGGGTACTGAAATTTGACCGTAATTTTATTTAGAAGGCGGTAATCAATGCAAGGTCTCAGCGAACCATCCTTCTTGGCCACAAAAAAGAACCCCGCTCCCAATGGCGACGATGACGGGCGAATATGACCCTTCTCCAAAGACTCCTTCACGTAACTCCGCATAGCGGCGTGCTCAGGTACAGACAAATTAAACAGTCGACCTTTAGGAAACTTACTACCAGGAATCAAATCGATAGCACAATCACAATCCCTATGCGGAGGTAGGGCATTGGACTTGGGCTCATCGAATACATCCCAGTAATCAGACAAGAACTCTGGGACCTCAGAAGGGGTGGATGATGAGATAGACAGAAATGGAACATCACCATGTACCCCCTGACAACCCCAGCTGGACACAGACATAGATTTCCAATCCAATACTGGGCTATGGACTTGTAGCCATGGCAACCCCAACACGACCACATCATGCAGATTATGCAACACCAGAAAGCGAATATCCTCCTGGTGCGCAGGAGCCATGCACATGGTCAGCTGGGTCCAATACTGAGGCTTATTCTTGGCCAAAGGCGTAGCATCAATTCCTCTCAATGGAATAGGACACTGCAAGGGCTCCAAGACAAACCCACAGCGCCTAGCAAACTCCAAGTCCATCAAATTCAGGGCAGCGCCTGAATCCACAAATGCCATAACAGAATAGGAAGACAAAGAGCAGATCAAAGTAACGGACAAAAGAAATTTCGACTGTACCGTACCAATGGTGGCATACCTAGCGAACCGCTTAGTGCGCTTAGGACAATCGGAGATAGCATGAGTGGAATCACCACAGTAGAAACACAGCCCATTCTGACGTCTGTGTTCTTGCCTTTCAGCTCTGGTCAAAGTCCTATCGCACTGCATAGGCTCAGGTTTATGCTCAGATAATACCACCAAATGGTGCACAGATTTACGCTCACGCAAGCGTCGACCGATCTGAATGGCCAAAGACATAGACTCATTCAGACCAGCAGGCATAGGAAATCCCACCATGACATCCTTAAGGGCTTCAGAGAGACCCTTTCTGAAAATAGCTGCCAGCGCACATTCATTCCATTGAGTGAGCACGGACCACTTTCTAAACTTCTGACAATAAATCTCTATCTCATCCTGACCCTGACACAGAGCCAGCAAATTTTTCTCTGCCTGATCCACTGAATTAGGTTAATCGTACAGCAATCCGAGCGCCAGAAAAAACGCATCAATATTACATAATGCAGGATCTCCTGGCGCAAGGGAAAATGCCCAGTCTTGAGGGTCGCCACGTAATAAAGAAATAATGATCTTAACTTGTTGAACTGGGTCACCAGAGGAGCGGGGTTTCAAAGCCAGAAATAGTTTACAATTATTTTTAAAATTCAAAAACTTAGCTCTATCTCCAGAAAATAACTCAGGAATAGGAATTTTAGGTTCTAACATAGGATTCTGAACCACTAAATCTTGAATATTCTGTACATTTATAGCGAGATTATCCATCAAAGAGAACAGACCCTGAATGTCCATGTCCACACCTGTGTTCTGAACCACCCTGATGTAAAGGGGAAAAGAAAGACAGAACACAGTGCAAAGAAAAAAAAATGGTCTCAGAACTTCTCTTTTCCCTCTATTGAGAAGCATTAGTACTTTGGGCCTCCAGTACTGCTATGTACAGGTGATTCAGAACCACAATGGACCTTGAAGTTCAGAGCACACAAAGTGACCTGACAATTACCAAAAACATAGGACGAGCTCTGAGACGTGGGAACTCTGCTGACCGCAATCCCTAATCCTATCCAACCACACTAAAGGTAGCCGTGGAGCGCTCCTGACCAGTCCTATGCGCCTCGAGCACAGCCTGAGAAACTAGCTAGCCCTAAGAAAGAAAAAATAAGCCTACCTTGCCTCAGAGAAATACCCCAAAGGAAAAGGCAGCCCCCCACATATAATGACTGTGAGTTGAGATGAAAATACAAACGCAGAGATGAAATAGATTTAGCAAAGTGAGGCCCAACTTACTGAACAGACCGAAGATAGGAAAGATTGCTTTGCGGTCAACACAAAACCCTACAAACAACCACACAGAGGGGGCAAAAAGACCCTCCGCACCGACTAACGGTACGGAGGTGCTCCCTCTGCGTCCCAGAGCTTCCAGCAAGCAAGAAAAACCAATATAGCAAGCTGGACAGAAAAAATAGCAAACAAAAATAACACAAGCAAAACTTAGCTTATGCAGGATAGACAGGCCACAGGAACGATCCAGGAGAAAGCAAGACCAATACTAGAACATTGACTGGAGGCCAGGATCAAAGCACTAGGTGGAGTTAAATAGAGCAGCACCTAACGACTTAACCTCATCACCTGAGGAAGGAAACTCAGAAGCCACAGTACCACTCTCATCCACCAAAGGAAGCTCATAGACAGAACCAGCCGAAGTACCACTCACGACCACAGGAGGGAGCTTGGCCACAGAATTCACAACAGGCTACCAGTCTACAAAATTGGCCATTTTTATGTGCTAAAAGCTCTCATTTTTCATATTTCTAGTGCAGTAATGCAGTTCAAATTTCGTGTTTTCAAGTTTGCATGTTTTAGCGCTGCAGTGTGCTACCTTATTTACTTAACTATATACGAGTTGGCGACTCTAGGTTCAGCACCTGTTCACACTGAGTCTATGTTTGGATGTGCAGGTCAGGTTTTTGAAATGTATTCTCTAGCCTTCTGATCGTGCACTCCGCCTCCTAGCTTCAGGTGTTTTAATTACAGCAGGTCCAATACCCCTCCACAGAGAGAGAGAATTTTAGTCTAACAAGAGGTTTCACATATACCCATTCAGATGGAGACGTTTATTCTCAGCGAGGTAAGGCAAGCGTAGGACCTGGTATAAGAGAGATGCCGTAAAGGGGCTACCAGGTACACATAAAATTGGCCATTTTTATGCGCTAAAAGCTCTCATTTTTCATATTTCTAGTGCAGTAATGCAGTTCAAATTTCGTGTTTTCAAGTTTGCATGTTTTAGCGCTGCGGTGTGCTGCCTTATTTACTTAACTATATACGAGTTGGCGACTCTAGGTTCAGCACCTGTTCACACTGAGTCTATGTTTGGATGTGCAGGTCAGGTTTTTGAAATGTATTCTCTAGCCTTCTGATCGTGCACTCCGCCTCCTAGCTTCAGGTGTTTTAATTACAGCAGGTCCAATACCCCTCCACAGAGAGAGAGAATTTTAGTCTAAGAAGAGGTTTCACATGTACCCATTCAGATGGAGACGTTTATTCTCAGCGAGGTAAGGCAAGCGTAGGACCTGGTATAAGGGAGATGCTGTAAAGGGGCTACCAGGTACACATAAAATTGGCCATTTTTATGCGCTAAAAGCTCTCATTTTTCATATTTCTAGTGCAGTAATGCAGTTCAAATTTCGTGTTTTCAAGTTTGCATGTTTTAGCGCTGCAGTGTGCTGCCTTATTTACTTAACTATATACGAGTTGGCGACTCTAGGTTCAGCACCTGTTCACACTGAGTCTATGTCTGGATGTGCAGGTCAGGTTTTTGAAATGTATTCTCTAGCCTTCTGATCGTGCACTCCGCCTCCTAGCTTCAGGTGTTTTAATTACAGCAGGTCCAATACCCCTCCACAGAGAGAGAGAATTTTAGTCTAAGAAGAGGTTTCACATATACCCATTCAGATGGAGACGTTTATTCTCAGCGAGGTAAGGCAAGCGTAGGACCTGGTATAAGAGAGATGCCGTAAAGGGGCTACCAGGTACACATAAAATTGGCCATTTTTATGCGCTAAAAGCTCTCATTTTTCATATTTCTAGTGCAGTAATGCAGTTCAAATTTCGTGTTTTCAAGTTTGCAAGTTTTAGCGCTGCGGTGTGCTGCCTTATTTACTTAACTATATACGAGTTGGCGACTCTAGGTTCAGCACCTGTTCACACTGAGTCTATGTTTGGATGTGAAGGTCAGGTTTTTGAAATGTATTCTCTAGCCTTCTGATCGTGCACTCCGCCTCCTAGCTTCAGGTGTTTTAATTACAGCAGGTCCAATACCCCTCCACAGAGAGAGAGAATTTTAGTCTAAGAAGAGGTTTCACATGTACCCATTCAGATGGAGACGTTTATTCTCAGCGAGGTAAGGCAAGCGTAGGACCTGGTATAAGAGAGATGCCGTAAAGGGGCTACCAGGTACAAATAAAATTGGCCATTTTTATGCGCTAAAAGCTCTCATTTTTCATATTTCTAGTGCAGTAATGCAGTTCAAATTTCGTGTTTTCAAGTTTGCATGTTTTAGCGCTGCAGTGTGCTGCCTTATTTACCTAACTATATACGAGTTGGCGACTCTAGGTTCAGCACCTGTTCACATTGAGTCTATGTTTGGATGTGCAGGTCAGGTTTTTGAAATGTATTCTCTAGCCTTCTGATCGTGAACTCCGCCTCCTAGCTTCAGGTGTTTTAATTACAGCAGGTCCAATACCCCTCCACAGAGAGAGAGAATTTTAGTCTAAGAAGAGGTTTCACATGTACCCATTCAGATGGAGACGTTTATTCTCAGCGAGGTAAGGCAAGCGTAGGACCTGGTATAAGAGAGATGCCGTAAAGGGGCTACCAGGTACACATAAAATTGGCCATTTTTATGCGCTAAAAGCTCTCATTTTTCATATTTCTAGTGCAGTAATGCAGTTCAAATTTCGTGTTTTCAAGTTTGCATGTTTTAGCGCTGCAGTGTGCTGCCTTATTTACTTAACTATATACGAGTTGGCGACTCTAGGTTCAGCACCTGTTCACACTGAGTCTATGTTTGGATGTGCAGGTCAGGTGTTTGAAATGTATTCTCTAGCCTTCTGATCGTGCACTCCGCCTCCTAGCTTCAGGTGTTTTAATTACAGCAGGTCCAATACCCCTCCACAGAGAGAGAGAATTTTAGTCTAAGAAGAGGTTTCACATGTACCCATTCAGATGGAGACGTTTATTCTCAGCGAGGTAAGGCAAGCGTAGGACCTGGTATAAGAGAGATGCCGTAAAGGGGCTACCAGGTACACATAAAATTGGCCATTTTTATGCGCTAAAAGCTCTCATTTTTCATATTTCTAGTGCAGTAATGCAGTTCAAATTTCGTGTTTTCAAGTTTGCATGTTTTAGCGCTGCAGTGTGCTGCCTTATTTACTTAACTATATACGAGTTGGCGACTCTAGGTTCAGCACCTGTTCACATTGAGTCTATGTTTGGATGTGCAGGTCAGGTTTTTGAAATGTATTCTCTAGCCTTCTGATCGTGCACTCCGCCTCCTAGCTTCAGGTGTTTTAATTACAGCAGGTCCAATACCCCTCCACAGAGAGAGAGAATTTTAGTCTAAGAAGAGGTTTCACATGTACCCATTCAGATGGAGACGTTTATTCTCATCGAGGTAAGGCAAGCGTAGGACCTGGTATAAGAGAGATGCCGTAAAGGGGCTACCAGGTACACATAAAATTGGCCATTTTTATGCGCTAAAAGCTCTCATTTTTCATATTTCTAGTGCAGTAATGCAGTTCAAATTTTGTGTTTTCAAGTTTGCATGTTTTAGCGCTGCAGTGTGCTGCCTTATTTACTTAACTATATACGAGTTGGCGACTCTAGGTTCAGCACCTGTTCACACTGAGTCTATGTTTGGATGTGCAGGTCAGGTGTTTGAAATGTATTCTCTAGCCTTCTGATCGTGCACTCTGCCTCCTAGCTTCAGGTGTTTTAATTACAGCAGGTCCAATACCCCTCCACAGAGAGAGAGAATTTTAGTCTAAGAAGAGGTTTCACATGTACCCATTCAGATGGAGACGTTTATTCTCAGCGAGGTAAGGCAAGCGTAGGACCTGGTATAAGAGAGATGCCGTAAAGGGGCTACCAGGTACACATAAAATTGGCCATTTTTATGCGCTAAAAGCTCTCATTTTTCATATTTCTAGTGCAGTAATGCAGTTCAAATTTCGTGTTTTCAAGTTTGCATGTTTTAGCGCTGCAGTGTGCTGCCTTATTTACTTAACTATATACGAGTTGGCGACTCTAGGTTCAGCACCTGTTCACATTGAGTCTATGTTTGGATGTGCAGGTCAGGTTTTTGAAATGTATTCTCTAGCCTTCTGATCGTGCACTCCGCCTCCTAGCTTCAGGTGTTTTAATTACAGCAGGTCCAATACCCCTCCACAGAGAGAGAGAATTTTAGTCTAAGAAGAGGTTTCACATGTACCCATTCAGATGGAGACGTTTATTCTCAGCGAGGTAAGGCAAGCGTAGGACCTGGTATAAGAGAGATGCCGTAAAGGGGCTACCAGGTACACATAAAATTGGCCATTTTTATGCGCTAAAAGCTCTCATTTTTCATATTTCTAGTGCAGTAATGCAGTTCAAATTTCGTGTTTTCAAGTTTGCATGTTTTAGCGCTGCAGTGTGCTGCCTTATTTACTTAACTATATACGAGTTGGCGACTCTAGGTTCAGCACCTGTTCACACTGAGTCTATGTTTGGATGTGCAGGTCAGGTTTTTGAAATGTATTCTCTAGCCTTCTGATCGTGCACTCCGCCTCCTAGCTTCAGGTGTTTTAATTACAGCAGGTCCAATACCCCTCCACAGAGAGAGAGAATTTTAGTCTAAGAAGAGGTTTCACATGTACCCATTCAGATGGAGACGTTTATTCTCAGCGAGGTAAGGCAAGCGTAGGACCTGGTAAAAGAGAGATGCCGTAAAGGGGCTACCAGGTACACATAAAATTGGCCATTTTTATGCGCTAAAAGCTCTCATTTTTCATATTTCTAGTGCAGTAATGCAGTTCAAATTTCGTGTTTTCAAGTTTGCATGTTTTAGCTCTGCAGTGTGCTGCCTTATTTACTTAACTATATACGAGTTGGCGACTCTAGGTTCAGCACCTGTTCACACTGAGTCTATGTTTGGATGTGCAGGTCAGGCTTTTGAAATGTATTCTCTAGCCTTCTGATCATGCACGCTGCCTCCTAGCTTCAGGTGTTTTAATTACAGCAGGTCCAATACCCCTCCACAGAGAGAGAGAATTTTAGTCTAAGAAGAGGTTTCACATGTACCCATTCAGATGGAGACGTTTATTCTCAGCGAGGTAAGGCAAGCGTAGGACCTGGTATAAGAGAGATGCCGTAAAGGGGCTACCAGGTACACATAAAATTGGCCATTTTTATGCGCTAAAAGCTCTCATTTTTCATATTTCTAGTGCAGTAATGCAGTTCAAATTTCGTGTTTTCAAGTTTGCATGTTTTAGCGCTGCAGTGTGCTGCCTTATTTACTTAACTATATACGAGTTGGCGACTCTAGGTTCAGCACCTGTTCACATTGAGTCTATGTTTGGATGTGCAGGTCAGGTTTTTGAAATGTATTCTCTAGCCTTCTGATCGTGCACTCCGCCTCCTAGCTTCAGGTGTTTTAATTACAGCAGGTCCAATACCCCTCCACAGAGAGAGAGAATTTTAGTCTAAGAAGAGGTTTCACATGTACCCATTCAGATGGAGACGTTTATTCTCAGCGAGGTAAGGCAAGCGTAGGACCTGGTATAAGAGAGATGCCGTAAAGGGGCTACCAGGTACACATAAAATTGGCCATTTTTATGCGCTAAAAGCTCTCATTTTTCATATTTCTAGTGCAGTAATGCAGTTCAAATTTCGTGTTTTCAAGTTTGCATGTTTTAGCGCTGCAGTGTGCTGCCTTATTTACTTAACTATATACGAGTTGGCGACTCTAGGTTCAGCACCTGTTCACACTGAGTCTATGTTTGGATGTGCAGGTCAGGTTTTTGAAATGTATTCTCTAGCCTTCTGATCGTGCACTCCGCCTCCTAGCTTCAGGTGTTTTAATTACAGCAGGTCCAATACCCCTCCACAGAGAGAGAGAATTTTAGTCTAAGAAGAGGTTTCACATGTACCCATTCAGATGGAGACGTTTATTCTCAGCGAGGTAAGGCAAGCGTAGGACCTGGTAAAAGAGAGATGCCGTAAAGGGGCTACCAGGTACACATAAAATTGGCCATTTTTATGCGCTAAAAGCTCTCATTTTTCATATTTCTAGTGCAGTAATGCAGTTCAAATTTCGTGTTTTCAAGTTTGCATGTTTTAGCTCTGCAGTGTGCTGCCTTATTTACTTAACTATATACGAGTTGGCGACTCTAGGTTCAGCACCTGTTCACACTGAGTCTATGTTTGGATGTGCAGGTCAGGCTTTTGAAATGTATTCTCTAGCCTTCTGATCATGCACGCTGCCTCCTAGCTTCAGGTGTTTTAATTACAGCAGGTCCAATACCCCTCCACAGAGAGAGAGAATTTTAGTCTAAGAAGAGGTTTCACATGTACCCATTCAGATGGAGACGTTTATTCTCAGCGAGGTAAGGCAAGCGTAGGACCTGGTATAAGAGAGATGCCGTAAAGGGGCTACCAGGTACACATAAAATTGGCCATTTTTATGCGCTAAAAGCTCTCATTTTTTATATTTCTAGTGCAGTAATGCAGTTCAAATTTCGTGTTTTCAAGTTTGCATGTTTTAGCGCTGCAGTGTGCTGCCTTATTTACTTAACTATATACGAGTTGGCGACTCTAGGTTCAGCACCTGTTCACACTGAGTCTATGTTTGGATGTGCAGGTCAGGTTTTTGAAATGTACCTTCCAGTAATAATGTTCCCCATACAGGGCTCCTTCCTGGGATAATGTCTCTGTTCAAAACAGCTGACATGTGCCGCGAAAAATGTGGGCTCGGCGCCGGAGCCAGCACCAAAGGGAGAGATGTGACATGCGCAGTACATGTAGGGCACATGTTGTGAAGGGGTTAAAAAACATACAGCTTTAAAGTGTGACACACCAAACAGAAACATAAGCCGCAGCACCAAAAACACAATAAAAACGAATGTTAAAAAAATTGCACACAAAAGCTATAAAAAATTGCAAGCAACCTAATTTAAATAATAGGTGCAGAAATTCTACAATATCAAAAAGTCAACAAAAGCTCATTGTGGGAACGTAAATAGTGATGAGCCAGTGTACTCGTTGCTCGGGTTTTCCCGGGCACGCTCGGGTGACCTCCGAGTATTTATGATAAAATCATTCAGCTGCCGTGATGAAAACTAAATCTCCGAACAGTCATAAATACTCGTAGGTCACCCAAGTGTGCTCGGGGAAAACCTGAGCAACGAGTACACTTACTCATCATTAAACATAAAATAATTGATAGTAAGGGAAACATCTGCTCCACCATTTGGTTATCTAGAATCGACAGCTATTTGACTCTCAATCCCATCCATTAGCAGTGTAAGTAGTGAAAGAAAATTGCAAAGTTTCTAACAATAAAATTTGGGTTTGTTTTCCTATTTTCTGAAAACCATGTTTTTGCTTTTCCTTTGCTGGAGCTATAAAAAGTCTTCTTTTTTGCATGGTGAACTAACTTTTCATTGATATCATTATGGGCTACATAAAAGATTTGATAACTTTTTATTGAAGTTTTTCGGGAGTCAAAAAAAGTAATAGTAATAAAAAATTTGAGAAAAATATATACAAATACTAAATCCTTTTTGTTACATTAAAAATACGGAAATAAAAAAATAAATATATTTGGTATGAATGTGTCCATAATATTACATAGTGCTTGTTCTAGGGGTTTAAACACACAAAACAAAGAAGAGAGAGTGGGGAAAGTGTCTATGTTCTCAGGAAAGGTGTACGCGAAAAAAGTATAAGGCCGGGATCACAAATGCGAGAAACACGTCCGTGTCTCGCATGTGAAATCCAAGCTCTGGCGCCGGCACTGTGGAGCGGAGCGTGCGGCTGCATAGCAACACATATAGCCGCACGCTCTGCTCTGGAGTGCCGGCGCCAGAGCTTGGATTTCACATGCGAGACACGGACGTGTTTCTCGCATGTGTGATCCCGGCCTAAGAATATACCTGGAAAATTGTGAAAATTTGCAACAGATTGCAAACTGCACATCATGTGGTCTGAAAATAGATGAAGGAAAAAAGATTGCAGACTGAAATTTACCAGTTACTACTGGTTATTTGTCAAAGGTGTCAATAGCTGTTAAACATTACATAATACAGATGGAGAGTTCTCAGTGGCTGATCTTTTAATGGCTAACTGAAAAGATGGTAACAAATAGCAAGTAGTGATGAGCGAGTGTACTCGTTGCTCGAGTGGCCTCCGAGTATTTGTGACTGCTCGGGGATTTAGTTTTCCTTGCTGGATGATTTGCGGCTACTAGACAGCTTAATTACATATGGGGATTCCCTAGTAACCAGGCAACCCCCACATGTATTCAGCCTAGCTAGTAGCTGTAAATCATTCAGCTGCCATGATGAAAAGTAAATTTCCGAGCAGTCATAAATACTCGGAGGTCACCCGAACAACGAGTACACTCGCTCATCACTAATAGCAAGCTTGCAAGACTACTCGGGTCTCTTCATCAGGCATAGAATAACACAAAATCTGAAGAGTCACATATTTATGCACAACAGGACATAGAATAGTGCAGAAAATAAGAGAAGTGACCGAAGCAGAACTAGCAATATGGGAAGGGGAGAACAGTTGTGTTAGGAAATATTGGAGCATTTCATAGATAAGGAGTGTGAAAGTTTTATTGTCCACCGACTCACATCTGGTCCAGGGTTGTGGGCTCTCCATGCATGTGTTGTGACAGTCACACATCTGCGACACATGCAGCTGAGGTGCTGAACAGCTAATTTTCTGGAGCGCTCCAGGTATCCGTATTCCCAATGCATCTATTCGGTAAGCACTATAGCTATTCGGTAACCTCTTATCCGAAGCTATTCGCTCATCCCTAAGTGTGACCTGTCAATTGTACCTTGCGGGTCGCAATGTGACCCCATTTACAATGCAATCTTTGGCTGTGCAACCCATGTCGTGGCCAAATTTGCTATGTTGCCCCAGCCTTATGGAGGGCAAATGACTATAAATGTGATATATAGCATCACATATTAGGATATATGACTATAAATGTACAGTTGTGACCAAAAGTTTTGATACCAACACACATTCTGGTTCTCACAAAGTCTTCTGCTTCAGCTGTTATAGTGGCAATTTGCATTACCTCTAGATTGTTATGAAGAGTGAGGAGATTGTAAAAAATGCAAAGCTGTTCCTTGCCATGAAAATGAACTTACAAGCAATCTGTAAATTAGCTATACAGTGTTGTAGGTGACATAGCCCCAATAATAACCATACTAACAATGTACCTGGTACTTTTAATTTATATGCAAATGAGGAGGAGGCTTCAGTGCACCTTTGGTGTGGGCAGGAATTTGGTGCACTGTTATGCCTCTTTATTCACACACTGAGGCCCTACCCCTGCTTCTGACTGACCGTGCTCGCTTCCCAGGGCGGGCATTGCCTGAGGCTATGTGCACACGTTGCGGATTCGTGTGCGGATTTTTCTGCACCGTTTTTTAAAAATTAACCACGGATTTCCAACGTTTTTTGTGCGGATTTCATCTGCGTTTTATCACCTGCGGATTCCTATACAGGAGCAGGTATAAACCGCAACGGAATCCGCAAAAAGAATTGACATGCTGCAGAAAATACAACGCGTTTCCGCGTGGTATTTTCCGCACCATGGGCACAGAGGATTTGGTTTTCCATAGGTTTACATGGTACTGTACACCGCATGGAAAACTGCTGCGTATCCGCAATGGCCAAATCTGCTGCGGATCCGCAGGCAAATCCGCAACGTGTGCACATACCCTGAATGTTACTGGCGTGTATGCGGCCACACATTAATGCAGTGGCCAGACGTGTCCTCCATCTTTTTTTCTGATGCCGCTCACTGCACTTTCACGGGTATTAGTGTACCAAGCAATGTCACAAGAAAGGAAACGGAGAACGTTTGGAGCCACATACATGCTGGAAATGTTCATATATGCTGGCTCTGGAAAGGGAAGAGGGGCAAGGGCCCCAATACGTACTGAATTAGGCTACTGTGACGGGGTGTGCGACAGAGCAAGCAGGGACAGCAGACCGATGAATAATCCAAGAGACCTTTATTGCAACTGAGAGAATATTCCGGCAAACAGTGATCAGGTTCTTCAATTTACAATAAGGCCACAACAAAATAAATCCAGGGCGACACCCGATAATCCGACTCCAGGGAAAGCAAAACACTAGTACATAGACAGGCACCAGGATTTGCCCACAGCAGCAGATCCTTGCTCTTCACACCACACAGGTCCCAGAAGAATGATAGTATATCCATGGGCTTATTGTTCCACCCTCTAGGGATCAGCCCCTTGGATGGGTGGAGGGGCTCATACCCACCCTCAAACATTTGTTACCTGGAGCTGAAAGTACAAAAGAGGCTCGAGATGTCCAGTCCCAGCCAGTCTGACAAGCCCCCTGCAGAGAACAACAAATGAACACAATGCCCCCCACCAGAAGCAGTGTAGGAAATGTTAATGAAGTATGGTCTATGAAATCAGGGCGGGGGTAGTACTCCATTACAACCCCTTCCCCTCTCAGATTGCGTACAGACTAGTGACCTCAACAGGTCGCTTGTCAAGTACACTAAAGGTACCTTCACACTGAGCAACTTTAGAACGAGAACAACAGCGATCCGTGACGTTTCAGCGTCCTGGATAGCGATCTCGCTGTTTGACACACAGCAGCGATCAACCATTGGTATGGCAGATACATCGACGATACGCTCATTATTTGGCAAGGCGATGTATCGGCCATACAGGATTTTCTGATTTAGATTAACAATAATAATTTCAATTTAAAATTTACATATGTCCATGCTGAAACCAAAATTTCCTTTCTGGATTTAGAATTAACAGGTGTTCCCAACAAATTAATTTCCACAAAAACCTATATTAAACCATTAGCAGGCAACACCATCCTACATGCCCGAAGTAGCCATCCCAAACATACTGTCAAATCCATCCCTGTAGGTGAATTCACTAGGTTAAAACGAAATTGTAACAATAATGCTGAACTTCAAAACGATCTTGTAAAATCCTGTAAGAAATTCCATCATCGTGGATATCCAAATTGGATGCTGAATAGAGTGTTACATCTAGTAAATAACGATACAAAATCGCAAAGTAACCCTATGTGTTCAGGGACAAATCCCCCAAAGAATTGTTTAAAACCAACGCCAAAGAAATTAATCAATAAAAACAGTGTCATCAATAAACCATTCGTTTGTTTACAATTCAGCCCACAATTTAATAAAATTAAAACTATTATAAATAAAACCATCCCTATCTTATATGAAGATCGCATTCTCTCCCAAATATTGAGTGAAGGGTGTAATATTGTAGCCAGAAGAGCACCTACTCTTGGTAACAAATTGTCTCTTAATAATTTTTTGTCTCAAAAACACAGTAGCACATGGCTCAAGTGTACAGGGAGCTACAAATGTAATGTGACTAATTGCACTACGTGCAAACACATGGTGACCACTAAATCATTTGGCACCGCAGAAAATAATAACCTGCACAAAATTCAAAGCTTTATTAACTGCAACACAAAATGTGTCGTATATAAGATTGATTGCGTTGACTGCGATAAAACATATTGGCTGTACAACTAGAAAACTGAAAAATCGGATATCAGAACATCTATACGATATCTCCTGTATTTTAAATAATAGTCGCACTGTTTCAGCAGCAGCCAAAGATTTTATTGATCACCATTCTCGCAGTACAATATCATTGAGAGTAACAGGGATTGAGAAAATAAAAAAACCTTCACAAGGAGGTGACATTCAGAGAATGTTGTTAAACAGGGAGGCTTTTGGGATTTTTAACCTTGGCACTAGGTTTCCTAATGGTTTAAATAGAAGGAATGAATTAATGTTCCATTATTGATAGTCTCTTCATGTATTGTAAAAAGTTTTCATGCATTTTTTATAAAAAAAAAATTTTTTTTCATTTTTTTCAAAAATTTTTTTTTCATTTTTCAATCTTATTTTTTGCTATTTTTGTATTTTTTGCATTAACTTTAGAAATATTGTATGTGTGTATTTTTCTATATGTTTATGTGTATTTAATTGTTAGTTTTGCACAAATTTACGCATTTTATATAGAGGTTCATTGTTAGTATTTAGGACCTTCGGGTCATGTGAGGACTCACTATCATTTTATTGGTTCCTGGTTCTTTTTATACCTGAGGAATCAGTGAGTAGATCAGCTGTGATAAAGACCGCTGTGTCGGTCGAAACGCGTTGCCTACCTCGCATGTGGTATGGTGCTGTCCCAGGAGTTGTTTCTCCATTTTAAAAGTTGGAATAAAATTTTCAGGATTTTACTGAAGCTGGAACCATTCTCTTTTTGTTTATGGGGTCCCACAGAGGAATCTGTTCCACAGTGGATGGGGTTCTCGCAGCTTCAACAAGACCAGGCAACGGGTCCTTGTCCTGACACTCTTCTGAAACTAGCTGACAACTGGCTATCACAGGTAGAGTCCGGTCATGATATTCCTTGATCATATTCACGTGGACAGTCTTTTGCCTTCGACCCTGGTCATCTAAAGTAAGGAGGTAATTGGTGTCGTTAAGTTTTCTGAGAACTCGGAAGGGACCTTCCCAAGTGGTCTGAAGTTTATTTTGTGGATGGGGAACAATCATCAAGACCCATTGTCCTTCTGCAAACTCTCAATAGCGTGCTTTGCGGTCATATCACGTCTTCTGTCTGGTTTGAGCCATCCGTACATGATCCTGAACAAATTTAGCAAGTTGAGCCAGAGTTTCGCAAAGCTTCAGGACATATGGGACAACAGGGATTCCTGTATCTTCCACTTGCCCCACCAAATATTCTTTTAGCAGGGTTAAGGGTCCTCTGACCTTCCTTCCATAGATCAGCTCAAATGGAGAAAACCCTGTGGACTCCTGGGGAACTTCCCGGTAGGCAAATAGGAGATGGGGTAGATACTTTTCCCAGTCTGAATCTATTTCAGTGAAGGCCTTTAGCATATTCTTCAAGGTGCCATTAAACCTTTCACAAAGCCCATTGGCTTGAGGATGATATGGTGTAGTTCGGATCGCCCATACTCCACAAGTGCGCCAGAGACACTGTACCAGCTCTGACATGAACTGGGAGCCTTGGTCCGATAGGATCTCACTTGGGAATCCCACTCTAGTGAAAATTGTAACCAGGGCCTCGGCTACTTTGGCGGCAGAAATACTTGACAGGGCCACCGCTTCTGGGTATCTAGTGGCATAGTCCACAACAGTGAGAATGTACTGCTTTCCAGATTTACTGGGATAACAAACAGGGGTCCAATAATATCAACAGCTACTCTTTGGAAGGGCTCTTCTATTATGGGGAGAGGTTACAAGGGTGCCTTTGGATGATCTCCTGGTCGCCCTCTATGCTGACATATGTCGCAAGTTCGGCAGAAATGTGCTACTGCTTGAGAAATCCCAGGCCAATAGAAAACCTGAGTTAATCGTCTCTCCGTTCGGGTTTTCCCTTGATGGCCGGCAGTAGGGATATCATGAGCAAGGTGAAGTAGGGAAATCTGTTATGAACTGGTAGTTCAGAAACACAATGGACCTGGTGGTTAAGAGCACACAAAGTGACCTGATAGTTACTAATAACATAGGACGAGCTCTGAGACGTGGGAACTCTGCTGACCGCAATCCCTAATCCTATCACACCACACTAGAGGTAGCCGTGGAGCGCTCCTGACCAGACCTAGGCGCCTTGGGCACAGCCTGAGAAACTAGCTAGCCCTGAAGATAGAAAAATAAGCCTACCTTGCCTCAGAGAAATTCCCCAAAGGAAAAGGCAGCCCCCCACATATAATGACTGTGAGTAAAGATGAAAATACAAACACAGAGATTAAATAGATTTTAGCAAAGTGAGGCCCGACTTACTGAATAGACCGAGAATAGGAAAGATAACTTTGCGGTCAGCAAAAAAACCTACAAACAACCACGCAGAGGGCGCAAAAAGAACCTCCGCACCGACTAACGGTACGGAGGTGCTCCCTCTGCGTCCCAGAGCTTCCAGCAAGCAAGAAAAACCAATAAAGCAAGCTGGACAGAAAAAATAGCAAACAAAAGTAACACAAGCAGAACTTAGCTTATGCAGGGCAAACAGGCCACAAGACGATCCAGGAGAGAGCAAGACCAATACTGGAACATTGACTGGAGGCAAGGAACAAAGAACTAGGTGGAGTTAAATAGAGCAGCACCTAACGACTTAACCTCGTCACCTGAGGAAGGAAACTCAGAAGCCGCAGCCACACTCACATCCACCAAAGGAAGCTCATAGACAGAACCAGCCGAAGTACCACTCATGACCACAGGAGGGAGCTCAACCACAGAATTCACAACAGTACCCCCCCCTTGAGGAGGGGTCACCGAACCCTCACCAGAGCCCCAGGCCGACCAGGATGAGCCAAATGAAAGGCACGAACCAGATCGGCAGCATGAACATCAGAAGCAAAGACCCAGGAATTATCTTCCTGACCATAACCCTTCCACTTAACCAGGTACTGGAGTTTCCGTCTCGAAATACGAGAATCCAAAATCTTCTCCACTATATACTCCAACTCCCCCTCAACCAAAACCGGGGCAGGAGGATCAGTGGATGGAACCACAGGTGCCACGTATCTCCGCAACAATGACCTATGGAATACATTATGGATGGAAAAAGAAGCTGGAAGGGTCAAACGAAAAGACACAGGATTAAGAACCTCAGAAATCCTATACGGACCAATGAAACGAGGCTTAAACTTAGGAGAGGAAACTTTCATAGGAATATAACGAGACGACAACTAAACCAAATCCCCAACACGAAGTCGGGGACCCACACAGCGCCTACAGTGAGCGAAACGTTGAGCCTTCTCCTGGGACAATGTCAAATTGTCCACTACATGAGTCCAAATCTGCTGCAACCTATCCACCACAGTATCCACACCAGGACAGTCCGAAGACTCAACCTGCCCTGAAGAGAAACGAGGATGGAAACCAGAATTGCAGAAAAACGGCGAAAGCAAAGTAGCCGAGCTGGCCCGATTATTAAGGGCGAACTCAGCCAAAGGCAAAAAGGACACCCAATCATCCTGATCAGCAGAAACAAAACATCTCAGATATATTTCCAAGGTCTGATTGGTTCGTTCAGTTTGGCCATTTGTCTGAGGATGGAAAGCTGAGGAAAAAGACAAATCAATGCCCATCCTAGCACAAAAGGCTCGCCAAAACCTCGAAACAAACTGGGAACCTCTGTCAGAAACGATATTCTCCGGAATGCCATGTAAACGAACCACATGCTGGAAAAACAATGGCACCAAATCAGAGGAGGAAGGCAATTTAGACAAGGGTACCAAATGGACCATCTTAGAGAAGCGATCACAAACCACCCAAATGACCGACATCTTTTGAGAGACGGGGAGATCCGAAATAAAATCCATAGAGATATGTGTCCAGGGCCTCTTCGGGACTGGCAAGGGCAAAAGCAACCCACTGGCACGAGAACAGCAGGGCTTAGCCCGAGCACAAATCCCACAGGACTGCACAAACTAACGAACATCCCGCGACAGAGACGGCCACCAAAAGGATCTAGCCACCAAATCTCTGGTACCAAAGATTCCAGGATGACCAGCCAACACCGAACAATGAACCTCAGAGATAACTCTACTAGTCCATTTATCAGGGACAAACAGTTTCTCCGCTGGGCAACGGTCAGGTCTATTAGCCTGAAATTTTTGCAGCACCCGCCGCAAATCAGGGGAGATGGCAGACAAAATTACCCCCTCTTTGAGAATACCCTCCGGCTTAGGCAAATCCGGAGAGTCGGGCACAAAACTCCTAGACAGGGCATCCGCCTTCACATTCTTAGAGCCCGCAAGGTACGAAACCACAAAGTCAAAATGGGAGAAAAACAGCGACCAACGAGCCTGTCTAGGATTCAACCCTTTGGCAGACTCGAGATAAGTCAAGTTCTTGTGATCAGTCAAGACCACCACGCGATGATTAGCTCCTTCAAGCCAATGACGCCACTCCTCGAATGCCCACTTCATGGCCAACAACTCTCGATTGCCAATATCATAATTACGCTCAGCAGGCGAAAACTTCCTGGAAAAGAAGGCACATGGTTTCATCACCGAGCCATCAGAACTTCTTTGCGATAAAACAGCCCCTGCTCCAATCTCAGAAGCATCAACCTCGACCTGGAACGGGAGCGTAACATCTGGCTGGCACAACACAGGGGCAGACGAAAAATGACGCTTCAACTCCTGAAAAGCTTCTACAGCAGCAGAAGACCAATTGACCACATCAGCACCCTTCATGGTTAAATCAGTCAACGGTTTAGCAATACTAGAAAAATTATTGATGAAGCGACGATAAAAATTAGCAAAGCCCAGGAACTTTTGCAGACTCTTCAGAGATGTCGGCTGAGTCCAATCATAGATGGCCTGAACTTTAACAGGGTCCATCTCGATAGTAGAAGGGGAAAAAATGAAACCCAAAAATGAAACCTTCTGAACACCAAAGAGACACTTTGACCCCTTCACAAAGAATTCGCACGCAGGACCTGGAACACCATTCTAACCTGCTTCACGTGAGACTCCCAATCATCCGAGAAGACCAAAATATCATCCAAGTATACAATCATGAATTTATCCAGGTACTCTCGGAAGATGTCATGCATAAAGGACTGAAATACTGATGGAGCATTGGAAAGCCCGAATGGCATAACCAGGTACTCAAAATGGCCCTCGGGCGTATTAAATGCTGTTTTCCATTCATCGCCCTGTTTAATACGCACAAGATTATACGCACCACGAAGATCTATCTTGGTGAACCAACTAGCCCCCTTAATCCGAGCAAACAAATCAGACAGCAGCGGCAAGGGGTACTGAAATTTGACTGTGATTTTATTTAGAAGGCGGTAATCAATACAAGATCTCAACGAACCATCCTTCTTGGCCACAAAAAAGAACCCTGCTCCCAATGGCGACGACGACGGGCGAATATGACCCTTCTCCAAGGATTCCTTTACGTAACTCCGCATAGCGGCGTGCTCAGGCACAGACAAATTAAACAGTCGACCCTTAGGAAACTTACTACCAGGAATCAAATCGATAGCACAATCGCAATCCCTATGCGGAGGTAGGGCACTGGACTTGGGCTCATCAAATATATCCCGGTAATCCGACAAGAACTCTGGGACCTCAGAAGGGGTGGATGATGAAATAGACAGAACTGGAACATCACCATGTACCCCCTGACAACCCCAGCTGGACACAGACATAGATTTCCAATCCAATACTGGGTTATGGACTTGTAGCCATGGCAACCCCAACACGACCACATCATGCAGATTATGCAACACCAAAAAGCGAATATCCTCCTGATGCGCAGGAGCCATGCACATGGTCAGTTGGGTCCAGTACTGAGGCTTATTCTTGGCCAAAGGCGTAGCATCAATTCCTCTCAATGGAATAGGATACTGCAAGGGCTCCAAGAAAAACCCACAGCGCCTAGCAAAGTCCAAGTCCATCAAATTCAGGGCAGCGCCTGAATCCACAAATGCCATGACAGAATAGGATGACAAAGAGCAGATCAAAGTAACGGACAAAAGAAATTTCGACTGTACCGTACCAATGGTGGCAGACCTAGCGAACCGCTTAGTGCGCTTAGGACAATCGGAGATAGCATGAGTGGAATCACCACAATAAAAACACAGCCCATTCCGACGTCTGTGTTCTTGCCGTTCAGCTCTGGTCAAAGTCCTGTCACATTGCATAGGCTCAGGTTTATGCTCAGATAATACCGCCAAATGGTGCACATTTTTACGCTCACGTAAGCGTCGATCGATCTGAATGGCCAAAGACATAGACTCATTCAGACCAGCAGGCATAGGAAATCCCACCATGACATCCTTAAGGGCTTCAAAGAGACCCTTTCTGAAAATTGCTGCCAGCGCACATTCATTCCATTGAGTGAGCACAGACCACTTCCTAAACTTCTGACAATATATCTCTACCTCATCCTGACCCTGACACAGAGCCAGCAAATTTTTCTCTGCCTGATCCACTGAATTAGGTTAATCATACAGCAATCCGAGCACCAGAAAAAACGCATCAATATCGCATAATGCAGGATCTCCTGGCGCAAGGTAAAATGCCCAGTCTTGAGGGTCGCCACGTAATAAAGAAATAATGATCTTAACTTGTTGAACTGGGTCACCAGAGGAGCGGGGTTTCAAAGCCAGAAACAGTTTACAATTATTTTTGAAATTCAGAAACTTAGCTCTATCTCCAGAAAATAAGTCAGGAATAGGAATTCTAGGTTCTAACATAGATTTCTGAACCACAATGTCTTGAATATTTTGTACTCTTGCAGCGAGATGATCCACACAAGAAAACAGACCTTTAATGTCCATCACTACACCTGTGTCCTGAACCACCCAAATGTCTAAGGGAAAAGAAAGACAAAACACAGTGCAGAGAAAAAAAAATGGTCTCAGAACTTCTCTTTTCCCTCTATTGAGAAGCATTAGTACTTTGGGCCTCCAGTACTGTTATGAACTGGTAGTTCAGAAACACAATGTACCTGGTTGTTAAGAGCACACAAAGTGACCTGATAGTTACTAATAACATAGGACGAGCTCTGAGACGTGGGAACTCTGCTGACCGCAATCCCTTACCCTATCACACCACACTAGAGGTAGCCGTGGAGCGCTCCTGACCAGACCTAGGCGCCTCGGGCACAGCCTGAGAAACTAGCTAGCCCTGAAGATAGAAAAATAAGCCTACCTTGCCTCAGAGAAATTCCCCAAAGGAAAAGGCAGCCCCCCACATATAATGACTGTGAGTAAAGATGAAAATACAAACACAGAGATGAAATAGATTTTAGCAAAGTGAGGCCCGACTTACTGAATAGACCGAGGATAGCAAAGATAATTTTGCGGTCAGCAAAAAAACCTACAAACCACGCAGAGGGCGCAAAAAGACCCTCTGCACCAACTAACGGTACGGAGGTGCTCCCTCTGCGTCCCAGAGCTTCCAGCAAGCAAGAAAAACCAATAAAGCAAGCTGGACAGAAAAAATAGCAAACAAAAGTAACACAAGCAGAACTTAGCTTATGCAGGGCAAACAGGCCACAAGACGATCCAGGAGAGAGCAAGACCAATACTGGAGCATTGACTGGAGGCAAGGAACAAAGAACTAGGTGGAGTTAAATAGAGCAGCACCTAACGACTTAACCCCACTCACATCCACCAAAGGAAGCTCATAGACAGAACCAGCCGAAGTACCACTCATGACCACAGGAGGGAGCTCGACCACAGAATTCACAACAGAAATCCTGTATTTCTGAGGAACAATCAGCTGCTTACTAGAATTCCAGGGTTTATCTGGAGAGGTAGTGTTGGTAACACGATATAGAAGTCCATTTTCTTTCATAATTTTTCCCCATATTCCCCTATCTGCCCCACTTCAGCCCGAACTCTAAAACTGGCTAGGGTAGGGTCAGTCTCTACTTCTTGTCTAAACTGAGCTTTATCCCAAGAGACACTTATATTATCCCCAACAGAAGAGTCACTCACCGGCTGCGAAGGCAATTCTGATGGTCTTAGCTCCAATGACGGGTTGAGCATATCCATTTGTGCTTCTCTCTTGGTTTGACTTCGAGTTACTGCACCCACAAAGTGGCACTGAAGATCCCCCACATCATTTCCTAGAAAAATGTCTGCAGGAAGGCCACTCATCACACCAATCATGAATCGTTTTGCCCCAAAGCCATAGTCCAAGATCACGTTGGCTTTTGGGATATTCCTCTGCGTGCCCCAGCCAATTTGCCAATTCAATGGCAATCCCTGGTCCCTTTTGAATGGCTTCTGGCTGAACCACCCGGGGATCAGCTATAGTGAGAAATGCCCCCGAGTCACGGAAACCAACAACCTTTTGGCCATCCAGCATAACTTCCTGTAGATGTTTGCTCCGCAGATCAGAAGAACAGGTGGCGGTGGCCCGCACAACATAAACTTCAGGTAGTGGGGCAGACATATCATGGTCACTTGGCAAGTTATCACGGAGTGAAACAAGCTCTTCCTCTGCTGAAGGTGTCTGTAGATAATGGATTGGCCAAGTTGGGGTGTGGCCATTCCTCCTCCGACCACCTGGACAGGCAGCTTGCAGATGCCCAGGCTGCCCACATCCATAACATCTACGTTCTGCTATTCTTCCCCAACGTCGCATTCCAGAAGATGCGGTAGCAGCTGCAGGCACATTCACACAGGTATCAGTATGAGGGGGTGGTCCAGAAGGGCGGTGAACATTGGGGACTGAAGGTAAAGGAGCCACTGGTGATGAAGGGGAGTTGGTAGTACTTTCTCCATCTATCTGTAACTTTTTCCACTGAGGTTTGATGGTGAGAACCTCATCAGCGAAGGCGGCAGCTTGTTCTACTGTAGCTGGCTTTCTCTCACGCACCCATTCCCTAATCTCTGTGGGACACTTCGCAAAGAACTGTTCTTTTAGGATGGCCTGGAGGATGGTCTCTGGCATTAAGGCCCCCTTCCCCTCCAGCCAGCGATGGCATGCTTTTTTAATTCTATGGGCATACATTTTAAAAGACCCATGCCCCCTACAGGTTAGCAAGCGGAACGGAGTCATGTAGGTCTCTGGAGTCACAGCATAATGTACCAGAATGGTTTCTTTGATGTCCTCATACTCTCGATTCCATCGAGGGTCCTTAGCTTGGTATGCATCCGCAGCCCCACCGTCCAAAAGTCCCACCAGATGTCTGACGTGCTCCATTTCTGGGACTTGCATTAACTGACATTGATGTTCAAAGTCTTGGAAGAATCCCTCAATGTCCCCTGCAGCCTCGTTAAATGGCTTAAAGTCCTTGCGGGACACTCTTGGAGGTTACCCTAATGGTGGGAGTTATGGTGGAGGTCTGCCTGTGGGCTCTAGCTGCTTCCTCAGAGAGCTGCCTTTCATGAGCTCTCCGAATAGCCTCCCGTTTATCTTCTATGGTGGCTTCTTCTCCCAGCAAGGCCATCTCCTCCTCATACCACCAAACCCACTGACTTTTCTGAGTATTTACCTCCAGGTCCCGTCTTTCCTCCAATTGCTCTGGGAGTCCCTCTCCAGTGCCATCTTGAAGGTTAGCTCCTTCCAAAGCCTCAATCAGCTGATCCTTGTACAGTCCTTTGTAACTGACCCCTAATTCACGGGCCTTTGTCTGTAGGTTCATCACAGTCCAGTTCCTGTATCCTGAGGTTCTGGTTCCATTTGTTGCTGGGCCGCTGATCTCCATTCCCTCTGCTCTGATCCCGCTGCTGCCACCAGTTTGTGACGGGGTGTGCGACAGAGCAAGCAGGGACGGCAGACCGATGAATAATCCAAGAGACCTTTATTGCAACTGAGAGAATATTCCGGCAAACAGTGATCAGGTTCTTCAATTTACAATAAGGCCGCAACAAAATAACAAATCCAGGGCAACACCCGATAATCTGACTCCAGGGAAAACAAAACACTAGTTCATAGACAGGCACCAGGATTTGGCCGCAGCAGCAGATCCTAGCTCCTCACACCACACAGGTCCCAGAAGAATGATAGTATATCCATGGGCTTATTGTTCCACCCTCTAGGGATCAGCCCCTTGCATGGGTGGAGAGGCTCACACCCACCCTCAAACATTTGTTACCTGGAGCTGAAAGTACAAAAGAGGCTCCAGATGTCCAGTCCCAGCCAGTCTGAGAAGCCCCCTGCAGAGAGCAACAAATGAACACAATGCCCCCCACCAGAAGCAGGATAGGAAATGTTAACGCAAAACGCAGCGTTTTGCGACGCATGCGTCCTTTTTTGCCGAAATTTGGACGCAAAAAAAATGCAACTTGCTGCGTTTTCTGCGCCCCACGCTTGCGGCAAAAAAAACGCATGCGTCGCAAAACGCAGCACAACGCATGTCCATGCGCCCCCCATGTTAAATATAGGGGCGCATGACGCATGCGTCGCCGTTGCTGCGCCCGACGCAACCACGCAAAACGCTAATGTGAACGTAGCCTTACAGCTACTTTCACACATCAGGTTTTTTGCATCAGGTATAATCCGGCGAATGTTGGAAAAACCGGATTCGGCGCAGATTGTGAAAAACTAATGCAACGGATCCATTTTTCGATGGATCTGGCTAGCATATCTAGATTATTGGATAAAAAAAAATTTGGAGCATGCTCAGTTTAAAAAAACGGAATCCGGCATTTTCCAGATCTGGCACCTTCTGGCTCCCATAGGCTTCCATTGTATCAAACAGCAGGAAGCGCCGGCTTTTTCGCCGGAGACAAAAAACGTTGCAATGGACGTTTTTTCCAGAAACCAGAAACGGCAGATTTGCCGGATCCGGTGAAAAACGGACGAAACACAATGTCATCCGGCGCAATCCGGCACTAATACAAGTCTATGGGAAAAAAACAGATCCGGCGGCAACATTGGCCAGATCTTTTTTTTTTAAAATTTAGCCTGATTGAGCCCGACAGCAAAAACATGATGTGTGAAAGTAGCCTTAGACATTACTTTCTCAGGCACTGTACCAGTAACAGGTAATTGTTTTCGGGGCTAAGTCCCCTACAACACTGTATAGCCCATTTACTAAGGATTTTAGCGGCGATGGACTCCCTTTAAACACAAATTTAAGCGAATTTCCACTGAATGTTAGCCCTGTCACAAAATGACTTGGTTACATAATTTTAGTGATCTTCCTGCCAGCTCAGGATGAAGTGCCAATGAGGACACAGCATCTGATTGAGTTATAAGAGCAGACTGGTTGCTTTTAATGGGGTGACCCCATTTTTCGCCTATAAGCTAAGGCTATGTGCACACGTTGCAGATTTGCCTGTGGATTTTTCTGCACTAAATTCGCACCTCTTGGCAGAAAACGCAGGTGCGTTCTTGATGCGTTTCTTTTAATGCGAATTTGTATGTTTTTTCGAAAGCTTAATAAAGATCTCTTATTGAACAAAAAAAAAAGATTTGTGATGTCATTTCTTGTCCAACCTCCTCTTTTACATTTGTCTAACCCACACTCCAATATAGATAGATAGATAACAGATGGATAGATATATCCATAGATATATAATAGCAAGGCCGATGTTTATTAATGAACAATATGTTTGATTTTTGGATAAAAAATGGTGTGGGCTCCCGCACAAATTTTCTTCTCCAGAGGGGGAAAGCTGACAGCCGGGGTCCAATATTTGTAGCCTGGGAATAGGGTATTACCCATGGCCCCTTCCCAGGCTATGAATATCAGCCCGCAGCTGTCTGCATAGCCTTTATTGGCTATTAAAATAGGGGGACCTCCCCCCAAAAAAAAATGACGTGGGGTCCTCCTATATTTTATAGCCAGAAAGGCTACGCAGACAGCTGCTTGCTGATATTCATAGCCTAGAGAGGGACCATGGATAGTGCCCCCCCCCCGGGTTACAAATACCAGCAACCAGCCGCCCCAGAAATGGCGTATCTGTAATATGCGCCAATTCTGGCACTTAGCCCCTCTCTTCCCACTCCCCTATAGCGGTGGGATATGGGATAAGGGGTTAATGTCACCTTTGTGTTGTGAATTCTGTTGTCGGGCTCCCTCCTGTGGTCATGAATGGTACTTCGGCTGGTTCTGTCCATGGACTTCCTCTGGTGGGTGTTTCTGAGTTTCCTTCCACAGGTAACGAGGTTAATTCGTTAGCTGGCTGCTCTATTTAACTCCACTTAGATCTTTGCTCCATGCCACCTGCCAATGTTCCAGTATTGGTCTAGTTCACTCCTGGATCGTTCTTGTGACCTGTCTTCCCAGCAGAAGCTAAGTTCCAGCTTGTATTTCTTTGGTTTGCTATTTTTCTGTCCAGCTTGCTATTTTTATTGTTGTCTTGCTTGCTGGAAGCTCTGGGACGCAGAGGGAGCGCCTCCGCACCGTGAGTCGGTGCGGAGGGTCTTTTTTGCGCCCTCTGCGTGGTCTTTTTGTAAGTTTTTGTGCTGACCGCAAAGTAACCTTTCCTATCCTCAGTCTGTTCAGTAAGTCGGGCTAAATATATTTCATCTCTGTGTTTGTATTTTCATCTTTACTCACAGTCATTATATGTGGGGGGCTGCCTTTTCCTTTGGGGAATTTCTCTGAGGCAAGGTAGGCTTTATTTTTCTATCTTCAGGGCTAGCTAGTTCCTTAGGCTGTGCCGAGTTGCATAGGGAGCGTTAGGCGCAATCCACGTCCCAGAGCTCGTCCTTTATTATCAGTAACTATTATTGTCCTGACCACCAGGTCATAACACCTTTGTATTGTAAGGTGACATCAAGCAAGGTTAGTAATGGTGAGGCGTCAATAAGACACCTATCCATTACTAATCCTATAGTAGTGAAAGAGTTAAATAAAAATAAAGATACAGCCAGAATAAATTATTTTAATATTCTTAATTTCACCATACTCTATCGCCTGCAAAAAATAAACCAACCGTATACTCCCCTTTTTTGAGACGGATATCCTGGGGACCTGATGCAGGTTCAAGACCACACGACTGAAAACAGCTTCTTCTTTAAAAGACGGACACTCTGGTGATCCGTAGCATATTTGGGACCAGGCAACTGGTAACAGCTAATTGTTCTAAGACTGTCTATCATGCATATGTTGTGGTGTGTGGGCAAAATCTTTTATGAAGCCCGCAAAAAGTACTTTCTTCATCATTCTTTCGGGTATACATGTGTGTTTTTTCTAATGTGGTTTTTCTAACATGTTTCTTCCTAATATAGACCAAGTGGTCCATCTATGCAGGCTCATTGAACTGGGACGCACCATATACCTTGGACCCTGCACATAAAGCACCTTTGAATTTCGAGCAACTGTTCGAAATAATAGGGAAGAGGATATATATCCGTAGCGCGCAGGTATCAGAATCAAAGGATATAAGTTTACCAGTGCGCAAACTTATATGAACAAATGCGCAGGCGCACGAAATGGGAATCATAGTCATGGAAGGTAGAAAGTACATAATTGTGTAAACTCAACGTACTTAGCGTAAATGTAAGAAGGGACAGGGATCTGTACCCTCAGTGTGCAGGCGTCGTAAAGGAGTTTGAGAGACATAGTTCTCCAGCGCACAAGCGCCTATGAACACAACGTACTGATAATGGAAAGCGCAAGCGCACTGAATTGAACTCTATTGCGCAAGCGCAGTGATCTAAGATGACCTCTGCAGTATACTTCTGGGTTAGTGCGATCAGCACGGACGCCTCCGCCATGAGGTGCCTCTCTCACACCTGCCGGCAGGTAAATCTAATCTTTTAGGCTTAAATAGCCAGCATCATACGCAATAAGTACACTCGCCTTGAGAAAGACACAGTGTATGTGTCGGAACGCGTGGGTCTCTTAATCTTCCATGTTCTGGCTGCACCGCTGCTTTAGGGACCAGGGGGCGACTTTAACCCCTTCCCGACCCATGACGCCACGTAGGCGTCATGAAAGTCGGTGCCAATCCGACCCATGACGCCTATGTGGCGTCATGGAAAGATCGCGTCCCTGCAGATCGGGTGAAAGGGTTAACTCCCATTTCACCCGATCTGCAGGGACAGGGGGAGTGGTAGTTAGCCCAGGGGGGGTGGCTTCACCCCCCCGTGGCTACGATCGCTCTGATTGGCTGTTGAAAGTGAAACTGCCAATCAGAGCGATTTGTAATATTTCACCTATTATAACGGGTGAAATATTACAATCCAGCCATGGCCGATGCTGAAATATCATCGGCCATGGCTGGAAATACTAATGTGCCCCCACCCCACCCCACCGATCGCCCCCGCAGCCCCCCGATCTGGCCGGTACACTGCTCCGGCTCCCCTCCGTCCAGTGCTCCGCTCCCCCCGTGCTCTTGTCCGCTCCCCCCGTGCTCCAATCACCCCCCCGTGCTCCAATCACCCCCCCTGCACTCCGATCCACCCCCCGTGCTCCGTTCCACCCCCCCGTGCTCCATTCCAGCCCCCCGTGCTCCATTCCAGCCCCCCGTGCTCCGTTCCACTCCTCCCGCGCTCCGATTCCCCCCCCCCGTGCTCCGATCCCCCCCCCGTGGTCCCCCCCCCAACCCCATCATACTTACCGATCCAGCCGGGGTCCCGTCCGTCTTCTCACTGGGCGCCGCCATCTTCCAAAATGGCGGGCGCATGTGCAGTGCGCCCGCCGAATCTGCCGGCCAGCAGATTCGTTCCAAAGTGCATTTTGATCACTGAGATAGATTATATCTCAGTGATCAAAATAAAAAAAATAATAAATGACCCCCCCCGTTTGTCACCCCCATAGGCAGGGACAATAAAAAAATAAAGAAATTTTTTTTTTCCACTAATGTTAGAATAGGGTTAGGGTTAGGGGTAGGGTTAGGGGTAGGGTTAGGGCTAGGGGTAGGGTTAGGGGTAGGGTTAGGGCTAGGGTTAGGGCTAGGGGTAGGGTTAGGGCTAGGGTTAGGGTTTCGGTATGTGCACACGTATTCTGGTCCTCTGCGGATTTTTCCGCTGCGGATTTGATAAATCCGCAGTGCTAAACCGCTGCGGATTTATGGCGGATTTACCGCGTTTTTTTCTGCGCATTTCACTGCGGTTTTACAACTGCGATTTTCTATTGGAGCAGTTGTAAAACCGCTGTGGAATCCGCACAAAAGAAGTGACATGCTGCGGAATGTAAACCGCTGCGTTTCCGTGCAGTTTTTCCGCAGCATGTGTACAGCGATTTTTGTTTCCCATAGGTTTACATTGAACTGTAAACTCATGGGAAACTGCTGCGGATCCGCAGCGTTTTCCGCAGCGTGTGCACATACCTTTAGAATTAGGCTATGTGCACACGGTGCGGATTTGGCTGCGGATTCGCAGCAGTGTTCCATCAGGTTTACAGTACCATGTAAACATATGAAAAACCAAATCCGCTGTGCCCATGGTGCGGAAAATACCGCGCGGAAACGCTGCGTTGTATTTTCCGCAGCATGTCAATTCTTTGTGCGGATTCCGCAGCGTTTTACACCTGTTCCTCAATAGGAATCCGCAGGTGAAATCCGCACAAAAAACACTGGAAATCCGCGGAAAATCCGCAGGTAAAACGCAGTGCCTTTTACCCGCGGATTTTTAAAAAATGGTGCGGAAATATCTCACACGAATCCGCAACGTGGGCACATAGCCTTAGGGTTAGGGTTGGAATTAGGGTTGTGGTTAGGGTTAGGGGTGTGTTGGGGTTAGGGTTGTGGTTAGGGGTGTGATTAGGGTTATGGCTACAGTTGGGATTAGGGTTAGGGGTGTGTTGGGGTTAGTGTTGGAGGTAGAATTGAGGGGTTACCACTGTTTAGGCACATCAGGGGTCTCCAAACGCAACATGGCGCCACCATTGATTCCAGCCAATCTCGTATTCAAAAAGTCAAATGGTGCTCCCTCACTTCCGAGCCCCGACGTGTGCCCAAACAGTGGTTTACCCCCACATATGGGGTACCAGCATACTCAGGACAAACTGCGCAACAATTACTGGGGTCCAATTTCTCCTGTTACCCTTGTGAATCTAAAAAAATGCTTGCTAAAACATCATTTTTGAGGAAAGAAAAATGATTTTTTATTTTCACGGCTCTGCGTTGTAAACGTCTGTGAAGCACTAGGGGGTTCAAAGTGCTCACCACATATCTAGATAAGTTCCTTGGGGGGTCTAGTTTCTAAAATGGGGTCACTTGTGGGGGGTTTCTACTGTTTAGGCACACCAGGGGCTCTGCAAACGCAACGTGACACCCGTAGACCATTCCATCAAAGTCTGCATTTCAAAAGTCACTACTTCCCTTCTGAGCCCCGACGTGTGCCCAAACAGTGGTTTACCCTCACTCATGGGGTATCAGCGTATTCAGGAGAAACTGGACAACAACTTTTGGGGTCCAATTTCTCCTGTAACCCTTGGGAAAATAAAAAATTCTGGGCTAAATAATTATTTTTGAGGAAAGAAAACGTATTTATTATTTTCACGGCTCTGCATTATAAACTTCTATGAAGCGCTTGGGGGTTCAAAGTGCTCACCACACATCTAGATAAGTTCCTTTCGGGGTCTAGTTTCCAAAATGGGGTCACTTGTGGGGGGTTTCTACTGTTAATCCACATCAGGGGCTCTGCAAACGCAACGTGACGCCCACAGAGCATTCCATCAAAGTCTGCATTTCAAAACGTCACTACTTCACTTCCGAGCCTCGGCATGTGCCCAAACAGTGGTTTACCCCCTCATATGGGGTATCAGCGTACTCAGGAGAAACTGGACAACAACTTTTGGGGTCCAATTTCTTCTGTAACCCTTGGGAAAATAAAAAATTCTGGGCTAAATAATTATTTTTGAGGAAAGAAAACGTATTTATTATTTTCACGGCTCTGCATTATAAACTTCTATGAAGCACTTGGGGGTTCAAAGTGCTCACCACACATCTAGATAAGTTCCTTTGGGGGTCTAGTTTCCAAAATGGGGTCACTTGTGGGGGGTTTCTACTGTTAAGCCACATCAGGGGCTCTGCAAACGCAACGTGACGCCCACAGAGCATTCCATCAAAGTCTGCATTTCAAAACGTCACTACTTCACTTCCGAGCCCCGGCATGTGCCCAAACAGTGATTTACCCCCACATATGGGGTATCAGCGTACTCAGGAGAAACTGGACAACAACTTTTGGGGTCAAATTTCTCCTGTTACCCTTGGGAAAATAAAAAATTGCAGGCTAAAAGATCATTTTTGAGAAAATAATTTTTTTTTTTTATTTTCATGGCTCTGCGTTATAAACTTCTGTGAAGCACTTGGGGGTTCAAAGTCCTCACCACACATCTAGATTAGTTCCTTTGGGGGTCTAGTTTCCAAAATGGTGTCATTTCTGGGGGATCTCCAATGTTTAGGCACACAGGGGCTCTCCAAACGTGACATGGTGTCCGCTAATGATTGAAGCTAATTATCCATTTAAAAAGCCAAATGGCGTGCCATCCCTTCCGAGCCCTGCCGTGCGCCCAAACAGTGGTTTACCCCCACATATGGGGTATCAGCATACTCAGGACAAACTGGACAACAATATTTGGGGTCCAATTTCTCCTATTATCTTTGACAAAATAGGAAATTCCAGGCTAAAAAATCATTTTTGAGGAAAGAAAAATTATTTTTTATTTTCATGGCTCTGCGTTATAAACTTCTGTGAAGCACCTGGGGGTTTAAAGTGCTCAATATGCATCTAGATAAGTTCCTTGGGGGGTCTAGTTTCCAAAATGGGGTCACTTGTGGGGGAGCTCCAATGTTTAGGCACACAGGGGCTCTCCAAACGCGACATGGTGTCCGCTAACAATTGGAGCTAATTTTCCATTCAAAAAGTCAAATGGCGCGCCTTCCCTTCCGAGCCCTGCCGAGTGCCCAAACAGTGGTTTACCCCCACATACGAGGTATCGGCGTACTCGGGAGAAATTGCCCAACAAATTTTATGATCCATTTTATCCTACTGCCCATGTGAAAATGAAAAAATTGAGGCGAAAATAATTTTTTTGTGAAAAAAAAGTACTTTTTCATTTTTACAGATCAATTTGTGAAGCACCTGAGGGTTTAAAGTGCTCACTAGGCATCTAAATAAGTTCCTTGGGGGGTCTAGTTTCCAAAATGGGGTCACTTGTGGGGGAGCGCCAATGTTTAGGCACACAGGAGCTATCCAAACGCGACATGGTGTCCGCTAACGATGGAAATAATTTTTCATTCAAAAAGTCAAATGGCGCTCCTTCCCTTCCGAGCCTTAACATGTGCCCAAACAGTGGTTTACCCCCACATGTGAGGTATTGGTGTACTCAGGAGAAATTGCCCAACACATTTTAGGATCCATTTTATCCTGTTGCCCATGTGAAAATGAAAAAATTGAGGCTAAAAGAATTTTTTTGTGAAAAAAAAGTACTTTTTCATTTTTACGGATCAATTTGTGAAGCACCTGGGGGTTCAAAGTGCTCACTATGCATCTAGATAAGTTCCTTGGGATGTCTAGTTTCCAAAATGGGGTCACTTGTGGGGGAGCTCCAATTTTTAGGCACACGGGGGCTATCCAAACGTGACATGGTGTCCGCTAAAGAGTGGAGCCAATTTTTGATTCAAAAAGTCAAATGGCGCTCCTTCCCTTCCAAGCCCTGCCGTGCGCCCAAACAGTGGTTTACCCCCACATATGAGGTATCAGCGTACTCAGGACAAATTGGACAACAACGTTCGTGGTTCAGTTTCTCCTTTTACCATTGGGAAAATAAAAAAATTGTTGCTAAAAGATAATTTTTGTGACTAAAAAGTTAAATGTTCATTTTTTCCTTCCATGTTGCTTCTGCTGCTGTGAAGCACCTGAAGGGTTAATAAACTTCTTGAATGTGGTTTTGAGTACCTTGAGGGGTGCAGTTTTTAGAATGGTGTCACTTTTGGGTATTTTTAGCCATATAGACCCCTCAAACTGACTTCAAATGTGAGGTGGTCCCTAAAAAAAATGGTTTTGTAAATTTCGTTGTAAAAATGACAAATCGCTGGTCAAATTTTAACCCTTATAACTTCCTAACAAAAAAAATTTTTGTTTCCAAAATTGTGCTGATGTAAAGTAAACATGTGGGAAATGTTATTTATTAACTATTTTGTGTCACATATCTCTCTGGTTTAACAGAATAAAAATTCAAAATGTGAAAATTGCAAAATTTTCAAAATTTTCGCCAAATTTCCGTTTTTATCACAAATAAACGCAGAATTTATTGACCTAAATTTACCACTATCATGAAGCCCAATATGTCACGAAAAAACAATCTCAGAACCGCTAGGATCCGTTGAAGCGTTCCTGAGTTATTACCTCATAAAGGGACACTGGTCAGAATTGCAAAAAACGGCAAGGTCTTTAAGGTCAAAATAGGCTGGGTCATGAAGGGGTTAATGGACCGGTTAGGGTAAAGTATACAGCTCTGTGCTCACCGCCTTTGTGCTTCAATGCCTCTTGGGTTTTTTTTTTTTGATCTATCATGTCAGTTGATGTATGTGTGAGCACTCTTTTAGGGCAAACTCACAGCTAGATTTGCTATGTATATATGTATAGCATGACTTAATCGTATTTTGACAAATACTAGAATATGCAAAATAGCTGCATTATAGTTATTCTGTGCTATTAAGTGAGCGTTCTTTGCCCAATACCCATATATATGGAGCGGTCATAGATCTAACAAGAGCCCCCATGAGGATTCCGCCGATCTGTAATAGAAATTTCTTTGTTGTTTCAGATATATGCAGCATCTCCACTATATATATATAATTATTTTGGTGCAAACAAATGTTGAGGGCCAGATACATTGTATTTAAACATGGAAGTTTGGTTATATCTACTTGTTGGAGTAGTTTTTTAGATGTTTTTAACTGTGTGTAGTACTTCTTTTGTGTATAAATAAAATTTGATATATTTTTTGAAATTATTGAATTGTGGTGTTCCAACCGTTTTTGTGCATGTGCTGCTTTTTCCTCTTTATGGTGTATATATTACATGCTTGGTAGTGAACACACAACATTTATAGCTAAGATCTTTTGGATGGTGCCCACTTTAAAACTTTTTCTTGTATACTCCCTGTCTGACGCAGTCCAATTAATAACGAGTGTTCCACAACGATCTCCCCTATAGAACAGAACAGTGACATTGGGTGATGTCACCGCTCTATTGGCCTCCAGTGACACACTGACAGGAGACAATGGCTCCTGCAGTGCATCACTGAGAGGTTACTGTAGTTCAGGCTCTCACTTAATGGCAAAGCTGTGTGGGAAATTTCCTACACAGCAGTGCCGCAAGTGAGAGTAGGAACTATTTCTCACAGCGGCTCCAGGATACAATGCGGAAGGATACCTTCTGTCATTGTATCCTGGAGCCCCTGGAGTGCGGTCGCATCATCTGATGTGGCTGTTCTCCACGGGAGATCGTCGTGGGACACTTGTATTAATTGGATTTCTGCGGATCAGGGAGTAAATTGTTTGTTTATTATTTTTAATATTTTTTACAGGTGAGCAATGGCTTGAGGGATCAAGGTGATAGTGAGTATGTACTCTATGCTGTATGTACTGTATGATTGTGTATATGTACTGTATGTCTATATGTATTTGTTGTATGTCTACGTATGTGCTGTATGTATGTACTGTATATCTATATGTATGTTGTATGTTCTGTATGTTGTATGTTCTGTATGTTGTATGTACTGTGTGTTGTATGTTCTGTATATTGTATGTACTGTATTTTGCATGTTCTGCATGTTGTATGTACTGCATGTTGTATGTACTGTATGTTGTATGTACTGTATGTTGTATGTTGCATGTACTGTGTGTTGTATGTTCTGTATGTTGTATGTATTGTATTTTGCATGCTCTGCATGTTGTATGTACTGTATGTTGTATGGTATGTGTTATGAACAGGTAATTCAGAACCACAATGGACCTTGAAGTTCAGAGCACACAAAGTGACCTGACAATTACCAAAAACATAGGACGAGCTCTGAGACGTGGGAACTCTGCTGACCGCAATCCCTAATCCTATCCAACCACACTAAAGGTAGCCGTGGAGCGCTCCTGACCAGTCCTATGCGCCTCGAGCACAGCCTGAGAAACTAGCTAGCCCTGAAGATAGAAAAATAAGCCTACCTTGCCTCAGAGAAATACCCCAAAGGAAAAGGAAGCCCCCCACATATAATGACTGTGAGTTGAGATGAAAATACAAACGCAGAGATGAAATAGATTTAGCAAAGTGAGGCCCAACTTACTGAACAGACCGAAGATAGGAAAGATTGCTTTGCGATCAACACAAAACCCTACAAACCACGCAGAGGGGGCAAAAAGACCCTCCGCACCGACTAACGGTACGGAGGTGCTCCCTCTGCGTCCCAGAGCTTCCAGCAAGCAAGAAAAACCAATATAGCAAGCTGGACAGAAAAAATAGCAAACAAAAATAAAACAAGCAAAACTTAGCTTATGCAGGATATACAGGCCACAGGAACGATCCAGGAGAAAGCAAGACCAATACTAGAACATTGACTGGAGGCCAGGATCAAAGCACTAGGTGGAGTTAAATAGAGCAGCACCTAACGACTTAACCTCATCACCTGAGGAAGGAAACTCAGAAGCCGCAGTACCACTCTCATCCACCAAAGGAAGCTCATAGACAGAACCAGCCGAAGTACCACTCACGACCACAGAAGGGAGCTTGGCCACAGAATTCACAACAGGTATGTATGTTGTATGTACTGTATGTAGTATGTACACTATGTTGTATGTGTTTTTTTTACACTTGAACACAGTAGCCGGATGAAGGGACTATAGTATCCCATCATCCAGCTACCTGTCACTGTAGCAGGCATAGCCGGATGAGACTAGTAGTCCCATCGGACGATGCCTGCCTACATACAGACCCGCACACACTCCCACAGACACACACAGCCCCGCAATCCCCGCACACAGACACACACAGTCCTGCAGACACAAACAAACACCCACACACAGACATGCACATCTTCTCTGCACACACAGTCTCCGCCCACACACTCTTCCCCTTTCCAATCTGCAGCATTTCTCGCACCCAACTCCACAGCAAAACAGCAGATCTTTTTTAAACCTGAGTGACATGCTTAAGAAAATAAAACTCTGTGTTTCTGTGCGGATTTTTCTGCAGCATGTGCACATCAAGTGTGCGGTTCCCATAGACTTACATTGGTTGTGCAATACATTGCAGATTTGATGCAATTCGGCTTGGAAAAAACTCGGGTTCGCAATAAAATCTGCAATGTGTGCACACAGCCTAAGCTCACCGTCATCAGGGGCTTATTTACAGCATTCTGGAATGCTGTAGATAAGCCCCCGATGTATCCTGAAAGATGAGGAAAACAAGTTAGATTATACTCACCTGGGCGGGCGGTCCTGGTGCGATGGCGTCCTCTTCTTGTCTTCACACTACGGCTTCGGCGTACTTTATCCTGTTGAGAGCAGAGCAAAGTACTGCAGTGCGCAGGTGCTGGGCCTCTCTGACCCTTGCCGGCGCACTGCAGTACTTTGCTCTGCCCCCAACAGGATAAAGTACGCCTGCGCCGGAGCTGCAGCGTGAAGAGAAGAAGAGGACGTCATTGTAAGAAGATGGGAGGCCCCGGACCTGACCGCCCCTGGGTGAGTATAATCTAACCTTTTTCTTACCTCTCAGGTTACGTCGGGGGTGCATTCCAGAATGCTGGAGATAAGCCCTGATGCCGGTGGCCGCAGCTTATATGCGAAAAATGAGCTGACAGATTCCTTTAACCATGGCTACCCCCAAGAAACACCTGCTTTGCAAAAAAAAGAGCTTTACAGGCAAGAACATTGCTGATTGTAATACAGTCAAAGTAATCACTGCACTCGTATATTTTCAAATTGCAAAATGTTTATTAAATTTGAATTCGTGAAAAGAGGTACTTGGCGAATTAATTCGCCAAGTACCTCTTTTCACAAATTCAAATTTAATAAACTTTTTGCAATTTGAAAATATACGAGTGCAGTGATTACTTTGACTTTATGACTTGTGGGATCCACCATCCCGTTCACTGGCACCGTGAACTTTATTTGATTGAGTGCTAGCTTTCAATACTTTCTACAATTGCTGATTGTAAAATTGTCCTTAAAATTAACTATTTATCTGATCATACAGAAACTCAAAGAGAGGTTCAATTGGTGTGAAGAAGGCTTCAGGACCCAAGGAAGCCCAAGGGCCAGGACCATCTCCTAAAGAGGGTAGCGCTGTAACAGGATAGCACAAGGGAAGAGCTGAAGTAACTATGTAGCCTCCTGACTGACACCGACGTCACCGGTTCGAGCAGCCATGACACCGATAGCTGACACACAAGAATACGCCCCTCACCAAAGCCAGGGAAGATGGCGCAGAAACTCGCGGGGCTTTGTGGGAAATGTAGTTTACGGCCGGGACGTTCTGTTGTCGCAACGCTCCCTGGACGGGCAGTTCCCGGCATGCTCTGCGCACACAGCGTCCTGCGGCCGTGCTAGCGCTTGGCTGCTCAGAGTCCGCGCCGTGCCTGGAAGCTGGAGGAGGCAGTCGGTAGAGCGCAGGTGAGCGTGGAGCCCCGCACGGCCTAATGCGGTGTTGTGTCGCCGTGTCTCTCGTCTGGACTGTAGGCGCCATTTTCTAGCCGTGTTGTCTTCCCGCCGTGCCTCACAGTAAGCCCTGAGTGCGCTTATGGCGGCGCATACTTTCCCTTCTCGCATTGATGGCTTGGAGTGAGGCCGGATATGGGCCCCACACAGGGAAGCTGCCCGGCCATGATGAGGCCATCCGGGGAGGGGTGTGAGCGGAGCACGAGGGGTGGCCCATGTACGCTGGGAAGGGGCCCGAGGTCGCCACCTTTGCCCCGTCTGCTCTCACCGTCACTGGACGTTTGTAAAGAGTGCCTCATTGTAAGGGCATGTTCACATGTAGAGGTTTTGATGCGGTTTCTTCCTTCCTATTCAGGAAAATTGCAAATATTTAGTATTTTTAATGCATTCATTGTAATGAGTGAAAATAGCTGAAATAATTGACACGTTGCGTTCTGTAATTGAAGAGCGCAGGGGATAAAGACACTGCGAATGAGATTACCAGTCTTCTCTGTGCCGGTGCCATGAAATGCTGTGTATGGATAGCAATAAGCACTAGTGCTGCCACTACACCTAATGTGAAAGCGGAGCATTGTTTAGTAATGAAAATGCACACAAAACGCTGTCTGCCAGGGTCTATCCCACTCTATCGGCTACATTCACACTAAGGCTACGTTCACACATCAGGTTTTCAGTGTCAGGCTAAATCCGGCTAATTTTCAAAAAACGGATCAGGCGAATGTTGCCTCCGGATCCAGTTTTTTTTCCCATAGACTTGTATTAGTGCCAGATTGCACCGGATGACATTGCGTTTGGTCCGTTTTTTGGCAAACCTGCCGCTTCCGGTTTCTTGAAAAAACGTCCATAGCAACGTTTTTTGTCTCCGGCGAAAAAGCCTGAAGCGCCAGATCTGTTGCTTCCGGCTGTTTGCTAGAATGGAAGCCTATGGGAGCTGGAAGGTGCCGGATCCGGCAGCCTGATCTGTTTTTTTAAAACTGAGCATGGTCCAATTTTTTTAATTTTTTTATCCAGTAATAATCTAGATATGCTAGCCGGATCCATAAAAAAAAACGGATCAGTCGCTTCAGTTTTTCACAATCTGCGCCGGATCCAGTTTTTCCAACATTTGCCGGATTCAGGGTATGTGCACACGATGCGGATTTTGCTGCGGATCCTCAGCAGTTTCCCATGAGCTTACAGCACAATGTAAACTTATGGGAAACCAAAAACGCTGTGCACATGCTGCAGAAAAAGCCGCGCGGAAATGCAGTGGTTTACATTCCGCAGCATGTCACTTCTTTCTGCGTTTTCTGCAGCGGTTTAACCGCAGTGAAAACCGCGGTAAATCCGCAGCTGTTTTTCCACTGCGGATTTATCAAATACGCTGCAGAAAAATCCGCAGTGGACCCAAATACGTGTGCACATAGCCTTAGCCTGACACTGAAAACCTGTGTGAAAGTAGCCTAAGGCCATGTTCACACGTTGCGTCGGGTCCCTGCGGGTTTTCCCGCAGCGGATTTGATAAATCTGCAGGGCAAACTCGCTGCGGTTATCCCTGCAGATTTATCGCGGTTTGTCCTGCGGGTTCCGCTGCGGGATTTTACCCCTACTATTGATGCTGCATATGCAGCAATATGCAGCATCAATAGTAATGTTAAAAATAATAAAATCATGATATACTCACCCTCTGACGTCCCGATCTCCTCTGCGCTGCAGGCGGCGGTCCGGTTCCAAAGTGCTGTGCGAGAAGGACCTTCGTGTGACCGCGACGTCACCGCAGGCCCTGCTCGCATAGCAACCTGAGACCGGACGTCCGCGTGCAGCGCTGAGACTTCAGAGGTGAGTATATCATTATTTTTTATTTTAATTCTTTTTTTTTTTTTACCACAAATATGGTTCCCGGGGCCTGGAGGAGAGTCTCCTCTCCTCCACCCCGGGTATAACCCGCACATTATCCGCTTACTTCCCACATGGTGGGCACAGCCCCATGCGGGACGTAAGCGGATCAATGCATTTCTATGGGTGCAGAATCACTGCGATTCTGCACAAAGAAGTGACATGCTGCGGGTTATAAACCACTGCGTTTCTGCGCGGTTTTTCCCACAGCATGTGCACAGCGGTTTGCGGTTTCCATAGGGTTTACAGGTTACTGTAAACGCAATGGAAACTGCTGCGGACCCGCAGCATCAAAATCGCCGCGGTTCCGCGGTAAAAACCGCAACGTGTGCACATCGCCTAACATTTGTACTTGCTGTTGAAAGGGAATGTCAGTTTTTTATTTATTATGTAAATCTTTTTAAACAAAACCAAATTTACTATATAACTTTTTCTTCATGTACTGAGGGCTGCCATTTTTATTCTCTGGTGTGGTGTGGCTGTAAGCAGGCCCCAGTGCTAACAATATGTACTGCCAGGTGCCACACTTTCAGTACTACCGAGCACCTTCATAACCTGCAGGTTAATAGTTATCAGACACGACATGTTACCTTTTAAGTTTTCATAATTTAAACTTAAAAAAACAAACAAAAAAAAAACAATCTACAGTAAGTGATCATTCCCCTTTCTGTTCTATTGTGTTAGTGGCTTGTAGGTGTGGTTCATGAAATGAAAAGGTCTGCCCAGGGAACATTTTCATATTATTTATTTGAAGATGGGAGAGAGGGTATGGGTGGCTTTTCTATCAATTATACTACTTGCTCTACTGATGAATTCCAGACACAGTATTGGTTGCTGCATTCACCTGTCCCTGTGTTGAGACTCCAACGCTGCAATGTGAAGTAGGTAGAGAAGAGATGACATTAACACGCTGTTTAATGTTTTATTCTGAGCTGTTACATTTTTTTTTTATTTACTAGACATTCATATGGTGGATTACAAAAAAAAATTAAGGGGTATGACGAACATGCACTTACAGTGCCGGCAAAAAAAATCTTTACACTTAAGCTGCAAAAAAAAAACTTTACATATAAAATCCACATCATAATTTCACTTTTTAAAAGTGTACACAATGGGGGAGATAATAAAAAACTGTCTAATATTAAATCTGGCTTTGTTGCAAATATCAACCAATCAACGCTCAGTTTTCACTTCTCTGGTTAAGCGAAAGCTGCACTCTGATTGGTTGTTATGTGCAGCCCAGCCAGTTTTGCTATTAGGGAGTCTTTTATTATCTCCCTCAGTTTTTTATTATCTCCCACAATTGGTCAAAAGAAGCTTAAAATGGAAGAGAAATCCTGTGCCTTGACTCTGCTCGAGAAGGGGGATTCGGTGATTGCTGTAGCTAGAGATCTGGGCGTGTCAAGAGAAGCAATTTATCAACTGAAGCGGTCGGCGGCATCATTGCCTCCTGGGATGGTACCGCAGAGGAAGTCAGGCTCTGGCGCATCTAAGAAGACTTTACCAAGGACTGATAGGCTTCTGAAGCGTGAAGTGATGTCACATCCTTCTATAACTGCTGTTGAACTAAAAACACAAGTACCCTATGCTCCTCCAGAACATCGCAACTAGGACAATTCATCACCGCCTGCAGAAGGACCTGGGTCTACCAAGTTGCCGTGCCGCAAAGAAGCCCCTGCTCACAGCAGCAGTGAAGAAGAAAAGGCTTGCCTTTTGTAAGAAATATCAAGATTGGACATCTGAAGAGTGGAAGAAAGTGATGTTTAGTGATGAGAGCACTTTCAGGCTGGTCAAGGGAGGCTCAAAGGTTGTGCGTCGTCCGAGTACCGTGTCACGGTATGACCCAAAATATGCAGTATTAAAGGAGGTGCTGAAGACACTGTGGGTAAACATGGACTCCACATACTTAGCCAGCCTTGCTGAATCCATGCCTAAATGACTGCAGGTGGTGATAAAATGTAAGGGTGACATGACAAAATACTAATTATAATAAAATATCCACAATAAAACACTTGAATATTAAGATTTTGTGGTTTCATTGAACTTGTAAAGTTTTTTTTTTTTGCCGGCACTGTAGTTGCCTCACCTAATGTCACTATTACGTCAGCAGGATCACATAGTGTGGTCACCCTACTTTCACCAACATGACATTCTGCCCCCCTGGGGACACAGTCATTTTTTGTTACACAGACTCTCCCTATTCTCACGGGTCCAGGGAAGCACGGGGAGCGAGAGGATGTGGCCCATGCAGTCACTGACATGGCACCAGACTTGCTGAGTGGCCCCATTCACTGTAGCTAAAGTGAAATAGCCTCGGTAGGACTGTCACCAGTTCCTCGTTGGATATAAACCCCGTCCGTTACTGACATTATATTGGCCAGAAACCAGCTCCGGTAGCATGGAAAGTTAAGAGAATATGGACTTGTGGATCAAGATAAAAGAGCAGCCCAAGGTTAAATTACCGTATTTTCTGGTGTATAAGACGACTGGACGTATAAGACGACTCCCAACTTTTCCATATAAAATATGGAATTTGGGATATGCCCGCCGTATAAGATGGGGGTCATCTTATACGCCCAGTCATCTTATACGGCGTGTGGTTCCCAGGGTCTGGAGGAGAGGAGACTCTCCTTCAGGCCCTGGGATCCATAGTCATGTAAAAAATAGAGAATAAAAATAAAAAATATGGATATACTCACCCCTCCGACGAACCCTTGCACTCAGCGCTGCTAGCGTCTGCCTCCGTTCCTAAGAATGCAGAGAGTGAAGGACCTTCGATGACGTCGCGGTCAGGTGACCTGTCACCTGACCGCGACATCATCGAAGGTCCTTCACTCTCTGAAATTCTCAGGAACGGAGGCAGACGCTAGCAGCACTGAGAGCCAGGGTTCGTCGGAGGGGTGAGTGTATCCATAATTTTTATTCTATATTTTTTACATGAATATGGATCCCAGGGCCGGAAGGAGAGTCTCCTTTCCTTCAGACCCTGGGAACATCCAGGATCGCTCCCTGCACACGCCGTACCCGGCGTATAAGACGACCCCCGACTTTTGGGACAATTTTTAGGGGTTAAAAAGTCGTCTTATACGCCGGAAAATACGGTATATATTTTAATCTCCTTAAAGGGAATCTGTCACCCAAAAATCGAAGATGGGCTAAGCCCACCGGCATCAAAAGCTTATCTACAGCATTCTGGAATGCTGTAGATAAGCCCCCAATGTATCCTGAAAGATGAGAAAAAGAGGTTAGATTATACTCAACCAGGGGCGTACCCACTGCGGTTCGGTCCGATGGGCGTCGCGGTCCGGGGCCTCCCATGTTCGTAAGATGACGTCCTCTTCTTGTCTTCACGCTGCGGCTCTGGCGTACTTTGTCTGCCCTGTTGAGGGCAGAGCAAAGTACTGCAGTGCGTAGGTGCCGGGCCTCTGACCTTTCCTGACGCCTGTGCACTGCAGTACTTTGTTCTGTCCTCAACAGGGCAGACAAAGTACGCCTGCTCTAGAGCCCGATATAAGAGATTGACATGAAATAGCTACAATGTTTTTCACAAGGGGCTCAAGAATGATATAAAAGCAGAAACTGGCCACTTTTGACCTAGTTACAGGTTCTCTTTTAATTTTGGATCTTAATTATTTTAAATGTTTATGTAGCACCATTAATTTCCATAACTCTTTATAGACATTGCCATCACTGTCCCCATTGGGACTCACAATCTAAATTCCCTGTTAGTATGTATTTTGAGTGTAGGAGGAAATCTATGCAAACACCTTGCAGATGTTGTCCTTGGAGGGATTTGAACTCGGGCACGCCACAGTGCTGAATGTTAGGGTATGTGCTCATGTTTTTATACACCAAGGGATCTCATATATCAATATAACTCCAAAATTCACTGTAACACATCAACCTCTATTGTGTATAACTCAATGAGGTAAGGAGAATTTTCTTTCAGATATAAATAATTTTATTGTACAAACACAAATAAATTACATACGGTAAGGGTACCGTCACACAGTGGCATTTTGATTGCTACGACGGCACGATCCGTGACGCTCCAGCATCGTAACAATATCGCTCCAGCGTCGTAGACTGCTGTCACACTTTGCAATGTATGACGCTGGAACGATAATTTCATGACGTATGTGCGATGTAGAAGCCGTTGGTTACTATGCGCACATCGTATACAATATCGTGCACACCTTTGTTACACCATGCGATCATGCCGCCACAGCGGGACACTAGACGACGAAAGAAAGTTTCAAACGATCTGCTACGACGTACGATTCTCAGCGGGGTCCCTGATCGCAGGAGCGTGTCAGACACAGCGAGATCGCTGGAACGTCACGGATATATCGCTGGAACGTCACAAATCGTGCCGTCGTAGCGATCAAAATGCCACTGTGTGACGGTACCCTAAGAGTACCACAAACCAAGCAGGTTTGAATGGGAATATAACCAGGTAAGTTAACACTAACAATTTATGCCTTACATATTATATAGGCAAAATATGTCCAACAAGAGGGCTATCAAAACAAGTGCCATATACCTCCACACATTATTAAAGATATATCTTATGCAAAGTTGCCAGATAAGAGAGGAAACAGTTTTGGCCCTTTAAATACTAAGAGAAGTGAGACCTAGCCTAGATTACTTTATATATATATATATATATATATATATAGCTGGCTATACACGGCAGGGTTATTTAACCCCTTCCCGACCTTTGACGCCACGTAGGCGTCATGAAAGTCGGTGCCAATCCGACCCATGACGCCTATGTGGCGTCATGGAAAGATCGCGTCCCTGCAGATCTGGTGAAAGGGTTAACTCCCATTTCACCCGATCTGCAGGGAAAGGGGGAGTGGTAGTTTAGCCCAGGGGGGGTGGCTTCACCCCCCCGTGGCTACGATCGCTCTGATTGGCAGTTTCACTTTCAACAGCCAATCAGAGCGATTTGTAATATTTCACCTATTATAACTGGTGAAATATTACAATCCAGCCATGGCCGATGCTGCAATATCATCGGCCATGGCTGGAAACACTAATGTGCCCCCACCCCACCGATCGCCCCCCCAGCCCTCCGATCTGTCCGGTATACTGCTCCGGCTCCCCTCCGTCCTGTGCTCCGCTCCCCCTGTGCTTTTGTCCGCTCCCCCCGTGCTCCAATCACCCCCCCCGTGCTCCAATCCCCCCCCCTGCACTCCGTTCCACCCCCCCGTGCTCCGTTCCACCCCCCCGTGCTCCGTTCCACCCCCCCGTGCTCCGTTCCACCCCTCCCGCGCTCCGATCCACCCCCCCATGCTCCGATTCCCCCCCACCCCATCATACTTACCGATCCTGCCGGGGTCCGTCCGTCTTCTCCCCGGGCGCCGCCATCTTGCAAAATGGCGGGCGCATGCGCAGTGCGCCCGCCGAATCTGCCGGCCGGCAGATTCGTTCCAAAGTGAGTTTTGATCACTGAGATAGGTTATATCTCAGTGATCAAAATAAAAAAAATAATAAATGACCCCCCCCTTTGTCACCCCCATAGGTAGGGACAATAAAAAATAAAGAAATTTTTTTTTTTCCACTAATGTTAGAATAGGGGTAGGGCTAGGGTTAGGGTTTCGGTATGTGCACACGTATTCTGGTCCTCTGCGGATTTTTCCGCTGCGGATTTGATAAATCCGCAGTGCTAAACCGCTGCGGATATATAGCGGATTTACCGCGTTTTTTCTGCGCATTTCACTGCGGTTTTACAACTGCGATTTTCTATTTGAGCAGTTATAAAACCGCTGCGGAATCCGCAGAAAGAAGTGACATGCTGCGGAATGTAAACCGCTGCGTTTCCGTGCAGTTTTTCCGCAGCATGTGCACAGCGATTTTTGTTTCCCATAGGTTTACATTGAACTGTAAACTCATGGGAAACAGCTGCGGATCCGCAGCGTTTTCCGCAGCGTGTGCACATACCTTTAGAATTAGGCTATGTGCACACGGTGCGGATTGGCCGCTGCGGATTCGCAGCAGTGTTCCATCAGGTTTACAGTACCATGTAAACATATGGAAACCAAATCCGCGTGTGCCCATGGTGCGGAAAATACCGTGCGGAAACGCTGCGTTGTATTTTCCGCAGCATGTCAATTCTTTGTGCGGATTCCGCAGTGTTTTACATCTGTTCCTCAATAGGAATCCGCAGGTGAAATCCGCACAAAAAACACTGGAAATCCGCTGTAAATCCGCAGGTAAAACGCAGTGCCTTTTACCCGCGGATTTTTCAAAAATGATGCTGAAAAATCTCACACGAATCCGCAACGTGGGCACATAGCCTTAGGGTTGGAATTAGGGTTGTGGTTAGGGTTGTGATTAGGGTTATGGCTACAGTTGGGATTTGAGTTAGGGGTGTGTTGGGGTTAGTGTTGGAGGTAGAATTGAGAGGTTTCCACTGTTTAGGCACATCAGGGGTCTCCAAACGCAACATGGCGCCACCATTGATTTCAGCCAATCTCGTATTCAAAAAGTCAAATGGTGCTCCCTCACTTCCGAGCCCCGACGTGTGCCCAAACAGTGGTTTACTCCCACATATGGGGTACCAGCATACTCAGGATAAACTGCGCAACAATTACTGGGGTCCAATTTCTCCTGTTACCCTTGTGAAAATAAAAAAATGCTTGCTAAAACATCATTTTTGAGGAAAGAAAAAAGATTTTTTATTTTCACGGCTCTGCGTTGTAAACGTCTGTGAAGCACTTGGGGGTTCAAAGTGCTCACCACATATCTAGATAAGGTCCTTGGGGGGTCTAGTTTCTAAAATGGGGTCACTTGTGGGGGGTTTCTACTGTTTAGGCACACCAGGGGCTCTGCAAACGCAACGTGACGCCCGCAGACCATTCCATCAAAGTCTGCATTTCAAAAGTCACTACTTCCCTTCTGAGCCCCGACGTGTGCCCAAACAGTGGTTTACCCCCACACATGGGGTATCAGCGTACTCAGGAGAAACTGGACAACAACCTTTGGGGTCCAATTTCTCCTGTAACCCTTGGGGAAATAAAAAATTCTGGGCTAAATAATTATTTTTGAGGAAAGAAAACGTATTTATTATTTTCACGGCTCTGCATTATAAACTTCTATGAAGCACTTGGGGGTTCAAAGTGCTCACCACATATCTAGATAAGTTCCTTTCGGGGTCTAGTTTCCAAAATGGGGTCACTTGTGGGGGGTTTCTACTGTTAAGCCACATCAGGGGCTCTGCAAACGCAACGTGACGCCCACAGAGCATTCCATCAAAGTCTGCATTTCAAAACGTCACTACTTCACTTCCGAGCCCCGGCATGTGCCCAAACAGTGGTTTACCCCCACATATGGGGTATCAGCGTACTCAGGAGAAACTGGACAACAACTTTTGGGGTCAAATTTCTCCTGTTACCCTTGGGAAAATAAAAAATTGCAGGCTAAAAGATCATTTATGAGAAAATAATTTTTTTTTTTTATTTTCATGGCTATGCGTTATAAACTTCTGTGAAGCACTTGGGGGTTCAAAGTGCTCACCACATATCTAGATAAGTTCCTTTGGGGGTCTAGTTTCCAAAATGGGGTCATTTCTGGGGGATCTCCAATGTTTAGGTACACAGGGGCTCTCCAAACGCGACATGGTGTCCGCTAACAATTGGAGCTAATTTTCCATTCAAACAGTCAAATGGCGCGCCTTCCCTTCCGAGCCCTGCAGAGTGCCCAAACAGTGGTTTACCCCCACATATGAGGTATCGGCGTACTCGGGAGAAATTGCCCAACAAATTTTATGATCCATTTTATCCTATTGCCCATGTGAAAATGAAAAAATTGAGGCGAAAAGAATTTTTTTGTGAAAATTTTTCATTTTTACAGATCAATTTGTGAAGCACCTGGGGGTTTAAAGTGCTCACTAGGCATCTAAATAAGTTCCTTGGGGGGTCTAGTTTCCAAAATGGGGTCACTTGTGGGGGAGCGCCAATGTTTAGGCACACAGGAGCTCTCCAAACGCGACATGGTGTCCGCTAACGATGGAGATAATTTTTCATTCAAAAAGTCAAATGGCGCTCCTTCCCTTCCAAGCCCTGCCGTGCGCCCAAACAGTGGTTTACCCCCACATATGAGCGTACTCAGGACAAATTGGACAACAACTTTCGTGGTTGTTTCTCCTTTTACCATTGGGAAAATAAAAAAATTGTTGCTAAAAGATAATTTTTGTGACTAAAAAGTTAAATGTTCATTTTTTCCTTCCATGTTGTTTCTGCTACTGTGAAGCACCTGAAGGGTTAATAAACTTCTTGAATGTGATTTTGAGTACCTTGAGGGGTGCAGTTTTTAGAATGGTGTCACTTTGGGGTATTTTCAGCCATATAGACCCCTCAAACTGACTTCAAATGGGAGGTGGTCCCTTAAAAAAAATGGTTTTGTAAATTTCGTTGTAAAAATGAGAAATCGCTGGTCAAATTTTAACCCTTATAACTTCCTAGCAAAAAAAAATTTTGTTTCCAAAATTGTGCCGATGTAAATTAGATGTGTGGGAAATGTTATTTATTAACTATTTTGTGTCACATAACTCTCTGGTTTAACAGAATAAAAATTCAAAATGTAAAAATTGCGAAATTTTCAAAATTTTCGCCAAATTTCCGTTTTTATCACAAATAAACGCAGAATTTATTGACCTAAATTTACCACTAACATGAAGCCCAATATGTCACGAAAAAACAATCTCAGAACCGCTAGGATCCGTTGAAGCGTTCCTGAGTTATTACCTCATAAAGGGACACTGGTCAGAATTGCAAAAAACTGCAAGGTCTTTAAGGTCAAAATAGGCTGGGTCATGAAGGGGTTAAGGAAACAAGTTTTTTTCTTTTTTCCTTGATATATACAGCGGCATGTACCATATATTATATCCCTACCACAAGAATAGCTGCCTAACTGTATAATAGGCCAGGAACAGACCAGAATATAGACGGTAAACTTACATCAAAGATAGTGAAAACCTGGAGCCTCAACCTGCCGCCTCGACGCGCGTTTCGCTGTTTTCCTTCTTCAGGAGGCGTCGTGAAAAAGAGAAAAAAACTCGTTTCCTTAAATAACCCTGCCGTGTATAGCCAGCTATATATATAAAGTAATCTAGGCTAGGTCTCACTTCTCTTAGTATTTAAAGGGCCAAAACTGTTTCCTCTCTTATCTGGCAACTTTGCATAAGATATGTCTTTAATAATGTGTGGAGGTATATGGCACTTGTTTTGATAGCCCTCTTGTTGGACATTTTTTGCCTATATAATACCTAAGGCATAAATTGTTAGTGTTAACTTACCTGGTTATATTCCCATTCAAACCTACTTGGTTTGTGGTACTCTTACCGTATGTAATTTATTTGTGTTTGTACAATAAAATTATGTATATCTGAAAGAAAATTCTCCTTACCTCATTGAGTTATGTGCTCATGTTGCAGATTTGACGCTGTGGATCTGCAGCTGTTTTCCATGCGTTTTACAGTAGCATGTAAAGCTATGGAATACCAAATCAGATGTGTACATGCTGCGGAAAATTCCGTGCAGAATTGCTGCAGTTTATATTCTGCAGCATGTCAATTCTTTGCGGATTAGGCAGCGTTTTACACCTATTCCTTAATAGGAATCCGCAGGTGTAAAAACGCAGGTGAAATCCGCACAAAAACTGCACTGAAGCCAACGGGTGACAATCCTGTAGCTATCAGCTGTACACTATAGCTGACAACTTGCTGCATCAGCCACAATCAGTGTTGGCACTGATCAGTGTTGGCACAGATTATGGTCGTTTAACCCCTTAAATGCTTCTGTCAATAGTTTAGTGACTACTGCATCTACATGGTTAACAGTGTGGGGGCTGCTTCCTCTTTAACCTCATTGGCACACTGAGATCTTGATCATGTGGTCTTGATGCTTACCATGGCCGTTCACGGCCAAATTAAAATAAACGTTTTCATTCCTGTCATGCCACCTTGCATTAATTCCTGAAAAGCACCATAAGAGTTAATGAACTACCTGAAAGCAATTTTGAATACGTTGAGGGGTGCGGGTTTAAAAATGATTTCACTTTTGGGGGTTTCCAATATATGACCTCCATGGTCACTTCAACACTGAACAGGTCCGTAAAGGGAACCTGTCACCCCCAAAATCGAAGATGAGCTAAGCCCACCGGCATCAAAGGCTTATCTACAGCATTCTGGAATGCTGTAGATAAGCCCCCAATGTATCCTGAAAGATGAGAAAAAGAGGTTAGATTATACTCAACCAGGGGCGGTCCGGTACAATGAACGTCGCCGTCCGGTCCGGGGCCTCCCATCTTCTTACGATGACGTCCTCTTGTATTCACGCTGCAGCTCCGGTGCAGGCGTACTTTATCCTGTTGAGGGCAGAGCAAAGTACTGCAGTGCGCAGGTGCTGGGCCTCTCGGACCTTTCCCGGCGCCTGCGCACTGCAGTACTTTGCATCCTCAACAGGATAAAGTACGCCTGCGCCGGAGCGTACACTGGCCTTTTATCATCAATGTGTCCCTTCTAGTGGGTGAAATGTAATCTGGTCCATAAGTGCTTACTAGCAATGGCCATTCCCTTTTGTGTCGGTATGTGCGGCTCCACTTGAGTTAATATCTGATTTTTGTAATTTTACATTGTCTGGTTTTCTTGGATACACAAAGGACGGCGCTGGACCAGAAGGTGCGGAAAATTCACTTCTACTTCTTCATTTTCACAATCTTTGGAGAATCCAGTAGCCGCCACCAGCGCCAATCATATGCACAGGTCATATCACCAGTTATGTCATCCATTGCCAATCTTGTGCCGCCTTCTACCACTTCATGCACTTCACTGTCTTTGCTGAATGAAAAAACCCTTGTTTTTATTTCTGTTTCACTACATGGAATGACAGTCCGGTATTGCCGAGTCCCTTTGATGGGTTCTGCATCCTGTAACCGATGTTTTAACAAACTCTCCTCCTCTTTGTAGTCCTGGTTTGTACAATACATGAACTGGATGTTAAGAATATTTTTCTCACTCCATTTGAAAAGTTGCATGGGTTTTAAGATTTGGTCTGAATATGGCCTCTGGAGGCTAGCCCGGGCTGCAAGGCGTTTCACGGTGCCTCCTAAACCATCACATACACCTTTGCCATGAGCAGTGGCAAAAAAGTGCCATTCAGCTTCCACTCCAAAGTCTTTCTTGTGATGGCATACATTTATAAAGCTTTTCCTGTTTTTATACTGTGCAGAAGAGCCATCTGAGAAGTAGTAGACCTTACTCAAACTTGGTAGGATGTCCATTTTTATCACTGAAATCATTTTTTTTTGGAACAAATGAACAGCTATTGAATAATGAAGTAAGCACTCCGATATCATAACTACTCTTTTGTACTTTATTTCTCCATTCTCATTGTAATAGATCGCAAAAGGGTGCATAGTTGCTTGTTCATTGTTCCAGTGAAATGACTGTGCTTCATCCTGAACAACAAAGGAATCGTTCTCTGAAAAGTCTAAGGGTACCGTCACACATAACGATATCGTTAACGATATCGTTGCTTTTTGTGACGTAGCAACGATATCGTTAACGAAATCGTTGTGTGACAGCGACCAACGATCAGGCCCCTGCTGGGAGATCATTGGTCGCTGGGGAAAGTCCAGCACTTTATTTTGTCGCTGGATCTCCCGCTGACATCGCTGAATCGGCGTGTGTGACGCCGATCCAGCGATGTCGTCACTGGTAACCAGGGTAAACATCGGGTTACTAAGCGTAGGGCTGCGCTTAGTAACCCGATGTTTACCCTGGTTACCGTTGTAAATGTAAAAAAACAAACACTACATACTTACATTCCCGGTGTCTGGTCATGTCCCCCGCCGTCAGCTTCCCGCACTGACTGGTGAGCGCCGGTCAGCCGTAAAGCACAGCGGTGACGTCACCGCTGTACTTTACGGCCGGCGCTCAGTCAGTGCTGGAAGCTGAAGGCGGGGGACATGACCTGACACCGGGAATATAAGTATGTACTGTTTGTTTTTTTCACTTTTACAACGGTAACCAGGGTAAACATCGGGTTACTAAGCGCGGCCCTGCGCTTAGTAACCCGATGTTTACCCTTTGTTACCCGGGGACTTCAGGATCCATGGTCGCTGGAGAGCTGTCTGTGTGACAGCTCTCCAGCGACCAAACAGTGACGCTGCAGCGATCGACATCGTTGTCGGTACCGCTGCAGCGTCGCTTAGTGTGACGGTACCCTAAGCTTATTACTGCCTCATTCTGTTTGATGCTTTCTTTGAGGTGATTGTAGTAGTCAGACTGTTGGCGAGCTACAAATGAGTGTTTCTTAAGGACTATCAGCTGTTCACAAAAACATTCTACAAAAAGTTCTGCACTTTTAAAAACCGTGCCAAAAGTACATCTGTCAACAGATATCCACTGTTTATAAGTTATATTATCTACCATAGCCTCTTCAAAATAATTTAATATTTTTTCTTTGAGATCCAATACTGAAGGACATTTTTTGCAAATATTGAGGTAACAACTCCAACTCTTTTCTGGACACAACATATGAGACAGACATACTTTGTAATCGCCAAGGTTGGACTCGCCAATCTGAATATCTTTCAGCTTACCCCCTTCAATCATTAGCTTAGTGTTCTGGTGTATTCTACATACGCATACTGAGTGTGCACCACTACCACCAACGAGGACACAATTCTTCGGTCGCAGGTCAGCAAATTTTGAAAATCCTATTTTGGCAGAAGTGGAATTTTTTTTCTTTAAAAAGTTCATAGGTTTCTTTCAAATTGGTAAGAACCAGCCTCTTCTGGGCAGGAGTTTTCTTACCGTTCACTTTTATAGACACACAATCTTTCTTGCCAGGCATAATTCGGCTCACTTCATCACTATTGTAAAAATCTTTCACTTTACTCACTATAGCTTCAATGAATGCTTTGCCTGGTTTAGGATCAGGACAAGACATGAAACCTTTTTGTTCAACTAGAAATTTTGCTTTTCTAGCCATTCTATTGCTAACGTTAAATTCATTTTCTATTCTTTTGCATGTCCAACTCTTTGGTAGTGTAGTCAGTATCATGAACTGTTCACTTCTGCTGTGGGTGGATTTACATTTATCTTTAAGCTGCAGAATGATCTCTGAATCAGTGTAATTTTTTCCTTCACCTTCTACTGTTTCACCTGCCAGCTCAAGGGTCAATTTTTTTGTAACTTTTTCTATTTTTTTTTTTTTTTTTTTTTGGCAATAACCTGGATAATGGATTCCTTTTTTTGCAATGGGTGATTCTTCAATGTTAGAAAGTGATTTATTCAAATACTCTACTGTCAATTCAGGATTTATAAAATTCTCTGTGTTGGAAGTTACAGGTTCTTCAAAATTTTCTGCCTGCAGAGTATTTTTCTCTTTTGCAAGTTGCTTTCTACAACTGTCATAAATTTTCATGCCTGCATTGATTGATGGATTTATATGAAACATCCAATCTTGTACCGGCCTAAGATTTTTTTCTTGTTATGTGCCCAGTTTTATCAAAAGGATTGCAACAGCATCTAATATATAATTGCCTAGAATACTACTTCCTGCAATTTGTGCCAACTTCCGTGGCTTTGTCCGGAGCTAATGTCCGGAGCTAATGTCCGGAGATAAGTGACGTCAACAGTGTCCAGTGTCTGATTGGTTGCCGCCTGCTGCGAGCGACCAATCAGAAACGTGCCGTACTGTGACACACTCCACCCGCCATTTTGGTGTGATTTTTGAATTTTTACCTCACAGCAAGTTTCTACTGCGTGGAGGCGGGCCCAGTGACGTTGCTCTTCAAGCTCCTGCCGAATTTCGTCAAAAAAATGATAATACCATTTACCAAAACTATATATATTTAGTTGTGAAGTGGTTCAGTGACATTTTCACACCAATTTTTAACTTTTGTTTGGTGTTTTCTCCATATACTGCCTATTATTTTTGTTCTTTCTTACTATTATTTATTAATTTATTATTCTTACATTTGAATAAATAAAGTATATATGGATTCTAGACTCCCGATTCTTTAGACTCGGGCTGCCATCTAGTATATTATAAAATGCTGTTCTTTGAGAAGTAGCAGCCATTGCTGTGGGAGAAGAATACAGTTAATATTATGTAAGGAAGATGGGTAATAAAAATAAAGATTTACAGTACACCTGAGATATAACTGTGTTACTATAAAGTGAGTATTAGGGCTAATGCACACACAGCTTTTTCTGTCTGCGGATAAACGCTGCGGTTTTGACACATTTTTGAACCGAGTTTTCACTATATCTGCATTAGTCTTTTTAATCGCTAGTGAAAATGATGGCAGCTTTTTATATAAATAGTGATAAATGCGTTTATTTCAGATCAAATAGTAGTGCAAGCAGTGATTTACTCTGTGTTTCAAAAAAACACTGCATGTGTTTAACCTCAATGGAGGGCATTTTTCTGAACGATGATCACTCAGAATAGCGCTGTGTGTGTATTAGCCCTTAATCCCTTTCTGACATTAGACGTACTATCCCGTCGAGGTGAGGTGGGCCCATATGACCACTGACGGGATAGTACGTCATAGCCATTGGCCGCGCTCACGGGGGGAGCGCGGCCGGGTGTCAGCTTACTATCGCAGCTGACATCAAGCACTATGTGCCAGGAACGGTCACAGACCGCCCCCGGCACATTAACCCCCGGCACACTGCGATCAAACATGATCGCAGTGTTCCGACGGTATAGGGAAGCATCACGCAGGGAGGGGGCTACCTGCGGGCTTCCCTGAGACCCCCGGAGCAACGCGATGTGATCGCGTTACTGCGAGGGTCTGTTACCTCCTCCCTGCAGCAGGCCCGGATTCAAAATGGCCGCGGGGCTGCATCTGGGTCCTGCAGGGAGGGAGGTGGCTTACCAAGTGCCTGTTAAGAGCAAGCGCTGGTAAGTCTGCAGGAGTGCACGTCCGATCGCTGATCTGACACCGTGCATAGCAAAGTGTCAGATCAGCGATCTTACACTACAACTGATATAAATGAGGTATCGCTGTAATCGTACTGACTACGGAAAAATAAAACTGCTTTATCCATTTTACCAAACGTGGAACGGTTTGGGGTATCAGCGTACTCAGGACACATTGGACGACAACCTTTGGGGTCCAATTTCTCCTGTTACCCTTGGGAAAATACAAAACTGGGGGCTAAAAAATAATTTTTGTGGGGGGAAAAAAAATAATTTTTATTTTCACGGCTCTGCGTTATAAACTGTAGTGCAACACTTGGGGGTTCAAAGCTCTCATAACACATCTAGATGAGTTCCTTAGGGGGCCTACTTTCCAAGATGGTGTCACTTGTGGGGGGTTTCAATGTTTAGGCACATCAGTGGGTCTCTAAACGCAACATGGCGTCCCATCTCAATTCCTGTCAATTTTGTATTGAAAAGTCAAATTGCGGTCCTTCGCTTCCGAGCTCTGCCATGCGCCCAAACAGTGGTTTACCCCCACATATGGGGTATCAGCGTACTCAGGACAAATTGTACAACACCTTTTGGGGTCCATTTTCTCCTGTTACCCTTGGTAAAACAAAACAAATTGGAGGTGAAGTAAGTTTTTTTGTGAAAAAAAAGTTAAATGTTCATTTTTATTTAAACATTCCAAAAATTCCTGTGAAACACCTGAAGGGTTAATAAACTTCTTGAATGTGGGTTTGAGCACCTTGAGGGGTGCAGTTTTTAGAATGGTGTCACACTTGGGTATTTTGTCTCATATATACCACTCAAAATGACTTCAAATGAGATGTGGTCCCTAAAAAAAAAATTGTGTTGTAAAAATGAGAAATTGCTGGTCAACTTTAACCCTTATAACTCCCTAACAAAAAAAAATTTTGGTTCCAAAATTGTGCTGATGCAAACTAGACATGTGGGAAATGTTACTTATTAAGTATTTTGTGTGACATATCTCTGTGATTTAATTGCATAAAAATTAAAATTTGGAAAATTGCGAAATTTTCAAAATTTTTGCCAAATCTCCGTTTTTTCACAAATAAACACAGATAATATCAAAGAAATTTTACCACTATCATGAAGTACAATATGTCACGAGAAAATGTCAGAATTACCAGGATCCGTTGAAGCGTTCCTGTGTTATAACCTCATAAAGGGACAGTGGTCAGAATTGTAAAAATTGGCCCGGTCATTAACGTGCAAACCACCCTTGGGGGTAAAGGGGTTAATAAGAAAAGCATTAAACTATTAATATAAGTTTACTCAAACTTTAAACACACTCACCAATATTGTAGCACACAGACTCCCTTGATAGTTACATAGTTATTAAGGTTGAAGGAAGACTATATGTCCATCTAGTTCAACCCATAGCCTAACCTAACGTGCCCTAACATGTTGATCCAGAGGAAGGCAAAAAAAACCATGTGGCAAAGAGTAAGCACCACATTGGGGAAAAAAATTCCTTCCCGACTCCACATACGGCAATCAGACTAGTTCCCTGGATCAACGCCCTGTCAAGGAATCTAGTATATATACCCTGTAACATTATACTTTTCCAGAAAGGTATCCAGTCCCCACTTTAAATTTAAGTAATGAATCACTCATTACAACATCATACGGCAGAGCGTTCCATAGTCTCACTGCTCTTACAGTAAAGAATCCGCGTCTGTTCTTATGCTTAAACCTTTTTTCCTCCAGACGTAGAGGATGCCCCCTTGTCCCTGTCTCAGGTCTATGATTAAAAAGATCATCAGGAAGGTCTTTGTGCTGTCCCCTCATATATTTATACATTAAAATAAGATCACCCCTTAGGCCGGCTTCACACTTGCGAGTTTTACGGACGTAAGAGCGCAGAAACTACGTCCGTAAAACTCGCAAAAAATACGGCACAATTATTCTCTATGCCCCTGCTCCTATCTGCCGTATTTTACTGATCAGTATTATACGGCTTTCTACGGCCGTACAAAATCGCAGCATGCTGCGTTTGTCACCGTACTGCGCAAGAAATACGCCAATGAAAGTCTATGGAAGCGTGAAAAATACGGATTACACACGGACAAGCAGTGTGACTTGCGAGAAATACGCAGCGGTGTTAGAGAGAAAAGCCAGCAATTCAGTGCGGTGTACAGTAAAATCACACTGACAGCTTACAGTAGAATAGGTAGAATAAATGTGTACACATAGAATAGGTATATATATATATATGTCAGTGAGACACATATATGTATATATATTAATATTTATTCCAGCGCTATACAGCTTGAAAGCCGGTAATTCAATTACCGGCTTTTTCTTTCTCCTTCCTAAAACCCGACATGATTTGAGACATGGTTTACATACAGTAAACCATGTCTTCTCTCCATTTTTTTTGCAGATTCCACACTACTAATGTCAGTAGAGTGTATCTGCAAAATTTGGCCGTTCTAGCTCTTAAAATAAAGGGTTAAATGGCGGAAAAAATTGGCGTGGGCTCCCGCGCAATTTTCTCCGCCAGAGTAGTAAAGCTCCCAGGCTTTCTAGGAAAGTTCCCACGATCTATGAACATCCAGCAGGGGGCGCCTCACCGCAAATGAAGCTAAATATAGCTCATTGATCTATATTTAGACTCATTCTCCGGGGTTTTGCAGCGAGGAGCAGCCTGCATTAGCAAAGCTCCTTGCTGCAAAATGTTTTAACCCCTTCAGAAGGATTTACATCGTTGGACGTTACAGATCTGCGGAGGGTAAGTATATTGTTGGTTTATTATGTTTTTTCTTTCACAGAACGAGGGTCTTCAGTGACTGGATTGGGCGTAGAATAAAATACTGCAACAACCATTGTTTTTATTTCATTAAAATATTTTAAATAATGTGTTTGTGTTTTATTTAACCCTTTACTACAATTGGATTAATAATGGATAGGTGTCATAATTGACGCCTCTCCATTATTAATTAGGCTTAATGTCACCTTACAATAGCAAGGTGGCATTAACCCTTCATTACCCCATATCCCACCGCTACACGGGAATGGGAAGAGAGTGGCCAAGTGCCAGAATAGGCGCATCTTCCAGATGTGCCTTTTCTGGGGTGGCTGGGGGCAGATATTTTTAGCCGGGGGGGGGGGGGGGGGGGGGGGGGCCCAATAACCATGGACCCTCTCCAGGCTATTAATATCTGCCCTCAGTCACTGGCTTTACTACTCTGGCGGAGAAAATTGCGCGGGAGCCCACGCCAATTTTTTCCGCCATTTAACCCTTTATTTTAAGAGCTAGAACGGCCAAATTTTGCAGATACACACTACTGACAGTAGTGTGGAATCTGCAAAAAAAATGGAGAGAAGACATGGTTTACTGTATGTAAACCATGTCTCAAATCATGTCGGGTTTTAGGAAGGAGAAAGAAAAAGCCGGTAATTGAATTACCGGCTTTCAAGCTGTATAGCGCTGGAATAAATAATAATATATATACATATATGTGTCTAATGACATTATATATATATATATATATATATATATATATATATATATCAGTATATATATATATTTTTTTTTCTTTTTGGGACACATGGATCATTTCTATAGCGGTATGTTGGTTTTGCAAGCCTGCGAGAAAACCACGCAATACGGATGCCATACGGATTACATACGGAGGATGCCATGCGCAAAAAACGCTGACACACCCTGCCTACGGAGGAGCTACGGACCACTATTTTCGGGACATTTCAGCGTATTACGGCCGTAATATACGGACCGTATTTTCATACGCTGAGTGTGAAGCCGGCCTTAGGGTACCGTCACACTATAACATTTCGATCGCTACGACGGTACGATTCGTGACGTTCCAGCGATATCGTTACGATATCGCTGTGTCTGACACGCAGCCGCGATCAGGGATCCTGCTGAGAATCGTACGTCGTAGCAGATCGTTTAGAACTTTCTTTCATCGCTGGATCTCCCGCTGTCATCGCTAGATCGGTGTGTGTGACACCGATCTAGCGATCTAGCGATGCGATCCAGCGATGCGTTCGCTTGTAACCAGGGTAAACATCAGGTAACTAAGCGCAGGGCCGCGCTTAGTTACCCGATGTTTACCCTGGTTACAAGCGTTAAACTAAAAAAAAACAAACAGCACATACTTACATTCTGGTGTCCGTCAGGTCCCTTGCAGTCTGCTTCCAGCACTGTGACTGCCGGCCGTAAAGTGAAAGCAGAGCACAGCGGCTGTGCTTTCACTTTCACTTTACGGCCGGCAGTCACAGTGCGGGAAGCAGAGACTGCAAGGGACCTGACGGACACCAGAATGTAAGTATGTGCTGTTTGTTTTTTTTTAGTTTAACGCTTGTAACCAGGGTAAACATCGGGTAACTAAGCGCGGTCCTGCGCTTAGTTACCCGATGTTTACCCTGGTTACCCAGGGACCTCGGCATCTTGGTTGCTGGAGTGCTGTCTGTGTGACAGCTCCCCAGCGACCACACTACGATTTACCTACGATCACGGCCAGGTCATATCGCTGGTCGTGATCGTAGGTAAATCGTATAGTGTGACGGTACCCTTAGTCTTCGTTTTTCCAAACTAAATAGCCCCAAGTGTAATAACTTGATGCCTGTGTAGAGACTATTGTTTGTTCAAGAGTGAACATGTCAGGACATGAAAGCTCTGTCTTACTTCCTGACTCGGCGGTGGGCAGATACTCAACATGACTGACAGAGCTGCTGGCCGGTCATTTGCTCTGCATTCAGTGTCTACCCCTGTTCATTCTCAGGTTGCGCCCTAACAAAGCTTTATCCTCTGTCCTCTCCTGCTTCTAAGCTGTAACATAATACAAAATACAGTAATATCTAAAAATCATGGATTATTTGGTAAATATAGACCCCACACTTCTAGACCACAGGTTGAACAGATCTGAATTCCAGATTTTTGAATTGACACTGTATAGTTTAATTTTTTTTAAATATGATCCCATCATAATCCCAACTTGAATTTTGGTACAGATGTGGCTAGGAGCATAGCAGGTACATGTGCAGTTTTTGAAATTTCTAAATTAAACTTTTTTTCAGAAATGCGTTTTAAACTTTTGCATTCGCATGGGTAAAATATTAACAAAGATACTCTTGTGACATATCTGGTCAAAGCCTGTACAGTTCTGGGTACACTGGAGTTTATTTTGTTTGTCTATCTTTTTTCTAGTTATGAGGAGAAATGCAGGCAACACTGAAATTCGCCCTTTTTCTGAACTTTGAAAATCAGTAAAAAATTTAAAAAAAAAAAAAATCTAGAATTTTTTTCCCTTCACATTTTGCATTCTCTGACACACTATTACCAAATAACAAAATCTCAAAAGAATTAAAAATATAGAGGTAAAAATCATTGGTTCACTTGACATGGAGACCCCTGTGGTTGTCATTGCGGCATTGCTATGAGCGCCACCCAGCAGTCGGCGCTCAGAGAAAGTGAGCATTTCTACTACACACAGGCGATCAGACACCTGCAGCTTCTAGTCTCCCATGGAGACTATTACAAAAAAATTAAAAATACACATTTGGTATCGTAGTGTTCAGACTCGCCCAATCTATCAAGCTGTAAAAAGAATTACTCTGAGCAGTAAACGGCTTAGCAAAAAAAGTCAAACCACCAGAATTACGTTTTTTTTTTTTTGGTCACCACAACATTGCATTAAAATGCAATAGCGGGTGATCAAAACTGTATCCACACCAAAATGGTATCATTTAAAAACATTAGCTCGGCATGCAAAAAGTACTCAACCAGCCCCTGATCAGAAAAAATGGAGACGCTTCGGGTCTTGGAAAGTAACACAATTTTTATTTTAGGATTTTTTTTTTCACCATTTAAATAAAAAATAACCGATACATATTTGGTGTCTGCAAACTCGTAATATCCTTAAAGGGGGAACCCTTAATTACAGGTCAATTTTAGCGTTTGGTGAACATGGTAAAAACTAAATCCAAAAAACGGTTGTGGAATTGCATTTTTTTGCAATTTCATCACCACACTTGGAATTTTTTTTCTCGTTTTCGAGCCCACTGGATAATAAATCCCAGAAACACAAGTTATATGTAGTGTTTTCTCGCAAAACGTCATATCAATGTGCATGGCGCCTACAGATTGGGCTGCATTTTCATGGTGATGGGTTCCCTTTAAGTATGGTATGTGAAAAATATGGTTACAATTATTTGCTTTGATTTCCTTCTCAGTGCATGAATGCAAAGTATATTTTTGAGACTTGTGTAAATACACTGTAAATACCTCAATGGAAACATATATTATGCATGTGTATTATATTTTTTATGATTACATCTTACATCTTGAATGTTTCTTAAACCCCAGCTGCTTGGCTCTGAATGAAACATGTTTGTGTTGATGCTTTGCAGCTGCTATTGATGGAATCCATTTGTTGGGGATATCTGTGTAATCGAAATGTAAATCATTGTGTATTATCATTGTGAAACTATTCTTGCTTATTCATGCTAAATGATATCCCACATACAGACAATTCCCAGCTGCACAATGAAACCCCTTGTCAGTGGAAAAAAATAGATTATTTTTCTGCAGAATGTTTTCTTCTGTTGAATTTGAAACCCTACCTTCTGAATTTCTACAAAATGCTAACTGGCTTTAAGGGTACGTCCAAACGTAGAAACAGGGTTAGCAAGATGAGCGGATGTGTTGCATTGTATGTTAGGAAATCGTATATCTCCGCAGAGATCTGAGCTTCAGAGAATGGTAGCTCTCCAGAAACTCTTTGAGTAAAGGTACCTTCACACTGAACAACATTACAACGATAACGATAGCGATCCGTGACGTTGCAGCGTCCTGGATAGCGATCTCGTTGTGTTTGACACGCAGCAGCGATCTGGATCCTGCTGTGACATCGCTGGTCGGAGCTGAAAGTCCAGAACTTTATTTCGTCGCTGGATCACCCGCTGACATCGCTGAATCGGCGTGTGTGACGCCGATCCAGCGATGTGTTCACTGGTAACCAGGGTAAACATCGGGTTACTATGCGCAGGGCCGTGCTTAGTAACCCGATGTTTACCCTGGTTACCATTGTAAATGTTAAAAAAAAAACACTACATATTTACATTCCGGTGTCTGGTCACGTCCCTCGCCGTCAGCTTCCCGCACTGACTGTGAGCGCTGGCCGTAAAGCACAGCGGTGACGTCACCGCTGTGCTCTGCCTTACGGCCGGCCGGCGCTCAGTCAGTGCAGGAAGCTGAAGGCGAGGGACGTGACAGACACCGGAATGTAAGTATGTAGTGTTTTTTTTTTTTTTTACATTTACAATGGTAACCAGGGTAAACATTGGGTTACTAAGCGCGGCCCTGCGCTTAGTAACCCGATGTTTACCCTTGTTACCCGGGGACTTCGGCATCATTGGTCGCAGGAGAGCTGTCTGTGTGACAGCTCTCCAGCGACCACACAAGGACTTTCCAACGATCACGGCCAGGTCGTATCGCTGGTCGTGATCGTTGGAAAGTTGCTGAGTGTGACGGTACCTTTAGAATACAAGGAGAAAGAAGATCAGAAAGGACACTATTGTAGGTGTTTACTATAGGCCACCCAGACATACTGAAGTTGTGGATGAACTTTTTTTTTATCACATGTCTCTGTTCTCCAAAAAAGTATGGCATACTGATCATGGGAGTTTTTTTAACTATCCAAGTATTTGTTGGGAATCTCTCTCAGGCAAAGGGGTCTATAAAATTCTTATTTTTCAAAAACCTGACCTGCACATCCAAACATAGACTCAGTGTGAACAGGTGCTGAACCTAGAGTCGCCAACTCGTATATAGTTAAGTAAATAAGGCAGCACACTGCAGCGCTAAAACATGCAAACTTGAAAACACGAAATTTGAACTGCATTACTGCACTAGAAATATGAAAAATGAGAGCTTTTAGTGCATAAATGTGTACCTGGTAGCCACTTTACGGCATCTCTCTTATACCAGGTCCTACGCTTGCCTTACCTCGCTGAGAATAAACGTCTCCATCTGAATGGGTACATGTGAAACCTCTTCTTAGACTAAAATTCTCTCTCTCTGTGGAGGGGTACTGGACCTGCTGTAATTAAAACACCTGTAGGCTAGGAGGCGGAGTGCACGATCAGAAGGCTAGAGAATACATTTAAAAAATCTGACCGGCACATCCAAACATAGACTGTGTGAACAGGTGCTGAACCTAGAGTCGCCAGGCTACCAGGTACACATAAAATTGGCCATTTTTATGCGCTAAAAGCTCTCATTTTTCATATTTCTAGTGCAGTAATGCAGTTCAAAGTTCGTGTTTTTAAGTTTGCATGTTTTAGCGCTGCAGTGTGCTGCCTTATAAAATTCTTATTGTCTCTTGCTGATAACTTTCATCTTTCAACGGGTAGAAGGGAGAACAAGAGGATCTGCAATCTTGGACCTAATTCTTACCAGCAGGAGGAAATGGTTGAGGAAGTAAGGGTACCGTCTCACAGTGGCACTTTTGTCGCTACGACGGTACAATCCGTGACGTTCCAGCGATATCCATACGCTATCGCTGTGTCTGACACGCAGCAGCGATCAGGGACCCTGCTGAGAATCGTACGTCGTAGCAGATCGTTTGGAACTTTTTTTCGTCGCTGGATCTCCCGCTGTCATCGCTGGATCGGTGTGTGTGACACCGATCCAGCGATGCGTTCGCTTGTAACCAGGGTAAACATCGGGTTACTAAGCGCAGGGCCGCGCTTAGTAACCCGATGTTTATCCTGGTTACCATCGTAAATGTAAAAAAAACCAAACAGTACATACTTACATTCCGGTGTCCGTCAGGTCCCTTGCCGTCTGCTTCCCGCACTGACTGAGCGCCGGCCGTAAAGTGAAAGCAGAGCACAGCGGTGACCGCTGTGCTCTGCTTTCACTTTACGGCTGGCAGTCAGTGCGGGAAGCAGACGGCAAGGGACCTGACGGACACCGGAATGTAAGTATGTACTGTTTTTTTTTTTTTTACGCTGGTAACCAGGGTAAACATCTGGTTACTAAGCGCGGCCCTTCGCTTAGTAACCCGATGTTTACCCTGGTTACCCGGGGACCTCGGCATCGCTGGTCGCTGGAGAGAGCTGTCTGTGTGACAGCTCTCCAGCGACCACACAACGACTTACCAACGATCACGGCCAGGTCGTATCGCTGGTCGTGATCGTTGGTAAATCGTATAGTGTAACGGTACCCTAATGGTGGCTGGGAATTAATTTAGGAAGCAGCAATCATGTTACCCTCAGATTTTGGATTACAAGAGGACAAAGACCTGCTAGGACTCAGACAGCGAATGAATGGCAAGCTTTAGAAGAGCTAAAACCAGTAATTTAATGAGACTTGCAAGGGAGAACAAATGCATTACAAAATATTTTTTTTTGGGGGGAGGAATGTCAAAATCAAAAGAAAAATCAAAGAAGCTTTAGGATTTTTACAGCATGAAAAGGGTATAGAGTGGTCAAAAATTAGGTTGAGAAAGCTGAACTAATTCCTAGTTTGCATCTATGTTCTCAAAGAAAGCAAATGTAACATCAACTGATCTTCACTGTACGATTTGAAGGAATAAGAGACCACACCATCTACAAGAGATGGTGAGGAAACACTTAGCTAATTTAAATGAATTTAAAACCCCTGGTCCAGATGAATGACATCCTAGGATACTAAGGGATAACGTTTCTCCTTGTGGAGAGTGACATATTAAGCATGCCGACTTGAGGAGACTTTTAAGCCTCAATGCTGTTCCATTAAATACGCAGATTCTCCCCAGAGAGTAAGAGGACTAGAACTCTTGTGCCATCTATAGGAAGTAGGAATCCTAAAAGTCAATGTTGACCCTATAGTTCTAGTCCTCTTCCTCTCTGAAGAGATATCCTAGGGTACTGAAAGAGTTAGCAGAGCCACTATCCAGAATATTTGAAAAATCCTGGAGAACCGAAGTCCCAGAAGATTGGAAAAGGGAATTGTTGTCCCTATCTTCAAAAAGGAAACATGGAGTCAGGAAATTATTTGCCAGTGAGCCCTACTTCTATACCAGGAAAGATCTTTGAACAAATTATTAAACAGCATGTATGTAAGTACTTGGATAAAAATACAGTAATTAACCCCTTTCCGACATCGGGTGTAATAGTATGCCAATGTTGGACTACCCATTTGGTGCAGGCTCCGGCGCTGCACCGCAACTTTCCGGGTACATTACAGCTGATCTGTACAGCTGACGTGTGCCCACAACAGCCGCTGGTGCAATCGCAATTCACCCTCTGCTGTTACCCGTTAAATCTCTTGACAGCGGCATTTAACTCGTGCTTCCAGCAAGCGCGGCAGAAATCCTGTACATTGGTGACCACGTCACATGATTGCGGGTCATTGATCGGTTGGCATGACAACCAGAGGTCTCCAGAAGTCCTCTATGGCTGTTAAAGCCAAATTGCTATGAGTGCCGCTCGGTGCTCATAGCAAGCGAGCATTTTTGCTACATACAGGTGATCTGATCATCGCCTGTATGTAGCAGAGGTGACCGGACAAGTGCAACTTCTAGTCTAGTTGAAGCATGCAAAAAGTTAAAAAAAATCTTTTAAAAAATATTTCTAGTTAACATACTTTAATTCTGCTCATAAGTAAGTGATAAAATGCATATTAACCCCTTAACCCCCAGAGCTTTTTTCGTGTTTGTTTTCCGCTCCCCTTCTTTCCAGAGCCATATATATATATTTTTTTTCCTGTCAATATGGCCATGTTAGGGCTTATTTTTTGCGGGACAAGTTGTACTTTTGAACGATATCATTGGTTTTACCAGGTCGTGTAACAGAAAACGGGAAAAAAATTCCAAGTGCAATGAAATTGCAAAAAAAAGTGCTATCTCACACTTGATTTTTGTTTGGCTTTTTTGCAAGGTTCACTAAATGCTAAAACTGACCAGCCATTATGATTCTCCAGGTCTTTACAAGTTCATAGACACCAAACATGTCTAGGTTCTCTTTTATCTAAGTGGTAAATTTTTTTTCCAAGGTTTGCTAAAAAAAAAGATTTGCACAATTTTCCGAGACCATTGCGTCTCCATATTTTGTGATCTGGGGTCGGGTGAGGGCTTATTTTTTGCGTGCTGAGCTGACGTTTTTAATGATATCATTTCGGTGTAGATACGTTCTTTTCATTGCCCATTATTGCATTTTAATGCAATGACGCGGTGACCAAAAAAAACCTAACTGATGTTTTGTTTTGTTTTTTTTTCGCAATGCTGTTTAGCCATCAGGTTAATCCTTTTTTTTTTTTTTTTTTTTTTTTAATGATCGGGCGATTCTGAATGCGGCAATACCAAATGTGTATTTTTTTAAATTTTGTTTTGATTGGGGCGAAAGGGGGGTGATTTGAACTTTCTTAATATATATTTTTTACCACTTTTTTTTTTAAATTTTGGCATGCTTCAGTAGCCTCCATGGGAGGCTAGAAGCATCCACTAGTCAATCGCCTCTGCTACATAGGGGTGATGCACATATCACCTTTATGTAGCTGAATTACAGCATTTCTATGAGCACTGACCATATGGTGACGCTCATAGCAATCCGTCATCAACAACCATAGAGGTCTTCAGGACCTCACTGCCGGAGCCCACCTCAAAACAGGGGATACTGCCAGCTGACTTACGGTACTATTCCGTCAGCTGGCAGAAAGAGGTTAAAAAATAATAATGAATAGAATTAAGTTTAGTCTATTGGTTCGGCTCTCCAGAAAAGTGATTCTCTCATGTGGCCCTTGAGAAAATGAATTGCCCACCTCTTTTGTAGACCCCTGTTTTTTTGGTCTAGCATTAAACTGCACTAGTCTGGACCCTGGAGGCTGTATCTGCATGAGGCGTAGTGTGTACTGTCAGAGGAATTCTTTAAGCATAGTTGTTCATTTAGATGTGCATGAAAATCTTTTAAGCTGCAGCTAGTTTCAGTATCATGTGTTGTCTTATGACAAGTCATTACAGTTGTGCTGCTTCCAAGCAAAGTCTAAACTGTTCTCTGGAATTGAACTTTAGTCATGCGGTGCAAAATGCTTTCTGCGGCAGCTGCCATTCAGAGCTTGGCTAGCCTTGAGGTGCTGTAAATCTACAATGGAAAATATTGGAATATTTTGGCTTCACAGGGAGGGTATAGTCACACTGCATTATTTTATATGAAGAAAATGTATGGCAGCTAACTCTGTAGGTCAGGGTAAACTCTTGGTTTACTATTGCTTCTGACCTCCTTCATGTAAATAAAAAATGCAGTTTTTGTACTGATCGTTCCAGATGAATTACCATATATATGATATAAAAGATGATATAAATGATATAAAACTATGTAAAGCAGTTAATACAAGAGAAGATAGTATTCTGCTACAGATGGATCTGGATAAGTTGGAAACTTGGGCTGAAAGGTGGCAGATGAGGTTTAACAATGATAAATGTAAGGTTATACACATGGGAAGAAGGAATCAATATCACCATTACACACTGAACGGGAAACCACTGGGTAAATCTGACAGGGAGAAGGACTTGGGGATCCTAGTTAATGATAAACTTACCTGGAGCAGCCAGTGCCAGGCAGCAGCTGCCAAGGCAAACAGGATCATGGGGTGCATTAAAAGAGGTCTGGATACACATGATGAGAGCATTATACTGCCTCTGTACAAATCCCTAGTTAGACCGCACATGGAGTACTGTGTCCAGTTTTGGGCACCGATGCTCAGGAAGGATATAATGGAACTAGAGAGAGTACAAAGGAGGGCAACAAAATTAATAAAGGTGATGGGAGAATTACAATACCCAGATTAGCGAAATTAGGATTATTTAGTCTAGAAAAAAGACGACTGAGGGGCGATCTAATAACCATGTATAAGTATATAAGGGGACAATACAAATATCTCGCTGAGGATCTGTTTATACCAAGGAAGGTGACGGGCACAAGGGGGCATTCTTTGCGTCTGGAGGAGAGAAGGTTTTTCCACCAACATAGAAGAGGATTCTTTACTGTTAGGGCAGTGAGAATCTGGAATTGCTTGCCTGAGGAGGTGGTGATGGCGAACTCAGTCAAGGGGTTCAAGAGAGGCCTGGATGTCTTCCTGGAGCAGAACAATATTGTATCATACAATTATTAGGTTCTGTAGAAGGACGTAGATCTGGGGATTTATTATGATGGAATATAGACTGAACTGGATGGACAAATGTCTTTTTTCGGCCTTACTATGTTACTATGTTAGATGTATTATTCTAACCACTTGTACCACATCTAACCAGTATAAATAATTTATCAGCAGTTTCCCTTTCTGAATTCTCCTTTTTTCAAATAGCATTTTTTGTTTTTTAACATTGGTACTACAAAAGGTAATGGACATTACTTGGATTGATGTTCTCCCACGACTCCGGAGCACTGCATGCTATCCACAATCACACATGTCTTTTGCAGCTTCTATTCAAATTGTACCTCTCATTCATAGTAAATATGTACCATATTTTTCGGATTGTAAGATGCACTTTGTCCCCCCAAAGTTTAGGGGAAAATGGGTCTGTCTTATAATGCGGATATACCTTATTGGTGTGCCTCTGCGGGTGTCCCAGTGGCGGTGCTTTGCTGTGTCCCCGGTGCTGCTGGAGGCTCTGCCGACATTTTGTTAAAGGCCAGAGCACCCGGCCGTCCTTCTATGGCTTCCTGTGCGGCGGTGGACTCGGGGAATATGGCCACCGGGAGACTGCGCATGTGCAGATGGAGATCTCCCGGCGGTCATATTCCCGGAGCCAATCGCCGTACAGAAAACCATGGAAGGACTGCCAGGGGCTCTGGCCTTTCACAAAATGTCATCAGAGTCCTCTGCAGCATCGGGACACCTGCAGCGGCGTGCCGCACATTGGAACACCCCCTCATCCCAGCCTTCGGCAACGCTCCACTCTTGCCTCCTCCAGCAGTGACTCTGGGACCTCCCTTCACCGCAGCCACAACCCCCAGTAAGCAATAAGACGCATGGATTATAAGAAGCACCACCATTTTATTAACCCCTTAATCCCATTGGACGTACTATCCCGTCAAGGTGACCTGGGACTTAATTCCCAGTGACTGGATAGTACGTCCAGCGTGATCAGCTGCGCTCATGGGGGAAGGGGGGGGGGGGCCTGGGGAGCGAGGCCGGGTGTCAGCTGACTATCACAGCTGACATCCGGCACTATGTGCCAGGAACGGTCACGGACCGCCCCCGGCACATTAACCCCCAGCACACTGTGATCAAACATGATCGCAGTGTTTCGGCGGTGTAGGGAAGCATAGTGCAGGGAGGGGGCTCCCTGTGGGCTTCCCTGAGAACCTCGGAGCAACGCAATGTGATCGCATTGCTCCGAGGGTCTCCTACCTTTTTCTCCCTGCAGGCCCTAGACCCAAAATGGCAGCGGGGCTGCATCCAGGTCCTGCAGGGAGGTGGCTTACCAAGCACCTGCTCAGAGCAGGCGCTGGTAAGCCTGCAGCACTGCCTGTCAGATCGCTGATCTTACACAGTGCTCTGCAAAGTGTGAGAACAATGATCTGAACTTATAACATGAACAATAAAAAAGTTATAGTCCTCAGAATAAAGCGATGCAAAAATAGTTATTTTTTCTATAAGTTTTTATCGTATAAAAGCGCCAAAACATTAAAAAAATGATATAAATGAGGTATCGCTGTAATCGTACTGACCCAAAGAATAAAACTGCTCTATCCATTTCACCAAACGTGGTGAAAAATTCATGAATAGCTGGTTTTTGATCTTACTGCCTCACAAAAATCAGAATAAAAAGCGATCAAAAAATGTCACGTGCCCGAAAATGTTACCAATAAAAACGTCATCTCGTCCCGCAAAAAACATGACCTCACATGACTCTGTGGACCAAAATATGGAAAAATTAAAGCTCTCAAAATGTGGTAACGCAAAAAAATATTTTTTGCAATAAAAAGAGTCTCTTAAGGTACCGTCACACTGAACGATATCGCTAGCGATCCATGACGTTGCAGCGTCCTGGCTAGCGATATCGTTGAGTTTGACAGGCAGCAGCGATCAGGATCCTGCTGTGCCATCGTTGGTCGGAGCAGAAAGTCCAGAACTTTATTTCGTCGCTGGACTCCCGCAGACATCGCTGAATCGGCGTGTGTGACGCCGATTCAGCGATGTGTTCACTGGTAACCAGGGTAAACGTCGGGTTACTAAGCGCAGGGCCGCGCTTAGTAACCCGATGTTTACCCTGGTTACCAGCGTAAACGTAAAAAAAACAAACTACATACTTGCATTCCGGTGTCTGTCCCCCCTGCGCTGTGCTTCTCTGCACTGTGAGCGCCGGCCGGCCGGAAAGCAGTGACGTCACCGCTGTGCTTTCCGGCTGGTGCTCACAGTCAGTGCAGAGAAGCACAGCGCCGGGGGACAGACACCGGAATGTACGTATGTAGTGTTTTGGTTTTTTTTTTACATTTACGCTGGTAACCAGGGTAAACATCGGGTTACTAAGCGCGGCCCTGCGCTCAGTAACCCGATGTTTACCCTGGTTACCAGGGGACTTCGCACCGTTGGTCGCTGGAGAGCTGTCTGTGTGACAGCTCTCTTAGTCTGTGACAGCTGCCAGTCATAAAAATCCGCTAAAAAACCCGCTATAAAAGTAAATCAAACCCCCCTTCATCACCCCCTTAGTTAGGGAAAAATAAAAAAAATTAAAAAAATTTATTTATTTCCATTTTCCTGCTAGGATTAGGGTTGGATTACTTTTACGGTTAGGGTTAGGGGGGTGGGTCAGGGTTAGGGTGTGGTTAGGGTTATGGTTGGGATTAGGGTTAGGGGTGTTTGGATTAGGGTTTCAGTTAGAATTGGGGGTTTCCACTGTTTAGGTCCATCAGGGGCTCTCCAAACGCAACATGGCGTCCGATCTCAATTCCAGCCAATTCTGCGTTGAAAAAGTAAAACAGTGCTCCTTCCCTTCCGAGCTCTCCCTTGCGCCCAAACAGGGGTTTACCCCAACATATGTGGTATCAGCGTACTCAGGACAAATTGGACAACAACTTCTGGGGTCCAATTTCTCTTGTTAACCTTGGGAAAATAAAAATTTGGGGGGCTAAAAAACCATTTTTGTAGGAAAAAATATTTTTTTATTTTCACGGCTCTGCGTTATAAACTGTAGTGAAATACTTGGGGGTTCAAAGTTCTCACAACACATCTAGATAAGTTCCTTGGGGGTCTAGTTTCCAATATGGGGTCACTTGTGTGGGGATTATACTGTTTATGTATATCAGGGGCTCTGCAAGCGCAATGTGATGCCTGCAGACCAATCCATCTAAGTCTGCATTCCAAATGGCGCTCCTTCCCTTCCGAGCTCTGCCATGCGCCCAAATGGTGGTTCCCACCCCACCCCACCCCACCCCCACATATGGGGTATCAGCGTACTCAGGACAAATTGGACAACAACTTTTGGGGACCAATTTCTCCTGTTACCCTTGGGAAAATACAAAACTGGGGGCTAAAAAATAATTTTTGTGGAATGAAAAAAATAATTTTTATTTTCACGGCTCTGCGTCATAAACTGTAGTGAAACACTTGGGGGTTCAAAGCTCTCACAACACATCTAGATAAGATCCTTAGGGGTATATATAACTAATCCCACACAAATACTGGTGGCAAGAAAGAAGAGATCCCATTATAAAAACCAATGTTTATTAATATAATTTAAAATAGTAAACAATAAAAAAGCAAAATAACCGTAGGGGACACCAAAAGACAAGGAATAACACAAGTGGTCCGTTTTCAATAAACACTCAGATTATGCCAGTAGATATTACACTTCAGAATACTAGAGTAGAGATATTCATGCAGTGGTAGAATACGTACAATATAAATACCGCTTCCAGATCCCCACCTATCCACCATAAGACAACCTCACAATCACTAGCACAGTGGCTTTGTTATGGAGTATCCTGATAGAAAATCCTGAGCTGACCGCACTGAAGCAACTAAACTGACCAAAAAGTATCCATAGCTGCAAAGAGAAGTGGTATTACCTTGTGTAAATGGCATCCCCTCACCCCGACGCGCGTTTCACCTCCTGCTTCTTCCGGGGGCGTGACGCTAGTGATAGTGATTGTGAGGTTGTCTTATGGTGGATAGGTGGGGATCCACTGCGTGAATATCTCTATTACTATTTTAAATTATATTAATAAACATTGTTTTTTATAATGGGATCTCTTCTTTCTTCCCACCAGTATTTGTGTGGGATTAGTTATATATAGTATTATGAAGTGCCCTATCTAACGGTGTCTCAGATATATGTGGAGCTAAGATCCTTAGGGGGTCTACTTACCAAAATGGTGTCTCTTGTGGGGGGTTTCAGTGTTTAGGCACATCAGTGGCTCTCAAAGCATAGCGTCCCATCTCAATTCCAGCCAATTTTGCATTGAAAAGTCAAATGGCGCTCCTTCCCTTCTGAGCTCTGCCATGCGCCCAAACAGTGGTTTACCCCCACATATGGGGTATCGGGGTACTCAGGACAAATTGTATAACAACTTTTGGGGTCCATTTTCTCCTGTTACCATTGGTAAAATAAAACAAATTGGAGGTGAAGTAAATTTTTTGTGGAAAAAAAAAATGTTCATTTTTTTTAAAAAAAAAACCTTCCAAAAATTCCTGTGAAGCACCAGAAGGGTTAATAAACTTCTTGAATGTGGTTTTGAACACCTTGAGGGGTGCAGTTTTTAGAATGGTGTCACACTTGGTTATTTTCTATCATGTAGACCCCTCAAAATGACTTCAAATGTAATGTGGTCCCTAAAAAAAAAATGGTGTAAAAATGAGAAATTGCTGGTCAACTTTTAACCCTATAACTCCCGGAAAAAAACAAAAAATTTGTTTCCAAAATTGTGCTGATGCAAAGTAGACATGTGGGAAATGTTACTTAAGTATTTTGTGTGACATATCTCTGTGACTTAAGGGCATAAAAATTAAAAGTTGGAAAATTGTGAAATTTTCAAAATTTTCCGCCAAAATTACGTTTTTTTTTTTTTGAACAAATAAACACAGGTAATATCAAATAAATCTTACCACTATCAAGAAGTACAAAGCAAGCAATGTCAGAATCACCGGGATCTGTTGAAGCGTTCCAGAGTTATAACCTCATATAGGGACAGTGGTCAGAATTGTAAAAATTGGTCCAATCCATAATGTGCAAACCACCCTCGGGGCTTAAGGGGTTAAAAAAAAACACCATTTTTTCCCCCCCCCTATTTTTTTTTTTTTTTTTTTCCATGAAAATTTGGGGTGTCTCTTATAATCCGAAAAATACGGTACATACACCGTTTTCAGCATAAATACACTCCAACCGATTTGTCAGAAAACCTTGTTTCCTTTCAGAATCAACATTTTCTATGGTATGCCGCCATACTACAAAATACTCCCACAACTGTGGACCATTGATTGCAAACAACATTTGTTATTTTGCATACCCAAAAAAGTAATTTTCCTAAAAAATTAATTTGAGACCATGTTGCAAAAGTGAGTGCATCTCAATGAAAAACATGGGGGTGACGCTGAAGATAAAAATTCAAAATTGTAATGAACAAAAATTGAAATGCGGGAAAGTCTAACCATTAGTTGAATAGGAGTGCAGCACATAGTTGGCCATAATCGCTATGTCGCTTACCCCATGTGCAGGGCATTGCTGTTGCTTAGGTATCCATGGTTATAACTACTCACATAGTGACAGTTAGTTACAGCTTTTAGTGATCGTAACCATGGATACCTGAGCTGCAATTCCTTGCCTTTGTAAGCGACATAGCAAATCTGAAGAATTTTCCTAAATTCCTAATTGGATGTATTTGCTAATATTATTACGCCTACTACATACCGGGATAGAATCTAAGAGATGGGAATACCACTTTAGGTCCATTGAGTTCAACCTATAGCCTAAAATATTGATCCAGAGGAAGGCAAAAACCACATTGGGGCAGACATTAAAGGCTCCATATTAGTTGGGGTACATTCCCAAAAAACATGTAAGAGTGTGTGCATTTGGTGTTTGTGATGTTTTATAGTATATTAGAAATAAAGCTGTTAAAAATAATCTCTAAGTAAAACTGTTCATATGATGTTTTTTTTACAAACCAGTTTTTTTTTTCTTCACAGCTTGAGACCTGTCTTCTACACGAGCTAACTGCTCAGAAGTATTTCCATTACTATACTTAAGGTAAAAATGTTAATTCTAAATTCTTTGAATTCAGCTCTGATAGCAGATGATAGTTACTGGATTGTGCAATATTGCTTTGGCTGTAAGGGTACCGTCACACAGTGGCACTTTGATCGCTAGGACGGCACGATCCGTGACGTTCCAGCGATATCCTAAGATCTCGCTGTGTCTGACACGCTCCTGCGATCAGGGACCCCGCTGAGAATCGTACGTCGTAGCAGATAGTTTGAAACTTTATTTCGTCACTGGATCTCCCGCTGACATCGCTGAATCGGCGTGTGTGACGCCGATTCAGCGATGTCTTCACTGGTAACCAGGGTAAACATCGGGTTACTAAGCGCAGGGCCGATATATTTTGACATGCAGTGTTTCTTCTCGTTCTAAAAATTATTTAGAATAAAGAATTTTCGATTTTATACATTTTCCTGAGCTGGATTCTTTTCCTACTTTCACCGTTCCCAGAGAGCTTTGGCAGAAGCCCTTTCCGTGCTCGGATTGATTAAAACTCATGGAGATCATTCAAGAAGGGTGAGCTGAAATTTTGTGTGCTTAAAGGGACACTGTCACCTGAATTTGGAGGGAACAATCTTCAGCCATGGAGGCGAGGTTTTGGGGTTTTTGATTCACCCTTTCCTTACCTGCTGGCTGCATGCTGGCTGCAATATTGGATTGAAGTTCATTCTCTGTCCTCCGTAGTACACACCTGCACAGTGCAATCTTGCCTTGCGCAGGCGTGTACTATGGAGGACAGAGAATGAACTTCAATCCGATATTGCAGCCAACATGCAGCCAGCGGGAAAGGAAAGGGTGAATCAAACACCCAAAAACCCCGCCTCCATGGCTGAAGATTGTTCCCTCCAAATTCAGGTGACAGTGTCCCTTTAACCTGATATTTACTCTGGTTACCAGTGTAAATGTAAAAAAAAAAAAAAAAAACACTACATACTTACATTCCCGGTGTCTGGTCATGTCCCTCGCCTTCAGCTTCCCGCACTGACTGGTGAGCGCCGGCCAGCCGTAAAGTACAGCGGTGACGTCACCGCTCTGCTTTCCGGCTGTCCGGTGCTCACTGTCAGTGCAGAGAAGCACAGCGCTGAGGGACGCGACAGGAATGTAAGTATGTAGTGTTTTTTTTTTTTTTTTTTTTTACGTTTATGCTGGTAACCAGGGTAAACATCGGGTTACTAAGCGCGGCCCTGCGCTTAGTAACCCGATGTTTACCCTGGTTACCGGGAACTTCGGGATCGTTGGTCGCTGGAGAGCTGTCTGTGTGACAGCTCTCCAGCGACCAAACAGCGACGCTGCAGCGATCGACATCGTTGTCGTATCGCTGTAGCATCGTTTTAGTGTGACGGTACCCTAAGTATAGAAGCCAAAAATGCAAAATTTATGTTCTTCTGATTTTAACCATCACAATCTTCAGATTTCAAATGTAAAAAAAAATCCAATCACATTTTATTAAAAAAATAACATTTCAAGTTATAATTTAATAGAAAATTTTGTTCTAATTGCACAAATTGGACTATATTAACCCCTTCATGACCTTGGGATTTTTCGTTTTTCCGTGTTCGTTTTTCGTTCCCCTCTTTCCCAGAGCCATAACTTTTTTATTTTTCCATCAATTTAGCCATCTGAGGGCTTATTTTTTGCGGGACGAGTTGTACTTTTGAACATCATTGGTTTTAGCATGTCGTGTACTAGAAAACGGGAAAAAAATTCCAAGTGCGGTGAAATTGCAAAAAAGTGCAGTTCCACACTTGTTTTTTGTTTGGCTTTTTTGCTAGGTTCACTAAATGCTAAAACTGACCTGCCATTATGATTCTCCAGGTCAGTACGAGTTCATAGACACCTAATATCACTAGGTTATTTTTTTATCTAAGTGGTGAAAAAAAATTCCAAACTTTGCTTAAAAAGAAAAAAAAAATTGTGCCATTTTCTGATACCCGTAGCGTCTCCATTTTTCATGATCTGGGGTCGGTTGAGGGCTTATTTTTTGCGTGCCGAGATGACATTTTTAATGATAGCATTTTGGTGCAGATACGTTCTTTTGATTGCCCGTTATTGCATTTTAATGCAATGTCGCGGCGACCTAAAAACCGTAATTCTGGCGTTTCGAATTTTTTTCTCGCTACGCCGTTTAGCGATCAGGTTAATGCTTTTTTTTAATTGATAGATCGGGCGATTCTGAGCGCGGCGATACCAAATATGTGTATATTTGATTTTTTTTTATTGATTTATTTTGATTGGGGCGAAAGGGGGGTGATTTAAACTTTTATATTTTTTTCACATTTTTTTTAACTTTTTTTTTTTTTAACTTTTGCCATGCTTCAATAGCCTCCATGGGAGGCTAGAGGCAGGCACAACTCGATCGCCTCTGCTACATAGCAGCGATCTGCTGATCGCTGCTATGTAGCAGAAACGGAGGTGTGCTGTGAGCGCCGACCACAGGGTGGCGCTCACAGCCACCGGTGATCAGTAACCATAGAGGTCTCTAGGACCTCTATGGTTACCATCCTGACGCATCGCTGACCCCCGATCATGTGACGGGGGTCGGCGATGACGTCATTTCCGGCCGCCCGGCCGGAAGCGGTAGTTAAATGCCGCTGTCTGCGTTTGACAGCGGCATTTAACTAGTTAATAGGTGCGGGCAGATCGCGATTCTGCCCGCGCCTATTACGGGCACATGTCAGCTGTTAAAACAGCTGACATGTCCCGGCTTTGATGCGGGCTCACCGCGGAGCCCTGCATCAAAGCAGGGGATCTGACCTCGGACGTACTATCCCGTCCGAGGTCAGAAAGGGGTTAATGCTATTTTATATAGACCATATATCTGTCATATGTCACTTTGCGCTCTACCGGATACACACGTCCTGCTGATCGCATGATACATCTTCTGTCTCGGAGCGTTCAGCTGCAGGTGCCGGAGCTTGAGTGATATACATCCGCGCTCCTGCTGCATCTGCCAAGTTCTCACCAATCCCTGCAATTTAACCCCTCACTTGCCACTGTCAATGGTGGCAGAAGACATGAGGAGTTTGACTGAGCTTTCCCTTCATCAGCACATCGAAACCCACACAGCACGATTGTGGGGCGTCTGTGAATTTGTGTCATCCAAATGCATAGCGATAGTCTGTCTGCCATGTACCTCAACCTACTATATCCTGCCGGAGTTTCATAGGCCACCTGTCAGTCTCAGGCTGTATTCACACATCCATTGTAAATGTCCATTTGCTGCCCCAATTTTTTTTTTTTTTACTAGATAGCGCACTGACCCATAGTTTCACGGATCTATTAACAAATCTGAAAATCAGAATCGGAGTGTGAGATTCGGGATCCTCATGACATGTCCTATTCTGATCCAAGCAATCCCGTAAACAATGAATCAGAAAAGCGGAGCAGTATACACTTTGGGTGGGGAATAATTAAATTTTCTTTTTCATGGGCAATGATGATTTACAGTTAGGGCCAGAAATATTTGGACAGTGACACAAGTTTTGTTATTTTAGCTGTTTACAAAAACATGTTCAGAAATACAATTATATATATAATATGGGCTGAAAGTGCACACTCCCAGCTGCAATATGATAGTTTCCACATCCAAATCGGAGAAAGGGTTTAGGAATCATAGCTCTGTAATGCATAGCGTCCTCTTTTTCAAGGGACCAAAAGTAATTGGACAATGGACTCTAAGGGCTGCAATTAACTCTGAAGGCGTCTCCCTCGTTAACCTGTAATCAATGAAGTAGTTAAAAGGTCAGGGGTGGATTCCAGGTGTGTGGTTTTGCATTTGGAAGCTGTTGCTGTGAGCAGACAACATGCGGTCAAAGGAACTCTCAATTGAGGTGAAGCAGAACATCCTGAGGCTGAAAAAAAAGAAAAAATCCATCAGAGAGATAGCAGACATGCTTGGAGTAGCAAAATCAACAGTTGGGTACATTTTGAGAAAAAAGGAATTGACTGGTGAGCTTGGGAACTCAAAAAGGCCTGGGCGTCCACGGATGACAACAGTGGTGGATGATCGCCGCATACTTAATTTGGTGAAGAAGAACCCGTTCACAACATCAACTGAAGTCCAGAACACTCTCAGTGAAGTAGGTGTATCTGTCTCTAAGTCAACAGTAAAGAGAAGACTCCATGACAGTAAATACAAAGGGTTCACATCTAGATGCAAACCATTCATCAATACCAAAAATAGACAGGCCAGAGTTAAATTTGCAGAAAAACACCTCAAGAAGCCAGCTCAGTTCTGGAAAAGTATTCTATGGACAGATGAGACAAAGATCAACCTGTACCAGAATGATGGGAAGAAAAAAGTTTGGAGAAGAAAGGGAACGGCACATGATCCAAGGCACACCACATCCTCTGTAAAACATGGTGGAGGCAACGTGATGGCATGGGCATGCATGGCTTTCAATGGCACTGGGTCACTTGTGTTTATTGATGACATAAGAGCAGACAAGAGTAGCCGGATGAATTCTGAAGTGTACCGGGATATACTTTCAGCCCAGATTCAGCCAAATGCTGCAAAGTTGATTGGACGGCGCTTCATAGTACAGATGAACAATGACCCCAAGCATGCATCCAAAGCTACCCAGGAGTTCATGAGTGCCAAAAAGTGGCACATTCTGCAATGGCCATGTCAATCTCCAGATCTAAACCCAATTGAGCATGCATTTCACTTGCTCAAATCCAGACTTAAGACGGAAAGACCCACAAACAAGCAAGACCTGAAGGCTGCGGCTGTAAAGGCCTGGCAAAGCATTAAGAAGGAGGAAACCCAGCGTTTGGTGATGTCCATGGGTTCCAGACTTAAGGCAGTGATTGCCTCCAAAGGATTTGCAACAAAATATTGAAAATAAAAATATTTTGTTTGGGTTATGTTTGTTTGTCCAATTACTTTTGACCTCCTAAAATGTGGAGTGTTTGTAAAGAAATGTGTACAATTCCTACATTTTCTATCAGATATTTTTGTTCAACCCTTCAAATTAAACGTTACAATCTGCACTTGAATTCTGTTGTAGAGGTTTCATTTCAAATCCAATGTGGTGGCATGCAGAGCCCAACTCACGAAAATTGTGTCACTGTCCAAATATTTCTGGCCCTAACTGTATGTTGAGACCCTCAAATCTCTTTGCTGTAGTTTGTTTTTCTAGCTATGGTGAGACGCTATTAAACCCTTCATACCTAGACTATTTTCCATTTTTGTGCTTTTTTTCCCTTCCCTCCTTATAATAGCCATTACTTTTTCCCCATCAATATAGCCTTCTAAAGGCTTGTTTTTTGTGGGGTAAATTGTAACCCCAATAACCCCAAAACTTGCAATTCTGCCATTGTTTGCGGTGCTCGTTGTTCAATATAAAATTATTCTCCAGATCAATATAATGCCAAACCTGGGAGAATCTTTCACCAGTTTGAGCATCGTACATATTCCTAGGTTCTAAAGACATAGGATGTTTTTCTATTGGATAACCTTTTAACAGATCAATAAGGGTTTTTTTTCTCTTGTTTCTTGGAAATTTGGAACATGAGTGCTAGACAATAAAATTACCTTTTTTTTTTTTTTTTTTTTTTTTTTTTTTTTTTTCTTGCATTCTGTTTTCATTCCAACTGGGATTCTGTCTGCACATTTTGAGAGTTCAAAGTTTTTTTGTTTTGTTTTTTCATCAGCTGAGCTAAACAATTCTTTAATGTGAGCAGATTTTTTTTTTTACTGCAAATATTGTAATGTAGGCAGGAAAAATGCTGCGTAAAATAGGTGTGTCTTTACTTGTGTTTTGGATTAGTTTTCTTTACCTTCTTTGAATGGATAAAAACCGCATGGCCATTCCCTGGGATCTGATGTCTCTTTCCCTGGTACCTGGGGAAACTGGAGGCATAATACTGTGCAAGACTCGGGCTTTGTGGAGATTTAATACTCTACAAGGGCGTGTGTGGGGAAAATAATTTGGGGTGGTTATATAATACTATGCACAGGGCTGTGTGAAATCATACTGTGTAGGGGACTTTATATTGTGTGAACAGCTTTGTCTGGACATTACACTGTGTGCAGGGCATTAGGAGGTCATTATACTGTCAGTGGCTTTGACAGGACATTATATTCTGCCAAAGGGGCTTTGTGGGAAGAACATGCTGTGCAGAGGGGACATACTCTGTAGGGTGACTTTATGGGGACATATTAACTGTGTAAGGGGGGTATGGGTACATTATAATGCTTGGGGGGGGGGGGGGGGGGGGCTCTGGGGACATTGTGTGAGGGGACATACCCTTTGAGGGGTTGTGTGGGAACATCGTGTGTGTATGGGGTCATCATATTTTGTTGGGAGCTGTTGATCAAGATACAATGGCTGAATAACAGGAGCAGCATAATTACACGGTTTATATTCGCTGCTGCAGGTAAGAATGTTAAAATAAGCTTTCTCTTAATTTGTATTAACAATAGCAGCTTGTGAAACAGATCTAATTGTTTACCATTTAAGGGGAATTTTTCAGCAAGATTGTGCACAGTAACCTACAGACACTGTCAGATCAGCGCCGTTAGGCCGGCGTCACACTAGCGAGTTTTATAGACCTATGAGAGGAGCAGAAAATACGGATTGCATACGGTACAATGATTCTCTATGCCCCAGCTCCTATGTGCCGTATTTTACTGATCCGTATTATATGGCCTTCTACGGCCGTAGAAAATCGCAGCATGCTGCGTTTGTCACCGTATTGCGCAAAAAATTGCAAATGAAAGTCTATGGGGGCGAGAAAATTACGGATTACACACGGACCAGTAGTGTGACTTGTGAGAAATACGCAGCGGTGTTCTATAGAAAGCCGGCAAATCAGTGCGGTGTACAGTAAAATCACACTGACAGCTCACATTATATATATATATATATATATATATATATATATATATACATACATACACACACACACACACACACACACACACACACACACACACACACACACACACACACACACAATGTATACACATACACACACATATGTATACACATACACACACATACATTAATATTTCATACAGAGCTAGATAGGAAAAAAGCTGGTAATTCAATTACCGGCTTTTTCTTTCTCCTTCACAAACCCGACATGATATGAGACCTGGTTTACATACAGTAAACCATCTCATATCCCTTTTTTTTTTTGCATGTTCCACACTACTAATGTTAGTGTGTATGTGCAAAATGTGGGCGCTCTAGCTATTAAATTAAAGGGTTAAATAGCTCCCGTGCTATTTTCTCCGCCAGAATGGTAAAGCCAGTGACTGAGGGCAGACATTAATAGCCTGGAGAGGGTCCATGGTTATTGGCCCCCCTGGCTAAAAACATCTGCCCCCAGCCACCCCAGAAAAGACACATCTGGAAGATCCTTATTTTTGCGGGATGAGTTGTGCGTTTGAACAACCCAGTTGGTTTTAACATATCGTGTACTGGAAAACGGGAACAAAATTCAAGTGCTGTGAAATTGCAAAAAAAAAAAATTCCACAGTTGTTTTTTTTCTTCTTTTCTTTATATACCATGTTCACTAAATGCTAAAACTGACCTGCTATTATGATTCTTCAGGTCATTATGAGTTCACAGACACCAAACATGTCTAGGTTCTTTTTTTATTTAAGTAGTGAAAAATAAGTTCCCCAAATAAACAATTGCGCTATTTTCCGATATCCGTAGCATCTCCATTTTTTGATCTTGGGTTGGCTGAGGGCTTATTTTTTGTGCGCCTAGATGACGTTTTTATTGATACAATTTTGGTGCAAATACGTTCTTTTGATCACCCGTTATTGCATTTTAATGCAATGTTGCAGCGACTGAAAAAAACCCCATAATTCTGGCATTTTGACTTTTTTTCTTTGGGTTCCTTTTTTTTTTTTTTTTTTTTATTGGTTGGATTAATTTTGTTTTTCTTATATTGATTGGGTTTTGTGATTCTGAACGCGGTGATACCAAATATCAATCAATATTGGTTTTATTTTGAATGGGGAGGAAAGGGGGTGATTTGAACTTTTTATATTTTTTAAATATTTTTAAAAGCACTTTTATTTTTTACTTTTTGCATGCTCCAGTAGTCTCCCTGGGAGACTATAAGCTGCACTACTTTGATCACTTTTGCTACACACAGGTGATGATCAGATCACCTCTATGTAGCAGAAATGCTCACTTGCTATGAGCTCCGACCACTGGGCGGTGCTCATATCAATCTGGCAGTGACAACCATAGAGGTCTGGTTGTCATACCGACCCATCGGTGACTCACGATCATGTGATGGGGTCACCGATGGGTGGGATTTCTGACGTGCTTCCGATAAGCGTGAGTTAAATGCCGCTGTCAGAGAGTTTGTCTTACTCAAACATTCTTTGAACCATATCTGTAAGCATTTTTCAACATTTTTTTCTTCATGAAAAATGCAAAAAGCCTGCAGCATGCTCGCAGAATCTGGTGATTTATTACATTGAGTACAGTCACATCTCCAAGCAATGGGGCATGGGTAGAGTTTCAGGTCTACCAAGTTTACCCTGTGAAGGTTGAATCAAGCCATAAAATAGTTGGAATTGATGCTTCCCCCGCAGATTCTAATGTCATGCTTTTAGACATGAACTGCATGGGACTTTTCATTGCTGGATAGGTTATTTCCATCTGCTGGTAAATCATTGTGAATGTTTACACCTCCCTTATGTTGTAATTTTTCACATGGCTGGCATTTTTCTGGGGCTGGCGATCAGGATATAATAGCACACTATGTACCATCCTTATTAACACATAATGGTTATGCCAGTGCTGCCTGACCGTTTCTCATATCCCTTGTGAGACAAAGTATCTATTCTTTATTACTTCCAGGCACTTACACCATATTCCTTATTGATCATAACCATCATTGCTTTTCCTAAACTATTGCCAATCTCCTGTAGTACTCCCCCATGGAGGATAATCTCCAGGCTGTGCTGCTGCTTTAATAAGTGGCTGGGTGGAGTTTACACTGCAGATTTGCAAAACTGTTTTGTAGCCCAAACCAGGAAGGAAATTTAACCTTTCTTGTTCTGCCAGCGAGGATCTCGCATCATTTCTCCTATGTTCACTGTAAGTTCTGGGACTTTTTTGCTGCTATAATAATTTGTGTTTTATTGTAAATTTGTACTTTTTATGTGTTTTTAAAAATACTTGTTCATTGTTCCTTTTTCCCAAATTTCAGAAAACTTTCCTTTTTTTTTTTTTTGGGGGGGGGGGGGGGGGGGGGTTCTGTATTCTCACACTACCTGATTGTATATAGTGGATGCTTTCCTGAAACGGAAAGTACTTGCAAGCAGCATAATACAAAGAATAGCAGGTTTACCCAGAATCCTTTGCAGTAGGCGGAGCTATGCAAATCATCTCTTTCCACCCCTGTCTAATCCACAGCGCTTGGAATCGCCAAGCGTGCAATGCTGCGGATTAGTTTGTAAATTTACACAGCCAACCAATTCCTACCTGTGGACACGTGTTTCGGGCTTTAGGCCCTCATCAGCACAGGGCTGGAATTGGTTGGCTGTATGGAGTGGGGCTCGGTGAGCAAGCGATACATACATGCTAGCCACCTTAGGGAGAGACCCAAGTTGGGCTAAATACCTGATTGTATAGTGACTGTACAATTAATTTACTATTTCTGCCGATTTTACTCTAGTTCCCCAACCCTGTGCAGATTAATGTATTATGTGGCCAAACTTTATCCTGCAAAAACTCATTGCTTGATTAGCAGACAGACACATGATTGCCTGCATCCTTATTGCTGAAGCTAATGCTAATGTGTGTGTGCATACACACTCACTCACTCACTCACACACACTCACCCCTTAATAATGTACGGTAGTCTTAATGTAACAATATCCTAACATTCCACATATATTGCCTAATTTTTTTCACTCAACATATCATACCATCTATGTGCATCTTTTTCTGTTTGATAATTGTAATCTTTTCTGACTATGCAAACTTATCTTTTATTAAGCTATTATGCTGTGATGACCTCTTTGTGAGTTATTAATTGTGGTACATTCTTAAAGAAGGAGATTGGGCCTTTTTTTTTTTTTTTTTTTTTTTATACCTGCACCCAAATGTGGATAACCTCTTCCTCTTTTTCAGTTTTCCTTTGCTATGCTTTTCTGTGCCATGTTGTGCATACATATGTGATTCTTCTGTGAAGCTTGCAATTTGTTACCATCTTTTCAGTTAGCCATTAAGGCTATGTGCACACGTTGCGGATTAGGCTTAGGAATTTCGGGCACGGATTCTGCCTCTCCTGGCAGAAAACGCACCTGCGGGTTTGTTGCGTTTTTTTGTGCAGTTCCGTAGCGTTTTTTTGTGTGCGTTTTTGCTGTGTTTTTCTTGCGGATTTGCTGCGTTTTTTTACACCTGCGGTTATCTATAATGGAATAGGTACAAAAACGCTGCAGATTCACAAAAAAGAAGTGACATGCTACTACTTTTAAACCGCAGCGTTTCCGCAGCAGATTTTCCGCAAAGTGTGCACAGCATTTTTTTTTTTTCTCATTGATTTACATTGTACTGTAAATCAATTGCGGATCTGCAGCGTTTCTGCACGTCAAAAAACGCTGCGGATCCGCAGAGAATCCGCAACGTGTGCACATAGCCAACGTATCAACCACTGAGGACTCTCAATTCTAAATATTTTTCTATCTCCTGGCTAACACGGTACCAAGATATATATCTTTCCTGTATCAGTTTTCCTTTAACATTGTCCCAGGTTAATTACTGTTGTTTAACAGAGCGTATTAAAGGTCAAGTGAAAACTTTTGTGCTTTGTTTTAGTCTGGGTTAATAAATCACTGTCCTGCTGATTGATGCTGTTAACCCTTTAAGCATCTATCGCAGTGCAGAAACAATGCCAGTTGTAGCTGAATGCTTGGTTTTGCGTTTTAGTTGTATTGTCACTTATCTAACGTGGCACTTATCATCAGAGTTTTTTGGCTATGATCCAGATATCATCTGTCCCTCAGGCTGTTTGTTCCACCCTATGTCCCCAGGTGGGTGCCAATAACTCTAGGGTAAACAGGTGACAAACAAGTTTCAGTCTTTCACCTGCTGTTTTTAAGCTTGCCATGAACTCAAGGGAGCAGTGGCCTTACAAATAGGTATATACCCCAGTGGCTAAGTGAGTGCGTTTGAAGTATTCACTGTTTCACTTAAGCACTACTGATAAATCCCTTCTAGATATCAATCTGTGACTCCTAAATGTGGCATAAAAAATACCAGGAATACTCTTCAGTGTTGTAGAAAGCATGGAAATCTTGGACTTGTAAGTACAACAGAAGTGTAACAACATGTAGAATAATATTAGAAAATGAAGACTGAGGGGAGAGAGAAGCAGTTAGGATATTCCTATGAAGAATAACATCATAGCAGTGCTTTTATTGTAAAGGTTCTGTACCCTAATTAGCATTCGATTTTGCATTTCCATGTGTAATGTCACCAGGGCTTTTCAGTATAGGCCTGCATGTGTGTGTACATGAAGACTGCCACTTCTCTGGTCATTATGACTTGTATTCTGCATTTTTAGATGGTGGTCATCACTCAAGTTTTTCCTTGTGCTTTTCTGCTTGGTTTCCCTCCATTTTTCTTATCTTTACTTGTACTATTTATTGATTTTATGGAAGGAGAAAAAATAGTGTAGTTGTTATTTTAAGCAATTTTTCTGCCATCGCTCTAATACTGATAAACTTTTTTTTTTCTTCTTCTTCTCCTTAGTCTTTTCCAGCTTGTTTTTTTTTTCTTCTTCTATTTCTCAAAGCATATTTCTAAGATATGAAATTTTTTTTTTCTGACCAGTGAGCGGTCCAGACGCTGGCTTCATGGCACTCCTGGACACCCGAGTGCTGACAAACCATTACTTTTGAGATACACCGTAACAAAGTGCTCCAGTGTTTCCTTAAAGTTTAAACTGACATGCAGGAGAGCTGACCGGTCTTTGTTAAAAGGATTATCCACTTTGGATGATCCCTTTTACCATGGCGAGTCAACAGACTTTAAAGGTACCGTCACACACAGCAACTTTCCAACAAGAACGACAACGATCCGTGATGTTGCAGCGTCCTGGATAGCGATCTTGTAGTGTTTGACACGCAGCAGCGATCTGGATCCTGCTGTGCCATCGCTGGTCGGAGCTAGAAGGCCAGAACTTTATTTGGTCGTCAGGTCGGCGTGTAACGTCATGTTTGACAGCAAAAGCAATGATGCCAGCAATGTTTTACATGGAGCTAACAACCAGCGAGAACGATAAGTGAGTCGCCGTTACGTCACTGGATCGCTCCTGCATCGTTCTGGTGTTGCCGTGTTTGACGTCTCTACAGCGACCTAAACAGCGACGCTGCAGCAATCGGCTCGTTGTCTATATCGCTGCAGCGTCGCTGAGTGTGACGGTACCTTAAGGCTAAGCTGATACAAGTGTGTAAAAAATTTTTTTTCTTTATCTGTAATGTCATCTGTAGAGCATATGTTTTTATAAATAAGCAGTTATTAAAATGTGCAAAACCAAATGTTTTCCTGTGAAATGTGATGCTCTACATTTGATCTGAATGGAATCTGAATATGTGAGTCTCATCTGAAATCCAGAAGACTACTGCATTTTTTCTCTTTGATGCAAACATTCAGTATAGAAAACTGTCATCTGAACATCCTTATTGAATAAGATTGGTCTGCATGTGATCAGTTTTTTTTTCTTCACAGACAACACTCAGACTGAAAATACAGGCTTGTGACCGTAGCACAGTGCCAGCAGTCTGACACCATTGTGCTTGTCTTAGTAACTTTTATGTACCTTATATTGATGTTGTTTCACGTCACGGTATATAGTAGGTCACACATCGGGTTTCGGTATACAGAGCCTGCATTATACACCGGAGAGGAGATGACGGTGGCGATGCACAGCCAAGACCTCTCGGCGTGTAAAAAGTGGCCAGTTTTTGATCATTTTTATTCCCTCTTCTCTTCTGACTATTCTAAATTTTTTTTTTTTTTTTTTTTTTAAATAAATCTGCCATTCTATTCAAGTTATATGGACATCTTAGTGCTAATTTCTGAATGCTTTGGGGAGTAAAAGATATAAAATAAGAGCAACAACTGTTCACTTTTAGGGTACGTTCACACAGGACTTTTTTGCTGCGTATTTTGCTGCGTTTTTCAGCTGCTTTTTTACAGTACCAGCAAAGCCTATGAAATTTCAGAAATCTCATGCACACACTTTGGTTTTTTGTTTGATCAGTATTTTGTGCTTTGCTGCGTTTTTTTGACATAGAGCATGTCACTTCTTTCAGCGTTTTTTCTGCGTTTCTTTCACCCATTGACTTGAATGTGTGTTGAAAAAAACACAGCTAAAACGCAGGTATCATTATTTGCTGCGTTTTTGCTGCTGAAAATCCAAAAATATTAGCCTGGAAAAAGAGAGAAAAAAAACACACCAGAAAAACGCACCAAATACACACCAAAAAACGCACCTAAATTAGCATAAAAAAAGGCAGCAAAAATACGCAGCAAAAAGTCCTGTGTGAACGTACCCTAAAGGTACCGTCACACATAACGATATCGTTAACGATATCGTTGCAACGTCACGCTTTTTGTGACGTAGCAACGATCCCGCTAACTATCTCGTTATGTGGGACAGCGACCAACGATCAGGCCCCTGCTGGGAGATCGTTGGTCGTTGGGGAATGATCAGGACCATTTTTTGGTCACTGATCACCCGCTGTCATCGCTGGATCAGCGTGTGTGACGCCGATCCAGCGGTGTGTTCACTTGTAACCAGGGTGAATATCGGGTTACTAATCGCAGGGCCGCACTTAGTAACCCAATATTTACCCTGGTTACCATTGTAAAAGTTTTTTTTTTTTAAAAAAAAACACTACATACTCACATTCTGATGTCTGTCACGTCCCCCGGTGTCCACTGTGTCAGCATCGGCCGTAAAGCATAGCACAGCGGTGGCGTCACCGCTGTGCTCTGCTTTATGGCCGGATTGACAGTCAGTGCAGGGAAACTCGGCAGCAGCGCGTGCATTAGCAGCGCTCTTGCCGAAAGCAGTTTTAACCCTGTGGACGCCGGCGGGGGACGTGACAGACATCAGAATGTGAGTATGTAGTGTTGTATTTTTTTTTTTTTTTTTACTTTTTACAATGGTAACCAGGGTAAATATCGGTTTACTAAGCGCGGCCCTGCACTTAGTAACCCGATGTTTACCCTGGTTACCCGGGTGCTGCAGGGGGACTTCGGCATCGTTGAAGACAGTTTCAACGATGCCGAAGTTGTTCCCCTAATCGTTGGTCGCTGGAGAGCTGTCTGTGTGACAGCTCTCCAGCGACCACACAACGACCTAAACAGCGACGCAGCGATCGGCATCGTTGTCTATATCGCTGCAGCGTCGCTAAATGTGACGGTACCTTTAGACTCAGGCGTTTATCACAGCAGGACCACTACCCCTCCACAGAGATATAGATTTCAGTCCAAGAGATGATACACATTAGATTCCGATACAGATGAAGACTTTATTCTAATGCTATGTGCACACGTCCGGAATTGCTGCGGAAATTTCCGCGGCAAATCCGCAACTGTGCCGCTGGTAAAACGCATGCGGAACTGGCATGCGTTTCCCCGCTAATCACTAGCGTTTTACAAGCGTAATTAGCTTGCAGAATGCTAGCGTTTTCCAAGCGATTTGTAGCATCACTTGGAAAACTGACAGGTTGGTCACACTTGTCAAACAGTGTTTGACAAGTGTGACCAACTTTTTACTATTGATGCTGTCTATGCAGCATCAATAATAAAAAGATCTAATGTTAAAAATAAAAAATATTAAAATTTGTGATATTCTCACCTTCCGGCGTTCGCCTCAGCGTTCCCGCTCCTTACGATGCTCCCGTTCCCAATAAAGCCTCATTGCCGCTACGTTATCACAGGTCATTGCCGCAAAGCATCACTTGGAACGAAAGCATCGGGAGGAAAGGGAACGCTGCGAGGGACGCCGCAAGGTGAGAATATCCCGATTTATTTTAATTCTTTTTTTATTTTTTTTTACAATTATATGGTTCCCAGGGCCTGGTGGAGAGTCTCCTCTCCTCCACCCTGGGTACCAACCGCACATGATCCGCTTACTTCCTGCATGGTGGGCATTGCCACATGCAGAAAGTAAGTGGATCAATGCATTCCTATGTGTGTGGAGACCCCGCGATTCTGCACAAAGAATGAACATGCTGAGTTTTTCTCCGGAATGTGATTTTGCTGCGGAAGAAAATGCAACATGTGCACAAAAATTGCGGATTGCATTCTAATAATAGGATGCTTAATGTATGTGTTTTTTTCTTGCTTTTATCGCGTTTTTTTATAGTGGAAAATCCTAAACGTGTGCACACAGCAAAGAGGATTGGCATTGTTAGGTCCTGGAAACGAGAAACGCCTTAACGTAGCTTCCAGGTACACATGAATTGGCCAATTTATGCGCTAAGCATTCTCAATTTTTCATTTTTGTAATGCAATTAAATTTTCATATTTGCATGCTATGGCGCTACAGAGTGCTGCTTTATTTGTTTGATTATATGGGCATGCAGGTCATAGAAGGTTGGATAAAATGATACCTTGTTATTTGCTATACCATGACTTAAGAAACATGTGGATTTCTCGGCAATATGTAAATAGGGTGTTAAAAACTGGGTGGGATGGAGATCTTCCAGAGCTCATTTTAAGTCTAGGTTTAGATGGGTGTAGATTCTCTCATCCAAGAGCATCTGGCTAATTATTCAAAGGACACTCTGATCAAACAGTGATCAGTGTCTGCATAGTGTGATCCGATTCTCTCAGATGAGCGAATCGGAGCACACTGTGAGGAGATGATGATCAAAAGTACTCCCATCTTCTCCATTGTGTCAGTGCACTGAAATTGGACATGTGTGCGGCCCCATAGACTAACATTGGTCTGATCGCGATCTGATGATTTGTCGAATTTCACTGGAACCAAAAATAGTCGTGTGCTCCTGGCCACAGACTTGGCCATGCTTCTGTATGTAAAATGATCACCTTCCTGCATGTGTGATGTCGGTCTCCGTTTATGAAATCTATGGCCCTCTGCTTCTGCGCATTGGTTTTCCCTTGTTTGGGCACAGGTTTCAATTTCCTTCTGTGTGGCTGGGTAGCGCCTGTGAAAACGGAAATTGAAGCTAGTGCCCATAGAAGGGCAGAATAATGGAGAGTGGTGATATGAGCAACCCCCTTTTTTCTCTGAATTACCTATGATGGACAGATGAGCCAGACAGCCTTCTACATCATGGCACTAACAGAAGGGAGGGAAGTGATCTGTTTATAAGGGGGAAAAGTAGAGTATACAGTGGGGGAAATAAGTACTTGATCTCTTGCTGATTTTGTAAGTTTGCCCACTGACAAAGACATGAACAGTCTCTAATTTTAAAGGGAACCTGTCACCCCGAAAATCGCGGGTGAGGTAAGCCCACCGGCATCAGGGGCTTATCTACAGCATTCTGTAATGCTGTAGATAAGCCCCCGATGTTACCTGAAAGAGGAGAAAAAGACGTTATATTATACTCACCCAGGGGCGGTCCCGCTGCTGGTCAGGTCGGATGGGTGTCTCTGGTCCGCTGCGGCGCCTCCCATCTTCATTCCAAGACGTCCTCTTCTGATCTTCAGCCACGGCTCCGGCGCAGGCGTACTTTGCTCTGCCCTGTTGAGGGCAGACAAAGTACTGCAGTGCGCAGGCGCCGGGCCTCTGACCTTTCCTGCGCCTGCGCACTGCAGTAATATCCTCTGCCCTCAAGAGGGCAGAGCAAAGTACGCCTGCGCCGGAGCCGTGGCTGAAGATCAGAAGAGGACGTCTTGTAATGAAGATGGGAGGCGCCGCAGCGGACCGGAGACACCCATCCGACCTGACCAGCAGCAGGACCGCCCCTAGGTGAGTATAATCTAATGTCTTTTTCTCCTCTTTCAGGTAACATCGGGGGCTTATCTACAGCATTACAGAATGCTGTAGATAAGCCCCTGATGCCGGTGGGCTTACCTCACCCGCGATTTTCCGGGTGACAGGTTCCCTTTAAGGGTAGGTTAATTTTAACATCAAGAGATAGAATATCAAAAATATAATCCAGAAAATCACATTGTATAAATTATATAAATTTATTTGCATTCTGCAGTGAGAATGAAGTATTTCATCCCTCTGACAAACAAAACTTAATACTTGGAGGCAAAACTTGTTGGCGAGCACAGCAGTCAGACTTTTTTTTTGTAGTGATGATGAGATTTGCGCACATGTCAGGAGGGATTTTGGTCCATTCCGCTTTGCAGATCATCTCTAAATCCTTAAGATTTTGAGGCTGTTGCCTGGTAACGCCGAGCTTCATCCCTCTCCGTAAGTTTTCTATGGGATCAAGGTCTGGAGACTGGCTAGGCCACTCCATGCCCTTAATGTGCTTCTTTTTGAACGACGCCTTTGTTGCCTTGGCTGTATGTTTTGGGTCATTGTCTTGCTGGAAGACCCAGCCATGACCCATTTTTAATGTCCTGGCGGAGGGAAGGAGGTTGTCACTCAGGATTTCACGGTACATGGCTTCATCCATTCTCCCATTGATTCGGTGAAGTAGTCCTGTGCTCTTAGCAGAGAAACACCGCCAAAACATAATGTTTCCACCTCCATGCGGGACAGTGGGGATGGTGTTCTTTGGGTCATAGGCAGCATTTCTCTTCCTCCAAGAACGTTGTTAAAGGGAATCGGTCACCTACTTTTTCGTATATAAGCTTCGGCCACCGCCATTAGGGGCTTATCTACAGCATTCTGTAATGCTGTAGATAAGCCCCCGATGTAACCTGAAAGCTAAGAAAAAAAAGTTAGATTATACTCTTCTGGGGGAGCGGTCCGGTCCAATGGGCGTCGCAGTCCGGCGCCTCCTATCTTCATGCGATGACGTCCTCTTTCTTGCTTCCTGTCGCAGCTCCTGTGCAGGCGTACTTTGTCTGCCCTGTTAAGGGCAGAGCAAAGTACTGCAGTGCGCAGGCGCTGGACCTCTCTGACCTTTCCCGGCGCCTGCGCATTGCAGTACTTTGCTCTGCCCTCAACAGGGCAGACAAAGTACGCCCGCACCGGAGCCGCAGCAGGAGGCAAGAAAGAGGACGTCATTTGCATAAAGATGGGAGGACTCGGACCGTGATGCCCATCGGAACGCATCGCACTGGACCGCCCCGGGTGTGTGTAATCTAACTTGTTTTTCTTATCTTTCAGGATACATGGGGGAAGGGCGGTGGCTTATCTACAGCATTAGAGAATGCTGTAGATAAGCCCTAATGGCGGTGGCTGAAGCTTATATACGAAAAAGTTGGTGACAGATTCCCTTTAATGTCAAAGACCTCAATTTTTGTCTCATCTTACCACAGCACCTTCTCCCAATCACTCACCGAATCATCCAAGTGTTCATTAGCAAACTTCAGACAGGCCTGCACATGTGCCTTCTTGAGCAGGGGGATCTTGCGGACACTGCAGGATTTTAAACCTTTATGGCATAATGTGTTACCAATGGTTTTCTTGGTGACTGTGGTCCCAGCTGCCTTGAGATCATTAACAAGTTCCCCCCGTGTAGTTTTAGGCTGATCTCTCACCTACCTCATGATCAAGGATACCCCAAGAGGTGAGATTTTGCATGGTGCTCCAGATAGATGTCGATTGACAGTCATTTTGTATTTCTTCCGTTTTCTTACTCTTGCACCAACAGTTGTCTCACCCCCAGCGTCTTACTTATGGTTTTGTAGACCATTCCAGCTTCGTGCAAGTCTATGATCTTGTCCCTGACATTCTTATAAAGCTCTTTGGTCTTGCCCATGTTGTAGATGTCAGAGTCTGACTGATTGAGTCTGTGGACAGGAGTCTTTTTATAACAGGTGACTATGTAAGACAGCTGTCTTTAATGCAGGTTAGGACTGTATAACTGGTCTGTAGGAGCCAGAACTCTTAATGGTTGGCAGGGGATCAAATACTTATTTCTCACTGCAAAATGCAAATTTATGTAATTTATAAAATATGATTTTCTGGATTTTATTTTTGATATTCTGTCAATGATTAAATTAATCTACCCTTAAAATTATAGACTGTTTGTCTTTGTCAGTGGGCAAACTTACAAAATCAGCAAGGGATCAAATACGGTACTTATTTCCCCCACTGTAAATCTCAAAACCCAGAGAAGGGTTCTAAAACAAGAACATTGCTGCAGATTTGAGCAGTAAAGTATACTAAGGTGAATTATTGTACATTTCATACCCATAAAGGATTCTAATACAATATTAAAAATAGTTTTTCTAAGCTGTACAACTCTTTAATATATTTTACAAGAGTTGTCCCTTACTGTGATGCCCTTTCACTATAGACAAAGTTTTAGAGATTTAGGCAATGTGCACACATTGCGGTTTTCACCGGTTCCGCGGCGATTTTGATGCTGCGGGTCCGCAGCAGTTTCCATTGCGTTTACAGTAAACATGTAAACCAATGGGAAACTGCAATCCGCTGTGCACATGCTGCGGGAAAAAACGTGCAGAAACGCAGCGGTTTACAACCCGCAGCATGTCACTTCTTTGTGCAGAATCGCAGCGATTCTGCACACATTGAAATGCATTGATCCACTTACTTCCCGCATGGGGCTATGCCCACCAAGCGGGAAGTAAGCAGATAATGGGCGGTTGCTACCCGGGGTGGAGGAGAGAAGACTCTCCTCCAGGCCCCGGGAACCATATTTGTGGTAAAAAAAAATAATGATATACTCGCCTCTCAGCGCTGCACGCGGCCGTCCGGTCTCAGGTTTTCTATGTGAGCAGGACCTGCGGTGACGTCGCGGTCACATGACCATGACGTCACGAAGGTCCTTCTCACACAGCATCTTTGGAACCAGACCGCCACCTGCAGCACCGAGGAGATCGGGACCTCAGAGGGTGAGTATAACCATTTTTTTTTATTTTTTTTTATTTTTTTTTATTTTTTTTAACATTACTATTGATGCTGCATATGTAGCATCAATAGTAAAACCAGTGCAGGAGTAAAACCCGCAGCGGAAACCGCAAGACAAAACGTGATAAATCTGCAGGGATAACCGCAGCGGTTTTGCCCTGCAGATTTATCAAATCCGCTGCGGGAGAACCCGCAGGGACCTGAACCTACGTGTTCACATAGCCTTATTGGAGCAGTGCTTTTTTCAGCTTCATTATGTAGCCATTAACCAGCAGTAGAAATACAACAGAAAAGGAGAGTGGCAGCTAAGCAATCATCTACTTTACTAGCTCACAGATCACAACCTGTTTTGGAGTACCGTAAATTGTGCTTTTGCACCGCTCGAGGCGTGTCTTGGTAAATACCGTATTTGTGTTCCCTATGAACTAACAATCCTAGGGAATCTTTGAGGTTTCCACTCTATACTTTAGGTGGTTTATGTTAAACTTAAAGCGCTTTCTGGTTTGATCTGAGAACTGCCTACGCCTTGCCTAGTCGCACATATCAAACTACGTTGGGATCATTGTAATGACCTCTGTGAAAGTTCATTCTCTGCCTTGACTACTAGATCTGTTTTGGTACAGCTGTGCTCCTATAATAACTTGCATGGTAAGGAACCCAGGATTAGTAGAGATTAGTTGTTAAACAGGTGATAGTTTGTAAATATTTCATGAAACCCTGGTTGTAAAATGGTCTCCTGTAAGGAAGGTGTAACTTGACTAGGGTCAGCTGTTAATTGTTTAGCAGCAAATTAATCCACTTGTCAAGTGACAGGAGTATTACTGCTGGGCTCTGTTCACATCTGCGTTGAAGGCTGCACACAGCACTTTTTCCATTCAAAATGCTGGCCACCTGAGTGTAACTTGGCCAATCTAATAAGTCAATGAGATGTGTCAGGCACCACAGGTGATGATTCTTAAGGTGTTACGTGAGCAGAGCCTAGGCTCACGTAGATAAATCCGCATTGGAAAACCGCTGCAGTTTTTACTGCGGTTTTATTGCGGATTCTACTGCGAATTCCGCTGCGGTTTTACATCTGCAGTTTTCTATTGGAGCAGGTGTAAAACCGCTGCAGATTCTGCACAAAGAATTGACATGCTGCGGAAAATAATCCGCTGCGTTTCCGCGCGGCTTTTTTCCGCAGCATGGGCACAGCGTTTTTGGTTTCCCATAGGTTTACATTGTACTGTAAACTCATGGGAAACTGCTGCAGCAAAATCCGCATCGCGTGCACATACCCTAATAGTACTCTGGCTAGCCCCAGCTGAGGCTCTTGGGAGCTTTGACTTGGGGGTGAGTAAAGGTACCTTCACACTAAGCGACGCTGCAGCGATACCGACAACGATGTCGATCGCTGCAGCGTCGCTGTTTGGTCGCTGGAGAGCTGTCACACAGACAGCTCTCCAGCGACCAACGATGCTGGTAACAAGGGTAAACATCGGGTTACTAAGCGCAGGGCCGCGCTTAGTAACCCGATGTTTACCCTGGTTACCATAGTAAAAGTTAAAAAAACAAACACTACATACTTACCTTCTGCTGTCTGTCCCCGGCGCTCTGCTTTCCTGCACTGACTGTGAGCACAGCGGCCGGAAAGCACAGCGGTGACGTCACCGCTCTGCTTTCCGGCTGGCCGACGCTGACACAGGATGCAGGAGGAGTGTAGAGAAGCAGAGCGCCGGGGACAGACAGCAGAAGGTAAATATGTAGTGTTTGTTTTTTTTACTTTTACGCTGGTAATCAGGGTAAACATCGGGTTACTAAGCGCGGCCCTTCGCTTAGTAACCCGATGTTTACCCTGGTTACCAGTGAAGACATCGCTGAATCGGCGTCACACACGCCGATTCAGCGATGTCTGCAGGGGGTCCAGCGACAAAATAAAGTTCTGGACTTTCTGCAGCGACCAACGACATCACAGCAGGGGCCTGATCGCTGCTGCGTGTCAAACACAACGATATCGCTAGCCAGGATGCTGCAACGTCACGGATCGCTAGCGATATCGTTGTGAAGTTGTTTAGTGTGAAGGTACCTTAACTGATCGGCTTGGGTCATGAAAAATATGGTTGTCTCCATAATTTTATAGCGTATGGTAAAGTATGAGTCAAGAATACGCACTCCTGTAAAAAACCATATTCTGACTTTATGTAGGCATGTTTCCTAAAATGAACTGGTTGTGTTACGGGTTTGTGCCTGTGTGGCTACGCTGCACATAATTGTACTTTGACCCGAATCACTGAATGCAGTGTGCTCCAAAGTCCTTGCAGTGGCCATCCAAAAGGATATGGGCACATGTACAATCATTCTGGAACTTTAAACCTGGTATAGCTGGCATAGGAGACTGTGTGGCTTGGGTTCAGATTTATATGGCACTTAGATACTGCATAAAAGTAAACTTTTTTCCCCCAGAACATCAAGTTTTATGTATATTTTAATCTGGATATAAAATTGAGAACTCAAATTATGTTACTGATTTATTAACTATGCTTTTCCAACTCTGTTTAGATTGCAGGGACTGATTTGAAAGATGTCCAAAAACAAGTCAAAGTCCAGATCGGGGTCATCTCGCTCTATTTCTCGCTCAAGATCTCGCTCATTTTCCAAGTCTAGGTCCCGCTCGAGGTCACTCTCACACTCTCGCAAGCGAAGGCACAGGTAAATGTTTTGCCAAACTATACATCTTGTGTGTTTGCAAGTTTACTGTTTACCACAATCTTTCAACCCCTAATTATTGACCTCAGTTTGACACTTATAATGTACACTGCTCAAAAAAATAAAGGGAACACTCAAATAACACATCTGAATGAAATATTCTACATAGTAACATAGTTAGTAAGGCCGAAAAAAGACATTTGTCCATCCAGTTCAGCCTATATTCCATCATAATAAATCCCCAGATCTACGTCCTTCTACAGAACCTAATAATTGTATGATACAATATTGTTCTGCTCCAGGAAGACATCCAGGCCTCTCTTGAACTGAGTTCGCCATCACCACCTCCTCAGGCAAGCAATTCCAGATTCTCACTGCCCTAACAGTAAAGAATCCTCTTCTATGTTGGTGGAAAAACCTTCTCTCCTCCAGACGCAAAGAATGCCCCCTTGTGCCCGTCACCTTCCTTGGTATAAACAGATCCTCAGCGAGATATTTGTATTGTCCCCTTATATACTTATACATGGTTATTAGATCGCCCCTCAGTCGTCTTTTTTCTAGACTAAATAATCCTAATTTCGCTAATCTGGGTATTGTAATTCTCCCATCCCCTTTATTAATTTTGTTGCCCTCCTTTGTACTCTCTCTAGTTCCATTATATCCTTCCTGAGCACCGGTGCCCAAAACTGGACACAGTACTCCATGTGCGGTCTAACTAGGGATTTGTACAGAGGCAGTATAATGCTCTCATCATGTGTATCCAGACCTCTTTTAGTGCACCCCATGATCCTGTTTGCCTTGGCAGCTGCTGCCTGGCACTGGCTGCTCCAGGTAAGTTTATCATTAACTAGGATCCCCAAGTCCTCTCCCTGTCAGATTTACCCAGTGGTTTCCCGTTCAGTGTGTAATGGTGATATTGATTCCTTCTTCCCATGTGTATAACCTTACATTTATCATTGTTAACCCCTTCATGACCCAGCCTATTTTGACCTTAAAGACCTTGCCGTTTTTTGCAATTCTGACCAGTGTCCCTTTATGAGGTAATAACTCAGGAACGCTTCAACGGATCCTAGCGGTTCTGAGATTGTTTTTTCGTGACATATTGGGCTTCATGTTAGTGGTAAATTTAGGTCAATAAATTCTGCGTTTATTTGTGATAAAAACGGAAATTTGGCGAAAATTTTGAAAATTTCGCAATTTTCACATTTTGAATTTTTATTCTGTTAAACCAGAGAGATATGTGACACAAAATAGTTAATAAATAACATTTCCCACATGTATACTTTACATCAGCACAATTTTGGAAACAAAATTTTTTTTTGCTAGGAAGTTATAAGGGTTAAAATTTGACCAGCGATTTCTCATTTTTACAACAAAATTTACAAAACCATTTTTTTAGGGACCACCTCACATTTGAAGTCAGTTTGAGGGGTCTATATGGCTGAAAATACCCAAAAGTGACACCATTCTAAAAACTGCACCCCTCAAGGTACTCAAAACCACATTCAAGAAGTTTATTAACCCTTCAGGTGCTTCACAGCAGCAGAAGCAACATGGAAGGAAAAAATGAACATTTAACTTTTTAGTCACAAAAATTATCTTTTAGCAACAATTTTTTTATTTTCCCAATGGTAAAAGGAGAAACTGAACCACGAAAGTTGTTTTCCAATTTGTCCTGAGTACGCTGATACCTCATATGTGGGGGTAAACCACTGTTTAGGCGCACGGCAGGGCTCGGAAGGGAAGGCACGCCATTTGGCTTTTTAAATGGAAAATTAGCTCCAATCATTAGCGGACACCATGTCACGTTTGGAGAGCCCCTGTGTGCCTAAACATTGGAGATCCCCCAGAAATGACCCCATTTTGGAAACTAGACCCCCAAAGGAACTAATCTAGATGTGTGGTGAGGACTTTCAACCCCCAAGTGCTTCACAGAAGTTTATAATGCAGAGCTGTGAAAATAATAAATACGTTTTCTTTCCTCAAAAATAATTATTTAGCCCAGAATTTTTTAATTTTCCCAAGGGTAACAGGAGAAATTTGACCCCAATATTTGTTGTCCAGTTTCTCCTGAGTACGGTGATACCCCATATGTGGGGGTAAACTACTGTTTGGGCACATGCCGGGGCTCGGAATTGAAGTAGTGACATTTTGAAATGCAGACTTTGATGGAATGCTCTGCGGGCGTCACGTTGCGTTTGCAGAGCCCCTGATGTGGCTAAACAGTAGAAACCCCCCACAAGTGACCCCATTTTAGAAACTAGACCCCGAAAGGAACTTATCTAGATGTGTGGTGAGCACTTTGAACCCCCAAGTGCTTCATAGAAGTTTATAATGCAGAACCGTGAAAATAATAAATACGTTTTCTTTCCTCAAAAATAATTATTTAGCCCAGAATTTTTTTATTTTCCCAAGGGTTACAGGAGAAATTGGACCCCAAAAGTTGTTGTCCAGTTTCTCCTGAGTACGCTGATACCACATGTGTGGGGGTAAACCACTGTTTGGGCACACGTCGGGGCTCAGAAGGGAAGTAGTGACTTTTGAAATGCAGAATTTGATGGAATGGTCTGCGGGCGTCACGTTGCGTTTGCAGAGCCCCTGGTGTTCCTAAACAGTAGAAACCCCCCACAAGTGACCCCATTTTAGAAACTAGACCCCCCAAGGAACTTATCGAGATATGTGGTGAGCACTTTGAACCCCCAAGTGCTTCACAGACGTTTACAACGCCGAGCCGTGAAAATAAAAAATCATTTTTCTTTCCTCAAAAATGATGTTTTAGCAAGCATTTTTTTATTTTCACAAGGGTAACAGGATAAATTGGACCCCAGTAATTGTTGCGCAGTTTATCCTGAGTATGCTGGTACCCCATATGTGGGGGTAAACCACTGTTTGGGCACACGTCGCGGCTCGGAATTGAGGGAGCACCATTTGACTTTTTGAATACGAGATTGGCTGGAATCAATGGTGGCGCCATGTTGCGTTTGGAGACCCCTGATGTGCCTAAACAGTGGAAACCCCTCAATTCTACCTCCAACACTAACCCCAACACACCCCTAACTCTAACCCCAACTGTAGCCATAACCCTAATCACAACCCTAATTCCAACCCTAACCCTAAGGCTATGTGCCCACGTTGCGGATTCGTGTGAGATTTTTCAGCATCATTTTTGAAAAATCCGCGGGTAAAAGGCACTGCGTTTTACCGGCCGATTTCCAGTGTTTTTTGTGCGGATTTCACCTGCGGATTCCTATTGAGGAACAGGTGTAAAACGCTGCGGAATCCGCACAAAGAATTGACATGCTGCGGAAAATACAACACAGCGTTTCAGCGCGGTATTTTCCGCACCATGGGCACAGCGGGTTTGGTTTTCCATATGTTTACATGGTACTGTAAACCTGATGGAACACTGCTGCGAATCCGCAGCGGCAAATCCGCAGTGTGGGCACATAGCCTAATTCTAAAGGTATGTGCACACGCTGCGGAAAACACTGCGGATCCACAGCAGTTTCCCATGAGTTTACAGTTCAATGCAAACCCATGGGAAACAAAAATCGCTGTACACATGCTGCGGAAAAACTGCACGGAAACGCAGCGGTTTACATTCCGCAGCATGTCACTTCTTTGTGCGGATTCCGCAGCGGTTTTACAACTGCTCCAATAGAAAATCGCAGTTGTAAAACCGCAGTGAAATGCGCAGAAAAAACGCGGTAAATCCGCAGCGGTTTAGCACTGCGGATTTATCAAATCCGCAGCGGAAAAATCCGCAGAGGACCAGAATACGTGTGCACATACCGAAACCCTACCCCTACCCCTAACCCTACCCCTAACCCTATTCTAACATTAGTGGAAGAAAAAATAAAAAATTCTTTATTTTTTTATTGTCCCTACGTAAGGGGGGGGGGGGGTCATTTATTATTTTTTTATTTTGATCACTGAGATAGATTATATCTCAGTGATCAAAATGCACTTTGGAACGAATCTGCCGGCCGGCAGATTCGGCGGGCGCACTGCGCATGCGCCCGCCATTTTGGAAGATGGCGGCGCCCAGGGAGAAGACGGACGGACCCCGGCAGGATCGGTAAGTATGATGGGGTGGGGGGGAGCACGGGGTCATGGGTCGGGAAGGGGTTAAACCTCATCTGCCACCTTTCAGCCCAAGTTTCCAACTTATCCAGATCTCATTGAATACTTTGTTCTGCACAAAGATGAATGTGTTGACAATAAAATCACACAAAAATCATCAAGGAAGCTCAAATTTATTAACCAATGGAGGCCTGGATTTGGAACGATACTCAAAATCAAAGTGGAAAAATCAAATTACAGGCTGATACAACTTCAGTGGAAATGCGTCAAAACAAGGAAATGATGCTCAGTAGTGTGTGTGTGTGTGGCCTCCACGGACCTGTGTGACCTCCATACAATGCCTGGGCATGTTCCTGATGACGCGGCGGATGGTCTCCTGAGGGATTTCCTCCCAGTCCTGGACTAAAGCAGTGCTCCTCCTGTTCCTCCTTGCACAAAAAGGCTGAGGTAGCGGTCCTGCTGCTGAGCTGTTGCCCTCCTTCAGGCCCCACCACGTCTTCTGGTGTACTGGCCTGTCTCCTGGTAGCACCTCCAGCCTCTGGACACTATGCTGACAGACACAGCAAACCTTCTTGCCACAGCTCGCATTGATGTGCCATCCTGGATGAGCTGCACTACCTGAGCTACTTGTGTGGGTTGTAGAGTCCGTCTCATGCTATCACGAGTGTGAAAGCACAACCCCCCCCCCCCCAAAAAAAAAAAAAAAAGATTGCGTAAGCTTCTTAACCAGCAGAGGGAAAGCCGATGGCTTAAGGCTGATGTTTAATATTCTGGTAAGGAGCCAATAGCCATAAAGGTTCCCAGGCTATTCGTATCAGCTCATAGATGTTTGCTTAGCCTTTACTGGCTAGTTTACAGAGGAACCCCAGAAAAAATTTGCATGGGGTCCCCCTATAAAATCGAACCAGTCTAGGCAGACAGCTGCGGGCTTATATTAACAGCCTGGGAAAAGGCCATGTACATTGGCACCCCCAGGCTAAAAACATCAGCTCTCAGCCGCCCCAGAAATGGCACATCTTATAGGTGGCAAGTGGAGTAATATTTGTGGGGTTGATGTCACCTTTGTATTGACAGGTGACATCAAGCCTACGGCTTCGTAATGGAGAGGTGTCTATAAGACACCTATCCATTACTAATCTTATAGTTGTATGGCAATAAACACAGCCAGAATAAAATCCTTTATTAATCTTAATTAACCATACTTGCTGCATAAAGAAATAAGAGGAAAAAGGTCAGCTCACCCCTTAGATGTCCAGGAACCAGAGCACGGAGAGTCTGTGGTGCAGCAGGATTAGTAATCGAAAGAGGAGATAGTTCAGCTCTTTGTTCCTTTAAAATCCAACATTTATTGAAGCTATACTCCAAAATCCAGCATCATGTCATGCAGGATAAGTGTCATCAGCTACCCCAGGGATTCATAAGCAGACGCATTTCGAACTAAGTGGCTCCTATTCATTCAAGTATGGCTTCAATAAATGAAGGGGTTAACCCCTTCACGACATGCACCGTACTAGTAAGGCGCATGTCGTGTGTACTCCTTTGACTTCGGCGCTGAGCCCACATCAAAGTCGCGACATGTCAGCTGTTTTGTACAGCTGACATGTGCGCGCAATAGTGACAGGTGGAATCGCGATCCACCCGCCGCTATTAACTAGTTAAATGCCATGGGGTAATGACAGGGCTGTGAAATGCTGACAGCGGCATTTAACTACCGCTTCCGGCCATCGGGCTGGAAATGCGAGCATCGCCGACCCCTCCCCCCCCCAATGTCATGTGATCTGGAGTCAGCGATGCGTCGGCATAACAAAAAAAAAGTTTTACAAAATATTAAAAAAAATAAAAAAATATAAAAGTTTAAATCGCCTCCCCTTTTGCCCCATCCAAATAAAACAATCAAAAAAATCGAACATACACATATTTGGTATTGCCACGTTCAGAATCGCCTGATCTATCAATTAAAAAAAAAAAAGGATTAACCTGATCCCTAAAAGGCATAGCGAGAAAAAATTCAAAACGCCAGAATTACGTTTTTTTGGTCGCTGCGACATTGCATTAAAATGCAATAACGGGCGATAAAAAGAATGTATCTGCACAAAAGTGGTGTCACTAAAAAGGTCAGCTCGGCACGCAGATACAGAAAAATAAGAAAGTTATGGCTCTTGGAAGGAGGGGAGCGAAAAACAAAAAAGGGCTGCGTCTTGAAGGGGTTAAAGGAACAAAGAGCTAGACTATCTCTTTAGATACTTACTGCATCACCTAATCCCCGATGCCCTCGATCTCCTGCAACAAAAATAAAATAATGAACCAACGCAAATACTCCCTGTCCGATGTAATCCATTTAATTAACAAGTGTCCCACAACAATTTCCCGTGTAGAACAGGCACATCAGGAGATGTGACCGTTCTACAGGGCCAGCGGTGATACACTGACAGGAGATAATCCTCCTGCAGTGCGTCGCTGAGAGTTCACCAGAGTTCGTGCTCTAACTTTACGGCACCGCTGCGTGGGAATTTTCTCATGCAGCGGTGCCGCAAGTGACAGCATGAGCTCCGGTGAACTCTCTCACGGCAGTGCAGTGATATACTGCGGGACAATCACCTCCTGTAACTGTATCACCGGAGGCCCTGTAGAACGGTCCCATCTTCCGATGTGACTGTTCTATCCTTGAGATCGTCGTGGGACACTCGTTATTAAATGGACTACTGCGGACCAGGGAGTATTTATGGTGGTTTATTATTTTATTTTTATTGCAGGAGATCGAGGGTGTCAGGGAATTGGGTGTTTGGTGAGCATGAATGTGTATGTGAATATGTAAATTTTTTTTTTTTTTATACAATTGAACACAGGCAGGCGCCGTATGATGGGACTACTATCCCATCACCAGCTAATGCTGTCACTGTTATATGTGACAGCAGACCTAGTCGGATGGGAACAGTAGTCCCATCAGACGATGCCTGGCTACAGACAAACACCCGCAGACACACATACAGACGCGCACACAGCCGCGCAGACAGACCCACACATATTCTCTGCCCACACACTCTTCCTCCTCCCTATCTGCAGCGTTTTTGGCACGCAACTCCGCAGCAGATCTGCAGACCTTTTTACACCTGCGGATTTGACTGACTCAATGGAAGTCAATGGGTATAGAAACTCTGCAGATCCACAAAAAGAATTTACATGCTGCGGAAAATAAAACGCTGAGAATTTGTGTGGAATTTTCTGCAGCATGTGCACAACAATTCTGGATTTCTATTGATTAACATTGCCTGAGCACTCTTTGCGGATTTGGTGCAAATCTGCGCGTAAAAAAACGCTGGGAACACGCAACAAAATCCACAACGTGTGCACATAGCCTTAAATAATACAGCAAAAATGCATTATAATATAGTGTCTGTGAATCCAAGATTTTTAGACCACATTTTTTTTTTGGCAAGTACGCTTTGAAAAAATCCAATAATACAGTTTATAAAAGACCATATAATGAGAAGAAAAATGATGCAGCACTCACCCTTGCGCTTCTTCCAAGTGTGCTCTTTATTCAGCAAAACATACTATGCATAGTATGAACTGGCATACGCAGTGATCTGTGAGGGAGCGGGAGTGAGGAGAGACCGGACTGTCCGGTCTCTCCTCACTCCCGCTCCCTCACAGATCACTGCGTATGCCAGTTCATACTATGCATAGTATGTTTTGCTGAATAAAGAGCACACTTGGAAGAAGCGCAAGGGTGAGTGCTGCATCATTTTTCTTCTCATTATATGGTCTTGTACAAAACTCTGACGATTGCATAGCACCACCCGCAGCTCACAGCAAGGGAGACCTCATCTGTCCTTCTGAAACAGATCGTTTAAGCGAATCTCCAATTGCGCTATAGTGAAGCTCTGTGCCGATCATCTTTCTGTTTCTTGGTATAACACAGTTTATAAAAGTATGCTCAAAATGATGACGTTGCATTACTAACATTTTGCGAGTGTATTTGGAAAATGGGAAAAATAATTTGGTTACTATAGCTGGGTTTCTATTTGCACTTAGTTTGTAAAGGGTTATTTCCAGAATTCTTTAGTTCTGAGATCAAGGCTGAGAATCCTGGCTCTGCAGATCCATCATATTGAATGCATCAGACAATTGTTTGTTTCACCTCCGCGCTTACAGTAACAGCTCTGATTCCCTGGTTTCAGAGTCCCATTATAGGGGTCTGCTGGGGTCAGACCCCAAGCAATTCAATAAGTTAACCCCTTTTCCTATGGATCAGGATAACTTTGGATCCTGAGAATTGTCCCTTTCATTTGTCAGTGATGTACTTCCTTAGTTGTGTTTTTAGCTATTGGTACTAAAAAGTCCATAGCGTGATATTTGGTAATTGCATAACTTATTAGATTACTTTATAAGCACAATTTAGAATTAAATGTCCTATACCAACTAACTTTGGTTGTTAATAAAAATAATAATTTGCTGCTCTTGTGAGTTTTATGACCTGAGAGCTTTTTTAAAACCAATATAATAAATATTGCATTTGATGGCTGACATTGCAGTGGCAGTGATGCGTCGTATCGGCATGTGACTGCTGCAGACAATCGTTTGCCTAAGCAGTGATTTTGGTAAATCTAGCAAGTGGCCTGAGGCCAGTGATTTGGCTTTAGCTCTCATATGCCAGTACGACTTGTCATTGCTCCTGGGTAAGGGTACGTTCACATTTGCGGTTTGCGCCGCAGCGTCGCCGCCGCAACAAAACGCATGCGTCGTGCGGCCCTATCTTTAACATTGGCGCCGCATGGGGCCGCATGTGCATGCGTTGTGTTGCGTTTTACGCCGCATGCGGCGTTAGGGCGCACCTGTCTGGGCGCGGCAAACGCAACATGTTGGATTTTTTGGGGCCGCATGTGCATGCGTTTTGCTGCGTTTTTGTTTGCGTTGTGCGTTGCGGCGACGACGCTGCGGCGCACAACGCAAATGTGAACTTAGCCTAAGGCTGGGTTCCCATTGCGTTATGGGACCGCGTTAAACGGACAGCGTTGCACGGCGAAATTAACGCCGTGCAACGCGGCCGTTAACGCGCCCATTCACGCTAATGGGAACGCGCTACACTAGCGCGTGCCATGTTCGGCACGCGCTAGCGACGCGCCGGAGATTTCTGGCGCGCCGCGGACGCTGCTTGCAGCGTCCGAGGCGCGCCTGCGGTCCGTTCCCCGCGACCCCGAACGCGGCCCCATAAAAAACATTGCGTTAGCGCAATCCGCTAGCGCTAAACGGATTGCACTAACGCAATGTGACCCTAGCCTTACTGGAGCAGGTTCTCGCTTTGTTTCAATTTGACATTTGTTGCTGCTAATAGTGTTGTGGTGGTCTTTTCTTCTCAATCAACCCCTTTACTGCTTAGAGCAAAAGTAGCCCCTTAGTGTAACTATTAGCAGGCATGTAGTAATTGGCAGTGGTTGAATCTGTTGGCTAAGATGCTCACCGCTATGATGAATCACAATAAAGGTTAAAATTGACGAGGTTCATAAGGGACAGTAAGAAAATCCCAGTGAGACCCATGTGAGCTTAATTGAATCTCGGGCGGAGGCTGAGCTCCCTTGAATCTGCCATTTATGTCAAGTGGTTTCAATTGATGGTGTCTGTCCCATGTGGCATCTGAACTAGGTACTTGAGTTTCTAGGCAAGTTAACTCCTCCTCATATCTGTGTATTGTGTGACATGCGTTAGTCGTTCTGTGAAACATTCTGCTCTTTACTTGCCAATAGCTGCTAAACATCATCTTGGCTCAGAAAGCTGCGGAAATTCTCTCCTTTTCCTGCTTGTTTGTTAGCAGATCTTCACTTTCGGCTTCCTTCTAACTTCAGCTGTTCTTAGCAGAAAAGTCCTCTTTCTCTTGGGTACTGTAAGATGAGCGATGTTCTCCGGGGTGTACTTTCAGCAGTCTGTGCAGAGTTTGTTGATTTAGCTTAGTTCTCAGAAGCTTTCCTACTCTCCAGCACATGAACGTGCTCTGATGGTAACTCAGTCCAATGAAATCAAAGAAGAGGTAAGAACAACTGGGATTTGATCTAATGCCTTTAATCGAGGTCTTCCAATTTTTATGTAGCAGTAATAGTTCTATTCGGAGCTGTTGGTTTAATTTTTTGTTGTTGTTTTTAATAGTCTGTCCTATATGTTCTTGGATAATCCCCAGTTATATTGATTCTCACGGATTTGATCATTTTTGTCTTATCTAATTTCTTGAGGCTAGTGTTATTTTGTAATTGTCTCTAGTATAGCTGGATATGTGTATAATGTGCAGTTTGTGCTTTTTCAAGAGCAGGTTCTATTGTGTGTGATTGTGTGTTAATTTTTGCAGATGGGAGCTTATACACTTTGTTGCTTTGCTGTTTAGCATTAAAATGATCACTGGATACATTTTAGTACTGTTGGTTTCTTAACCTTAGGCTATGTTCACATGTGGCATTTTTGCGGCATTCTGTAGAAAATCGGTGTTTTAAAGTACCAGCAAAAGTAACGAGATTTCGGGAATGTCATGCACAGCTCTATTTCCCCTGGCTTAATTTGAGCACGGCAATTTGAAAATCTGTAGCACATGTCAATTCTTTCAGGGTTTTTGGCAGCGTTTTTACCCACTGAAAGTGATAAAAAGCTGCAAAAACGCAGCATGACACTTGTCATTGTTTTTGGTGAATACCACTACCTTTATTAATAACATGTACTGTAGACAAATCACACATGTAACGCATACCAAATACCTGTGTTATATATAGTGTTTTGACTGCAGAAAAAAGTCTGCAAAAAAGTGTGAATATAGTTTTATACCCAGCTGTTTGTGTTTAATCCGGTATTTATTCATTGAGACATTTTTGGCAGGCCAATATTTTGTCCATCTTCCCATGCAGTTGGACAGATTTAAATCTGTCTCTTAACCACTTTAATCCTTGTATTTCATAATATAGAAATGCTTTTCACAGTTTGATTGCACTTGGGGTGAAGAGAGCGCTGCTATTCTTTTTGTGCGAGCTGCTCTTATCAACTAATGTTCTCTATAGAAAAAAATATTGCTGTGTATTGTAGACTCTCCCCTGCACATAATGCAGGTTTTTATTTTTCATCATTCATGGGTTTTTTCCCCTTGCGTGATAAAACGTAGTAGTGATGTGGCCCAATTCAGACACCAACTTGATGTCCGTATATAGCACTCCTTCATCAATTTTATTTTCAATGATGTTAACAGTGTGGATTTGTAAAACTCCCATTCTGCAACGTCCTAATTTTTGGCATAGATGACAAAACCGAAGTCTAGGTTCAAGCGTGCAGGGGTTTTTTTTTTTTTTGTTTTTTGTTTAAATCATCTTTCAGTTTTTGTTACAGTATTTGATTATAAAACCAATACATTGAAAATTGCACTAAATCAACCATTATGAAGCCATCAGGCACAGTCCATGCACTCATTTATGCAGTCTGTTATCTCTGGAAAATGCAATTATTCAGTGGACGGAGAGCATCACACCCTTTCCCGTGTATATGAAAAAATGAGGGTAGATACAAGAACTCCCAAACTATTGTCCCACTTAATAGTGAGCTTTTCCAGGGCTCTGAGTTATTTACGAAAATTTAACAAGCTGATTCGCCTCCAAGTTGGAGATTCTCTCAACTAAAATATTTCCTGGACATGGACAATATAGTGGTAGTAGAGGCTAAGGAAACAAAAACCAAGAAGTGTTTCAAGAAATGGTGTTAGTTTCTCAACAAGGAGATTGGACAAATAATGCTGTGCTTTAGCTCGGCAATGCGATATCTGATGGCAGAGGTGGCAGGAGACTGAAAATTAGAGCCTTCCCACAATGACCCTAAATACAATTTTTTATATATATATATATATATATATATATATATATATATATATATATATATATATATATATATATATATATATATATTATATAGATATAATTATTTTTTTTGTTCCACTCATACAGTTGCATGCTATTAGTCATAATTGAAAATTGCATGTAATTAATGTTATAAGTTAATGAGCTTTCTCTCCTCATGCCTTAGCAATCTTGTAAGTCTCTTCATTACTTTCCATGTTTTGTAACTAAATTACAAAATGTCGTTTTCCTTGATAATCAAAAAGTTGTTGAATAGGAATGCATTGTATAGGACAGCTCTCTCATGAATCATACAAGCACCTTAAGATGGTAAAACATCGGTTACAATCACAATTCGCACTGCAAGATTCGGACTGGAAAAGTCACATAGCAAAAGCTTTCACTTATGTACAGCTGCCATGTAATATACACTGGTAAAATGTATAGGTTAGGTAGTGTTATATTTCCACAAACCAACTAGCCTGCCATGTATCGGGATTGCACACGTTTAAAACAAATTTCAAAAAAACCTGCTGTAAAGTGCTTTTTTTAAATTTTTTTATTTGCTGCACATATTTTGACCATGTAGTAGGATTAACAGCTTATAATTTGACAGTGCATTTAATTACCACTCTTCAGAGTAGGTGAATCCTGGCCATGACTGAGCCGCCGTGCGGGTTTACGAGCCGCAGCATGTTATTTTCGTCAGCGGAGACGATACATAGTTTGTAGCTCTCCCATAGCCATCCATTAGATGCGTTAAATCTGCACATTTTACTAAGAACGTACGGATTTAACTGCGTCATTATGACGCAGTGAATAAAACACTGCTATTCCTGATCGTGGGCATATAGCCTAAAGCTATGTGCACACGTTCAGGAATTCATGCAGAAAATTCCTGTGACAATCCAGACATTTCTGCCAGATTTCCAAATGGAATCCGCATGCGGTTTTTGCGTGTTTTTTCCCCAGACATTTCCCAATGCATTAGACAGTGGAAAATCCGTGAAAAAAACGCAAAATTAATGAACATGTTCATTACTTTTCCTCAATGCGTTTTTCATGTGGAAAAACGCACATCATGTGCACAGAAATTGCAGATTCCATTATAAATGATGGGATGCTTAATGTATGCAGATTATTTGCGGTTTTTATAGCGCAAAAACGCTAAAAAACCTCAAATAATCTGCAACGTGTGCACATAGCCTAAAGCTTGTCACTCCATAATTTAAAAAAAAAAAAAAACTAAACCCTAATCCTTGGTTGTCTTGCTGCCTCCATACATTACATTGCAATGTGCCCACCTCCCTGTATACAAATGAGATGTTAATAGGGAAAATGTAATAAATAAATAAATGGGAAGTAGATGGCTTTGTCATTCTAAATGCACAGCTATTGCCTGTTCTATGTTCCCAGCTATATTTCTTTCTTTTTATTCGTATTTCTGGTAGTACTCTGCTGCTATTCACCTTTTTTGCTGACTTGTCTGCTGTAGCATTTCATATTCACTAATGTCTGCTCAGACTTCAGGGCGTGCGTGCGTGTGTGTCTGTGATCTGAAAGTAATACCTCCTGTTTATTTAAATGGAAGCTACAAACAGGTGCAGATCGCATAACACAGCTGAATAGAGCAAGATTTCAACTACATAATGTCATTTTTCGACATAGTCCCGACCATTGGTTAAGCATTTTCACCAGCGATTAATAAGAGCCTGCATGCCATTCTTGTAAAATTCTCAACCAGCAAATGGCGGCGGCTTTCTTTTACGCTTGCAATGACCGCTTCACTGACTGGATATTGTTGCACACATAGTCACTTTCATTGACCCAAAAAGACGAAAGTCTGAAGGTGCCAAATCCGGACTATATGTGGATGCAGTACGGTCGTCCAGCCAAATTTTGTAATGCGTTCTGTGGTTTTGACATGATATGGGGCCCGCCATTATGCTGTTGCAAGCGATAATTTGTCTTCTCTGCCATGACTCTGGAAATTCGAGCCTTCAGCTTACTCAGCATCTTTATGTAGCATTCAGAATGGAGTTAGTCCATGCTACTGGAATTCATGAAGGATTGCACCTTTCATACAGTGGGGCAAAAAAGTGTTTAGTCAGTCAGCAATAGTGCAAGTTCCACCACTTAAAAAGATGAGAGGCGTCTGTAATTTACATCATAGGTAGACCTCAACTATGGTAGACAAACTGAGAAAAAAAAATCCAGAAAATCACATTGTCTGTTTTTTTAACATTATATTTACATATTATGGTGGAAAATAAGTATTTGGTCAGAAACAAAATTTCATCTCAATACTTTGTAATATATCCTTTGTTGTCAATGACAGAGGTCAAACGTTTTCTGTAAGTCTTCACAAGGTTGCCACACACTGTTGTTGGTATGTTGGCCCATTCCTCCATGCAGATCTCCTCTAGAGCAGTGATGTTTTTGGCTTTTCGCTTGGCAACACGGACTTTCAACTCCCTCCAAAGGTTTTCTATAGGGTTGAGATCTGGAGACTGGCTAGGCCACTCCAGGACCTTGAAATGCTTCTTACGAAGCCACTCCTTCGTTGCCCTGGCGGTGTGCTTTGGATCATTGTCATGTTAAAAGACCCAGCCATGTTTCATCTTCAATGCCCTTGCTGATGGAAGGAGGTTTGCACTCAAAATCTCACGATACATGGCCCCATTCATTCTTTCATGTACCCGGATCAGTCGTCCTGGCCCCTTTGCAGAGAAACAGCGCCAAAGCATGATGTTTCCACCACCATGCTTTACAGTAGGTATGGTGTTTGATGGATGCAACTCAGTATTCTTTTTCCTCCAAACACGACAAGTTGTGTTTCTACCAAACAGTTCCAGTTTGGTTTCATCAGACCATAGGACATTCTCCCAAAACTCCCCTGGATCATCCAAATGCTCTCTAGCAAACTTCAGACGGGCCCGGACATGTACTGGCTTAAGCAGTGGGACACGGCTGGCACTGCAGGATCTGAGTCCATGGTGGCGTAGTGTGTTACTTATGGTAGGCCTTGTTACATTGGTCCCAGCTCTCTGCAGTTCATTCACTAGGTCCCCCCGCGTGGTTCTGGGATTTTTGCTCACCGTTCTTGTGATCATTCTGACCCCACGGGGTGGGATTTTGCGTGGAGCCCCAGATCGAGGGAGATTATCAGTGGTCTTGTATGTCTTCCATTTTCTAATTATTGCTCCCACTGTTGATTTTTTCACTCCAAGCTGGTTGGCTATTGCAGATTCAGTCTTCCCAGCCTGGTGCAGGGCTACAATTTTGTTTCTGGTGTCCTTTGACAGCTCTTTGGTCTTCACCATAGTGGAGTTTGGAGTCAGACTGTTTGAGGGTGTGCACAGGTGTCTTTTTATACTGATAACAAGTTTTAACAGGTGCCATTACTACAGGTAATGAGTGGAAGACAGAGGAGCTTCTTAAAGAAGAAGTTACAGGTCTGTGAGAGCCTGAAATCTTGATTGTTTGTTTCTGACCAAATACTTATTTTCCACCATAATATGCAAATAAAATGTTAAAAAAACAGACAATGTGATTTTCTGGATTTTTTTTCTCAGTTTGTCTCCCATAGTTGAGGTCTACCTATGATGTAAATTACAGACGCCTCTCATCTTTTTAAGTGGTGGAACTTGCACTATTGCTGACTGACTAAATACTTTTTTGCCCCACTGTATCCCAAAACACTGCACCCCACTTTGCCAGTATATGCCTCTCTTGGACTTCTTTACACCTGGAACGTGGCTTATCTTTCGCATAATTTTCACCACTGTTATAACGCACTGCTCACCACCACACTGTGCTCATATTCACTGTATTATCGCCATAAATCTTCAGCAAGTGTCAGTTGAGGTCAATAGATGCAATTTTTTGGCATGGAAGAATTCAGTGATAGCCGTGTTTTGTCCTCCTGTCCATGTCAGGCGTAATTCTGGTAGACTGCCTCTCAGATGCCGTTTCTTGGATAATAACAAAAATAACAGGATATTAGCAGGAAGGTTCGACCTTTAATAATACACCATCAGCATCCGACTCTGACGTAGGTCAAGACATTAATGTTGGAGGCATTCCAGCTAGAGCAACCCATCATATGGGTATAATAATGCTGCATGTTCTTCAGCTTTGGGGAAACTGCAGAAATTCCACACATTGTTCATGCTTGCTCCCTCACAAATGAGTAATTAAGTCACTTGGGTATTGTAGGATTTGGTGTAATGTTTCCAGTCTATTTTTAAATACTTCATGCAAATTAAATTCTTACTAATTTGTGTTTAAACGGAGTTCCCTCAATCTATCCTAGTATAAAAGATTAAACATGTACAATAAATTCTTACGAAAATATATTGTGAGAATGCCAAATTTAGGCTTTTTACCAAGACAACATAAAGCCTCTAACATATGTTGTGTATACATTATATGCACTTGCTTATATCTTAACAATTTTGTCTCTTGTCTTTGTTGTAAATCTTATTTTTTTGTTCTCTCCCTAGTTCTCGATCCCGCTCAAGGTCTTACTCACCTGGGTATAGAGAGAGAAACCATCCAAGAGTTTACCAAAACCGTGATTTTCGTGGTCACAACAGAGGTTATAGGAGGCCATATTATTTCCGAGGGCGTGGTAGAGGCTTTTATCCACGTGGTCAACATAATCGTGGTGGATATGTAAATTACCGCCCAAATTGGCAAAATTACAACCGCCAACCATATAGTCCTCGCAGGGCCCGATCTCGTTCACGCTCTCCAAAGAGGAGATCTGTGTCTCCTCGGTCTAGAAGCCATTCAAGAAATTCAGATAAATCGTCATCTGATCGCTCCCGGCGGTCTTCATCTTCTAGGTCTTCCTCTAATCATAGCAGAGTGGAGACTAAGCGTAAATCGAAAAAAGATAAGAAGAGACGTTCAAAGGATCGCAGGTCCTCTCCTCCGGCAACAGATGATGATTCCAAGGAACAGTCTACTTCTGGGGCAGCGGATACTGGTAGCAAAGAGGGAAGTAAAACCTGGCAGGATATGGAAGCTTATGATGAAAGCCCTGCACCTCAACACAGTCCTGAACGTGCACCAACACTTAAAAGCTCTGTACAGTCTGTGGTGGTTCGACGCTGCTCTCCCAGGCCCAGTCCTGGACAGAAGCCTAGTCCACCCTCACCCACAGTTTTGCAAAGTGGCTCTTCCTTCAGAGCATCTTCTCGTCAAAGTCCATTCGAACATAGCTTGAGTCCACCAAGGAAGAGTCCTATGACCAAGAGCCCACCTTCAATGAGCTCTCTATATGGTAATAGTCAAAAAGAAGATGGCCGATCTGGAGAGATGACTGCACCAGTGGGAACTGGATATAAAAGGTATTACAAGAGGTATAATATACTTTTGGGGGTACTTGCTGATAGTAGGCTAAGGATACAATTTGTGGCATGTGCCAGCAATTCTGTCACTTCACCAAAACCATCTGTGCAACTTGTCTGTGACTTGCAGTATACGCCTATTGTAGAGCTGCAGTTATGTTGTAAAAAAAAAAAGAAAAATGTAAAAAAAATTGCAGACATGATGCGACTTGTATTGAAGTCTGTGGTAAGAGTGTTAAGCGTTACTTGCGACCAGCAATAGAATATCCAACACATTTGGAATTATTTGCTGTTGCAGTGCTTTTTGGGCAGAGAAATGAAAATTAACTGTATCCCAAATACAATGGAACTGTCTTTCTAGCGCCACTTATTAGAATATAAGCTTTGCTAGACTTGTTAAATGGAATTGATATGTAATCCGGCAGCAGCATTTCGTAAGGACAGAGACCCTGATTCCAGCAATGTATCACTTAGTTTATTGGGTACAGCAGTTATGCCAGAAACCGTTTTCACTGTTGCACTTCTATCAGAGCTGAGATGTTAAACTTTGTATAATCCCAACCACACGACCGCCTTAGAGAGCTGCTAATCAGTGCTGCGGTGTGGTTGGACTACAAGGTATACCGGTTGGCTTGTGGTGATAATCTCCTGCTAGTAAAACACTTTATTGAACAGCAAATCCAGCCTAGTAAATGACACATCACTCTTTTCCCCCTACATCGCAATGCTCTCAGATTACATAGCATATACCTGCTCACAGATTCCCTTTAGAGTCTGGTTAGATAGTATTAGCATGAGAAATGTCTTTTCTAGGATAGCCATCGTGCATGCCCTTATAATTCTGTTCTTGAGCATTGCTTTAGTAGTCTGAAGATATTGACAGATATAGTAAAAAGCCCTTTATGAGCTTAATTTGCAACACATAGGAGAACCCCTAAGTCCCATGCTCAGCCAAAGGCCAGTTGGCAAGCGTGATCAAATCCGAGTGCTTACAATGTTGTCTCACAGCTGATCATGGATTTCTGAGTACGTGCTTCAGAATGTACAACCAATATGGCTGCACTTTACTGTGGATTTTAGTGATGTCTGTGTAAAACTGCGACTGCTATACCTTGCAATAGACTAGTATTCAGTTGTTTTGGATAGACATTACCTTCCCTATGATGTTGTCTGGAAACATACTGAGATGAGGCCATTGCATGTGCATTGTGGTTTAGAGACTGTAACTACTTAATACGTACTGTATTTTCCGGCGTATAAGACGACCTTTTAACCCCTGAAAATCGTCCCAAAAGTCGGGGGTTGTCTTATACGCCGGGTACGGCGGCAGGGAGCGATCCTGGATGGTTCCCAGGGTCTGGAGGAGAGGAGACTCTCCTTCCGGCCCTGGGATCCATATTCATGTAAAAAAAAAAAAAGAATAAAAATAAAAAATATGGATATACTCACCCCTCCAACGGACCCTGGCTCTCAGCGCTGCAAGCGTCTGCCTCCGTTCCTAAGAATGCAGAGAGTGAAGGACCTGCGATGACGTCGCGGGCAACGTCATCGCAGGTCCTACACTCAATGCATTCTTAGGAACGGAGGCAGACGCTTGCAGCGCTGAGAGCCAGGGTCCGTCGGAGGGGTGAGTATATCCATATTTTTTATTCTTTTTTTACATTAATATGGATCCCAGGGCCTGAAGGAGAGTCTCCTCTCCTCCAGACCCTGGGAACCATATGGACCGCACACGCCGTATAAGATGACTGGGCGTATAAGATGACCCCCATCTTATACGGCGGGCATATCCCAAATTCCATATTTTATATGGAAAAGTTGGGGGTCGTCTTATACGCCCAGTCGTCTTATACACCAGAAAATACGGTACATTTTTATCTTTTTCTGCCATAGATTATCGACAGCTTGTATTACTGTATGTACATGTCACACTATTTTCAGAAGGTTTCCACATCAGGGTGTAACCCCCACATAAACGCAGTTCACTTATTCCATTTCATTACCCACTTAGTTTTTGAAGGTATTTAATTTAAACAACCTGTTCTAGAACGGCTATTACCCATGTGTCTCCCCTTGAATCTTCTTGTTGTTTTATTTCTATATTTTTGTTTATTTTGTTTCACATTGTACAGGCAATATTAATCCTCTAGGAAACTTTCATCATTGCTGGAGTGTGTTTTTTTTAATACTTTTTAAGGCATTATATTCCAGTTTGTGCTCTTTAAGAGAAACGATCTGAAGCAGAGGACAAAAATATATATATATCATGGTCTTAGAATTCAGACCCAATAACCTAATCAGATATAAAAGCACGGTCAATACTGCCGCTCTACTCAGTTCAGGATGGTACAATGATAAAAAGCATAATCTCTTAAGATCCAGAGATAAGTTTAGGACGAGCAGTGGTAAGTATGCTTTTAATTGCATTTAGATAGGGTTCACATGAATTTCCATTCTCATGTAAACCTAAAGCAGCAGTTCTACATAGATTTTTTTTTTTTTTTTTTAGACGAGCAAAATGAAAAGTTTCTCAGCCTTTTGGTAGCACGAGGAAGCCATACTGTTCAGCATCTGAAGCCTGATTGTAAAATATGCTATACTGAGATTTGCACACACATTTTAACATCATATAAGAATGAATAACAAACAATACACAGTGATTGAAAAGGGACAAAGGAACAGAAATCAGAATCAAAATGATGTAAAATATATTGACCAAGAGATCTAGATGTAATTTGATTGTTTAGTCGTCAAGATTGTTAGTCCTTTAGTGTTACCCAGGGTGCACCACTAGGAGGCGGACTAACGTTGCACCCCATTTGCACACTACTTATGTCATACGTGAATGTGCAAGGCAAATCGCTGGCGAAGTAGAACTGCTGCTTTCTATTGATGTACCATGAACCAATCTCTGTGTGTGACCACTACTTCCAAGCCAGTTATATTCCATGGGGAGTTATCTGCTAGCAGTAGTTTATGATGTTTCACCACATGTGTTTTTCAGCCGTGTGCCTATGTTGTTCCTGGGGGGCCATAAATATCACCCAGAATATCAGTACACCTGATACTTTAAGGCTGTGTTCCTGCGTTTTTTTTGTTGTTTCTTGCCCTAATTTTTTAAGGAGTCTTTTTGATGTTTCTGCATTGTGTATAAGACATCTGTTTTTAGTGTGCTGATTAGGTGGTTATACATGTAGTCATTTTCTCTGCTTTCTAAAGGTTCATGGAGGAGCAGAAGAATAAGGCCTCGGAGCTGGAGAAAGAGAATGGAAAGGAAAAGCTGTCTAATTTGGAGAAAATGAAGGATCGTAGCAGCCCTACCGATTTTGCTATGAGTGAGTTAGAGAGGGCTTATAAAAAGAGCATATCCCCAAAACGCTATAAAATGCGAGATGACTTGGAGAAATTGAAATTGTCTGAATTGCGATATGCAAAAGAGGATGCAGAGCAAGAGAAAAAAGGACGAGGAAGGAAAGATTCCGATAGTGATTCCAAGAGTCAAGATGCATATGATCCAGCTAAATGGGAAGAATTGTCTTTTGCAACAAGCACTAAGGAAAAACGCAAAAAGTCTGTGGATGTGGAGGAGGAACTTTATGCTGAAAAATCCAAGAAAGAGGAGAAGGCCTCCAAGTCCAGCCATAAAGGGTTCCTGCCCGAAAAAAATTTCAGAGTAACCAGTTTCAAGGCATCAAAGGAGAGGAGCGAGTCTCCCCCATCTAGGAAATCCTCAGAGAGCAGGGAGAAGCTGTTATCCAAGGAGGACATGTCTTTCTCCAAATCTAATTTCTCTGTTAGCAGAGAGATGGGTCCTAATGTGCGCTTGGATTCATTTGACGAGGATCTTGCACGGTAAGTTTAAAGTGGGTTTTGGGTTTTTTGCCATTTTATAAGAGCGCATTTTCAGAGCTCTTTAACAGTACAATCTGGTCTCCTTTCCCACACCAACCAATCTCGACATGACTGTTAATTTTCCAAAGTAGTTCAAGAAATAAAATTGGCATTCTGATTAGTTGTTATGGGGACGGCCAAATTTTAAAGGGAACCTGTCACCCCGTTTTTTCAGATTGAGATAAAAATACTGTTAAATAGGGCCTGCGCTGTGCGTTACAATAGTGTATGTAGTGTACCCTGATTCCCCACCTATGCTGCGAAATACATTACCAAAGTCGCCGTTTTCGCCTGTCAATCAGGCTGGTCAGGTCGGGTGGGCGTTGTGACATCGTTGTTTCTTCCCCAGCTTTCCGTTGGTGGTGTAGTGGTGTGCGCATGTCCAAGTGCCGAATCCACAGCGCGCAGGTGAAGAAAAAGCGCGCGATCTGCGCTATTACCCCTGTCATCGGTGGGGGCGGCCATCTTCCTGGGGCCGCGCGTGCGCAGATGGAGTGCTCTGCTGCACGGGGCTTCAGGAAAATGGCTGCGGGATGCCGCGCGTGCGCAGATGGAGATCGCGGCGGCCATTTTCCCAAAGCCGAGTTTGCATCTCGGCTTCAGGAAAATGGCTGCCGCGATCTCCATCTGCGCACGTGCGGCATCCCGCAGCCATTTTCCTGAAGCCCCGTGCAGCAGAGCACTCCATCTGCGCACTCGCGGCCCCAGGAAGATGGCCGCCCCCACCGATGACAGGGGTAATAGCGCAGATCGCGCGCTGATTCGGCACTTGGACATGCGCACACCACTACACCACCAACGGAAAGCTGGGGAAGAAACAGCGATGTCACCATGCCCACACGACCTGACCAGCCTGATTGACAGGCGAAAACGGCGACTTTGGTAATGTATTTCGCAGCATAGGTGGGGAATCAGGGTACACTACATACACTATTGTAACGCACAGCGCAGGCCCTATTTAACAGTATTTTTATCTCAATCTGAAAAAACGGGGTGACAGGTTCCCTTTAAGTTTAGGTTAATGTCCTTTATCGTGTCTTACCAAATGGCCTTTAATGGGTTGTGTGTTTTTGTGCAGCGCTTTTATAAAGTGGAAATGAGTGAAGTATAGCAGGATTTTGCGGAGTTTATTTATCTATGCACAGATGTGATTTTACACACACACACACACACACACACACACACACACACACACACACACACACACACACACACACACACACGAGTAATACCACCCTTCCTGTGAAGGTGTAACGGACAACACAGATGACTGCTTTCATTACTGGAAAATATTGTGTTCTTTTCATTTCCCCTTTTTCAATTACAGTCCAAGCGGAGTAATGGCTCATGAGCGGAAACTGTCTCGGGATCTTGTTCACAGCAACAAGAAAGAACAAGAATTCAAGTCCATCTTCCAACACATCCAGTCTGCACAGCCTCAGCGCAGCCCATCTGAGCTGTTTGCCCAACACATTGTGACCATTGTGCACCATGTTAAAGGTAGAATAACTGAAAGAGATGTATTATTTCCATGCAACAAGGTATACCATTTTAATGCAGCCTCTTTGTGTCTGCTTCCTTTTCCACGCGAGAAGGTACAAGTCAACTTAACTTTTTTTTAGCGGACAACCCCTTTCATCACTTAGAATCATAGAATGGTAGAGTTGGAAGGGACCTCTTGGGTCATCTGGTCAGTCCCCCTACTCAAAGCAGAATTCACTAAATCATCCAAGTCAGATGTCTGTCCAGCCTCTGTTTGAAGACTTCCATGGAAGGAGAACTCACCACCTCCGGTGGCAGCCTGTTCCACTCATTGATCACCCTAACTGTCAAAAAGTTTTTTCTAATATCTAATCTGTGTCTCCTCCCATTCAGTTTCATCCCATTACTTCCAGTCTTTCCTTGTGCAAATGAGAATAAAGATGATCTTTCTACAATGTGACCGCCCTTGAGATATCTGTAGACAGCTGTTAAGTCTCCTCTCAGTATTCTTTTTTGCAAGCTAAAGATTCCCAAATCCTGTAAACGTTCCTCATAGGACATGGTTTGCAGACCGGTCACCATTCTGGTCGTTCTTCTCTGAACTTGCCTCAGTTTGTTGATGTCTTTTTTTTTTTTATAAATGTGGTGCCCAAAACTGAACACAGTATTCCAAATGAGGACTGACCAAAGAGGAGTAGAGGGCAATAATGACTTCATGTAATCTAGACTGTATGCTTCTGTTAATTCTGTTGCTGCTGCATCACACTGTTGACTCATGTTCAGTTTATGATCTATTCGTATACCCAAGTCTTTCACATGTGATGTTGCTTAGCCCTATTCCTCCCATTCTGTATATGCTTTTTTTTTCATTTTTATTGCCCAGATGTGGTACTTGGCATTTTTACCTGTTAAAAACCATTTTGTTAGTTGCTGCCCACTGCTCCAATTTATTTATATCTTTTTGAATCCTCTCTCTCTCCTCTAGTATTGGCTATCCCTCCTAGCTTTGTGTCATCAGCAAATTTAATCAGTGTACCCTCAATTCCTTCATCTAAGGCTGGTTTCACACTTGCATTTCATTGTGCTGCGGATAGAAGCGTACTTCCTCCTTGCTGCTTCCGTGAAGCTCCGCCTACTGCTGCCTGCGTCCTGCGTTTCCCTGTGAAACGCAAAATTTTGCTTTTCCGTGCGGGCGCCGCACACCTCAAATCGTCGTATGCGGACACATCCGCATACAACACATATCTCTGCATACCCAATGTTAAACATAGGTACGCAGAGAAACGTAGGATTCAGGCGGCAGTAGGCGGAGCTTCATGGAGGAAGCAAGGAGGAAGTATGCTGTCATCCGCAGCGCAACGACACTGTAGTGTGTAACCAGCCTAAATCTTTGATAAAGATGTAGAACAATACAGGCCCAGGACAGAACCCTGTTGTACCCCACTTGAGACATTCTTCCAACTGGATGTGCAGCCACGACCACTCTTTGGGTCTGATAACTAAGCCAGTTATGAATCCACCTAACAGTTGCCTTGTCCATTCCATACTTAGTCTTTTTTTCCAATAAGGATGGAGTGAGATGACTTCAGCAAAGCATTTGACAAAGTAAGATATACTATATCTACAGCATTTCCCTGATCCACCCAGTTAGTGATTCTGTCATAGAAGGAAAATAAGTTAGTCTGACGTGACCTATTATTTACAAACCCATGCTGACTCTGGTTAATCACTTCATTCTTATCAAGGTACTTACATGCATGTTGTTTAATAATTTGTTAAAAGATTTTTCCTGGTATAGACATCAGACTCACCGGCCTATGGTTCCCTGGGTCCACCTTCTTCCCCTTTTTGACGATAGGAACAACATTTGCTCTTCTCCAGTCTTCTGGGACTTCTCTTGTTCTCTAAGAATTTTCAAAGATTATGGAGAGTGGTTCAAAAATTTCTTTTGTTATCTCCTTCAGTACTCTGGGGTGTAATTCATCTGGACCCGAAGACTTGAATTAATTTGTTAGCTAAGTGTTTCCTCACCATCTTTCTACTTGTAGATATCCTGGCTTCTCTATTCCTTTAATAGGGCAGTGAAGATCAGTTGATGTTACATTTCCTTTCTGAGAGAAAACAGATGCAAAATAGGAATTTAAAAGTTCAGCCTTCTCAACATCCTTTCTTACCATTTAATCATTTTCATCCTGTAAAAATCCTATAGCATCTTTGACTTTTCTTTTACTTTTGACATATCCCCAAAATCCTCTTTTGACGTCTTGCAAGCCTTAATTCATTGTCAGCTTTAGTTAATCTGATTCGTGCCCTGCAGGTTCTGCAGACAGCATTATATTCTTCTTTATATATGCCTCCCTCTTTCCATTTGATAAACATTTATTTCTTCCTTTTCTAGCATGTGTTTAAGTTCTGTGTTCATCCATCCTAGTTTCCTTAAATGCTTTGTATTCTTCCCTCTTTTTGGCATTGTTAATGATTGTGCTTTGAGATTCTAATTTTTCAAGATTTCCCATCCTTCCTGGATATTTTTGTCCTTAAGGATATCCAGCCACTGGATCCCTCCGATTTTCGGAGTCCCTGAACCCCTTTTTCTTTTTTGCGTTTTTGTTTTTCGCTCCCCTCCTTCCCAGAGCCATAACGTTTTTATTTTTCCATCAATATGGCCATGTGAAAGCTTTTTTTTTTTTGCGGGACGAGTTGTACTTTTGAACGACACCATTGGTTTTACCATGTCTTGTACTAGAAAATGGGAAAAAAATTCCAAGTGCTGTGAAATTGCAAAAAAAGTGCAATCTCACACTTGTTTTTTGTTTTGACTTTTTTGCTAGGTTCACTAAATGCTAAAACTGACCAGACATTATGATTCTCCAGGTCATTACGAGTTCAGACTCCAAACATATCTAGGTTATTTTTTATCTAAGTAGTGAAAAAAAGTTCTAAACTTTGCAAAAAAAACAAACAAAACATTGTGCCATTTTCCGATACCCATAGTGTTTCCATTTTTCGGGATTTCCGCTCAGGTGAAAGCTTATTTTTTGCGTGCCGAGCTGACGTTTTTAAAGATACCACTTTTGTGCAGATACGTTCTTTTGATCGCCCGTTATTACATTTAATGCAATGTCGCTGCGACCAAAAAAACGTAATTCTGGCGTTTTGAATTTTTTTCTCACTACACCGTTTTGCGAACAGGTTAATCCTTTTTTTTTTTTAATCGAGAGATCGGCCGATTCTTAACGCGGCAATACCAAATATGTGTATGTTTTGATTGTTTTTTTGTTTGTTTGTTTTATTTTGAATGGGGCGAAAGGGGGGTAAGTTAAACTTTTTATATTTTTGTTTTTTCTTATTTTTTAAAACATTTTTTTTACCTTTTGCCATTCTTCAATAGTCTCCATGGGAGGCTAGAAGCTGACACAACTCGATCGGCTCAGCTATATAGGAGCGATCATCATATCGCTCCTATGTAGCTGAATTACAGGCTTGCTATGAGCGCCGACCACAAAGTGGCGCTCACAGCAAGCCGGCATCAACAACCATAGAGGTTTCAAGGAGACCTCTGGTTGTTATGCCGACACATCGCTGACCCCCAATCACATGACGGGGGTCGGCGATGCGCGCATTTCCGGCCCGATGGCGTTTGACAGGGGCATTTAACTACGGTAGTTAATAGTGGCGGGTGAATCATGATTCCACCTGCCGCTATTGCACACACATGTCAGCTGTACAAAAAAGCTGACATGTCGCGACTTTGATGAGGGCTCAGCGCCGGAGTCCACATCAAAGGGGGAGACGCAACATGCGCCTTACGGCGCATGTCGTGAATGGGTTAAAATCTGCCTTTCTGAAATCTAACCTTGAAGTCTGAGGCTTCACAGGTCTTCAAAGGATAGGCAACAACTCACTTATGTATGGGGGTCGGTACGAAGGGGCCTGCACCGATCATCAGATCTAGGATTTTTTATCACAAATTAAAATTAATCTGCTTTGATCTAGTTTACGATGTTGGGAGACCCGGGGGGGGGGGGGGGGGGGGAGAAGGTGAATAAAATCTGACTTCATATATTATACATACATCAAACACACATCAGAGTTGAGAAAATGCGTATCCCAACCTTCTCTGCCCCTCCAGCTTATTGTGGCAGATTCCCTTTAACAACTGGATGCTTTTCTACCATTCTTCAACAGAACACCATTTTGGTCCCTCAACAGTGACACTGAGTGAACGTTTCGCTTCTTATTTAAAGAAGACAAAAGAACAAGAACCATCAAAAAGTCGAAAGAGTCCAGAGATTCATAGGTACCATTTATTCCTTTAAGTTTCCCATGTTACACCATTTACCTGCATTGATTTCCTTCTTTTTCAGTAGGTTGTCAACTTCACCATCTCTTACCTGATATATTTTTTTTACCTGATATTTTTTTTTTACATTTCGTACAGGAGAATTGACATTTCTCCTAGTGCTTTCAGAAAACATGGGATTGCGCATGAGGAAGGCAAACAAACGAAAGAAGGAAGCCACAAGGTAAAGACTTTGTCTATTTTTATGATTTTGACATAAAGTAAAAAGCCTGCAATCTACTAGGTATGTTCTATCTTTAAGAAATGCTTCTGCCTTGCTCTCTACTTAAGTTTGTGTTTTTCTTTTAAGGATGTGAAATATGTCTAAAAAATGAACTGCAAAGTGTTAAATGTTTAATAAATCAAAATCTATATATCAACAACCTTTGTGAAGTGGTTTAGGATATGGTAAAAATGAAATCACTCCAATCTATTGTGGTTGAACTTGAAAGACAGAGGAATTTTGGAACCAAAATCTCCAGTGATGAGCAAATGACCCTAATGTATTTTTGGGTTCTGCTTGTAAGTATTTCACTCTATTGTATACCAGACACCTTTTGTTCATAACAGCTGGTTGCATGCCCTGAACAGTGGAAATTGCACCCACCCATTGGTATAATCCTGGTGCCTTGCCTTCAAATGAACTGTGTTGCTGTGACCATGACCGTACGTTACGCCTGCGTAGGACTTGTACAATGTGAATTTATGGAGGAGAGACAAAAGATTGCCTACTTTAACCAAAATGTCAGTATTAAATGAAAGAAAACCGCACATTGCTAATGACATCTACCTTCTGTTAGTAGAAAAGGTAAAGAAAATTGACTAATTTAAAGCGTCATGCGATTGTCCCATTTGATTATTCTAAAAGAAATTTGTGATTAGAAAATTACCTGTTGTTTAAGTCGTGTTTGTTAAACGTGTATTTTTTTTTTTTTATTTGATAGATTTTTTAAAATTGTGTACATAGATTGTGCCCGAACCCTGAAATCCTGCATTTTTTACACTAGCCACTGAGCCTACTATTAAACCGACACTTCCTAGTCTAAAGATCACTTCTCCGCAGTCTTATGATAAACATCCCAGCATGGAGTACAGTAGCAGGTAGTACTTCAGTTATAAAGCTGAGGCCTGAGAACGGAGTCTGCCATTTACAACAGGTGACACACCTCCCCGCCTGCATATGATGGCGCAGGGCCCCAACATTGTATTTGAAAATAAAAGCACAGTGGGATTTGGTATATATAGGGCTCCAAACTAAAATATTTAATGGACATCTTTTTGTTTTTAAAGTGAAAATTTAAGGAGCCAAATGCATCATTTGTCTCCAGATTTAAGAATTCAAAGAAATAAATGTTATGATGAAAAATACTTCAATGTGGGATGTTTTACCTGTCACTTCTCTGATTTTGTGATTTGGCCATCCATTATTTTGGAATGGAAGCCGCTTTTTCTATGTATGTAGACATCATGTAGCAGGGCTAGATGCCACATGTGCGTCAAGTCAGTTGCAACCATTTTGGTGAAATCTGGAGCTCTTGTGTCAAATGATGTGCTGCTTGTTATTAGAAAATGTGTCACAGGGCTTGTCAGCTGAAGACCCAGCACTTCAAAGCATCCTCAGTCAGTCAGCTCCATGCATGACCAAGCTCACATCAGGCTTCACTCTCCTCTGCCTGAATGCTGCTTTGAAGTTCTCGTACCTTCAGCTGACACCTTGATATATTTTCTAATAACTAGCAGCACATCGCAGGGCTTGTCAGCTGAATGGATGACACGTCAAAGCAGGATTCAAGCAGAGGAGCGTGAAGTCTGATGTGAGCAAGCAGACGGAGACTGCTGTCACTCACCGAGACGATACCCCACCCCCCACCAATGACATATCCTGCTCTGTTCATCCGATTCCGGTCCCCAGATCAGAAGTAGCAGAACCAGAATCAAGGCAGAAGGACTTATGACCCTCAGAGAGATGAGCTTACAGGAGCACGGAGGGTAGTGAAAGTATATTAGAAAAGTGTTAGCAAGGAAGAGTTAAGATATGTGAAAGAGGGTTATATTATTAGAAGAAAACCTCTTTAAGTCCTTAACTGATGGGTGCCATGGTTATGGGCCCTGACTTGGATTCCCCATTCCAGTACACTACAGTGTCCGATGGGCCACATACTTGTAGTTCTCTGGATCTTCGCTGAACAGTCTGGTACATGCAGAAGCAGTGGCTAGTGGCATCTTGGATATCCCCACTGAGCAAAACGTGCAGTCGCTCTGTGGCTTTCATCCCTTGTGGGTATGTCAGTAGTTAGTTTTCTCCTGCCCGTTATACTCTAGTACTATTGTCCGTCATGCCAGATGCAGGTGGTGCTAGCTTACGCATTTAGTCATAACGAAAAGTTTTGAGTTTCACACACAGAATTTAGTTTTCACAAAGTTTGTTGCTTCACTGGTTTTTCTTTTAGTCAGATATTTCTATGGTTGCTGAAATACAAGTAAAAAGCATTTCATAAGTTTTTAAACTTTTTATTGACAAATACATCAAGTTTATGCAAAGATTCAATACTTAGTGTTGACCTTTATTTTTCAAAACTTCTTTAATTTTTCTTTTCAGTTGGATATCTGTTTTTGGGCCAAATTCTGAGTGATGGCAACCAATTATTGCCTTATCAGTGCTTGGAATTTATCACATTTTTTGTAGATTGACCACATATTCCCAATGGGATTGAGATCTGTTGAGTTTTCTGGCCATGGACCAAAACTCTCAATGTTTTTGTTGCCAAGCCACTTAGTTGTCACTTTTGCCTTGTGGCGTAGTGCTCCATCATGCTAGGCTGGAAGAAGCATTGCTTATCCTCAAATGATCCTGGATTGCTTGGGGAAGTTGTTCTTATCTTGGAGAACGACCATTCTCTATTCGGGAAGCCATGTTCTGAGGCAAAAATGTGAGCCCCACTCCCATGGATGAAAAGTAACTCTACACATGAATGGTCTTGGGATGCTTTGCTGTGGGCACAACACAGCACTCATGGTAATGCTCATCCTTTTATCCTTTTCTTCTACATACAATCATTCTTTTAGATGTCTTGAACAGTCTCAAGTGGGCTCCATCAGAGAAAATCACTTGTCAGGAAGAACAGGGTTGGACTGCTTAGGACTGGGGGTAAAGTTATTTACAAGAAAGTCCAGATTTGGCCCTGGAGCTGATATCCAGCATGCCAGAGCGAATTACAGAAGTCCTGAGAAATAGTAAACAACACTGAAAATATAATAATATAATAATAATCTTTATTTTTATATAGCGCGAACATATTCCGCAGCGCTTTACAGGTTGCACACATTATCATCACTGTCCCCGATGGGGCTCACAATCTTAATTCCCTATCAGTATGTCTTTGGAATGTGGGAGGAAACCGGAGTACCCGGAGGAAACCCACGCAAACACGGGGAGAACATACAAACTCCTTGCAGATGTTGTCCAAGGTGGGATTAGAACCCAGGACCCCAGCGCTGCAAGGCTGGCTGCAGTGCTAACCACTGCGCCACCGTGCTGCCCTGAGTCTTTGTAAACTTTGTTGTGTTAGTGTAAAAACATTAGCTCTTATAGTACTTCAAGGGAACCTGTCACCCCCAAAATCGAAGGTGAGCTAAGCCCACCGGCATCAGGGGCTTATCTACAGCATTCCAGAATGCTGCAGATAAGCCCCCGATGTATCCTGAAAGATGAGAAAAAGAGGTTAGATTTTACTCACCTGGGCGGGCGGGCGGTCCGATCCGATGGGTGTCACGGTCCGGTCCGGGGCCTCCCATCTTTTTACGATGACGTCCTCTTCTTGTCTTCAGGCCGTGGCTCCGGCACAGGCGTACTTTATCCTGTTGAGGGCAGAGCAAAGTACTGCAGTGCGCAGGCGCCGGGAAAGGTCAGAGAGGCCCGTTGCCTGCGCACTGCAGTACTTTGCTCTGCCCTCAACAGGATAAAGTACGCCTGCGCCGGAGCCGTGGCCTGAAGACCAGAAGAGGACGTCTTCGTAAGAAGATGGGAAGCCCCGGACCGCGACGCCCATCGGATCGGATTCCAGAATGCTGTAGATAAGCCCCTGATGCCGGTGGGCTTAGCTCATTGGAGGTGACAGGTTCCCTTTCAGTAACCATAAAAATGTCTGACTAAAGGATATAAAAACACTGAAGCAGCACTAACTTTGTGAAAAACAAACATTACAAACTTTTTGCCACTATTGTACATTACTGACATATCTGCACATGGGAAACTTAAAGGGTCCACACTGCACTTTTTAACAACTAGTAGCAGTGGATGGCTCTTGTCATGGTAATGCGAGTGGAAATTTGTCACTGTTGTGTCACTATTGTTTTGGTCCCTTGGATCCCTTTCATAAAGTTTGTCAAAAATGAAATACCGATATGTTTGCTTTAAAGTATAATTAGCTAGACCTTGCATAATAGTTGTATTTTAGGTAAGTAAAATAGAGCTAAATATATTTCATGAAAATTGATGTAAGCTACATATATATATATTTTTTTACCGCTAAAGTCGGCCATGCCAAGTGTCTGAATATTTCAGTGGTGATCCCTTATTTCCCCAAGATTCATGACGACCTGGCCAGTTTTACTCTTATAAAATATTTGCATTGGCCTAGATTTTGAAAACAAGCTTAAAACTGATATTTTCTTCAGCCTCTGCAAATTGATAACAAAGTTTTAATATATATATATATATATATATATATATATATATATATATATATATATATATATATATATATATATATATATATATATATAGTGAACTTATTCTTAGTTTTTCATCTAGCTGAATACAAGACAAAAAAGCGTAGGGTCACACCTAGCTCTCTTTTTAGCCGCTTCTGAGTAAAATTTGCATATCCTAGTTTCCAAAGTCTATTTACATAATGCAGTTTCGTTCGTTATTTCATGTGCTTTTTTTCTTCCTTAAAAAAACAAACAAACAAACTACACGTCTTTTTAGAGTTAAGCATTGCTGTTTTTTTGGTAGAGTGGATAAAATGAATGCATTGCATTACAGTTGCATTAATGGTAACACCTATTATAAAACGTTAATTATTTGCAAGATGACAGCATCCCCTGAGTTTTTTAGTAGTTCAAAAAAGGTAATGCTCAATATAGCAAATGTGTAGTATTTAGTGATCTTGTTTGTAAAATTGATTAATCCTTCTTGTTGATATAAAAGGAAGAAAGAAAAAATAATCAGTTTAACTTTTTCTTATGTTACTTTAGGGAGAGGGAAAATACAGAGAGGAGCCCTCGGATCTGCGGCAGGACATTGAACGCCGCAAAAAACATAAGGACAAGCGTGACCATTCCCGAGATTCTGGGGATTCCAGAGATTCGAGTCGTTCCAGGGAGAGGTCACCTGAGAAACCAGAGAAGTCAAGGAAGTCCTCCAAAAAGCACAAGTACATAGTGTATTAGTTACTGTTTCACAAATTGGACACTATTTACTACTATTAGCTTAAGTATTGAACAGAACATATAATGGTAATAGAGTTGTTTTCTAACATATGATCAGTTCTTCACTGGGAAGTGAATGGGAGGAAAGTATCTTGAACCCTGTCCTGACATGAGTAATTTCTGTGTTTTTCCTCTCCTTTTTCCAAGAGCATAACATTTTCTTTTTTCCCCTATTCACATAGACCAGGGGTGGACAATTAATAATCCTGAGGGGCCACATGAGAGACCGTGACTGTTGTGGAGCGCCGAACAAATAGGCTGAAATTAATTCTACTTAATGTTAACATATTATGATTATTTTATATTGCTATTGTATCACTTAATACTGAACAGAATTAAGTATGCTGACCTCCCTCCTATATACCGTATGAGTCCACACAAAGCCCCTTATATACAGTATGAGCTCCCACGTAGCCCCCCAAATGCCATGAGCCCACACACCGCCACCTATATACCATAATATCCCACACACAGCCCCTCTATACAAAGTATGAGCCTCCACATAACCCCCTATATACAGTATTAGTCACCACATAGCACCTTGTATGCAGGATGAGCCCCTACATAGCCTTCTATATACAATATGAGCCCCACACAGCCTCCTAATATATAGTGAGGCCACCACATAACCCCTATATACAGTGTGTGCCCTCATATTGCCTCTTTATATAAAGTGAGAATTTCACATAGCCCCCTCCTATATACTACTAGATGGTGGCCCGATTCTAACGCATCGGGTATTCTAAAATATGCATGTCCACGTAGTATATTGCACAGCCCACGTAGTATATTGCACAGCCCACGTAGTATATTGCACAGCCCACGTAGTATATTGCACAGCCCACGTAGTATATTGCACAGCCCACGTAGTATATTGCACAGCCCACGTAGTATATTGCACAGCCCACGTAGTATATTGCACAGCCCACGTAGTACATTGCCCAGCCACGTAGTACATTGCCCAGCCACGTAGTACATTGCCCAGCCACGTAGTATATTGCCCAGCCACGTAGTATATTGCCCAGCCACGTAGTATATTGCCCAGGGACGTAGTATATTGCCCAGTCACGTAGTATATTGCCCAGCCACGTAGTATATTGCCCAGTGACGTAGTATGTTGCCCAACCACGTAGTATATTGCCCAGTGACGTAGTATATTGCCCAGCTACGTAGTATATTGCACAGCGACGTAGTATACAGCACAGATACGTAGTATATTGGCCAGTCACGTAGTATATTGCACAGCTATGTAGTATATGGCCCAGCCAGGTATGTAACAGGTTAAAAAATAAAAAAGAAACGTATACTCACCTTCCGAGGGCCCCTTGTAGTTCTGTCGCCTGTGTGCGGTGCACGCGGCAGCTTCCGGTCCCAGGTTTGGTATGAGCGCAGGCCCTGTGATGATGTCACATGACCGTGACGTCATGGCAGGTCCTTCTTGCATTTCATCCTTAGCACCGGAACCTGCCGCTTGCACTGCCGAGGACAGCGGAACGTCGGAGAGTGAGAATAACATTTTTTTTTATTATTGTTATGTGTAAGCATCAATAGTAAAAAGTTGGTCACACAGGGTTAATAGCTGCGTAACCGGAGTGCGTTACACCACGCTCCGGTAACGCTGGCATTAACCCTGTGTGAGGGCTGACTGGATGACTGGAGGGGAGTATGGAGCGGGCTCTGACTGCAGGGAGGAAAGAGCGGCCATATTGCCGCCGGACTGTGGCCGCCACCGATTGGTCGTGGCAATGGTTGTGGGCGTTTTGCCACGACCAATCAGCGACTTCGATTCCATGACAGACAGAGGCCGCGACCAATGAATATCCGGGACAGAAAGACAGACAGACAGACGGAAGTGACCCTTAGACAATTATATAGTAGATGAGGGAATTGTTTTTACAGCGTACATCGTGTTGTAAAAATTACCTGGCAATATGAATCTTTGTAGTACGATTACAACAATATCCTACTTCTCCATTTTTATTTATTTTAATGGTTATAAAAGCCAAAAGCATTTCTAAATGCGGGAAAATAATCACCATTTTCCAAGACCGTTTCCAATAACGTTTTCATTTTTGCTTGTTGATGTAGAGAGGGTTTTTGTGTTTTTTTTTTTTTTTGGTGGGTTGAGGAGACATTTTTCTTGATTTCTGACGATTTTGGGATAGTTGTGACGTTTTGATTACTTCGAACAGCATTTCTTGTGATGTTGCGGCAACCATAAAAACACAGTTTTGGCATTTAAATTATTTTTCCTGTTTACGTTATTTCCTGATCGGGTTAATTATTTTTAGATTTTGATCAGCTTTTTATGGCTCTATAAACAGGTACTCTGTACCTGTATGGCGGAAGTCGGTAAGAGGTTAAAACTAGTGCTTGCTATTTTCACATAACTGTTCCAACAATTTCGAAAAACTGCTAAGATGATATGGTGTAATCTACTTGAATCTTGAAACTTTTTTCTCTGTTCTGTAGGAAGCATAGGAAAGTGCGTGAGCGTTCCCGCTCTTCCTCCTCCTCTTCACATTCCTCCCATTCTATGCGAGCTGCAGGAACAGATGAATTCCCTCCTGAAAATGAAGACAAAGATGAAAATTCGAGCACGGAAAAGGCTCGTTTAGGAAACAAGGATTACCAAGGATCCAGTGACCGAGGAAGATCTCGTGGAAGTTTTGTAAGCTACTCCTGTTTCTTTGGTAGCAAGGTTCTGGATTTGTAAATAAAATTGAATTTGAAAGAGCACCTAGTCTGGGGCTGCGCTTTCTATTTAATAGTGTGCAGCCCCAGACTGTTGGTTTTATATAATACTAGATGGTGGCCCGATTCTAACGCTTCGGGTATTCTAGAATATGTATGTATGTATGTATGTCTTGCTGTGAGTGGGGGTTAAATTCTGCGCCAATATCGCTGATAACGCCCGGCTGGCCGATCAGCGAAGCGTGGTTCAAATCTGGCGCCAATTTGCGGCCAGTTGCTGATTCGTCCCGGCCGGGCACAACCAATGACCGAAGCGGTGTTTAAATACCTCACCAATATCGCTGATTGGTCGTGGCCGGCCTTGAGCTACCAATCATTGAAGCGGTGTTTAAATCCCGTGCCAATATCGCTGATTGGTTGCGGCTGGCCACGACCAATCAGTGAAGCGTGGTTTAAATCCCACGTCAATTCGCGGCTGGACTGCGTCTGTCGCTGATTGGTCGCAGGATGTCGGGGGTTTGGGGCACTGGATATAGTACAGCCACGTAGTATATAGCACAGCCACGTAGTATGTAGTATATAGCACAGCCGCGTAGTATATAGCGCAGCCCGTAGTATATAGCACAGTCACGTAGTATATAACATAGCCCATGTAGTATACAGCAGTGTGGGCACCATGTCTCTGTTAAGAAAAAAAGAATTAAAATAAAAGAATTAAAATAAAAGTGATATACTCACCTTTTGCATTTTTTCCCTGATAAAAACGCTATAAAACCTCAAAAAAACAGCATACAATAAGCATCCCATCACTTAGAATGAATTCCGCATGTTTTGTGCACATGTTCGCAGAAAAAAACGCATAGCGGTAAAAAACGCAGCATGTTCATTAATTTTGCGGTTTTTTGCGGATTTCCCACTACAAAATGCATTGGGAAATGTCCGGAAAAAGACGCGGCAAAAACGCATGCAGATTTCTTGCAGAAAATTTCAGGTTTTTCTCAGGAATTTTCTGCGAGAAATCCTGAACGTGTGCACATAGCCTAATAGTTACCTGCACAAACAGATATCCTCCTAAGATAGCCAAATCTTAAAAAACCCACTCCAACTTCCAAAAATATTAAGCTTTGATATTTGAGTCTTTTGGGTTGATTGAGAACATAGTTGTTGATGAATAATAATAATAATAATAATTTTTTATTTATATAGCGCCAACATATTCCGCAGCGCTTTACAAATTATAGAGGGGACTTGTACAGACAATAGACATTACAGCATAACAGAAATACAGTTCAAAACAGATACCAGGAGGAATGAGGGCCCTGCTCGCAAGCTTACAAACTATGAGGAAAAGGGGAGACACGAGAGGTGGATGATAACAATTGCTTTAGTTATTCGGACCGGCCATAGTGTAAGGCTCGGGTGTTCATGTAAAGCTGCATGAACCAGTTAATTGCCTAAGTATGTAGCAGTATAGACACAGAGGGCTATTAACTGCATAAAGTGAATGAGAACATGTTGCGAGGAACCTGATGTTTTGTTTTTTTAAATAGGCCACACAGGGATCGTTAGGTTAATGCATTGAGGCGGTAGGCCAGTCTGAACAAATGAGTTTTTAGGGCACGCTTAAAACTGTGGGGATTGGGGATTAATCGTATTAACCTAGGTAGTGCATTCCAAAGAATCGGCGCAGCACGTGTAAAGTCTTGGAGACGGGAGTGGGAGGTTCTGATTATTGAGGATGCTAACCTGAGGTCATTAGCGGAGCGGAGGGCACGGGTAGGGTGGTAGACTGAGACCAGGAAGGAGATGTAGGGTGGTGCTGAGCCATGGAGTGCTTTGTGGATGAGGGTAGTCGTTTTGTACTGGATTCTGGAGTGGATGGGTAGCCAGTGTAATGACTGGCACAAGGTAGAGGCATCGGTGTAACGGTTGGTGAGGAATATGATCCTGGCAGCAGCATTCAGGACAGATTGGAGCGGGGAAAGTTTGGTAAGAGGGAGGCCGATTAGTAGAGAGTTACAATAGTCCAGACGAGAATGAATAAGTGAAACAGTAAGAGTAATAAAATAATCCTCTAAAATACAAGTTGTCTAATAATTCTGCACACAGTATATGCAGCTCACTCACTGTAAATGTATGGAGAATATCGCCATACATATATACGCAGGGGTGTAAAACTGTCAAATTCCTCGAGGGCTGCAAACCATGCGTGTTTTCAAGATTTCCTTAGCATTGCACAAGGTGCTGGAATCATTCTGTGCAGGTGATTAAATTATCACCTGTGCAATACAAGGAAATCCTGAAAACATGACCTGTTTGCGGCCCTCGAGGAATGCAGTTTGACACCTCTGCAATATACACATCTCTTGTGTATATATAGATAAGTTGGTATCAGATGCGACCATAAATGCTCCAAATATTCCCCGAAAGGGTCATGCTGTCTACCAGAGTTAAGCCTGAACTTCCAAGTTTTGGGACCCTGTCATTCAGAGCTGCATCCCACAACAGTCTGCAGCCCTTCTCACAGTGAAAGAGTGAGATCTCGCTGCTAACTCAGCGCTTCCATATACTGTTACTAAGCTGTTACCGTACAGTAACTGCTAAGTAAAGTGCGCGGTGGAGCTGGGATAGTAGAAAGGGCGAGATCTCACACTTTCACTGCTAGAGGGGCCGCAGAGGTTTGTGGGATCCTACTTAACATTCTGGGTTGCCACAGCCTGGAAGTTTAAGCCTTTCTGTAGTAGAAAGCTATACACTATAGGGGGACACCAGAAGTGGCTTTGACACTTGTATTTAATAAAATAATCGGTCTGTGACTGCACAGGCTTTTACTAAATATGGAGTAAGCCCAGTCTGGTCATGGGGACTCTTCAACTTTGCCTTAATCACTGCAGTTTTTTGTTTGTTGTCAGTGATTTTTGCATCCACTTTTGTGACATTTTAACCATTTAGCAATTGCTTTTGTTTAACCCCTTGACGTTATTCTCCATACATTTACAGTGAGTGAGCTCACTGCTTGTATAGGGTGAGATTAGGAGATGAGCCCACTGCATACACTGTGTGCAGAATTATTAGACAACTTGTATTTTAGAGGATTATTTTATTATTCATCAACAACTATGTTCTCAATCAACCCAAAAGACTCGTAAATATCAAAGCTTAATATTTTTGGAAGTTAGAGTTGTTTTTTTAGATTTGGCTATCTTAGGAGGATATCTGTTTGTGCAGGAAACTATTACTGTGCAGAATTGTTAGGGAACTTAATAAAAACCAAATATATTCCCATCTCACTTGTTTATTTTCGCCAGGTAAACCAATATAACTGCACAAAATTTAGAAATAAACATTTCTGACATGCAAAAACACCTTTCTTTATGATGACACAACAGCCTTCCATCCCTAGATTCTGTCAGTTGCTTGATCTGTTTATGATGAACATTGCGTGCTGCAGCCACCACAGCCTCCCAGACACTGTTGCGAGAGGTGGACTGTTTTCCTCGCTGTAGATCTCACATTTTATGAGGGACCACAGGTTCTCTATGGGGTTCAGATCAGGTGAACAAGGGGCCATGTCATTTTTTTTTTACTACTTTGAGACCTTACTGGCCAGCCACGCTGTGGAGTAGTTGGAGACATGTGATGGAGCATTGTCCTGCACGAAAATCATGTTTTTCTTGAACGATATCGACTTCTTCCTGTACCACTTCTTGAAGAAGTTGTCTTCCAGAAACTGGCAGTAGGTCTGGGAGTTGAGCTTTACTCCATCCTCAACCTGAAAAGGTCCCACAAGTTCATCTTTGATGATACCAGCCCATAGCAATACCCCACCTCCACCTTGCTGGCGTCGGAGTGGAGCGGTCTACTCTTTACTGATCCAGCCTATGGCCCATCCATCTGGCCCATCAAGAGTCACTCTCATTTCATCAGTCCATAAAATCTTTGAAAAGTCAGTCTTAAGATATTTCTTGGCCCAGTCTTGACATTTTATCTTATGTTTCTTGTTCAAAGGTGGTCGTTTTTCAGCCTTCCTTACCTTGGCCATGTCCCTGAGTATCGCAGACCTTGTGCTTTTTGTTACTCCAGTAACGTTGCAGCTCTGAAATATGGCAAAACTGTTGGCAAATGGCATCTTAGCAGCTTCACGCTTGATTTTCCTCAATTCATGGGCAGTTATTTTGTGCCTTTTTTCCCAACATGCTTCTTGCGACCCTGTTGGCTATTTACCATGAAACGCTTGATTGTTCGGTGATCAAGCTTCAAAAGTTTGGCAATTTCAAGACTGCTGCATCCCTCTACAAGACATCTCACAATTTTGGACTTTTCAGAGCCCGTCAAATCTCTCTTCTGACCCATTTTGCCAAAGGAAAGGAAGCTGCCTAATAATTAAGCACACCTTATACAGGGTTTTGATGTCATTAGACAACACCCCTCCTCATTACAGAGATGCACATCACCTGATTTACTTAATTGGTAGTTGGCTCTCAAGCCTGAACAACTTGGAGTAGGACAACATGTATAAAAAGTATCATGTGATCAAAATACAACTTACCTAATAATTTTGCACAAAGTGTACATTGGGCCAGCGCCAGTTCATCTACACTGGTGTATAAAAAACCACAATCGAGTACTCTGCACTTTATGGCTGTACTTTTTATTGTATTTCTGCCTTGAAAAAGGGCCTTTTGGGCCGAAATGTTGCTTGACTCACTCATCTACCTCAATTGTATTTCACCATGTGATTTTTAAGGATGGAATAAAGGTTATGTTTTATGCCTATCTTCTCTGGTGCCTCGGATTCTTAGATTTGCCAGTGCCAGCTGTGTTGCACATTAGACTTCCAAAAGTATCTTATATACTCGTGTATAAGCTGAGTTTTTCAGCACACGCATACCAGGATAGGGATGAGGGGACAATGCATGCTTATACACGAGTCAATAAGCTTACCCAGTTTTTCATGGCAAAATTAGGTGCCTCAGCTTATACTCGGGTATATATGGTAACTACTGTGTTTGGACTTAGATTAACCTGTTGATACAAATGGAGCTCTTAAATGCGCATGTGAAATGTCACAGCAGTGTTTAATAGTTCTCAAAGCCTATGGTAGGGGAACACTGATGAGTTGCCATAGAATCCTGCATGGCTGCCAAGTTGGTACTCCTATCATCAGGCTGCATAACAAACTTGGCATTGCTGTGTATAAAATTGCACCGACTAATAGAGTATCAAAATATTTATCTCATGTGGTGAATGGCAATCAAATTATTTTTTTTCTTTTTATTACTTCCTCTCCCCTCAAAATGATAAAAATCATGAAGTCTTTTAGAACCTCAAAAAATGGTGTCAATAAAGGCTGCAACACATTCCACAAAAAAAACAACCTCTTGTGCTATCAATCAGAAAATAGCTATGACTCTCAGAATATGGATGGAGATAGATGGGTAGGGCTGCGTGTGTACAATTGTAGAACTATGGAAACCTTTCAGGGTTTTGTTTGTTTTCCCAATTCCACCCACATGCCATTCAAAATTACAACTCGTCCTGAAAAAAATATTAGATTGACAGAAAAATGAAACTGACTGTTGAAAGGAATAGAGGAAACAAAAGCCTTACTTTAAAAACACACATCTCCAAGGGATTAAAGGGAACCTGTCGCCCCCAAAATCGAAGGTGAGCTAAGCCCACCGGCATCAGGGGCTTATCTACAGCATTCTGGAATGCTGTAGATAAGACCCTGATGTATCCTGAAAGATGAGAAAAGAGGTTAGATTATACTCACCTGGGGGTGGTCCGATTTGATGGACGTCGCGGTCCGGGGCCTCCCATCTTCTTACGATGACGTCCTCTTCTTGTCTTCACGCTGCAGCTCCGGCGCAGGTGTACTGTGTCTGCCCTGTCTACAGAATGCTGTAGATAAGCCCCTTATGCCGGTGGGCTTAGCTCACCTTCGAATTTGGGGGTGTCAGGATCCCTTTAAGCAATGACCACTGGTATTGTGTAAGGCCATGTTCACACTATGCGGTTTTTACTGCGGAACCGCGGCGATTTTGCCGCTGCGGGTCCGCAGCTGTTTTCCATGCAGGGTACAGTACAATGTTACCCTATGGAAAACAGAAACCGCAGTGCACATGATGCGGAACAACCCGGAAAAAAAAAACGCGCTGAATTGCTGCGGAAAAAAAGGACCATGTCACTTCTTTGTGCAGAATCGCAGCGATTCTGCACGCATAGAAATGCATTGATCCGCTTACTTCCCGCATGGGGCTGTGCCCACCATGCAGGAAGTAATGCGGATAATGTGCGGGTTATACCCGGGGTGGAGGAGAGGAGACTCTCCTCCAGGCCCCGGGAACCATATTTGTATTAAAAAAAAAAGAATTAAAATTAAAAATCATGTTATACTCACCTCTGAAGTCTCAGCGCTGCACGCGGCCGTCTGGTCTCAGGTTTGCTATGCGACCAGGACCTTCGGTGACGTCACGGTCACATGACCGTGACGTCACCGAAGGTCCTGGTCGCACAGCATCTTTGGAACCGGACCGCCGCCTGCAGCGCCGAGGAGATCGGGACATCAGAGGGTGAGTATACCATGATTTTATTATTTTTAACATTACTATTGATGCTGCATATTGCTGCATATGCAGCATCAATAGTAGGGGTAAATCCCGCAGCGGAACCCGCAAGACAAACCGCAATAAATCTGCAGGGATAACCGCAGCGGGTTTGCCCTGCAGATTTATCAAATCCGCTGCGGGAGAACCCGCAGGATAAAAAGGAACGTGTGAATGTGGCCTAAGATTACTTTTTCCTTTCTTTCTTTGTACACTCAAACTACTTTATCATTTTACTTCATTAAAAAAAAGTAAAACCAATTTCTTGTCGCCTTTGTATAATAGTACATTAGATATGGCATACCCTAGTTTAGATCACTGCATCGGGGGAAGGGTTTTTGTTTGTAATTAGCATTTATTTCCTATTTTTTCTTGAAAGATGCATTGCTGTCCCTGACCATGGTTAAAACATGGCGCTCTAAAATAAAGCGTACTAATAACTGGGGTGGTTAGCATCTGTGCAATTAAGTTGTGCTCCTACACAAAAGGCTTTCTCTTCCCACCTCTCTTTCGTGTTGGGGGTCGTCATCATTACTGTCAACACTAAAATAAAAGGGGTTTCCAGTCCTCAGTATCAGATTGATGTGGTTCCTTCACCTGGCACCACCACCTTGAACTGTTGCAAGCAGCGGCGTGTTGTGAACGGTGTATGGAGTGGAGCACCACCGCTCTGTTACACACTCCGGCTACTGCAGATCACTTACTATTAATTTGAATTGGGAATTGGGCCTTAAAAAGAGATTTCTGGAATTATTTTCACTTGTCACAGAGAGCCGATTCTAGAACTTTCTGACCACATTCTAGTTATCATTCAACATTTACCCTTTCTCTGTAAAATGCTGTATGCTAGCTGGAACGACGTTGACTATCTCTAAAACTTGCGTGTGTTTTGTGTATAATATATAATTATTAAACTCAAATTCTGCATGAATCCATATTTTTACTAACCTGATTTGAATAAGAAACTGCATGGTGGAAAAAAAAATACAAATCCCATAGTTATTGTTGGTCGTAAAGTAAAAAAAAAAAAGTTTTTACTTGATTTATAGCATATCAATATGTTTCAACAGCAATACAGGGCACGAGGTACAAGACCATGGAACAGGGGTGCTTTTTCAGGAAGCAACAATAACAACAACAATGATTTCCAGAAACGCAACCGGGATGAAGAATGGGATCCAGAATACACCCCTAAAAGCAAAAAGTATTACTTGGTATGTATCGCTTCTATTGCCCTGGGACCACTAGTGCAGTGCTTCTTGGTGCATTTCTATGCTTGCTTGTGAGTTTGCAGGGAGAAACATTGTCCCTTTTTATGTCTTTTCAGCAACTTGTACATGGGCATTGCACCTAATATTCACCACCTTGTCAACTTTTGACTACCCGAGGGGACCTATTTATCTGACCCAGAATTTTACATATTTTATTTATAAGAAGGGTATTTACCTAATGTTAAGTTGTTTGTTTTTTTGTTTTGTGAAGTTACATGGTATTGTGATAAACTGACAAGGGATCTAGTTTTAGAGAATGGTTTTTTTTATGTTTTTTTTTTAGTTATTGCATTTTTTCCCCCTCAATACCATATGGTAGAAAAATCTATTTTAAGGCTTGTTACCTTTTTTATTGCAACGTATTCATTTTCAGGTGCGGTGGTAAAGTAAAGAACAATGCAGTTTGTGGAGACGTCCATTCATTACAGTGACATTCAGTATCCAGACCCCGTCCTGATCCATTCTCATCTCTCTGCAGCACGACGACCGGGAAGGGGAAAACGAGGAAAAATGGGTGAATCGCGGGAGAGGCCGCGCCAATTTTGCTCGTGGAAGGGGGAGGTTCTTGTTTCGAAAACCGGGCACCAGCCCAAAGTGGGCTCACGACAAGTTCAGCGGGGAGGAGGGAGAAATAGAGGAAGACGAGAGTGGAGCAGAAAATAAGGATGAGAAAGGCAGCATGTCACTGGATTAGACTGATTTAAGTTCCAATTTGCGGGGAAACTCTTTCCTATCATTCTCCGATACGGTTTGTCCTGATGAATGAAGATACTTGTTCCACTAAATCAGATTTTCCTCTATTAACAGATCTTTGTTTTTGATTTTATATTTTACCTCCTATAATTATTCTTTTTTCCTTGAACCAATGTGTAAACGTTTTCATTAAATGTAACCGCTATGGGACTAGCACCTTGAATACGGATATACTGCTGCCATCCACTATTCTTGTGTATATGATCTGATCAGACAAAAACAACTTGACTTTGTGTGTAACTACAGTCAGCCACCCCTAAAGCTGATCTCGATTGTTTTTGTTACATTTTGATTTTGCTTTCCAGAAATTTTTTTTTTTATGATCTGTACCTGTTTTAAGATTTCCATAGTACTATCAGTTACTAAAGCTGTGGTATTCTTTTTAGAAAAACTTTCAAAGCCTTTTTCCTTAGATATGAAAAGGGCATGCTGAATAAATGGTAAATGGGTACACAAATCGAGTATGTGTTTTGATTTCATCCTCTTAATATTTGTAGGTTTTTATCTTTTTCTCAGTTTTACAGAGCTTTCTAACTTAAGGGGGTATTCCCATCTCTTAAGATCCCATCCCAGTATGTAGTAGATGCAATAGCAAATATCTCCAATTAGAAATGTAGTATAGTTTTTCTGAGCCGCTATGTCACTTACCCCTTTTGCAGGGCATTGCAGTACCTTAAGTATCCATGATGCCTAAGCTACTGCAGTACCCTACATTGGGTAAGCTACATATCAAATAAGAAAAACTATTCTACATTTCTAATTTGACGTGTTTGCTCATATAACTATTATTACACTTACTACATGTTGGGATAGGATTTTTGAGAGTTTTAATGATTTAATAGGCAGGATTTTACAAAGAAAGGCATATTTTAGACTGGTTATCAGTAGGAGCTGGAGAATGTGTCCTATATATACCAATACATAATCTGGAGAATAGAGCACTTTCCCATGGGAAATATCACCTCATTGATCAAAGCGTCAACCATAATTAGCCGAGCAAAACATGGCAAACCACACGTTTGGTAAAGGGGAGGCAGGGATGCTGCATAAATCATTATTCTGATATGGGCAAGGGGACCTCGGGTGGGAGGACAGGGAGGGGCCGGATTGTATACTACAACAAGAAAAGTGTGGCAATAAAGAAAGAAAAAATACATTTGGGGTTGAAACGAGTAATAAAATGACACAGGATGCCTAGGGACTAGAGTTGGTGCCACTCTTATTTGCAGGACCTGGCCATCAGCCATGTTGGTAATATGTGGCCGCTGGATGGGAGCAGTGAGAACCACTTACCTGTCAGCATCTGTGGCTATTCTTTTGTGTAGCTTGCCTGGCGCGATGTTGCATGTGTATCACGATGTTATGCCAAGCAGTCGAAAAAGCAGCCACAAATGCCAACAGGATGCCATCGGTCATGCATTGTTAAAGTGGCTGTTAGTCCATAGCAGAGTTGGTGTGAACAGTCTATAGGAAGGCTCTGCAATTTTGGAAGATGCTCAGAACTGTGGTAGCAGATTGTGGCTATGGCTTTGATTTTCTTTTAGCAAACTATAAGGAAATGATCAATGTAAGATGTTTGCTTTCATATCTATGTACCAACAAGTCATCTGATAACCAAGAACATGTTGGGTCTTTCTTTAGACAGCGATATCTTGAATTCTGTATTACAATATTACAGGACACAAAATCAGCAGGCTGTGCAGTGAAAGAATACACATGCATCTGCATGTCAAGTATCACATGGAATGTAGTACACGTCAAGATAAGTTATTTAGATTATACTTGCTTAGTTTATTGGTTATGGCAATACATGGACTAAAGCAGCCTTCTGAAGGTTCAAGCCGACTGCTCTTTCAAACACCCTATAAACATGCACGTTAGAATCTGTTGAGCATGCATGTTTATTTCAATGGAGACATTGTCAGAAGTAATGGTGTTCTATTAAAACAAAGCGAGGATGCCATTGCATAAAGATTTGCTTGGTAAAGGTTTTGCTGCTTAGTTCTGAAAGCATTCGTTCCTGTTCTTGGCGCTAGATGCATCAATTACCTTCCGAACGAAGAACAGGGCATAAAGACAAACATTTTCAGTCAATGTTTATACTGCATGAAATCTAAATATAAATGCACAATCATAATTTGCAAGAAAAAGTTGTCTTGGCTTATGTTTTGTTTCCACCGGGCTCCCCTAAGACTCCACCACTGGAAAAATTCACCAATTCAGATGCCATCCTGAGTAGACTTGAATATGGAGTTCCTTTGCTGTAAAGCAAGCAGCTTCGATTGAATACTCGGGCAATAGTTGTTTTAATACGGATGTAAGTGATAAAGCTGTTAAACTGTAAAGAGCTGCGGAATATGTTGGCGCTATATAAATAAAGATTATTATTATTATTATTAAGTGCAAAACATAGAGAGGTGGTCCGTTTTCTTTACATAAGTGTAGCTGTAGCTCAGATGTATTGTCTACTTTAGTAGCTGTACCCAAATGATGTGTAGGCAGAAAAGCGAATTTTGGAGAATTTCAAAGATGTAACTGTAGAAGAAAGCACCAAGGCCTGTAATGCTGAAAGATTAAGTTCTTGTCCTTATTCACATGACCGTATTTTCGGTCGAAGTGTTTGGGGTTTTTTTCTTTGCTTTTTTTCCTTACCATGTGCGAAAAAAAAATCACAGTGCACTAGTTTCTTTTGTAAATTGGATGAAACTCGCCCATTCAAGTCTGAGTATGCAAAAAAAAATCTGTAGCAATCTGTTGTTTTTATGTATACATTGCGATTCTGTATCATAGACTGTAAATTGTTTTGTTGATCATTAATAGCTGCAATGATTGGCTGTAGCAATTGATTTACGCTGGGACCAATCGACTATTCGGCTTAAAAGGGGTTTTGACTCTTCCCCAGCCGTCTGATGTTTCTGATGATTATACAATGGTGGCTGGCGGCAACGTATTCCATTCTCCCGTTTGTAAATACATGCACTCTTGGCTGAACATGCACATGCATGGTGGAGTTGGGAGAAATTGCAGTAGTCTAACAGCTACAGTAATATGTATGGCCACTTCTGCCTTTTATTATCTATCTTGTGGGGTGATGTTAATAAAGGCAAAACCCCTTTAAATAAAATTTGACCGCTTGCAGCTGCCACGAGGGAAGGGTGTGCTTACTGAAAGTTAATTTTTTTTAATGCCAACTTTTTTGCCATTTATTTCTATAGCTGTGTGAAGGTAGGCAAGGGAAGGTGTACGAAGAAACGGGAGCTCTGCCAAACAACGCAATTAGTTGTCTCAGAGTGATGGACCTCCTAACTAAAGTACCTTGTAGCATTTCCAGTTGTCTGAAAAGACTTTAGCTAGGTTATTTAAGGAGGGTGCGGGAAGAGGTTCAATGGGAGCAGTCTCGTCCTAGGTCATGACACTGGTATTGCAGCTATTTTCCAAGTAACTTTCTGCTGCTGCTCCCATCTGTTATTGGCTGCAGTCTCTCCGCTGTGATATTCGGTAATGTCTTGTGAGTGCTGCAGCCTTTCAGCGGTCAGAATATATATACATCCACTCTGGTTTAAAGTAAGGAGCTTTATCACTGGCTCTGCATCAATTGCTGCACAATAGAGGTGGAAGCACAGAATATACATACCAAATATGTCCGAACCCTTAAAGTAACACAAGAAAGTTGTAAGGCCAAAAGCCACATGATAGACTGACAGTACGTAGAAAGGACAAACGCCTGAAAATCCTTTAGAAATCATGGAGTCATACATCCACTAGTAATAAATGATGGTGTTTATTCAATAATGATATTTAGTGGCATAAAACATACAAATAAAATAAAGGAATCAGAAGTGAAGACTCGGGAGCAAAATTTATACAACGTATATACACTGTGTAAAGATGGGGCAGTACCGTACTTAGGTCACTGGCTTGCAAAAGTTTTCACCCACTTGGCTTTGTTTTTTGGTACCTCACAACCTGGAATCTCACTGTTTTTGTGAGGATTTGCATCAGTTCATGTAAATTACATGTCTGCAACTGTGAACATTTGGTTCTTTTTTTTGTGAAACAGAACAAAATGACTAAACCACTGTGCATAACTATTCACTCCCCTAAAGTTTACTTTTGTTGAGCCTCCTTTTGCTGCAGTTTACAGCTGCAAGTCGCTTTAGATAAGTCTCTGTGCTTTCCACATCTTGCCACTGGGATTATTGCCCATTCCTCAAGTAAAAACTGCTCCAGCTCCTTGAAGTTATGATTTCCTCTGGTGAACAGCAATCTTCAAGTCTGACCATAGATTCGCAATTGGATTAAGGTCTGGGCTTTGGCTAGGCCACTCCAAGAAATGTACACGTTCCCCATTAAACCACTCTAGTCTTACTTTAGCAGTGTGCTTTGGGTCATTGTCTTGTTGGAAGGTGAACCTCTGTCCCAGTCTCAAATCACTGACAGACTGAAACAGGTTAGATATCAAAGAGATCTGATTTGGTTAGGTGAGAGGCTTAAGACTGGGTAATGTTTCTCCTTGTGGAGAGTGACATGCTCATATTTTGCACTGGTGAGGTTCAACACCCCGAAAATGTGTCTGCAAATTGAGATTCTGGTTTGGCTTTTATCGTGTCATATTGCAAGGCTCGTTAAAGTTGAGGTGGCACTAGAATTCTAGTCCTCGCACTATCTACAGAGACAATTTACATATAATTTCCTAGAGGGGTATGCATGGCATGTAAGTCTCCTCACTCTGATATGCCAGGCCTGGCATATCACTCTCCACAAGGAGAAACGTTACACCTTAGATCTCTGGTTATTTCTGTACAGGGCGCTCAGACTCGATACTGAATGAATCAAGATGTTTTGAAAATGTTGTTTCCATTTTTTTCATTATTTGCATACCATTAACCTGTCTGGTGCCGGCACCTGCACAGAAGAAACAAGAAGCTAATGCCCATAAAAGGTGGTAAAGTAATGTGGAATGTTGTAATTGGAATATCGCAGGGCCATGTGATGCTGGCGGGAGCCAACAGGTATTGTCACGAAGCAAGGTTTAGGAAGACAAGAGATTAGGAATCTGGGCCCCTGAACTGCCCTTCAGGCTAGGGGTAGCCCTGTCTTTCCTTAACTTGGGGGTACCCTTGAAGGTAGGGAGGCCCAAGTCACCGACCTGTCCCTGTCTCCTGTTAAACCCTGAACTAAACCCCAAACCCCCACCCCAGGTGGTGAACAATGTAAACAGCACCACAAAGCAAATAAACAGGAATAAACAATATGAGACAGAAGGGAACACGATAAGATACGATATAAAGGTGAATGCAAAAACTACAAAGAAACAAAACTCAGAACTTAGCTTGTGCACGCCTTTGCAGGCTCCACAACATAGATAGTACAGCAACTGAGCTCCAAACACCAGACCTGGCTGACACCAGGGAGCAAGGTTGGTCTCCTAAAAAGACCTGTATAACCAACAGTCAGCTGATGCACCAGGTGACCTTTTAAAGGAAGGAAGGTGGGAGTGGTCACTACCCACAACAGTAGAACAAGCTGCAATGCAATTACACCAGCGGCCACCGGGGAAAAACTGCATTAACCCCCGATGACCTGAAAGGAAAAAAGGTTTTAATCTGAAGGAAACCAGATCTGCCACTGATCCAAACATGGATCGTGACAGGTATGCTAATGAATAAAAATAGATAAACACTGCACTCTGTGAGGATATGAGTTTTGGTGCTCGAGTAGGGTATCCAACCCTCAGTCACAAGTATTCAAGAATCACCCGGCACTCAAAAATTGTGAAAAGTTACAAATACAGTTTATTATTATCCAGACATAGAACCAGTTTGTTGAACGTTTTCGGTCCCAGATGGACCTTCTTCAGAACAGTTTAATAAATTCAGATAAATTGAACTGTTCTGAAGAAGGTCCATCTGGGACCGAAAACGTTCAACAAACTGGTTCTATGTCTGGATAATAATAAACTGTATTTGTAACTTTTCACAATTTTTGAGTGCCGGGTGATTCTTGAATAGGTATGCTAATGAAGACAGGAAGCAGAGTTCTCTTCCAGGCACTGCACACCCCGGAGCCTGGAAAAACATATTAACATAAAGGATTAAAAGGTCATTTTTGCACAAGATTGCAGGTAAGAGGCAGACAGGTTTGATCTTTATTATGTTAAATATTTTAGAACCTGTATGCCCATATCAATAGGTTAGATACATCCAAGAGGGTGACCAATACCCTTTAATATTTTTACTTATAATTCCAGGACCTCTCAAGCTAATTTTCTGCACCAGAGTTCCTATGTTTTTTTTCATAGTTAAGTCATTTGACCTTGTTTCCATGTCAAAGGTATGGCTTTTGGCTGCAATTCTTCCTTCCCACTACTGGCTAGATTTCACCGAACAGTAGATAGCAACCTGTCAGTGCTGAGCTGATGGCACTGCTGGATATGTTACAATTTTTAAGGGAAGTAAGCATGTTGTTATTAGTCTGTTGCACGGTTTCCTGGGCTGACCACTGCGTCTACGATGCTTAACATTTCTTGGTGTCCTAAATGCCGAGAAATACAATCTGATACTTTTCCATCAAGGAGACTGATTTACTCCTAATTTAAGCTATAGCAGGACAACCCCTAATATCAAGAACAACTCCTGCTACTGATGATACGACCCCAACAGAGTCCTAGTCTTCTCACCCTTCTCTGGGATTACATGAAGAGACAGTGCAAATCCTTCTATCTCTCATCTATATTATATCAGTGGTTAGTTCACCAAGATGTTTGGAACAACCTCCAGGCCGAGTACCTTCAATAACTGCAAGTGACAGAATAATTGATGCTGTTTTGAAGGCAAATGGTGGTCACACCAATTATTGATTTAATTTAGATTTCTCTTTTGTTTATTCACTTTGTATTTTTTTAACACTCTTACCAACATGTGATGTCCAGTTATGTGAACTTCATGATTGATGCAGGCTCAGGAACTAAACCCATCTCTTTACTGTCAGATGATGACTGTGATATTCATCCATCATCTGCATTTAATAGCCAAAAGTGGAAGGTAGCTTCACATGCATCTATTTATTTGTTAAATGCTGCTGTCAATCTTTGACAACAGCATTTACATAGCAGCTGCATGTGATGCAATCGCAAGGCACCGATGAGTTGCCATTTATCAGTCGTCCATGACGGCACCACGGAGAGAGGGGATCCACCCTTCAGGAACAGGAAACCTACAGATACATAAGGGCGGTACCTCTTCCACGCATCAGTTGGTTTCCTGTTCCTGGAGGACAGGATGCTCTACAGATCTATGCGTATTTCATCTGGAATACCCAGGCCTGCTGTCCAACTCGGGTAGCGAGGGGGTCTCGTACCGCGGGCAGTGCTGGCCCTGGAAGTGCCACGGTGGGTCCGGGTAGGGCTCCTCGGCAGGGAAGCGGAGTCCGGAGGATGTCCGTCTCCAAGTGCTAGCAACGGAGGTGAGTATTTAAACCCCCCCCCCCCCCCCCCGGTCCGTGCAGTCTTCCTGGAGCCTCTGTGGCTCCTGTGTCCCGTCAGAGTCCTGTCCAATGCGCGTGGCGGTGTGCAGTGGGGTCGGCCGGTGGCGCTGTGCCTCGGCCTCCCTGCACGTCACTGCACTCTTTCCGATACTGGAAGAGAGGGGGCAGGGCCTAAACCGGAGGTCGGACGCCAGCCGGCTTCTGCAGATGCCGCTGTGCTGCGGCCATGTGCAGTGATGGTGGAGGGGGGGGTGCGGTCGGAGGCTGTAAGGGGACTAGCGGTGACCTGCACTGGGAGGGGGCGGATCCCCTTGCCACACATCTGCTGATAATCCAGATCTGGGGGAAGGCCTATATAAAGCCGCACAGAATGCTGCAGGGCTGCTTGTGAGCCCATCTGCAGCACTGGATGAGCCAGAAGCTCCCGTCGGTCTGCTGGAGAAGCAGGACAGAGCCTCGGCGAGGTCACATTTAAACCCCCAGCAGAAGACCCACGGACGCAGTGATCAGCCCAGTCACAGGACTTCATCTAGACTGAAGGATCCGGTTCGCTCCCCCAGTAATCCGGTACCTACCGCTGCTGCCTGGGTAAGAGATCTTTGTGAACGTGCCCTGATGCAGTATTTTCCTATGGTTTTTCCTTAGGGGAAAAAGTGCGCTGGTAAAGAATAAGGAGTGTCCACTATGTGGTTGCCCTTTGCCAGACGCCTACCCTAAAAGACGTGTCAATCGTGTGTACGACAGACGGTAGGGAGTAAAGGAAATATAAATATATACATTGTATAGCGGTAGTACTAGTTAAATTACATAGGGTTCTTTTCCACTCCCATAGGTGGAAAAATTATCAGGAGAGAAGTAAAAGATTCCCTAAAATCCTTGTCCCAAAGGGAGCCTTCCAAGAGAAGAAGGAAACCTAGCGTCTCAGACTCAGATTCGTCTACTGCCCCTAGGAAAGAGTGTGATTCGGAAGCCTCTGTCTCCTCTGCATTCTCTTCAGAAGAGGATTCTAATCGATTCTGCTTCCCACTAGACCAGATGGACAGGCTGATTAAATCAGTCAGATCCACCATGGGGTGGCTGACGAAAAACAAGAACTTTCAGCGCAAGACCTAATGTTTGGCGGTCTAGACCCAAGAAAGCGCAAATCATTTCCACTTAATGACAAAGTTCAAAACCTTATCAAAAGGGAGGGGGAAAAGCCAGAAAAAAGGACTCCCTACCACCGGCCTTTAAACGGAGATATCCCTTTGACGACCCCTTGGTGAACAAGCGGGAGAAGGCACCAAAATTAGACGCAGCAGTGGCTAAAGCTTCTAAAAAATCCTCTATTCCCTTCGATGACATGGCTTCTTTAAAAGATCCTCTGGATAAGAAGGCAGATTCGTTTCTTATGGGGACTTGGGAGATGTCGGCTGGTGCTCTAAGACCTGCAGTAGATGCAACATGCGCAGCCAGATCGATGATGGTCTGGCTGGACCAACTAGGGTCTAAACTAGAAGATGGAGCCTCTAGGAAATCCTTATAAAAATCCCTGCCGACATTCCAGAATGCCGCGGCTGTTCTCGCGGACGCGTCCGCAGATTCTGCAAGGATGGCAGCTAGGGCTGCAGGATTATCAAATGCGGCACACAGGGCCCTATGGCTGAAATGTTGGCCCGGCGACCTTCAGTCCAGATCCCGTCTTTGCTCTATCCCGTGCGAAGGAGAATACCTGTTCGGTCCGGTTTTAGACGAACTGCTGGAGAAGGCCGAAGACGAGAAAAAGAAATTTCCCAGTCTACCGACCACTTCTTATTTTTCGCAGAAGGCCAACCAGGGCAGATGGGTCAATAAAAAGAAAAAAGGTACTAGATTCATGTTTGGAGGTGGGGGACATCAGGAGCCATCCCGTGAGATCAAAAAGCCACCCCAATGACTAGTCGCCCCAGTGGGAGGTAGACTATCTGCCTTCTACCCGGCCTTGTCAGAAATTTCCAGTAGCAATTGGATTTTGGGGATAACTAGGGGTCTATGGCTAGAGTTCTCCTCTATCCCCCATAATTTCTTCAGAGTTACCCCGCTCAGGTCCTCACCAGCAGAACAGATGGCCCTGGAAAAGGAAATTCACGACCAGCTCAGTAAGAAGGTCCTATTAGAGGTTCCGGAAGGAGAATGGGGTAGATGATTCTACTCTCCTTTATTCCTAATACTTAAACCAGTTCCTTCAGAACTATTATCAACCTCAGGGCTCTTAACAATTTCCTGACCATACAACCGTTTAAAATAGAGACTATTAATACCGCAATAAAAATACTCTTTAAAAACTGCTTTATGGTGGTGTTGGATTTAAAGGACGCCTATTACCATATCCCCATTTATGCAGGACACCAATGATTCCTGGGGGTAGCGGTCCGGTTAGATGGGGTGGTCAGACATTTCCAGTATAGGGCCCTCCATTTTGGTATATCGGTCATGGCCCACCTGCATGAGTCTGACACTCTGGTAATCCCCTATCTTGACTATCTCCTTATCGTGGGTAAAACAGCGGATCACTGTTTAGAACAATTGCATAAAGTAATGTCTGCCCTGGAATGTCTGGGATGGTTACTAAATGTCAAAAAATCCCGGTTACAGCCCATGAAGGTGCAGCGCTTTTTAGGCCTGACCTTGGATTCCCAGGATCAGGAATGCCATTTACCTCATGAAAAAATAGATCGCCTACACCTTCAAGTGTTTAACGCCTCTAAAAACCCCACCATGTCCCTTAGAAAAGCGATGTCTCTGTTAGGCTCTCTCTAGTCCTGCATTCCAGCGGTATGATGGGCCCAGTATCATACAAGGATACTTCAGAGCGAGATATTATCACAACAAAAAATTTGGGGGGTCACCAAAAGAGTCAGCTGACCTTGTCCCAAAACACTATTGTATCCCGTGAATGGTGGCTAGACCGAAATAACCTATCTACGGGGTTCCCTGGGAATATAACATAACTCGTGTAATCACCTCAGACGCTAGCCCTTCTGGGTGGGGGGCTCACATGGGTGAAATTATAATCCAGGGACTTTGGGTTCAGCTTCAGACAGAAATGTCCTCTAACCTGAAGGAGTTAACTGCGGTGGAGCAGGCAGTTAAAACGATCCTTATCTGTCTACAGGGCCACCACGTGCGGATATTCTCCGACAATCGGGTAACCGTGGCATATATCAATCATCAAGGTGGAACCCGTTCCAAATCCCTAATGAATGTGGCAGATCATCTGTTCCAGATCGCAGAGCAACACTTTCTCTCATTGACGGCTCTTATAAGAGGAGCAGAAAATACGGTGGATTACTTAAGCCGCAACACTTTGCGGCAGGGAGAATGGTCCCTAAACGACTCCATCTTCAACCTCATTGTGGAAAGGTGGGGTCAACCAGAGGTAGATCTTTTCGCCACAAAGGAAAACAAAAGTGAGAATTCTGCTCTCTAAACCCCAGAGAAAATCCTCTGTCAGTAGACGCCCTCCTCATAGACTGGAACTTCAGGCTAGCTTACGCTTTTCCTCCCCTGTCTCTACTTCCTCTGGTGGTGAGGAAAATCAGGAAGGACAAGGCCACAGTGATAGTAATTGCCCCCTTCCGGCCCAGAAGTATGTGGTTTTCATGCCTCGGGACCATGTCAATATCCAACCCATGGGTCTTACCAGACATCCCAGATCTCCTATCCCAGGGCCTTCGTCTGACGGCGTGGATTTTGAGCGGTCGCTGTTAAGAGATAGAGGTTTCTCTCCAGGCCTGATTAACACTCTGCTGAAGAGCAGAAAAATAATCACCACAAAAATTTGTCAGGATCTGGAAAAGATTTCTTCAAAACTCAGGGGTAGTAGCTGGTCAATCAACACCAATAGACCAGATGCTCTTTGGATGCAACATTTCTGAAAATTACTGGGTCAGCAGATTCATCAAGGCGACAAAACGGTCTAGGCCAATGGTGAAGAATAGGGTCATTCCGTGGGACTTAAACTTGGTCCTTTCGCCATGACAGAAGCCCCATTTGAGCCAATTTCTTCAGCCTCTATTAAAAATCTGTCTCTTAAAGTAGCCTTCCTGGTAGCCCTAACGTCAGCTCGTAGGATAGGCGACATCCAGGCGTTATCCAGGCTTGCCCCTTATATGCAACTTAGGGATGATAGAGTGATACTTTCCCCTGATCCAGCATATCTTCCTAAAGGAGTGTCCAGATTCCTAGAACACAGGAGATAGTTCTTCCATCTTTCCTCCCTAATCCTACTAATGATAAGGAAAGGAAACTACACACTTTAGACGTAAGAAGATGTATCCTAGAATATCTAGAAGTGACTGATCCTTGGAAAATAGATAACGCCCTATTCGTGTCCTATCAGGGTAGCAGGAAAGGTCATAGAGCATCAAAATCTAGCTAGGTGGATCAGGGAGGCTATTTCGCTGGCATACATCTCAAAGGGCAAGCCGGCGCCTGAAGGTCTAAGAGCGCATTCCACCAGCTATGGCTGCCTCGTGGGCAGAGAGGTTAGAGGTGTCGATCGACCAAATATGTAAGGCTGCTACTTGGTCTTCTCCAAACACATTCTATAACCATTATAGATTAAACCTGGGTGCTTCCTCGGACCTCTCTTGGTGTAAGGGTGCTGCAAGCTGTAGTCCCTCCCTAGTCAGTTTACTCTCTAATTCTCTGTGGTGCTATCATGGACAACCGATAAAGTCTTAGTTACTCACCGGTTAACGGTGTTTTTCGGAGTCCATGATAGCATCCGTACATACCCATCTGTCTTCTTAAGTTTTGGGTGTATACCTCTTCCTTTTTTGTATAGTCCACTCTTGGTGAATAGTTAGCAGTAGTATCGTTGTATATAAATTATGCTTTAACCGTGGTGGTCCTCTTGTGCTCTGTAAACCAACTGATGCGTGGGAGAGGTACCGCCATTATGTATCTGTAGGTTTCCTGTTCCTGAAGGGCGGATCCCCTCCATGGTGATGTCGTGGACTCCGAAAAACACCGTTAACCGTTGAGTAACTAAGACGTTCTGAAGCAGATGTGGTGAAGAATCCCCATCCCTGTGATGGTACTCCCGTAAACAACGTGATTTGTGCTATATGCAGCAGAATTGGAGAAAGTCTGATCTATCGAAATATTAACCCAGAGGAGGGAGAAATGAAAATTCAAAAGCGGATAAAAGCTATGTCCGGAAGGTGTTTATTGTTAAAAATAAACTATTAAGATTCCTCTTTTTGAAGCATTTTTACTCTGCAGAATTTTTTCACACCTGCCCAAAACTTTTGCTCAGTGCTGTACAAGACATTTATTTGTGTTGGTTCTCGACATCAACATTTCATTTTCCTGTTCCTGAATCCTCATACGGTGACCAATTGTCAACACTGTAAGAGATGCTTGAGAAGTTACAGTAAATGAAGCTGCAAAATTTTGCTAAAGCTGTCATTAAATGTATAAATGAACATTAATTACATATTAAGGCATATGATTATATGTTGGAAGCAGCATCATTTGTCTTCACGCCACCCTCTTTCATAGCTTCCATGACATCAGCTAACTTCCTAATGCATTTTAATGGGAGAGGGGATGCAACATCCTTCCTTTGATACCGTGTTTTAGGCAATATTCTCATTCGGAAGACCTGTTTTCAGAGCTAATTCTGGAGAAGGATGAAATAATAAATGCAGATCTAACTGTGGTACAGTTCTGCATACAATGACTTATTTGTGGTTATTGTACAGTTTTTCCCATTGACTTCAAAGGGAGAAACCATAGCATTAAAAACGGCATTTAAAACAATGTTTTAATGTTTTTAACCCGGTATATGAATTCTACAAAACTTTTTTTAGAACTTAAATTTTTCCATAATGGTAAGACCACAGCAATAACAGTATGTAAATACCAATGTAGTAAACACATCACAGAAACTCATGTGGGAAACATATGGTATACACTGCTCAAAAAAAATAAAGGGAACACTAAAATCCCACATCCTAGATATCGCTGAATGAAATTTTCCAGTTGTAAATGTTTATTCATTACTAGTGATGAGCGAATATACTCATTACTCGAGATTTCCTCTAGCACGCTTGAGTGTCCTCCGAGTATTTGTAAGTGCTCGGAGATTTAGTTTTCCTTGCAGCAGCTGAATGATTTACAGCTATTAGCCAGCTTGATTACATATGGTGATTCCCTAGCAACCAGGTAACCCCCACATGTACTTATTCTGGCTCGTAGCTGTAAATCATTAAGCTGCGGCAATGAAAACTAAATATCCGAGCACTTACAAATACTCGGAGGACACCCGAGCATGCTCGGGAAATCTCGAGTAACGAGTATATTCACTCATTGCTATTCATTACATAGTGGAATATATTGAGAACAATAATACCTAAAAATGATCAACGTAAATCACAACTAATATCCCACGGAGGTCTGGAGTTGGAATGATGCTCAAAATCAAAGTGGAAATTGAAGTTACCGGCTGATTCAACTTCAGTGGAGATGCCTCAAGACAAGGAAATTATGCTCCATAGTGTGTGTGTGTGTGTGGCCTCCACGTGCCTGTATGATCTCCCTACAATGCCTGGGCATGCTCCTGATGAGGTGGCGGTTGGTCTCCTGTGGGATCTCCCAGACCTGAACTAAAGCATTCGCCAACTCCTGGACAGTCTGTGGTGCAACGTGCCGTTGGTGGATGGTGCGAGACATGATGTCCCAGATATGTTCAATAGGATTCAGGTCTGGGGAACAGGCGGGCCAGTCTATAGCTTCAGTGCCTTCATCTTGCAGAAACTGCTGACACCCTCCAACCACATGAGGTCTGGAATTGTCATGCATTAGGAGGAAGCCACAGCCAAACGCACCAGCATATGGTCTCACAAGGGGTCTGATGTTCTCATCTCAATACCTAATTGCAGTCAGGTTACTTCTGGCGAGCATCTGGAGGGCTGTGCGGCCCTCCAAAGAAATTCCACCCCACATTATTACCCACTGCCAAATCGGTCATGCTGAAGGAAGTTGCAGGCAGCAGATCGCTCTCCATGGCATATCCAGACTCTGTCACGTCTGTCACATGTGCTCAATGTGAACCTGCTTTCATCTGTGAAAAGCACAGGGCACCAGTGGCAAATTAGCCAATCCTGGTGTTCTGTGGCAAATGCCAAGCGTCCTGCATGGTGTTTGGCTGTGAGTACAACCCTCGTCTGTGGATGTCGGGCACTCAGACCATCCTCATGGAGTCTGTTTCTCACCATTTGTGCAGACACATGCACATTTGTGGCCTGCTGGAGGTCATTTTGCAGGGCGCTGGCAGTGCTCCTGTTCCTCCTTGCACAAAGGCTGAGGTAACGGTCCTGTTGCTGGATTGTTGCCCTCCTACGGCCCCCTCCACATCTCCTGGTGTACTTTCTTGCCACAGCTCGCATTGATGTGCCATCCTGGATGAGCTGCACTACCTGAGCCACTTGTGTGGGTTGTAGAGTCCGTCTCATGCTACCACGAGTGTGAAAGCACAACCAACATTCAAAAGTGACCAAAACATCAGCCAGAAAGCATTGGTACTGAGATGTGGTCTGTGGTCCCCACGTGCAGAACCACTCCTTTATTGAGTGTATCCTCATAAATGGCAATAATTTCCATTTGTTGTCTATTCCATTTGCACAACAGCATGTAAAATTTGTTGTCAAACAGTGTTGCTTCCTAAGTGGACAGTTTGATTTCACAGAAGTTTGATTTACTTGGAGTTATATTCTGTTGTTTAAGTGTTCCCTTTATTTTTTGAGCAGTGTAGTTGCATCCAGATCTTCTGATTACACATGGTGTTAAAGGGGTGGTTCAGGCTTTGAATAAAATTTGCAGACCGTCGAATCGTGAGCGTGTGAGGTTCACATGCTGTCACAAGTCCTTACTATTCCCAGTGAAAGAGGGTGGTCAAGTAAATCCAGCTCTGGCTTTATAGGAGAAGGGTGTTAATAGAAGGATAAAAAGTAGGTAGGAAGCTGCACTTAAATGGAATCTGTCACCTCATTTTTCACATATAAGCTGTGGCCACCGCGATTAGGGGCTTATCTACAGCATTCTATAATGCTGTAGATAAGCCCCCGATGTAACCTGAAAGGTAAGAAAAACAAATTAGGTTATATTATACTCACCCAGGGGCGATCCGGTGCGGTTTGGGGCCGATGGGCGTCGTTGGTCCGGGTGCGGCGCCTCCCATCTAAATACGATAACGTCCTCTTCCTTGCTTCTGTCGCGGCTCCTGCTCAGGTGTAATTCTCTGCCCTGTTGGCCATTCTATGAGCTAAGTGCCTTCTTTTTTTACTGTGTTTTTCATAGCGATTTTGCAGATGAATATTTCATGTATACAATATACAGCACTTTTATTTTCCCTTTTTTCCCATTTTCTATGACAGCAATGCAGTTTCAAGGTTTCAGACTCCCCTTAAGCACATGGCGTAGGGTCTCCTGATCTGAACTTGACAGCCTCATATATGCCTAGGAGGTTGTCACGTTGAGGTGAAGAGACCTGTGGCCATTTCGTACATCACAGTCCATACGCAGACCGTGATATATGGATGTTTTGTGTAATCTGTCTCTGTTCTGCAAAAACTTAAGTTTAATCAAATATGATGGGTAGGGAGCGCGATGCACCCTTGAGGTGGATAAAATCCTCAGGACTCCATTCTCCCACTGAGCTTGCATCTTCTTATCTTCCTCACTGGTGATTGACAGGTAATGAGATGCAAACTCAGTGGGAGGAATGGTGCGCTGATGATTTTGGCCACATGAAAGGTGCACAAAGCACCTTAACCCCTTTACCCCAAAGGTGGTTTCAAGTTAATGACCAGGCCAATTTTTTACAATTCTGACCACTGTCACTTTGAGGTAATAACTCTGGAACGCTTGAACGGAGCCCGGTGATTCTGAGATTTTTTTTTTGTGACATATTGTACTTCATGATAGTGGCAACATTCCTTCGATATGACTTGCGTTTATTTGTGGGGGAAAAACGGAAATTTGGGGAAAATTTAGCAATTGTCAAAATTTGAATTTCCATGCCCTTGAATTATAGTTATGTCACACAAAAGTAAATAAGTAACATTTCCCGCATGTGTACTTTACATCAGCACAATTTTGGAACCAACTTGTTTTGTTAGTAAGTTACAAGGGTTAAAAGTTGACCAGCGATTTTTCATTTTTCCAACAAAATTTACAAAACCGTTTTTTTAGGGACCACGTCACATTTGAGGTCACTTTGAGGGGTCTATGTGATAGAAAATACCCAAGTGTGACACCATTCTAAAAACTGCACCCCTCAAGGTGCCCAAAACACATTCAAGTTTATTAACAATTCAAATGTTTCACAGAAATTTTTGGAATGTGGGAAAAAAATGAACATTTAACATTTTTTCACAAAAAATTTAGATTCATATTTTTTTAATTTGTAAGGGTAACAGGAAAAAATGGACCTGAAAATTTGTTGTGTAATTTCTCCAGAGCATACCGATACCCCATATGAGGGACAAAACTACTGTGTGAGCGCATGGCAGGGCTCGGAAGGGTAGGAGTGCTATTTCACTTTTTGAATACAAAATTTGCTGGAACAATTGGTGGACGCCATGTCGCGTTTGCACAGCCTTTGATGTGCCTAAACAGTGAAAATCTCCCACATGTGACACCATTTTGGAAACTAGACCCCTCAGAGAACTGATCTAGATGTGTGGTTGAACCCTCAGGTGCCTCATGGAAGTATATAACATTGAGCCGTGAAAATAATAAAATCAAATTTTCCCCACAAAAATGTTTTGTTAGTCCCAAATTTAGCATTTTCATAAGCGCAACAAGAGGAATTGCACCATACAATTTGTAGTGCAATTTTTTTTGTAAAAAAAAAAAAAAGTTTCCTATTAGCCCTTAGAAAAATTAAAAACTTGGGGCTAAAACAACATTTTTGTGGTAAAAATGTAATTTATTCTTTCTTCACCGCTCAATGGTATAAAATTCTGTGAGGCACATGTTGTGTCAATATGATCAATGCATCCCTAGATGAATTCATTGGGGAATGTAGTTTGTAAAATGAATTTACATATCGGGGTTTCTGTTGTCCTGGCACCTCAGAGACTCTGGCTCAAACCATTCCAGCAAAATCTGCACTCCAACATGGCGCCTCTTCCCTTCTGAGCTTTGCATTGTGCCTCAAAAGTAGTATTCCCCCTCATATTGGGTATTCACATACTCAGGAGAAATTGCAATACAAATTGTATGGTGCAATTTATCCTCTACCCTTTTTGAAAATGCAAAATTTGGGGCTAACAACATTTTTGTGAAGAAAATGTGATTTTATTATTTCAACCGCTCAACATTATAAACTTCTGTGAAGCATCTGGGGGTTCAAGGTGCTCACCACACATCAAAATACTATCCTTGAGGGGTCTAGTTTCCAAAATGGTGTCACTTGTGGGGGGTTTCCACTGTTTAGGCACATCAGAGGTACTTCAAACCCGACATTGCGTCCCCTAATTGTTCCAGCAACTTTTGTATTCAAAAAGTCAAATGGGGCTCCTTCCCTTCCGAGCCTTGCCGTGCGCCAAAACAGTGGTTTCTCCCCATATGGGATATCAGCATGCTCACGACAAATTTTGGGGTCCATTTTTTCCTGTTACTCTTGTCAAAATAGAAAAGAATGAATATGAAGTACATTTTTTTAAAAATGTTAGTTTATTTTTTTTTTCAAAATTCCTCTGAAGCACCTGAAGGGTTTTTTAGTGTTTCCTAAAAAAATGGCTTTGGAAATTTTGTTGGAAAAATGAAAAATCACTGGTGAACTCTTATAACTTCCTAACAAAAAAAAAGTTAGTTCCAAAATTGTGCTGATGTAAAATAGACATGTGGGAAATGTTATTTACTAACTATTTTGTGTGACATGTCTCCATGATTTAAGGGCATGAAAATTAACAATTTAGAAAATTGCAAAATTAAAATGTTTTTTGCCAAATTTCCATTTTGTTCACAATTAACCCCTTTCTGACATGTGACGTACTATCCCGTCGAGGTGGGGTGGGCCCGTATGCCCACCAACGGGAAAGTACGTCATAGCAATCTACCGCAGCTGACATCCGGCACAATGTGCCAGGAGCGATCACGGACCGCTCCTGGCACATTAACCCCTGAAACACTGGGATCAAACAGGATCACAGTGTTCCGGGGGCATAGAGAAGCATCGTGCAGGGAGGGGGCTCCCTGCGGGCTTCCCTGAGACCCTCGGTACAACGTGATGTGCTCGCGTTGTACCAAGCGTCTCCTCCCTGCAGACCCCGGATCCAAAATGGCCACGGGGCTGCATCCGGGTCCTGCAGGGAGGTGGCTTACCAGCACCTGCTCAGAGCAGGCGCCGGGAAGCCTCTCTGAGGTGCACGTTAGATCACAGTGCTCTGCAAAGTGTCAGGTCAGCGATCTTACACTAGAACATGATGCCCCCCTCCCCCCGGGCAATGTTATAGTGTAAAAAAAAAAAAATATTCGGATGTGTGAAAAAAAAAAATATTCCCATAAATACATTTGTTTGTCTAAATAAAAGAAAAAGCAATAAAAGTACACATATTTAGTATCGCTGCGTCAGTAACGACCCGACCTATAAAACTGTCCCACTAGTTGAACACCGTAAAAAAAAAACGAGTCAAAAACGCTGCATTATCATACCGCTGAACAAAAAGTGGAATAACACGCGATCAAAAAGATGGATATAAATAACCATGGTACCACTGAAAACGTCATCTTGTCCCGCAAAACACGAGCTGTCATACAGCATCATCAGCAAAAAAAATAAAAAAGTTATAGTCCTCAGAATAAAGCGATGCAAAAATAATTATTTTTTCTATAAAATAGTTTTTATCGTATAAAAGCGCCAAAACATTAAAAAATGATATAAATGAGGTATCGCTGTAATCGTAATGACCCAAAAAATAAAACTGCTTTATCCATTTTACCAAACGCGGATTGGTATAAACGCCCCCCCAAAAGAAATTCATGAATAGCTGGTTTTTGGATATTCTGCCTCACAAAAATTGGAATAAAAAGCAATCAAAAAATGTCACGTGCCCGAAAATGTTACCAATAAAAACGTCAACTCGTCCCGCAAAAAACAAGATCTCACATGACTCTGTGGACCAAAATATGGAAAAATTATAACTCTTAAAATTTGTAACGCAAAAAATATTTTTTGCAATAAAAAGCGTCTTTTAGTGTGTGACAGCTGCCAATCATAAAAATCCGCTAGAAAACCCGCTATAAATAGTAAATCAATCCCCCCGTCATCACCCCCTTAGTTAGGGGAAAAAAAAGTATTTATTTGCATTTTCCCATTAGGGTTAGGGTTTGGATTACATTTAAGGTTAGGGGTGTGTCAGGGTTAGGGGCGTGGTTAGAGTTATGGTTGGGATTAGGGTTAGGGGTGTGGTTAGGGTTGCGATTAGGGTTAGGGGTGTGTTGGGGTTAGGGGTGTGGTTGGGATTAGGGTTACAGGTGTGTTTGGGTTAGGGTTTCAGTTAGAATTGGGTGTTTCCACTCTTTAGGCACATCAGGGGCTCTCTAAATGCAACATGGTGTCCCATCTCAATTTCAGTCAATTTTGCATTGAAAAGTCAAACGGCGCTCCTTCCCTTCCGAACTCTGCCATGCGCCTAAACAGTGGTTTACCCCCACATATGGGGTATCAGCGTACTCAGGACACATTGCGCAACTTTTGGGGTCCAAGTTCTTCTCTTACCCTTGGGAAAATAAAAAATTGGGGGTGAAAAGATTATTTTTGTAAAAAAATGATTTTTTTTATTTTTACGGCTCTTATCACAGGTCAACAAAAAAAATTTTTTTTTCTGGTGTCCAAAATATTTTAATGAATTTGGGGTATTTTTGGGGTGCTGATTCTGAATATGCTATCAGTTTTGCCAGATTGGCTCAAGTTTTTGAGATTTTTGGTATCTTATTTATAGCACTTGTTGGTAAATGCGACGCATCAGCTCATTAATTTCTTTGGATTAGTACTTGAACTGAGCAGTTCTCAATATAGTTTTGTGTTAATTAGTGTTCTAAAAGTTTGTTCATAGCTTGATTTTTGCACTAACTTTATGTTGTTGTCTGTTTTCCAGTGAAAAGCATGAACTCATCAAGAAGAAGTTGTCTTAACGATCCAGACTCATTCTGTTACATTTGTGGTGAATACACACTGCCAATACACACTTCATCATCATCAGGTGGGGGAAGGTCAGGTAACATGGTAAACACAGGTACAGGCACATCTTCACAATGAGGGACAGGCCTTCTTGCAGATTCCATGTTAGGTTACTCCCATTTTCGTTTCTTATGCTTATTGAATCCTTGCACTTGCACTGCACAGAAATAACAGTCATCATGATGATTTTTTTGCTCTCTCCACACCATTGGAACACCAAATTTGAAGCTTTTTCTTTGTCCTTTGCTCCATTTTCGTAATAATTCGATACATGCTTTGCACACTATGTGTGGTGCCCAAAACTTGTCTTGGTCCCCAAGCATAACCCCAAAATAGGCAAAATACACTTTTTTTACGAAGTCTGTTATGTTTCTTCTATGTTTTGGCAGTGTGTATTCACCACAAATGTAACAGAATGAGTCTGGATCGTTAAGACAACTTCTTCTTGATGAGTTCATGCTTTTCACTGGAAAACAGACAACAACATAAAGTTAGTGCAAAAATCAAGCTATGAACAAACTTTTAGAACACTAATTAACACAAAACTATATTGAGAACTGCTCAGTTCAAGTACTAATCCAAAGAAATTAATGAGATGATGCGTCGCATTTACCAACAAGTGCTATAAATAAGATACCAAAAATCTCAAAAACTTGAGCCAATCTGGCAAAACTGATGACATATTCAGAATCAGCACCCCAAAGTTACCCTAAATTCGATGAAATATCTTTGGCACCAAAAATGCTGTTGACCAGTGTTATCTATAAACTTCTGTGGACCACTTGGTGGGTCGAAGTGCTCACCACACATCTAGATAAGTTCCTTAAGGGGTCTAGTTTCCAAAATGGTGTCACTTGTGGGGGGTTTCAATGTTTAGGCACATCAGGGGCTCTCCAAACGCAACATGGCGTCCCATCTCAATTCCAGTCAATTTTGCATTGAAAAGTCAAATGGCGCTCCTTTCCTTCTGAGCTCTGCATATATGGGGTATCGTCGTACTCAGGACAAATTGTACAACAACTTTTGGCGTCCAATTTCTCCTGTTACCCTTGGTAAAATAAAACAAATTGGAGCTGAAGTAAATTTTTGTGAAAAAAAGTTAAATGTTCATTTTTTTTTTAAACATTCCAAAAATTCCTATGAAACACCTGAAGAGTTAATAAACTTCTCGAATGTGGTTTTGAGCACCTTGAGGGGTGCAGTTTTTAGAATGCTGTCACACTTGGTTATTTTCTATCATATAGACCCCTCAAAATGACTTCAAATGTGATGTGGTCCCTAAAAAATATTGGTGTTGTAAAGATGAGAAATTGCTGGTCAATTTTTAACCCTTATAACTCCCTAACAAAAAAAAAATTGGTTCCAAAATTGTGCTGATGTAAAGCAGACATGTGGGAAGCGTTACTTATTAAGTATTTTGTGTGACATACAGTTATATGAAAAAGTTTTTCTGTTTGTACAATAAACCTCATTTCAAGGCAGAAACATTACTGTGTCCAACAGTTATTAATCCCTTCCCGACCTTTGACGCCACGTAGGCGTCATGAAAGTCGGTGCCAATCTGACCCATGACGCCTTTGTGGCGTCATGGAAAGATCGCGTCCCTGCAGATCGGGTGAAAGGGTTAACTCCCATTTCACCCGATCTGCAGGGACAGGGGGAGTGGTAGTTTAGCCCAGGGGGGGTGGCTTCACCCCTCGTGGCTACGATCGCTCTGATTGGCTGTTGAAAGTGAAACTGCCAATCAGAGCGATTTGTAATATTTCACCTATTATAACTGGTGAAATATTACAATCCAGCCATGGCCGATGCTGCAATATCATCGGCCATGGCTGGAAATACTAATGTGCCCCCACCCCACCGATCGCCCCCCCAGCCCCCCGATCTGGCCGGTACACTGCTCCGGCTCCGCTCCGTCCAGTGCTCCGCTCCCCCCCGTGCTCTTGTCCGCTCCCCCCGTGCTCCAATCACCCCCCCGTGCTCCAATCACCCCCCCTGCACTTCGATCCACCCCCCCGTGCTCCGTTCCACCCCCCCGTGCTCCGTTCCAGCCCCCCGTGCTCCGTTCCACGCCTGCCGCGCTCCGATTCCTTCCCCCCCCGTGCTCCGATCCCCCGCCCCCCCTTGGTCCCCCACCCCACCCCATCATACTTACCGATCCTGCCGGGGTCCCGTCCGTCTTCTCCCTGGGCGCCGCCATCTTCCAAAATGGCGGGCGCATGCGCAGTGCACCCGCCGAATCTGCCGGCCGGCAGATTCGTTCCAAAGTACATTTTGATCACTGAGATAGATTATATCTCAGTGATCAAAATAAAAAAAATAATAAATGACCCCCCCCCCTTTGTCACCCCCATAGGTAGGGACAATAAAAAAATAAAGAAAATTTTTTTTTCCCACTAATGTTAGAATAGGGTTAGGGGTAGGGCTAGGGGTAGGGTTAGGGTTTCGGTATGTGCACACGTATTCTGGTCCTCTGCGGATTTTTCCGCTGCGGATTTGATAAATCCGCAGTGCTAAACCGCTGCGGATTTATGGCGGATTTACCGCGTTTTTTTCTGTGCATTTCACTGCGGTTTTACAATTGCGATTTTCTATTGGAGCAGTTGTAAAACCGCTGCGGAATCCGCACAAAGAAGTGACATGCTGCGGAATGTAAACCGCTGCGTTTCCGTGCAGTTTTTCCGCAGCATGTGTACAGCGATTTTTGTTTCCCATAGGTTTACATTGAACTGTAAACTCATGGGAAACTGCTGCGGATCCGCAGCGTTTTCTGCAGTGTGTGCACATACCTTTAGAATTAGGCTACGTGCACACGGTGCGGATTTGGCTGCGGATTCGCAGCAGTGTTCCATCAGGTTTACAGTACCATGTAAACATATGAAAAACCAAATCCGCTGTGCCCATGGTGCGGAAAATACCGCGCGGAAACGCTGCGTTGTATTTTCCGCAGCATGTCAATTCTTTGTGGGGATTCCGCAGCGTTTTACACCTGTTCCTCAATAGGAATCCGCAGGTGGAATCCGCACAAAAAACACTGGAAATCCACGGAAAATCCGCAGGTAAAACGCAGTGCCTTTTACCCGCGGATTTTTCAAAAATGGTGCGGAAATATCTCACACGAATCCGCAACGTGGGCACATAGCCTTAGGATTAGGGTTGGAATTAGGGTTGTGGTTAGGGTTGTGATTAGGGTTATGGCTACAGTTGGGATTAGGGTTAGGGGTGTGTTGGGGTTAGTGTTGGAGTTAGAATTGAGGGGTTACCACTGTTTAGGCACATCAGGGGTCTCCATACGCAACATTGCACCACCATTGATTCCAGCCAATCTCGTATTCAAAAAGTCAAATGGTGCTCCCTCACTTCCGAGCCCTGACGTGTGCCCAAACAGTGGTTTACCCCCACATATGGGGTACCAGCATACTCAGGATAAACTGCGCAACAATTACTGGGGTCCAATTTCTCCTGTTACCCTTGTGAATATAAAAAAATGCTTGCTAAAACATAATTTTTGAGGAAAGAAAAATGATTTTTTATTTTCACGGCTCTGCGTTGTAAACGTCTGTGAAGCACTTGGGGGTTCAAAGTGCTCACCACATATCTAGATAAGTTCCTTGGGGGGTCTAGTTTCTAAAATGGGGTCACTTGTGGGGGGTTTCTACTGTTTAGGCACGCCAGGGGCTCTGCAAACGCAATGTGACGCCCGCAGACCATTCCATCAAAGTCTGCATTTCAAAACGTCACTACTTCAATTCTGAGCCCCGGCATGTGCCCAAACAGTAGTTTACCCCCACATATGGGGTATCACCGTACTCAGGAGAAACTGGACAACAAATATTGGGGTCAAATTTCTCCTGTTACCCTTGGGAAAATTAAAAAATTCTGGGCTAAATAATTATTTTTGAGGAAAGAAAACGTATTTATTATTTTCACGGCTCTGCATTATAAACTTCTATGAAGCACTTGGGGGTTCAAAGTGCTCACAACACATCTAGATAAGTTCCTTTCGGGGTCTAGTTTCCAAAATGGGGTCACTTGTGGGGGGTTTCTACTGTTAAGCCACATCAGGGGCTCTGCAAACGCAACGTGACGCCCACAGAGCATTCGATCAAAGTCTGCATTTCAAAACGTCGCTACTTCACTTCCGAGCCCCGGCATGTGCCCAAACAGTGATTTACCCCAACATATGGGGTATCAGCGTACTCAGGAGAAACTGGACAACAACTTTTCGGGTCAAATTTCTCCTGTTACCCTTGGGAAAATAAAAAATTGCAGGCTAAAAGATCATTTTTAAGAAAATAATTTTTTTTTTAAATTTTCATGGCTCTGCGTTATAAACTTCTGTGAAGCACTTGGGGGTTCAAAGTCCTCACCACACATCTAGATTAGTTCCTTTGGGGGTCTAGTTTCCAAAATGGGGTCATTTCTGGGGGATCTCCAATGTTTAGGCACACAGGGGCTCTCCAAACGTGACATGGTGTCCGCTAATGATTGGAGCTAATTATCCATTTAAAAAGCCAAATGGCGTGCCATCCCTTCCGAGCCCTGCCGTGCGCCCAAACAGTGGTTTACCCCCACATATGGGGTATCAGCGTACTCAGGACAAACTGGACAACAATATTTGGGGTCCAATTTCTCCTATTATCCTTGGCAAAATAGGAAATTCCAGGCTAAAAAATCATTTTTGAGGAAAGAAAAATTATTTTTTATTTTCATGGCTCTGCGTTATAAACTTCTGTGAAGCACCTGGGGGTTTAAAGTGCTCAATATGCATCTAGATAAGTTCCTTGGGGGGTCTAGTTTCCAAAATGGGGTCACTTGTGGGGGGTTTCTACTGTTAAGCCACATCAGGGGCTCTGCAAACGCAACGTGACGCCCACAGAGCATTCCATCAAAGTCTGCATTTCAAAACGTCGCTACTTCACTTCCGAGCCCCGTCATGTGCCCAAACAGTGATTTACCCCCACATATGGGGTATCAGCGTACTCAGGAAAAACTGGACAACAACTTTTCGGGTCAAATTTCTCCTGTTACCCTTGGGAAAATAAAAAATTGCAGGCTAAAAGATCATTTTTGAGAAAATAATTTTTTTTTTAAATTTTCATGGCTCTGCGTTATAAACTTCTGTGAAGCACTTGGGGGTTCAAAGTCCTCACCACACATCTAGATTAGTTCCTTTGGGGGTCTAGTTTCCAAAATGGGGTCATTTCTGGGGGATCTCCAATGTTTAGGCACACAGGGGCTCTCCAAACGTGACATGGTGTCCGCTAATGATTGGAGCTAATTTTCCATTTAAAAAGCCAAATGGCGTGCCATCCCTTCCGAGCCCTGCCGTGCGCCCAAACAGTGGTTTACCCCCACATATGGGGTATCAGCGTACTCAGGACAAACTGGACAACAATATTTGGGGTCCAATTTCTCCTATTATCCTTGGCAAAATAGGAAATTCCAGGCTAAAAAATCATTTTTGAGGAAAGAAAAATTATTTTTTATTTTCATGGCTCTGCGTTATAAACTTCTGTGAAGCACCTGGGGGTTTAAAGTGCTCAATATGCATCTAGATAAGTTCCTTGGGGGGTCTAGTTTCCAAAATGGGGTCACTTGTGGGGGAGCTCACAGGGGCTCTCCAAACGCGACATGGTGTCCGCTAACAATTGGAGCTAATTTTCCATTCAAAAAGTCAAATGGCGCGCCTTCCCTTCCGAGCCCTGCCGAGTGCCCAAACAGTGGTTTACCCCCACATATGAGGTATCGGCGTACTCGGGAGAAATTGCCCAACACATTTTATCGTATAAAAGCGCCAAAACATTAAAAAATGATATAAATGAGGTATCGCTGTAATCGTAATGACCCAAAAAGTAAAACTGCTTTATCCATTTTACCAAACGCGGATTGGTATAAACGCCGCCGCCCAAAAGAAATTCATGAATAGCTGGTTATTGGATATTCTGCCTCACAAAAATTGGAATAAAAAGCAATCAAAAAATGTCACGTGCCCGAAAATGTTACCAATAAAAACGTCAACTCGTCCTGCAAAAAACAAGATCTCATATGACTCTGTGGACCAAAATATGGAAAAATTATAACTCTTAAAATTTGTAACGCAAAAAATATTTTTTGCAATAAAAAGCGTCTTTTAGTGTGTGACAGCTGCCAATCATAAAAATCCGCTAGAAAACCCGCTATAAATAGTAAATCAATCCCCCGTCATCACCCCCTTAGTTAGGGGAAAAAAAAGTATTTATTTGCATTTTCCCATTAGGGTTAGGGTTTGGATTACATTTAAGGTTAGGGGTGTGTCAGGGTTAGGGGCGTGGTTAGAGTTATGGTTGGGATTAGGGTTAGGGGTGTGGTTAGGGTTGCGATTAGGGTTAGGGGTGTGTTGGGGTTAGGGGTGTGGTTGGGATTAGGGTTACAGGTGTGTTTGGGTTAGGGTTTCAGTTAGAATTGGGTGTTTCCACTCTTTAGGCACATCAGGGGCTCTCTAAATGCAACATGGTGTCCCATCTCAATTTCAGTCAATTTTGCATTGAAAAGTCAAACGGCGCTCCTTCCCTTCCGAACTCTGCCATGCGCCTAAACAGTGGTTTACCCCCACATATGGGGTATCAGCGTACTCAGGACACATTGCGCAACTTTTGGGGTCCAAGTTCTTCTCTTACCCTTGGGAAAATAAAAAATTGGGGGTGAAAAGATTATTTTTGTAAAAAAAATGATTTTTTTTATTTTTACGGCTCTTATTATCTATAAACTTCTGTGAACCACTTGGTGGGTCGAAGTGCTCACCACACATCTAGATAAGTTCCTTAAGGGGTCTAGTTTCCAAAATGGTGTCACTTGTGGGGGGTTTCAATGTTTAGGCACATCAGGGGCTCTCCAAACGCAACATGGCGTCCCATCTCAATTCCAGTCAATTTTGCATTGAAAAGTCAAATGGCGCTCCTTTCCTTCTGAGCTCTGCATATATGGGGTATCGTCGTACTCAGGACAAATTGTACAACAACTTTTGGCGTCCAATTTCTCCTGTTACCCTTGGTAAAATAAAACAAATTGGAGCTGAAGTAAATTTTTGTGAAAAAAAGTTAAATGTTCATTTTTTTTTTAAACATTCCAAAAATTCCTATGAAACACCTTAAGAGTTAATAAACTTCTCGAATGTGGTTTTGAGCACCTTGAGGGGTGCAGTTTTTAGAATGCTGTCACACTTGGTTATTTTCTATCATATAGACCCCTCAAAATGACTTCAAATGTGATGTGGTCCCTAAAAAATATTGGTGTTGTAAAGATGAGAAATTGCTGGTCAATTTTTAACCCTTATAACTCCCTAACAAAAAAAAAATTGGTTCCAAAATTGTGCTGATGTAAAGCAGACATGTGGGAAGCGTTACTTATTAAGTATTTTGTGTGACATACAGTTATATGAAAAAGTTTTTCTGTTTGTACAATAAACCTCATTTCAAGGCAGAAACATTACTGTGTCCAACAGTTATTAATCCCTTCCCGACCTTTGACGCCACGTAGGCGTCATGAAAGTCGGTGCCAATCTGACCCATGACGCCTTTGTGGCGTCATGGAAAGATCGCGTCCCTGCAGATCAGGTGAAAGGGTTAACTCCCATTTCACCCGATCTGCAGGGACAGGGGGAGTGGTAGTTTAGCCCAGGGGGGGTGGCTTCACCCCCTCGTGGCTACGATCGCTCTGATTGGCTGTTGAAAGTGAAACTGCCAATCAGAGCGATTTGTAATATTTCACCTATTATAACTGGTGAAATATTACAATCCAGCCATGGCCGATGCTGCAATATCATCGGCCATGGCTGGAAATACTAATGTGCCCCCACCCCACCGATCGCCCCCCCAGCCCCCCGATCTGGCCGGTACACGGCTCCGCTCCGTCCAGTGCTCCGCTCCCCTCCGTGCTCTTGTCCGCTCCCCCCGTGGTCCAATCACCCCCCCGTGCTCCAATCACCCCCCCTGCACTTCGATCCACCCCCCCGTGCTCCGTTCCACCCCCCCGTGCTCCGTTCCAGCCCCCCGTGCTCCGTTCCACGCCTGCCGCGCTCCGATTCCCCCCCCGTGCTCCGATCCCCCGCCCCCCCGTGGTCCCCCCCCACCCCATCATACTTACCGATCCTGCCGGGGTCCCGTCTGTCTTCTCCCTGGGCGCCGCCATCTTCCAAAATGGCGGGCGCATGCGCAGTGCGCCCGCCGAATCTGCCGGCCGGCAGATTCGTTCCAAAGTGCATTTTGATCACTGAGATAGATTAGATCTCAGTGATCAAAATAAAAAAAATAATAAATGACCCCCCCCCTTTGTCACCCCCATAGGTAGGGACAATAAAAAAATAAAGACATTTTTTTTCCCCACTAATGTTAGAATAGGGTTAGGGGTAGGGGTAGGGCTAGGGGTAGGGTAAGGGGTAGGGTTAGGGTTTCGGTATGTGCACACGTATTCTGGTCCTCTGCGGATTTTTCCGCTGCGGATTTGATAAATCCGCAGTGCTAAACCGCTGCGGATTTACCGCGTTTTTTTCTGTGCATTTCACTGCGGTTTTACAATTGGGATTTTCTATTGGAGCAGTTGTAAAACCGCTGCGGAATCCGCACAAAGAAGTGACATGCTGCGGAATGTAAACCGCTGCGTTTCCGTGCAGTTTTTCCGCAGCATGTGTACAGCGATTTTTGTTTCCCATAGGTTTACATTGAACTGTAAACTCATGGGAAACTGCTGCGGATCCGCAGCGTTTTCTGCAGCGTGTGCACATACCTTTAGAATTAGGCTACGTGCACACGGTGCGGATTTGGCTGCGGATTCGCAGCAGTGTTCCATCAGGTTTACAGTACCATGTAAACATATGAAATACCAAATCCGCTGTGCCCATGGTGCGGAAAATACCGCACGGAAACGCTGCGTTGTATTTTCCGCAGCATGTCAATTCTTTGTGGGGATTCCGCAGCGTTTTACACCTGTTCCTCAATAGGAATCCGCAGGTGGAATCCGCACAAAAAACACTGGAAATCCGCGGAAAATCCGCAGGTAAAACGCAGTGCCTTTTACCCGCGGATTTTTCAAAAATGGTGCGGAAATATCTCACACGAATCCGCAACGTGGGCACATAGCCTTAGGGTTAGGGTTGGAATTAGGGTTGTGGTTAGGGTTGTGATTAGGGTTATGGCTACAGTTGGGATTAGGGTTAGGGGTGTGTTGGGGTTAGTGTTGGAGTTAGAATTGAGGGGTTACCACTGTTTAGGCACATCAGGGGTCTCCATACGCAACATTGCACCACCATTGATTCCAGCCAATCTCGTATTCAAAAAGTCAAATGGTGCTCCCTCACTTCCGAGCCCTGACGTGTGCCCAAACAGTGGTTTACCCCCACATATGGGGTACCAGCATACTCAGGATAAACTGCGCAACAATTACTGGGGTCAAATTTCTCCTGTTACCCTTGTGAATATAAAAAAATGCTTGCTAAAACATAATTTTTGAGGAAAGAAAAATGATTTTTTATTTTCACGGCTCTGCGTTGTAAACGTCTGTGAAGCACTTGGGGGTTCAAAGTGCTCACCACATATCTAGATAAGTTCCTTGGGGGGTCTAGTTTCTAAAATGGGGTCACTTGTGGGGGGTTTCTACTGTTTAGGCACGCCAGGGGCTCTGCAAACGCAATGTGACGCCCGCAGACCATTCCATCAAAGTCTGCATTTCAAAAGTCACTACTTCCCTTCTGAGCCCCGACGTGTGCCCAAACAGTGGTTTACCCCCACACATGGGGTATCAGCATACTCAGGAGAAACTGGACAACAACTTTTGGGGTCCAATTTCTCCTGTAACCCTTGGGAACATAAAAAATTCTGGGCTAAATAATTATTTTTGAGGAAAGAAAACGTATTTATTATTTTCACGGCTCTGCATTATAAACCTCTATGAAGCACTTGGGGGTTCAAAGTGCTCACCACACATCTAGATAAGTTCCTTTCGGGGTCTAGTTTCGAAAATGGGGTCACTTTTGGGGGGTTTCTACTGTTTAGTCACATCAGGGGCTCTGCAAACGCAACGTGACGCCCGCAGAGCATTCCATCAAAGTCTGCATTTCAAAACGTCACTACTTCAATTCCGAGCCCCGGCATGTGCCCAAACAGTAGTTTACCCCCACATATGGGGTATCACCGTACTCAGGAGAAACTGGACAACAAATATTGGGGTCAAATTTCTCCTGTTACCCTTGGGAAAATTAAAAAATTCTGGGCTAAATAATTATTTTGAGGAAAGAAAACGTATTTATTATTTTCACGGCTCTGCATTATAAACTTCTATGAAGCACTTGGGGGTTCAAAGTGCTCACCACACATCTAGATAAGTTCCTTTCGGGGTCTAGTTTCCAAAATGGGGTCACTTGTGGGGGGTTTCTACTGTTAAGCCACATCAGGGGCTCTGCAAACGCAACGTGACGCCCACAGAGCATTCGATCAAAGTCTGCATTTCAAAACGTCGCTACTTCACTTCCGAGCCCCGGCATGTGCCCAAACAGTGATTTACCCCCACATATGGGGTATCAGCGTACTCAGGAGAAACTGTACAACAACTTTTCGGGTCAAATTTCTCCTGTTACCCTTGGGAAAATAAAAAATTGCAGGCTAAAAGATCATTTTTAAGAAAATAAAAATTTTTTTTTAATTTTCATGGCTCTGCGTTATAAACTTCTGTGAAGCACTTGGGGGTTCAAAGTCCTCACCACACATCTAGATTAGTTCCTTTGGGGGTCTAGTTTCCAAAATGGGGTCATTTCTGGGGGATTTCCAATGTTTAGGCACACAGGGGCTCTCCAAACGTGACATGGTGTCCGCTAATGATTGGAGCTAATTTTCCATTTAAAAAGCCAAATGGCGTGCCATCCCTTCCGAGCCCTGCCGTGCGCCCAAACAGTGGTTTACCCCCACATATGGGGTATCAGCGTACTCAGGACAAACTGGACAACAATATTTGGGGTCCAATTTCTCCTATTATCCTTGACAAAATAGGAAATTCCAGGCTAAAAAATCATTTTTGAGGAAAGAAAAATTATTTTTAATTTTCATGGCTCTGCGTTATAAACTTCTGTGAAGCACCTGGGGGTTTAAAGTGCTCAATATGCATCTAGATAAGTTCCTTGGGGGGTCTAGTTTCCAAAATGGGGTCACTTGTGGGGGGTTTCTACTGTTAAGCCACATCAGGGGCTCTGCAAACGCAACGTGACGCCCACAGAGCATTCCATCAAAGTCTGCATTTCAAAACGTCGCTACTTCACTTCCGAGCCCCGGCATGTGCCCAAACAGTGATTTACCCCCACATATGGGGTATCAGCGTACTCAGGAGAAACTGGACAACAACTTTTCGGGTCAAATTTCTCCTGTTACCCTTGGGAAAATAAAAAATTGCAGGCTAAAAGATCATTTTTGAGAAAATAATTTTTTTTTTAAATTTTCATGGCTCTGCGTTATAAACTTCTGTGAAGCACTTGGGGGTTCAAAGTCCTCACCACACATCTAGATTAGTTCCTTTGGGGGTCTAGTTTCCAAAATAGGGTCATTTCTGGGGGATTTCCAATGTTTAGGCACACAGGGGCTCTCCAAACGTGACATGGTGTCCGCTAATGATTGGAGCTAATTTTCCATTTAAAAAGCCAAATGGCGTGCCATCCCTTCCGAGCCCTGCCGTGCGCCCAAACAGTGGTTTACCCCCACATATGGGGTATCAGCGTACTCAGGACAAACTGGACAACAATATTTGGGGTCCAATTTCTCCTATTATCCTTGGCAAAATAGGAAATCATTTTTGAGGAAAGAAAAATTATTTTTTATTTTCATGGCTCTGCGTTATAAACTTCTGTGAAGCACCTGGGGGTTTAAAGTGCTCAATATGCATCTAGATAAGTTCCTTGGGGGGTCTAGTTTCCAAAATGGGGTCACTTGTGGGGGAGCTCACAGGGGCTCTCCAAACGCGACATGGTGTCCGCTAACAATTGGAGCTAATTTTCCATTCAAAAAGTCAAATGGCGCGCCTTCCCTTCCGAGCCCTGCCGAGTGCCCAAACAGTGGTTTACCCCCACATATGAGGTATCGGCGTACTCGGGAGAAATTGCCCAACACATTTTACGATCCATTTTATCCTGTTGCCCATGTGAAAATGAAAAAATTGAGGCTAAAAGAATTTTTTTGTGAAAAAAAAGTACTTTTTCATTTTTACGGATCAATTTGTGAAGCACCTGGGGGTTCAAAGTGCTCACTATGCATCTAGATAAGTTCCTTGGGGCGTCTAGTTTCCAAAATGGGGCCACTTGTGGGGGAGCTCCAATTTTTAGGCACACGGAGGCTCTCCAAACGTGACATGGTGTCCGCTAAAGAGTGGAGCCAATTTTTAATTCAAAAAGTCAAATGGCGCTCCTTGCCTTCCAAGCCCTGCCGTGCGCCCAAACAGTGGTTTACCCCCACATATGAGGTATCAGCGTACTCAGGACAAATTGGACAACAACTTTCGTGGTTCAGTTTCTCCTTTTACCATTGGGAAAATAAAAAAATTGTTGCTAAAAGATAATTTTTGTGACTAAAAATTTAAATGTTCATTTTTTCCTTCCATGTTGCTTCTGCTGCTGTGAAGCACCTGAAGGGTTAATAAACTTCTTGAATGTGGTTTTGAGTACCCTGAGGGGTGCAGTTTTTAGAATGGTGTCACTTTTGGGTATTTTCAGCCATATAGACCCCTCAAACTGACTTCAAATGTGAGGTGGTCCCTAAAATATCGTAGTTACTTACCGATAACGGTATTTCTCTGAACCCATGACGGCACTAACGAGAGAGAGGGATCCGCCCTCAGGGACAGGAAACCCACAGGTTAAAAAGGCGGGACCTCTCCTCCACCTCAGTTGGTTTACAGAGCCTTGCAGGGAATTTCTGCTGTAACTTAATTGGTTATTTTTACACAACAAAATATAACTGTATAACTTATATAAGCTCCTCTATATATATATATATATACACTTTTTTTTTTTTTTTTTTTTTATGCACACCTCGTGACTTAATTTATAAGTAGTGTGGACACCCATACGTGAAGGGAGGGAATATACAGGTGCCGTCATGGGTTCAGAGAAATACCGTTATCGGTAAGTAACTACGATATTCTCTTACCCCATGACGGCACTAACGAGAGAATTTCAAAGAATGAAAATTTTAGGGTGGGACTACTGCCTCAAGAACTCTCCTACCAAAAGTTAAGTCTGAGGGAGAAGATAGATTAAGCTGATAGTGCTTGAAGAATGTAGAGGGGGAAGACCAAGTGGCTGCTCTACATATTTGATCTATTGATGCTCCACCACGTTCAGCCCAAGAGGTTGCCACCGACCTGGTTGAATGGGCCTTAATTGTGTCCGGAGCTTGTTCTCCGGAAGAGGTATATGACATCTTGATGGCATCTCTTACCCACCTCGCCAACGTGGCTTTCGATGCCTTGTGACCCTTATTTGGTCCCTGAAAGCAGACAAACAGAGCCCTCCCTTTTCTACACTCCCTTGTGGCTGATAGATAGTGTGTTAGACATCTCTTTACATCTAGAGTGTGTAGAGCCTCCTCTTTTTTGTTTTTTGGATTGGGGCAAAAAGATGGTAACGCTATCTCTTGAGATCTGTGGAATTTTGATGCCACTTTGGGAAGGTAAGAAGGGTCAGTTTTGAGGATTACTCTGTCATCTAATATTTGTGTTAGAGGTGGGTAGGCTGATAAGGCCTGCAGATCACTAATCCTGCGAGCTGAGGTTAGGGCCACCAATAAACAGGTTTTCCAAGATATTATTTTTAGTGAAGCCTGAGATAAAGGTTCGAACGGCGCTTTAGTTAGTGCTGAAAGGACTAAGTTCAGGTCCCAGGGAGGAGCGGTGAGATGTATAACTGGTCTGGACCTAGTAGATGCTCTAACAAATCTTTTTACCCAGTGATTCCCCGCCAAATCCTGGTTGTAAAGGGCACCCAATGCTGCAATCTGAACCTTCAGAGTATTTGTTGCTAGGCCTTTCTCTAAACCTTTTTGAAGAAATTCTAAGATTTCCTGAATTGGCATCTGATTTGATAGGATAACTCCTGACGTGGAGAGGAACTTTTTCCAGACTTTGCCGTAGGCTCTGGTAGTTATAGGTTTTCTACTGGCCAGCAGGGTAGAAATTAAATTTGAAGAAAACCCCCTTTTTGTTAACAGTTCCCTTTCAAAAGCCAGGCCGTCATGTGCAAACTTTTTATTTGAGGGTGATTCACTGGCCCTTGATGCAGAAGGTCTGGGATATCTGGGAGTACCCATGGATCCGCTATGGACATTAGGCGTAGCCATGGGAACCATACTCTTTTCGGCCAGAACGGAGCTATCAGTATCACTTTGGCTCTGTCTTCCCTGATTTTCTTCAAGACTAAGGGAATTAGAGCTATCGGAGGAAACACATAAGCTAGATGGAATTTCCATGGAATTAACAACGCGTCTATGGCCACTGGACTCCCCCGAGGATCTATCGAGCAGAAGGCCTCCGTTTTCCGATTTTGATTGTTTGCAAATAGATCTATATCCGGGGCCCCCCAAAGATCCACTATGCGTTTGAATATACTTGTATTTAACTCCCATTCCCCCTGTTTTAATTGGGTTCTGCTTAGAAAATCTGCAGTTTGATTTTCTGACCCTTTTATGTGAAGGGCTGTCAGGGAGGACAAGTTGGCTTCTGCTTGTGACATGATGAAATTTGTCACTTTCATTAGGGATTGAGACCTCGTCCCTCCCTGATGATTTAAATATGCTACTACCACCCTGTTGTCCGTCAGTAGTCTCACGTGGTGGGAACGGAGGGAAGTTAAAAAATGATTGATGGCGTACTGAACTGCTAAAAGCTCCTTCATGTTTGAAGTAAGGTCTTTTTCTTCTACTGACCAAGGACCTTGGGCAATTTGCCTGTTTAGGTGGGCCCCCCACCCCCAAGGGCTTGCGTCTGTGGTCAGGATTATCGAGACCGGCCATACCCATGGAACCCCCCTCCTGAGATTGGACGGGTCTGTCCACCAAGCTAAGGAAGTTTTTGTCCGAGAGGATATTTTTAATTGCTTTTCTAAATTTCCTCCTGCGTGGGATACCGCCTCTAGTATTTCCCACTGGAAATCTCTCGAGTGGCTCTGAGCCCACTGTACCGCTGGGATACAGGATGTCATTGATCCCAGTATGGACATGGCTCTCCTTAGAGAGATCAGAGGAGAGATACTCAACTGATTCACTAGATGTATCATGTTGGATACTTTTTCTTCTGGCAGACGACACTCTTGCTTTGTTGAGTCTATTAATATCCCCAAGTACAACTGTACTTGAGATGGGATAAGCCTGGATTTTTCCAGGTTCAGAAACCATCCTAGATTCGATAGGGCTACCATCACTCTGTTTAGTTGCTGGCTGCAATGTAGAGAGGAACTGCCCATCACTAGGAGGTCGTCCAGATAAGGCACAATCAATATGTTTTGTTCCCTTATATGGGCCATTACTTCCGCCATTAATTTTGTGAATACTCTCGGGGCAATGGCTAGACCAAACGGAAGAGCCTTGTATTGGTAATGTTTCAGTTCCCCTTGTATCATTACTGCAACCCTGAGATATTTCCGGAAATCCGGATGGATTGGCACATGATAGTATGCGTCCTTTAAGTCTATAACAGTCATGAAACAAGACGGGATAAGGGATCTGACACATGATTTTATTGTCTCCATTTTGAATTTTTCTATTACCAGGTATCTGTTTAGTTGTTTCAAATTTATAATTACTCTGAAAGTTCCGTCCGGTTTTGTTCGAAGAAAGAGCGGAGAATAAAACCCCCTCGTCTCTTCCTGTTGTGGAACTTCCTGTAAGACTTTCTTCTCCAGAAGAGTGAGAACTTCTCTCTGGATGCTTAGCTGCTCGATCTCTGACTTTCTTCGTGGTGTGACCACAAACTGATTGTGTGGCATTGTGTGAAAGCTTAGTTTTAGGCCCGTCTTTATGATGTTTAGAGTCCAGGCACTTCCAGAAATTTTTTCCCAGGTTGGAAGAAAGTGGGTCAGTCTCCCTCCTACCTGGGGCACACCCTCATTGTGGCTGTTTTTTATTATCCGGCTTGTTGAACATGAAACCTCCTCTTTTGAATTTTCTGTCTTCCCACCCCTCCTTTTGATTTTTTGGGGGGCGTCTTTGTGTGAACCTCCTTCCTCGAAAGGGCCGCCTATAAGATTGATTTAGGAATCCCGGAAAGGCTTTCTTTTTATCAACCGCTTTTTCGAGGACATCGTCTAGGGTGGGACCGAACAAATATTCACCTTCACACGGAATGGAACACAACTTAGCTTTAGTTTGCAGGTCCCCCGGCCAGCACTTTAGCCATAATGCTCTCCTAGCCGCATTTGAGAAGGAAGCCGATCTTGCCGTCAGTCTAACTGAGTCTATTGAGGCATCTGCTAAATATGCAGCGGCCCCTCTCATCGCTGACACGGAGTCTAGTATAGACTCTCTCGGGGTTTTATTTTTTAATTGAGTCTCTAAATGATCCAGCCAGACCATTAGTGCTCTAGCTGTACACGTAGCAGCTATACCGGGTTTTAGCCCCCCGCTGGCGGCCTCCCAGGACCCTTTTAGGAAGACATCGGCCTTTTTATCCATAGGATCCTTGAGGGTCCCCATATCTTCAAAAGGCAGAGCGAACTTTTTAGAGGCTTTCGCGATGGCGACGTCTAATTTTGGCGCTTTTCCCCATGAGGCGCAGGCTGGGTCATCAAATGGGTATTTCCTTTTGGGTGTTAACAGTACTTTTTTGTCTGGTCTTTTCCACTCCTTTTTTATAAGGGCTTGAATTTTTTCATTTAATGGGAACACTCTGTACTTCTTTTGTTCCAGGCCACTAAACATAAGATCTTGTACAGATTTTTTGGAACGAGTGTCTGCCAGACCCATTGTCGCCCTAACCATTTTCACCAACGCATCCGTTTCATCTATTGGGAAACAGTTGCGACCGCTTTCTGAAGATGCGGAGGAGGATGATGAAGCTGTAGAGCTATCAGAATCCCCACTCGTACTATCTCCCTCGCTGGAGCTGTAATCTGGAGATTTTTCTTTATGTTTTCTTTTACGGTTTTTTACGCTTTTTAATGCGTCTGCTACTTGGGTTTTAATTAAATCTTTTAATTCAGATGTGAAACTTGGCGTCTCCTCATCAATGGTGTTCTTAATACATGGCGCACAGAGTTTTTTAACCCATGAATCCGGCAAATCTGCTGAACAAAGCGGGCATACTCTATGTTTACTTTTCCCCTGGCATTTCTTTCCCTAGGAAACAATAAACCCCTATTAGAATTTACACTTTCACGGAGGTCACTTACCCTCCTAATGTGAGGAAGATACCGGCTGTGGCTTTGAGGATGCCTCCTCCACTTGAACCACCGTCTCCCTCCTGGATCCACCAGAGCCTCTGCTACGCTGGGATCCTGAGCTGCTGCGCTGCGTGGGTTTTCTTGAGGAATGGCGCTCCTTCGGGTTCTTTGTCACAGGGGCCTGTGAAATTTCTTCCACCGACTGCTCTATTCCACTCATGGTGGTAATCTCTGAGCAGCGGTATACCCCTTTCCTTCTGGATATATACTAATGGAGCGGCGCCAGGCAACTTCCGGTTTACCCAGAGGTGCCCTGCGCCGTCCCGGAAGTGACCCCCACGCCTGCGCAGTAAGTCGCCGAACTCCCCGCGCGCGCTCACTGTTTGCCGGCTCACAGGAGGGACGGAGCTTCCGCAGCCGCCGCTGCTCCCAGCGTTCTCCTGTCGGTGACCGGCGTCACCACCTCCTGTGTGCTTTATGGATCGGTGGAGAAAACCTCCAGGTAGCCGCCGCTACCTATTGCCGATCATCCCTTTGAAAAGGAAGAGGCAGGCTTTCTCGGCATCCTCTTCACTGCCTCCCCTCTGCGCGCATCTACGAGGCCCGCCGACCCCGGATCGCGCCCTCAGGGAGGAATCCACCTGAGACCGTGGCAGGGCCCCCCGCTGCCTGAACTCGGCCTGATGGTCCCTGGACTCCTGGATGGTGAGTTGTGGGATCCCCGTCGGGGACAGGAAACCGAACTGAGGTGGAGGAGAGGTCCCGCCTTTTTAACCTGTGGGTTTCCTGTCCCTGAGGGCGGATCCCTCTCTCTCGTTAGTGCCGTCATGGGGTAAGAGAAAAAATGGTTTTGTAAATTTCGTTGTAAAAATGACAAATCGCTGGTCAAATTTTAACCCTTATAACTTCCTAACAAAAAAAAATTTTGTTTCCAAAATTGTGCTGATGTAAAGTAAACATGTGGGAAATGTTATTTATTAACTATTTTGTGTCACATATCTCTCTGGTTTAACAGAATAAAAATTCAAAATGTGAAAATTGCGAAATTTTCTAAATTTTCGCCAAATTTCCGTTTTTATCACAAATAAACGCAGAATTTATTGACCTAAATTTACCACTAACATGAAGCCCAATATGTCACGAAAAAACAATCTCAGAACCGCTAGGATCCGTTGAAGCGTTCCTGAGTTATTACCTCATAAAGGGACACTGGTCAGAATTGCAAAAAACGGCAAGGTCTTTAAGGTCAAAATAGGCTGGGTCATGAAGGCAGGGGTGGATTAAGGGTAGCCAGGGCCCCGGGCTGTTCAGACACTGTGGGCCCCCCCCGGTCATGTGACGGGGGTCATGTGACGGGGGTCATGTGACGGGGGTCATGTGACGGGGGTCATGATATACCCGAACCAGATTATTCCAGAAAAATGGCCGGGCCCTACTCTACTGTAACCTATTAAATATTTGTTAGAATCTGCAATACAATTTAGGTATATTTTGACCAATAATATCACATACAAGGAACAAATACCACCGCACCGTGACCAGACCACAAATTACAACCACAGTGATCGAATTATATTACATACAAGGATCAAATACCACCGCGCCATGACCAGACCACAAATTACAACCACAGTGATCGAATAATATCACATACAAGGGACAAATACCACAACACCATTTCCAGACCACATATTACCACCACATAGTGACTGAATACTACAATACTGATCAGTAAAAAACAACAACACAATACTATCACCATAAGTGCCAGTATTCACAGGAGATCTGTACTTAGTATGCAGTGTCTGTGTAGAGGTAATACAGAGATCACTGGTGGTATTATACACAGGAGCTCAATATAGTATACATTGTATAGTGTCAGTGTATAGGTAACACTGACTCACCAGTGACGTCTCTAGGTGAAGTCCTTCATCTTTCAGCCAGCACAGACCGCCATCATTTCTCCCAGCCAGGACTCGTTTCTGCAGGAAATAACACAGTTATCTCGAGCTCCGCTTGCAGAACACATTACTTAATTTTCACAACTTCTACATTACACCACATGAAGAAAAAAAGGTGATATAGTGTCACTCTGCACAGTAACAGGACCGCCCCCCATTTAAAACAGTATACTCAAAAAATAAAATAAATACATCACTGCAGTAATAATATCCCTAAATTAGCCCCTATGGTAATAATATTCCACATCCTGGCCCCGTGTGTCTCATTCCTGGCTCCAGCCATATGTTCTCGCATCCTGCCCTCATGAGTATCCATTCTACCCCATATGATCTCCACATCCTGCCCCATATGTCTCCATCGTATCCATCCTGCCACATGATCCAATCCTGCCCCATGTCTTTAATTCTGCCCCGTGTCTCCAATCATGCCCCGTGTCTACATTCTGCCCATGCCTCCAGTCCTGCCCCCATTGTGTCCAGCAATCTGCCCCAGTATGTCCAGCATATTGCCCCAGTGTCCAGCAATCTGCCCCAGTGTCTCCAGCATATTGCCCTCAGTGTGTCCAGCATTGCCCCCAGACAGTGTGTCCAGCAATCTGCCCCAGTGTGTCCAGAATATTACCACCAGTGTGTCCAGAAATCTGCCCCAGTAAGTCCAGCATTTCCCCCAGTGTCTCCAGCATTGCCCCAGTGTCCTCCAGCTCCAGCAATCTGCCCCAATGTCCTCCAGCATTGCCCCAGTGTCCTCCAGCATTGCCCCAGTGTCCTCCAGCAATCTGCCCCAGTGTCATCCAGCAATCTGCCCCAGTGTCATCCAGCAATCTGTCCCAGTGTCATCCAGCAATCTGCCCCAGTGTCATCCAGCATTGCCCCAGTGTCATCCAGCCATCTGCCCGTGTCCTCCAGCATTGCCCCAGTGTCTTCCAGCATTGTCCCAGTGTCCTCCAACAATCTGCCCCAGTGTCTTCCAGCCATCTGCCCCAGTGTCCTCCAGCCATCTGCCCCAGTGTCCTCCAGCCATCTGCCCCAGTGTCCTCCAGCCATCTGCCCCAGTGTCCTCCAGCATTGCCCCAGTGTCCTCCAGCATTGCCCCAGTGTCCTCCTGCCATCTGCCCCAGTGTCCTCCAGCATTGCCCCAGTGTCCTCCAGACATCTGCCCCAGTGTCCTCCAGACATCTGCCCCAGTGTCCTCCAGACATCTGCCCCAGTGTCCTCCAGACATCTGCCCCAGTGTCCTCCAGCCATCTGCCCCAGTGTCCTCCTGCCATCTGCCCCAGTGTCCTCCTGCCATCTGCCCCAGTGTCCTCCAGCCATCTGCCCCAGTGTCCTCCAGCATTGCCCCAGTGTCCTCCTGCCATCTGCCCCAGTGTCCTCCAACCATCTGCCCCAGTGTCCTCCAGCCATCTGCCCCAGTGTCCTCCAGCATTGCCCCAGTGTCCTCCAGCATTGCCCCAGTGTCCTCCAGCAATCTGCCCCAGTGTCCTCCAGCATTGCCCCAGTGTCCTCCAGCATTGCCCCAGTGTCCTCCAGCATTGCCCCAGTGTCCTCCAGCCATCTGCCCCAGTGTCCTCCAGCATTGCCCCAGTGTCCTCCAGCCATCTGCCCCAGTGTCCTCCTGCCATCTGCCCCAGTGTCCTCCTGCCATCTGCCCCAGTGTCCTCCAGCCATCTGCCCCAGTGTCCTCCAGCCATCTGCCCCAGTGTCCTCCAGCCATCTGCCCCAGTGTCCTCCAGCCATCTGCCCCAGTGTCCTCCAGCATTGTCCCAGTGTCCTCCAGCAATCTGCCCCAGTGTCCTCCAGCATTGCCCCAGTGTCCTCCAGCCATCTGCCCCAGTGTCCTCCAGCATTGCCCCAGTGTCCTCCAGCATTGCCCCAGTGTCCTCCAGCCATCTGCCCCAGTGTCCTCCAGCATTGCCCCAGTGTCCTCCTGCCATCTGCCCCAGTGTCCTCCAGCCATCTGCCCCAGTGTCCTCCAGCCATCTGCCCCAGTGTCCTCCAGCATTGCCCCAGTGTCCTCCTGCCATCTGCCCCAGTGTCCTCCAGCCATCTGCCCCAGTGTCCTCCAGCCATCTGCCCCAGTGTCCTCCAGCATTGCCCCAGTGTCCTCCTGCCATCTGCCCCAGTGTCCTCCAGCCATCTGCCCCAGTGTGTCCAGTCCACCGTTGTAAAAAAAAAAACAAAAAAAAAACAAAGTCTCCTCACCTGTCCTCGCTCCAGCGCCGCGGTGAGCTCCCTCCAACAGAGCACACTCGCCGGCGACTGACAATGACGTCAGACGCCGGCGACGTGTGCGCCTGCGGCCGACATCAGCCGCCAGCCTCCAATTGGCTGGCGGCTGGTGTTAACTATTGACGTGCGGGCGCTTGCCCGCACGTCAATAGGAAACCGCCGCAGGCAGCGCCGGAAGGGGCCCGGTGAGCAGATGAGAAGGGGCCCCATGCGGGCCCCCTCTCTCTGCCCACCGGCTACGGCAGGGGGCCGGGGGCGGGCACATAAATGCCGGCAGCGGCCGCCGGCAGCGGCATTCGAATAACAGATGATCAGAGGGTCAACAGTGCGGTAGCCCAGGGCCCCCCCAGACCACTGGGCCCTGGGCTACCGCCCATTTTGACCCTCTGATAATCCGCCCCTGCATGAAGGGGTTAAATATATGAAAATGAAATAGCTGTTGCAAAAAAAAAACAATTTTTATAAAACATTAAGCTTAAGATTAATAGGGGTGCCCAAACTTTTACATATAACTGTATCTCTGTGATTTAAGGGCATAAGGGCAGAAAAATTCAAATTTGGAAAATTGCTAAATTTTCGCTAAATTTCCGTTTTTTTCACAAATAAACGCAGGTAATATCAAAGAAATTTTACCACTATCATGAACTACAATACGTCACAAGAAAACAATGTCAGAATCACTGGGATCCGTTGAAGCGTTGCAGAGTTATAATCTCATAAAGGGACAGTGGTCAGAAATGTAAAAATTGGCCCGGTCATTAACGTGCAAACCACCCTTGGGGGTTAAGGGGTTAAAGGCATGTCATTTTGAAGAAATTTTACCACTGTCATGAAGTACAATATGTCTCGAAAAAACATTCTCAGAATCAGACTATTCTCATACCTAGGGACCACAGACATGTCTACTTTTCACATATTAATTCAGCAATAGCAGGCGACTTCAACCCACTAAGAAAATGACCATTTGAAGCTTGGTAATGACACACTTTATAGGACATCAGTTGTACTAGCTGGTATTATTTTTCACTAAGTGGCAGGATTGCTTTCTAATCACTGACAGATTTCAGCGGGTGTCATGACTTTCCATTACTTTTTGTATCTCTCTTCATTTGTTCAATACTTTTGTTCCTGTTTCACTTCTGATTGTTATTTGTTACACATAACTGAATTTATGGACATCTATGGTTTGATGTCTGTCTGTGTGGATTGGATGTGTTGTTACCCATATCTGGTGAGAATTTCATGTCAATAGCACCTTTAGAAATTTATTTACCGTATATACTTGTGTATAAGCCGAGATTTTCAGCATATTTTTTTGTGCTGAAAACACCCCTCCTCGACTTATACATGAGTCATGGTCTAGAAATCTGGTGGGAGAGGGGGAGCGGGGAGCCGGTGGCTGTAGCACAGTGACAGCTTCCAGATTACATCAATACTCACCCTCTGTTGCTGCATCTTCGTCCCTGCACCTCTGACCCGGCAGCTCTTTCCTGTTCCTGTGCTCAGCGGTCAGGTGGTACCGCTCATTAAGGTCATGAATATGGACATGACTCCACTCCCATAGGTGTGGAGCGCATATTCATGACTTTAATGAGCGGTACCACGTGACCGCTCAGCACAGGAAGAACTGCCGCGCCAGGACAATGGAGATGCATGGACATTCAGCGATGGAGCAAGGAGGGTGAGTATGATGGGGGAGACATGCATACAAGGATGGGACCGGGGCAGCCAAGCAATGCATTCAAGGATGGGACTGGGGGAGCCGAGCATACAAGGATGGGACTGGGGGAGCCGAGCATACAACAGGGGGAGCCACACAGAGCAGAACAGGACGGAGGAACCACGCATATTGGGATAGGGATGAGGGGACAATACATACCAGGCTTATACTCGAGTCAATAAGCTTACCCAGTTTGCCATGGCAAAATTAGCTGCCTCGGCTTATACTCGGGTCGGCTTATACTCAAGTATATACGGTACTGAACTGGATGGACAAATGTCTTTTTTCGGCCTTACTAACTATGTTACTATGTTATGTTACTTAGAAAATTGGTGATGTGTTCAATACTTATTTCACCTGCTGTAAATGAAAGACCAATTTACACAGGTTGGTGAAAGTGTAAGGATTTATGATTGTTCAGACCCCAGGTTTGGATTTCTTTTTCCCTTAATAATAAAGACTTTCATTTAAAAACTGCATCTTGTGTTTACTTGTGTTATCTTTGTCTAATATTTAAATTTGTTTTTTGGTGATCTGAAACATTTTCGTGTGACAAACATACAAAAGAATAGGAAATCAGGAAGGGGCAAACACTTTCACACAACTGTATACACAAATTTATACAGTAGTGCTATAATAACCACTTTCTAAAACTGTAATAACGCCCCTTTGTGCCCCACATAGTGATAATGTTCCCTCTGTAGTTCCTCATAGTAATAATGTCCTCTTGTGCCTTCATATAATAATGATCCCCATGTGCCTCTTTTGTGTAAATCTTTTTTATTGAAACAAATTGCATGAAAATATTCATTACAGATCAAATCATCGTCAGACAAATATGTGATTAACCCCCTTTCTGACCTCGGACGGGATAGTACGTCCGAGGTCAGATCCCCTGCTTTGATGCGCGCTCCGGCGGTGAGCCTGCATCAAAGCCGGGACATGTCAGCTGTTTTGAACAGCTGACATGTGCCCGTAATAGGCTCGAGCAGAATCGCGATCTGCCCGTGCCTATTAACTAGTTAAATGCCGCTGTCAAACGCAGACAGCGGCATTTAACTACCGCTTCCGGCCGGGCGGCTGGAAATGACGTCATCGCCGACCCCCGTCACATGATCGGGAGTCGGCGATGCTTCAGAATTGTAACCATAGAGGTCCTTGAGACCTCTATGGTTACTGATCGCCGGCAGCTGTGAGCGCCACCCTGTGGTCGGCGCTCACAGCACACCTGATTTTCAGCTACATAGCAGCGAACAGCAGATCGCTGCTATGTAGCAGAGGCGATCGTGCTGTGCCTGCCTCTAGCCTCCCATGGAAGCTATTGAAGCATGGCAAAAGTTAAAAAAAAAGTAAAAAAAAATATAAAAGTTTAAATCACCCCCCTTTCGCCCCAATCAAAATAAATCAATAAAAAATATATCAAATCTACGCATATTTGGTATCGCCGCGCTCAGAATTGCCCGATCTATCAACTAAAAAAAAGCATTAACCTGATCGCTAAACAGCGTAGCAAGAAAAAAAATCGAAACGCCAGAATTACGTTTTTTTTGTCGTCGCGACATTGCATTAAAATGCAATAACGGGCGGTCAAAAGAACGTATCTGCACCAAAATGCTATCATTAAAAACGTCATCTCGGCACGCAAAAAATAAGCCCTCAACCGACCCCAGATCATGAAAAAATGGAGACACTACGGGTATCGGAAAATGGCGCAATTTTTTTTTTTTTTATAGCAAAGTTTGGAATTTTTTTTCACCACTAAGGTAAAAAATAACCTAGTCATGTTAGGTGTCTATGAACTCGTACTGACCTGGAGAATAATGTCAGGTCAGTTTTAGCATTTAGTGAACCTAGCAAAAAAGCCAAACAAAAAAACAAGTGTGGGATTGCACTTTTTTTGCAATTTCACCGCACTTGGAATTTTTTTCCCGTTTTCTAGTACATGACATGCTAAAACCAATGATGTCGTTCAAAAGTACAACTCGTCCCGCAAAAAATAAGCCCTCACATGGCCAAATTGACGGAAAAATAAAAAAGTTATGGCTCTGGGAAGGAGAGGAGTGAAAAACGAACACGGAAAAACGAAAAATCCCAAGGTCATGAAGGGGTTAAACAACTTTCGATGCAAGCACTTTTGAACAATAAAATGCATTATGGTTTGAAGTAACTTCAGTGTTAAAATTCTTTCTATCCTCCTTAGTGTGAGCACAAGGAGTCGGTTAAGCTTTAAGAGCTGGAACAGCTATATTCTAACATTATGTAATAATTTCAAAATAGCTTAAACTTTATTTATGTTTAAGAAGAGATAGAGAAGAAAAGAGAGAAAGGGAGGAACAAGGGGGGGGGGATTGTGTTCCTGGTTTCCCGTCTGCAATCAACCGTGCTCCATCCAAGATATCAAATCCGGAGTCTCTCTGAACATGATCAATGGAGACCATATGTTCAGCACTTTGTCTAGGGTTCCTGTGTCCTGCCCGATCAACTGCTCCATTCTGTATATGTGGTTCAATTCTAAAACAAGATCAGAGCGTGATGGAGATTTGGATTGTTTCCAATACCGAGGTATTAGATTGCGTGCGGCTGTGAGGAAATGTCTTAGAAGACCTCTTTTAAACCTGGCAATGGAGAGATCGCACATCGATAACAAGGCCAACTCCATAGTCGGCTGCATCCTATAAAAGGATAATTTGTTGTGTAGATCAAATACATCCTTCCAGAATTTATGAATGGGAGGACAAGACCACGAAATATGTGAGTATAATCCCTTTTCTGTCCAACACCTCCAGCAAACATCTGGAGTGGATGGGAACATATTGTGGATACTGTCCGGGCATCTATACCTCCATGTGCCTCTTTTAATAATACTCCCAGTTGACCCCTTAAAATAATGACCTCGTACCGCCCTACAATAATAAAAACACCCCTGTGTTTTCTTATAATAATGCCTCCTGTGTTTCCCCTATAATGATAACTATCCCCCATTGTGCCTTCATATAATAATGACCCTCAGTGCCTCTTTAGTGTAATAAGCCCCCTGTGCATATGGGAGTGTATATAGAAATCATGGATACACATAGCGAAAGTTTTGTAACGGCAGATAGGCTTAGTCACAGAAGGACATTTTGTTCATACACAAAAAGATGACTGATATGAAGGTTGAGGAGGGGATGAGAAATTGGATAACTGACTACCTATCAGATCGGCCACAGTTTGTGCAGATGGGAGCAGTTGTATCAAGCAGATTACTGAGCAGTGCAGGTTCCCCCCAGGGAACGGTGCTTGCGCCCTTTCTATTCACACTGTATACTTCAGACTTTCAGTATAAATCTGAACTTTGCCACCTTCAAAAATTTTCGGATGACTCCGTGGTTGTGGGATGCATTAGGGGAGATCAGGGGGATGAGGAATACAGAAAGGTGGTGTCGAACTTCGTGGATTGGTGCAATGGTAACTATCTACAACTAAATGTTAAGAAAACTAAGGAGTTGGTGGCCAACTATAGCAGGATAAAGATGGAATGCTTTTTTTTTTTTTTTTTTTTTTTTGTTCAAATAAATTTTTATTAAGAATAACAGTACAATTAACATGTTTCATTTGCATTTTCAATACAGAGTATTTTTCCCCCCTCTCCCTTCAAACAACCCCCTTTGATCCCAAAGCCCTCCTCCCCCACCCCACAAAGCAGCTCGTCTTGTTAATTACTACCATCATTAAAACAATTGAGTGTCTAATCCCTCAACCAATCGTATAAGCCACACTTCACATTACTATCCCATAGCAATCCATGGAGACCACATTTTATTGAACGTTTCAGTTTTCCCTTTCTTCTTATAAATCCCTTTTTCTAGTGTCAGGCCCTGTTTTACGTACTGGAGGAATTCTCCTCTTGACGGCGGCTCTTCCCTAATCCAGTTTCTAGCTATCACCTTCCTAGCCATGTACAACAATCTAGCTATAGCTATCTTTAGATGTTTATCCACCCCAATCTCATCCACGCATCCCAACAAGCATACAACTGGATCCCTTGGCACCGTGCATCCATACGCACCTTCCATACGACTTAAAACTACCACCCAAAAGGCAACCAACCTCGGACATGTCCACATCATATGGAAAATGTCTGCATCCGTAGACCTACACCTCGGACATTCAGAGTCATTACGCAATCCTGCCTTATATAGCACCATCGGAGACCTATAAACTCTGTGTACCACATAAAGCTGTGACAATCTATACGGTTCACTCATCGACAGTTTTGGGATCCATTCCAACACCGACTCCCAAGTCTCATTATCCATTGGGCCCAGATCTCTTTCCCATTTAGCTCTCACCATTATTGGAAACCCCAATAGGAAAGTGTGCAACAGATCCCTGTACAGAGTGGATATGACTCCTCCAGTCGTCCCGTCATTACACACATACTCCAGTACTATATCCCTTTGAATCCTAATACCTCCGTTCCTACTCTGAGCTCCAAAAGCATGCCTCATCCGCAGATACTGATACTCCCCTGCATTTCCAAGGCCAAATTCCGCCTGCAATTGGGAGAATGATTTCAGTTCACCTTGCTCAATTATTTGATACACATACTGAATCCCTTTGCCCAGCCACTCTATCAGTACCCCCAATGCCTCAAATTCTTGCAGATTGTTATTATGCCATATCGGCGAGTATCTAGTCAAGTCCGTGATCCCACGTACATGCCTCAATCTACTCCACAGCTTGCGCATGAACAGCAAAGTCGGGTATAGCTTCCCCAAATTCTCCAAGGATCCATCCTCCAAACATTGTACCACTGGCCTTCTTTTTGTCACCACTTCCATCAACCGCTGTACCGCTCCAGATGACCCTTCATGCGCCCAGCCCCTTAGATGCTGACTCTGGGCTGCGAGGAAGTACAATTCAGGGTTAGGCAATGCCAGACCCCCATCATCCTTGGGTCGCTGAAGTGTTTCTAGTTTAATACGCGGATGTTGCCTCCCCCAAATCAAGTTCCTAAACAGAGAGTTGATCTGTCTAAATTTCCCACGTGGTATCCAGACCGGTGCATTGTGAAGAATATACAGTATTTTTGGCATCAGAATCATTTTGATAAGATTCACCCTACCTACCACAGACAAATGTAGCTTGAGCCATGCATCCGCTTTTGCCTTGAGTGCACCCAAGATTGGAGTCAGATTCTCATGTATATAGTCAGTGACCGGCATAGATACCCATATTCCCAGGTACTTAAATTTACTCGTCACCTCCAGTCGCCCATTCTCCAATGGCTCCCCATCCACATCGTCCACCTTAAACAAGATAGACTTACTCCAGTTTATCCTAAGCCCCGACACTGATCCAAGTCGTTCAATAATCCCAATGGCTCCTTCCAAGGATGCAACTGGATCTGCCAGAAACAACAAAATGTCGTCCGCATACAACGCCACCCTTTCTTCAATCACCCCATATTTAAATCCCGTCATCTCATCAGACCGTCGAAGCTTAGCAGCCAGCGGCTCCACTGCTAGAGCAAACAAAAGGGGGGAAAGCGGACACCCCTGCCTCGTCCCTCTAGCCAATTGTATGGTCCGTGACAACTCCCCATTTACCCTAACCCTGGCCATCGGCATCGAGTACATTAATTGAATCCAGGATATGAACTGCGGTCCAAACCCCATTCTTTGCAACACTTGCCAGAGATACCCCCACTCCACACTATCGAACGCCTTGTGGGTGTCTAAAGATGCAATAACTCTCTGGCCACAGTTATCAGCTCTGAGTTGCAAGTTCACATACAATCTTCGCAAGTTGATCGCAGTTGACCTATCAGGCATAAAGCCAGATTGATCTGAGTGTACCAGGCCAGAAATAACACTTGTCAACCTCATCGCCAACACCTTAGCCAGGAGTTTAACGTCAATAGTAAGTAAAGAAATTGGTCGATATGAATCCGGCTGTGTCAGGTCTTTCCCCTCCTTTGGAATCACCACTATTGTGGCCTCCCGCATAGATGCCGGCAGCCTTCCGCCAATCCTAGCCTCCTCCAAGACCACCTTCAATTTAGGGATCAACACTTCCCCCAAGTTTTTATAAATTTCAGCAGGAAATCCGTCTACGCCAGGTGCCTTCCCATTAGCCATCGACTGTAATGCCCGTCCCAGATCCTCTTCCGTAATGGGAGCCTCCAGATCCTCCCTATCCCTGTCACTCAGCCTCGGGAGCTCCAACTCCTCAAGGAACGCCACCGTGTCCTCCATTGACCCATCTACCCGAGAGGAGTATAAGTCTGCGTAAAAATCTGCAAAAGTCTCCAAAATCTCTGAAGTCTCCGAAACAGCAACACCACTCCCAGTCACCAGAGAATGAACAAAGGATGTATTTCTCTGGGCAGATGCCACCAGCGACAGTAAATGACCCACTGATTCACCCTCCTGATAATAGGCCAGATTCATGAATTCCCTCTTCCTTTCAGCCTTACTCAGCAAGACCTCCTATAGCTGGTTTTGAGCTGCTTTCAACCTCCTCCCAGCCTCCAGAGTACCCGTTATTACCATCTCATCCTCAGCCACCCTCAGCCCATCAATCGCCAACCTCTCTGCCTCTCTCGATTTCCGCTTACACCTGCTAATATCCCTAAACAACAGCCCTCTCAAGTACGCTTTCATGGCTTCCCACACAGTAAGCACATCTACACTTCCCTCATTTATCTCAAAAAATTCCCCTAGTTCCTTCTTAATCTTCTCCAAATCTATACTGTGTAACCAATTAGGGTGAACTTTCCACTCCCTTCTGCTCCCGTTCCGTGTCCCCACTGGTCTAAATTCCACTTCAACTGGACTATGGTCTGAGAGAGCCCTAGGTAAATATCTCACATCCCCCACCATCGTATCTAATAATCGGTTACCTAGTGCCAGATCAATCCTAGACAGCGTACCATGAGCTGGCGAGTAGTATGAATACGCCCTTTCCCCGATATGCCTAACTCTCCATAAATCAATCATGCCCACTTCCCCGACATAAGTCCCAAACGTAGTGGTATGTCCCGCCGTCCTATTCTGGGGGTTTTTGTTCTTGTCCCAAAAGTCATCACATATATTATTAAGGTCGCCGATAATTAGTAATGGTAACGGTCCCCAGCGCTCTACCCTCTCCAGCACCTCTCTTATCTTCTTGCTTGAGTATGGGGGCGGAATATACATTGCCACTATACACATCAATACTCCATTCATTTTACACTTCACCACCACATACTGACCATCCAAATCTTCCTTTACCGCTACCTCCTCATATTGCACCCCAGCAGGAATCAACACAGACACACCCCTAGAGTACGTTGAGAAAGTAGAATGATATGCTTTCTGTATCCAGCGCCTATTCAATACATTCACCCTCTCCCGCACTAAATGTGTCTCCAGCAGACATATCATTGAAACCTTCTGCTCTTGAGCATACTGTAGACTTGCCGCTTGCCGTGTTTTATCCGCCAGACCTCTCACATTCCAACTCAATATTTTAATACATTCTCCCCCCCTGTGGCTCATCATTTCTCATTTTATCCAATTTCCCAAGTATGAGCTGCCCCACCCCTCCCATCCCCCCTACCCCCTCCCGCCCCCCTACCTCCTCCCAACTTACCCCCCTAGCCCCCCCAGTGTAACGCATTTTTCCTCTCAGCAAGAGTGGGGCTCCACTGCCCACTGCGAACACTCTCCCTCACTTAACCCTCTCCATTCGTGTCCTGCTGCCACACTAAACATAATTTCCCCCTAACTTTAACTTTATTATAACTTAACATTGCACTTCTATGACATGTAAGAAAAATAGCAAACCAATTTACAATATCCGTCATAGCCCTTCTCCCCCACATTTGGTAGACAGTACTGTCCCCTCCGGCCAGTCCTCAACATGGCCTAGCAGAACCCTCAGCAGTTGCTCAACTTTTTTAAAACCGACGCTAACCAGCGCAAAACTCTCCGCCAACGACAGAGAAACCAATTTCCAGCCAAATCTCGCCGGCATATCAGTCTCCCACTCCTTTCAACTTTTTCTCATTGGTGTCAAGCCACTGGGCAGCGTCCTCCGGTGTCAGGAAGAAATGTGTCTTATTAAAAGCCACCAGTCTCAGCTTGGCGGGAAACATCACCGAGTACTGCACTCCCAGCTCCCTCAGTCGCCGCTTGACTCCAGTAAACTTCATCCGCTGCTTCTGAACTGCAGCGGAATAATCCGGATAAATGGCGATTTTCTGACCTCCAGCCGTCAGATCCTCCATCTCTCTAGCCTTTCTAAGGATAATGTCTCTGTCCCTGTAGTTCAGTATTTTAGCAAGCATGGTACGGGGATTCGCTCCTGGGGCAGGGGGCTGCGGCGGGACCCTATGAGCACGTTCAACAGCAAAAACTTTTGTCAACACTGTGTTCCCAATCTTCTCCAGCAGCCAGTTCTCCACAAACTCAGTGGGATTTCTCCCCTCAGTCTTTTCAGGCAGCCCCACTATACGTATGTTATTCCTTCTGGACCTATTTTCCAGATCCTCATTTTTGGCAGCGAGCTCGGCTATTGCTTGGGCAAACTTCTTTTCAGCTTTTTGTAGCTTAACTATGTGATCTTCTGCCGTGCTCACCCTCTCCTCCACCACTCCTATACGTTTGTCCATTTTCTGCAGAGCCGCATTAATCTGTGCCGTGTCCCCTTTAACTTCCTGCATCTGCTGGGCCAAGGAGTTCAGGGATTGCTGACATGAAGAGATCAGTGTGATAACATCTCTAAGAGTCGGCTCCTCTCCCTGTGATATGGCTTCAGGTCCCCCACTAGCCCCAGCCATGCTGCCTCTCTCCTTCCCCCTCTGTACCTCATGCTGCTCAGCCTTGCTTGCTTCCTCCTCCTCCTGGTCAGCTCCAGCTCCAGATCCTGGTTCTGCCTCCTCAGCAGCCTCCACTCTAGCATACTGCTGCAGCTTTGCGGCCACCTCCATGCGCCGCTGACATGCGGCGTTCTCCTTCTCGGCATCCTCCCTAGCATTGGAGCCATCTTGGCCGGCTCCTGCATCGTTGGTGCCAGCGTCTTTCTGCCGCCTCCTGGTCATCGCTGCCGACTCCGGACCCGCTGCTCTGCACCGCTGCACTCTCCGGACCTTCAGCCAGCCGGATTTAGGTGAGTTTACCCGAAAATCGGGGTTAAAACAGGATTTTTGTCCTTCTGGCAGCGGGAGCACTCTTCCCTGCTTCCACTCACATGGCCAGCTAGGACACGCCCCCAAAAAAGATGGAATGCTTACCGATCACTATTGCTGGTCAGGAGGTAGAGCAGGCGGAGAGTTACAAATATTTGGGGGCCCATTAGGATAGCAAACTGGACTGGAGATGCCACTCAGAGTTTGTCTACAAGAAGGGGATGAGCAGACTGTATTTCCTAAGGAAACTGAGGTCTTTTAATGTGTGTAGCAAAATGTTAGAAATGTTCTACCAGTCTGTAGTGGCAAGTGCCATCTTTTTTGCAATCATGTGCTGGGGTAGTAGTGTGCGGGCCTCTGATGCTAATAAGCTGAATACGATTATTAAGAAGGCAAGTTCTGCTGTAATCTGGACTCTCTTGAGGAGGTAGTGGAGAAAAGAACTCTGAAAAAGTGTATGGCAATTATGAACAATAATGCACATCAATTATATGAGCTATTCATGAGACAGAAGAGCACCTTCAGTAACCGGCTAATACTTCTGAGGTGTAAGAAGGAAAAATATAGTAAATCGTTTGTGCCAACTGCCATGGGAATGTACAACAATAACATTAGGGTTAAACCACCAAGGTGAATGTCTACTTATTTCTCTACATTTCAGTTCACTTGTTGTGTATGTCCTATTCTAATGTATAATGTACAATGTTCTTCTGTCAACTCCACTGTCATGTCAACTATGTAATTCCTTTATGATTTTTATGATTTAAGTTGTGCTGCTGTGATACAATAATTTCCCATGGGATCAATAAAGTGTATCGTATCGTATCGTGTTCTCAACTCCTTACAAAACCTCCATAGAGTATGGTACACCTAATATGCCCCCACACAGTGTGATGGCCCCTTATTCCTACACCTTATGATTGCAAAACAAACTCCAATGCCTGACATCCCACACTGTAAGATGTTCACCAATGCTCCAAATATAGTCTGATGCCCCCCACAGGACCCAATATGCTTATTCCTCATATGCTATGCTGGTGTCAACACGGTCCCCCATAACAAATGATGGTCCCCCACAAAGACTGCCATACAGGATGATTGTCCCCATACAGTATGATGGTCCTCACACAACCCCTTAAAAAATATTACTTTGTACTCACCTATTCCAGTGCCCCATCCACCGCATTTGCTGCCACCATCTCCAATTTTACCTCGTCATGCATTGGATGCGTTCCCTGCGTGATCCCATTCTCCAGCAGGCCGGGATCAAATTGCGTCTGGCTGGAGAAACTGACGGTACATGGGGTACTTGATAGCAGTGTCACAGTCAGTACGGACCATGGCCGGATCAGCCCACCTTGTATTTTCCAGATTTCCCCGATGGCCAGTCCTGCCCTGACTGCATATACAATATTTCCGTAATATTGGAAGTACTCCAATTACTCTGTGCTGAAAAAGTAAAGTTCATGGCGGTAGGGAATTCAGCTTACTCACCATAGTCTGTAAATCCAGAAAAATGTGAGCTGTGCTTTACGCCATCGAATTCCCCGCAGCTCCCGTGGCCTATTATCTGATGTCTCGTGAGTGTGATGTAAAGGTATGGGAAGTACTACCTTATGACTGTTTATTCTGGACCTTGCTCACGTTCACCTTCAATACATTCCTACCTTGTTACAAACACATACCTCTGCCCTATGTCGCCGTCTGAAGTCAACTCTTGTAAAACCTGTTCACTCCCCTTCTGCTGTACTATACGTGTATCAAAATAAGTATCTGTCTGTCCTCGCATTCATTCCTTTAACTCGCCTTTCCTGTTTTCTACCAACCAATCCTTGTGCTCAAGTTATGGCAAGCTTTTTTTTTTTTTTTTCGTGAGCTTCAGGATTAAGGAACTGTTTCTTTAGAAAGTTGTTCTTGATTGTGAAAAGCAGGAAGCTGGGGCCAACGCAAGGCCTTATCGCATATATCTGGATGTGATTCTCTATACACTGCCCATTCTTGAGACAGATACACACCATGAGCACACTGGGTAAGTGTCACCAAGGTTGTTTATTACACGTCAAGCATGGCTATGGCTTGTAGAGGACTTGTATTGGATCATCATAATGTATAGGGGACGGGTAAATGGAAATTCAGCTTAGAAAACAGTCCAGAGCCACAATAAGGGCACGATAATGCTGTCTTGCATTCTGGGACCACTGATAAATTAGATTTATCATTCAAAGTCCACATGGAAAGCTACCAAACTGAATGAATGAAGGTATTACATTCTGAATCCATACAACTTCATTCTCACTTTACCCACATTTTAAGGTATTTCTTCTAAAGTGTCTCCACTTAGCGTTTTTTTTTCTTAAAAAGAACAAAAAACACATGTATTTACTGTACATATATTCTTTTTTGCTGCCTTTTTAGTGGTAAAAATTGCTGTCAGCAGATATTTGGTGGGAATCGATAAAGAAATATTTTTCATAACTACAGCATGCTTTCTGCCAATGTGTTTTTGAGGCAGTTTTTTGCATTTTCTCTCATAGACCTGCACCAATGTTCTTTTTCCTTTGTTAAAACACAAATTTGTCTTTATGTTTTTGATATTGCAACTCGTGACTCTGAGAAATATTAGAATTACATTAGTTGTAATGGTACAAATGCAGCTAAAAAAACCAACCAAACAAAAAAGGTAATATGTTTTAAAAAGCCCACAAAAATTCATGTAATAATGACATTTTCTATGCATTTTTTTGGACCAAAACACTGCTAAGAAAGTGTGTATTAAGGTAGCCTTCCTTTGTTAGCTCTGGAAATAGCAACATTTGTATTATTTTATTATGTATATTCCGTGGGCTGAAGTACACAACACGTTCACTGCTTGTTTGATTAGGAATTGCTTAGGGCAGGGTCCTATTTGTTCCTTTCATGTCACTGTGTCAACACTTGGTAATTTTTTTCCCTGTTTTAGCAGAGGCAATAATGCTTATTGCTACCAGTCACCTGTAATACAAGCAGGATTTTTTGGTAATTTTCTGGCGTTTTTGTTCTGTGTCCTTTGTGTAATAGCGGGTTAAAGGACAACGATTAGTGCCATACATTGCCTATAGGCATCAATTAGAAGAAAATAATAAACATCATGGTATATATTATTGTGCATGATAGCTTGGTAGATTGTGCTATTCCAGTCTCAGAAGGTTAAACTGACACTGAAATATTTGATATAATTGAGAAGATAAGAGATACCTAAATTCAACTATAAACAAGATTAATAATCAACACTCAGTAATACTAGACATGTGATTGCCTATGTTTAAGTACAGCCATAAACAAACATTATTTCAGGGGTGTACAATATTTTTTGATTCAGGGGCTACGTTGCCATACTGAACCAGTCCCAAGGGCCGCAAAAAATGTAAAGAGGTAATTACATTAATCACATCACAATAACCAAGTTTTGAGTATTTGAGGAGGATCTGGAGAGTTTATGCTAAAACAAAAAAATCAGTGTGAACAAATTCTATCTTAAACTGAGGAGCAGAAACTCGCCAACTTCTCATAATCTCAAATCTCTAAGTTTTGAGGATTTTTAACATAGCCATGAAGTATGTTATGGATTACTTACTACATGAGTACAAGATCAGAACCACTGTCATCACATGAATGCAGCACCAGAACAATCATTAGCATATGAATGAAGTGCCAGGACCACCATCAGTACATGAATGCCATGCCAGAACCACCATCAGCACATGAAGACAGAGCCAGAACCACCATCAGTTCATGAAGGCAATGCCAGAGCCACCGTCAGTACATGAAGGTAGAAACAGAACTACTGACAGTATATGAATGCAGCGCCAGAGCCACAGTCAGTACATCTATACAGGACCAAGCTTAGTGCAGCGATCAACTGTAATGTCAGGTCAGCCCCATATGCAGTTGTATTGCATGAATCTACAACTCACAGTATGTTTTTAAAAATGGTCAAGAGATGCTGGGAGCTGTTGTTACCAGTCATTATCAGCCCTTGAATCATACAGGAACCATAGTACTGATGAGATGCAGTCGTATCACAAATATTTACATCCAAATACCTTGTAGGTGACATCTGTTCTGATTGAAGTAATTCTCCATTTTTTCTTGTCCATTTTGTCCAGACGCCATGATGAGATTTCATGCCCAAAGCTAGTCTTTGGAGACTTCCCTCTTTGTTTTCAACAGCACATCCCAACACTGTGCCCTTAAAAATAAAAATATCATTATACTGCCCCATACACATAAGTTTTATGCTGCACCCCAGAATAAATAATTGCCCCTCATTGTACCCTTTTCTATAATATCCACCAAACTGCCCCTCTCTATATATACTCCCTAGTGCCCCTCTCCATAATGTACCTCCACACTGCCCCCTCCATAATATACCTCCTCATAGCCCCTCTTCATAATATACCCCCTCACAGCCACTCTCCATAATATCACCCTAAACTGCCCCTTTGCACATCTCCCCCAAAATTCCTTTCACCATATTGTTTCCACTGCCCCCCACTATTCTTTGCCACCTTTCACAATCTGCTAATTACCCAATAATGCCTTCCATTGCCCCTTAATGTGTCCTCGCAGTAAGGCCAGGTTCACATTACGTTTTGGTCGTCCATTAGACGGACTACATTACACCGCGGCATAACGTACTGTAACGCAGTCCGTTAACGCCGCCATTACTTCCTATGTTGGACTCATTGAGTGACGGACCCTGTTACGCGGGCTGCAGCGTTTCTGGGTCCGTCACTGCTAGCGCAGATAGAGCATCTGCTAGCTCTATCTGCGCTAGCGCAATGTCATGCGGGCACTTGCGTTAACAGCAGCCTGTTAACGCATGTGTTGAATGGGCTGCTGTTAGCGCAATGTGAACCTAGCCTAAGCCCAACCTTTCCTTCCCTCAGGTCACCTCATCTAAAATGAAAGCTCTTTTCATCTTCAGCTCCTCTGCTGAGCACTTACCGGTATCCACCATATACTCTGCCTGTGCGGTCCCAACAGCAGGGTGATAATCTCAGCAGCGTGCTGATCTCATCATGATGCTGAACATAGGCGCCAGGGCTGACTCGCGCTGCTCTGCGTCAGTCCTGGTGCCACAGTGTTCAAATATATTCACATCTGAAAGATGCAAATGCATTTGAATATAGGAAGGGAGCAGCGTCTGGTGGGCTGCATGTGGCCCCTGGGGTGTGTGAAATAATGAGTGTTTAAATTGAGGGCAAGTAAAGCAGTATTAACATGATGTAATTTTCAGCATAATTGTATAAAATGTTAAGAAAATTAAAAATGCTGATTTGGAAATCTATAAATATTTTCCTCACAACAAAACATGGAACACAGATCAGAAGATGAAAGTTATACATTTTCCAATTTCATGTGAAAAAAATTAACTCGTAGAAATTTTTGGTAGCAACACATGTCAAAAAAGTTGGGACAGTTCCATGTCTACCAATATATAGAATCCAAGCTTCATTTTACATCAGTCTGTACACATCTGGGGAGTAAGGAGACCAATTCCTGGAGTTTTGAGAGAGGAATATTGTCACATTCTTGTCTGACGTCGAATTCTTTGCTGTCCAAAAGTCCTGAGGTTTCTTTGTGGATTTTTCATTGCATAATTATTATTATAGCGCCATTTATTCCATGGCGCTTTACATGTGAAAAGGGACGCACATAATAAAAAAAATTCACCGACTGGTACAAGAGGAGAGAGGACCCTGCCTGTGAGGGCTCACAATCTACAAAGGAATGGGTGAGGATGCAGTGCAAGAGTGTTAGACAGGAGGCCACACAGCAGGAGGTTGCAGTAGTTGAGGCGGGAGATGATGAAGGCATGCACTAGTGTTTTTGAAGATTCTTGGTTAAGGAATATGCAGAGCCGAGAAATATGTTTGAGTTGGCCGAAAGTGGAGAGGGCTTGGATAGGTGGTTTGAAGGAGAGACCAAAGTCAAGGGTTTCCCCAAGGCAGCAAGCTTGGGAAACTGGAGAGAGTGAGCAGCCATTGACTTTAATGGATAGGTCTGTTGGGGAAGTTGAGTGGCATGGGGAAAGATGATGAATTTGTTTTATCCAAGTTAAGCTTTAGAAATCAAGCGGAGAAGAAAGATGAAATACTGGACAGACATTGTTCTCTTTAGTAAGGAGGTGATATCATATTCAGAGAGGGATATCTGTGTGTCATCAGCATAGAGGTGATACTGAAAGCTGTGGGACTCTGAGTTGTCCAAACTGAAGGTGTAGATGGAAAAGAGCAGGGGTCCTAGAATTGAATCGTGGGAAACCCCAACCGATAGGGGGTGAAATGAGCAGAGGGTGTGTGAATGGGAGACGCTGAATGTATGGTCTGTGCATTTGAAGAGATCCAGGATAGGGTCAGGTCTGTGATGCCAAGAGATGAGAGAATCTGTAGTAAGAGGAAATTTCCACTGTGTTGAAGGCAGTGGACAGGTCCAGGAGGAGGAGGACAGAGTAGTGTCACTTGGATTTGGCAGTCAGTAGATCATTGGTGACTTTATTCATGGCAGTTTCAGTGGAATGATGTGACCGGAAGCCAAATTGTAAGTGATTGAGAGAGAGGGAGGAGAGATGGGAGGACAGTTCAAGATGGACGTGTTGTTCCAGTAGTTTGGAGGCATAGAGGAGAAGTAATATGGGGCGATTACTAGACAAGGAGGATGGGTTAGATCGAAGCATGTTTGAAACATGAGGCGAAGACACCAACAGTGACTAGTTGAAGAGATTGGTTAGGGTTGGGATGAAGACTCTGGTGAGGTTTGGGATGAGGTGGGACGAGACCGGGTCAAGTGCACAGGTGTTGAGATGTGATCTGGAGAGTAGAGAGGAAAGTTGATCTTCCGTAATGGCGGAGAAGCTGGTTTTGGAGGGCTGTGTAATTATGGGAAGCGGCTATTGGGGCTTTAGACCAAGCTTTGTCTGAAGTTATTAATCTTCTGCTACAATATTGAGGCAAAGTCTTCAGCTGAGAGGAGAGGGAGGAGTCGCAGGGGGACGGAGGAGTGATTTGAAAGTGTTGAATAGCTGTTTAGGGTTGTGAGACAGTGAGGATATGAGAGATGAAAAGTAGGTTTGTTTTGCTGCAATGAGTGTGGACTTGAAAGTAGTGCGGGACTCTTTGATTGTGATAAAGTGCTCTTTGGAATATGATCTTTTCCATCTCCGCTCAGCAATCCTGGAAGCTCACCCTAGTTCTTTAGTCAGGCTGGTGTGCAAGAGTTGCCAATTGATTGTGAGAGCTTTGGTATGTGTGAGGGGTGGACCGATTTTAGATCTGCCACTGTTGTGGTGTTATAGAAAACAGTGGCAGCATCTGCATTGTATAATGAACTAATGTCAGCAAATGGGAGAAGGGATTCAGAGAGTGTAGATCAAGGTGTTTGAGATTTCTGTGAGGGTGTGCAAGTTTGTGGAGTGGGGATTGTGCACCTAGAAAGGAGAGGGAAGAGAATGTAATTAGGTTCTGGTCAGAGAGAGGGAGAGGTGAGTTAGGTTAGGCTACTTTCACACTTCCGTCGTTTGGGCTACGTCGCAATGCGTCGTTTTGGAGAAAAAACGCATCCTGCAAAGTTGCCCGCAGGATGCGTTTTTTCTCCATAGACTTGCATTAGCGACGCATTGCTACGTATGGCCACACGTTGCATCCCCTAGTGCGACGGATGCGTCGTGTTTTGGCGGACCGTCGGCACAAAAAAAGTTCAATGTAACTTTTTTGGGCGACATGCCTGCCATTTTCGACCGCGCATGCGCGGACGAAACTCTGCCCCCTCCTCCCCGCTCATCACAATGGGCAGCAGATGCGTTGTAAAACTGCATCCGCTGCCCACGTTGTGCTAAATTTAGCACAACGTCCGTTGGGCCGACGGTTTTTGACCGGCCCGTACCGACGGAAGTGTGAAAGTAGCCTTAGATAGGGAACAGAGGCGGGTGAACATGAGGTCCAGTGTGAGGCCCTCTTTGTGAGTGGCTGCGGAATATCATTGAGCGAGGCTGAAGGAGGAAATGAGAGATAGAAGCTTAGAGACAGGTGAGTGTCAATGGGGATGTTGAAGTCACCCGTGATGATAGTGGAGATGTCAGTGGAAGAAATTAAGTAGCCGGGTGGTGAAGTGGTCGAATAACATGGTTGCTGGCCCTACGGGGGACGGTAAATGACAGCCAGTTGGAGGGGGAGTAGATGCACACAGAGTTCACCTCAAAAGAAGGGAGAATAACTGAGGGTGGCAGTGGAATTTGGGTGAAAGAGCAGTTATCTGACAGGAGAAAACCAACTCTGCCACCATGATTGCTGCTAGGGCGGGGTTGTGTGGGAAAGGTGGAATTCACCATAAGAAAGTGCAGCTGGAGAGGCTGTGTCAGAGGGGCTGAGCCAGGTATCGGTGATGCCGAGGAAGGAAAGTTTTTATAGTAATGAAAAGCTCATAGATGTATGAAAATTTGTTGCAGACAGAGCGAGCGTGCCATAGAGTTCCTCCTGTTAGAGGGACTGGGGAAGCGGAGGTTGGGCAAATGGGTATAAGGCTAGAAAGGTTGCAGAAATTTGTGATACATTGTGAATGGGAGGTATAAATGACTGTGGGGATGTGGTGAGGAGTACCAGGATTTGGAGAAATTACTGGCAGTGAGTAGGAGCAGAGAAAATGTTAATGGGTGGGAGCAGGAGAGGGTAGGAGGTGGTTGTCTGTGTTTGGAGACACAGGATTTTATGTTGAGAAACAGTTCTGAGTAGGTGAGATGGAGGGAGAGATGAAAGAGGGAGAGATGTAGGAATTATATATATATAGGTTGAAAAAAGACCTAGATCCATCAAGTTCATCCTTCTCCACCAATTGTACATTTTGTGACTAAAAAAGCATAATAATAATAATAATAATAATAATCTTAGGATTTTATCTCTCTTTTTATACACCCTAAAATCTTATTTGTTTTTGCAGCTGCTGACTGACACTGGGTACTTCTGCTCAGCTTACTTGTAGCCAGAATACCCAAGTCCTTCTGTTCTGTAGTCCTAAGTATAATCCCATCTACTACAGTCATGGCCAAAAGTATTGACACCCCAGCAATTCTGTCAGATAATACTCAGTTTCTTCCTGAAAATGATTGCAATCACAAATTCTTTGGTATTATTATCTTCATTTAATTTGTCTTAAATGAAAAAACACAAAAGAGAATGAAGCAAAAAGCAAAACATTGATCATTTCACACAAAACTCCAAAAATGGGCCAGACAAAAGTATTGGCACCCTCAGCCTAATACTTGGTTGCACAACCTTTAGCCAAAATAACTGCGACCAACCGCTTCCGGTAACCATCAATGAGTTTCTTACAATGCTCTGCTGGAATTTTAGACCATTCTTCTTTGGCAAACTGCTCCAGGTCCCTGATATTTGAAGGGGGCCTTCTCCAAACTGCCATTTTTAGATCTCTCCTCAGGTGTTTTATGGGATTCTGGTCTGGACTCATTGCTGGCCACCTTAGAAGTCTCCAGTGCTTTCTCTCAAACCATTTTCTAGTGCTTTTTGAAGTGTGTTTTGGGTCATTGTCCTGCTGGAAGACCCATGACCTCTGAGGGAGACCCAGCTTTCTCACACTGGGCCCTACATTATGCTGCAAAATTTGTTGGTAGTCTTCAGACTTCATAATGCCATGCACACGGTCAAGCAGTCCAGTGCCAGAGGCTGCAAAGCAACCCCAAAACATCAGGGAACCTCGGCCATGTTTGACTATAGGGACCGTGTTCTTTTCTTTGAATGCCTCTTTTTTTCTCCTGTAATCTCTATGTTGATGCCTTTGCCCAAAAAGCTCTACTTATGTCTCATCTGACCAGAGAACATTCTTCCAAAACGTTTTAGGCTTTTTCAGGTAAGTTTTGGCAAACTCCAGCCTGGCCTTTTTATGTCTCGCGGTAAGAAGTGGGGTCTTCATTGGTCTCCTACCATACAGTCCCTTTTCATTCAGATGCCGATGGATAGTACGGGTTGACACTGTTGTACCCTCGGACTGCAGGGCAGCTTAAACTTGTTTGGATGTTAGTCTAGGTTCTTTATCCAACATCCGCACAATCTTGCGTTGAAATCTCTTGTCAATTTTTCTTTTCCATCCACATCTAGGGAGGTTAGCCATAGTGCCATGGGCTTTAAACTTCTTGATGACACTGTGCACGGTAGACACAGGAACATTCTGGTCTTTGGAGATGGACTTGTAGCCTTAAGATTGCTCATGCTACCTCACAATTTGGTTTCTCAAGTCCTCAGACAGTTCTTTGGTCTTTTCTTTTCTCCATGCTCAATGTGGTACACACAAGGACACAGGACAGAGGTTGAGTCAACTTTAATCCATGTCAACTTGCTGCAAGTGTGATTTAGTTATTGCCAACACCTGTTAGGTGCCACAGGTAAGTTACAGGTGCTGTTAATTACACAAATTAGGGAAGCATCACATGATTTTTCGAACGGTGCCAATACTTTTGTCCACCCCCTTTTTTATGTTTGGTGTGGAATTATATCCAATTTGGCTTTCGGACAATTCTTTTTGTGTTTTTTCATTTAAGACAAATTAAATGAAGATAATAATACCAAAGAATTTGTGATTGCAATCATTTTCAGGAAGAAACTGAGTATTATCTGACAGAATTGCAGGGGTGTTAATACTTTTGGCCATGACTGTATATACCGTAATTGTCTAAGGGTCACTTCCGTCTTTCTGTCTGTCTGTAACGGAAACAGCCACGTCCAATCAGCGACGGGCACAGTCTGGCGGCAAAATGGCTGCTCTCTAATCCCCTGCAGTCAGTGCCCGCTCCATACTCCCCTCCAGTCAGCGCTCACACAGGGTTAATGGCAGAGTTAACGGACCACGTTAACGCTGCTATTAACCCTGTGTGACCAACTTTTTACTATTGATGCTGCCTATGCAGAATCAATAGTAAAAAGGTCTAATGTTAACCCCTTCATGACCCAGCCTATTTTGACCTTAAAGACCTTGCCGTTTTTTGCAATTCTGACCAGTGTCCCTTTATGAGGTAATAACTCAGGAACGCTTCAACGGATCCTAGCGGTTCTGAGATTGTTTTTTCGTGACATATTGGGCTTCATGTTAGTGGTAAATTTAGGTCAATAAATTCTGCGTTTATTTGTGATAAACACGGAAATTTGGCGAAAATTTTGAAAATTTCGCAATTTTCACATTTTGAATTTTTATTCTGTTAAACCAGAGAGATATGTGACACAAAATAGTTAATAAATAACATTTCCCACATGTTTACTTTACATCAGCACAATTTTGGAAACAAAATTTTTTTTTGTTAGGAAGTTATAAGGGTTAAAATTTGACCAGCGATTTGTCATTTTTACAACGAAATTTACAAAACCATTTTTTTTAGGGACCACCTCACATTTGAAGTCAGTTTGAGGGGTCTATATGGCTGAAAATACCCAAAAGTGACACCATTCTAAAAACTGCACCCCTCAAGGTACTCAAAACCACATTCAAGAAGTTTATTAACCCTTCAGGTGCTTCACAGCAGCAGAAGCAACATGGAAGGAAAAAATGAACATTTAACTTTTTAGTCACAAAAATGATCTTTTAGTAACAATTTTTTTATTTTCCCAATGGTAAAAGGAGAAACTGAACCACGAAAGTTGTTGTCCAATTTGTCTTGAGTACGCTGATACCTCATATGTTGGGGTAAACCACTGTTTGGGCGCACGGCAGGGCTTGGAAGGAAAGGAGCGCCATTTGACTTTTTGAATCAAAAATTGGCTCCACTCTTTAGCGGACACCATGTCACGTTTGGAGAGCCCACGTGTGCCTAAAAATTGGAGCTCCCCCACAAGTGACCCCATTTTGGAAACTAGACGCCCCAAGAAACTTATCTAGATGCATAGTGAGCACTTTGAACCCCCAGGTGCTTCACAAATTGATCCGTAAAAATGAAAAAGTACTTTTTTTTCACAAAAAAATTCTTTCAGCCTCAATTTTTTCATTTTCACATGGGCAACAGGATAAAATGGATCCTAAAATGTGTTGGGCAATTTCTCCTGAGTACACCAATACCTCACATGTGGGGGTAAACCACTGTTTGGGCACATGGTAAGGCTCGGAAGGGAAGGAGCGCCATTTGACTTTTTGAATGAAAAATTATTTCCATCGTTAGCGAACACCATGTCACGTTTGGATAGCTCCTGTGTGCCTAAACATTGGCGCTCCGCCACAAGTGACCCCATTTTGGAAACTAGACCCCCCAAGGAACTTATTTAGATGCCTAGTGAGCACTTTAAACCCTCAGGTGCTTCACAAATTGATCTGTAAAAATGAAAAAGTACTTTTTTTCACAAAAAAATTCTTTTCGCCTCAATTTTTTCATTTTCACATGGGCAGTAGGATAAAATGGATCATAAAATTTGTTGGGCAATTTCTCCCGAGTACGTCGATACCTCATATGTGGGGGTAAACCACTGTTTGGGCACTCGGCAGGGCTCGGAAGGGAAGGCGCGCCATTTGACTTTTTGAATGGAAAATTAGCTCCAATTGTTAGCGGACACCATGTCGCGTTTGGAGAGCCCCTGTGTGCCTAAACATTGGAGCTCCCCCACAAGTGACCCCGTTTTGGAAACTAGACCCCCCAAGGAACTTATCTAGATGCATATTGAGCACTTTAAACCCCCAGGTGCTTCACAGAAGTTTATAACGCAGAGCCATGAAAATAAAAAATAATTTTTCTTTCCTCAAAAATGATTTTTTAGCCTGGAATTTCCTATTTTGCCAAGGATAATAGGAGAAATTGGACCCCAAATATTGTTGTCCAGTTTGTCCTGAGTACGCTGATACCCCATATGTGGGGGTAAACCACTGTTTGGGCGCACGGCAGGGCTCGGAAGGGATGGCACGCCATTTGGCTTTTTAAATGGAAAATTAGCTCCAATCATTAGCAGACACCATGTCACGTTTGGAGAGCCCCTGTGTGCCTAAACATTGGAGATCCCCCAGAAATGACACCATTTTGGAAACTAGACCCCCAAAGGAACTAATCTAGATGTGTGGTGAAGACTTTGAACCCCCAAGTGCTTCACAGAAGTTTATAACGCAGAGCCATGAAAATAAAAAAATAAAAATTATTTTCTCAAAAATGATCTTTTAGCCTGCAATTTTTTATTTTCCCAAGGGTAACAGGAGAAATTTGACCCCAAAAGTTGTTGTCCAGTTTCTCCTGAGTACGCTGATACCCCATATGTGGGGGTAAATCACTGTTTGGGCACATGCCGGGGCTCGGAAGTGAAGTAGTGACGTTTTGAAATGCAGACTTTGATGGAATGCTCTGTGGGCGTCACGTTGCGTTTGCAGAGCCCCTGATGTGGCTTAGCAGTAGAAACCCCCCACAAGTGACCCCATTTTGGAAACTAGACCCCCAAAGGAACTTATCTAGATGTGTGGTGAGCACTTTGACCCCCCAAGCGCTTCATAGAAGTTTATAATGCAGAGCCGTGAAAATAATAAATACGTTTTCTTTCCTCAAAAATAATTATTTAGCCCAGAATTTTTTAATTTTCCCAAGGGTAACAGGAGAAATTTGACCCCAATATTTGTTGTCCAGTTTCTCCTGAGTACGGTGATACCCCATATGTGGGGGTAAACTACTGTTTGGGCACATGCCGGGGCTTGGAATTGAAGTAGTGACGTTTTGAAATGCAGACTTTGATGGAATGCTCTGCGGGCGTCACGTTGCGTTTGCAGAGCCCCTGATGTGCCTAAACAGTAGAAACCCCCACAAGTGACCCCATTTTGGAAACTAGACCCCCCAAGGAACTTATCTAGATATGTGGTGAGCACTTTGAACCCCCAAGTGCTTCACAGACGTTTACAACGCAGAGCCGTGAAAATAAAAAATCATTTTTCTTTCCTCAAAAATTATGTTTTAGCAAGCATTTTTTTAGATTCACAAGGGTAACAGGAGAAATTGGACCCCAGTAATTGTTGCGCAGTTTGTCCTGAGTATGCTGGTACCCCATATGTGGGGGTTAACCACTGTTTAGGCGCACGTCGGGGCTCGGAAGTGAGGGAGCACCATTTGACTTTTTGAATACGAGATTGGCTGGAATCAATGGTGGCGCCATGTTGCGTTTGGAGACCCCTGATGTGCCTAAACAGTGGTAACCCCTCAATTCTAACTCCAACACTAACCCCCCCACACCCCTAACCCTAATCCCAACTGTAGCCATAACCCTAATCACAACCCTAACCACAACCCTAATTCCAACCCTAACCCTAAGGCTATGTGCCCACGTTGCGGATTCGTGTGAGATATTTCCGCACCATTTTTGAAAAATCCGCGGGTGAAAGGCACTGCGTTTTACCTGCGGATTTTCCGCGGATTTCCAGTGTTTTTTGTGCAGATTTCACCTGCGGATTCCTATTGAGGAACAGGTGTAAAATTGACATGCTGCGGAAAATACAACGCAGCGTTTCCGCGCGGTATTTTCCGCACCATGGGCACAGCGGATTTGGTTTTTCATATGTTTACATGGTACTGTAAAGCTGATGGAACACTGCTGCGAATCCGCAGCCAAATCCGCACAGTGTGCACATAGCCTAATTCTAAAGGTATCTGCACACGCTGCGGAAAACGCTGCGGATCCGCAGCAGTTTCCCATGAGTTTACAGTTCAATGTAAACCTACGGGAAACAAAAATCGCTGTACACATGCTGCGGAAAAACTGCACGGAAATGCAGCGGTTTACATTCCGCAGCATGTCACTTCTTTGTGCGGATTCCGCAGCGGTTTTACAACTGCTCCAATAGAAAATCGCAGTTGTAAAACCGCAGTGAAATACGCAGAAAAAAACGCGGTAAATCTGCCATAAATCCGCAGCGGTTTGGCACTGCGGATTTATCAAATCCGCAGCGGAAAAATCCGCAGAGGACCAGAATACGTGTGCACATACCGAAACCCTAACCCTAGCCCTAACCCTAACCCTAGCCCTAACCCTACCCTTACCCCTAACCCTACCCCTACCCCTAACCCTACCCCTAACCCTACCCCTAACCCTACCCCTATTCTAACATTAGTGGAAAAAAAAATGTCTTTATTTTTTTATTGTCCCTACCTATGGGGGTGACAAAGGGGGGGGGGGGGTCATTTATTATTTTTTTTATTTTGATCACTGAGATATAATCTATCTCAGTGATCAAAATGTACTTTGGAACGAATCTGCCGGCCGGCAGATTCGGCGGGCGCACTGCGCATGCGCCCGCCATTTTGGAAGATGGCGGCGCCCAGGAAGAAGACGGACGGGACCCCGGCTGGGTCGGTAAGTATGATGGGGTGGGGGGGGACCACGGGGGGGATCGGAGCACGGGGGGGGAATCGGAGCGCGGGAGGGGTGGAACGGAGCACGGGGGGCGTGGAACGGAGCACGGGGGGGCTGGAATGGAGCACGGGGGGGTGGAACGGAGCACGGGGGTGGTGGATCGGAGTGCAGGGGGGGTGATTGGAGCACGGGGGGGTGATTGGAGCACGGGGGGAGCGGACAAGAGCACGGGGGGAGCGGAGCACAGGGCAGAGGGGTGCCGGAGCAGTGTACCGGCCAGATCGGGGGGCTGGGGGGGCGATCGGTGGGGTGGGGTGGGGGCACATTAGTATTTCCAGCCATGGCCGATGATATTTTAGCACCGGCCATGGCTGGATTGTAATATTTCACCCGTTATAATGGGTGAAATATTACAAATCGCTCTGATTGGCAGTTTCACTTTCAACAGCCAATCAGGGCGATCGTAGCCACGAGGGGGTGAAGCCACCCCCCCTGGGCTAAACTACCACTCCCCCTGTCCCTGCAGATCGGGTGAAATGGGAGTTAACCCTTTCACCCGGCCTGCAGGGACGCGATCTTTCCATGACGCCACATAGGCGTCATGGGTCGGATTGGCACCGACTTTCATGACGCCTACGTGGCGTCATGGGTCGGGAAGGGGTTAAAAATAATTAAAAAAAAATAAAAAATCGTTATATACTCACCGTCCGTCGGCCCCTCGGATCCAGAACAGTCCTTTCCCGCTCCTCGCGACACTCCGTGACCGCTCCATGCATTGCGATTTCGAGAGATGATGATGTAGTAGTCTCGCGAGACCGCTACGGCATCATCTCGCGAGACTGCAATGCACTCTTGGGACCGGAGAGTGCGAGGAGCATCGGTAAACACCTCGGCTGGGTCTGGGGGCTGATGGAGCGTGAGTATATAACTATTTTTTATTTTAATTCTTTTTTTTTTAACAGGGATATGATGCCCACATTGCTATATACTACGTGGGCTGTGCAATATACTACGTGCGCTGTGCAATATACTACGTGGGCTGTGCAATATACTATGTGGCTGTGCAATATACTATGTGGCTGTGCAATATACTACGTGCGCTGTGCAATATACTACGTGCGCTGTGCAATATACTACGTGGGCTGTGCAATATACTATGTGGCTGTGCAATATACTACGTGTGCTGTGCAATATACTATGTGAGCTGTGCAATATACTATGTGGCTGTGCAATATACTACGTGGGCTGTGCAATATACTACAGGGGCTGTGCAATATACTACGTGGGCTGTGCAATATACTACGTGGCCTGTGCAATATACTACGTGGACTGTGCAATATACTTCGTGGGCTGTGTTATATACTACGTGGGCTGTTATATACTACGTGGCTGTGCTATATACTCCGTGGGCTGTGCTCTATACTACGTGGCTGTGCAATATACTACGTATCTGTGCAATATATATTATATTATACTAGGTGGCTGTGTTATATGCTATGTGGGCTGTTATACACTCCGTGGGCTGTGCTATATACTCCGTGGGCTGTTATATACTACGTGGCTGTGCTATATACTCCGTGGGCTGTGCTCTATACTACGTGGCTGTGCAATATACTACGTATCTGTGCAATATACTACGTGGCTGTGCAATATACTACGTGGCTGTGCTATGTACTTCGTAGCTGTACTATATACTATGTGGCTGTGCTATATAATACATGGCCGGCCGCGAACAATCAGCGACAGGCGCAGTCCAGCCACGAATTGGCGCGGGATTTGAACCACGCTTCACTAATTGGTCGCGGCCGGCCGAATCCTGTGTATTCAATGTATTATTCTAAAATCTTCATAAATACATTCATACTTATTTCAAATAAATTCATACATATTCTAGAATACCCGATGCATTAGAATCGGGCTGCCATCTAGTTTAATGTATAAGCAGCTATAGGATTACTCCATCCTAGGTGCATGAGGCCACGTGCACACGTTGCAGAAAGTGGTGCAGATTTTTTTGGACTGGATTTCTTAAATCCTCAGGTAATCCGCACTGCGGATTTACCGCAATTTTTTTGCGTATTCCTATTATAGAGCAGGTGTAAACCGCTGCGGAATCCGCACAAAGAATTGACATGCTGTGGAATAAACAACGCTACGTTTCCGCGTGTTTTTTTTCCGCAGCATGTGCACTGCGGATTTTGTTTTCCATAGGTTTATATGGTACTGTAAACTCAGGGAAAAATGCTGCAAATTGCGGATCCGCAGCAAAATCCGCAACATGTGCACATACCCACAGTCTTCATTAAACCTCATTTGCCAACTGTTTGTTCATTCAGACATCCCATTCAGATCATTTTGCAATATTGTAATGTCAAGATCAGATTTTAGTATCCTACATAGTTTGGTGTTGTCAGCAAAGATGACACTTTACTCTCAATCCCATCCTCAAGGTCATTAATAAAAATGTTAAAAAGAATTGGTCCTAGCACAGATCACTGCTGCTTATATCCCATTTAGAGAACGTACCATTTATGACGACTCTTTGTTTCCTGCCTTTCAGCAAGTTCCTTACCCATGTGCATATAGTTTCCCCCAGTCCTTGCTTCTTGAGCTTCAGTACAAGGCTGTTGTGGTACAGTATCAAATGCCTTTGCAAACAGATGAATCACATCAGTCGCATTACCAACATCCAGATTTCCATTTACCTCCTCTTAGAAACTCAACATGTTAGTTAGACATGACTTATTTTTCATAAATCCTTGCTGGTTGTGAGTTATTGTATTATTATCTACAATATATTTCTGCAGGTCATCTCTTATAATGCCCTCAAATACTTTGCACATTACTGATGTCAAACTTATTGTACGGTAGTTGCCTGAATCCCCCCTCTTACCTATTGAAAGGGGGACGACCGCACCGCGGGTACCTTTTTGCTGGGGCTGGAACTGTCGAGGCTGCATCCCCTGTTTCCTGGGGGAAGGAATAAAGTACTGGACCGGGGCTCTGACCCTGAAGCTGACGGCGCAGTTAAAAAAGAAAAGCGCATTCAGCGTCGGGCAGTTTCCCGCTGGCAGTGACAGAGGCAAGGTGCGTGCGCAGCGGGCTCCAAGGGATGTGCAGCCGGGCCGCAATGACATGCGGCCGATCCAATGACGGGGATGCTGCCAGAGCCCACCGCAATAACAGGGAAAGCGCTGAGAACCCTGTTCAGCTAAGCACTGCACGACAGCCTAAGATCCAGGGCAGATTTCAGGACTGTTCGTTGCCGCCCTTGTCATCGGACCGTGGTCTGCAGTACCCCGCTGCCAGTGGTTGTCGGCGCTTCAGTCTTGGCGGAAACAGGCAGCGCGCAGCATAGAGAAAAAAGTGCAGTGCGCCCAGTAGCTGCCAGAGATCGCGGTGCCGTGTGGTTCACGACCGTGAGTACAGTACACGTGCTGCAATGAGAGAACCGAGTACTGGATAGACTTTTGTAACCCACCTTACCAGCATATACTTTCCCGCCCACGGGAGACCCTGATTGTGCTGCGGCCTTGTTTGCTCTGGCCAGATATGTTCATGGACTAGGGGCTCAGTGGAAGGTACCGGACACCGACCACTGCCACCAGAAGATGGGGCATTGTTGCCCACAGGACCCCATTGGAAAAGACACCACACCAGCCGTTGTCGGCGCTATTCACTTCATGGATATAGGAACCACTGACTTTCATCAGAACTGCCGTTATCTGAACCATTGTTCTTCAACTCACAATATCCTTTGCCATTTGAAATGTTTAATCACCTGTTTAATCCTTTACCTCCCTGCGTGGAGTATTCCCCTGTTATTAAACTTGTTAACCCTTGCTCTGCCTCCTGTCTGTCACTGCATCCGGCAACCTGCTTACACGATCTTAAATATCAGTACCACGTGAGCCATCCTCCAATCCTGTGGCACCACCCCTGTTACAAGAGAGTCTAAAGGTACCGTCACACTCAGCAACTTTGCAACGAGAACGACAACGATCTGTGACATTGCAGCGTCCTGGATAGCGATCTCGTGTTTGACACGCAGCAGCGATCTGGATCCCGCTGTGATATCGCTGGTCGGAGCTAGAAGGCCAGAACTTTATTTGGTCGTCAGGACGGCGTGTATCGTCGTATTTGACAGCAAAAGCAACGATGTCAGCAATGTTTTAACATGGAGCTAATAACCAGTGAGAACAATAAGTGAATCGCCGTTACGTCACTGGATCGCTCCTGCATCATTCTGGAGCTGCTGTGTTTGACGTCTCTACAGCGACCTAAACAGCAACACTCCAGCGATCGGCTCGTTATCTATATCGCTGCAGCGTCGCTGAGTGTGACGGTACCTTAAGAATATGAGATACAGTGGTCTGTCAATTACTGAGCTGAATTCCCTCAATATCTGTAGATGAATGCCATCTGGGCCAGGGGATTTGTCAATATTTAATTAGCTAAGACAAAGGCATACTTCTTATGTTAAACATGTTATATCAGGTGGTAAACTTTGATTTTTGTCTTGCTGAATGATCCCTGGAACAGACAGTTCATTGGTGAACACAAATGAAAAGTACATGTTTAATATCTCAGCCTTTTCTTTGTTCCTCATAATTATCTTATCAGTTTTTAAGGTGCCGATACCATCTCTTGTGAACAAAATATAGCTGTAATTGATTTCCAAATCATTGCGTTGTTATTTTCTTTACTTTTTATGACGTTTCCAAAAAGTTTTACAATTGGGATTGTATTCAGTTGTTCTTTACATCCTGTTCTGGTCAAACAGACGTGACCACTGCAGCCAATTTTTTGCCTTAAAGGTGATCACCGAGTGGCCATTGATTGCCTGCAGCAAACACAGCATGTTCATCTGGACCGCTGATTCTTAAACTCCAGTCATCACGCCCCCAACATATCTTGTTTTCAGTATTTTCTTGGTATTGCTGATGGAATTATCAGCAAAAACTGTCCCAGGTTTCTCTCACTTGTGCAACACTAAGAAAATATATACCTGCATTGGTAATACGTTAGTCAAAAGTACTACCCGCCAATTATAGACTACAGGGGTCATATGCCCATCCAGACTAAACAGAAAGCACAGAGATCAGCTGGAGATCTGGGTAGATTTAAAAGAACAGGGCCAGGGAATTGCTAAGAAGAATAGAACTTTTTCTTTTTGGGCATGGACCATAAATCTATACTCTACACCAAAATCATCTCTTCCACTTGGATGTAGATAAGAGTGTTCTTTGTTATGTTCATCAATATACACCATCAGCCCCAACCAAGTGTTATTGTTGGTCTCACAGAAGCTTGTGGCCCAGGCAGTGTCATTTGCTTACTGTGTTGGTAAGCAGACCAGTAAACTATGCAATGAAGTATGCACGGGAGAGAATCCATGTGGATTTTGAATTTCAGCCAACATTAATAGAATATTGCTTTCATTGGCTAGCGTGAATGTATCCTATATGCAAAGTATAATATATAGAATAGTAAAGTCTCAACTAGTCTACTATTAGAGGGATTTTTCACATTAAGTGGTTAAAATAGATAGCGACAGAGAGATGATTCGTAAAAATGCTAAGTCAGAATACTTCCTTATACCAGGCTAAGCAACCCCACTTTCTATCAAAATTCTGCTCCAAAGTTCCGAGATGTAGGCACACATAGTGGGATCCTAGAACCCCCTATGGCTCTGCTGACAGAGTGTTAAATCTCGTATGTTATCATGAGATCTGGTGCACTGAGCTTAATCAGCACTGTCACGTCATATACTAAAGGTTTTCTGATCGGTAGCCGCTCTACTGATACTACTGAGTGATAGCAGTGGCAGCGCTGGTTCAGTTCAAATCTTGAGATCTCACAATAAGTCAAGCCTTCTCAGTGAGTTGAATGAAGAGATTCCACTCTCATACTGGGATCCCACAACCTGGATGTTCCACCTAAAGTTTTGCTTTAAAGTTGGGTTCTTTAACGTTTCGCTAGGAAGTGTTATGAACTTTTTTGTTTAATAATGTTTTATTAACAAAATCAGCAGTTAGAGCCTTCCCACAGTTTTCTTTAAAAAAAGGACAGCCACAGACTGGTGATGGGTACTCTTTAAATAAGGGTTGACTCATATCATATGTCGTAATGAGGATACATTAATTGTGTCTTATGTGGTTAAACCAATTACACATGCTCAATAGCTTAATTAATTACCTTATGAAATGAATTAAATGGGTTATTTACTAAATTTCAAGTTATTCCTTATCCAAGGATAAGGGATAACTTGCTGATTGCTGGACGATAGACCTCAGGGATCCCTAGCACTCTCATGCTCAGCAGCCCCATCTTGTTTGGAGCAAAGGTGTGCAAGCTCAATCTTCTCTGTAGGACTTTTGGAGAAAGCAAAGAGCTGCTCTCAACTGTATCCAACAGTCCCATTAATGATGAATAAAGCAGATGCCAAGCATGCACAGCTCGGTCCTATTGACGACGTCTTGCAGAGCCTAGTTTTTATTTATTATTATCCTTTGCTTACATAGCGCTATCATATTCCGCAGCGATTTACATACATTATTATTGCTGTCCCCAATGGGGCTCAGCACCATTCAAGAACCTAACAGCCGATAACTTGTGATTTTGTGAATAATCCTGAATGTCGTCAGAACGTTTACAACTTTGTCAAAATTGTTTGCCCTCATCTGTAAATATATCAAATAAACTCCTAATTTTAATAGATGAAAAACACCTTTTTTACATTTATTCCGGTGTGTGCTTTTGGCTTGTAAAAATAAACAGGATTTTTCATATTTTCTAAAATTTGCTATCTATAAAGCAACCTTGTAAAGCAATGAGGCTTTATAGTTTTTTATGAATATGCCTAATACATGTAAAAGCATCCATTTTACAACTTTATTATATGTTTGAGTTTACATTCCTCACCACGTTTTGCATAATTATGTGCTGTCAGTGGATGAGAACATTGTTATTAATATTTAGATGCCTCATACCCAGGGTTCTGCTCTCGTTGAAAAGAGGATACATTGTTCAGGCAATTCTTTGTTGCGTTGTGCGACGCATGAGTCTTTTTTGCTGCAAGCGTCGGACCAAGAAAACGCAACAAGTTGCATTTTTCTTGCGTCCAAATTTCGGCAAAAAACGACGCATGCCTCGCAAAACGCAGCGTTTTTGTGTGCGTTTTGGTGCGTTTTTGCGTGCGTTGTGTGTTGCGTCGCCGACGCAGCAGCGCACAACGCTAATGTGAACGTAGCCTTAAAGAGTCTTTCTGCCATTAGCTGCCATAAAGAGATGAATATGCTTGGCCACAATGCTTATGAAACCCCTACTATCCAAGCATCCATCCACAGGTATCAGGAGCCAAAGAATGTAACAAAAAAAAAATAAAGAGTCCAGACACCCTTAAGGTATGTGCACACGTCAGGATTTCTTGCAGAAATTTTCCTGACAAAAACCGGACATTTCTGCCAGAAATCCGCATGCGTTTTTTTCACGTTTTTTGACGCATTTTTGATGCGTTTTTTGTGCGTTTTTTCCCAAATGCATAGAATTGCGGGGAAAACGCAGAAAATCCGCAAAAATAATGAACATACTCATTTTTTTACCGCGATGCGTTTTTTTCACGGAAAAAAACGCATCCATGGGAACAAAACATGCAGAATGCATTCTAAAAGTAAATCAAACCCCCCTTCATCACCCCCTTAGTTAGGGAAAAATAATAAAATTAAAAAAATGTATTGATTTCCATTTTCCTATTACTGTTAGGGTTGGGGCTAAAGTTAGGGTTAGGGTTGGGGCTACAGTTAGGGTTGTGGCTAAAGTTAGGGTTAGGGCTAAAGTTAGGGTTTGGATTAAATTTACAGTTGGGATTTGGGTTGGGATTATGGTTAGGGGTGTGTTGGAGTTAGGGGTGTGTTGGGGTTAGGGGTGTTGTCACGATTAGGGTTAGGGGCATGTTCGGGTTATGGGTGTGGTTAGGGTTCGGATTAGGGTTAGGGGTGTGTTTTGGTTAGGGTTTCAGTTAGAATTGGGGGGTTTCCACTGTTTAGACACATCAGGGGCTCTCCAAACGCGACATGGCGTCCGATCTCAATTCCAGCCAATTCTGCGTTGAAAAAGTTAAATAGTGGTCCTTCCCTTCCTAATTCTCCCGTGTGCCCAAACAGGGGTTTACCCCAACATATGGGGTATCAGCGTACTCAGGACAAATTGCACAACAACTTTTGGGGTCAATTTCTTCTCTTACCCTTAAGAAAATAAAAAATTGGGGGCGAAATATAATTTTTGTGAAAAAAATATTTTTTTATTTTTACGGCTCTGCATTATAAACTTCTGTGAAGCACTCGGTAGGTCAAAGTGCTCACCACACATCTGGATAAGTTTCTTAGGGGGTCTACTTTCCAAAACGGTGTCACTTGTGGGGGTTTCCAATGTTTAGGCACATCAGGGGCTCTCCAAACGCGACATGGCGTCCGATCTCAATTCCAGCCAATTCTGCGTTGAAAAAGTTAAATAGTGGTCCTTCCCTTCCTAGTTCTCCCGTGTGCCCAAACAGGGGTTTACCCCAACATATGGGGTATCAGCGTACTCAGGACAAATTGCACAACAACTTTTGGGGTCAATTTCTTCTCTTACCCTTAAGAAAATAAAAAATTGGGGGCGAAATATAATTTTTGTGAAAAAAATATTTTTTTATTTTTACGGCTCTGCATTATAAACTTCTGTGAAGCACTCGGTAGGTCAAAGTGCTCACCACACATCTGGATAAGTTTCTTAGGGGGTCTACTTTCCAAAACGGTGTCACTTGTGGGGGTTTCCAATGTTTAGGCACATCAGGGGCTCTCCAAACGCGACATGGCGTCCTATCTCAATTTCAGTCAATTTTCCATTGAAAAATCAAACGGTGCTCCTTCCCTTCCAAGCTCTGCCATGTGCCCAAACAGTGGTTTACCCCACATATGGGGTATCAGCGTACTCAGGACAAAATGTACAACAATGATTGGTTTCCAATTTCTCCTGTTACCCTTGGCAAAATAAAACAAATTGGAGCTGAAGTAAATTTTTTGTGAAAAAAAGTTAAATGTTCATTTTTTTTAAACATTCCAAAAATTCCTGTGAAACATCTGAAGGGTTAATAAGCTTCTTGAAAGTTGTTTTGAGAACCTCGAGGGGTGCAGTTTTTAGAATGGTGTCACACTTGGGTATTTTCTATCAAATAGACCCCTCAAAGTGACTTCAAATGTGATGTGGTCTGTAAAAAATAATGGTGTTGTAAAAATGAGAAATTGCTGGTCAACTTTTAACCCTTATAACTCCCTAAAAAAAAGTTGTGGTTCAAAAATTGTGCTGATGTAAAGTAGACATGTGGGAAATGTTACTTATTAAGTATTTTGTGTGACATATCTCTGTATTTTAAGGGCATAAAAATTCAAAGTTGGAAAATTGCGAAATTTTCAACATTTTTGCCAAATTTCAGTTTTTTTCACAAATAAACGCAGTTAATATCAAATAAATTTTACCACTATCATGAAGTACAATATGTCACGAGAAAACATTGTCAGAATCACCAGGATCCGTTGAAGCGTTCCAGAGTTATAACCTCATAAAGGGACAGTGGTCAGAATTGTAAAAATTGGACGGTCATTAATGTGCAAACCAACCTTGGGGGTTAAGGGGTTAAAGACAATGTGGGCAGTGGCGTGCTCTGTGGGGTTGGATATCATGTGACTTGCATTTGCTTTCTGATTAATTTTATGTCCCCCATGGTCTCCCCTTTTATTTACATTTACACATCTACAGTTTTTTTATTTGTTTGCTCTCTTTCATGTTCCCAGTATTCCCTACGGTACTTTTTTACTTTCTATATTAAGTGCTTTTTTACTTTTTGTCTTTTAGAATTAATTGCAATAAAAATTATATTTTAACTTTATCGGTGGATCTCTTCCTTCTTTTCCCATTTCTACATCTTAATGGGTCTGATGTTTTTACATATCTTCATCTACCTACATGTACTTTGTCATATAGTGTTCCCCCCATTTTTTGGCACTCTGCTCTATTATATTTATTGATATCTCATATACAGTGCCTACAAATAGTATTCAACCCCCTGCAGATTTAGCAAGTTTAATAAGATGCAAATAAGTTAGAGCCTTCAAACTTCAAACAAGAGCAGGATTTATTAACAGATGCATAAATCTTACAAACCAAAAAGTTTTGTTGCTCAGTTAAATTTTTATAAATTTTAAACATAAAAGTGTGGGTCAATTATTATTCAACCCCTAGGTTTAATATTTTGTGGAATAACCTTTGTTTGCAATTACAGCTAATAATCGTCTTTTATAAGACCTGATCAGGCCGGCACAGGTCTCTGGAGTTATCTTGGCCCACTCCTCCATGCAGATCTTCTCCAAGTTATCTAGGTTCTTTGGGTGTCTCATGTGGACTTTAATCTTGAGCTCCTTCCACAAGTTTTCAATTGGGTTAAGGTCAGGAGACTGACTAGGCCACTGCAACACCTTGATTTTTTGCCTCTTGAACCAGGCCTTGGTTTTCTTGGCTGTGTGCTTTGGGTCGTTGTCTTGTTGGAAGATGAAATGATGACCCATCTTAAGATCCTTGATGGAGGAGCGGAGGTTCTTGGCCAAAATCTTCAGGTAGGCCGTGCTATCCATCTTCCCATGGATGCGGACCATATGGCCAGGCCCCTTGGCTGAGAAACAGCCCCACAGCATGATGCTGAAACCACCATGCTTGACTGTAGGGATGGTATTCTTGGGGTCGTATGCAGTGCCCTCTAGTCTCCAAACGTCACGTGTGTGGTTGGCACCAGAGATCTCGATCTTGGTCTCATCAGACCAGAGAACCTTGAACCAGTCAGTCTCAGAGTCCTCCAAGTGATCATGAGCAAACTGTAGACGAGCCTTGACATGACGCTTTGAAAGTAAAGGTACCTTACGGGCTCGTCTGGAACGGAGACCATTGCGGTGGAGTACGTTACTTATGGTATTGATTGAAACCAATGTCCCCACTGCCATGAGATCTTCCCGGAGCTCCTTCCTTGTTGTCCTTGGGTTATCCTTGACTCCTCGGACAAGCCTGGCCTCGGCACGGGAGGAAACTTTCAAAGGCTGTCCAGGCCGTGGAAGGCTAACAGTAGTTCCATAAGCCTTCCACTTCCGGATGATGCTCCCAACAGTGGAGACAGGTAGGCCCAACTCCTTGGAAAGGGTTTTGTACCCCTTGCCAGACTTGTGACCCTCCACGATCTTGTCTCTGATGGCCTTGGAATGCTCCTTTGTCTTTCCCATGTTGACCATGTATGAGTGCTGTGCACAAGTTTGGGAAGGGTCTTAAATAGTCAGAAAAGGCTGGAAAAAGAGATAATTAATCCAACCATGTGAAGCTCATTGTTCTTTGTGCCTGAACTACTTCTTAATACTTTAGGGGAACCAAACAGAATTCTGGTGGGTTGAGGGGTTGAATAATAAATGACCCTGTGAAAAGACTTTTCACAATTTAAAAAAAAAATAAACAAAGAAATAACATTCTTTTTTGCTGCAGTGCATTTCACACTTCCAGGCTGATCTACAGTCCAAATGTCACAATGCCAAGTTAATTCCAAATGTGTAAACCTGCTAAATCTGCAGGGGATTGAATACTACTTGTAGGCACTGTATATGTATTTTAATATTTTCAATAAACTTTGTATTTTATGAGTCCTAGTTAGCAGTGAATTATATGTTGGTATTTGTGCACCCAAACAATAGTTTTCCACCACATATGGGGTATTGTTGCACTCGGGAGAAATTGCACAACACATTTTGGGGTCCATTTTCTCCTGCTATCCTTGTGAAAATGAAAAAAGTGTGGCTAGTGCAACATTTTTCTGGGAAAAATCAAATGTTTAAATTTTCACAGATCAACGTAAAATTCTGTGATGCTCACGACACATCTAGATATAATCCTTGAGGGGTCTCGTTTCCTAAATATGGTAATTTGTGGGGGATTTCCACTGTCTAGACAAATCAGGGTCTCTCCAAACTTGACATGGCTGCTCTCATTTCCTGCCAATATTGCGTTCAAAAAGTCAAATGGTGCTCCTTCCCTTCCAAACATTTTTGTGAAAAAAGTAAAATGTTCATTGCTTTAATTCCTGTGAAGCACCTGAAGGGTTGATATACAGTGGGGCAAAAAAGTATTTAGTCAGTCAGCAATAGTGCAAATTCCACCACTTAAAAAGATGAGAGGCGTCTGTAATTTACATCATAGGTAGACCTCAACTATGGGAGACAAACTGAGAAAAAAAAAATCCAGAAAATCACATTGTCTGTTTTTTTAACATTTTATGTGCATATTTTGGTGGAAAATAAGTATTTGGTCAGAAACAAAATTTCATCTCAATACTTTGTAATATATCCTTTGTTGGCAATGACAGAGGTCAAACGTTTTCTGTAAGTCTTCACAAGGTTGCCACACACTGTTGTTGGTATGTTGGCCCATTCCTCCATGCAGATCTCCTCTAGAGCAGTGATGTTTTTGGCTTTTCGCTTGGCAACACGGACTTTCAACTCCCTCCTAAGGTTTTCTATAGGGTTGAGATCTGGAGACTGGCTAGGCCACTCCAGGACCTTGAAATGCTTCTTACGAAGCCACTCCTTCATTGCCCTGGCGGTGTGCTTTGGATCATTGTCATGTTGAAAGACCCAGCCACGTTTCATCTTCAATGCCCTTGCTGATGGAAGGAGGTTTGCACTCAAAATCTCACGATACATGGCCCCATTCATTCTTTCATGTACCCGGATCAGTCGTCCTGGCCCCTTTGCAGAAAAACAGCCCCAAAGCATGATGTTTCCACCACCATGCTTTACAGTAGGTATGGTGTTTGATGGATGCAACTCAGTATTCTTTTTCCTCCAAACACGACAAGTTGTGTTTCTACCAAACAGTTCCAGTTTGGTTTCATCAGACCATAGGTCATTCTCCCAAAACTCTGCTGGATCATCCAAATGCTCTCTAGCAAACTTCAGACGGGCCCGGACATGTACTGGCTTAAGCAGTGAGACACATCTGGCACTGCAGGATCTGAGTCCATGGTGGCGTAGTGTGTTACTTATGGTAGGCCTTGTTACATTGGTCCCAGCTCTCTGCAGTTCATTCACTAGGTCCCCCCGCGTGGTTCTGGGATTTTTGCTCACCGTTCTTGTGATCATTCTGACCCCACGGGGTGGGATTTTGCGTGGAGCCCCAGATCGAGGGAGATTATCAATGGTCTTGTATGTCTTCCATTTTCTAATTATTGCTCCCACTGTTGATTTCTTCACTCCAAGCTGGTTGGCTATTGCAGATTCAGTCTTCCCAGCCTGGTGCAGGGCTACAATTTTGTTTCTGGTGTCCTTTGACAGCTCTTTGGTCTTCACCATAGTGGAGTTTGGAGTCAGACTGTTTGAGGGTGTGCACAGGTGTCTTTTTATACTGATAACAAGTTTAAACAGGTGCCATTACTACAGGTATTGAGTGGAGGAAAGAGGAGACTCTTAAAGAAGAAGTTACAGGTCTGTGAGAGCCAGAAATCTTGATTGTTTGTTTCTGACTAAATACTTATTTTCCACCATAATATGCAAAAAAATGATAAAAAAAACAGACAATGTGATTTTCTGGATTTTTTTTTCTCAGTTTGTCTCCCATAGTTGAGGTCTACCTATGATGTAAATTACAGACGCCTCTCATCTTTTTAAGTGGTGGAACTTGCACTATTGCTGACTGACTAAATACTTTTTTGCCCCACTGTACTTATTGAATGTGGTTTTGAGCAGTCTGATGGGTGCAGTTTTTAGAATGGTGTCCTTTTTGGTATTTTTTGTCACATAGGCCCCTCAAAGTCACTTCAAATATGGTGGCTAAAAAATGGTTTTGTAAACTTTGTTAGAAAAATTAGAAATTGCTGATCAATTTTAACCCTTCTAACAAAAAATTGTTTCTAAAATTATACAGATGTAAAATAGACGTGTAATAAATGCTATTTATTAACTATTTGTGTGACATAACTGTGTTTTAACGGCACACAAATTAAAAGTTTGAAAATTTCCAATATTTTCACAAATAAACATATTGAACAAATTTTACCACTATCATGAAATAAATGACAATGGTCAGAATTGAAACAATTGGCCTGGTCAGGAAGGTGAAAAGGGGCTGGGGTGAAGGGATTAACACAAATTTGATCATTGACTTTGAATGAACTGGGACCCATAAAGGAGGTGCAATATCTGCATTACCAGTGTATTAACCCATAGCTTTCAAAAGGAAATCAATTTTTGGGGTATGGAAAGCTCCAATTTAAGCATAGTTGCCTCTTTGATCTTACATATGTATGCAAACTGGTCCCATTTTCACCAGTGATGCTACTTTTCGATGTCTCAGTAACCTGTTCGGCAGTACAGTGGCTCAGTGGATAGCACTGCATCCTTGCAGCGCTGGAGTCCTGTGTTCGAATCTCAGCAAGAACAACATCTGCAAGGATTTTGTATGTTTTCCCTGTGTTTGCATGGGTTTCCTCCGGGCACTCCGGTTTCCTCCCACATTCCAAAGACATACTGATAGGAAATTTTAATTTGTGAGCCCCATCGCGAACAGCAATGATAATGTGTGCAACCTGTAAAAGGGCAGAGGAAGATTATTACCTGTTAGATGACAGTTGTGTCTCTTAAGGTGATTCCTAGGTTTCATGGTAAGTAATCCTTTTCTGAAAAACAATCATGTCTGGATTTATGAATATGCGTTCTCCTGAACAAAGTTAGGAAGTGGAATAATCTCTCCTTCGGAAACCTTTAATTTTTTTAATTCCCATAGTCATATACAAAAAATAAGCCACATTATCACTCACATGGCATGTGACAAGTGACACGTCTCAAAGCTATTAATGAACTATGAAGTGGTATTTTGACGAGACAAAGAGGTATTCATGACTCATTGCCATCCAAAACATATAACAAACTGTATATATTCCAAGACTCATAATTTTATGATTTACTCAAGAGGTAAATATAGGATCAGAACATTGATGTAACCATATTTATAATTGCAATGATGACAACATAATAGTGGCAGTAGCTTCTGTATAAGTGATAAGTAGTCAGTACTATCAACAGATAAATAAATGTTAACATTTCTTTCTTGTGAAAACATTTGCATCCGATATGACTTCTGATAAATTCCATGAAATACATATTATACTCCCAGTTAGGAAGAGGTATTGGTTGATGTCAGGGATTTTTGGAGCTAAAAATATTATGGATATTAACTTTATTTTGATTGACTTTTTGACTAAGATCAAGGCCCCAATTCATCAAAGCTTTAATACAAGGAAATTGGTCAAAATCACATTCAAGAGTTGTAAAATATTTGTGCAACACAAGATTGCGAAAAAATATTGCAACTGTTGGTATTTTCACTCCAGTTTCAGCCAGATCCACGTCACTTTTAAGATACTCCTGATTCATTAAAAGGTGTAAGAGAGTCCAACATGCCCCCTCATTAAGACCAGTGTGTAGCAAGCTGATCTTGATGAATCGGGTGCCTAAGTTTTAGTACTGAATCTGAAATAAGTATTGTCATGGATCCCTTCCCCGTGGTGTAACTAATTCGTCACGTGCCCGCTCTCAGCACGTGACTTGAGGTTGTGCCTGCAAGGGTTAATCTATCTCCCCTCTCTCAGTCCAGCATTCAACCTCTATTCTATGCTGTAATGGGAGCATAAATCACACACCGACCCAGGCCACACACCCGCTCATACACGCTGCCACCACTCACCAAATACACTGGCGATGAGTCCCGGAAATATTAGTACTAATAATGTCTACCACTCATAAGTCTCACACATCTAAGGCTATGGATTCTTTTAAAACATTCAAGGTTCAACTTGTTAAAGTTTTATACTTTAATACAAAAATGTTCAGTGCTTACAGTAAGAAAATGTATAAAATATGATAATAAAAAGACTTACAACTTATGCAAAACAGTATAAAAAAGCAGGAGAAAACTTACAGAAATCATCCAACTTGGTAGTCTGCTTTCAGCTCCCTGAGGGTAGGATGAATGTAGATTGGATCACACCAGCTCGGCCGCCCCCATTATGTGAACATGTTTCTCTGTATACAGGTCTAATTTATAGCTTTGGTCTGGAGGTCAGGTTTCTAGACCAGCCCCTCGGGTTAATATCATAATTGCTTGCTTTTTTATTGGACCAGGGCCACGTTCCCCAATGAATATATTATTTTCTCTTGAGATCCTTTGTGTAACAGCTCTCACAGAGATACTATCAGGCTGTAATTAACATCTCTCTTCCAAGAGCTAGGAGGTGTCATATGTTACCTTCTTGGCTTCCAGCAGGACCCCTTGGTGAGATTGGAGACAGAATTCTACTTGTCCCAGGAACATACATATTAACACCTGGGTGCGAAACTGCAGCCTTCAGGACAGATGTTCCTAGTCACACAATACCTATACATAAGGTCACTGCACATATATATACACATGTTTCACCACAAGTATATAAATGTGTTTATTAGGCATTTTCTAAATAATACAAAACTCATACATTATTCAACAACCACAAACGATAAAGTGTTACGACTTGTGACATAAGAATAGATAATGGTTAGTTGCCAGATGTGCAACCACAGTGGTCTAGCATATAATAGAGACAGATGAAAAATGCCCTTTTAAGAAATAGAATGGTGTGACAGCAGGATTGTAGACCAAGACTAGAAAGTGGATTTAAAATAAAGTTTACAATAACCTTGTTGGTGGAGAATTTACCCTGAGAAATATTTGTTAAAACTATGTAGAAAGATTAGGGAGGAAGGAGGAAATGGGGTTTATATAAGTCATTGCGTGTTCTTTTACACAGTGCCAAACTTCAAATAGGGAAGTTACCTAGTATTTTCTTTTTGAGATAGCAACTTGTATATTGAAAATGTGCTTTGACCTTTTCCTGGGTATAGATGACAAAACTGCTATAAAGCTTTCCTAAATTTTGAAAAATAACTCTAGAATTTGTGATCAATCAATGCCTCCATCAAGTCCATGTGGAACAATTAAAACTATGGAAATAAATTGTATGTGTGTTGTGGTAGTTTTTGGTGGGGGGGTTTCGGGGTGCACGAGGGGAAATCACTGCTGCAGATATCTAGTATAAGTATTAACCCCTTACCGACATATGACGTACTGGCAGAGTCGAACTGGAGTGTCTGAGGCCCACCAGGGGAATGGACTCTAGGGGCCCACCCTACAGCTATATGCAAATATCTGTCAGTCATTATCCCCATTATAGTAGAGCTTCAGCTGTAAAACATAGGGGGCTCCTGCACATCTACTGTGCACCACAATAACTGGTATATATAATTACGGTAGATTACATTAATGGAGTTCTTTGGTTAAAACAAGTTATCACCGATCCACGGGCTCCACAGGATAAGTGATCACTTTGGTCTGACCATTAGAAACTACACCAATCGGAAGAATGAGGAAGTTTTATCTCTGACAGGACACTTATCCCCATTTTAAAATGGAGCTACAGGTGAGATGTCTGACAGCAGCTCCATTCATTCTCTTTGAGGCTTCCAACAATAAACAAGTGCAGCCGCTGAGGGGATGAATGGATCAGTGATTTAGTTGTACATGCCACTCCAGTCTAATGGGGATAAAAAGTTCCACATTCTGCCGATTGGGTCCAAGTAGTCAGATACCACCAATCAGTATGTTTTCATTTATCCTGTGGAGAGGTGATTACTTTTTTCACAGGAAACCCACTGTAAGTGCATCTCCGCCGCTGTGTACAAGCGACTTAATCTCTAATGAAAATAAAGTATGTTCTCCTAATTAATATCAGAGAGAACAAATGACCGCCATACACACCACAATCCACTATATCAAGACCAATACTACTACAAACAGGGAAGAAATACCACCACAACATGACTAGACCACATAGTGACCAAATAATACCACATACAAAGGACAACACATACTGCCATACCATGACCGGACCACATAGTGACCGAATAGTTTCACATACAAGGAACAAATATGCCACACCATGATCAGACCATATAGTGACCAAATAATATGACATATTAACAACATATAGGGACAAAATAATGCCACATACAAGGAGAAATACTGCCACACCGTGACCAGACCACAAATAAACACCACATAGTGAATGCTAAAATACTGATCATGAATACAAACCACAATACTAACACTGTTATTACCACCAGTGACATTAAACACAGGAGCTCTTTATATAGTGTCAGTGTACAGGTAATACAGTGACCACCAGTGATATTATACACAGGAGCTCTGTATATAGTGTACAGGTAATACAGTGATCACTGGTGACATTATACACAGGAGCTTTGTATATAGTGTATAGTGTACAGGTAATACAGTGATCACCGGTGACATTATACACAGGAGCTCTGTACACAGCATATAGGGTGTGTGTACATGTAATACGCTGACTTACCAGTGATAACTGTAGTTGAAGTCTTTCAACTTTGCTTTTCTTCTTCAACCAGCACAGACTGCCATCACTTCTTCCAGCCAAGACTTGTCTCTGCAAAAAAAGACACAGTCATCAATAGCTGATCGCTTCCAGAGCACATTCCCCACTTTTTTTCTGACTTCTACACTATGTCAGATGAAGAAAAAAAGCGATATAGTACTGCCATGCACAGTAACAGGACCCCCATTTTTCTCCCTCCATGGAAAACAGTTTCCTAAAAAGGAAATTATATTACAGTAGTAATAATGTCCCTAATTGGACCCTAAAGAAATTATGTTCCCCACTTGTCACCATAAACTAATATAGCATGTAATTTAGTCCCCCATCCTGGCCCCCTTTATTTAATAATCTCGCCCAGCCTGCCCACTTTATTTTATAATATACCCCAGCCTGGTCCCCTATGTCCCTTGTCTAGCCTGGCCCCCAGATATCCATTCTGCCCCCCTGCTATACATATTGGCCCTCATTTGTCCCTTTCCTGCTCCCATATATCTTTCCTGGACCCCAATATATCCTTCCTAGTCCCTTGTCCTGTCTCCCCCATATATGCAACCTGCCCCCCCATATACTGTATATCCATCCTGGCCCCTCCCCATATAAATCCTTCTTGCTCCCCCCTATATATCCATCCTGCCCCCCATATATCCATCCTAGCTCCCCATATATCTATCCTGGTCCCCATATATACTAGATGGTAGCCCGATTCTGACGCATCGGGTATTCTAGAATATGTATGTAGTTTATTTATGAAGATTTTAGAATAATACAATGAATACACAAGATTCGGACTGCGCCTGTCGCTGATTGTTTGTGGCCGGCCACGTAGTATATTGCACAGCCACGTAGTATATAGCACAGCCACGTAGTATATAACACAACCCACGGAGTATATAGCACAGCCACATAGTATATAGCACATCCCATGGAGTGTATAACAGCCCACATAGCATATAACACAGCCACATAGTATATAACAGCGCACGCACGTAGTATATAACACAGCCCACATAGTGTATAACACAGCCCACATAGTGTATAACACAGGCCACGTAGTATATAACACAGCCCACGTAGTATATAGCACAGCCCACGTAGTATATAGCACAGCCCACGTAGTATATTGCACAGCCGTGCCGTATATTGCACAGCCCACGTAGTATATTGCACAGCCCACGTAGTATATTGCACAGGCCACGTAGTATATAACACACCCCACGTAGTATATTGCACAGCCCACGTAGTATATTGCACAGCCACGTAGTATATTGCACAGCTCACTTAGTATATTGCACAGCCCATGTAGTATATTGCACAGCGCATGTAGTATATTGCACAGCCCACATAATATATAGCAATGTGGGCATCATATCCCTGTGAAAAAAAGAATTAAAATAAAAAATATCCAGAAAAAATAACTCCGGCACACAGTAGAAGTCAATGCAATTCATATGAGTTTATTAGAAAATTCCAAACGTTGTCAATGACATTTCAAATAACGTTAGTTCACCGCATACGTATTTAGAAAAAATTAAACAATAATATTCATCACTCCACAGGTATAATATTCATCACTCCACTCGCATAGCCGGACTTCCATCACTGATACATGTACAGGTTTACTTGAAAAAGGCTCATAAGCCGAAACGTCGAAAAATTACCTGTGGAGTGATGAATATTATTGTTTCATTTTTTCTAAATACGTATGCGGTGAACTAACGTTATTTGAAACGTCATTCACAACGTTTGGAATTTTCTAATAAACTCATATGAATTGCATTGACTTCTACTGTGTGCCGGAGTTATTTTTTCTGGATGTTTCTATTTTTCTCCTGAGCACCAATCATAAGTAGTGAGCACCTCATTTTTCATATATTTAAAATAAAAAATAGTTACATACTCAAGCTCAATCAGCCCCCAGGCCCAGCCCAGGCGTTTACCGATGCTCCTCGCACGCTCCGGTCCCAAGAGTGCATTGCAGTCTCGCTAGATGATGACGTAGCTCCGCTACGTCATCATCTCGCGAAATTGCAATGCATGGAGCGGTCACTGGAGCGTCGCGAGGAGCGGGAAAGGCCTGTTCTGGATCCGAGGGGCCGACGGACGGTGAGTATATAATGATTTTTTATTTTTTTAAATTATTTTTAACATTAGATCTTTTTACTATTGATTCTGCATAGGTAGCATCAATAGTAAAAAGTTGGTCACACAGAGTTAATAGCAGCGTTAACGGAGTGCGTTACACCGCGGCATAACGTCGTCCGTTAACGCTGCCATTAACCCTGTGTGAGCGCTGACTTGAGGGGAGTATGGAGCGGGTACTGACTGCGGGGAGTAGGGTGCGGCCATTTTGCTGCCGGACTGTGCCTATCGCTGAATACAGACAGACAGAAAGACGGAAGTGACCCTTAGACAATTATATAGTAGATATATATACTAGCACAAGTGGACTTACTAAACCAGTAGTCCAAAGAAGCAAACCATAATATAAACAAAACAAATTTTTATTAGAAATCATAAAATATACACAACAAAAAATAAGAAACAGGAATGTCCAATAGGGGGGTCTCTAAAACGGCATCAATGGCTTTACATATCCAAGATAGTACATATACAGCTCCAATGTATCAGATAAATAATTCCCAATTTCTAGTGGATGTTAATCCATTATAAAACAGGCAGTACACTGAAAAATATATACCAAATTACTTCTGCAAAATAACCTGGAACTGATAAAACACTAGTACCGACCGCTGCACACAAATGCAGCCCCAGTGATACATTGGAGCTGTATATTTACTATCTGCGATATGTATAACCATTGATGCCGTTTTAGAGCCCCCCCTATTGGACATTCCTGTTTCTTTATTTTTTATTGTGTGAATTTCATGATTTCTAATAAAAACTTGTTTTTTTTATATTATGGTTCGCTTCTTTGGACTACTGGTTTAGTCAGTCCACATGTGTTAGTGCATTGTGTGAAATGCCATATTTGTTGGTACATGTAGGGACTTTTGTTGGTATTACCCCATATATATATCCATCCTGGAACCCCCATATATCCATCCTGGCCGCCCATATATCCATCCTGGCCCCGAAAATATATGCTTCCAGGTCCATTGTCCTGCCCCACCAAACCATAAATCCATCCTGGCCCCCATATATATATATATATGCATCCTGGTTCTACCATATGTATCCATCCTGGCCACATGTCCTGCGCCCCATATATCCATCCTGGCCCCCTATGTGTCTCCATCCTGGTCCCCCCTATGTGTCTCCGTCCTGGTCCCACCTTCCCATGTGTTTCCATCCTAGTCCCCCTCTATATGTCTCCATCCTGGTCCTCCCTCCCCATGTGTCTGGATCCTGGCTCCCCCATGCGCTTCCATTCTGGTCCCCCCATGTGTCTCCAACCTGGTTCCCCCTCCCCATGTGTCTCTATCCTAGTCCACCTCCCCATGTGTCTCCATCCTGGTCCCCCCTCTCCATGTGTCTCCATCCTGGTCCCCCCTATGTGTTTCCATCCTAGTCTCCCCAGGTGTCTCCATCCTGGTTCCTCTATGCGTCTCCATCCTGGTCCCCCCTCATGTGTCTCCATCCTGGTCCCCCCACCATGTGTCTCCATCCTGGTCCCCCTCCCCATGTGTCTCCATCCTGGTTTCCCCTTCATGTGTCTCCATCCTGGTCCCCCCCTCATGTGTCTCCATCCTCCTCCCCCCATGTGTCTGCATCCTGGTCCCCTCTCATGTGTCTCCATCCTGGTCCCCCCACCATGTGTCTCCATCCTGGTCCCCCCTCCCCATATGTCTCCATCCTGGTTTCCCCCTCATGTGTCTCCATCTTGGTCCCCCCCCTCATGTGTCTCCATCCTGGTCCCCCCATTTGTCTCCATCCTGGTCCTGACATAGCAGAAGCCGGTGGTAAATGTGTGCTAACATCCCATGCGGCGCATGACACTGACGTCATACACCGGTGACGATGGGCGCACACTCTGCTATATTGATCGGGACGCACGCCGCAGTAGTTCAGGTAATGAACGCTGCGTGCGCACGTCCCTGCACACACTCTGCATGCGCTTTTAAAGGGCCAGCGCCCCTAAAAACTGCAGACACTTTTTTTTCTTTCCTTCTTCTTCTCTTCCTCTCCTGCCCCCAGAGACAAGGGCCCACCTGGGATTTCCCCGATACTCTGCCAGGCCAGTTTGACCCTGCGTACTGGTACGTCAAATGCCGGCTCCCTGACTCTGATGCAGGTTCTTAAAAAGGAATAAGAGATGATAAAAAATTGTTTCTACCCCAAAATGGTATTAGTAAAAACATATAACCACAATTACTTGGATGAAGGCTATAACATGTCTTATGGTTATGTCTTATCGATTTATGAACTTATGCAAATGACCCAAAAATCAATATTAGGCATTGCCAGGATCAACCCTTAAAATTGTTTATGATTGATAAAAAAAATGTGCTTTGAGCTGTATGCAGAACTTAACCTAATAAACTAATTGCATTCTTTATTAATGTCATTTTCCTTGTAGGAGACATGTTGGCCCTTGTGGACTTCCAGGGGCAGCTTGAAGATGAGTTAACCATTAGAGTTGGCGAAGTAGTAAGAAATGTTAAAAAAACAGGAGAAGAAGGATGGCTAGAAGGAGAAATCAATGGAAAGAGAGGGTTCTTTCCACAGAGTTTTGTCAAGGTATAGAAATTAGTTTATCACTGGCCATAATAGGTCTCTGTCATCTGGGCAATAGCACAACAAGGAATGTCCATGAAATACATTGATTTAGAGGGAACCTTTCATATCACCTATCACTAATCGCTATTATAGTGGTTTGTATGTTAATTCCTTTATTCTGCTATTGTAATTTATGTGCCTTACTAATGTAGCTGTCTTTCTATAATGTAGTTTATTCTGCAACTCTTCATATGCTAATGAGGAAAAAGTAGCTTGAGGGACAACTCTTTTCCTGGACTAGTCCTGTCTCAGATTATCTATTCCTGTCTTGTTAAGTATGATTGACAGCCTTCATGTACTCTCTGTTATGGTAGGACCACTGTCATGTCTCACGCTTGTGCGAGAATTCCAGATGTCCTATCATGACAGGGATTGTATGGATGCCGTCAGTCATGGCCAAGGAGGTGGGATTAGAGAATCTGAGACAGGACTAATCAGGGAAAAGAGTAATCAAACAAGTACGTGGCACGAATTAGAGATAGCCTGAAATGGGTGCTAGTTCTTCTGGAGTCAACCACTGAGCTCCTGTAGACTAATAATAGACCAAGAGAAGGAACTGCACACCTAAAGGCCTATTTGTCTGATGAAGGGTCTTCATCTTAAACGTTACGCAATACTCTACTTACCATGGGGTAACCAATGGATATGAAATGCTGCCAATAAATCCTAAGTGAAGCATCTCAAAGTACCTTTAGGTGTGCAGTTCCTTCACTTTGTCTACTATTTGTCTGGGAAAAGTGACGTAATACTTTATGAATAGAATAATTTAAGGATGTGGTCACACACATTACAATGTAGTATAAGTAACTTTACATTCCATGAGATAAGGCTACTTTCACACTAGCGTCGGCCCGTCGCAGTGCGTCGGGCTGACTTACCGACGCATCCTGTGACAACGCAGCACAGCGGGGGCAGCGGATGCAGTTTTACAATGCATCCGCTGCCCCATTGTGAGTTGCGGGGAGGAGGGGGCGGAGTTACAGCCACGCATGCGCGGTCAGAAATGGCAGACACGACGCACAACGGTTGCGACGTGTGGCAATGTGTCGCAATGCGTCGTTAATGTTAGTCTATGGGGAAAAAACGCATCCTGCAGATAACTTTGCAGGATGCGTTTTGTCTCCAAAAGGACGCATAGCGACGTACGTCGTACGACGCTAGTGTGAAAGTAGCCTAAGCCTTACTAGACAATATCATAATGCATACATGAAACTTTATTTTCTTCAGGTTTAAAAAAATAATCAAAATTTATATAGAGATTTTTTAATCATATTTTATTTTTTTAATACATACTTTAAATCAGGGTTTCGAAAATGTCTGTACCAAATATCTGTTGAAAAGATAGCTCTTTGAAAACAGGAAGAACATATTGTTTCAATACTTATTGTGTCTGCATGAGTCCTAGTGGAATACCGCTAAAACAACTTAAGACTTATTGTTATCCTGCTTTCACATAATACATGAAATGCTTGCAAACATTCCAATATTTCTTGTATTTCTGCCACAGGAAATTCCTTCACTTTTTCTTAATGATAACGGTCAGAGGTTTCCAAGATCCATCAGGAAAGCTAATGGTAATAAGGTGTTATATGTTACTATTTATCAACTATGATATAATCTCTTGAAATCTCTTAAAGAGAACATGCCATGTTAAAAACACTATTAACCTGCAGATGTGGGGTTAATCTGCATGTTAATAGCATTCTGAAGCTACCTGACACCCACAATGAGAGACCTGCTTCTTGGAGGAAATTAACATTGTCCCTCCTGGTAGCCTCAGGCTTTCAGTCATAGGTGTGGGCCAGCACAGCTTCAGTCACCGCTCTGTACATAGTAAATGGTGGTTGTAACCATGACCCGGCACTGACTGACAGCCGGTTCTGTATGAGAGGCTCTACATTAGAGACAGCTGTTGGTCAGTGCTAGGGTATGGTTACATACGACACTCACTGTGCAGTGAATGGTGACTGTTCCTCCATGATTGAAAACCTCAGGCTGCCGGAAAGATAATTTTCTCCAGGCAGTGGGGCTCTCAGTGCCGAAGCTGAGAAGCTTCAGAAAATTTCTGCAAGTTAGTAGTATTTTCTTCACATGACATGTTCTCTTTAAAGTCTAATGTTTGAAGTCAATACTTATCTAGCCTCTATTTCCCTGCAGCACTTCATGTTGTTGGGGTAGATAGGCAGTCATTGGCGAATTATTAAAGCTGCTAGTGGGATTATATGGAAGAAAGGATGTCACAATGCTATTCAACCCTGGCAAGAAGTCTAAATTGACTGTCCAAACAGACAATTGCTTTTAATTATGTTCTTTCTAATCCATAAATTGGTCAGCCTCTTTAAGACACTATGGTCAAATTACTGATTTTCCAACACAATTCAGAAACAAGGCTACTAACTATATAATTGTTTTGATCTGTCAGAATGATTATGATCTAATGTATATTGCTAGCTTCACTAATCATAACTGTGTGGAAAAGAACATTCTAAAACAGATTTGTTTGCGGTCTATGGAAGAAGACATTTTTTTATGATGTAGATGAAAACAGCAAGATGTCTTCTTACAGGTTTCTTTAATTCTTATTAAATAGAGGAATGAGCATCTGGCCATTCATTTAAGCTCCATGAGCTATAGGTGAATGGTATTATTCACCAAGGTTACCAGTAAGGTAGGCATCCTAAGAGAGGTACCTAACAGAGCTTATGGGGATGGGTTGACGTCATGCAACAGCGGTGGCAACAATTTTCTACATCAAAGATGAACAATCAAAATTCTCTATATTATATATTGAAAATACCTCAACAGTTTGCACCAAAATATATCACATATAATTTCTATCTATAAAAGTGGTTAGCCTTAAAAATATATCAAGATAAAATAAAAAACTAATTTGTAGTGAAATTACTGTTGTGGTCTAATTTGAAAATGGTACACACAGCCTTTGTCTTATATTCATGTGTACACTATTAGGCCACATGCACATGTTCAGTATTTGGTGAGATTATACCTTAGTATTTGTTGGCTAAAACCAGGAGTGGGGTGATAAATACAGAGGTGGTGATGAGTTTCTATTATACTTTTTCTCTGATTCTTCCTTCCCTGGTTTTGGCCTACAAATATTGAGGTAAAATACTGACCAAATACTTAACATGTGAATATGGCCTTATTACAAACCTATTTTTGCCATATTTTTAAGACATATGCAAACTGGGCGATTTCCTTTTTCATAAGAACTGGGACATAAGGGTATCCTCATCAGGAAAGTGGCTGCAATGCATGCATACTCAGTCTTTAAAGAGGCTAACTGTGAGACTTTAGAAAAAATGGCCTGTCTGTTGTACCCGTCACCTGTCATTGACCGCTCCTGTCAGAGATTCAGCTACTTCCCGTCAACAGAGCAGCAGTTTATCTTCCTGTTGACAGGGCAGGATTACTGGTGTTATGCTGATTGACAGCCGGCTTCCGCTGCCTAATTGGGGAAATCCGCTGTCAATCAGCATGATGTCAGTAGTCCCGCCCTGTCAACAGGAAGAGAAACTGTTGTTCTGTTGCTCTGTTCCTGGCAGGAGCAGTCAATGACTGGCACTAGGTACAACAAACAGGTAGTTTTCTCGACTACATAACTTGCTTTTTAAAGTCCTTGAGTTCTCCTTTAACTAAGTCTACAGGGCAAATTCTTTAGGTGAGCACCCTTTGATGTTTCTGTATATCCTATCGACAATTATAAATAAATCTACAAGTCATTGTAAGTAACATTTAACCACCCTCATACTTGTTATCTAGTTTGTCCTCAGAAAAAGAAACAACGCTGGTGTCGGGCTGAGTACTCATACAGCCCAGGTAAACAAGATGAATTGGTCCTCGTCGCTGGAGAAGTTTTGGAGATTCTAGAGGAGGTGATATTAAGAAAATGTTATTTATGTAATTCTATGCTACTGAAAATACATTTTAGATATAAAGTACTCAGATTAAGATGCATGCACTAAATGCAGAGGAGCAATCACTAGAGCAATCTAAGAGTGTACTGTATGGAACATATGAAAGATTTCTATTGTCTGTAAGAAACTTATTGACTATGCCACAAATGATGTATCATTGGAATCAATGCCAATCACCGGCAGATCACAGAGATAATTATAGAAACATAATTAAAGAAAAACAACATCCAAATTGTACTGTACAAAACACAGGAAATTATAGACTTAGACATAGTTGAAATGTCAAAAACAAACTCTTTTTTTCGATTGAACATCTGACAAATGTCCACCTGAAGGCATAAGAGGTAACCTTTGCTATTTCTCACCAATTTCCATGTAAGTGGCTACCGTCCCATTTAACATCTCTCAGGAGAAGTGGTAAAATTAGATTTCTAACATATTCATATTAGCCTAATTTGCACCTGTATGGACATTACCTCTTTAGTTGATGGTCAAATTGTAATAATCTGGCACATGTAGATTATGGAGCCATCATCTAACATCAGCTGTACTAATAGCAAACTATTTCATATAGGTGTTTAACATTGTATAAAATGAGTATATCTTTTGGATATAAAGTACTCGAATTGGTAGTCATAGACCATTTTGAATGACTGTAAGAATAGCTTACCAGGCAATAATTTGATCAGTGATTGATCCTTCTATCGAATGTGTATGGCCAGCTTAATTCCAGCTGCTTTGCTGCATTTTTACTTGAACTGTAAATCATCTTTGGTATAAACATTATGCTGAACTTCTTCAGATTGAAGATGGTTGGTGGCTGGGCAAGAAGGGAGATTTGGTCGGAGCCTTTCCTTCCAACTTTGTGCAAGAAATTTCTGAGCCTCCTCCAGGTATGACTGGCATTGGAAACAAAATGTGTTAAGATTGCAATCGGTTATTACCTGTGTAAAATCTTGCAGAAAATGTTTTGCCGTCTTGCAGAACCCCGCACAATGCAAATGAAGCATTACATGATGCAAATGTAATGTACCAACACAGCAGCATAACTAGAGTCCAATACAAGAAAAAACAGGAATGCACTCACCGGTCTGTTGAAGCAAAAAAATGTTTTCCTTTATTGGGACATGTGCAGGAAACACCAGGGAGAACGTGGAAAAAAGAGGACGATGATTGTTTCGCGCTGCTGCGCTTCTACGGGTCCTAATGACTAGAGTCCAATAGGCTCCGGTGCAAGATTTGGCCCCCCACCCCATCCTGGTATATATATCTCCCATTTTGGTATATACAGCTCTGGCAAAAATTAAGAGACCACTGCAAAATGTTCAGTGTGTCCGATTTTTCTCTTTATAAGTATATTTTTCATTAAAATGTAAATTGTTCTTTTATTTTATAAACTTCTGACAACATGTCTCCAAATTTCCAAGAAATACATTTTGTATTTTTTTCTGACAAAGAAAAATGGTCAAAGTTAAAAAAAAAACAAGTTCATAATCATTTAAAAACAACAATAGTGATGAGCGAGTGTATTCGTTGCTCAGGTTTTCCTGAGCATGCTCAGGTGATCTCTGAGTATTTATGACTGCTCAGAGATTTCGTTTTCATTCCGGCAGTTGAATGATTTACAGCTACTATCCTGCTTGATTACATGTGGGGATTCCCTAGCAACCAGGCAACCCACACATGTACTCAGCCTGGCTAATAGCTGTAAATCATTCAGCTGCCCGATGAAAACAATCTCCGAGCAGTCATAAATACTCGGAGGTCACTCGCGCGTGCTCGGGAAAACCTGAGCAACGAGTACACTCGCTCATCACTAAACAACAATACTAATGTTTTAAGTAAGGAAGAGTTCGGAAATCAATATTTTGTGGAATAACCATGATTTTTAATCACAGCTTTCATGCGTCTTGGCATACTTTCCACCACACTACACTGCTTATGGCTAAAATGTAAGCAGTTCTTCTTTGTTTGATGGCTTGTGACTATCCATCATCCTCTTGATTACATTCCAGAGGTTTTCAATGGGGTTCAGGTCTGGAGATTGGGCTGCCCTTGACAGGGTTTTGATGTGATGATCTCTTCATTTTTGCCAGAGCTGTATATCCCCCCATCTTGGTATATATATCCCCCATCCTGGTATATATATCCCCCATCCTGGTATGTCTCTTATCCTCTGTCTCATCCTGATATATATATGTATCTTGGGCCCCATCCAGGTAGTATGTTTCTTATTGTGGTATATGTCCCTTATCCTAGGCCCCAGTCTGGTATATGTCCTTTATCCTGGGCCACACGCTCGTATACGTCCCTGTTCTACCGCTGCTCTTTAATGCTTAGAAAATAAACAATTATACTCACCTTCCCTCCAGTCCACTGGCTGTGTGGTTTCCTTTTCTGAAGGCGGCAGCTGATTTCAGAGTGCAAGTGACGTGAGCGCATGATGTCACTGCCATGCGCCTCCAGTCATATGCACGCCAACATCAGCTGCTGGTCTCTTATTGGCCAGCAGCGTGTATTGCCTCGCATGGACCAGACGGGTCTTTGCGAAGTAATACATTTCAACTGGATCAGCGTCTGAGAACATGCTGTTAGGGTTGGAGGAACCCACTAAATCTGAAAATAAAGTGCGTTTGCCACTCGTGGTCCACCGTGCAGATATGACAAACCGCAGCTAGGAGACAATGGCGAATACAAGCAGCGAGCGAAAGTGACTCACACTGAGTTAACGTCACTCAGTGGAGATGCACCTGGCTGTGCCAATTGCATACAGCGACAGAAAAGCAACTCTGCTTTAGCACTATGTTTATTGGCACACAGCCACAGAGAAATATGGTGCTAAATGCGCACCCTGTTAACTCCACAGGAGTACGCAAGCCCCACTGGTGCAAGGGAACCGTAGTGGACTCCAATCACTCACAGAACTCCTCTCCGGAGTGGCTAGAATTCTAAAGGCACTAGCACCTGCTCTGAATTCAACCACACAATCTCCTGTCTGGAGAAGCCGGAATTCTAAAGGTACTGAGCCTGCCCTGAGCACATACAGCAGAGTCCACACTACCGCCAGGTTCCTCACACACACCAAATATAAATGACCTTTATAAATCCTTTTATAGTTTCTGTCAGTCTGACAGGACCTTGCTTACTGGCCAATCCAGAGCCGGACCAGGACCTGAGCATGTGACGGGCGAGCACCAATGAGAAGTCATGCCACGAGCATGCTAAGTAGAGCAAAACCAGGACTTAGACTCAGGAGTGATTGCTCACTACAGTCTATTGGTTACTAAAGCAGAACCTGGAACGGCAGCAATCACCATGCTCACAGACTGAGTCTGAGCAAGATGCCGAGACCAATGTCTTTGCTGAGCAGCTTCACTGTGGTCGGAACTGAATTGGAGACTGCAGAGGAAGATAAGGCTTGGGATCCATCCTGTACAGAGGGAGAAACCTGTGGCCTAACACACGCATCCAGTTGAAGTTTCTGTTGGAGTCGGCAGACCCCTCACTAGCACGGGCCCAGTCGCGACCTCAGCAACCATGATCGATACGCCTCTCTACCAACATGATTGTTCCTTTTCCTTTTGATGGGGGTATAAGAAACTCCCCTCCACTTACTATAGGGTATTTGAAAACATGTGTCTGAAAGCCAAAAAAGCAGATTTTCAGTATGGATTTCGCTTTTACAGCAAATTCACAACAAATTCCACAAGTGACAATGTGGATAAATAGAAAAAAGTAAAAGATGCCTCTTTTAAAAAAAATTAAAAAGACAAATTTTGTCTCACCATGTCCATAACAACCCGCACTATAAAACGATTATGGCAGAAAAAAAACAATACCTGAAAAGGAATACAAAAACTTACAAAATTTAAAGCAAAAGTGATTAATAAGTCAAATATATCTCAACATGGTACTAATAAAGGTTTTATGTTATTACTAAAAACAAACCCTCATACAGTTCTTTAAACACAAAAAAATTGAAACCGATTTGGCTACGAATAAGACAGATACAAAGATTTTATTTTCTACAAGTAATGTTCTTGTGCAAAGGTGGTAAAATGTAGCTTGAACTGTATAAATTGTGTTTCACAGTAATTTTACCAATCCATATTATAAAACTATATCATTATTGATCTTACGTGGTGTACGCCATAAAGCAAAAAAAAAAAGCCAGAATTCATGTGCTTTTTTGTACATCTCACATCTCAAAAAATAAAAAGGTTCAAAAAGTCTGTACCCAAAAATGGCACAATTGAAAATTACAGCTTGCCAAACCAAAAATGTGGGAACAACTCTGTTTACAGAAAAATAAAAAAAAGTCGAAAGCTCTCAAAATATAGTGACCCTTCAAAACAATTAAGTGAATTTTTTGTGCAAAAGTAGATAAATAAAAAAAATTGTATTTGTCTAAAATATTGTAATTGTCATTTTATATTGTAATCATCATATCAACCTACAGAATAGAATGTAATAATTATATGAGTTAGAATTTTTTTTCTAGTATTACTATTTTTTTCTGCTCATTTGACATCCCAAATAGTGTAATAAAAAAATGACAAAACAAAATGGTACTACTGCAAACAAGAGACAATATTTTGTTCATCAGTGTATTTATTATCTAATGGTAATAAAACATTACTGAAATCATAAATATATTTAGTATTACCTAAGCCTGGGGCTACACGGTGACTTTACCTGCGACACGTCATGTGACCACAGATTGCTAGGTGTCACTGCTCATCACCATACCAGCTGGGTATGATTTTTGGGACTTGCTTCTCACAGTCACAGTACCCTCAGGGTTACAATGCAACCCCATTCTGGTGTATTAGGCTACTTTCACACTAGCGTTTTTTTGCAATACGTCGCAATGCGTCGTTTATGGGAAAAAACGCATCCTGCAAAGTTGTTTGCAGGATGCGTTTTTGCCCCATAGATTAACATTAGCGACGCATTGCCACACGTCGCAACCGTCGTGCGACGGTTGCGCCGTGTTGTGGCGGACCGTCGGGAACAAAAAACGCTACATGTAACGTTTTTTGCTGCCGACGGACCGCTTTTTCCGACCGCGCATGCGCGGTCGGAACTCCTCCCCCACCTCCCCACACCTCACAATGGGGCAGCAGATGCGATGAAAATCTGCATCCGCTGCACCCGTTGTGCGGCGCAAACAACGCTAGCGTCGGTAACGCTAGTGTGAAAGTAGCCTTACTCTGTGATGTAGCAGCGACACCTAGTAATCTTTAGCTGCATGACTTGCTGCTTTTTCTCTATTTCTTCCCTTAATGAGTTAATACAATTTAGATATATAGATATTAGGTTGCATATACCCCCAAACGGTGCCCCTAACAAATACAACTCATCCCACCAAAGGACAAGCTTGATGATGAAAAATATGTAAAAAGAGGTTTGTTCAATTAGGCCATGGCCCTTGAAGGTGTTAACGTTTGCAAACATATACGGTAGTTTGAAACTGCATGGTTTATTGTGTTTTATTCATTTGTTCTGCAGATAAGGCCGTCAATCTAAAGAAAAACAATAAGCAAAGACCTAAAATGATGGAAATAAACTTTACTCCGACTGGAGACAAAACGGTAAGATAGTGAAGCTTGTGATTGTAGTGTGCACACTGCGTATTAGACAGATTACAAAATAATAATAATCTTTTAAATGTCAGTGTGCCTGTATTATTTTTTAAGCAAGAGGTAGCACGGTGGCTCAGTGGTTAGCACTGCAGCCTTGCAGCGCTGGAGTCCTGGGTTGTATGTATGTTCTCCCCGTGTTAGCGTGGGTTTCCTCCGGGCTCTATGGTTTCCTCCCACATTCCAAAGACATACTGATAGGGAATTTAGATTGTGAGCCCCATCAGGGACAGCAATGATAATGTGTGCAAACTGTAAAGTGCTGTGGAATATGCTAGCGCTATATAAAAATAAAGATTATTATTATTAAGCAGCATAAGCTTCAAGAAAATGATGGCAATGTTTTTCCTAAAGTGTCTTTTGGATATCTTTTGCAGTTGCATTTTTTTTTTACATTCTACACGTTAAACAGTGACAGCTTTCAAGCAGAAGCTACTAGAAGAATGGTCAGGCCTAGTGATGAGCGAATGTGCTCTGATAAGGTGTTATCCCGGCATGCTCGTGTGCTAACCGTGTGAAATCGGAGCACTCGAAAAATAAGTTTGAGTTCCCGCGGCTGCATGTCTCTCTGCTGTTCAACAGCTCCAACACATGTATGGATTACCTGTGTAGTAGATCGGCTCACTCTTTGTACACGGACACTGGAACACTGTCTCTTTAAATCGATCACTGGTTTATTATGTACATGCGACATAAACCATGGTGAAGTAAAAATAAACAAGGCCCTTTGGGCAAAACAGGAAAATAAAACAAACTGGTATATCACTGTCTATATGTCTGCGATAATCCTCCCACTCAACGTGAGCAAAAACACATGGTTCAGTTTAGAACCAACACACCTCCCTGGAGTAAACCTCTGCAGACCCACTGAACACTGAATGCCTCAGAAGGCTCATGATTTGCGTCCCAAACCACACCCTTGGGTGGAAATACGGAGAACAACCTCCCACCTGCTCTATGGTTGTTCTCAAAAACCTAGCCCTGTTAAAATGGCTGCTAAACCCCTCTCAACAATTAGTGTGCTGGAGCAAAACATTTCTGGGTTTCACATCACTGAAGCTCATAGCCTCGGGGAAACATATCTCCCCTCCAATACCTTGCTAGTGACTTTGTCACACTTCTTTATTAGGCAATTCATGCATGTCTTGCGCCTGTTGAACATATTTTTGAGCTCACAGAAGACATTCCATTAGCACACGAGCATGCTTCACTAACACCTTATCTGAGCACGTTCCATCTTCACTATTAAGTTCACTTTTTCTTAACCACTTCACGGCTTTAGAAGCCTGAACCAATTAAGAGAAGTGACAAAAGACAGAACATATGCACAGCAATTACATTTGGACATTGCTGTGCATATGCTCATTATTTTTTAATTTTTTAAGAGTTTTTTTCTGTCAAGTTCCTGGCAGAATTCACCTGACAAAGACATTGTTGTTAGACAAGATTGTGTTCCTGAATTACTGCTGTGTCTCATCTTTCATTTATGGTAGACTTTTTTTTATAATAAATATCTTATTAACTGTGAAAGACTCCGATGTATTAGCTAAATTCTAGTCTATAACATATATTATACCAGTGAAATATAGGTTGTATTTAGCTTCTAGTTCTAATTTCCACCAATTTATCTCTGCCTATGTTTCTCTTATTAGGTGAAACAGAATGAAAAGGCTGCAGTGAACAATACTAAAGGTAAAACATTTTATTAAACAGTTTTTAACGGAAAATGCAATGAATACATGGGAATTAATGAAAACATTTGATGAACATTGCCTCTTATGCCCAGAAAAACATCATTTTCTACATATTTTTTTAACCCCTGGAGGTATTTTTGTTTTTACGTTTTCATTTTTTGCTCCCCTTCTTCCCAGAGCCATAACTTTTTTATTCTTTGATCAATATGGCCATGTGAGGGCTTGTTTTTTCTGGGACATTTGAACAACACCATTGGTTTTAACATATCGTGTACTGGAAAATGGGAAAAAAATTGTGTGATGAAATTGCAAAAAAAAGTGCAAGTCCAAAATTGTTTTTTGTTTTGCCTTTCTACTAGGTTCACTAAATGCTAAAACTGACCTGTTATTATGATTCTCCAGGTCATTACGAGTTCACAGACACCAAACATGTCTAAGTTCTTTTTTTTTTTTATCTAAGTGGGCAGCACGGTTAGCATTGCAGCCTTGCAGCTCTGGAGTCCTGGGTTCAAGTCCCACCGAGGACAACATCTGCAAAAGGAGTTTGTATGTTCTCCCCATATTTGTGTGGGTTTCCTCCCACATTCCAAAGACATACCGATAAGAAATTTAGATTGTGAGCCCCATCAGGGACAGTGATAAAAAAAATCCAAAGTTTGTTAAAAAAGAAAAGAAAATTACACCATTTTCCGATACCCATAACGTCTCCATTTTCCGTGATTTTTATTAATGATGCCATTTTGGTGCAGATACGATCTTTTGATCACCCATTATTGCATTTTAATGCAATGTTACGGCGACTAAAAAACTTAATTCTGGCTTTTTGACTTTTTTCTCATCGGGTTAGCGATCGGGTTACTTCTTTTTTTATATTGACAGATCTGGTGATTCTGAATGCATCGATACCAACTATGTGTATGTTTGTTTTTTTTTTAATAGGATGAAAGGGGGATGATTTGAACGTTTATATATAGATTTTTTAAAATATTTTTTTAAACTTTTTTTAATTTCATGGGAGACTAGAAGCTGCCATAATCCGATCAGCTCTGCTACATACAGGCGATGATCAGATTGCCTGTATGTAGCAGAAATGCTCACTTGCTATGAGCGCCGAGCATGCTCTGATAACACATTATCCGAGCACATTCGATCATCACAAGTGATGGGCAAACAGTATTTATGACTTAAAGAGTAACCAATGTTTTAAATGTTATTCCATAAATCAATATTACACACACAATTCTCTGTAGGGGGGATGAGCTAGATGCCTTCTCTCCTTTCTATCTGGATAGTATCTTATCAGTAGCAGCTGCCATCTCCCATCTCACTAATGGGAAAATCTATCTTAATAATAATATAATAATCTTTATTTATTTTTTTATATAGCACTAACATATTCCGCAGCAGTTTGCACACATTATCATTGCCGTCCCAGTTGGGGCTCACAATCTAAATTCCCTATCTGTATGTCTTTGGAATGTGGGAGGAAACCCACGCTAACACAGAGAGAGAACATACAAACTCTTTGCAGATGTTGTCCTTGGTGGGGTTTGAACCCAGGACGCCAGCGCTGCAAGTCTGCTGTGCTAACCACAACGCCACCATGATGCCCGTATCTTCCCTGAACACAGGTTTTCCCTTAGAATTGAGAGTTTTGATATCGGCTGATCAGTTCTGGTAGAGAAAGAATTTCTCTGATAACATATATATTACAAAGTTGCTTATTTTCATGTGTACTACTGATTTATGGAATACAAATTGAAACAACTGTTATACTTTAAGGTAGGAACAAAGCTTCATCATGACTGCATAGAGACACACAGACAGCCCAAAGAGGGCGATTGGTGGGCTTTTGGTTCAGGACTGGCACACAGTATGAAATGCAAGGGATTGAAAAATTCCTTGCTTTTATAACATTTTGACTAACTACTACAGTACCATCCTTCAGGGATCCGCTTGCTGGTAATTTTCTGCTATACAATTTTTAAAACTGAAGTTTTCGTTTCTACCATATGTACCTCTAAGTGGATGTAAAAACAAGACTACTCCTTCGAAATTACCTTGATAGCTTAGTGTGGATACTTAGGGTATGTGCCCACGTTGCGGATTCCATTGCGGCTTTTTCCGCGCAGATTCTGCAGAATCCGCAGGTAAAATGACCTGCGTTTTCCCTGAGTATTTACCGCGGATTTTGTGCAGATATTGTGCGGATTTCGCCTGCATTTTTACACCTGCGGATTCCTATAAAGGAACAGGTGTAAAATACTGCGGAATCCGCACAAAGAATTGACATGCTACGGAAAATAAACTGCTGCATTTCTGTGCGGAATTTATGTGCACTGCGGATTTTGTTTTCCATAGGTTTACATGGTACTGTACACCGCATGGAAAACTGCTGTGGATCCGTATTGCCAAATCTGCCGCAGATCCACAGGCAAATCCGCAATGTGTGCACCCTTATCCTCTGCATAGCCTGTTAAATGCAGTAATAGGGTATGTGCACACGCTGCGGATTTTGCTGCAGATCCGTAGCGGATTGGCCGCTGCAGATTCGCAGCAGTTTTCCATGCGTTTACAGTACCATGTAAACCTATGGAAAACCAAATCCACAGTGCACATGCTGCGGAAAAAAATGCGCGGAAACGTAGCGTTATTTATTCCTCAGCATGTCAATTCTTTGTGCGGATTTACACCTGCTCCATAATAGGAATCCGCAGGTGTAAAACTGCAAAAAAAAAATCCGCGGTAATTCCGCAGTGCAGATTTCCTGTGGATTTACCAAAATCAGTCTGGAAAAATCCGCAAGACTTTCCGCAACGTGTGCACGTAGCCATACACAGCACGCAGATTACGAGCAGGAGATGCTTTTTCTAGCAGCTCTCCATTCTGGCTCAGACATAGGTTCTACAAATGTAGACACAGTTGCGGAAAGTGGTTTTCAGGGCACCAGGTAGGAAATCCCCCTCCTCAGTTGTTGTGGTCACTACAGCTGCTATTGTGAAACTTGTGCCAGTGTTCCCTGTACTGCTGTCTTAACTCAGAACCAGGTCAAACCAGCCAAACCTCACATCTGGGGTCTCACAGAAATATTGAATCAATATGTTGCACACAACGCTTGTAAAGTTGTTTTCCACTGCACAGTGTTTGTGTGTTTTACTCAACGTCAAAAGGAACTTGAGAAATTTCAGAAGGTATTTGCTCAACTTACAGTGATATAACTACATTGACCAATATGTGGACATTTATGCTACATTTCTTGCTCACCGTACCATATGTGTGCCTTTTTACCAAGCACAAACTTTTATTTGTTTTACTATTTGCTGTATACTAACTATAACTATGTTTTTTTAACTGAACATTTGAAGGATCTGTTAAAAATGAATAGAGCTGCTTGCACTTTACAAGCAGACCAGTTATACTTTTTATTCTGTAAAGGCCAAATTAGTTATTCCTTTTCTCTTCAGTTATGAAACGTAGAAACATGTATCAATATGCTACTAAATTCTGTTTACAAAAAAAAATGTAAATTATACCTGTCGTAGCTTGCATTTTTTACTACTGTAAAAATGGGGAATGGTAACGGGGCATAAATGTGTTAGCACAGCTCGTAAAAGTTGCCCGCCCTAAATTGCAGCAGTCACCAATATGTTCCAACTTGCCTATTCAAGAGTGATGAACCCTGCTTCACCTTTAGGAGACCTTATAGAGAAACCTTGGCATGATGGATGTCTGCTTGATTGATACTAGATCATGAAGTTGGTTTGGGTATCAATGTAAAAAGAGATGTTTGCTTTCTAGCAGTAGTTTGTGGTTATTTCATGTATAGGAGACATCTCACAAGATCATTGTATCTTATCACTGCACTGTATTCACAGGGCACTGTCTTTTCAACTAACAGCAATAATCATACAAGTGAATAAAAGAAGCTTTGAAATATATCTTATTAACGAAAATGGCTCTCTTTTTCCAAATGTGATCCCATTGCCTCTCTTTAGCCTGCTACATTGATCGCTCATTCTAAAATACTGCTAAAGTTCAGCTCACTGAGGGATCAGGTTACAAGGTGTGAGTGGCCCATAGAAGTCTTTATAGATATAGGAAAACAGAGATCGAGTGAGAGGTGGAAAAATACAGCTACAGCTAAAGGCTGTGCCAGGCCTTTTTCTCACCACAGCACTGAATTCACAGTTACACTGCTTATTACTCTTATATAATGTCTTCCATATGACTATGAGCCACAGGAACCAGGAGAGTAGGATTTCCTCTTCTCTGTGTATGTTGTATATAGGATATATTCTAGCAGCTAGTCTCTGCCCCTGCATTCTGCCCATATCTTCTTCTTTAAATGGGTTTCTTAAATCTAAAATTCTGGGTGACTAAGACAATATGGCCATCCTCAGGTTCCCGTGGGAATAGTCCACTATCTTTTCTAGAATTGTGAGTTGCAAATTTCCCTAAATGCACTTCAGTTCCAACATTATTATGGCCTCACACAATGTTCACATAAGTTCTTTATCTTTTGTGTCATGTCTCAAACTTTAAAAATAGTTATATAGTTATTAAGGTTAAAGGAAGACTTTAAGTCCATCTGGTTCAACCCATAACCTAACCTAACATGCCCTAACATGTTGATCAAGAGGAAGGCAAAAAACCCATGTGGCAAAGAGTAAGCTCCACATTGGGGAAAAAAATTCCTTCCCGACTCCACATACGGCAATTAGACTAGTTCCCTGGATGAACACCCTAACAAAGAATCTAGTGTATATACCCTGTAACATTATACTTTTCAAGAAAGGCATCCAGTCCCCTCTTAAATTTAAGTAACAAATCACTCATTACAACATCATACAGCAGAGAGTTCCATAGTCTCACTGCTCTTACAGTAAAGAACCCGCGTCTGTTATGCTTAAACCTTCTTTCCTCCAGACGTAGAGGATGCCCCCTTGTCCCTGTCTCAGGTCTATGATTAAAACGATCATCAGGAAGGTCTTTATACTGTCCCCTCACATATTTATACATTAAAATAAGATCACCCCTTAGCCTTAGTTTTTCCAAACTAAATAGCCCCAAGTGTAATAACCTATCTTAGTAAAAATAGCAACACAAACAAAAATAATAGACCTGGTCAAGATAGCAGCATTAAAAACTATATACTTCATCACCTGCTGGAGACTGTGATAATCTATTACATTTCTCTTTCAATTGATTCTCATTCACTGCAGCTGCCATACACAGTGTTCTGCCCATTATGGCAAAAGACAAGGTTAGAATTACTGTTGTCACTTTAATAAGCTGTAATACTCTGTTGGTGACATCTAATGTGGTGGTAACACCATCTGGTGACGGTTAATTCTATTAAGTTGTTTTTCTTTAAAGCTGTCAAATGCATTGTGGGAAAGCCCAATGCATTTTGGGTAAGAAGGTCCTGGTGAAGCAAGCATTTTGTAAGAAGCAGTCTAGCAGAACAGTTGTGTAAAACTTTATCCTGCATTTTGTTACTAAAACTCCATTATCCTGGATTAAAGTATATCTGGTAATGGAACTCTCTCTGTTGTGTATTGTGCATTCAGAAGTTGTTGAATCAGTCAGTGTTTGTTACTAGGTAATGTGTTCACAAGCTCTATCTTGCTGTGTATTTTCACTGTTAATTGTAAATATCATAGTTTGATAGTCTAAGCTCAATACGTATACCTGTTATTTGTATTCTTGTAGTTTTACCACTTTCATATATTTTGGTTCCCATCTGTTGACAAATAAACTAGTTAGACTACAGAGAACAGTCTGCTTATTTTGGAAGACAGAAAAGGTTTATGCTGTATGTCAAATTGCACACTGTGAGAACATGTAAGAAGACAGAACACACAACATGTTGTGGTACCTATTTAGATAATACTGGAAATCAGTTCTTGTATCGAAAGTGGCAGCATACAGGAAAGTTTGCAAAAATCAAATATAAATTAATATAATATTAAAAAATAATGGCAAGAATTATTAATATATCTCAGTATAAATATTTAAAAACAACTTCTCTCTTCTGCATGCATACATCTAAGTAATATCAATCCCTTTAAATTGCAATATAACTTTTGTGTAATTGATAGAATCATGCTTGTAATTTGCTTTTTCAGATTCATTTCCTGGGCCAGTTCCTACCAGTGAATTTGCCAGGGTTATGTTTGATTATGTTCCTGCACTGCCTGATGAGCTAGCCCTGAAGAAGGGAGATGTGGTGGCAATTGTCAGTAAGGTACGCTGAGCTTCATATGATCTTTAAATTAGGATTATTCAGGGGCTTAACAACTGTGATTTGCTGTGAACTTAAAGAGGTTGTCCACTACTTCCTCATTGATGACCGATCCCTAGGATAGGTCATCAATGTCTGATAAGTTAGGTCCAACACATGTCACTCCAGAACGGCTGCTATCGGCGCCAGTGGCACTGGGTGCCAGCCAAAATTGCAAGTGCTGCTCTGTCTTCTGATAGTGATTGCTGTGGGGTAATGCACATCTGCCTCCTATTGATTAGAATAGTAGGCGGATGTGCAGTACGGACTGCGGCCTCTATCAGAAGATGGAGCAGCTCCAGCATTGGAAGAAAAATTTTTAAATATTCTTGTTAGACATTTCTGTCTGCCCTGCATGTAATATACATATTCATTGTTCATGATATTTGTTGTGAGTACACTTAAAAAACATAGAAAACCGCATAAAATGATGTTTCCCACGTTGTCTCTTCAGGACTGCATTCCTCCCCAGCCAGCCATTTTCCTGATTGCTCTGGGGCAGGCATTCCCAATTGATTGTTCAATTCAGACCAGTAGCTTCGCTGCACTACTGACCTAAAATGTATGTGCTCCAATATGAGGCAGATTTACCTATACAGCATCAGAAACATTGTGAGACTGAGACTTGCAGGGATCAAGAGAGAAGAGGGGTCCAACAGTCCTGCCCAGCCTTAGTGCAATGCTTCGAGGTTCAGCACCAAAACGCTTGAAAGAAACTGTGCATGTCCGATCACCACTAAGGCTACCGTCACACAGTGGCATTTTGATCGCTACGACGGCACGATTTGTGACATTCCAGCGATATATCCGTGACGTTCCAGCGATCTCGTTGTGTCTGACACGCTCCTGCGATCAGGGACCCCGCTGAGAATCGTACGTCGTAGCAGATCGTTTGAAACTTTCTTTCATCATCTATTGTCCCGCTAGGGCGGCATGATCGCATGGTGTAACAAAGGTGTGCACGATATTGTATACGATGTGCGCATAGTAACCAACAGCTTCTACATCGCACATGCGTCATGAAATTATCGCTCCAGCGTCGTACATTGCAAAGTGTGACAGCAGTCTACGACGCTGGAGCGATATTGTTACGATGCTGGAGCGTCACGGATCGTGCCGTCGTAGCGATCAAAATGCCACTGTGTGACGGTACCCTTAATGCCTGCTCTAATCAGTTCCCTTGATGATAATCAATAAATAATAGGAAAGGAACGATAAGAGAACAGAGAGGATTTTTAATAATTACATTTCAACGTTTCTTTCCAAGTATTACAACACTATATGAATTGAACTTCGACTGCCTATTGGATAGCTGCCTAACAGCTACAGCATCTCTCCCAAGTACCTTTCATCCAAAATAAACGTGCATTTTGGGGGAGAGTTTAGAGGCCCCCATACACATTAGATGATTAGGCTGGTTCCTCCAAAATTGTGTATGGTCAGTTTTAGGCCTAGGGATGCCAACAGTTATGTAGGCTGCGGTAATTTAAAGGGTTTTTAACCAGTGTTTAAAGTTATCTTTCGATAAGATAGGGGATAACGTACTGATTGTGGGAGCCCAATTATTGAGCTTCCAGTAATCTCAAAACTGGGCCTCTGCAGAGCTCTACTTGAATGGAGTTCTAGCATGTGTACCTCCACTTCATTCATTCTCTACGTGATTGCAAGCTTACAACTACTATGACCGCAAGTGATGTGCACTCCTCCTGGAGACATACTGCTGCAACAATATGCAAGAATAGTAATATTTCCACAGCACTGGAAGCTAAGTTACAGGATAATGTTACAAATATGATCATGCAAATTGTCTCTTCAGAGAGAAAGAGGACTTGAACTCTAGTGAGACCTATTGTAAGTAGCAATCCTTAAAGTCAATATCGACCCTTTAACGAGCCTAGCCATATGACTTAGGATAAAAACATAATCTCAATTTGCACACATGGTGTTTCAGGGTGCTGCCCCAAAACGATATGTTCAGGCACAGATGTTACAATATTAACAAATCAGATTCAATGATAGGTTGCAAATACAGACTTCACATGACTGCATCAATATTAGCTTAGATTCAGAGCTAATCTGCAGTGCCATTCTGGACAGTTGGGGGCTTCCATCTAATAGCCAAAAAATGGAATTCATACCTTCCCCCAAAAAGCTCTAGACCTCAGTTAGGTAAATGGAGTCCTCAACATGCAACTGTGTAGTCTGTTTGACCTTTTCCCATTGGAGTCCATCTTTTTAGCCAGATATAGTAGTGTTGTCTACTACCTTGTTATGTTCAAACTAAAAGATGGACACTGAAGGAAAAAATGATGTCGTTTTTTTTGCAACATGTTGATCATGATGTAGTGGTAAGTGAATTCTATTTAATTAATTTTCTATCGGGCTTATGCCAATGCCAAAGTGCATTTGTCTTTCTCAACCGAGTGTGTTCATCTTTTTACAGGATTTTTCATAAGCAGTTTTATTTTTTTGTATTGAATCATTGACATTTTGTAACAAATTAGAAAATGCAGAACTGAATTCCTAGAATACTTGTACTTCCCTTTAGAATACTTTGTTTTAATGTATGTGATGATTTACTGAAAGCAGACTAAAATTAGCTTTGAAACTAAGGTCTGAACCACAGGCCAAAATTCACATGTCTGAATGTAGAAAGGAAAGAAAAATAGAATACATGCCAGGGCATTAGTACGATAAATACACATACAGTTAAACCTCATCTTAATTATCACTTTACTGGTGCTATTGTTCCAGCCACACACTATCTACTCATAGCAATTATTTTTTCAGCCTCGCTAAGCTATCAGTTATTGCGCGCTAAAGATACACAGACTCAAAATATCAGTAGTGCGATATAACCTGTTTCATTACCACCGCTAAACTGCTACAAAAACTGCAGGCTATATACGCTTTTTGCATAAAAATAACACTGAATTTGCAGAATGGGCAAAACAAAAACTGAAACAGGACCCTCAGTATACACAGAACATTATGTTCAGTGATGAGGCAAACTTTTTTAGGTGGGCCATTTATATGGATACACCTAAATCAAATGGGAATGGTGACAGTTTTCTTGCTTAGGGTGTCTTGCATTGAAATCTGCTGCAATGACCCAGGTAGTGCGTTCACCAGACATCAACACAATTTCTATCCGCTCCTCACGTGTTAACCTCTGCAACATGTCAATGGTTGTAAACAAAGATAAACTTGTAAATAACTCATGAAAGAATAAAGTTACGTTAAAACCAAGCACACCATTGTTTTTCTTGTGAAATTCTCGATAAGTTTGATGTGTCACATGACCCTCTACCCATTGGAAAAAATAAAGGTGGATCCAAAATGGCCTATTTCAAAATGGCCGCCATGGTCACCACCCATCTTGAAAAGTTTTCCCCCTACCACATACAAATGTGCCACAAACAGGAAGTTGATATCACCAACCATTCCCATTTTATTTAGTTGTATCCATATACATGGCCCACCCTATATTCCACATGATGTATAGAACAGAGTCTTAGTGTATCTTGCATTATGTACTGTATAGAGCAGAGTCTCAGTATTGTGATGTATACAGCAGTCTCATTGTCTAGTGTCTCATATGTGATGTATTCAGCAGTCTCAGTGTCCCCTATGTGATGTATATAAAAGAATCTCAGTGTAACTTATATGTTGTACGGTACTGCTCTAGCGTTTGGTCATACAATTTCAGTGTACAGTCATGGACAAAAATTTTGAGAATGAGACAAATATTAATTTTTCCAAAGTCTACTGCTTCATTTTTTTCTAATGGCAATTTGCATATACTCCTGAATGTCAGAGTGATCAGCTTAACAGCAATTACTGTACTTGCAAAGTCAATATTTGCCCAGAAAATGAACTTTAACCCCCAAAACACATTTCAACATCATTGCAATCCTGCCTTAAAAGGAGCAGCTAACATCGTTTCAGTGATTGATCCATTAACACAGGTGTGGGTGTTGATGAGGACAGGGTTGGTAATCAATCTGTCATGATTAAGTAAGAATGACATCACTGGACACTTTAAAAGGAGGCTGGTGCTTGGTATCATTGTTTCTCTTCAGTTAACCATGGTTATCTCTAAAGAAACACGTGCAGCCATCATTGCACTGCACAAAAATGGCCTAACAGGGAAGAGTATCGCAGCTATAAAGATTGCACCTCAGTCAACAATCTATCGCATCATCAAGAATTTCAAGGAGAGAGCTTCCATTGTTGTCAAAAAGGCTCCAGGGCGCCCAAGAAAGACCAGCAAGCTCCAGGACCGTATCTTAAAACTGTTTCAGCTGTGGGATCGGACTACCAGCAGTGCCGAGCTTGCTCAGGAATGGCAGCAGGCTGGTGTGAGTGCTTCTGCACGCACTGTGAGGCGGAGACTCTTTGAGCAAGGCCTGGTTTCAAGGAGGGCAGCAAAGAAGCCACTTTTCTCCAGAAAAAACATCAGGGACCGACTGATATTCTGCAAAAGGTACAGGGAGTGGACTGCTGAGGACTCGGGCAAAGTCATTTTCTCTGATGAATCCCCTTTTAGATTGTTTGGGACATCTGGAAAACAGCTTATTCGGAGAAGAAGAGGTGAGCGCTACCACCAGTCTTGTCTCATGCCAACTGTAAAGCATCCTGAAACCATTCATGTGTGGGGTTGCTTCTCAGCCAAGGGAATCGGCTCACTCACAGTCTTGCCTAAAAACACAGCCATGAATAAAGAATGGTACCAGAATGTCCTCCAAGAGCAACTTCTCCCAACCGTCCAAGAGCAGTTTGGCGCCCAACAATGCCTTTTCCAGCATGATGGAGCACCTTGCCATAAAACAAAGGTGATAACTAAATGGCTCATGGAACAAAACATAGAGATTTTGGGTCCATGGCCTGGAAACTCCCCAGATCTTAATCCCATTGAGAACTTGTGGTCAATAATAAAGAGACGGGTGGATAAACAAAAACCAACAAATTCTGGCTAAATGCAAGCATTGATTATGCAAGAATGGAGTGATATCAGTCAGGATTTGGTCCAGAAGTTGATTGAGAGCATGCCAGGGAGAATTGCAGAGGTCTTGAAGAAGAAGAGTCAACACTGCAAATATTGACTTGCTGCATTAACTCATTCTAACTGTCAATATAACCTATTGGTACTCATAATATGATTGCAATTATATTTCTGTATGTGATATAAACATCAGACAAACACTAATAAAAACCAGAGGGCAGCAGACAATGTGAAAATATAATTTTGGTGTCAATCTCAAAAATTTTGGCCATGACTGTAAACTATTTGTTGTACTGTACTGCTCAAAAGTTTTCACACCTGTTCATATAATGGTTTACCTTTTTCTTATTGGCGTGTGTGAACTGTAAACTGAAAGCAGCAAAATCAAACATATGGAAACCGTTTAATACATTCAAAAATTATATACCACACTGAAATAATAAAAGTTAAAATTCAAGTTTGTGAAATTATTTTCTCTGGTGAAGCCCCCTTCAGATTGTTATTGACATCTGAAATAATGATTGTCTGGAGAAGAAAAGGTGAGCGCTACCCTGAGTCCTGTGTGATGCCAACAGTAATGCATAATGCATTGCTTTATTCAGTATTCACACCAGATTTTAGGGATCTCCCCTTTTTCAAGCAAGATGTTTTTCTCAGAACAGTTGGTGAATTCAGGAGGCAGAAGAGAGTTACATTTGCCTGATATGTGGTGAAAGAAACAGATTTTTCTGATAATATACTGTACATTACTAGGTTTCTTATATTTGCCTGTACTATTGATTTATACAAACTTTTCTGAAAAGTACAGTTCTCATTAAAATACGTTTCATATTATGGCTTGCATCTTTCCACAGGAGACAGAAGATGAGGGCTGGTGGCGAGGAGAATTTAATGGAAAAACCGGTCTGTTCCCGGATAACTTTGTAATATTGATCCCTACAAACTCACAAATTGTAAGTGTGATCTATTGCCAAATACTTCATAAACATGCAGATATATTTCACCATTTATAGTAACATAGTAACATAGTTATTAAGGTTGAAGGAAGACTTTAAGTCCATCTAGTTCAACCCATATCCTAACCTAACATGCCCTAACATGTTGATCCAGAGGAAGGCAAAAAAAAAACATGTGGCAAAGAGTAAGCTCCACATTGGGGAAAAAAATTCCTTCCCGACTCCACATACGGCAATCAGACTAGTTCCCTGGATCAACGCCCTATCAAGGAATCTAGTATATATTACCTGTAACATTATACTTTTCAAGAAAAGTATCCAATCCCCTCTTAAATTTAAGTAATGAATCACTAATTACAACATCATACGGCAGAGAGTTCCATAGTCTCACTGCTCTTACAGTAAAGAATCCGTGTCTGTTATTATGCTTAAACCTTCTTTCCTCCAGACGTAGAGGATGCCCCCTTGGCCCTGTCTCAGGTCTATGTGTAAAAAGATCATTAGAAAGGTCTTTTTACTGTCCCCTCATGTATTTATACATTGTAATAAGATCACCCTTTAGCCTTCGTTTTTCCATACCAAATAACCCCAAGTGTAATAACCTGTCTTGGTATTGCAGACCCCCCCAGTCCTCTAATAACCTTGGTCGCTCTTCTCTGCACCCGCTCTAGTTCAGCTTTGTCTTTCTTATACACCGGAGACCAGAACTGTGCACAGTATTCTAAGTGTGGTCGAACTAGTGACTTGTATAGAGGTAAAATTATGTTCTCCTGATGAGCATTTATGCCTCTTTTAATGCATCCCATTATTTTATTTGCCTTTGTAGCAGCTGCCTGACACTGGCCACTAAATGTGAGTTTGTCATCCACCCATACTCCCAGGTCTTTTTCATTGACGGTTTTTCCCAGAGTTTTAGAATTAAGCACATAGTTATACATCTTATTACTTCTACCCAAGTGCATGACCTTACATTTATCCCCATTAAAGCTCATTTGCCATTTATCAGCCCAAGCTTCTAGTTTACATAAATCATCCTGTAATATAAAATTGTCCTCCTCTGTATTGATTACCCTGCAGAGTTTAGTGTCATCTGCAAATATTGAAGTACTACTCTGTATGCCCCCTACATGATCATTAATAAATATGTTAAAAAGAAGAGGGCCCAATACTGACCCCTGTGGTACCCCACTACTAACCGCGACCCAGTCCGAGTGTGCTCTATTAATAACCACTAGGGTTGAGCGACTTTTCATTTTTTGAGATCGAGTCGGGTTTCACGAAACCCGATATTCTCAAAAGTCGGGTCAAGTGAAATCGGCCGATCTTATTGAAAAGTCGGGGTCGGGGATCGGCCGAAACACGAAACCCAATGCAAAGTCAATGGGAAATTTTCTTTTTTTTATATTTGCTTCAGCGCGATATATCAGAAAAGCCGGTAATTCAATTGCCGGCTTTTAATTTCTCCTGCCTAAACCCGACATGATATGAGACATGGTTTACATACAGTAAACCATGTCATATCCCCCTTTTTTTGCATATTACACACTACTAATGTTAGTAGTGTGTATGTGCAAAATTTCGGCGCTCTAGCTATTAAATTTAAGGGTTAAATTGCGGAAAAAATTGGCGTGGGCTCCCGCACAATTTTCTCTGCCAGAGTAGTAAAGCCAGTGACTGAGGGCAGATATTAATAGCCTGGAGAGGGTCCATGGTTATTGCCCCCCCCCCCCGGCTAAAAACATCTGCCCCAGCCACCCTAGAAAAGGCACATCTGTAAGATGCGCCTATTCTGGCACTTGGCCACTCTCTTCCCACTCCTGTGTAGCAGTGGGATATGGGGTAATGAAGGGTTAATGCCACCTTGCTATTGTAAGGTGACATTAAGCCAGATTAATAATGGAGAGGCGTCAATTCTGACACCTATCCATTATTAATCCAATTGTATGAAAGGGTTAAAAAAAACACACACACATTATTAAAAAGTATTTTAATGAAATAAACACACAGGTTGTTTTAATATTTTATTGCTTGCTCAATCTACCTGAAGACCCCCGTTCTGTAACAAATTAAAAATAATAAACCAACAATATACATACCTTCCATTGATCTGTAACGTCCCACGCTGTAGATCCATCTGAAGGGGTTAAAATATTTTACAGGCAGGAGCTCTGCTATAATGCAGCTGTGCTCGTGCCTGTAAAACTCCGGGGAATGAAGGTAATGTAGGTCAATGACCTATAGTTACCTTCAGTCCCGGTGATGCGCCCTCTGCTGGATGTCCTTCGAGGGTGGGAAAAAATCAGACAAGTTCCCAGGCTCGAGTTCATATGAGGACATCCAGCAGAGGGCGCATCACCGCGAATGAAGGTAACTATAGGTCATTGACCTACATTACCTTCATTCCCCGGGGTTTTACAGCCACGAGCACAGCTGCATTAGCAGAGCTCCTGCCTGTAAAATATTTTAACCCCTTCAGATGGATTTACAGCGTGGGACGTTACAGATCAACGGAAGGTATGTATATTGTTGGTATATTATTTTTAATTTGTTACAGAACGAGGGTCTTCAGGTGGATTAAGCGAGCAATAAAATCTTAAAACAACCTGTGTGTTTATTTCATTAAAATACTTTTTAATAATGTGTGTGTGTGTGTGTTTTTTAACCATTTCATACTGTTGGATTAATAATGGATAGGTGTCAGAATTGACGCCTTTCCATTATTAATCTGGCTTAATGTCACCTTACAATAGCAAGGTGGCATTAACCCTTCATTATCCCATATCCCACCGCTACACGGGAATGGGAAGAGAGTGGCCAAGTGCCAGAATAGGCGCATCTTCCAGATGTGCCTTTTCTGGGGTGGCTGGGGCAGATGTTTTAGCCGGGGGGGGGGAGGGATGGGGGGCAATAACCATGGACCCTCTCCAGGCTATCAATATCTGCCCTCAGTCACTGGCTTTACTACTCTGGCAGAGAAAATTGCGCAGGAGCCCACGCCAATTTTTTCCGCGATTTAACCCTTAAATTTAATAGCTAGAGCGCCGAAATTTTGCACATGCACACTACTAACTTTAGTAGTGTGTAATATGCAAAAAAAAGGGGGATATGACATGGTTTACTGTATGTAAACCATGTCTCATATCATGTCAGGTTTAGGCAGGAGAAATGAAAAGCCGGCAATTGAATTACCGGCTTTTCAACATTATCGTGCTGAAGTAAATATAAATATATATATATATATATACATGTGTCTCTATGACATATATATATATATATATATATATATATATACAGTGTATATAAAAATGAAACCCGACTTTGGAGTACAGATCGCCGACCGCCGACCCGATCAATGAGTGGGATCGGGTCGGGTTTCACGAAACCCGACTTTGCTAAAAGTCGGCGACTTTTGAAAAGTGCTGATCTGTTTCGCTCAACCCTAATAACCACCCTTTGTTTCCCTGAGCCAGCTCTTAACCCATTTACACATATTTTTCCCTATCCCCATTATTCTCATTTTATGTATCAACCTTTTGTGTGGCACTGTATCAAAAGCTTTTGAAAAGTCCATATACACTACCTCCATTGCGTTATCTTGGTCCAGTCCGGAACTCACCTCTTCATAGAAATTGATCAGATTAGTCTGACGAACGGTCCCTAGTAAACCCATGTTGATATTGGGTCATGAGGTTATTCCTCTTCAGATACTCCAGCATAGCATCCCTTAGAATGCCCTCCAGGATTTTACCCACAGTAGAGGTTATGCTTACTGGCCTGTAATTTCCGAGTTCAGTTTTTGGCCCCTTTTTGAATATTGGCAGCACATTTGCTATACGCCAGTCCTGTGGTACAAACCCTGTTATTATGGAATCATTAAAGATTAAAAATAATGGTCTATCAAGACTGTACTTAATTCCTGTAGTACTCGGGGGTGTATCCCATCCGGGCCCAGGGATTTGTCAATTTTAGTGATTTTTAGACGCCGCCTACTTTCTGCTGAGCTAAGCAGATGACATTTAATGGGGATTTATTTTTTGTCACTGATCATATTGTCTGCCATGGGATTTTCTTGTCTAAATACTGTTGAAAAAAAGTCATTTAGCATATTGGCTTTTTCCTCATCCTCATCTACCATTTCACCCAGACTATTTTTAACCCCTTTCTGCCATATGATGTACTACCCCGATGAGGTGACTTGGGACTTAATTCCCAGGGACGGGATAGTACGTCATGGGCGATCTGCCGCACTCATGGGGTTAGCGCGGCCGATCGCCACCGGGTGTCAGCCCTGGATCCAAAATGCCCGTGGGGTTTCTTCCGGGTCCTGCAGAGATCTGACACAGTGCTTTGCAAAATGTCAGATCAGCAATCTGACACTATATAGTCATGCCCCCCCCCCCCCCGGGACAAAGTAAAAAAAGGTTTAAAAAAAAATATTTACATGTGTAAAAAAAAACCTAAATAAAAAAATATATATATATTGTTCCAATAAATACATTTCTTTATCAAAAAGTAATAAAAAACAATTAAAGTACACATATTTAGTATTGCTGCGTCCGTAACGACCCGACCTATAAAACTGTAACCACTAGTTAACCCCTTCAGTGAACACCGTAAAAAAAAAATGAGGCAAAAAACAACGAACAAAAAGTGGAATAACATGCAATCAAAAGTCAGATATAAATAACCATGGTACCGCTGAAAACAAGACCCCCATAAGACTCTGTGGACCAAAATATGGAAAAATTATAGCGTCTTTTAGTGTGTGACAGCTGCTGATCATAAAAATCCGCTAAAAAAACGCTATCAATAGTAAATCAAACCCCCCTTCATCACCCCTGTAGTTAGGGAAAAACAATAAAATAAAAAAAATGTATTTATTTCCATTTTCCCATTAGGGTTAGGGTTAGGGCTACAGCTATTAGGTTGGGGCTAAAGTTAGGGTTAGGGTTTGGATTACATTTACGGTTGGGATTAGGGTTTGGATTAGGGTTAGGGGTGTGGTTAGGGTTATGGTTGGGATTAGGGTTAGGGGTGTGTTGGAGTTAGGATTGTGGTTAGGGTGTGGTTAGGGATGGGATTAGGGTTAAGGGTGTGTTGGGCTTAGTGATGTGTTGGGGTTAGTGGTGTGGTTAGGATTAGGGTTAGGGGCATGTTCGGGTTAGGGGTGTGGTTAGGGTTATGGTTGGGGTTGGAATTAGGGTTAGGGGTGTGTTCGGGTTAGGGTTTCAGTTAGAATTGGGGGGTTTCCACTGTTTAGGCACACCAAGGGCTCTCCAAACCCGACATGGCGTCCGATCTCAATTCCAGCCAATTCTGCGTTGAAAAAGTAAAACAGTGCTCCTTTCCTTCCGAGCTCTCCCGTGCTCCCAAACAGGGGTTTACCCCAACATATGGGGTATCAGCGTACTCAGGACAAATTGCACAACAACTTCTGGTGTCCAATTTCTGCCCTTACCCTTGGGAAAATAAAAAATTGGGGGTGAAAGCATCATTTTCGTGAAAAAATATGATATTTTATTTTTACGGCTCTACATTATAAAGCACTTGGTGGGTCAAAGTACTCACCACACATCTAGATAAGTTACTTAGGGGGTCTACTTTCCAAAATGGTGTAACTTTGGGGGGTTTCAATGTTTAGGCACATCAGGGGCTCTCCAAACGTGACATGGCGTCCTATCTCAATTCCAGTCAATTTTGCTTTGAAAAGTCAAACGGCGCTCCGTCCTTTCCGAGCTCTGCCATGTGCCCAAACAGAGGTTTACCCTCACACATGGGGTATCAGCGTACTCAGGGCAAATTGCATAATAACTTTTGGGGTCCAATTTCTTCTGTTACCCTTGGGAAAATAAAATATTGGGGGCAAAATGTTCATTTTTATGACAAAATTTGATTTTTTATTTTTACGGCTCTACATTATAAACTTCTGTGAAGCATTTGGTGGGTCAAAGTGCTCACCACACATCTAGATAAGTTCCTTAGGGGGTCTACTTTACAAAATGGTGTCACTTATGGGGGGTTTCAATGTTGAGGCACATCATGGGTTCTCCAAACGCGACATGGCGTCCTATCTCAATTCCAGTCAATTTTACATTGAAAAGTCAAACGGCACTCCTTCCCTTCTGAGCTCTGCCATGTGCCCAAACAGTGGTTCACACCCACATATAGGTTATCAGCGTACTCAGGACAAATTGCACAACAACTTTTGGGTTCCAATTTCTTCTGTTACCCTTGGGAAAATAAAAAATTGGGGCAAAAATAACATTTGTGTGAAAAAATATAATTTTTCTTTTTATGGCTCTACATTATAAACTTCTGAGAAGCACTTGGTGTTAGGGTTGGCGGAACGCACCGAATATATATATATATATATATGAGACTGTAGGTGCGTTCGCAACCCGGGGTCCACCGTGCAGGAGAGAAACCTGCTGCTAGTAACAGGCGGTATTATATGGTGGTATGAGCGAACTCTGTTACTTCACAGATTCATTGCGAAAAAAGAACGCCATGCCCCGTTAACCTCACAGGAGATCACAGCTACCTAATAGAGCCAACAGTGGTCATGCAGTCAGAATAGCACGCAAGCAACTCCTCTCCAGTATACGCCAGCCCTGAATCCACATACACAAAACTCCTCACTGGAAGTTCCGGTATTCTAGGGGCTTATTTCAGCCAAACCCTGACCACATACAACCATGACCACGCTGGGCTGAACCCCTAACATACATAGGTTTGATACTAGGGCATAGCCGTGCGGCCATGTGAACCTTTTATAGTTTTAGCACTCAAGTGGTCCAACAGGAACCGCTTCATGACCTGCACATGTGACCCCCGACCTCCAATTGGAGGTCATCCCGTGGGCATGCCCAGTATGGGAAAAGCAGGACCAGAAGGATCTGCTCGCTGCTGATCAGCGCTGGCTACAAAGGCAGAGCCTGGAAGAACAGTAGTAACCAGTTGCCCAGTATCAGCCTGAGTCAGACGCTGGGGCCGACGTCTCTGCTGAGCAGGCTCCACTGCGGCTGGAGAGGAATGGGAAACCGCAGCTGGGATGGTTCGAGATTCCCCCTGTGCAGAGGCGGGAACTCGACACCTAACATTACCCCCCTAGGGCCCCCATCCCTGGACTTTGCTACGTTCGAAGGCAGCAATGAGCTGCGGAGCTCGAATGTGCTCAACAGGCTCCCAGGACCTGTCCTCTGGGCCATAACCCTTCCAGTCCACCAAATAAAATTTTTTGCCACATACCACCATGCACCCCAAAATAGCGTTCACCTCATAATCGTCCGTAGACAAACCCGATGTCTCTGAAAACCGGGACATGTATACAGGCTTGAAGAGGGACACATGAAAGGTGTCAGTGATACCTAGGAGTGGAGGAAGGGCCAGATGGTAGACCACAGGGTTAACCTGTTCGAGGACCTTGAAGGGACCCAAGTAGCAAGGTGCAAACTTAGTGGACTCAACTCGCAGCCTGATGTTACGGGCGGAGAGCCACACTAAGTCGCCAGGAGCAAAGGTCGGAGCAAGGCGCCGATGTGCATCGGCAGACGACCTCATTCTCTCCTTGGAGGCCCAGATGGCATCCTGAGTGCGGTCCCAAATGTCCTGTGCCTCCACAGCCCAGTCTGCCACCCTGGAGTCAGCAGAATACACGGGCATAAGCACAGGAAGCCGCGGATGCTGGCCGTAATTTAGGAGGAAAGGAGTCAGACCGGTGGAGAAGGCTACAGCATTGTTAAGCGCAAACTCCACCCATGGTAGCAAGGATGCCCAGTGATCCTGCCTGGCTGAAACAAAATGTTGTAAATATGTGACCAGGGTCTGGTTGGCCCTCTCTACCAACCCATTCGTCTCGGGATGATATGCTGAGAAGAGATTCAACTCAATGCTCAGTAGACGACAAAGTTCTCTCCAGAATCGAGACGCAAACTGGGGACTCCGGTCACTGACAATTTTGTCCGGCATACCGTGTAGGCGAAAGATATGTTTGATAAACAATGCCGCCAGAGTCCGTGCAGAAGGTAGCTGTGGAAGAGGCACCAAGTGCACCATTTTGGAAAAATAGTCGGTGATCACCCAAATAATGGTGCAACTACGAGACTTGGGTAAGCCCACCACAAAATCCATCCCGATCATCTCCCAGGGCCTGTCCGCCACCGGCAGGGGGTGAAGCAACCCAGCTGGCCATTGACGAGGAGGAGACACACGCCCGAACAAAGTCTGCAACATCACGGGCCATATGCGGCCACCAGTATGTCCTCGCCAGTAGCTCAGATGTCCTTTTGGTCTCAAAATGTCCACCCACCCTCTCCGGTGGAGCTGGAATTCTAATGGCAATACGCCAGCCCTGAATCCACATACACAAAACTCCTCACCGGAGGTGCCGGTATTCTAGGGGCTTATTTCAGCCAAACCCAGATCACATACAACCATGACCACACTGGCGCTGAGCCATAACATAGGTTTGATACTAGCGCATGGCCGTGCGGCCATGCGAACCTTTTATAGTGATCCAACAGGAACCGCTTCAGGACCTGCGCATGTGACCCCCGACCTCCAATGGGGAGGTCGTCACATGGGCATGCCCAGTATGGGAAAAGCAGGACCAGAAAAATCTGCTCGCTGCTGATCAGCGCTCGCTACAAAGGCAGAGCCTGGAAGAACAGTAGTAACCAGTCACCCAGTATCAGTCTGAGTCAGATGCTGGGACTGACGTCTCTGCTGAGCAGGCTCCACTGCAGCTGTAGAGGAATGGGAGACTGCAGTGGAGATGGTTCGAGATTCCCTCTGTGCAGAGGCGTGAACTCGACACCTTGGTGAGTCAAAGTGCTCACCACACATCTAGATAAGTTCCTTAGGAGGTCTACTTTCCAAAATGGTGTCACTCGTGGGGGTTTCAATGTTTAGGCACATAAGAGGCTCTCCAAACACGACATGACGTCTGTTGTGAATTCTGTGGTCAAGCTCCCTCCTGTGGTCATGAGTGGTACTTCGGCTGGTTCTGTCTATGAGCTTCCTCTGGTGGATGTGAGTGGGGCTGCGGCTTCTGAGTTCCCTTCCTCAGGTGACGAGGTTAAGTCATTAGGTGCTGCTCTATTTAACTTCACCTAGTTCTTTGTTCCTGGCCTCCAGTCAATGTTCCAGTATTTGTCTTGCTCTCTCTCCTGGATCGTTCTTGTGGCCTGTCTGCCCTGCATAAGCTAAGTTCTGCTTGTGTTACTTTTGTTTGCTATTTTTTCTGTCCAGCTTGCTATATTGGTTTGTCTTGCTTGCTGGAAGCTCTGGGACGCAGAGGGAGCACCTCCGTGCCGTTAGTCGGTGCGGAGGGTCTTTTTGCGCCCTCTGCGTGGTTGTTTGTAGGTTTTTGTGCTGGCCGCAAAGCTATCTTTCCTATCCTCGGTCTATTCAGTAAGTCGGGCCTCACTTTGCTAAAATCTATTTCATCTCTGTGTTTGTATTTTCATCTTTACTCACAGTCATTATATGTGGGGGGCTGCCTTTTCCTTTGGGAAATTTCTCTGAGGCAAGGTAGGCTTATTTTTCTATCTTCAGGGCTAGCTAGTTTCTCAGGCTGTGCCTGAGGCACCTAGGTCTGGTCAGGAGCGCTCCACGGCTACCTCTAGTGTGGTGTGATAGGATTAGGGATTGCGGTCAGCAGAGTTCCCACGTCTCAGAGCTCGTCCTATGTTATTAGTAACTATCAGGTCACTTTGTGTGCTCTTAACCACCAGGTCCATTGTGTTTCTGAATCACCAGTTCATAACAGACGTCCTATCTCAATTCCAGTCAATTTTGCATTGAAAACTCAAACGGCACTCCTTCCCTTCCGAGCTCTGCCATGCGCCCAAACAGTGGTTTACCCCCACATATGGCGTATCAGCGTACTCAGAACAAATTGTACAACAACTTTTGGGGTCCAATTTCTCCTGTTACCCTTGGTAAAATAAAACAAATCGGAGCTAAAGCAAATTTTTTTGTGAAAAAAAGTTAAATGTTCAATTTTTTTAAACATTCCAAAAATTCCTGTGAAACTTAATAAATAAACTTCTTGAATGTGGTTTTGAGCACCTTGAGGAGTGCAGTTTTTAGAATGAAAAAAATTTTTGGTTCCAAAATTGTGCTGATGTAAAATAAACATGTGGGAAATGTTACTTCTTAAGTTTTTTGTGTGACATATCTCTGTGATTTAAGGGCATACAAATTTAAAGTTGGAAAATTGGGAAATTTTCAAATTTTTCGCCAAATTTCCATTTTTTCACAAATAAACACAGGTAATATCAAATAAATGTACAATTATCATGAAGTACAATATGTCACGAGAAAACAGCATCAGAATCATCAGGATCCGTTGCATTCCAGAGTTATAACCTCATAAAGGGACAGTGGTCAGAATTGTAAAAATTGGTGACCCCAAACTTTATTTTTAACAAAAAAAAACCTAAAACCTTGATTTTTCATTTCTTCTCTGCAGCGAACACTGCTGCGGAGAAGGAATGAATGCCGGCTTCAGCACCAAAAGCAGGGGACAGCGCTTAACTGTAGTGCTGTCTCCTGCACGGTCTGTGTGGTCCTCGGGCGGCACATGGCTGCTGCATGTGTGCCACACTGATGTGCCACGTGAGCACATGGACACACGGACACGGATAACTCCGGTACCGATTTCTCCGGTACCGGAATTATCTGGACGTGTGAGACTGGCCTTACTCAGTTTACCTAGATGCCATATACAGTATTTCTTTTACACATCACAGTATCAATATATAGAAGCGCCTTCATATCACAAGTATCCCTCACTGTGTAGTAACACAGGGTTCACACAGCCCGATAGTGTTCAGATTGGGCACTGTTCCACTATCATACAAATATGAAGCAAAAACAAACCTGCACATGATTTTGGCTTCCATATTGTGTATGTTTAATGTGGTGCAGGCGGTAGTCATCGGTGAGGGGAGCATCATCCACATCCCACCACGCTATAAGAAAATGGGGGTACTGGCTAGGTATGTGTACTGCTGTTATCATGGTGATATGTCTGTGCAGTATATCCTTATAAAGGATAACTCGTATTCCTATGAACTTAATTCTCTTTAGGTCTCCTTATCATTGATCTCCCTGAGCGATTACCATGCATTGACTTATTCCTCCTGATCTACAATAAGGACCTCATCCTGCTGCTCTCTTGAGCAATTCCCCATTCCATTAATTAGGCTTCCTGGTTTGGGCTGCAGAATCTTGCCTCACTTAATTTTTTGCTTTCCTTCAAAATATACTATCTGATGCCTGGCGGTCTTCCCTCCTAACACACAACACCTTTCCCATGTAGGTCTGCATCTGTTTAAACCACAGGTCTTTCACGTTTCAACGCTGAACTCTTAACTCCTAACCAATTAGGAAATTGCAAACCTATGTGTCCATGTAACACCTCCCACCAAAGGCTGCTCTCCAAGGGTTAACTCTGTCTGCTGCTAACTCACTGTTGCTGAGCAGAACATAGACATTTAAAAACATTTCAAAGCATTATATAACCATCAAATCTTCAATGGGAAGTTGGGTCAGCTTTTACACTTCTTTACATATGTGTAAAAAATGAAGATCCAGCTGGTGAGGAGTTTCTAGGTCAGTATTCCTTGTATGCAGTAAAATAGCTCTATGAGAGCAATTCGTCATCTATGTTTTATGTTTTGTGATATTTTTTAATATTTTGTGCTATGTTCTTCAAAAGTGTGCATGTGATCATGAAGTTTGCGCAAAATAAAAAAATGCTTTTTATTTTGGTCTTTGTCCCGTTTTACGACTTTGTAGTACAAAAAGTTGTACATTTAGTTTGTGTCAAAATAACTAGCGCACATAAAATGGCTCAAGAGGAGGACAGGAGTACATTTTAAATTTAGCGACATTCAAAAAGTTGAAATTGATGAATGAGTAGAAAACATCTGGAAAATGAAAACTACACCCACAATGGCAAACATGAAAAAGGTTAACATATAAAACAGGCTTTAAGAAAGGTGCAAATTGAAAGAAGAATTAGCCACATATAAAACAGGTGAAAAACACAATAAGGCACCAATGCAATAATGAATTGGGCCCATCTCTCTAGAGCCACCTATAAATGGCTTCTCTGCAAATCAGTGTCAGACAACATTGGGACATATTTACTAATCCTGTCTAATATTTAGACAGTAATCTGTAATTAGGCAGTCTGAAAATGCCCCAGGTCCATCCAAGAGGTTCATGCTGGATAATAAATATAATGTATTGTTTATAAAGACTCTTTCGTCTAAAGGGGCATTTACACTGCAAGATAATCATGAACGAAGGTGATTAAAACGCTTGAGTTGTGATTATCTTACTGTATAAACTTTCAGAGATTTGCACCTCTTTATTGCTAATTTTTATGGTCTGTGCCAAAGGGGCATGGCTCTCACGATTCTCTGGGGTGTGTCCTTAGGCTATCTGCATTATTACAGCGTGTCCCACCCCCCAGATCTCTGGATCATTAGGACGGATTTAAACATAAGAAAAACTAGAATAATTAGGGAAACAGGACGAATAACTTGAAAGTGAAAACTGGACGATTTTGACCCAGTGATCGGTCCACTTTAATAATATTATTATTATTTATTCATGTGATTTTTCATTATTACCTTTGCAGAAAGCCAGCAAGCCTCCTTCACGTACTGCCACACTGAAAGGACCAGGTGAGCTATGAACTTTAATAGAAATACTGTATTTTTAATATAACATGGTAATACTTGACTGTGGCTGTACACAATGGATGCTTTTCCGAAGACCTACTAATTTTGGGTGAATCAAACTGCACAGGAGAAGAGCCACTGTCTACTATTACTAATGGTATTTGGAAGTGGATTATACTCCTGTCCACAGTGAAGAATAAGCATACTTGCCTGAGCTGTATCTTAAAGTATGGGCTCAAATATAAATTCGATTTTGGAATATACAGTATTAAGAACTTGCCTAAAAGGCATAAACTCAATCTTAGTACTCAAATTCCTGCCTTTAGCTACATGCCTGTTGTCTCATCTGGACAACTCCTGTCCACATGTTAAAGGTCTTATTCACACATCCATTTTTTACATATATGTTATATTTGTGGTTTCCATGGATAAAACATGCACCCTTTATAATATACTAGCTGAAGAGCCCGGCGTTGCCTGGGCATAGTAAATATCTGTGGCTAGTTATAGCACCTCACTTCTCTTATTTTCCCATCACGCCTCTCATTTTCCCAATGACATCTTTCATTTTCCCCCTCACATCTCTCATTTTCTTCCTCACACCTCTCATTTTCTCCCTCACTCCTCTCATTCCCCCCTAACACTTGTCATTTCAACCTCACATCTGTCATTTTCTGATCACTCCACTATTTTTCCTCACTCCTCTCATTTTGCACTCACACCTTTTCATTTTCGCCTCACACCTCTCATTTTCACCTCATCACCTCAGTATATACATGTTTGTCATCTCCCTTATATATAGTATACATCTGTATGTCATCTCCTGTATATAGTATATACCTGTATGTCATCTCCCCTGTATATATTATATACCTGCTGTGTGTCATCTCCCCTATATATAGTATATACCTGAATGTCATCTCCTTCTATATATAGTATATACCTGTATGTCATCTCCTCCTGTATATAGTATATACCTGTGTGTCATCTCCCCTGTATATAGTATATATCTGTGTGTCATCTCCTCCTGTATATAGTATATACCTGCATGTCATCTTCTATATATAGCATATACCTGTATGTCATCTCCTCCTGTATATAGTATATACCTGTAGGTCATCTGCTCCTGTATATAGTATATACCTGTGTGTCATCTCCTCCTGTATATAGTATATACCTGTATGTCATCTCCTGTATATATATATGTACCTGTATGTCATCTCCTCCTCTATATAGTATATACCTGTGTGTCATCTCTCCTGTATATAGTATATATCTGTGTGTCATCTCCCCTGTATATAGTATATACCTGTGTGTCATCTCCTCCTGTATTAGACCTCGTTCACACGTTATTTGCTCAGTATTTTTACCTCAGTATTTGTAAGCTAAATTGGCAGCCTGATAAATCCCCAGGTAACAGGAAGCCCTCCCCCTGGCAGTATATATTAGCTCACACATACACATAATAGACAGGTCATGTGACTGACAGCTGCCGTATTTCCTATATGGTACATTTGTTGTAGTTTGTCTGCTTATTAATCAGATTTTTATTTTTGAAGGATAAGACCAGACTTGTGTGTGTTTTAGGGCGAGTTTCGTTTGTCAAGTTGTGTGTGTTGAGTTGCGTGTGGCGACATGCATGTAGCGACTTTTGTGAGATGAGTTTTGTGTGGCAACATGCGTGTAGCAACTTTTTGTGTGTCTAGTTGCATGTGACAGGTTAGTGTAGCAACTTGTGTGCAGCAAGTTTTGCGCATGGCGAGTTTTGCGCGTGGCGAGTTTTGTGTGGTGCCTTTTGAGTATGTGCAAGTTTTGTGCGAGGCAAATTTTGCATGTGTTGCAACTTTTGTGCATGTGGCAATTTTTCCGCGTGTGCAAGTTTTGCGTGTGGCGAGTTTTTCATGAGGTGAGTTTTGCACTTGTGGCGAGTTTTGCAAGAGCCTAGTTTTTGCATGTGGCGAGTTCTGCGCGTGGCGAGTTTTGAGCGGCGACTTTTGTGTTTCGACTTTTATGTGGCGAGGTTGGCGTATGTGTGGTGAAATGTGTGCTGAGGGTGATATGTGTTCAAGCACGTGGTAGTGTGTGGCGCATTTTGTGTGTGTGTTCATATCCCCGTGTGTGGTGAGTATCCCATGTCGGGGGCCACACCTTAGCAACTGTATGGTATATACTCTTTGGCGCCATCGCTCTCATTCTTTATGTCCCCCTTGTTCACATCTGGCAGCTGTCAATTTGCCTCCTACACTTTTCCTTTCATTTTTTCCCATTATGTAGATAGGGGCAAAATTGTTTGGTGAATTGGAACGCGCGGGGTTAAAATTTCGCCTCACAACATAGCCTATGACGCTCTCGGGGGCCAGACGTGTGACTGTGCAAAATTTTGTGGCTGTAGCTGCGACGCCTCCAACACTTTTCCTTTCACTTTTTCCCCATTATGTAGATAGGGGCAAAATAGTTTGGTGAATTGGAAAGCGCGGGGTTAAAATTTCACCTCACAACGTAGCCTATGACGCTCTCAGCGTCCAGACGTGTGACTGTGCAAAATTTTGTGGCTGTAGCTTCGACGCCTCCAACACTTTTCCTTTCACTTTTTTCCCCATTATGTAGATAGGGGCAAAATTGTTTGGTGAATTGGAACGCACGGGGTTAAAATTTTGCCTCACAACATAGCCTATGACGCTCTCGGGGTCCAGACGTGTGACTGTGCAAAATTTTGTGGCTGTAGCTGCGACGGTGCAGATGCCAATCCCGGACATACATACACACATACACACATACACACATTCAGCTTTATATATTAGATATGGAGCTATTCACATCTCTGTGTTTTGTGGACCGTGTGTCCAGGAAAAAAAATCACAGAGGCATGAGCGTGCAATGTGAGGATTCACAAGTCTGCAGTCCCATTGAATGACTGTAGAGGAGATTTCGCGTGCACACAGCACTCGAGGCAAAGTGCAAGTGGAAGGAAGGGGTGAACTCCTGGGACATCAGAATAGAGACATTTAATCGCACACTCCAAAAATAGGAGCAAGTTCTTTTATTGTTTCTTAATTCAGGTGCAGGTAGATGACAAGTTCAAAATGAACATCAAGTGCAAGTTATAGAAGCGCACTTTATGTTCATTTTGAACTTGTCATCTACCTGCACCTGATTTAAAAAACATTGAATGACTGCACACTTTCGTGATAAACCTGGACAACCCCTTTAATATACAGTGCAAGCCAAACTTTCTTTCTTGTACCTTTGTGTCTTTTTTCCATCTCATTTTGACTCTCTGTTCATCCTGCTTCACAGAGCTGAATGGTCAATCCGATTCTTATATGTTAAAATTATATTTTCCAGCAGCACACTGCTCCTCCTCAGTGCTGCAAGACCCCCCTGTGCTCAATTGTGTGCTTCCTAATAGAGATAAATCTCAACATGTGCAAGTGTTTGCTAGTTAATTTCAGAACAGCATTATATAGGGCAATAGAGCCCAATTACAGTGGGATATCATTTTCTAGGCTGAGCGCTATAGTTTCAATACAATCAGTGTATTATCAGCAGGAGATTATCACTACAGGAAAAGTCTCATGAGCAAGCCAGACCAGCCAATCTGTGTAACCCTGCCCCCACCACTGATTGGCAGCTTATTCACAATATGCAGTCTACACAGAAAACTGCCAATCAGGGGTGTGGTTAGGGTTGTACACCATTTAGCAATCAGAGAAAACAAATATTGTAGCAAAACTGCATCAAGTAGTCTGTTAAATGATACTTTCCTGGAATCAGGTTCTCAGCATCTACATTTTGCTGCTCTCAGATAGCATAGCAAAAACCTGCTGACAGATTCTCTTTAAGGATGATGTGGTCATTGATAGCTTTGAATGCAATTACTGTGACCCACTACGTGTTCAATGTTCATTATTACTTAAAAAGCACAATCATGATCTCTTCTGCATGCAGAGTAGAACTTTGCACAGAATTGATGAGCGGTGATACAACATGGCTGTCATGGCTGTGAGGATGCTGTGAGAGGGTCTGGGGAATGGTAACATGCAAAACATCATACATACATCCTCAGTACATCTGTTTTTTATGAACAATAGGTGGGATCTTCGGCATAGCATAGCTAAGCTGTTAGATGTCTTATTAGACAGGATCATTAGGAGCATCTGAGAATGCTCTACCTGCAGCATTAGAACTACTGTACAATGGATTAAGTGGCAATCCAGGGTTAACAGATCCCTGGCGGGTCTTCATTAATGGGGTGATAGCAGGAAATCAAGAGAAGATTTAAAAATAGGTTGTATTACTACAGATGATTAATGCTATATGTACAGAAAAGCAAGACCACTTTACGATTTTGGGAGTAACCCTTTAATGGAGTGATCAGCGTAGAGTTATGTGATTATAACTGTTCTGCATCAAGATTTATATCTAAATCTGGTCATGATGACCACAAACATATCATCTTTGTGTAAGAAATATAGGCAATAGTTGCAACTCTCAACCCACGCTGGGAAATTCCTTGTGAATCATTTGGGCTGCAATTAAATAAATCATAGCTAGCAGTATACACAGTCCCCTGAAATAGGAGTCAGTATCTGGATATTTGATTTCATTATCTTATTGTACTTTTACTACTATGTACAGTAAATATTAAAGAGATTATCCAGGAGCATTTTAAAAATAATAAAATTTGCTTTACTCATCGATCGCTGCTCCAGCACTACCTCCTTCCATTGCCCTTGGTCTTTGTTGACAGGCTAAAGTGTTGATGTCACGACTACAGTGTATGTGACCACTGCAACCTTGTCAATAAAGCTATGGCAAATGTTGCATGTGACCAGCTTAGAGCAGTGGTCAGTGTGTAAAGCTAAGTTATTTCAACTGGGAAACCCCTTAAAAGGCACTTTATGCTTGTAAAGATTTTAGGATTGGTGTTTTTTGAGGAATATGCATATGTGATATTTAAATCATTTGTATTTTTTACTCATTCTTTTAGTAACAAAAAAGGACACAACCGCCATTGACCTCAAACCACTAGTGAACAGACCACAATCACCCAGTGCCAATACCAATGCCAGTTCCACAGGACAAAAAGGTAGTTCAGCCAACTGTAGATGTTCTTAACAGCAATTATTTTTGTTGTTTTCACAGTTTGCATATCTTTACCAACTGTCGCTAACTGCCATGTATACACATCTCAACACTGAAATTGCAACAAAAAGAAGGAAATCATGCTATCATTGAATGTTCTTGGACACATAAATCATCAAGATCCACTGCTGGCAGCTACGTTTGGAATTACCAACCAATGATATCCCAGATGTGCTTGATGACTCTCCAGAACATAGTAGCACATTTAGGCCATGCCCATATACCGTAGTAGCACAAGCAACATGCGGCCTGATTTTGTCATGTTAAAACATTGCTCACGGAACACTTGGATAAATGGTTGAGCTGTCAATGTACCCAGAATGAAGAATAAAGGGGTTTGACTCCATTCATTATGTCAACTTATGCTATAACCCTGTGAGAAGGATCTATGTGGTGTTTCTTCGTACAGGCCTAAAGGCGTTGCCCACATGGACTTCAGGCTAATCTTTGGCTATGATTAGCATCCAAATGGGACTCGTCTCTTAAATGGTTAGTTCTACATTCCAGCATCCATTTCCATCTTGCTCTGCATCATTTAAGAGTGGAGACATTACAGCTCAAGTCTGTATCTTGCTTTTGCAACTGTGAGCAGCATGCATGGCCTAAATATACTGTTACCACCTGCAGCATCTCCATACTTGTCTTCCATCGAGCACATTTGTGATGTCTTTGGTCGGCAATTGTAAAGAGAGCTGCCAGCAGCAGATCTTGGTGATTTAAGTGCTAAAATAAACTAATTGACATCATGCAAAGGCATATTTAAGTCCGTCTATTTCTGCATGTGGTGCTCATACCTGATACTGAATAAATCAAGATGTTTGAAAATGTTGCTTCTATTTTTTCATCACTTGGATATCGTCCACAGCTCTTCTTTCTTTGTGTTGCAATTTCAACATTGAGGACTGAATGTGGCCAATGTGCAAAGAATCCTCTTGATGTCTTGATGAAAAAGAATTAAAGCCTATAGTCGAAACAACCAATTTGCTCAGCATGTAGCCCCAAACCTGGACCTAGGGACCACAAACGCATCTACTTTTCTCATATTAATTCAGCAATAGATGGAAACCTCAACCCAGACAGAAAATGACCATTTGAAGCTTTCATGTTAATATGAAAGAGGTCATTCAATGTTATAATAATCAACCTAAATTATTGTATAATAAAAAGCAATGATTTAAATGTGTACTATATTTAGGATTAAACTTTTCCTCTCTATTTTCAAGATATTTGCTTGAAGTTAATGTAAAGAAAGCATTATTTCTTACTGTTAGAAGTTAAAAAGCTGTCCTGACCTTTCACTTCTTGCACAGTTTACTACAATGTATCAGATAATGGACCTATTCACATATTCATATGGATTTATGTACAGAGCTATAATACGGTACCTAAAGAGGGTTTATAAGGCTTAAAGGGGGTTGTTCTACTAACAAAGAACATTTAATTAATAGATCTTGGAATAAAAATAACTTCTACAATTGGATGTGATAAAAAAATGTACCTGTGCTGAGATAATCTTATAAATGCAGGATAGAGGATGAAGAGTTGCACTCCATGGACACTGATCAGTGAATAAAAATTCATGTGATGCGTTAATACAGGACAAGCAATATATAACAGTGGCCACGCAGTATATAACACAGCCCAAACAGTATCTAACTTAGCCCACGCGCAGTATATAGCAGCCACGCAGTATATAACACAGGCGACATAGTATATAACACAGGCCATGCAGTATATAACACTGGCCATGTAATATATAACACAGCCCACGCAGTACATAACACAGCCCACATAGTATCTAACACTGGCCACGTAGTATATAGCAGCCATTCGGTATATAACACAGTCCACGTAATATATAACACTGCCAATGTAGTATATAGCACAGCTCACGCAGTATATAGCACAGCCCACGCAGTATATTGCACAGCCCACGCAGTATATTGCACAGCCCACGCAGTATATAGCAGTGTGGGCACCATATCCCTGTTAAAAAAAATAATTAAAATAAAAAATAGTTACATACTCACCCTCCGGCATCCAATGAAGCTGTCCCGATGCGCGCTCGGCTGCCGCCATCTTCCGTTCCCAGGATGCATTGCGAAATTACCCAGATGACTTAGCGGTCTCGCGAGACCGCTATGTCTTCTGGGTAATTTCGCAATGCATCTATGGGAACAGAAGATGGCGGCAGGAGCGAGCGCATCGTCGGACTACGGAGGGTGAGTATAGCAGGTTTTTTGTTTTTTTATTATTTTTAACATTAGATCTTTTTACTATTGACGCTGCATAGGCAGCATCAATAGTAATAAAAAGTTGGGGACACACAGGGTTAATAGCAGTGGTAACATTACCCGCGGCATAGCGCGGTACGTTACCGCTGGCATTAACCCTGTGTGACAGGTGACTGGAGGGGAGTATGGAGCAGGCACCAGGCATTGACTGCAGGGGAGTAGGGAGGGACTAATCGGACTGTGCCCATCGTTGATTGGTCGCGGCAGCCATGACAGGCAGCTGGCGAGACCAATCAGCGACGTACGCGGGATTTCTGTGAAGGAAGTTGTAGACAGAAAGACGGAAGTACCACTTAGACAATTATATATATAGATGCACCAGATAGTCCTCAATATAGTATAATGCACCAGATAGTCCTCAATATAGTATAATTCACCAGATAGTCCTCAATATAGTATAATGCACCAGATAGTCCTCAATTTAGTATAATGCACCAGATAGTCCTCAATATAGTATAATGCACCAGATATCCTCAATATAGTATAATACACTCCCCATAGGCCTACTCTATATTGTATAATGCACCCCCATAGGCAGACTCTATAGCACAAGGCAGCACCCATACACAGACTCTGTAGTATAAAGCAGCACCCCATAGGTAGACCCTGTAGTGTAAGGCAGCACCCCATAGGCAGACCTTGTAGTATAAGGCAGCATCCATATAGGCAGACACTGTAATATAAAGCAGCACCCCTATAGGCAGACACTGTAGTATAAGGCAGCACCCCTATAGGCAGACCCTGTAGTATAAGACAGCACCCCCATAGGCAGACCCTGTAGTATAAGACAGCACCCCCATAGGCAGACCCTGTAGTTTAAGGCAGCACACCATAGGCAGACTCTGTATTATAAGGCAGCACCCCATGGGCAGACCCTGTAGTATAAGGCAGCACCCCTATAGGCAGACACTGTAGTATAAGGCAGCACCCCTATAGGCAGACCCTGTAGTATAAGACAGCACCCCTATAGGCAGACCCTGTAGTATAAGACAGCACCCTATAGGCAGACCCTGTAGGATAAGGTAGCACCCAGCAGGCAGACCCTGTAGTATAAAGCAGCAGCTCTATAGGCAGACCCTGTAATATAAGACAGCACCCCATAGGCAGACCCTGTACTATAAGGCAGCACCCCTATAGGCAGACCCTGTACTGTAAGGCAGCACTCCCATAGGCAGACCCTGTAATATAGGCAGCACCCCCATAGGCAGACCCTGTACTTTAAGGCAGCACCCCCATAGGCAGACCTGTAGTATAAGGCAGCACCCCCATAGGCAGACCCTGTAGTATAAGGAAGCACCCCCATAGGCAGACCCTGTACTATAAGGCAGCACCCCTATAGGCAGATCCTGTAGTATAAGGCAGATGCCCCCCATAGGCAGACCCTGTAGTATAAGGCAGACCCTGTAGTATTAGGAAGACCCCCCATAGGCACACCCTGTAGTATAAGACAGACCCCCATAGGTAGACCCTGTAGTATAAGGCAGACCCCCATAGGCAGACCTTGTAGTATTAGGCAGACCCCCATAGGCAGAACCTGTAGTATAAGACAGACGTCCCATAGGCAGACCCTGTAGTATTAGGCAAACCCTTCCATAGGCAGATCCTGTAGTATAAGGCAGACCCCCATAGGCAGACCCTGTAGTATAAGGCAGACCCCCCATAGGCAGACCCTGTAGTATTAGGCAGCACCCCATAAAAAATAAATAAATACTCACCTCTCTTCTTCCTGGTTCCTGCGCTGCTATGAGCGCCCACTCATCTCCTGACAGTGGGCGCCAGTTAGTGACGTCATTGCGCCCGCTGTCAGCGTCGCCAACATCAGATGCTGATAGGGAGATGATGGGGGAAGGAGCGCTCCTTCCCTCATCATTGCGGTCAGCTGTATCGGCTAAATGCCGATGACAGGCGGGGAGCCCATTGCTGGCACTGGGGCCCCCTGCCTGCTCAGGGACCCCATAGCTGCCGGCAGCAGAGCAGGGAGATCGATTCTCCCTGCTCTTCCATAGAAAGTAACTGTATCAGTGCGCTGTGTGTGCCGATACAGTTACATTAGCGTAGCTCTGGGTGGGCCCCCTCTGAGCACCAGCCCCGGGGCGCCCGCACCCTCTGCCCCCCCGGTAGCTACGCTACTGGTTGTTACTTCCAAATGTCCAAACAAGAAGCTGTAGTCTTTTACGAGGATGTTTGGCAATGGAAAAAAAATTCTAATTATAGTTTTCAGTCCAAAACAAGAAGCACATTAATGTACAGTATTTCTAACACTTTGTTAGCCACCGATTATGATGATGTCTTTCTCTTCATCAGTCCAGGCCAGTCTATACAAGTCTACATTTCTAGCTTTATTTCAACAGCAAAAATTGACATTACTCCCATGGACATCAAGCCTCCAGTGGATAGGTCACCGTCATCCAGTACCAATTCCAGTGCCAGTTCCACAGGACAAAAAGGTAGAAAATGTCATAAATAGCAAATTTTTGCTCATTTTCACAGTTGGTGCTAAATTTTCAGTGTTGCCTTTGTGACAGTCTATTATAATTATTTCCCATGGGGCTTTTGCAGGCTTCTGTAAGACAATGCAGTTAAAGAGATTATCCAGGACAATTTAATTATTTCACTATGGGCCTAACAACTAACAGGTAAATACCGTAGTTTCTAACTGCCTGGCTGTTGTGCCCAGTGCTGATCTCCACCAGCGGTCACAGACAGCAACTTCTCTTCCACTCTGCTCTCTTGACAGTACATGACTGTCAAAGTCATGCTGATTGACAGCCGGCTCCCAACTGCTTAACTGTGAGGAGCCGGCTATCAATCAGCATGATGTCGGCAGTCATGGCCTGTTGACAGAAGAACCTGGAAGAAGGTGAGCTGCTCTGTTGACGTGAGGTAGCTGAATAACCAGCAGAAGCGGTCGATGACCACTCTGAGTTGTCATCAGGTAGAACAGGCAAGCAGTTGTCTCTGTTAGCAACTACCTGCCTGATATTTTTTAGGCTCATAGTGGAAAAAATAAAATAGTCCTGGATATCCCCTTTAATACATAGCACTGAGACCGTGTTACTATAGATCCAAACCTTCAGATCTGAGGGACCACGACTACAAAACGGATCACAGACTGCTTCCTAATACAGCTCTGGCAAAAATTAAGAGACCACTGCAAAATGTCCAGTCTGTCTGATTTTTCTCTTTATAGGTATATTTTTGAGTAAAATGTAAATTGTTCTTTTATTCTATAAACTTCTGACAACATGTCTCCGAAGTTCCAAGCAATAAATTTTGTTTTTGTTTTCTGAAAAAGAAAAATGGTCAAAATTTTTAAAAAAAACCCAGTGCTTTAAGACCTCAAATAACGCAAAGAATACAAGTTCATAATCATTTAGAAACAACAATACTAATGTTTTAATTCAGGAAGAATTTGGAAATCAATATTTTGTGGAATAACCATGATTTTTAATCACAGCTTTCATGCGTCTTGGCATGCTTTCCACCAGTCTTTCCCACTGCTTTTGGCGCAAAAATGTAAGCAGTTCTTCTTTGTTTGATGGCTTGTGATCATCCATCATCCTCTTGATTACATTCCAGAGGTTTCCAGTGGGGTTCAGGTCTGGAGATTGGGCTGCCCATGACAGGGTTTTGATGTGGTGGTCTCTTAATTTTTGCCAGAGCTGTATATTTAGCTAAATAACCATTTATTAGGGCTTTTTAATTCATTTGGCAAAACTACAATTTAATAAAACAACATCCTTGAAAGTAGAAATGCTGACTCTACTTTTCGGATTATGAATCCCTTATGGAACCATACATTTTCCAAATGATCACAATGCTTGCTTGTGACTTTATATAAAGGCATGGATACCGAATGCTTAACAAATACATTACTTGAATTTATACTAAAAATTCCCAGTAAAATGTCATCTTTTTATTAGCGTGCAATTAAAATGTTTGATACATGTGCTCTGTGTTCTATGTAATACAAGAAGAATGAGTAATAGGACACCACAGTTTTTTCGAGTGATGCATGATGTTGCAGTGATCATCACCGCAGACATACCTCTTCTCTCAGCCCACACAGGAAAAGACTTAGTAGTAGTTTATATGACAGGTTGAGACTCCTACAGGTAACGGCAAGAAACAGGGCTCTTTCTACCAACATTTCTATGTTCAGCGCCATCAGGTATTTATGAGGATTCAGTTATTATCTCACAGCAATTAAGAAAAAATGTGATTTTTTTTTTCATGTCAATTGAAAGAGGTTGTTTTCCATTTGTGATGGGCTGTTCAATGTACCCTTTCTCATTTTCTTCTTTTTGTTTTAGTTGCTAAAATGGACACCCCAGTCACGGACCTTAAGTCACCAGCAAACAGGCCGCAGTCACCAGCTTCCAGTTCTACAGGTCAAAAAGGTAAATCAAGATGTGATATTCCTCAAGGATCAACTGTTTGTATCTCTGTTGGCCAGAGAAGATGGTTAAAAATATTATTATAAATACTTCCAATTCAAACACATGAGTCTCATAAGGCCCATATTAAGATTTCCACTAGTTACTTACATTACGTATGCGGTATCACTAAACTTAACATTTTTCCAATTTTTATAAATGGAGAAACAAGGGCTTCCAAAGACATTGTTGTAAGAGGTGCGATTGGATTAACCTGCTAAGTTGCCAATTGTGGCTCTTTGTGATCCTTCTGCTTCTTTTCCTTTCTTTTTCATCTATAGGAACTATTAAAATTACACGTATCAGACAAAAATGATAAGGAATATGAACACCTAAAAAAAGGATTCACATCGGACACATCAGATTTACTTGCATTTGTTAATGCATATATATTTAAGAAGTTACTTTTTATACGACAATATTATTATGTTGACTGCATTACCCTATCATGGTGTAGATTTTTTATACATGATTTTATTGTAGTTTTGAGCAATTTTTTATTTTTCTACTTTTGAAATTATCGGTGAGAGTTGCAAGAAAGATAGTTTATATTAACTATTCAACCCTGACTAGAAAGTATTTTTTAAAGAGTACATTGCTCTTAATCTTAATAATATGGTTTCAGTGCTAAGTGCTTACAGTCACGCCCGAAAGTGTTGACACCCTTGAAATTGTTCCAGAAAATGAAGTATTTTTCCCAGAAAATTATTGCAATTACACATATTTTGTTATGCACATGTTTATTTCCACACAAAACCCCAAAATGGGCCAGACAAAATATTTGTCATGTTATTATTATTATTATTATTACTACGTTAAACTTAATATTTGGTTGCACACCCTTTGGAAAAAATAACTGCAATCAATCGCTTCCTATAAACATCAAAAAGCTTCTTGCACTTCTCAACTGGAATTTTGGACCACTCTTCTTTTGCAAATTGCTCCACGTCTCTCATATTTGATGGGTGCCTTTTCCAAACAGCAATTTTAAGATCTCTCTACATGTGTTCAATGAGATTTAGATCTGGACTCATTGCTAGTCACTTCAGAACTCTCCAGTGCTTTGTTTCCATACATTTCTGGGTGTTTCTTGAAGTATGTTTGGGGTCATTGTCCTGCTGGAAGACACATGACCTATGATGCAAAGTCAGCTTTCTGAGGCTGAGCACTACATTGTAATCGCAAATCCTTTGATAATCTTCAGATTTCATGATGCCTTGCACACAGTTAAGGCATCCAGTGCCAGAAGCAGAAAAACAATTAAAAAAAATCTTTGAACTTCTACCATATTTGATTGTAGGTACTGTGTTCTTTTCCTTTTAGACCTCATTCTATTTCCGGTAAACAGTAGAATCATGTGCTTTACCAAAAAGCTGTATCTTGGTCTCATCTGTCCACATGATGCTTTACCAGAAGGATTTGGGCTTTTTTATGTCTCTGTGTCAGCAGTGTGGTCCTCCTGGGTCTCCTGCCATAGTATTTCATTTAATTTAAATGTCAACGGATACTTCGCGCTGACAATGATGCACCCTTAGCCTGCAGGACAGCTTGAATTTCTTTGGAACTTGATTGCGGCTGCTTATCCACCATCCAGACTATCTGGCGTTGAAAGCCTTCATCACTTTTTCTCTGCTGTCCATGTTGAGGGAGGTTAGCTTCATTGCCATGGGTTGTATACATTCTGATTATGTTGCGCACCATGGACAAAGGAACATCAAGATCTCTGGAAATGGACTTGTAACATTGATATTGTTGATATTTTTTAACAATTTAGGTTCTCAAGTCTTCAGACAGTTCTCCTCTTTCTGTTCTCCATGCTGAATGTGGCACACACAGGCATATAATGCCGAAATTGAGTCAACTTTTCCCCATTTTATTTGGCTTCAGGTATGATTTTCATATTGTCCACACCTGTTACTTGAGACAGGTGAGGTTGAATGAGCATCACATGCTTGAAACAAAGTTGTTTACCCACATTTTTGTAAAGGTGCCAACAATTTTGTCTTGCCCATTTTTGTGTGAAACTATGTCCAATTTGCCTTTTTTTCTCTGTGTTTTGTGTTGTTCCAATACACACAAAGAAAATAAACGTGTATAACAAAACATGTGTAATTGCAGTATTTTCTGGGAGAAATTTTAGGAACAATTTCAAGAGTGACAACTAGCGATGAGTGAGTGTGCTTGGTACTTGAGTTTTCCGAGCATGCTCTGGTGTTCTCCGAGTATTTGGGGCGTGCTCGTAGATTATGTTTGTGTCACTGCAGCTGTATGATTTGCGGCTGTTAGACAACCTGAACACATGCAGGGATTTCCTGTTTGTTTGGTAAACCCCACATGCATTCAGGCTGTCTAGCAGCCGCAAATCATGCAGCTGCGGTGACACAAACATAATCTACGACCACACCCAAGATACTCGGAGAACACCTGAGCATGCTTGGAAAACTCAAGTAACGAGCACACTCGCTCATCACTAGTGCCAACACTTTCAGCCATGACCATATATTGCATATGCTTAAAGGGCCACTGTCACCCCCTCCAGCCGTTATAAAGTAAAAGAGCCACCTTGTGCAGCAGTAATGCTGCATTCTAGGTGGCTCTTTTAGTTTTTTGTTCATGTATTTCCAAAATAAAGCGCTTTGAAACTTATCTAAAATATCTCTCTTTCGCCAGGGAGGCGTGTCCTCACTCCCCAGCTTGAACCGCTACTCTGCCGTCACTCCAATCTTCAGGGGCTTTCGGTGCCACCCCCTCTGCGCTGTTTTAGCTTCAAAACCGGCGCCTGCGCTGTATACAACTGTGTGGGGCAGGCGCAGTAAGCTATGGCCGTCTCACGTCCCAGCCAGGCTTGCAGACTGCGCCTGTGCGGGCAGTGCGGCCACCCACCTTGGGAATCCCAGCCCCGCAGTGTGTTATGCATTATGCACAGTGCGGGGCTAGGATTCCTGGGCATGCGCACTGCGTGTGTCAGCCTGTCACCCAGGTCCTCCCCCTTTCAGCGTCTGTATATTCAGCTGATCGTGCCTCCTCCTAGCAATTCTTTCCCGGCGATTGCTAGGAGGAGGCAAAATCGCCGGGAAAGAATTGCTAAGAAATGCACAAGGTGGCTTTTTTAGTTTATAACGGCTGTAGGAGGGGGGTGACAGTGGCCCTTTAAGAAGCATTCCCAGTGTTCTTAAAAAAGCACTCTCAATATTTTTTTTATTGCCTAAATCTATATAAATGTATATGTAGTGTAAGTGTAGCAATATACTCACTGATCGCCGTCTTCCATAAGTTCCAGTGCTGCTCCGGGCCTCTTCTAGTTCACGTAACTTCTATTCTGACTAGCTATAGTTTATGTGTGAACACGATGTGATTGCATAAATGTAAACCTTTGGAATCTTGTGCTGACACTCTATAGACTTAGATTGTGAAAGAAACTTTCAGCACACACATAGACACTAGTGTAAGCCCGCAAGTCGGAATAGAGATCATGTGACCCAGACGGGGACCATGGTGGCACGGTAAACTGGGAGAGATGGTAATCAGTGAGTATATTAACACAATTACAGTGGGGAAAAAAGTATTCAGTCAGCCACCAATTGTGCAAGTTCTCCCACTTAAAGGGACTCTGTCACCTGAATTTGGCGGGACTGGTTTTGGGTCATATGGGCGGAGTTTTCGGGTGTTTGATTCACCCTTTCCTTACCCGCTGGCTGCATGCTGGCTGCAATATTGGATCGAAGTTCATTCTCTGTCCTCCATAGTACACGTCTGCGCAAAGCAATCTTGCCTTGTGCAGGCGTGTACTATGGAGGACAGAGAATGAACTTAAATCCAATATTGCAGCCAGCATGCAGCCAGCGGGTAAGGAAAGGGTGAATCAAACACCCGAAAACTCCGCCCATATGACCCAAAACCAGTCCCGCCAAATTCAGGTGACAGGTTCCCTTTAAAAAGATGAGAGAGGCCTGTAATTGACATCATAGGTAGACCACAACTATGAGAGTCAAAATGAGAAAACAAATCCAGAAAATCACCTTGTCTGATTTGGCAAGATTTATTTAGCAAATTATGGTGGAAAATAAGCATTTGGTCACCTAAAAACATGCAAGATTTCTGGCTCTGACAGATCTGTAACTTCTTCTTTAAGTGGCTCCTCTGTCCTCGACTCATTACCTGTTGTAATGGCACTGTTTGAACTTGTTATCAGTATAAAAGACACCTGTCCACAACATCAAACAGTCACACTCCAAACTCCACTATGGTGAAGACCAAAGAGCTGTCGAAGGACACAGAAAATTGTAGCCCTGCACAAGGCTGAGAAGACTGAATCTGCAATAGGCAAGCAGCTTGGTGTGATTAAATCAACTGTGGGAGCAATAATAAGAAAATGGAAGACATACAAGACCACTAATAATCTCCCTCGATCTGGGGCTCCACGCAAGAGCTTACCCCGTGGGGTCAAAATGATCATAAGAACGGTAAGAAAAAATCCAAGAACCACACGGGGGGACCTAGTGAATGACCTGCATAGAGCTGGGACCACCGTAACCAAGGCTACCATCAGTAACACACTACGCCGCCAGGGACTAAGATCCTGCAGTGCCAGACATGTCCCCCTGCTTAAGCCAGTGCATGTCCGGGCCCATCTGAAGTTTGCTAGAGAGCATTTGGATTATCCAGAAGAGTAGTGGGGGAATGTCATATGGTCTGATGAAACCAAAGTAGAACTGTTTGGTAGAAACAAAACTCGTTGTGTTTGGAGGAGACAGAATGCTGAGTTGCATTCAAAGAAGACCATACCTACAGTGAAGTATGGGGGTGGCAACATCATGCTTCAGGGCAGTTTCTCTGCAAAGGGACCAGGACAACTGATCTGTGTACATGAAAGAATGAATGGGGCCATGCATCTTGAAATTTTGAGTGCAAACCTCCTTCCACCAGCAAGAGCATATGTACATTACATATACATTTATATAGATTTAGGCAATAAAAAAAATATTGAGAGTGCTTTTTTAAGAACACTGGGAATGCTTCTTAAAGGGCCACTGTCACCCCCCTCCTACAGCCGTTATAAACTAAAAAAGCCACCTTGTGCATTTCTTAGCAATTCTTTCCCGGCGATTTTGCCTCCTCCCAGCAATCGCCGGGAAAGAATTGCTAGGAGGAGGCACGATCAGCTGAATATACAGACGCTGAAAGGGGGGGACTTGGGTGACAGGCTGACACACGCAGTGCGCATGCCCAGGAATCCTAGCCCCGCACTGTGCATAATGCATAACACACTGCGGGGCTGGGATTCCCAAGGTGGGTGGCCGCACTGCCCGCACAGGCGCAGTCTGCAAGCCTGGCTGGGACGTGAGACGGCCATAGCTTACTGCGCCTGCCCCACACAGTTGTATACAGCGCAGGCGCCGGTTTTGAAGCTAAAACAGCGCAGAGGGGGTGGCACCGAAAGCCCCTGAAGATTGGAGTGACGGCAGAGTAGCGGTTCAAGCTGGGGAGTGAGGACACGCCTCCCTGGCGAAAGAGAGATATTTTAGATAAGTTTCAAAGCGCTTTATTTTGGAAATACATGAACAAAAAAACTAAAAGAGCCACCTTGTTAGAATGCAGCATTACTGCTGCACAAGGTGGCTCTTTTACTTTATAACGGCTGGAGGAGGTGACAGTGGCCCTTTAAGCATATGCAATATATGGTCATGGCTGAAAGTGTTGGCACTAGTGATGAGCGAGTGTGCTCGTTACTTGAGTTTTCCAAGCATGCTCAGGTGTTCTCCGAGTATCTTGGGTGTGGTCGTCGATTATGTTTGTGTCACCGCAGCTGCATGATTTGCGGCTGCTAGACAGCCTGAATGGATGGGTCTTTCAGCATGATAATGATCCCAAGCACACCGCCAGGGCAATGATGGAGTGGCTTCATAAGAAGCATATGAAGGTCCTGGAGTGGCTTAGCCAGTCTTCAGATCTCAACCCCATAGAAAACCTTTGGAGGGAGTTGAAAGTCCATGTTGCCCAGCGACAGCTCCAAAACATCACTGCTCTAGAGGAGATCTGCTTGGAGGAATGGACCAACATACCACCAGCAGTGTGTGCCAACCTTGTGAAGACTTACAGAAAATGTTTGACCTCTGTCATTGCCAACAGAGGATATATAACAAAATATTGAGATGAACTTTTGTTAATGACCGAATACTTATTTGCCACCATAATTTGCTAAAACAATCTTGCCAAATCAGACAAGGTGATTTCTGGATTTGTTTTCTCATTTTGACTCTCATAGTTGTGATCTACCTATTATGTCAATTACAGGCCTCTCTCATTTTTTTAAATGGGAGATCTTGCACAATTGATGGCTGACTAAATCCTTTTTTCCCCACTGTACATTACTTACATATTTACAATTGCTTAGCTAATAAAAATATATTATAAATAATTTTTTAATAAAACGTAAAAAGACTAGGTGTCAATAGTTGGGCCTCCATCCTGCTCGGCCCTTATTCACATTGAGTTCATTTCTGACACATGGCGAGGTTTTAATACTAGAGATTAGGACCATCCTGGCTGGGTACAACTGGACGCTGGTGGGATGGCTTTTACGCTTTTTTAAATGAAAAACTGTGTTTACGAAGTACCCTATGTTATTTTTATGCCCTATTGCTTTTTTAAGTACTTATAGCAAGGTATATGTTCATTTTGTTTCTTTTTGTTTCTATCTTAGGCTTTGTCTATTTAATGGCCAGTGTGAACATGCTCCTACACATTGCATGTATACCAATTTATACTCAAGTTCATTTGTTTCGGTTTTGATGTAGTATATGTGTAGTAATTAGAGATGATCAAATAGCTTCGGATAAGAGCTTATCTGAATAGCTATAGCGCTTACTGAATAGATGCATTGGTAACCTGGATACCTGGAAAGCTCCCAATAATCAGCTGTTCGGGGCGCAGCTGCATGTGTCGCGTCTGTGTGACAGTCACAATGGAGAGCCTGTTTGTTTGGAGCATTCCAAGAATCCAGGGTACCAATGCATCTATTCAGTAAATACTATAGCTATTCAGATAAGCTCTTATCCAAAGCTATTCGATAAGCCCTAGTAGTAACATAATCATTGAACCCCATCTTCCCTGATTTCCAGCGCTGCTCCGGTCCCCTTCTATGTCACGTGACTTCTATTCCGACTTGCTGTGGTTTATGTGTGAACTAAATGTGGCTTTATCAAAGCAAACCTATAGATCTTGTAGTGACGCTCCATAGACTTACATTATGAAAGTGACTTCCCGCTCACACATAGAATGCAGTGTAAGCCGACAAGTTGGAGTAGAGAAGAAGACCATAGCTGCGCTGGAAACTGGGAAAGATGGCAATCAGTGAGACTATTGACACATTTACATTGCGAATACCTGGACACAAGTTTACCTAGTAAATATATATTTGTAGTGATTCTTTCATGAGATTTAAAAAGCCTTTAAAATCAGCGTTGCTGAAGGGCAAAACCCCGTAGATCAAATTTATAGCAGGGGTTTTACTGTTTTCTTTCAATAAAACATTATAAAAGGTTGCTAGCAGGGCCAGCGTCACCATCCGGTGCACCTGGGCAATTGTTGTGGCCCTGGACAAATGAGGGGGCCCACTAGCCGTTGGGGACACCAGCACACTATGGGGCCCATGAGTCGGGGGAGTCCGGTGCTAGCTCTGGCTAAGGGCTCCCCCTTCAAATACTCACATCTCCCCATTCCACTCTGCTCTGGTCTCGTCAGTGTCTTCTGACTCTGTGATGACAGGGCAGAGGGTGCAATGATTTCACTACTGTGCTCCCTCTACCGAGCAGTGCATAGAGTCAGAAGATGCTGAGTTGACCGCAATACTGTGTGGAAGACTATGTGGTGCCCACAATACTGTATGGAGGACTATGTGGTGCCCACAATACTGTATGGAGGACTATGTGGTGCCCACAATACTGTGTGGAGGACTATGTGGTGCCCACAATACTGTATGGAGGACTATGTGGTGCCCATAATACTGTATGGAGGACTATATGGTGCCTATTACTGTATGGCAGACTATGTGGTACCCATAATACTGTATGGAGAACTATTTGATACCTATATACAGTATGGAGGACTATACTGTCTGATCTAAAATGAAAAGTCTTTAGTTATTCTGTGTGACTGCAGACTCCTGAATTCCCCCAGAGTACATTTCTAAGCCATTGTAGAATTTACAATAGATATCACTCATGTAATGTAGGAAGTTAGTGAAATCTTTGGCATTGTACTATACCTATATTTCTCTGCCATATCTGTGCATCATGAATTGTGCTTTGTGTTATAGGGGCCCACTAAGACCCATTGAGAAGCCCACGGGCCTGCGGCCCACGAAAACCTGGAGCCTGGAGGGTCAACAAAACTTAGTCCACAGGGAATAAAAGCATAACATAACAAAAAAACATTACTTACCTAATTTGTCTCCTGCCATTCCTTTTTAGTTATTGTTTACTTCACTGTAGCTGTTATTTGTCCACATGATGGCTACAGCCAATCGCTGGCCTCAGTGATGAAGCTGGCATGGACCGAAAAGGTGTCGGGGATGCCAGCAAGTGGAAGGAGGTTTGCAAGTGCTCTGATCCTGCATCCATGGGCTACCCGGTGGATGTGAATCATTTCACAGGAAACAATCTTTTAGTTGAGCACAACTGCACAAACGAGGGCTCGCTGCTGTGCTGACAGAGGGTGGAGTAGGGTGAACACGACAAGGTGCTGGACTGTGAGAGAGGTGCAGATGAAGATGTTATGGTTGATTGAGAAAGGTGGGGTGTGCTTGGTATCTAAGATCAGTCAAAAACAGCAGGAATGTCCATTTCCGTATGAGCTTACAGTCTTTCACTCACCCTGACTAACAGTCCCCTGCCCATGAAAACCATCCTGTGTACCTAACAACTGCATGCCTCAGTCCTAACTAAATGTCAAAATCCACATTAGACCACCTCAAAAGTTGCAAGCTGAAGGTTTTGCAATGGCGCTCACAATTTCCTGTTCTGAAAATCTGTGGCTGGACCTCAAAATAGCAGTGCATGAAAGATGACCCAGGAATTTCACAGAACTGGAACAATTTTCCAAGGAAGAATAGATGAAAATCTCTGAAATAAGAATTGAAAGACTCTTGACTGGCTATAAAAAGCATTTACAAGCTGTGATACTAGGTACTAACCATGCAGGGTGCCCAAACTCTTCCACATTCCTTTTTGTAATTTTTGAAATGAAAATGATGAAATAAATAAATAAATTAAATTTAAAAAAAAAAAAATATATATATATATATATATCCTAAAATACAAAGGAAATGTGTCATCTTTAACTTTAGCCCTTTTAGAGATCATTTACTCTTCAACTTCCTTAACTGTTCATAGTAACAGTAATTTTGATCAGGGGTGCCCAAACTTTTACATGCCATTGTAAGCAATGGGGCAAGTGCCCACCAGGCAGTCTATTTTTCCAGGGGACAGCTTCCCCAGTAAAGGTATATTTGGTATTACTGTGTAAACCACACTTAAGCCAAATATGAATGCAAAATTCATTGCTCTGTCTAGCTTTTCTCAGAATTAGCAACAGGAAATAAACCTTTAGTGGGTGTATGTCGTGCACATGTAAAGCAGCCATGAAATTACTTATGAAGTCGGCAAAAAGGGCAGGAAGCATCTATACCATGAAGTCTAGATAAGCATTCTGTAAGGGCTGTCGTATAGATTATATGATACAAACATCAGAAAGATAAGTCTGATTAACATCCAGATGTACATGCAAATTATTTCTGTGAGGACAACAAAACAGAATCATTACAAGCTACAAAACAAGTGATACAGAAAATAGCAATGCTATATAGATACTTGTGGTCATATCTAATATATAATTGCCTAGAATACTACTTCCTGCAATTTGTGCCAACTTCCTGTCCGGAGCTAATGTCCGGAGCTAATGTCCGGAGCTAATGTCCGGAGATAAGTGACGTCAACAGTGTCCAGTGTCTGATTGGTTGCCGCCTGCTGCGAGCGACCAATCAGAAACGTGCCGTACTGTGACACACTCCGCCCGCCATTTTGGTGTGATTTTTGAATTTTTACCTCACAGCAAGTTTCTACTGCGTGGAGGCGGGCCCAGTGACGTTGCTCTTCAAGCTCCTGCCGAATTTCGTCAAAAAAATGATAATACCATTTACCAAAACTATATATATTTAGTTGTGAAGTGGTTCAGTGACATTTTCACACCAATTTTGAACTTTTGTTTGGTGTTTTCTCCATATACTGCCTATTTTTGTTCTTTCTTACTATTATTTATTAATTGTATTATTCTTACATTTGAATAAATAAAGTATATATGGATTCTAGACTCCCGATTCTTTAGAATCGGGCTGCCATCTAGTCTACTATATAATTGTCTAAGGGTCACTTCCGTCTTTCTGTCTTTCTTTCTGTCCTTCTGTCTGTCACGGATATTCATTGGTCGCGGCCTCTGTCTGTCATGGAATCCAAGTCGCTGATTGGTCTCGCCAGCTGCCTGTCATGGCTGCTGCGACCAATCAGCGATGGCCACAGTCCGATTAGTCCCTCCCCTGCAGTCAGCACCCGGCGCCCGCTTCATACTCCCCGCAGTCACCGCTCACACAGGGTTAATGCCAGCGGTAACGGACCGCGTTATGCCGCGGGTAACTCATTCCATTACCGCCGCTATTAACCCTGTGTGACCAAGTTTTTACTATTGATGCTGCCTATGCAGCATCAATAGTAAAAACATCTAATGTTAAAAATAATAAATAAAAATAAAAAATCATTATATACTCACCTTTCGCGACGCTCCGGTGACCGTTCCATGCAAGCGGCAGGTTCCGATGCCGTGTATAGGAGAAGGACCTGCCATGACGTCACGGTCATGTGACCGAACTACAAGGGGCCCTCGGAAGGTGAGTATAAGTTTATTTTTTATTTTTTAACCTGTGACATACGTGTCTGGGCAATATACTACGTAGCTTGGCAATATACTATGTGACTGGCCAATATACTACATGGCTCTGTGCTGTATACTACGTCACTCGGCAGTATACTACGTCACTCGGCAATATACTACGTCACTGGGCAATATACTACGTCACTGAGCAATATACTACGTCACTGGGCAATATACTACATAACTGGGCAATATACTACGTGCCTGGGCAATATACCACATGACTGGGTGATATACTATGTCACTGGGCAATATACTACGTGGTTGGGCAATATACTACATGGCTGGGCTGGGCAATATACTACGTGGCTGGGCAATATACTATGTGGCTGGGCAATATACTATGTGGCTGGGCAATATACTACGTGACTGGGCAATATACTACGTGGCTGGGCAATATACTACGTGGGCTGTGCAATATACTACGTGGACATGCATATTCTAGAATACCTGATGCGTTAGAATCAGGCCACCATCTAGTATATATAATCGTCTAAGGTCCATTTCCATCTGTTGTCTGTAATGGAAATCCCACGTCGCTGATTGGTCGCGCCCGGCCACGACCAATCAGCGATATTGGGATTTAAACACCGCTTCACTTTTTACTATTGATGTTGATGCTGCCTATGCAGCATCAATAGTAAAAAAAATATAATGCTAAAAATAATAATTAAAAAAATCGTGATATTCTCACCTTCCGGCGTCCCCGGCAGCTTTTCCTGCTCCTCGCGATGCTCTGGTCCCAGTAATGCTTTGCGGTAATGACCCCAGATGACGTAGTGGTCTCGCGAGTATATAACTATTTTTTATTTTAAGTTTTTTTAACAGGGATATGGTGCCCACAGTGCTATATACTACGTGGCTGTGTTGTTTACGACGTGAGCTGTGCTATATACTACGTGGGCTGTGTTATATACTACATGGGCTGTGTTAAATACTACGTGGGCTGTGCTATATACAATGTGGCTGTGCTATATACTACGTGGGCTGTGTTATATGCTACGTGGGCTATTATATACTATGTGGCTGTGCTATATTCTACGTGGCTGTGCTATATACTACGTGGGTTGTGTTATATGCTATGTGTGCTGTGCAATAAGCTATGTGGGCTCTGTTATATGCTACGTGGCTGTGCTATATACTACGTGGCTGTGCTATATACTATGTGGGCTGTGTTATATGCTATGTGGGCTGTGCAATATACTACATGGCTGTGTTATATACTACGTGGCTGTGTTATATACTACGTGGCTGTGTTATATGCTATGTGGCTGTGCTATATGCTACGTGGGCTGTGTATTATTTACTATGTGGGCTGTGTTATATGCTACTTGGCTGTGCTATATGCTACGTGGGCTGTGTTATATACTACATGGGCTGTGTTATATGCTACGTGGCTGTGCTATATTTGTCTGCTGTATTTGTTGGGGTTTGTTGAGAACAGGTAAAAAAAAGGGGAAGATCCAGCAATGGGTGGAGGTGTCTAAAAAATAACTTTTATTGGAAAGTTATAAAAATAAATGACAGACACATATTGTCAGGCACTGGCACACAATTAGAAAAAGTCGATGCGATTCGACCTAAGTCTTAGTCGTGATCTGACCCAATTTAGTATTCTACAATATACAATTATATAGTTTGTTCGGGAAAAATGATTGATTAAGCAATGAAAATAATTAGCATATGCTAATAACATACAACAACAATCGATGTAAAAATAAATACAGAGTACAAAAAACGGTTATGACAGAATAAAATTAACACATATACTGTATATAATGTAGTGTAATCCAGAAAATAGACTAGGACAAAATAGAAAATAGATTCTTCAATATTTTTTGATTAAGTCTTGTCTAGCATTGAGGCCATGCGGAATATGGGTACCTAGCATAGAAATCCAATAGGACTCATGGTTTAATAATTTCCGCTGGTGGTCCCCTCCCCTGTGGTTTATACAATTTCGTAATCCCACTAAATTTAAAATGGGTTAAATTGCCCTTATGTGTATTCGCAAAGTGTTTGGAAACTGCAGATGTTGATAAGGCTGTAGGATTGACCGCATCAGGTATCGCCCCACATTTATAAAAGCCTGTGGCATTAAGACATGTACCACAATTGCACAATTTTTGCAGATTACTATCAAATAAACTGCGAGATAGAATTGAGCCAAGAGTGGGGGCTTTCTTTGCTGCAAATCTTATACTGTTTTTTGATAGTATCTCCTTTAATTTGGGTATATACGGTACTTTTTAACAATATTCACTATGTCATAATATCGTGGACTATAGTGTGTAGTGAATGTAACACCCAATTTGTTTTGGTTAGTCCTAGCATCTGATATGGTTTTATTCGTCAAAAATTTTTTTACGGTCCATTCTGGACACCTTTTCTTGTGCGGTTTTAAGATTCTATTTGGGATAACCCCCTTTGTAGTAGTCTCTCACAAACTTTATCAGATTCAACCAAAAAAGCGCTATTGTTCGTGCAGTTCCGTTTAATTCTCATGAATTCCTTGTAAGGGAATATTTTTAATTATGTGGGATGGATGACATGATTTTTCTTTGTTTTGTTAAGAACAGATCCGATATGTAACACCACCGTATAAGACACTTATGTTATTGTGGATGGAAAAATGTACTTTCACCCCGAGAATGATTTTGTCAACTAATAATAAGTGATATTTTAACACCTAAATATTATTGCACTACTTGTTTCAGAGCCAAAAGAAAATAAAGCAGACATTTCTCCAAAGGCAGCACATCAGCCAGGGAAGAAAGCAGCCCCACCTCCGCCGATACCAGCCAAGACAAAGCCCAGCGCCAGCCAAGCCAACAAGTGAGATTTTAAATCATAAAACACTTTGGTAGCAAAAAAAGGAATAGATGGGTCCTTATTTATTGACACATGTAAGGATTGTCAATCTAGTTTGATCACTATGGTAGAAAATCATTTGATCATTTACCTCCTATGAGAAGGTTCATTATTAAGATATTATAACTTTATTCTACATTGCATGCAACATTCTTTAGGTGCCAACATATAATTCTTAAAAGGTAATCATCCGTCACAAGGTTTTTGCTATGTCATCTGAGAGCAGCATGATGTAGGGGCAGAGACTTTGACTTCTTCAATTTGTCACTAGGCTGTGTGTTTTTGCTTTAATGAAATCAGTGTTTTATCAACACAAAATTATCACTTGAGGTCTAGGTGCCTTGCACCTCCTAGTCCAACCCTCCCCCAGCACTGAGTAGCAGTTTTCTGTTAATATAAAAATGTACACAGAAAAGTACTAATCAGTGGTGTGGTCAGGGTTATATAGAGATCAACATTCTGAGCACTGCTAGAACTGGAGTAGAGAAAACACTGATTAGATTACAACATTTGTAGCTAGTTAACTATGTAACATGTCACTGGAATCAGGGTCTCTTCCCTACATCATACTTCTCTCAGATTGCATAGCAACAACCTGCTGTTTGATTCCCTTTAAAGTCAGTAAAATCCTTATTCAATGGGCTTCTCTTAATGGTAATTGCAGGAGGCACTTAAGAAAAGTTTAAATGTATAGCTATAGGGCAAAGAAATTAGTTTTGACCACTAAACTGAATTTGAATTGAATTGAATTGGATATTGAAAAATTGATTGAAGGAGAATATTGACTTCAAAGTTTCAGACATTTAAGAAACACCATTTAACTCAGAGGTGAGGAGTAGAGATGGGCGAACTCGAACAGTAAAGTTCAGTGTTCGTATTGAACACCTAGTGTTCGTGCATGGACCTCGACCATGAACTTCTGAAGGAAGTCCATGATACTGTTTAGGTACGGCATCCCGAACATTGGCTGTTTCCCACGCTGTCACCTGGGTGACAGCGCAAGAAACACCAGTGGTAAGATCATTACCGCTGATCAGAGAGCTGCAGTTCCCACACTGTCAGATGACAGCGTGAGCCAGGAGCTGTGACCAGCAGTAAAAAGGTTACCGCTGGTAATAGGCATTGGCTGATGAGAGAGTAGTACTCTCATCAGCCAATGCCTGCTGTCGCTGATAACAGAGAGAGCAGGCACCGCTGTTGGGAGTATTCACCAGCCGATGCCTGTGCAATAACTAAATAAATGATGTGGGATCTATTATCTTTTTTATAACCAGCGTGCTGCAACCCTCAGCTGTCAGCTTTATCACGGCTGGTTGTCAAGAATGGAGGGATCCCATGCCGTTTATTTAAATTATTTAAAAAAATTAATTAAAAAAACAGTGTGGGGTGCCCCCATTTTTGATAGCCAGCCAAACTAAAGCAAATAGTTGGGGGCTGGTATTCTCAGGCTGCAATTAGCAGCCCACAACTACCCCAGAAAAGGTGCATCTATTAGATGGGCCAATTCTGGAGTTTTGCCCAGGTCTTCCCACTTGTCCTGGTGAGGTGGCAGGTGGGGTAATAGTTGTGAGGATGATGTCAGCTGTTTTGTGGTCACTGACATGAAGCCCACATATAGTAATGGAGAGTCATCTATAAGACACCTCCATTACTAACCCCATAGTTAGATTGTAAAAAAAAAACACAGCCAGAATAAATAATATGCACGCAGCTGTCTACATAGCTTTTGCTGGTAAGGCTACGTTCACATTAGCGTTGTGCGCCGCTGCGTCGGCGACGCAACGCACAACGCACGCAAAAACGCACCAAAACGCATGCAAAAACACTGCGTTTTGCGACGCATGCGTCGTTTTTTGCCGAAATTTGGACGCAGAAAAATGCAACTTGTTGCGTTTTCTTGGTCCGACGCTTGCGGCAAAAAAGACGCATGCATCGCACAACGCAACAAACAAAAATGCATGCGTCCCCCATGTTAAATATAGGGGCGCATGACGCATGCGTCGCCGCTGCGACGCCCGACGCAAACCCGACGCAAACTAGCATAACGCTAGTGTGAACGTAGCCTTATTGAGCATAGGGGGACCCCACATCATTTTTTGGGGGTAGTCTCACCTATATGTACCAATTAAAGATAAGCAAACAGCTGTGAGACGATATTAATAGCCTGGGAATCTTTATGGCTATTGGCTCCTTCTCAGAATATTAACATCAGCCCTCAGCCTTCAGCTTTCCCTCTGCTGCTTATGAAAATTACAAAGGAACCCCACTCGTTTTTTTTTTTTTTAAACACCAACCGTTATGTAAAACTAAACATAGCAAGAGCCAAGTAGTGGATAATAAGGTCAACTATGTCCTTCAAAACAAGAATTGTGGTGCCAGATAAAGATGCAAAGAACTTAATGTTATTTTACAAGGAGTGAACAATTCACATCCTGTGTGAGATTTCAGTGTAGACCAGGAAGGAACAATATTTAGAATTGTGGGTCCTCAGTGGTTGATACCTTTTAATGGCTAACTGAAAAGATGGTAACAAATTGCAAGTCTATGCCTGATGAAGAGACCAGAGTAGTCTCGAAAGCTTGCAATTAGTTACCATCTTTTCAGTTAGCCATTAAAAGGTATCAACCACTGAGGACTCTCAGTTCTAAATATTTTTCTATCCACTCGCTAACATGGTACCAAGATATATATCTTTCCTGGACCAGGAAGAAGTGAGTCATTCCACAAAAATAGCAGAAACAAGATGATAAAAAAAATAACTAAACAGGTGTGATATCAGCCTCAATGCATGATCAACAAGTTAACAGAGCATAAAGGAACCAACCATATCCAGAAAAGAGGACATGGGAACGCAGTCCAATGTGTATCGCTGCTTACAGTGTCTTCATCGGGAGTACCTAGAGTTTTTACATAGACTGAATGGAGGGAAAGGACTTATTGGCCCCTGCCCCACCATTATATTCAGCAGCATCTGTGTTCTTAAAACACACATGCAGCTGAATTCAGGATAATACTCCAATATGGGACAGCGGGACAGCTCACCAAATTCAAGACAACCCCACTTTATCTGAGACAGTTGGCAGATATGAATTACATCAGATATGTTAACTTGTGCATTAGCCTACTGCCATAAACTGCACTAATGTTTACACCAGGGGTGTCAAACTGCATTCCTCAAGGGCCGCAAACAGGTCATGTTTTCAGGATTTCCTTAGCATTGCACAAGGTGCTGGAATCATTCTGTGCAGGTGATTAAATTATCACCTGTGCTGTACAAGGAAATCCTGAAAACATGACCTGTTTGCGGCCCTTGAGGAATGCAGTTTGACACCCCTGGTTTACACTGGCTTATGAGTACCTTGTTGTATTAGCCTACTGCCATAGACTGCACTAATGATTACACTGGCTTATGAGTACTGTTGGACTGGCACACCAGTGTTTTAAGACAGCCATGAATAATGCGTGCTATTACAAGCATCTCAAGCACCCTAAGTAGTTGGAGAGTACATGGCCCTCATCTATGCCTCTCTGTTGGTACAAAGCACGAACAAGAGAAAATGCTCTGGCAAAGGTTTACCTGCTTTGGGGTTGTGAATTACATCTGTCTGAATGTCTCTTAATTAGGATTTTTACAAAATATATAATGGACATACTCACAAATAGCATCATCTGTTAATAGAACCTTTATGTTTTCCTAGACCCACACCTGAAACACAGACAAAACCAGTAGAAGAGAAGAGGGAGAGGCAAAAGGAAACAAGTAAGTTTGTCCTAGGGCATTTACTACAGGAGAAATATAAAGATCTTAAAATTATACAAGTACAGGAGATGGGGAATGGTGGTAAAGCAGATATGTTAACAGTTTTCAAAACTCAAATTGCATACAATAGTAAGTAAATATCTTAAAGTGCATGAGACTGGTGTATTACTGCACTTTGAAGATTCATGTTAGAATAGTTATATAATATTTTAGAAAATTGTAACTCAATCTCTGCCCATCTAATTTTATTGATAGCTCCTCAGTGTCCCCTCCTGCTGCTGAGATCTCACACTGATCACTACAAGCTGAGGCTGTAAGTTAGTCTGAATGGGTGGAGACTGAATACACTTATACTTATGAGCTCTGTTACGCTGTAGTTGCACTAAAAAGAGAGCTATTTACCATTGAATGCAGTTTGTATTGTGAAATCTGGTGACAGATTAGTTTTAAAGTCTACCACCACTGAATATCTAAAAGTTAAAGAATGGATGCAGTTAACCATAATATCACTCTTTCCCTTTTTACTATATCAGGAGTCTAAGAAGGTGGGTTATTAAAAACTGATTATTTTAGTCCTCAATCTGTAAAGCATGCTTTAGGTTTTCCTGTACCTACCAGTAAAAAATAAGGAAATACTGCGGTCACCAATAGATTTCTTACCTCAACAGTGAAATTAGCGTTCCCCTCTAAGAGTACGAGTTATTATCACCTATCCACACGATAAGTAATGAATGTTAAATTGATGAAGTTCACTTGTGGGTAGATGGGCTAGACTGGTTCCAGATACCAGAAGATGACAGTTGTTTCTCTTCTGAAGATCAATGAGATTTGCAGCAATCACACCCCCAACAATCAAAACTGTATCGCCTAACCGCTTAATTTTTTTTTTGTTATTTCTGGGAAAACACTTTTGTTCTAACAACCATTTTATCTACTGAAAGTACGTGAAGGAACATTTATGAAATGGCCATACTCATTATTTCTCTTTTACAATCTCTCTAAAGATTTGTTTGAGATTATATCATTTTTTTCTTATATGCTGCAGATAGTTCAACTCTGGATGGAATGAAAATTTCGTCAGTGAAGTTGGCACATCCCACAGCAGATAGACCAAAGATGCAGGGAAAACGTCTACCAAAGACTAAGTTTGCCTCCTCAGGGGTAAGAATGTTTGCTTACTGTTCTACTTGCCTGTTATTATTTATTTTGTGATTCCTTGTGACAGCTTGCATTATATTCCAGTGCTGCATTCACAATTCTGCCTTTTGCTTATAGAAAAGTTCAGTTAAATCATTAGATTGATTAGATCAGAATACCAAGCAGTGCTTGTTGTAAAGGCTACCCGCCAAAGGTTCCCAGTTTCAGGCTTACTGCAGACGTTAGACCAACATTAAATGTTTTTAGACAGAGGAGTAACTAGAATCTGATGGGCCCCAATGCAAAATTTGGATCTGGGTGCCCCTTCATGTTGGTCAGATGTATGGGCCCTTGTAGCATTTTAAATTATACAAGGATATTGGTGTTGCTACCCCCCACATTATGTAGCAATGTCCCCTTGTACTGTGCTAATATCCACCATCCTGTGCCTCTTCCAAGTATACAGTGCAGACCAAAAGTTTGGACACACCTTCTAATTTCAAGATTTTTCTGTATATTCATGACTATGAAAATTGTAAATTCACACTGAAGGCATCAAAACTATGAATTAACACATGTGGAATTATATACTTAACAAAAAAGTGTGAAACAACTGAAAATATGTCTTATATTCTAGGTTCTTCAAACTAGCCACCTTTTGCTTTGATGACTACTTTGCACACCCTTGGCATTCTCTTGATGAGCTTCAAGAGGTAGTCACCGGGAATGGTCTTCCAACAATCTTGAAGGAGTTCCCAGAGATGCTTAGCACTTGTTGGCCCTTTTGCCTTCACTCTGCGGTCCAGCTCACCCCAACCATCTCGATTGGGTTCAGGTCTGGTGACTCTGGAGGCCAGGTCATCTGGCGTAGCACCCCATCACTCTCCTAACCCCCCTGGGTTCCCTCTGGTATATATGTCCTTCATCCTGGGCCCCTTACTAGTATATATACAGTTAGGTCCATATATATTTGGACAGAGACAACATTTTTCTAATTTTGGTTATAGACATTACCACAATGAGTTTTAAACAAAACAATTCAGATGCAGTTGAAGTTCAGACTTTCAGCTTTCATTTGAGGGTATCCATATTAAAATTGGATGAAGGGTTTAGGAGTTTCAGCTCCTTAACATGTGCCACCCTGTTTTTAAAGGGACCAAAAGTTATTGGACAGATTCAATAATTTTAAATAAAATGTTCATTTTTAGTACTTGGGTTGAAAACCCTTTGTTGGCAATGACTGCCTGAAGTGTTAAACTCATGGACATCACCAGATGCTGTGTTTCATCCTATTTGAAGCTCTGCCAGGCCTTCACTGCGGTGGTTTTCAGTTGCTGTTTGTTCGTGGGCCTTTCTGTCTGAAGTTTAGTCTTTAACAAGTGAAATGCATGCTCAATGGGGTTGAGATCAGGTGACTGACTTGGCCATTCAAGAATATTCCACTTCTTTGCTTTAATAAACTCCTGGGTTGCTTTGGCTTTATGTTTTGGGTCATTGTCCATCTGTAGTATGAAATGATGACCAATCAGTTTGGCTGCATTTGGCTGGATCTGAGCACACAGTATGTCTCTGAATACCTCAGAATTCATTTGGCTGCTTCTGTCCTGTGTCACATCATCAATAAACACTAGTGACCCAGTGCCACTGGCAGCCATGCATGCCCACGCCATCACACTGCCTCCGCCGTGTTTTACAGATGATGTGGTATGCTTTGGATCATGAGCTGTACCACGCCTTCGCCATACTTTTCTCTTTCCATCATTCTAGTAGAGGTTGATGTTGGTTTCATCTGTCCAAAGAATGTTCTTCCAGAACTGTGCTGGCTTTTTTAGATTTTTTTTAGCAAAGTCCAGTCTAGCCTTTTTATTCTTGATGCTTATGAGTGGCTTGCACCGTGCAGTGAACCCTCTGTATTTACTTTCATGCAGTCTTCTCTTTATGGTAGATATGGATATTGATACGCCTACCTCCTGGAGAGTGTTGTTCACTTGGTTGGCTGTTGTGAAGGGGTTTCTCTTCACCATGGAGATTATTCTGCGATCATCCACCACTGTTGTCTTCTGTGGGCGCCCAGGTCTTTTTGCATTGATGAGTTCACCAGAGCTTTCTTTCTTTCTCAGGATGTACCAAACTGTAGATTTTGCCATTCCTAATATTGCAGGAATTTCTCGGTTGGGTTTTTTCTGTTTTCGCAGCTTTAGGATGGTTTGTTTCACCTGCATGGAGAGCTCCTTTGACCACATGTTTACTTCACAGCAAAACCTTCCAAATGCAAGCACCACACCTGAAATCAACTCCAGGCCTTTTATCTGTTTAATTGAGAATGACATAACGAAGGGATTGCCCACACCTGTCCATGAAATAGCCTTAGAGTCAATTGTCCAATTACTTTTGGTCCCTTTAAAAACAGGGTGGCATATGTTAAGGAGCTGAAACTCCTAAACCCTTCTTCCAATTTTAACCCCTTCCCGACCCATGACGCCACGTAGGCGTCATGAAAGCCGGTGCCATTCCGACCCATGACGCCTATGTGGCGTCATGGAAAGATCGCGTCCCTGCAGATCGGGTGAAAGGGTTAACTCCCATTTCACCCGATCTGCAGGGACAGGGGGAGTGGTAGTTTAGCCCAGGGGGGGTGGCTTCACCCCCTCGTGACTACGATCGCTCTGATTGGCTGTTGAAAGTGAAACTGCCAATCAGAGCGATTTGTAATATTTCACCTATTATAACGGGTGAAATATTACAATCCAGCCATGGCCGATGCTGAAATATCATCGGCCATGGCTGGAAATACTAGTGTGCCCCCACCCCACCCCACCGATCGCCCCCCCAGCCCTCCGATCTGGCCGGTACACTGCTCCGGCTCCCCTCCGTCCAGTGCTCCGCTCCCCCCCGTGCTCTTGTCCGCTCCCCCCGTGCTCCAATCACCCCCCCGTGCTCCAATCACCCCCCCTGCACTCCGATCCACCCCCCCCGGTGCTCCGTTCCACCCCCCCGTGCTCCGTTCCAGCCCCCCCGTGCTCCGTTCCATGCCCCCCCGTGCTCCGTTCCACCCCTCCCGCACTCCGATTCCCCCCCCCGTGCTCCGATCCCCCCCCGTGGTCCCCCCCCACCCCATCATACTTACCGATCCAGCCGGGGTCCCGTCCGTCTTCTCCCTGGGCGCCGCCATCTTCCAAAATGGCGGGCGCATGCGCAGTGCGCCCGCCGAATCTGCCGGCCGGCAGATTCGTTCCAAAATGCATTTTGATCACTGAGATATAATCTATCTCAGTGATCAAAATAAAAAAAATAATAAATGACCCCCCCCTTTGTCACCCCCATAGGTAGGGACAATAAAAAAATAAAGAAATTTTTTTTTTCCACTAATGTTAGAATAGGGTTAGGGTTAGGGGTAGGGGTAGGGTTAGGGCTAGGGTTAGGGTTAGGGCTAGGGGTAGGGTTAGGGTTAGGGCTAGGGTTAGGGCTAGGGGTAGGGTTAGGGGTAGGGTTAGGGGTAGGGTTAGGGTTAGGGCTAGGGTTAGGGCTAGGGGTAGGGTTAGGGTTAGGGGTAGGGTTAGGGGTAGGGGTAGGGTTAGGGCTAGGGTTAGGGTTTCGGTATGTGCACACGTATTCTGGTCCTCTGCGGATTTTTCCGCTGCGGATTTGATAAATCCGCAGTGCTAAACCGCTGCGGATTTATGGCGGATTTACCGCGGTTTTTCTGCGCATTTCACTGCGGTTTTACAACTGCGATTTTCTATTTGAGCAGTTGTAAAACCGCTGCGGAATCCGCACAAAGAAGTGACATGCTGCGGAATGTAAACCGCTGCGTTTCCGTGCAGTTTTTCCGCAGCATGGGCACAGCGATTTTTGTTTCCCGTAGGTTTACATTGAACTGTAAACTCATGGGAAACTGCTGCGGATCCGCAGCGTTTTCCGCAGCGTGTGCACATACCTTTAGAATTAGGCTATGTGCACACGGTGCGGATTTGGCTGCGGATCCGCAGCAGTGTTCAATCAGGTTTACAGTACCATGTAAACATATGAAAAACCAAATCCGCTGTGCCCATGGTGCGGAAAATACAGAGCGGAAACGCTGCGTTGTATTTTCCGCAGCATGTCAATTCTTTGTGCGGATTCCGCAGCGTTTTACACCTGTTCCTCAATAGGAATCCGCAGGTGAAATCCGCACAAAAAACACTGGAAATCCGCGGAAAATCCGCAGGTAAAACGCCGTGCCTTTTACCCGCGGATTTTTCAAAAATGGTGCGGAAATATCTCACACGAATCCGCAACGTGGGCACATATCCTTAGGGTTAGGGTTGGAATTAGGGTTGTGGTTATGGTTAGGGGTGTGTTGGGGTTAGGGTTGTGGTTAGGGGTGTGTTGCGGTTAGGGTTGTGTTTAGGGTTATGGCTACAGTTGGGATTAGGGTTAGGGGTGTGTTGGGGTTAGTGTTGGAGGTAGAATTGAGGGGTTACCACTGTTTAGGCACATCAGGGGTCTCCAAACGCAACATGGCGCCACCATTGAATCCAGCCAATCTCGTATTCAAAAAGTCAAATGGTGCTCCCTCACTTCCGAGCCCTGACGTGTGCCCAAACAGTGGTTTACCCCCACATATGGAGTACCAGCATACTCAGGACAAACTGCGCAACAATTACTGGGGTCCAATTTCTCCTGTTACCCTTGTGAATCAAAAAAAATGCTTGCTAAAACATAATTTTTGAGGAAAGAAAAATGATTTTTTATTTTCACGGCTCTGCGTTGTAAACGTCTGTGAAGCACTTGGGGGTTCAAAGTGCTCACCACATATCTAGATAAGTTCCTTGGGGGGTCTAATTTCTAAAATGGGGTCACTTGTGGGGGTTTCTACTGTTTAGGCACACCAGGGGCTCTGCAAACGCAACGTGACACCCGCAGACCATTCCATCAAAGTCTGCATTTCAAAAGTCACTACTTCCCTTCTGAGCCCCGACGTGTGCCCAAACAGTGGTTTACCCCCACTCATGGGGTATCAGCGTACTCAGGAGAAACTGGACAACAACTTTTGGGGTCCAATTTCTCCTGTAACCCTTGGGAAAATAAAAAATTCTGGGCTAAATAATTATTTTTGAGGAAAGAAAACGTATTTATTATTTTCACGGCTCTGCATTATAAACTTCTATGAAGCACTTGGGGGTTCAAAGTGCTCACCACACATCTAGATAAGTTCCTTTCGGGGTCTAGTTTCCAAAATGGGGTCACTTGTGGGGGGTTTCTACTGTATAGGCACATCAGGGGCTCTGCAAACGCAACGTGACGCCCGCAGAGCATTCCATCAAAGTCTGCATTTCAAAACGTCACTACTTCAATTCCAAGCCCCGGCATGTGCCCAAACAGTAGTTTACCCCCACATATGGGGTATCACCGTACTCAGGAGAAACTGGACAACAAATATTGGGGTCAAATTTCTCCTGTTACCCTTGGGAAAATTAAAAAATTCTGGGCTAAATAATTATTTTTGAGGAAAGAAAACGTATTTATTATTTTCACGGCTCTGCATTATAAACTTCTATGAAGCACTTGGGGGTTCAAAGTGCTCACCACACATCTAGATAAGTTCCTTTCGGGGTCTAGTTTCCAAAATGGGGTCACTTGTGGGGGGTTTCTACTGTTTAGGCACATCAGGGGCTCTGCAAACGCAACGTGACGCCCGCAGAGCATTCCATCAAAGTCTGCATTTCAAAACGTCACTACTTCAATTCCAAGCCCCGGCATGTGCCCAAACAGTAGTTTACCCCCACATATGGGGTATCACCGTACTCAGGAGAAACTGGACAACAACTTTTGGGGTCAAATTTCTCCTGTTACCCTTGGGAAAAATTGCAGGCTAAAATATCATTTTTGAGAAAATAATTTTCTGCGTTATAAACTTCTGTGAAGCACTTGGGGGTTCAAAGTCCTCACCACACATCTAGATTAGTTCCTTTGGGGGTCTAGTTTCCAAAATGGTGTCATTTCTGGGGGATCTCCAATGTTTAGGCACACAGGGGCTCTCCAAACGTGACATGGTGTCCGCTAATGATTGGAGCTAATTTTCCATTTAAAAAGCCAAATGGCGTGCCATCCCTTCCGAGCCCTGCCGTGCGCCCAAACAGTGGTGTACCCCCACATATGGGGTATCTGCGTACTCAGGACAAACTGGACAACAATATTTGGGGTCCAATTTCTCCTATTATCCTTGGCAAAATAGGAAATTCCAGGCTAAAAAATCATTTTTGAGGAAAGAAAAATTATTTTTTATTTTCATGGCTCTGCGTTATAAACTTCTGTGAAGCACCTGGGGGTTTAAAGTGCTCAATATGCATCTAGATAAGTTCCTTGGGGGGTCTAGTTTCCAAAATGGGGTCACTTGTGGGGGAGCTCCAATGTTTAGGCACACAGGGGCTCTCCAAACGCGACATGGTGTCCGCTAACAATTGGAGCTAATTTTCCATTCAAAAAGTCAAATGGCGCGCCTTCCCTTCCGAGCCCTGCCGAGTGCCCAAACAGTGGTTTACCCCCACATATGAGGTATCGACGTACTCGGGAGAAATTGCCCAACAAATTTTATGATCCATTTTACCCTACTGCCCATGTGAAAATGAAAAAATTGAGGCGAAAAGAATTTTTTTGTGAAAAAAAAGTACTTTTTCATTTTTACAGATCAATTTGTGAAGCACCTGAGGGTTGAAAGTGCTCCCTATGCATCTAGATAAGTTCCTTGGGGCGTCTAGTTTCCAAAATGGGGTCACTTGTGGGGGAGCTCCAATTTTTAGGCACACGGGGGCTCTCCAAACGTGACATGGTGTCCGCTAAAGAGTGGAGCCAATTTTTGATTCAAAAAGTCAAATGGCGCTCCTTCCCTTCCAAGCCCTGCCGTGCGCCCAAACAGTGGTTTACCCCCACATATGAGGTATCAGCGTACTCAGGACAAATTGGACAACAACTTTCGTGGTTCAGTTTCTCCTTTTACCATTGGGAAAATAAAAAAATTGTTGCTAAAAGATAATTTTTGTGACTAAAAAGTTAAATGTTCATTTTTTCCTTCCATGTTGCTTCTGCTGCTGTGAAGCACCTGAAGGGTTAATAAACTTCTTGAATGTGGTTTTGAGTACCTTGAGGGGTGCATTTTTTAGAATGGTGTCACTTTTGGGTATTTTCAGCCATATAGACCCCTCAAACTGACTTCAAATGTGAGGTGGTCCCTAAAACAAAATGGTTTTGTAAATTTCGTTGTAAAAATGACAAATCGCTGGTCAAATTTTAACCCTTATAACTTCCTAACAAAAAAAAATTTTGTTTCCAAAATTGTGCTGATATAAAGTAAACATGTGGGAAATGTTATTTATTAACTATTTTGTGTCACATATCTCTCTGGATTAACAGAATAAAAATTCAAAATGTGAAAATTGCGAAATTTTCAAAATTTTCGCCAAATTTCCGTTTTTATCACAAATAAACACAGAATTTATTGGCCTAAATTTACCACTAACATGAAGCCCAATATGTCACGAAAAAACAATCTCAGAACCGCTAGGATCCGTTGAAGCGTTCCTGAGTTATTACCTCATAAAGGGACACTGGTCAGAATTGCAAAAAACGGCAAGGTCTTTAACCCCTTCCCGACCCATGACGCCACGTAGGCGTCATGAAAGTCGGTGCCAATCCGACCTGTGACGCCTATGTGGCGTCATGGAAAGATCGCGTCCCTGCAGGCCGGGTGAAAGGGTTAACTCCCATTTCACCCGATCTGCAGGGACAGGGGGAGTGGTAGTTTAGCCCAGGGGGGGTGGCTTCACCCCCTCGTGGCTACGATCGCTCTGATTGGCTGTTGAAAGTGAAACTGCCAATCAGAGCGATTTGTAATATTTCACCTATTATAACGGGTGAAATATTACAATCCAGCCATGGCCGATGCTGAAATATCATCGGCCATGGCTGGAAATACTAATGTGCCCCCACCCCACCCCACCGATCGCCCCCCCAGCCCCCCGATCTGGCCGGTACACTGCTCCGGCTCCCCTCCGTCCAGTGCTCCGCTCCCCCCCGTGCTCTTGTCCGCTCCCCCCGTGCTCCAATCACCCCCCCGTGCTCCGATCACCCCCCCTGCACTCCGATCCACCCCCCCCGGTGCTCCGTTCCACCCCCCCGTGACATGCTGCGGAATGTAAACCGCTGCGTTTCCGTGCAGTTTTTCCGCAGCATGTGTACAGCGATTTTTGTTTCCCATAGGTTTACATTGAACTGTAAACTCATGGGAAACTGCTGCGGATCCGCAGCGTTTTCCGCAGCGTGTGCACATACCTTTAGAATTAGGCTATGTGCACACTGTGCGGATTTGGCTGCGGATTGGCCGCTGCGGATTCGCAGCAGTGTTCCATCAGGTTTACAGTACCATGTAAACATATGAAAAACCAAATCCGCTGTGCCCATGGTGCGGAAAATACCGCGCGGAAACGCTGCGTTGTATTTTCCGCAGCATGTCAATTCTTTGTGCGGATTCCGCAGCGTTTTACACCTGTTCCTCAATAGGAATCCGCAGGTGAAATCCGCACAAAAAACACTGGAAATCCGCGGAAAATCCGCAGGTAAAACGCAGTGCCTTTTACCCGTGGATTTTTCAAAAATGGTGCGGAAATATCTCACACGAATCCGCAACGTGGGCACATAGCCTTAGGGTTAGGTTTGGAATTAGGGTTGTGGTTAGTGGTGTGTTGTGGTTAGGGTTGTGGTTAGGGGTGTGTTGCGGTTAGGGTTGTGATTAGGGTTATGGCTACAGTTGGGATTAGAGTTAGGGGTGTGTTGGGGTTAGTGTTGGAGGTAGAATTGAGGGGTTACCACTGTTTAGGCACATCAGGGGTCTCCAAACGCAACATGGCGCCACCATTGATTCCAGCCAATCTCGTATTCAAAAAGTCAAATGGTGCTCCCTCACTTCCGAGCCCTGACGTGTGCCCAAACAGTGGTTTACCCCCACATATGGGGTACCAGCATACTCAGGACAAACTGCGCAACAATTACTGGGGTCCAATTTCTCCTGTTACCCTTGTGAATCTAAAAAAATGCTTGCTAAAACATAATTTTTGAGGAAAGAAAAATGATTTTTTATTTTCACGGCTCTGCGTTGTAAACGTCTGTGAAGCACTTGGGGGTTCAAAGTGCTCACCACATATCTAGATAAGTTCCTTGGGGGGTCTAGTTTCTAAAATGGGGTCACTTGTGGGGGTTTCTACTGTTCAGGCACACCAGGGGCTCTGCAAACGCAACGTGATACCCGCAGACCATTCCATCAAAGTCTGCATTTCAAAAGTCACTACTTCCCTTCTGAGCCCCGACGTGTGACCAAACAGTGGTTTACCCCCACTCATGGGGTATCAGCGTACTCAGGAGAAAGTGGACAACAACTTTTGGGGTCCAATTTCTCCTGTAACCCTTAGGAAAATAAAAAATTCTGGGCTAAATAATTATTTTTGAGGAAAGAAAACGTATTTATTATTTGCACGGCTCTGCATTATAAACTTCTATGAAGCACTTGGGGGTTCAAAGTGCTCACCACACATCTAGATAAGTTCCTTTCGGGGTCTAGTTTCCAAAATGGGGTCACTTGTGGGGGGTTTCTACTGTTTAGGCACATCAGGGGCTCTGCAAACGCAACGTGACGCCCACAGAGCATTCCATCAAAGTCTGCATTTCAAAACGTCACTACTTCAATTCCAAGCCCCGGCATGTGCCCAAACAGTAGTTTACCCCCACATATGGGGTATCACCGTACTCAGGAGAAACTGGACAACAAATATTGGGGTCAAATTTCTCCTGTTACCCTTGGGAAAATAAAAAATTCTGGGCTAAATAATTATTTTTGAGGAAAGAAAACGTATTTATTATTTTCACGGCTCTGCATTATAAACTTCTATGAAGCGCTTGGGGGTTCAAAGTGCTCACCACACATCTAGATAAGTTCCTTTCGGGGTCTAGTTTCCAAAATGGGGTCACTTGTGGGGGGTTTCTACTGTTAAGCCACATCAGGGGCTCTGCAAACGCAACGTGACGCCCACAGAGCATTCCATCAAAGTCTGCATTTCAAAACGTCACTACTTCACTTCCGAGCCTTGGCATGTGCCCAAACAGTGGTTTACCCCCACATATGGGGTATCAGCGTACTCAGGAGAAACTGGACAACAACTTTTGGGGTCCAATTTCTTCTGTAACCCTTGGGAAAATAAAAAATTCTGGGCTAAAAGATCATTTTTGAGAAAATATATATATTTTTTTTTCATGGCTCTGCGTTATAAACTTCTGTGAAGCACTTGGGGGTTCAAAGTCCTCACCACACATCTAGATTAGTTCCTTTGGGGGTCTAGTTTCCAAAATGGTGTCATTTCTGGGGGATCTCCAATGTTTAAGCACACAGGGGCTCTCCAAACGTGACATGGTGTCCGCTAATGATTGGAGCTAATTTTCCATTTAAAAAGCCAAATGGCGTGCCATCCCTTCCGAGCCCTGTCGTGCGCCTAAACAGTGGTTTACCCCCACATATGGGGTATCAGCGTACTCAGGACAAACTGGACAACAATATTTGGGGTCCAATTTCTCCCATTATCCTTGGTAAAATAGGAAATTCCAGGCTAAAAAAATCATTTTTGAGGAAAGAAAAATTATTTTTTATTTTCATGGCTCTGCGTTATAAACTTCTGTGAAGCACCTGGGGGTTTAAAGTGCTCAATATGCATCTAGATAAGTTCCTTGGGGGGTCTAGTTTCCAAAATGGGGTCACTTGTGGGGGAGCTCCAATGTTTAGGCACACAGGGGCTCTCCAAACACGACATGGTGTCCGCTAACAATTGGAGCTAATTTTCCATTCAAAAAGTCAAATGGCGCGCCTTCCCTTCCGAGCCCTGCCGAGTGCCCAAACAGTGGTTTACCCCCACATATGAGGTATCGACGTACTCGGGAGAAATTGCCCAACAAATTTTATGATCCATTTTATCCTACTGCCCATGTGAAAATGAAAAAATTGAGGCGAAAAGAATTTTTTTGTGAAAAAAAAGTACTTTTTCATTTTTACAGATCAATTTGTGAAGCACCTGAGGGTTGAAAGTGCTCACTAGGCATCTAAATAAGTTCCTTGGGGGGTCTAGTTTCCAAAATGGGGTCACTTGTGGGGGAGCACCAATGTTTAGGCACACAGGAGCTATCCAAACGCGACATGGTGTCCGCTAACGATGGAAATAATTTTTCATTCAAAAAGTCAAATGGCGCTCCTTCCCTTCCGAGCCTTACCATGTGCCCAAACAGTGGTTTACCCCCACATGTGAGGTATTGGTGTACTCAGGAGAAATTGCCCAACACATTTTAGGATCCATTTTATCCTGTTGCCCATGTGAAAATGAAAAAATTGAGGCTAAAAGAATTTTTTTGTGAAAAAAAAGTACTTTTTCATCTTTACGGATCAATTTGTGAAGCACCTGGGGGTTCAAAGTGCTCACTATGCATCTAGATAAGTTCCTTGGGGCGTCTAGTTTCCAAAATGGGGTCACTTGTGGGGGAGCTCCAATTTTTAGGCACACGGGGGCTCTCCAAACGTGACATGGTGTCCGCTAAAGAGTGGAGCCAATTTTTGATTCAAAAAGTCAAATGGCGCTCCTTCCCTTCCAAGCCCTGCCGTGCGCCCAAACAGTGGTTTACCCCCACATATGAGGTATCAGCGTACTCAGGACAAATTGGACAACAACTTTCGTGGTTCAGTTTCTCCTTTTACCATTGGGAAAATAAAAAAATTGTTGCTAAAAGATAATTTTTGTGACTAAAAAGTTAAATGTTCATTTTTTCCTTCCATGTTGCTTCTGCTGCTGTGAAGCACCTGAAGGGTTAATAAACTTCTTGAATGTGGTTTTGAGTACCTTGAGGGGTGCAGTTTTTAGAATGGTGTCACTTTTGGGTATTTTCAGCCATATAGACCCCTCAAACTGACTTCAAATGTGTGGTGGTCCCTAAAAAAAATGGTTTTGTAAATTTCGTTGTAAAAATGACAAATCGCTGGTCAAATTTTAACCCTTATAACTTCCTAACAAAAAAAAATTTTGTTTCCAAAATTGTGCTGATGTAAAGTAAACATGTGGGAAATGTTATTTATTAACTATTTTGTGTCACATATCTCTCTGGTTTAACAGAATAAAAATTCAAAATGTGAAAATTGCGAAATTTTCAAAATTTTCGCCAAATTTCCGTTTTTATCACAAATAAACGCAGAATTTATTGACCTAAATTTACCGCTAACATGAAGCCCAATATGTCACGAAAAAACAGTCTCAGAACCGCTAGGATCCGTTGAAGCGTTCCTGAGTTATTACCTCATAAAGGGACACTGGTCAGAATTGCAAAATACGGCAAGGTCTTTAAGGTCAAAATAGGCTGGGTCATGAAGGGGTTAAGGTCAAAATAGGCTGGGTCATGAAGGGGTTAATGTGGATACCCTCAAATGAAAGCTGAAAGTCTGAACTTCAACTGCATCTGAATTGTTTTGTTTAAAATTCATTGTAGTAATGTCTATAACCCAAATTAGAAAAATGTTGTCTCTGTCCAAATACATATGGACCTAACTGTATCCCCCATCTTGGGCCCCTTGCTGGTATATATGTCCTGGGTTCTTTCATGATATTATGTCCCCTTTTCTGCCTTTTTTTTCTCTAATGCATAGCTCCGGCAGCTGATACTAGCATGCCTGCAGTGGGTGACATATGATGTCACTGTCATGCACGGCATGCCGACGTTAGCAGCCAGACTCTGATTGGCTAGAAACGCATATTGCAGTGCATGGACTTGGCGGGTCTCTGTGGCACAATACATTTCAGCTGAATCGGCATCCTCAAATGCACATGCAGCTGAAATAGTTCTGGCGTCAGCGGGTCCCCCTCCAGCACGGGCCTGGTCACGGTCACACCCTCTGTGACTGCTATCGTTACGCCCTTGTTTTTTTATCTCAGCATTGGAGCTTGTAGAATTGCAAATGCAATTTTAAAAATTGTAAGTAAGGGCTTGTTCAGATGAGTGTATAATTGGTTCGTGTGCTGTCTGTATGTTCCACAGACCACACATGGACCCATTTTTGCCAGTGTGCCAGTGCTCATCATGGCCGACTTTTAATGCAGACAGAAGGTTTGCTTGAAAAAGAAAAAAAAAACTCACAACATGCACAACTTGGATTCGTTTTATGGATTAAAATAATGCATCCAATGTAAAGTGAGCTCCTGCACTTGTTTAAAAAGTGGATGAGTACATGAAGGTGCACATAGAGCCAGTCATGTACCAATTTGTGGCCATATTATGCCCATCTGAACTTGGCCTTCGAGTCAGTAAACATTTTCTAAATGACTAAATAATTATATTGATTGAAGGGAAGCATTCATCAGCTTTGGATAGTGAGAAATCCACTTGCATGTGTGGAGAGAGGCAGAGGGGACCTGCCCACATAGTCTTCTCCCTGTGTTTGACTTTTTTTTTAATTATTAGGCTATTTATTCTCGGAAAAAAGACAGCATTTCAGAATGAAACATCGCTTTCTGTAATGAAGCCTAGCTTGATTTCATGCTGCACGCATATGGGCAAGGATTGCTGATAATTTCCCTTAAGTTATATATGTAAACTCTAAAACAATGTTAAAAGGTGCACATCTGCTTGGTGTTGGGTGTGTGTCTAAACAAGTTCATTTCGGGTTCACAATTTAAGAATAATTCCTATGCATCCGTCACCTGTCATTGCGTATGACTCAGCACACTTTACTTAGCTTGTTGCTTCTCTTATTCTAATCGTAGAACGAGTCTGTTAACAATAAAGATGAAGATCAAGTGAATTCCCACGTAAGAAGTCCGACAACTAAGGTATGCATCCTTATCTTCTCCCACCTGCATCTCACCTGTATAAAGCACATACACATGTGATACAACCCTAAGATTATACCTGTCCTGTTCACATGCTGCAGGGAGAGTTTCATCTTTTTCCCACCATAATAGCAAACATGTTTCCTTCACCTTAGAGGGGTTTTCCGACAGTTTGTCTTATGACATGTCATCTAGAGTCAACTGCTGATCCAAAAAATGAGGTTGGCACTGGAAAAGTCAGCCCACATGCCTGCTTTGAAAATGAATATAAGATACAGTGAAAACTGAATGCTCCCACATCCTCGACCACCTCAGAAAACACCTGGATTATAAATGACACATGTAAGGCAGAGGGACTTGTTAACGATTCTGCATTAGTGCCCATTAACCAAATATAGCAAGTTGCCCCTTGTATTCTGGTTACTAATTCTCCTGATCATGTGAGCATTTGATGATTTTTTTTACTTGTGTTTTTACCGCGTTATGTGTTTTTTGTCTCTTTTTGGTTTGTCATGTTTTAAATACAGTTTTTTTTATATATATATATCATGGTATTTTGCTTTGATAAAACTTTATTGATAAAGTTATGTGTGGATTACGTGTGTTTTTAGTGTAAATGGACTAATAACACATATATGTTTTTTGGCTGGGGATTTTCTTCATCTAATGGAAGTCTATGGTGAAAATATGCACATAAAACAGCATACCTTCAAGAGAAATGGCGCCTGAGGTCAGATTGCGCTGAGTAAAAACTAAAGCACAATTGGAATGAGACTTTTATAAATCCCATCCATTTTGATGGAACTGTAAGATGCTACCATTTTTGCGCAGCGAAAATATGCAGCATCAAAAACTCACTATGGGAACTTCAAAGTATGTACACTGAGGAATCGGAACAGAAAAAGGTTTGCTCAGGGCGTAGTTCATATGATGGAAGCATCACTAATGATATCTCAATATCACATGACTCATTAGCACTCAAACAATGTTTTAATGTATATTTTTCCATATCTATGCTTTGTCTGGCCCAATTTTTTGCTGTAGTATAATAGTTTTTTGGGGGATAAAAGTTTAAAGAAACCATGCCATACAATAATATTATGACCACTCAATTATACTTGATATGAGATTGATGTAATGGGATGTTATCCTTAAATGAAGCTTTGATTTCTACATCCAACAGAGACAGAACAGGGCAGAAAATGTAGGGTGAGATTTATCAAATTCTGTTACGGGCCATACGGTGTCCATAGTTTCTCCATCTGCCTCATTATAGGAAATCTTCCTCCACAGGTTAAGTCTAAATCACATACCGTACAGACCAAAAGTTTGGACACACCTTCTCATTTAAAGATTTATCTGTATTTTCATGACTATGAAAATTGTACATTCACACTGAAGGCATCAAAACTATGAATTAACACATGTGGAATTATATACGTAACCAAAAAGTGTGAAACAACTGAAAATATGTCTTATATTCTAGGTTCTTCAAAGTAGCCACCTTTTGCATTGATGACAGCTTTGCACACTCTTGGCACTCTCTTGATGAGCTTTAAGAGGTAGTCACCGGGAATTGTCTTCTAACAATCTTGAAGGAGTTCCCAGAGATGCTTAGCACTTGTTGGCCCTTTTGCCTTTCACTCTGCAGTCCAGCTCACCCCAAACCATCTCGATTGGGTTCATGTCTGGTGACTGTGGAGACAAGGTCATCTGGCGTAGCACCCCATCACTCTCCTTCTGGGTCAAATAGTCCTTACACAGCCTGGAGGTGTGTTTGGGGTCATTGTCCTGTTGAAAAATAAATGATGGTCCAACTAAATACAAACCAGATGGAATAGCATGCCGCTGCAAGATGCTGTGGTAGCCATGCTGGTTCAGTATGCCTTCAATTTTGAATAAATCCCCAACAGTGTCACCAGCGAAGCACCCCCACACCACCACACCTCCTCCTCCATGCTTCACTGTGGGAACCAGGCATGTAGAGTCCATCCGTTCACCTTTTCTGCATCGCGCAAAAGTGGTTGGAACCAAAGATCTCAAATTTGGACTCATCAGACCAACGCATAGATTTCCACTGGTCTAATGTCCATTCCTTGTGTTCTTTATCCCAAGCAAGTCTCTTCTGCTTGTTGCCTGTCCTTAGCAGTGGTTTCCTAGCAGCTATTTTACCATGAAGGCCTGCTACACAAAGTCTCCTCTTAACAGTTGTTGTAGAATATAAGACATAATTTCAGATGTTTCACACTTTTTTGTTAAGTATGTAATTCCACATGTGTTAATTCATAGTTTTGATGCCTTCAGTGTGAATGTACAATTTTCACAGTCATGAAAATACAGAAAAATCTTGAAATGAGGTTTCAGTGATGTACACGGAAACCCCAGTGTAAGAGCTCAGCATAGCGCTCAGGATAGATGTGCGATGAGCCTCACTGCAATCTTTGAGAGGCAGAATGAACAAATTAACAGTAGGTTAATAATTGGTTTTATTTATTTTTTACTCCGTTTCTCATTTAGTATAGATAATTAGTTGGATGTGTTCTTCGGGTTGGTGCGATTACAGCAATACCAGATTTACCGTATATACTCAAGTATAAGCCGAGATTTTCAGCCCATTTTTGAGGGCTGAAAGTCCCCCTCTCGTCATACCCGGGGGCCGGCAGGGGAGGGGGAGCGGGGGCTGTCTAGTTATACTTACCTGCTCCTGGCGCGGTCCCTGCTTCTCCCGGCGCTGCATCTTCTTCCTGTATTGAGCGGTCACATGGTACCGCTCATTACAGTCATAAATATGCGGCTCCACCTCCCACAGAGGTGGAGCCGCATATTCATGACTGAAAATGAGCGGTAACTGTGACCGCTCAATACAGGAAGAAGTTGCAGCGCCGGGAGAAGCAGGGACCGCGCCAGGAGCAGGTAAGTATACAGGGAGGGGAGCGCAGCTCGATATTTACCGTTCATCGTTCCAGTGCGGCTCCGTCTCCAGCGTCCTCTGGCTGTGACGCTTAGGCTAGAGGGTGCGGTGACGTAGTCAGTGCGCGCCCTCTGCTGAGCGTCAGTGCTGGAGACGGAGCCGCATGAGGAGCAGGTAAATATTGAAAGCGCCGGCGTCCTGAGCAAGAGAGGTGAGTATGTGATTTTTTTGCAGCAGCAGCAGCAGCATTATATATTGGACAGCTTTATATGGAGCATCTATGGGGCAATAATCAACGGTGCGGAGCAATATATATGGCACAGCTTTATATGGAGCGTCTATGGGGCAATAATGAACGGTGCAGAGCATTCTATATGGCACAGCTTTCTATGGAGCATCTATGGGGCCATACTGAACGGTGCAGAGCATTATATATGGCTCAGGTTTCTATGGAGCATCTATGGGGCCATAATGAACGGTGCAGAGCATTATATATGGCACAGCTTTCTATGGAACATCTATGGGGCCATAATGAACAGTGCAGAGCATTATATATGGCACAGCTTTATATGGAGCATCTATGGAGCCATAATGAATGGTGCAGAGCATTATATATGGGGCAGCTTTATATGGAGCATCTATGGGGCCATAATGAACGGTGCAGAGCATTATATATGGGGCACAGCTTTATGTGGAGCATCTATGTGGCCATAATGAACGATGCAGAGCATTATATATGGCACAGCTTAATGTGGAGCATCTATGGGGCCATAATGAACGGTGCAGAGCATTCCATATGGCACAGCTTTATGTGGAGCATCTATGGGGCCATAATGAACGATGCAGAGCATTCTATATGGCACAGTTTTATATGGAGCATCTATGGGGCCATAATGAACGGTGCAGAGCATTATATGTGGCACAGCTTTATATGGAGCATCTATGGGGCCATAATGAACGGTGCAGAGCATTCTATATGGCACAGCTTTCTATGGAACATCTATGGGGCCATAATGAACAGTGCAGAGCATTATATGGGGCACAGCTTTATATGGAGCATCTATGGGGCAATAATGAACGGTATGGAGCATCTATTTTTATTTTTGAAATTCACCGGTAGCTGCTGCATTTCCTACCCTAGGCTTATACTCGAGTCAATAAGTTTTCCCAGTTTTTTGTGGCAAAATTAAGGGGGTCGGCTTATACTCGGGTCAGCTTATACTCGAGTATATACGGTATATTGTTTTTTTGTGGGACAACTTGACATTTTTATTGGTAGCATTTTCGGGTACATAATATTTTTTGATCGCTTTCTAGTCTGAGTTTTGGCAGGCAGAATGAAGAAAAGCATGCAATTCAGGACTTTTTAATTTTTTTTTAAATGCCATTCACCGTATTGCAAATTTGATAAGTCAGCTTTATTATTTGGGTCAGTTCGATTACTGTGATACCACATTTATATGTTTGTTTTATAGAAAAAAGAATTGTTTTTCATTTCTTTATTTCTGCTAATGGAGCTGTATGGTGACTTATTTTTTGCAGGACATGATTACATTTTCAGCTATACCATTTTTATTGACTTTTTGATCATGTTTTATTTCTCTTTTTGTTCTGCAGTATGATGAAAAGCATCATTTTTTGTCATGTTTTTATTCATATATTTTTTATGGTGTTCACTGAAGGGGTTAACTAATTTGACGGTTTTATAATTTGGGTCATTTCAGAAGCGGCGATACCATATATGTGTAATTTTTTTTTTTTTATTGTTTACATAAATATACCTAATTGGCATAATATTATTTTCATTTCTTTATTTATTTTGTAATTTTTTTAAACTATATTTTTACCATTTTTGAAAACTTTTTAAAAATATTTTGAGTATTTTGTTCTTGACTGATCAATTTTGGCAGAGAAAGAAGCACATCTCTCTGATAAGGCATATTACAAAGTTGCTCATTTTCATGTTTACTATTTATTTATGAAATAAAAATTATAACAACTGTTACGCATTAAGTTTGCACTGTGAGAAGTAGACAGTAAATATGCCCATGTCATCCAAGTAAAAAGTGAAAAGCAGCACCCACCACATTGCATGGGATACCTAACTTTTTCAATCCCTATAAAACGCAAAGCTCTAGAATTAGCATTATGATGCTCCTGTATGTGTTTAATGAGTCGGGAAGTGGGGGTTACCTGTAATAATTGACCGGAAATGCTTCCTAAAATGAACAAAAAGAGGTCTTATTGTCTTTCCTATGTAATAAAATATGCAGGATCAGAAAACCATGTAACTTACATGTTTTGTCTTACATGTTTTCAAGTCACTAATGTGACATGTTACGAAGCCTAACCTAAATGTCCTCTGAATAAGGTGGAAGTGGCAAAATGAACAGCTACCACATCGAAAATTACCTTTTGGGATTTTCTTTTCCAGCCAATTATCTGTTTGAATTCCTATTCTGTTGTTTATTAATAGATCTCTCAAATTACTAGTGCTTCAATGCTACAAGTTCACCAGCATTGTAATTTTATCAAAAGTCCCAATACTGTATTCTGCACACATCAAAATAATAATTTTAAACCAAAAATCCCCAATATATATTCAGGGAAAAAGAGGCATAAGCTATGAATTCAAATTCCTTAAAAAACATATTTTTAATAGATCAATTTAAAATACAAGTGTATAAAACAGGGAAATGCTCATAGTACATACGGCTGGGAACAAAATCCAAACCAGGTGAAGTCACAATATTAGTAGTGATCCTATCTAACAGCAGCAAGCAATCAGCAATATGATGTTCTGTAAAATCTCACTCTGGATAATAAAGAGTATATTGCACGTATTCAATTACCATGGAACAAAGTTCCTAGGGTGTTAAATATCATTAAAACTAAATGGCCTGCTCTACATTATAAAATGCATAGTGCATATCTGTAAGCTGATATCTATAGTGCAAATGAAGGTTGTAAACTTACATGACTACCTTTCCTGGTAAGAGCGTTCCACACCGAACCCCGACAGTGCCGTTTCGCCTGGCTGGCTTCCTCAAATAGGGGGCGAAACGGCACTGTCGGAGTCGCTGTGGAACGCTCCTTACCAGGAAAGGTAGTCATGTAAGTTTACAACCTTCATTTGCACTATAGATATCAGCTTACAGATATGCACTATGCATTTTAGAAAGAGTTTATCATAGATTCAAGTGGAGCTATTTCAGCACCAGTCCTTACTAATGATGAGATTAATTATCTCCACATGTGGAGCAGTGTGCTGTATACAAAAACTATTGGTGGTGCTCACATTAGAAATAATTCATTGTCATCCAAAAAAAGTGAAAAGTGGTGCTTACCAAGTTCTGTAGTAAAATCCTTTATTCCATCAATGTAGCAAAGAACATGGTAGGCAGGGAGTGAGCGGGAGACTGTGAAGGCTGTTGGCTGTTTCGCGGCCATTAGATGTTTTTAATAAATGTTTGTATCGTATGCACATATAAGATGTAGTGACAGATTTTACGTACCAACCTTTAAAAAGGAAGTAGTATAACGTCAGACATGTGGGGATAATTTATGCCATCATTAGGAAGGACTGGTGCCGAATAGCTCTACTTGACTCTCTAGTAAATATACCCCCTTAGGTATTGGTGTGGTGTGTCTGTTTCTTTTTTTCAGCAACACTTTCAACACTTTAAAGAGAAACTATAAAAATTATTAATTACATACATTTACGTTTTTCTATAAATATAGAAACAATTGTGTTTTGGTAGGGCTGTCTATGTAAAGGTTTAGGTGTCTCTCCTTTTAGCACTTGTTGCAATAGTTACTCTATATTTATAGTAATACTGCTGTCAAAATTACATTTTTACCATAAGCCCTCATTCAGACATCTGTGGTTTTTCACATGCGCAAAAAAAAAATAGTGCGAATTTCATCAATGTTAATCACGGACAACGTAATGATGGCATCTGTGTGCTGTCTGTGATTTTTGCCGATCTACACTTTTATTGGTAATTTTGATCTGTGACTTCGGTTAAAAATGGACATTTCTCCATGATATTTTTGTGGACTCAAGGTTTTCACATTTAATGTCTGGGGAGATGGCGTAGGCAATTATTAAAATTGTCATTTTCTGTTGCTTCCCTAGAATACTCCAAGGTTTTCTACCACACCTAGTCCAACTTCAAAGACCAACACAAATACTAATTCAGCTTCTGTTGCTTCCAAGAAAAGTCCTGAGCCTGTATACAGTGTTCAAGTGGAGGAGCTTATGGAAGAAATCAGATCCCTTAAACTTATGATGGAGATACTTAAAAATAAGCACTTGTAAGTAACCACGCTGTATTTCTATCTTTCTTATATTGCTTGTATGTAACCACTGTTTTACATATTGGTTATTTTAAAAACAATTTTTTTTACATATATCAAAATTTTTCATGCACACATGTAATTATCGTAGGGGCTATTGTGAAGCCCCTACAGGAGAACTACTAAGCCCAGGAGAAGAAACCCTGTGCCCCTGGGATTGAGTGCTGCTAGAGCTCAAGGAGGCCAGACTTTGCTGTGGTCGCTGTCAGGACTCCAGTGAAATCTGTGCAGTCACGTGGAACATAGTGTCTTGAGCAGTTCAAGTGCCCAACTGCCAGACAACGTCAGATAGGGATCAGAGGAGAGATCTTTCAACATGATCCTTAGTTGTCAGCGGTGGGAAGAGAGCTGAGGTACTTTCCTGTAAGCCTGAGGTGCTGTGGATGCCAAGGTCCAGGCTGAGTGAAGTTTTAGTGCTTGTTTAGTGCTATATGCAGCGGAGTGAGGAGAGCTGCTACACATTACCAGAAAATAACTGGGTTCATAACACCATCAGGGGCTGTTGGCTGAGTGTACTGAATAACTGTAGAGAGCTGTAATCATCATCATCAACTGCTCCACTAAAAGCAGTTTTTCTTTCCTTTTGCGCCTGAGGTCTAGACATTGCTTATTGAGATGGGCTGACCCTGCATCCCTCCCACAACTTCTCCTTTTTATTCTGCTGAGGACAGCCCGCGAGACCACTGTGACAGTTGGCCGCCAGTACCCCCAGCTCGGTGGAGGCCCGACCCAGACAATTATGTCTACACTAGATGGTGGCCCGATTCTAGCGCATCGGGTATTCTAGAATATGCATGTCCACGTAGTATATTGCACAGCCTACGTAGTATATTGGTGAGCCACGTAGTATATTGCCCAACCACATAGTATATTGCCCAGCCACGTAGTATATTGCCCAGCTACGTATTATATTGCCCATCTACGTAGTATATTGCTCAGTGATGTAGTATATTGCCCAGTCACGTAGTATATTGCCCAGTCACATGGCATATTGCCCAGTCACGTAGTATATTGCCCAGTGACATAGTATATTGCCCAGCTACGTAGTATATTGCCCAGTGACGTACAGTAGTATATTGCCCAGCCTCACAGTATATTGCCCAGCCACGTAGTATATTGCCCAGTCACGTAGTATATTGCCCAGTCACGTAGTATATTGCCCAGTGACGTAGTATATTGCCCAGTGATGTAGTATATTGCCCAGCCACATAGTATATTGCACAGTGACGTAGTATACAGCACAGAGCCACGTAGTATACAGCACAGACACGTAGTATACTGCCCAGTCACGTAGTATATTGGCCAGTCACGTAGTATATTGGCCAGCTGCGTAGTATATTGCCCAGCCACATATGTAACAGGTTAAAAAATAAAAAATAAACATATACTCACCTTCCGAGGGCCCCTTGTAGTTCTGTCGCCTGTGTGCGGTGCACGCGGCAGCTTCCGGTCCCAGGGTTGGTATGAGCGCAGGACCTGTGATGACGTCGCGGTCACATGACCGTGACGTCATGGCAGGTCCTTCTCACATAGCATCCTTAGCACCGGAACCTGCCGCTTGCACTGCCGAGGACAGGACACGACGTCGGAGGGTAAGAATAACCTTTTTTTTTATTATTCTTATTTGTAACATTAGATCTTTTTACTATTGATGCTGCATAAGCAGCATCAATAGGATAAAGTTGGTCACACAGGGTTAATAGCTGCGTAACCGGAGTGCGTTACACCGCGCTCTGGTAACGCTGGCATTAACCCTGTGTGAGGGCTGACTGGATGACTGGAGGGGAGTATGGAGCGGGCACTGACTGCGGTGAGGAAAGAGCGGCCATATTGCTGCCAGACTGTGGCCGTCGCTGATTGGTCGTGGCAATGGCCGTGGGCGTTTTGCCACGACCAATCAGCGACTTGGATTCCATGACAGACAGAGGCCGCGACCAATGAATATCCGTAACAGACAGACAGAAAGACAGAAGGACAGACATACAGACAGAAAGACAGAAGTGACCCTTAGACAATTATATAGTAGATAGGCCTGCTCACACTCAAAACCACTGCAGGTGCCACTAGTTAAATTGGCTTAGGCATAGAATAAACTTTCCTGGTAGCTGATAGTACACAACACTCACTAGAAGCCATGTCCACATGTTTAGCCCTATGGATGGCATATATAATTATAAGAGCTCCCTGTGAATATGCCCAAAATATCAAAAGAACAGAATTCATCCAACTGAGGCCACAAGACATTTAGGTTAGCCTGTTCCAGGTAGGTACACATCCTTATTCTTTTTATTTTTGTAGAATATCAAATATACTACTATAATCCATATAAAAGATATACACAGTAAGAAAAGCCACGATTTACTTTCTGTGTATAATATGTACATTTGTACAAGTATAGCATGTCTTTGCAATCGAGACTGAGTGGCTGACTAAAATCTGAGAAAGGCCTGTGGGCTGAAGCATCACTGTTTTTTTCTTTAACTGCTCCTTGATAAATCAGCAATAAACAATAATCAGACGTATCTCAAACACTTAGAGTATGTGTCCACGTTCAGGATTGCATCAGGATTTGGTCAGGATTTTTCATCAATATTTGTAAGCCAAAACCAGGAGTGGGTGATAAATGCAAAAGTGGTACATATGTTTCTGTTATACTTTTCCTCTAATTGTTCTACTCCTGGTTTTGGCTTACAAATACTGATGAAAAATCCTGACCAAATCCTGATGCAATCCTGAACGTGGACACATACCCTTAGTGTGTGTGAAAAAAGAAACTCTCATCTAAACAGCCCTTTTGAATTACACTGGCCAGCATGCTTTCCAATTTTTACTCTGGAAATACCGTATTTTTCGGACTACAAGACGCACTTTTTCCCCCCCAAAAAAGGGAAAATGGGGGGTGCGTCTAATAGTCGCAATGCAGGCTTACCGTGGCGGCAGAGGTCCGGTGGCAGAGGTGCAGCGGCAGAGGTGCGGCAGCAGAGGTGTGGGGGCAGAGGAGGCGCAGTAAGCGGGGTCCCTTTCCCCGGTATGGTGATGCAGCAGCCCGGTATGCAGCAGAGCCAGGTGAATCCTGTTGTTATCGGTGGGCGCGGCCATTTTCCTGAGGCCGCGCGTGCGCAGATGAAGCGCTCTGCTTCCCGGGGCTTCAGGAAAATGGCCGCGGGAGGCCGCGCGTGCGCAGATGGAGATCGCGGCGGCCATTTTCCTGAAGCCCCGGGAAGCAGAGCGCTCCATCTGCGCACGCGCGGCCTCAGGAAGATGGCCGCGCCCACCGATAACAACAGGATTCACCCGGCTCTGCTGCATACCGGGCTGCTGCATCACCATACCGGGGAAAGGGACCCCGCTTACTGCGCCTCCTCTGCCACTGCACCTCTGCCACCGGACCTCTGCCTGCACGGTAAGCCTGGGACCCCTCTCACTGCACCTCCTGATCCCAGCACCTCCTGATCCCAGCACCTCCTGATCCCAGCACCTCCTGATCCCAGCACCTTCTCATCCCAGCACCTCCTGATCCCAGCACCTTCTCATCCCAGCACCTTCTCATCCCAGCACCTCCTGATCCCAGCACCTCCTGATCCCAACACCTCCTGATCCCAGCACCTTCTCATCCCAGCACCTTCTCATCCCAGCACCTCCTGATCCCAGCACCTCCTGATCCCAGCACCTCCTGATCCCAGCACCTTCTCATCCCAGCACCTTCTCATCCCAGCACCTCCTGATCCCAGCACCTCCTGATCCCAGCACCTCCTGATCCCAGCACCTTCTCATCCCAGCACCTCCTCATCCGAGCATCACCCCACCTCTGCCGACACCTTGCCTCCTGTGACCCTGCTCTGTCACCGCCAGCCCTCAGGTAAGATACTGTAAATTCGGACAATAAGACGGACCCCCATCTTATAAAAAATCTTTTTTTCTGCAATTTTCACCCCAAATTTGGGGTGCGTCTTATGGTCCGGTGCGTCTTATAGTCCGAAAAATACGGTACATGTCTTTATAATATGCTCATCTGAAGGAGCCTTTTGGTGACGCTGACCCCAAAAATAACACGGCATCTTAGGTTCTGTTGCACATGACACCCACCTGGATATACTAAGAAATTTAATGGATCTACGTGATGTAAATAGCTATTTTTTGTATCGAATAGTTACAGCTCTGCAAATGCCAGTCATGCCACCCTAAATCTAGTAAGAATTCTAAGTAAAATATAAATACACAGTAAGAATGATTTCTGTGAGTACCAAATGCTTGTAAACTTTTAGGATTAGCAGATAAGAAACTAATATCTGGTGTTGTTAATCAGAAGAATGACAATCAGTTATGAGTGGGCAGAGTGTTGTTTTTTTTTTAACTAACAAGGATGTATCAAAGTCTCATCTTCACAAGATATGTTTGTGGAAGTATACAAAGAAGATTTATAACGACCTCAAAAAAGAGTTGTTGATACTCATCAGGCTGGAATGGGTTACAAAACCATCTTTAAAGAGTTTGGACTCCACCAATCTACAGATTGTGTAGCACTGGAGGAAATTCAGGACCATTGTTAATCTACCCAGGAGTGGTTCAACAAACCAATATCACCCCAAAAAGAAGGCGTTAAATAGTCCACGAGGTTACAGATATTCCTAAGATAACCACAAAGCAATTAAAGGCCTGTCCTACATTAATATTTAATATTCATGAGTCCACCACCAGGAGGACACTGAACAATGGTGTGTATAGAAGGTCACTGCTATCCATAAAGAATATTGCTGCCTATATGCAGTTTGCTAAAGATCACCTGGACATGCCAAATGACTACTGGAACAATGTTTTGAGACGAACAAAACTAAAATAGACCCTTTGGTTTAAATGAGAAGCGTCATGTTTGGAGAAAGACAAACAATGCATTACAGAATAAGAATCCCATACCATCTGTGAAACCCGTTGGCCTAGGAAACTTGCCATCATTGATCGACCAAGGAATTCCAAATTATTCCAGCAAATTCCAAAGGAAAATGTCAGGACATCTGTTCATGAACTGAATCACAAGAGACCATGCATGTACAAGTCACACAATTTGTTCTACAAAAGAATTGTTAAATAATAATAAAGTTAAAATTTTGTAATGGCCAAGTCAAAATTCTAACCTTAATCCTATAGAAATATTGTGGAAGGATCTGAAGCAAGAAGTTCATGGGAGAAAACCCAGTAATATAATGTAAATGAAGCTGCTTTGAAGGAAGGAATTGGCAAGATGTCTATGTGCAAGTCTGACTAACAATTGGCGGAAACATTTAGATGCAGTTATTGCTACATAAGGAGGTCACACTAGGTTCACATACTTTGGCCTCTCGCAGGCATATGATATTGGATAATTTTCCTAATTTAAAAAAATAACAAAGTGTAATATTTTTGAATTTTTGATCTTTTTTATTTGATTCTCTGTCTTTAGGACTTGTGTGATAATCTGGTGCCATTTGTGGTCAAATTTATGCAGAAATATAAAATTCTGAAAAGGTTCACAAATTTTTAAACAACACTGTACAGTGCTGGTTAAGAACTGTGTGGCACTCAGTTTTATGAAGAATTGCTAAGGTTTTGCAATGTGGTTCTCAGCCATGCAACGTTTACATGATATACACATGGAGTCAGGGTCGGACTGGCCCACTAGAGAACCGGTGGATTCTCCGGTGGGCCCAGACACTGACACCTGCTGACATATTGGCCAGCAGCTGCCTAGGGCCCCCACTTCTCCAGGGGTCCCCCAGTCAGTGGCGTGTCGCTAATAGCGGCACATCCAGCTGCTATGGGGCCCCTGAGTCAAGGCGGGCCCTCCTGGTGCCAGAGAGTAGCAGCTGGAGACAGGAGCCTATCCCCGCTGCTAAAGAGAAATAAATATTCACGCTTCCCCACACCCCCGTGGGTGTGGAGAGGAGTGAATACTATTTCACTTTAATAGCGGGCATCATTAGCCACATGCTGAGACTAACACTGCCCACCGATGCTGCTGAATCGGGGCCCCGGAGTTGGGACCGGAGCTGAGCTGCAGTGATCCAGCGCCATCCTCCTTCCTGCTGGCTGCCTGCCACTTCTTGTCTGACTCAGCACCGCTGGATGACGTCATCATTCAGCGCGGCTGTTTCAGAGAGGAAGCTCAAGCTGCCAGTATGTGCTGCGGGGAACGTGCAGAGAGGAGAGTAGATGCTGTGTGTGTGTGCCTGCATGCCTGCATATGTGCAGCTGTGCGTGTATGTGATGTGGTGTTTTGTGTGTGCGAGAGAGAGACAGTGGTGTGGTGCTGTCTGTGTGTGGTGCTGTATGTGTGATAGTGGTGTTGTGTGTGTATTGGAGATTGGCAACGATGGGGGTAGTGGAGGCAATGATGATGGTGGTGGTGGAGGCAATGATGATGATGGTGGTGGGGGAGGCAATGATGGTGGTGGGGGAGGCAATGATGATGGTGGTGGGGGAGGCAATGATATTGATGGTGGTGGAGGCAATGATGATGGTGGTGGGGGAAGCAATGATGATGGTGGTGGGGAGGCAATGATGATGGTGTTGGGGGAGGCAAGGATGGTGGTGGAGGCAATGATGATGATGGTGGAGGCAATGATGATGATGATGGTGGTGGGGAGGCAATGATGGTGGTGGTGGAGGCAATGATGATGGTGGTGGGGGAGGCAATGATGATGGTGGTGGGGGAGGCAATGATGATGGTGGAGGCAATGATAATGATGGTGGTGGGGGAGGCGATGATGATGATGGTGGTGGGGGAAGCAATGATGTTGGTGGTGGGGGAGGCAATGATGATGGTGGTGAGGGAGGCAATGATGACGGTGGTGGAGGTAGTGATAATGATGGTGGTGGGGGAGGCAATGATGATGATGGTGGTGGGGGGGCAATGATGATGGTGGTGGGGGAGGCAAGAATGGTGGTGGTGGAGGCGATGATGGTGGTGGAGGCAATGATGATGGTGATGGAGGCAATGATGATGGTGGTTGGGGAGGCAATGATGGTGGTGGGGGGAGGCAATGATAATGATGGTGGTGGGGGAGGCAATGATGATGGTGGTGGGGGAGGCAATGATGATGATGGTGGTGGGGGTGGCAAGATTGATGGTTGGGGAAGCAATGATGATGATGGTTGGGAGGCAATGATGATGGTGGTGGAGGCAATGATGATGATGGTGGTGGGGAGACGATGATGGTGGTGGGGAGGCAATGATGATGGTGGTGGGGAGGAGGCAATGATGATTGTGGTGTGGGAGGCAAGGATGGTGGTGGAGGCAATGATGATGATGATGGTGGTGGGGGAAGCAATGATGATGGTGGGGGAGGCAATGATGATGGTGGTGGGGGAGGCAATGATGATGGAGGTGGAGGCAGTGATAATGATGGTGGTGGGGGAGGCAATGATGGTGGTGGGGGAAGCAATGATGATGGTTGTGGGGAGGCAATGATGGTGGTTGGGGAGGCAAGAATGGTGGTGGTGGAGGTGATGATGGTGGTGGAGGCAATGATGATGGTGGTGGAGGCAATGATGATGGTGGTTGGGGAGGCAATGATGGTCGTGGGGGGAGGCAATGATGATGGTGGTGGGGGAGGCAATGATGATGATGGTGGTGGGGGTGACAATATTGATGGTTTGGGAAGCAATGATAATGATGGTGGGGAGGCAATGATGATGGTGGTGGAGGCAATGATGATGATGGTGGTGGGGAGGCGATGATGATGATGGTGGTGGGGAGGCAATGATGATGGTGGTGGGAGAGGAAAGGATGGTGATGGTGGAGGCAATGATTATGGTGGTGGAGGCAATGATGGTGGAGGCAATGATGATGGTGGTGGGGGAGGCAATGATGGTGGGGGGAGGCAATGATGATGATGGTGGTGGGGGAGGCAAGGATGGTGGTGGAGGCAATGATGATGATGGTGGAGGCAATGATGATGATGATGGTGGTGGGGAGGCAATGATGGTGGTGGTGGAGGCAATGATGATGGTGGTGGGGGAGGCAATGATGGTGGGGGGAGGCAATGATGATGGTGTTGGGGGAGGCAAGGATGGTGGTGGAGGCAATGATGATGATGGTGGAGGCAATGATGATGATGATGGTGGTGGGGAGGCAATGATGGTGGTGGTGGAGGCAATGATGATGGTGGTGGGGGAGGCAATGATGATGGTGGTGGGGGAGGCAATGATGATGGTGGAGGCAATGATAATGATGGTGGTGGGGGAGGCGATGATGATGACGGTGGTGGGGGAAGCAATGATGCTGGTGGTGGGGGAGGCAATGATGATGGTGGTGGGGGAGGCAATGATGACGGTGGTGGAGGTAGTGATAATGATGGTGGTGGGGGAGGCAATGATGATGATGGTGGTGGGGGGGCAATGATGATGGTGGTGGGGGAGGCAAGAATGGTGGTGGTGGAGGCGATGATGGTGGTGGAGGCAATGATGATGGTGATGGAGGCAATGATGATGGTGGTTGGGGAGGCAATGATGGTGGTGGGGGGAGGCAATGATAATGATGGTGGTGGGGGAGGCAATGATGATGGTGGTGGGGGAGGCAATGATGATGATGGTGGTGGGGGTGGCAAGATTGATGGTTGGGGAAGCAATGATGATGATGGTTGGGAGGCAATGATGATGGTGGTGGAGGCAATGATGATGATGGTGGTGGGGAGACGATGATGGTGGTGGGGAGGCAATGATGATGGTGGTGGGGAGGAGGCAATGATGATTGTGGTGTGGGAGGCAAGGATGGTGGTGGAGGCAATGATGATGATGATGGTGGTGGGGGAAACAATGATGATGGTGGGGGAGGCAATGATGATGGTGGTGGGGGAGGCAATGATGATGGAGGTGGAGGCAGTGATAATGATGGTGGTGGGGGAGGCAATGATGGTGGTGGGGGAAGCAATGATGATGGTTGTGGGGAGGCAATGATGGTGGTGGGGGAGGCAAGAATGGTGGTGGTGGAGGTGATGATGGTGGTGGAGGCAATGATGATGATGGTGGTGGGGAGGCGATGATGATGGTGGTGGGGAGGCAATGATGATGGTGGTGGGAGAGGAAAGGATGGTGATGGTGGAGGCAATGATTATGGTGGTGGAGGCAATGATGGTGGAGGCAATGATGATGGTGGTGGGGGAGGCAATGATGGTGGGGGGAGGCAATGATGATGATGGTGGTGGGGGAGGCAACGATGGGGTGGTGGGTGAGAAGGCAATGATGACTGGTGGAAAGGACAATGATGATGGTGGTGGGGGAGGCAATGATAGAGGTGTTGGAATGGGCAATGATGGGGTGGTGGGGGAGAAAGCAATGATGGTTGTGGTGTAAAGGACAAAGATGGTGGTGGGGGAAGGAGGCAATGATGAAGGTAGTGGGTGAAAAGGCAATGATGGAGGTGGTGATGAGTAGAATGATGGGGTGGAGGGGGAGAACAATGATGGTGGTGGAGGGGGCTGCATTATACCCTTTCAGGTGGGCTGCATTATACCCTATGAGGGGCCTACATTATAATTCTGTGGGGGGCTGCATTCTCTCAGGGGGCTACATCATACTATATGAGGGGAGCTGCATTATGCCCTATGAGGGGGCTACAGTATATTCTATGGGGAACTGCCTTATGAGGGGGTTGCATTATACTCTGAGGGGGCTACAATATATTCTGTGGAAGGGCTGTTTTATATTAATTGTGGGGGGCTGCATTATTCTCTGAGGGGGCTACATCATACTATATGATGGCAGCTGCATTATGCCCTATGATGGGGCTACAGTATATTCTATGGGGGGCTGCCTTATGAGGGGTTGCATTATACTCTGAGGGGGCTACATTATATTCTGTGGAGGAGCTGCATTATGCGATATGAGGGTGCTACATTATATTCTATGGGGGGATGGGCTGCATTATATTTTGTGGGGTGCTGTATTATACCCTGTGAGGGGGGCTACATTATATTCCATGAGGGAGGCTACATTATATTCTATGAGGGGGCCACCTTATATTCTATGAGGGGGATACCCCAACCTACACAATTAATGGTCTTGAATTTACTTCTATGTAGCTACATAGTGGGCCCCAAGAATGATTTTCTCTGGTGGGCCCAAGGTGCTCTAGTCCGACGCTGCATGGAGTTAATGTGCTTCTTCAGTGAAAGCCGCATAGGTAAAAACTACAAAACAGCCTGAACATGCAGAAAAACCATATGCGGTTTTGCAATTGATTATTTATTATGCATTGTTTATATAGCTCCATCATATTCCGCAGCTCTTTACAGACATTATCATCACTGTCTTCAATGGGGCTCACAATCTAGATTCCCTATCAGTATGTCTTTGGAATGTGGGAGGAAAATGGAGAACCCAGAGGAAACCCACGCAAACACAGGGAGAACATATAAACTCCTTGCAAATGTTGTCCTTTGTGTGATATGAACCCAGGACCTCAGCATGGCAAGGCTGCAGTGCCAACCACTGAGTCACCATGCTGCCCTATTTAGTTCTTGGCGCACTACTACATGTGCAGACACACTAATACACAAAAATATCAGCACTAAGGTTTGACGTGCACTAGTTATTCTTAGTATCCTCACACTCACAATTGTGCATTATGGTCTTTTTTGTTATTACTGCAGGACGGATATACAAGAAATTAGATCAGAAATGAGTCAAGAGAGAGTGAAACGCTTAGCATTGCAGGTACGTGATAAAACATAGATAAGACATAGTGATGGTTGATCTGTGTAATGCATTCACAGAGACCCTGGACTGCAGCACATCAAGTTATTATGGATCCATATTCTGTGCATGTTACTTCCAATATGGTACCACCAAGAGAACTCTTTTTCTACTTAAAAATGTTTCTTGGCTAGAATACATCTATAATGCTACATATACTGCCATATGTAGGTAATAAGTGTGGATTACAAATCTGTAATTTAGTCATTCACATGAGCTCTAAGGACCCTTTGGCCCACATAAGTTGTAAGTGAGGTCTTTCTAGGTGCACAGTACTAGCCACCAATGATCAGATATCAATGTTGTTCCTCCTGTTTGACACCTATGAAACTCTGTATATGACTGAACCTGTGCACAGGCAATGTATCTCCCCATTGTGATCAAAGATCTCTGTCTCTGTAATTTGTTCCCCTCTCACCGAAAAAAATAATAAAATGAAATGGATATGTGAGCATATAATGCCAGTGTGCATTGCGTATTTTTTCCCTTCATACTCAGTGACTCAAAGGGATTTAAGAGGTGAAATACACTGTGGATCATGAGCATCATCTGCCAGTCTATTTCAAGAAAAGAACAGGTGTCCTTAATCTTTTGTGCTCTCAGTGTATCCCGCAGCACTGAAACCAAGACACCATCCAACCACCACATGCCATGACTCGTGGTGCTCAAATTATATTATTCTACTTTATTTACATTAGGCCTCATTCACACAAGATTACGTATAAGCTGCCTACTTCAACGATTCTAAATGTGGAGATAATTTTAGCTAATGGACCTATTATTCTACTATACTCTCCCCATAATAGCTTACAAAGACTGAAAATCATCCAAAAAAATCCCAGGCAAGAACTTAGGTGCTTAGTCTATACTAGTAGGGTATATTCACATATGTTCTTGGTGCATACATAAAAGTCCTTATGAAAACTGCCTCCCACCACCATCAATTGTACATCTGCACTGCTATTTATGTGGCCATGGATTGCAGATTTGAAAACCGCTTTAGTAAGTGAGAGACATGTCACTTATTGAAGATGATTTCACCCTAAATAGAGCTAATCCATGTGCAAACCTGTGGCTGTTCTTGTCTTTAAATTTATGCTCCATGCATCGGATTACACAATCACATCATTGTTAACCTTTTACCGTGTTGAATTCCAAGTCCACTTTAGTTTGGAGGTCTAAATCTTCCGGATTGGATCTTTTAATTCTATGGCTGTAAAGGGAATGTGTAATGCTTTATCACAATATGGAGCTCCAAAACATCCAAGATATATTAATCAGAAAATCCTGGGTCCTGAGCACAATTTGTTATAAAAAAACAAATCACGCTTTACTTAGCCTTCTGCAGTCCATTGCTGAGTCTCTCCCTATACTCCCGGTGTCTGTTATTGGCTGTGACCCTGATGTCACATCGACAGGGTGTCAGCTAATCAGTGGCCTAGGTGGTGCTCAGCGGTGCATTCTGTCTACATGGGTAGACCCACTGAGCTCTGTGATTGGTTGCCGTACGTTCAACAAGACTGGGAGTAACGGCAGAGGCTCAGCACTTACTTGGAGATGGTTAATAAAGTGTGGTTTATTCATAACAAGCTGCACCCGATAACCTTGATTTTCTGAAAGGGACAACCTCTTTAAGAAATGAATCAGTACACAATGTTGTACCTATAAAAATGGTTGTCCACTCCTATGACAACCCCTTCTTACATATTATATTCCTCGGTGTAATATAAAACTGAAAGACACTCACGTCCTGCACTTGCGCTATTCCAGTGATGACGGCGTTGGGTCTACAGGGTCTCGTTGCATAATAATAAGTAGCCACTAATCAGCTGCCACCCTCTTTAGATGTGAGAGCACAGCAGCTCAAATGCACCCACAAATTGCTATGCTTAATATATTTAAGAAGGGGTTGTCCTAGTGATTCACAGCCTCTTTAACAACAACAAAAAAAAAAAGGTATTCGAGGGGAGATATTTCCTTCAAGATCAAGGCTCGGACAGTATACTGCCAAATTGCCCCTAACAAGTGCAAAACAAGTCGATTAGTGGTATATTATAACACCCATTTTCACTTTTTTCAAATTATCGATAGCCATTTCCCTGTTTTCATGAGAAGGTGCGCTGCCAGCAAATAATGGTTTTTATGACATCAGAGAAGCAATCAATGACAGTGAACGATTAGTACCATAACAATAAATGGTTGTTTTATGAAACTTTTTTGAAAAAAATTGAATAGGAAGTACTGCCACTTCACAGGTTACCTCATTTACTGTTTCTCACAGATGCTTACACATTTTAATATGCCACACTGACCCTCCTTAGTCAAGGGTCAAGGTTACCTCATGGTTTATGTAACTATAGCCTGTCTGACTGATGCAGCTTTCATAATACCCACTAGCAGATGGTAAATTTAACTTGATAACGTTAGATACCTGATCCCTGCATAGATTCCGAAGAGGGAGGTTATCTAAAGCAGGGAAAACCAAACTGGTGATTAAAGAAAATGCTACTGATGTCTAATAAGGCACAAAATTAGTGGCACATAAGATTGGGCAAATAAGTGACATATCATAAGTATACTCCTCAGAAGATAATTATAAACTGTACATGTATTTCATAGATGGAAATTGAGAACCTCAAGAAGCTATCATCCTCCTAAATACCATGGAAAACTTGGGCTGGTCCCATGAGCACAAAAAGAGCAGCAAACAGATGTAAAACTACATGAAGATGGCAGACCTAACAATGAGAAGACTACATTGGGAATGGACACTATTAGACATATTCTGAGAATAAATATCACTTTGCTTTTTGGACCAAGATTTTTTTTGTATGTATTATTATGTGATGTGTAATTCTGTAGATCATAGTTCTGGCATTTATTGATAATGTTGGTACGTTGTTCAAACTATGAATGCCTATTCTACATACAATGTTTTTTTCTTTCTTTTTTTTGCTTTATCACTCTTACATATGATGTAATTGCAAGATACTGGTGCACAGTCCAGTATAAAGATGCTCATCACTGTGGATTACTTTATATATTAACATTGCCTTGACCCAGCACTAATGGTTCAACATATATTGTCTCTGTCTTTTTCTAAAGATTTATGATTGAAAGATGTTTTTCTCATACCCTGAACTGAACTTTCTTATGATCCAAGTCCTCATTGTTCTCTAAGTCTCTGGCAATAACACAAAACTTTTTTGGCCCATTTCTAGCTACAGCTACCACCTATACCTTCAGTGTTTGTGACTTATATGCATCTCAGGTCTAAAAACTTGTGCAAACAAACAGTGGTGGAACTAATTTCCAGCTTTTATCCAAACCAGTTTAGGGTTTGTGAATATCACTTTAAGGCTTTATGTTTGGCGTACACACTGAGGAAATCTTGTAAAGGATGTGCCGAAGCTCAAAGGGGTTGTCCGTTCTTGAGTGATAAGTCTACAGTCACTCTGTGACGGGGTCCGGCCTTGCTTAATACAAGGGTAATGAGCTACAGCCACTAGATGGATTAGGGCCGGGATTATGCATACCGCATATTTGATCGCCATTCTCGGCGGAGACACTGGCGAACCCTTGAAGCACACAGTGTGTGCTCTGGGAGGATTTACGAGTCGGCAGTCACACAGAGTGACTGCAGACTTATCATTCGAGACTGGACAACCCTTTCTAAAGGGGTTATTCCCATCTTGTACATTATGGCATTCCATTTGATATGGATGTCTCTGTTTGTCATCCCATGACTGAATAAAGCTACTGTGTTAGATATGCCATCGGTGAGTGCCGCTTTTTAACATTTTCTTCTACATACTATTATAAAATTAGCTATCCACAAGCTGAGCATCACAAGAGTTGGCGATTGGGTCTGAGTTAATTTTTCTTCTATCCTGTCTTCCTTGGAAATTGGGTGTAGCAGCAGTGCCAGGGTTCTTCTTTCTATGTTATTCCATAAAGGCATAGTAGATGCAAATCCTACCACTGAACATTGTGTATACCTTGATAATGGGGTCATGATGTCTTTCACCTATCAGTGGAGCTATGGGCAGAATTCCTTTTCAACCATTCCACTAACTGTAACGCACAACATATTCTAAGGATAGATGTGGGTATCATTTTTGGTAACAAACACATATACCTATTTGATAACACATACAGTTACCAAATAGGTATGCAAACAATCTTTTTGGCATTGATTGGGTCTATTTGGTTTGTAGGAGTATGACCATAGATATAGTGTAATGTTCAGGTGCTATGGATAGCTGCTTCACATTTTTCTGACATTTCTAGTCCAGGGCTGTTCATAAGGACTTCTGTTGTATTTTCTGTACTGATTAGGACTTTTTCTTTTGTAATTGGAAACTGCTACTGCTAAGATTTAATTTGGCAGATGATGTATGACCTATTGTATGTTTTTAGGGCCTTATAAGTCTTGTATACAATAATGGCCTATTGTATGTTCTAATCTGTTAACGGAAAAGAGGATAGTCTTATTCGAGTGCAAATTGACTATCTTCCAGAGCACAAATGTCCAAATGATTGTTCCACCTTTGCTAGTAGCATTAAGTTAGATTTATGGTTACATCTGCCAACATTCAGCATAATATACATATCCTTAAAAAAGGACCTGTCATCAGATAAAGATTGGCCAGCTTTTGCTCTTATTTTAATTCCATTGCTCCCATGAGTATTCTATTGAATTTTTTTAATTTGCCCTATGACTCCAGAGATTTGGACTTTTTAATTTTGTGCTAATTTCTATGGACCAAAGGGTCTTGCTCCCAGGACTCTCTGGAGGCTTGTCGCCAGGCTGGTCTGCAACCCATACTCCTTGGCAAAGACTATACAAATGACCACTAAATAAAAAGGCGCATATCTCTAGAACAATGGTGCCAATTTAAATGGAAAAAATCCTGAGCACTCAGAGGAACAGCAGGAATAAAATAATAGCAAAAATTGTTCACTTTTGATCTGGTCCTTTTTAAATTGTAAATACTATTGAAGTTAAACAAACCATTCCTTAGCATCAAAGATGAATTCAAATCTCTTGGACAGTAGTCATAACTATACATGGTGACATAAGGGAACTACGGACTGGAGGCGATATATCAAATCTGTCCTGGAAAACGATTGCCTTGTAGCCCAATTCCAATTCAGTTTTCACTTACTGCAGTGGATGAGTTTGCTCAATTCAAAATCATAGGTGCATTTACATTCCATGTTTTGTCAATGTTGACCATAGAGTAATACTGTATTACTGCCCATACCATAAAATATTGATTTCTACTGCCATCATTCAGCATGATAATAAGAGCCATAGTTATCGCATGGGGCCCCTGACCTTTGTAGATGCCCAGGGATTAAAATATCTGCACTATGACTACTCATATTTGGGATCTATAAGATCCCAGGTCATGAAATGGCCTCTTTCTTTTACATTGAAAAATGATAAGACCATACAAACTACTTGCAGATGTTGTCTTTGGTGGAATTTGAACCCAGGACCCCAGAGATGCAATGCTAACCACTGAGCCACCGTGCTGCTCACAGCCTTAAATAATTAAGGAAGGAGCCCTTTTCACTATTATTTTTTTTAATCATTATTTCAACAATAAGTATTCTTAGGTATATATGTATATATAGACAAACCTATTCCATAGCTGTCATAAAGAAATGTGTTTATATAAATGCATCTAATGAAATATCTTGGATACCTCAATCGCGCTTGCCAAAGAATAGTGGCCCAACATTTTAATAAAATATCTTATATAGTATGAAAGTTTTTCTAAGAAAAAATGTAAAGTAAAAGATGAATCCTGATTGGATACTATGGGGAGTTATACAAAATCCTGTTTTTTGGGGAACTATTTCTTTTACTGATATGTAAAATGTGCAATATTGTCAATAAATATAGAGATATATTTATTCAAATGTAGTTGATTAATTTGAATGCATCAGAGAATATATAATGTAAGTGGCCTTCACTCCAACTTATAAGGTGTTGGGATTCAATTACAGCCTCGGAGGCTAAGAAGCTGTACGATTTCTAATCATCTCTGGGGATTGGCCGTGGTGTTCATTTATTTGTAAGCTCCATAAATTTAGGCTTCCGTACATAAATATAGGTGTTTCATACATGATACCAAATAGAAGAATTCATAGCTGCATTAGAAGTGAAAGATATTGCTTGTGTCTACGAAGGACTTTATTGAAGCGCAAATTGCTCATATTTTAATACTTCTGATCAGACAAATGGTGGTAGTTGCCTTTTTTTTTGCTGCTAACTAGAACCCCTAGATACAAGCACTGTTGTGTCATTTATACTAAAAGTATGCAAATATGTCATTTTAGAGCCCGATACATAATGTTCAGCTTGTACTTCTGGTACATGCACCCCATAAATTGTTAAATGGCTTGTCCAGGAAACTGTTCATGTAGGAATGCTCGGACCTGACACCCATAATGTGGTGGTGCACCATCTTGCTGGTAACACTCAGGGAACGTGCAATCTTCAGTGCATAACTAAACAGTTTCCTGGAAAGTGGATTGTTTGTCGTGGGCCAGTTGAATGGCCTCCAAGGTCTCCCGATCTGACCCCTTAGACTTTTATTTTTCAGGTAATCTGAAGGCAATTGTCTATGCTGTGAAGATACGAGATATGCACCATCTGATACAATGGATACTGGAAGCCTGTGCTAGCATTTCTTCTGCGGTGTTGCTGTCAGTGTGTCAAGAATGGTAGAAGAGGTTTGCTTTGTCAATCCAACACAATGGGCAGCACTTTGAACACATTTTATAAGTGGTCATTAACTTGTAAATAAAATATGAAAGTAGAAAAGTAATGTTAAAACCAAGCACGCCGTTGTTTTTCTTGTGAGATTCTCAATAAGTTTGATGTGTCATATGACCCTCTTCCCATTGAAAAAAAAGAAAGTTGGATCCAAAATGGCCAACTTCAAAATGGCTGCCATGGTCACCACCCAATCTGAAAAGTTTCCCCCCTCTATATACTAATGTGACACAAACAGGAAGTTGATATCACCAACCATTCCCATTATATTTAGGTGTATCCATATAAATGGCCCACCCTGTGTGTGTATATATACAGTATATATATATGTGTATATATATATATATATATATATATATATATATATATACACAAACGTGGTTAAAATTGTTGGTACCCCTCGTTTAATGACAGAAAAATCCACAATGGTCACAGAAATAACTGCCAATAGGTGGCACTAGAGTTCCAGCCCTCTTCCTCTCTGGAGAGACAATTTGCAGATTTCTCAGAGGAGCATTGCGGCTTTAAGTCTCCTCATCTCGACATGCTTAACATGTCACTCTCCGCAAGGAGAAACGATACTTCTTGGATCCCAGTCAGACACCTCTCACTCAGCCAAACCAGATCTCCACTTTGCACTGATGAGGGGCAGTACCCTGAAACACAGTGTCTGCAAATTGAGATTCTGGTTTGGCTATTATTCTAAGTCATGTGACAAGGCTCGTTAAAGGGTCGACATTGACTGCTAGGATTGCTACTTCCAATAGGTGGCACTAGAGTTCTAGTCCTCTTCCTCTCTGAAGAGACAATTTGCATACTTCCTAAAGGAGCATTGCAGCTTTAAGTCTCCTCATCTCGACATGCTTAACATGTCACTCTGCGCAAGCAGAAACGATACTTCTTGGATCCCGGTCAGACGCCTCTCACTCAGCCAAACCTGATCTCCACTTTCCACTGACGAGGGGCAGTATCCTGAAACAAAGTGTATGCAAATTGAGATTCTGGTTTGGCCTTTATCCTAAGTCATGTGAGAAGGCTCGTTAAAGGGTCAACATTCACTGTTAGGATTGCTACTTCCAATAGGTGGCACTAGAGTTCTAGTCCTCTTCCTCTCTGAAGAGACAATTTGCAACCAGAGTACACCTCATTCTACTTAATGTGCTTCTGATTAGGTGTTCACCTGAACCAAATCTTATTTAACGAAGGAAAGTATAAAAAAAACACTGCTGTGGTACTCACAATCCTCTTGCAATAGGACAAGCTGGATAGCAAAACGGGAGCTTGGCCTGACTGCACTAGGTTGAAGACATGCCTGGTATGAGCTCCTGAAAGACCAGGGCAAGCTAATGGAAAAACACAGATTTTGGCCTCTAATCTGACCCTTGGACCTGGGTGAATCCCCTCCCTGAGCTTTCTGGAGGAGGCTCTGGGTTAAAAAGTGTCCCCCTTTTGACTGGACAGAACTGTGAGACTGACCACGTGGACTCAGCGGAATGAAAACAGGCGCCATCTTCCCAGCTCAATATCTGGTACCACACAGCGGAGCGGAGGCAGCGGTGACTACCGCAGAGGTAGAGTCCCTTGGAAACCCTGGATTCCCCCCCCCCTGCTACCCCTGCCAGACTCACCGTCATCCCGGCCAGGCTCCCTGTCATCCCTGCTGGGCTTGTCACCCTCCATCGGCTCTCCCACGGTCACCGGTGTTCGGCTGCCAGAGGTGCTTCGGCGGGCTCCTGCCCTTCACCCCTGCTCTTTTAGGGGGATGGGAGAGAGTGCTTCACTGTGTGGTGCGCCAGCCCTGTCCGCTACTGAGAAGCATGGTGCTCCCTCTTGGCTCCATTCACAGCTCGCGCCACAGTACAGGGACCTGATACGCCGGGTTTGGAGCTGCGGTGCCTGAGATCTCCCTCCCCGGGCCGGCACCATATTGATCGGCCCACTTGAACGCTGAAGGCAGAAGCGTTGAGACTGGCGGTCAGTCAGAGGTCAGTGGGATACATAGAAGCGCTGCGGAGGCACTGCTGATTGCCTCAGAGATATTGGAGAGACAGAGAGGAGAGATAGTGCTGGACTGGAAGAGTGGGGACTGCAAAAGAGGGAGAATAAGAAGAATAAAGCTAAAGTCATCACAAAAGCCCTAAAGTGACCATAACATAGACGGAGGGTTTATCAACTCTTTGGAATACTTTATCTGTAAGGTCCTGTGTTCCACTGGTTACCACTATACTGTTTTGTATTACTGTGACAAGAGATTTTCAAGCAGAAATCAAAGACAGCAGTGAGGAGAGACAGTATATTCCATATAATCTTCAGAGCAGATTTATAATTGGGGCAAACGCGACATCTAGTGGCTCTTGAAAAATCAGCTGCAAAAGTCCTTCATAAATATATAAGGATCCTTCTATATTATTTCTTAAAAGTCGTGTTTATATCTACAGGAACCGTGGAAGCGGCAGTACCTCTCGTTATACAGCAAGCAGGCCCCTGGTCTCCGTACGACCACTGAATTTTGGCCTGCGGTGGCTGGATAATTAGTGGCCAACGACTAAAAGGGGGGTTGTTTTTGGGATAGCATAAGACGCAACCAAACATCCGTCGCTTTAACGGCCCAGCCTAGGTTGGGTTGCATGGCAAGCCGCCTGCGGAATTCTTCATCGTACCGCCTCCACGCTGACCTGCCGTGAGACTTATATGAGTTATATACTAGGTCCTGGTATACGAATAGCTCGGAACAGCGTTCCGGGTGTTTTTGACCCATAATGCAGCCTAAGACTGCAAAGGCCTGGAGCCAGTTATTCATGGTTTGGGCGATCTTTGGTCTGTTTCTTTCGTATCCTGACCTCCGCTCCTTATCTACGGATTGTTGGTCTTCTGACAATAGCAACCATACAGTATATCCACGTAATCATTATCCCATATTTTCTGTTTTATCTCTGGATCTATGTGTGTACCTAGGGGGCTTATTCCGCAGAAAAAAGCGTCTTTGTTAAGGCTAGCTGATTGAACTATCCTTGTGTCAGTTGGTCCGGCAGGGCGAGTCAGCTGGTGGACCAGTGCCCTGATAGTGGATGCTAATTCTCATTCCCCTGTGATGTGTATTGCGTGGTGCTTGCCGAATTCAGAGCTCCTACCTCTGTGTGACGCAGGCCGAGTGTCTCCCGGTGGTGGAGGTACTCCGACTCCCGTCGTTGCGACAGCTTGTTGGCAGGAAGCCCAGGGAGGTGGAGATGTGGTTCCCTGGCCGGCAGCCAAAGCCGCCGCACGTGGCTGTAGACAGCCATGTGCCGGGGCGAGAGTAACTCTTCCATCTTCCGATGTGGTGGTACCTTGTTGATGTTGGCCGGTAGCCCGGGGACACGAGGGTGGGTATCCATTGCCAGTAGCCGAGGCTGGGGCACGAGACGGCGATGGCTCATCGTGTGTCTGAGCGGTTACCGCTGTTGGTGTCGCTCAAGCCCTGTTGACGTCTGGCTGAGTGGTTACCGCTGTTTGTATCGCTCCAGCCCTGTTGATGGATCCTCGGGGTGACCGCCGACTTCTACAGTACCGCCTATCACGGCACTCGGAACTGTCAGACCATCCCGATGTGGATGGTGAGCGTCATCTAGCGGACCAGGATCTGTGGCGATACGTATGCGAGCTGCGTCTGTGCCAATAGGGGGAATAGTGGGAATTAGAGGGGCCGTAGACGTAATGCTGGGAGTCTTCGGAGGAGGATGGGGACGGTCTGCAGCGTATACGCCTGTGACTGTCATGGTTAGGGGATGCATCGTTACATATGACGAGGTCTTCGTTGATTAGTCCGCCTTCTGATGAGGTTTTTGAACGCGGTACCAGCTCGCTAATCCGAAGCGCTCCGAAAAAGGCGATGTCAAACGCAGCTGACACCAGGATTGACTCGTATTGGGAAATGCATACCGACGGGGAAATCGTGATATCGTGCAGTAGACTCAAAGAAATGGGACGACGAGACAAGGTTGTAGCCTTTTCCAGCCTTTAACGGCTTGTCTGATGAAAAAATACCTCGTTACGTCTGCCCACCCCAATAACTGGAAGAATAAAAGCTATTCCCGAAAGATGACGCTGTGCCGATGTTCCCTCTTTGCCTGAGCAAATTCAAAAAATCAACCAGCACCTCGCATCTCGCCCGATCGCACCTATCGACTGGTCTTCCATGAATTAATGAGCACCACTCTTCCCACGCCTTACCGTAAACCTGCTAGGTAGCCGGCATAACTGATGCGCGGATCAGTGGCATCATTGATTGGCTATCGTGTCCAAAAGGAGTGTTGGACACTGGACACCCAATGGTTGCGCAGTCGGAAGGAGAGCTTTGAAGGCCTGCCAATTGGAAAATAACAGAGCATTAACAAGGTTATCATCAACCGACGTAACTGTGACACGACACCAGATGTTGTGTTTTAAGCATAGTAACGCTAGGCGGCGTAGCAGCGAGAGTAAAGGTGGGGATGCAGAAGACATGCTGTTCAAGCTCTTTGCTGTGCTGGGGTGTTTGGTTGAGAATCTTATGTTTCTGTTCTCTAGTTGTGCGCCCCAGAGCTCTACTGCAGCTACGATCGCAAAGACTTCTAGCAGGGCTGGGTCGCGGCCCCAGTTGGCGGAGGCCCACAAAGCTGGCCAGCTCGCTTTGCACCATTGGTCTTGGTAGATTGACACAAAATTATATAAAAGAAAAAGCAGCCAGCTCACCAATGACGATCACAGGTGCACGGATCTCCGTAGCAGGCAAACGAGTAAATCCTCCGAAGAAAAAGTAGATGAGATCCAGCTCCATAAAACGTGACATTTATTGATATCCAAAGTAAAATTCCACACACATAGAATGTACAGGCTCCCTCCGTATGAAGCCCCAGCGCTAGAAAGGCTAAACGGCAACGCGTTTCGATCCGAAAGATCAGCGCTAGAAAGGCTAAACGGCAACGCGTTTCGATCCGAAGATCTTTTTCACAGCCATCACATGGCTGTGAAAAAGATCTTCGTATCGAAACGCGTTGCCGTTTAGCCTTTCTAGCGCTGGGGCTTCATACCGGAGGGAGCCTGTACATTCTATGTGTGTGGAATTTTACTTTGGATATCATTAAATGTCACGTTTTATGAAGCTGGATCTCATCTACTTTTTCTTCGGAAGATTGACACAAACCCATCTCTGAGATTTCCTCCCGCTGCTAGTCCTAGATCTTTACTTAGCGTTTCTTGAGACATGAGGCAAGTATGGCCGTTGTAGGAATTTAGGAATGTTTTTTCAGACTAGTAAGTCTCCCTTCAGAGTGCGTTTAAGCCTAATTCTATGGCCTGGCTGGGAGATGCCCTTCGTCGCCAGCGATAGTCGGCGTGAGAAGGTTCTGCCCACCGGCATTACGTGGCAGGCGAAATTGAGCAAACCTAGCAGGGACTGCATCTTTTTTAACCCCACACAAATCTTCGACCATTTGCAGAGTTTTCTGCAATTTATCCTCTGGCAATCCAAAAACCATTGCGTTGGTATCTATCTCGATGCCAAGGAAAGGCAGCACATTACACGGGCCAACCGTTTTTTCTGTTGAGAGAGGTACGCCAAAATGACTGGTTACAAATTTAAATTTTTGGAGGAGGAAATAGCAAAGCTTCGAGTCTTTCGGCCCGATGAACAAGAAATCGTCGAGGTAATGAATCGTCGAATTGCTGAAAATTGTTAGAAATGTAAAAATCATTTTTAACGATTACGATTGCTAGAAGTCTTTGCGATCGTAGCTGCAGTAGAGCTCTGGGGCGCACAACTAGAGAAAAGGAACATAAGATTCTCAACCAAACACCCCGGCACAGCAAAGAGCTTGAACAGCATGTCTTCTGCATCCCCACCTTTACTCGCGCTGCTACGCCGCCTTGCATTACTATGCTTAAAACACAACATCTGGCGTCGTGCCACAGTTACGTCGGTTGATAATAACCTTGTTAACGCTCTGCTATTTTCCGATTGGCAGGCCTTCAAAGCTCTCCTTTCCGACCGCGCAACCATTTGGACACGGTAGCCAATCAATGATGCCACTGATCCGCGCATCAGTTACGCCGGCTACCTGGCAGGTTTACGGTAAGGCGTGGGACGAGTGGTGCTCATTAATTCACGGAAGACCAGTCGATAGGTGCGATCGGGCGAGATGCGAGGTGCTGGTTGATTTTTTGAATTTGCTCAGGCAAAGAGGCACGTCGGGAACATCGGCGCAGCGTCATCTTTTTAGAATAGCCTTTTTGGTGGGCAGACGTAACGAGGTATTTTTTCATCAGACAAGCCGTTAAAGGCAGGAAAAGGCTACAACCTAGTCAGGAGTGTCGTCATCCCATTTCTTTGAGTCTACTGCACGATATTATCACAATTTTTCTGTCGGTATGCATTTCCCAATACAAGTCAATCCTGGTGTCAGTCGCGTTTGCCATCACCTTTTTCGGAGCGCTTCGGATTCGCGAGCTGGTACCGCGTTCAAAAACCTCATTAGAAGGCGGACTAATCAACGAAAACCTTGTCATATGTAACGTTGCACTGCGCATTAGGGTGCGTAAATCCAAATGCGACCCCACCGGGAGAGGGACGTGGGTCCTCGTTAAGTCGTCGGATGGTCCCGTATGCCCACTTAAAAAAAAAGATACACGGCAATGAAACGTGTGGGTAGATTCTTTCTGTCACACGCAGACAGCTCCCCCTTACCAAATACCAGTTCCACACAATTTTTAATCGGTGCCTCGAAGCTGTTAGCGTCGATTCGTCAGAATACGGAACACATTCTTTCCGCATAGGGGCTGCTACCGAGGCGGCTAAGGCTGGGATCCCTGAGGCTGAAGTGCAAAGCGATTGGGTCGATGGAAATCCGCATGCTTTGCCAGATACATAAGACCCGACCTGCTTAAGTAACATATCTTGTCTTTTCCAGGCGCCCAAAAACCGGCAGTTTGGGTGGTTGGACATTCATACATCTACTGGGCAAAGAAACAGGCCGAACATCGGCCCGGTGGTGCGAATCTAGGCTTCAGGAATGTAGAGGTCAACTGGAGAGGGATAAGAGGCCTACAGTGGCCAAAAATCTTCCCAGACATCGCTAAGAGGGCCAAAGTGCCGGTGATACTAGTCTTGCACGCCGGCGGCAACGATTTGGGAAAACAGAGATGTATTGAGCTCAGTTCAACGATGACAGCTGATATCGAGAGTTTCTTCCACCTGTTACCTGATATGATATTGATGTGGTCGGAGATGGTGCCACGAGCGGTCTGGCACGGGGCTAAGGACCCAAGAGGCTTAGAACGATCAAGGAAAAAGGTCAACCTGAGAGTGGCAAGATTTCTAAAAGAAAAATTTGGCATTGTAGTTCGCCACTACCAAATGGAAGGCATCAAATCCGGAGTGCTGAGGTCCGATGGCATTCATCTCACGGACATTGGGCTCGATATATTTTGTCAGGTCTACAAGATGGAATTGAACAGGCCGTAACGCTGATGGGGGGGTCAGAGTCATGTGTAGGTAGTACACATGATCCTCCGTGGCGGAAGTGGAGGGAGGGGCGAAGCTTCATAGCCGCTCATTGGCTGGCCGCCTGTCGGTCGCAGACTGGGCCCACGGCTGTGAGCCCGTTGCGAAATGTAATTTGCCCCTCCCTGCTTATCAAATTAATAAACTGTGACCGACTAGTTCAACCCATTTAGGCCTGTTCGTGTTGTCTTTTCGGGATTGGTGGCAGGGGGGAAGGCACTATTTACGACACACGGGTCTCTGCAGTCTGGCAGGCACGGTACCGCATAGAGAATGTGCCTCGGACTGCAGAGCCCCTTATGGAAAAAGCTAGTAGGAAACACCGTGCAGTGCCTATTCCCCCCTCACACTATTCCCCCAGGTGATGCACTAATTGGGACACCCAGATGACTAACGGGAAGAGAGAGGAAGGGGCGTCCGGCCACACCCACAAGGGTTAAATCCAGGGCCGGGGTCAGTTCCTTCCTCTTTCTCCCCGGCTGACCCTCTGGAAGCAATTGTTTATATCAATCACTGAGGACTCTCAATTCTAAATATTATTTCTAAACACTCTTTTTCGGTGATTACTTTGTATCTCCGTTCATACTGCACCCAGACACACAAATGATACACCATTTGAAAGGTAAACTTGCCCCCTTCAACAAGAAAATAGCCAAACAAACCACACATCCACGATGTGATCACAAAATACAGTTTAAACGTTAATTTTCATAAACCTGCAGTAAGGAAAAATGACCTGCAGGTGGCACCACACTACCCCAAAGCACACTACCACAAAGCTGCTTACAGACATCACAAACAAATCCTAACATGTGCCTTGGTGGCTTTCCAGCTTGCCGAACTTCTTGCCCAGCCGATTTCAGGCACATTGGAGGATTACACACTTCACTGCAGGTGAGTCACATATGCAAACACATTTGTAAACATGCACTGCCTATTCAATTGCACACTTGCTCCATTTATACTCCACCGACACACACAAATGATATAGCATTTCAATCAAATTACTTGCAGGTGGCATTTGCCGAAGCTTGCCGAAGTGCTTGCCCAGCCTATTTCAGTCAAATTCGAGGATTACACACTTCACTGCAGGTGAGTCACATATGCAAACACATTTGTACACATGCACTGCTTTTTCGGTCACTACTTCACCCCTCACACACAAATAATTCACCATTTGAAAGGTAAACTTGCCCCCTTCAGCAAGAAAAGACACACACAAACCACACATTCACAATTTGATCAATAAATGCAGTTTCAACATTAATTTTCAGAAACCTGCAGAAAACAACAATAACATGCAGGTAGCACCACAACCTCAAGTTGCTCCATTTATATTCCACTGATACACAGAAATGATACACCATTTCAAAGGTCAAATAACCTGCAGGTGGCAGTTGTCTTGGGATCTTTCCAGCTTGCCAAAGTGCTTGCCCAGCCTATTTCAGGCAAATTCGAGGATTGCACACTTCACTGCAGGTGAGTCATATATGCAAGTGCAGCGCCCCAGAGTCCTGGTCGTTGCAGTAATGTCGTTCTTCCACCAGGGGGAGTGATGTTACGTCTGATGGCACCAAAGGAGTTCACCCTGCCAGGTATCACAGCCACACACACATTTCACACGCCAGTCCACCAGGTTAAGCTAAGGGTTCTATCTATTAGGCCACTCCTCACATTAGGGTAAAACTGGTGGGTTGGTTAAGAAGTGAGTCAGTTGGAGGGAGTCGGAGTCAGGAGTCAGAAGGAGAGGGAGAGAAGCAGACTGGGCTCGGCCCAGGGAATCCCTGTCAGGCAGACAGAGGAACACGGAGAGAATATCAGAGGCTCCGCAGGAAAGAAGGACACGGAGCTGCGCCTGCAACCCATGCGGCAGCATCCTAAGAAAGGACACGCAGGGAAGTGTGTCGTAGTGAGTGAGCACAGAAGTCATAGCAACAGGAGTAAAACATCAGTGGGAGACCAGCTAGAAGCAAGCTGCCTCCACCTGAAGCGCAGATCTGGTGGCCGGAGCACCGAGGGAGTAATAGACTCTACCCTTTACTTCAGAGACTGGCAGGGCAGTCAATTCCAAGTTGGCTGTCCGACCTAAACACCTAAGCAGACACGGTGGCAACGCGGGGGAGGGGCGACACTAGGGTCCCTATAAAATAGCCTCAGGCCACCACCATTATACGGGTATTGTCCTATCCAACTGGGGGACAGAGAGAGAAGTAACAAGAGTGAGGACCCTATGGTAGCTAATGCAAGTAGGGACCTACTACGTTACTGTGCGCAAAGGGAAGGCTTCTGATTTCCACCTGGATAAGGGGACTCAGGAATTGCCATCAGACTGGCCGGACTCTGCCTACCCTGTAACCTGGCACTCTGGACTGTGGATGCTGAAGCCTTCAGTACAGGTAAAGAGACTGCACCCATTGTGTCCTCGTTATTCACCGCGCCTCGCACCATCCACCGTCAACATCTACACTTCTGGGAAGCCCTGGGGAAACACTTCACCTGTGGGAAGGTATACCATCTAGCTGCCATAACATCACCCCAGCGGACCCCTCAGCAGTGTCGGTCACTCTGACCAAATACCACAGGTGGCGTCACGAACACTACCAATATCTATGAACTCTGCCTTTTATTTGGGCGCCCCTCATAGGGCCACGGTCTGGGTCGGGCCACCGTGACATCCTCGCTGAAGGAACTGTAGGACCCGGTACCGAGTACCCCATTGCCCTTACGTGGGGGCGCAGCACAAACACATTTGTAAACATGCACTGCTTTTTCAGTGATTACTTCGCCCCCCCACACAGACAAATAGTGAGCCACATATGCAAACACATTTGTAAACATGCACTGCTTTTTCGGTGATTACTTCGCCCCACACACACAAATAATACACCACTTGAAAGGTAAACTTGCCCCCTTCAGTAAGAAAAGACACAAACAAACCACATATTCACGAGTTGATCAATAAATACAATTTAAACATTCATTTTCAGAAACCTGCAGAAAACAATAATAACCTGCAGTTGGTACCACAACCTCAAGACTTTTTTTAGCCTCTACTTATCAAACCAATTTATTGTATTAACAATCTACATATATAAATACCTCTCTATGTTCATCATCTCATTAAATACATTTACATTTGACCAGCTTGATTTTCCTGAAATTGCTTGCGCCCCTGCAACCAATGTGCGAAAAGTTCGCACTGGCCAACTAGTCCTATTTGAATTTCTATACTCTGTATTGTAATTTTTTCCCTATTTCCACTTTATGCATTGGGGGATGTATTGGGTGCCATAACAATTATTCTTCAAGACTGAACCTGAACACCTCATAATGGTCAAAAATCAGGTGCCACCTCCAGGTCTAAAGCCTCACTCACCCAAATTGGCCTGAATAAATTCCTCAATAAAAAACAGACAAATCCTCTAGATGACTCATTTAGAAATGGGGAGTGAGATAGAAGATTAAAAACCTCAAAGGAAGAAAGACCGACAAAAAAGTCCAAATTTATATCATAAACATATAATTTTTATTAGTAAATAGCTTAAAAACAATGAGATAAAAAAATTCATACATATAATAAAATATTTAAAAACACTTTCTGTATATTACTATAAAGACGCAAACAAATCCAGTGTACCATAAATTATGGAATATACTGACATTAATAGTTGGCTTGTAAATGTGTATTAATATATATATATAATGCACATATGGTACAGAAGTAATGTGCAAAAAAAGCGTAAAAATTGATAAAAAACTTTATAATGTGTATATATAACAATTATCAAACATTAGCGAAAGAGAAGTGCAAAATATAAAGATAAAAATATAAATATAAATTCTATCAAAAGTGCAAAAGTGCAATTCTCCAAGCCGTCAGTAGAGGTCATTGTTTCCCCATATAGATATACAGTTAGGGCCAGAAATATTTGGACAGTGACACAATTTTCGCGATTTGGGCTCTGCATGCCACCACATTGGATTTGAAATGAAACCTCTACAACAGAATTCAAGTGCAGATTGTAACGTTTAATTTGAAGGGTTGAACAAAAATATCTGATAGAAAATGTAGGAATTGTACACATTTCTTTACAAACACTCCACATTTTAGGAGGTCAAAAGTAATTGGACAAATAAACATAACCCAAACAAAATATTTTTATTTTCAATATTTTGTTGCAAATCCTTTGGAGGCAATCACTGCCTTAAGTCTGGAACCCATGGACATCACCAAACGCTGGGTTTCCTCATTCTTAATGCTTTGCCAGGCCTTTACAGCCGCAGCCTTCAGGTCTTGCTTGTTTGTGGGTCTTTCCGTCTTAAGTCTGGATTTGAGCAAGTGAAATGCATGCTCAATTGGGTTTAGATCTGGAGATTGACTTGGCCATTGCAGAATGTTCCACTTTTTGGCACTCATGAACTCCTGGGTAGCTTTGGCTGTATGCTTGGGGTCATTGTCCATCTGTACTATGAAGCGCCGTCCAATCAACTTTGCAGCATTTGGCTGAATCTGGGCTGAAAGTATATCCCGGTACACTTCAGAATTCATACGGCTACTCTTGTCTGCTCTTATGTCATCAATAAACACAAGTGACCCAGTGCCATTGAAAGCCATGCATGCCCATGCCATCACGTTGCCTCCACCATGTTTTACAGAGGATGTGGTGTGCCTTGGATCATGTGCCGTTCCCTTTCTTCTCCAAACTTTTTTCTTCCCATCATTCTGGTACAGGTTGATCTTTGTCTCATCTGTCCATAGAATACTTTTCCAGAACTGAGCTGGCTTCTTGAGGTGTTTTTCTGCAAATTTAACTCTGGCCTGTCTATTTTTGGTATTGATGAATGGTTTGCATCTAGATGTGAACCCTTTGCATTTACTGTCATGGAGTCTTCTCTTTACTGTTGACTTAGAGACAGATACACCTACTTCACTGAGAGTGTTCTGGACTTCAGTTGATGTTGTGAACGGGTTCTTCTTCATTAAATTAAGTATGCGGCGATCATCCACCACTGTTGTCATCCGTGGACGCCCAGGCCTTTTTGAGTTCCCAAGCTCACCAGTCAATTCCTTTTTTCTCAGAATATACCCAACTGTTGATTTTGCTACTCCAAGCATGTCTGCTATCTCTCTGATGGATTTTTTTCTTTTTTTTCAGCCTCAGGATGTTCTGCTTCACCTCAATTGAGAGTTCCTTTGACCGCATGTTGTCTGCTCACAGCAACAGCTTCCAAATGCAAAACCACACACCTGGAATCCACCCCTGACCTTTTAACTACTTCATTGATTACAGGTTAACGAGGGAGACGCCTTCAGAGTTAATTGCAGCCCTTAGAGTCCATTGTCCAATTACTTTTGGTCCCTTGAAAAAGAGGACGCTATGCATTACAGAGCTATGATTCCTAAACCCTTTCTCCGATTTGGATGTGGAAACTATCATATTGCAGCTGGGAGTGTGCACTTTCAGCCCATATTATATATATAATTGTATTTCTGAACATGTTTTTGTAAACAGCTAAAATAACAAAACTTGTGTCACTGTCCAAATATTTCTGGCCCTAACTGTAGTTAGACCAGGACAATAGTATAACTGTAAGCTACATACTTCCAATTCTAGCCCCAAATCAGAGGAGTGAAAAGTAATGGAAAGCTTACAGAGCAATATAAAGTCTACCCGGTCTCCTGGAATGACGTCCAACACCCGACGCGCGTTTCGGCACGTTGCCTTCGTCAGGCACGTTGACTTCTCTTTCACCTGAAGTCGTGGCAGCTAAATCCGGAGAGCAGGAGACTGCAGGTCTCCTGGCCCCATCTAAAACCCCGGGGCACAGCAGCATATCAGAGCCCGGAGCCGCCACAAAGGAGCGACACCTGTAACAGGTTCAAGTGGCCTGCCATGCGGGTAATGTTTTATTCTAATTATCAGACAGTGAGAGGAACTTGAGCAGAGCTTAAAGCAGCAAGGACCTAGCAGGACAGCACAGTAGGAAGACCTCCGAACCAACCTGGCTAGGCGGATCCTAAATTGCTTCCAGGCTGCCCAGATCTCCATTACTATCTGTTACCCGTGTCGCGGACTGCACCTTCAGCCATCGAGCAAAAGGTAAAGAAAACTACAGCCCTTGTGTCCTCCAGTCATTTCTCGCACCCTCAGTCCTGTACCCCAAAGTCAACGATCCCTTACCAGTATTAGTAGCCCTTGGCCCCGTTCCACCTTTGAGGAGCAGAACAATCCCAGCTGTGTCACCATTAGCCCCAGTGGTCCCCTTAAGCAGCGTCAGCCATCCATTGCCAAACACCATAGGTGGCGTCACTTTAAGTCCCCTATAAATTTTCCCTCATTTTATTGCTTGCCCAGGTCCATGGACCGGGTCACTGCTGCTGTGACAACCCCCTGAAGAACTGCCCGACCCGGACCGAGTACCCCGCAGCCATAACGGGCGTTGCATTTCTCTTTGTAAGACCTTACATATAAACATACGAAATAACCGAATTACCAATGGACCTATAGTCCCCAATTACCAATGGATCTATAGTCCCCTTCCCCCTTCACCTCCCTTTTCTTTACTTCAGACCTTAATTTTCCCCTTTTTTTACCTTTTCTCCTAAATTCCTAGTTATATTGTTATTATCAAAAGTTGTGACTAGGGCTGAGCGAAACAGATCGGACAATTTCAAAAATCGCCGACTTTCGGAAAAGTTGGGTTTCATAAAACCCGACCCGATCCCAGTGTGGGATCGGCCATGAGTTCGGCGATCTTCGCGCCAAAGTCGCGTTTCGTATGATGCTTTCAGCACTATTTTTCAGCCAATGAAGGAGGACGCAGAGTGTGGGCAGCGTGATGACATAGGTCTCGGTCCCCACCATCTTAGAGAAGGGCATGACAGTGATTGGCTTGCTTTCTGCGGCATCACTGGGGCTATAAAGGGGCGTGCACGTCGACCGCCATCTTACTTCTGCCGATCTCAGCATAGGGAGAGGTTGCTGCAGCTTCATCAGAATAAGGGATATAGTTAGGGAGGGAAGATTAACCCCCAAACTGCTTGTGCTGTAGCGATTTCCACTGTCCAACACCACCTTTTCTTTGCAGGGACAGTGGAGGCTATATTTTTGTGCATCAGCGCTGTAGCTTATTAGGCTGCCCTATAAGGCTCCCTGATAGCTGCATTGCTGTTTGTACGCTGCTGTGCAAACCAACTGCTTTTTTAAAAGCAAAAATCCTGTTGCTCCTTTCTGCACAGTTCTCATGTTTGTTTGTTCACACTTTTGTGTACAGCAGTCCTTTTTATTGCTGCCATACTTGTCTTGAGATCATTGTAGGGAGATTGAAATTGTAGTACAGTCCTATTTTTTTATATATCTGCCAGCCACGTTCTGCTACACATTGTGTAGTGTAATACACAGGGCCTGTTTTTGCTGCAGTCTCCCCCCCAAAAAAAGGGAGATTTAAATTGCCCCTAAGTGGATCTACATCAGTTCTGTTTGGCTTATATCTGCCAACCACGTTCTGCCACTTACATTGTGTAGTGTAATACACAGGGCCTGTTTTTTGCTGCAGTCTCCCCCTCTAAAAAGGAGATTTAAATTGCCATTAAGTGGATCTACGTCAGTTCTGTTTGTTGTATATCTGCCAGCCACGTTCTACAACTTACATTGTGTAGTGTAATACACTGGGCCTGTTTTTTGCTGCAGTCTCCCCCCAAGAAAAGGGAGATTTAAATTGCCACTAAGTGGATCTATGTCAGTTCTGTTTGTCGTATATCTGGCAGCCACGTTCTACAAGTTACATTGTGTAGTGTAATACACAGGGCCTGTTTTTTTGCTGCAGTCTCCCCCCCAAAAAAGGGAGATTTAAATTGCCCCTAAGTGGATCTACTTCAGTTCTGTTTGTTGTATATCTGCCAGCCACGTTCTGCCTTGTACATTGTGTAGTGTAATACACAGGGCCTGTTTTTTGCTACAGTCTCCCCCCCAAAAAGGGAGATTTAAATTGCCACTAAGTGGATCTACGCCAGTTCTGTTTGTCGTATATCTGCCAGCCACGTTCTACAACTTACATTGTGTAGTGTAATACACAGGGCCTGTTTTTTGCTGCAGTCTCCCCCACAAAAAAGGGAGATTTCAATTGCCAACAAGTTTATATACACCTTCTACCTTGTTTTTCAGTAGCATATAACGGTTGTTATTTTGGTTACATTTTCCAGAAAATGAGGAAGTCTGGTGGAAGAGGTCGTGGGCGGTCGTTGCCAGCTGGTACTGATGGTGGTGGTGGTGATGGAGCATCTGGTGGTAGTTGGAAAAGCAAAATAGTACCTAAGGCTGGAGGTGTTGAGCCAGCATCATCGTCTGGCTACACAAAGCCTCGAAGGCTCCCTTATCTGGGAGTAGGAAAACCGCTTTTAAAGCCGGAGCAGCAGGAAAAAGTTTTGGCCTTCCTTGCTGACTCAGCCTCTAGCTCTTTCGCCTCATCTTCAGAAAGTCCCAAATATAAAAGCAGCGAGTCGTAAGTGGATGCTCCTGGTCAGGAACAAGTGCTCCTTGTGTCCTTCACACAAAGCAAAAGTGAAGGATGCGGCAGGCGACACTACAGTTTCCTCCATGGAGCTCTTTATACATACCGTGCCAGGGTTAGAAAGGGAAATAGGTAACAACCCATTACAAGATGAATCGGACATGGAGTGCACAGATGCACAGCCACAGCTAGATTATTATGCTGTTCCATTGACTCAGATCACTACATTGCCCTCGCAGTGTACTGAGCCAGAAACTGACCCTGATGAGACTATGGTGCCATGTTCCGAACGCTATAGCACCTTACACGGTGACACAGAGGAAGGTGCACATGAGATTAAAGAGGAGGTGATAGATGACCCAGTTGTTGACCCAGATTGGCAGCCATTGAGGGAACAAGGTGCCGCTGGCAGTAGCCCTGAAGTGGAGGAGGATGATCCGCAGCAGGCATCTACATCGCAACAGCTTTCATCTGGCAGGCCTGTATCCGGCCAAAAACGTTTGACAAAACGAAAAACACTTTTAGAACAGCGTGGCCATCCGGTGAAAGTAGCACAGCGTGCAATGCCTGAGAAGGTATTCGATAGTAGGAAGAGTGCAGTGTGGGAATTTTTTAACCAAGATCCGAATGATCAGTGCCAAGTTATCTGTAAGAAATGCTCAAAGACCTTTAGCAGAGGGAAGAATGTCCAAAATTTAAATACAACGTGCATGCGTAGACATTTAACCAGCATGCACTTGCAAGCCTGGACTAACTACCAAACGTCCCGTCCCTTTGGTGCATCTGCTCAGAATGAAGGTAGTCAGCAATGCTACATTGCTTCCCTCACTGTAAGCCCACCGCTTAGGACACCACCAGCAGCAAATGTGGAGGTATCATCGCAAGGCCAAAGCAGTCAGGGAATCACAAGGTTCTTGGTAGGAAACACTGTATCTAGGCCAACATCAAGAATACCATCACCAACCCTCTCTCAATCTGCCATGTCCACCATCACCCCCACTAGTTCCACCATATGCAGCTCTCCAGTCCAGCTCACCCTACAAGAGACTCTCGTTAGGAAAAGGAAGTGCTCATCCTCTCATCCACGTACACAGGGTTTGAATGCCCACATTGCTAGACTAATCTCGTTAGAGATGATGCCCTACCGGTTGGTTGAAAGCGAAGCTTTCAAAGCCCTGATGGCCTACGCAGTACGACGCTATGACCTACCCAGTCGACACTTCTTTGCGAGAAAAGCCATCCCAGCCCTCCACCAGCATGTCAAAGACCGCATTGTCCATGCACTCAGGCAATCAGGCAGTAGAAAGGTGCACCTCACAACAGATGCATGGACCAGTAGGCATGGCCAGGGACGTTACGTGTCCATCACGGCGCACTGGGTTAATGTGGTCGATGCAGAGTCCACAGGGGATAGCCATAGTGGGACAGTACTGCCTAGCCCACGGTCTAGGAAACAGTTGGCTGTAGGCGTTTGCCACCCCTCCTCCTCCTCCACCTCTAGAAGCGAAAGCTCGTCCACAGATCGCAGCCTCCCGACCACTCCATCCGCAGCTGCCAGTGTTGCACACGAGGTGTCCCATTATGGAACAGCTAGTGGTAAGCGTCAGCAGGCTGTGTTGGAAATGAAGTGTTTGGGCAACAACAGACACACCGCGGAAGTTCTGGCCGAGTACTTGCAGCAAGAAACTCAGTCATGGCTGGGCAGTGTACATCTTGAGGCAGGCAAGGTAGTCAGTGATAACGGAAGGAATTTTATGGCTGCCATAGCCATTTCAGAACTGAAACACATACCTTGCCTGGCTCACACCTTGAACCTGGTGGTGCACTGCTTCCTTAAAAATTATCCGGAGTTACCAGCCCTGCTCCTGAAGGTGCGAAGACTTTGCTCGCACATCCGCCGGTCGCCCGTACACTCCAGCCGTATCCTGAACCATCAGCGATCGCTGAAGCTTCCCCAGCACGCCTAATAATCGACGTTGCAACAAGGTGGAACTCCACACTGCACAAGCTTCGGAGGCTGTGCGAACAGAGACGTGTTGTAATGTATTTGTGGGAGGATACACATACACGGGCAGGCAGTTGGATGGCAGATATGGAGTTGTCTGGTGTGCAGTGGTCGAAGCTACAAGACCTCTGTCAAGTCCTTCAGTGTTTTGAGGAATGCACACGGCTGGTAAGTGCAGACGACACCATCATAAGCATGAGCATCCCACTAATGCAAAAAATTCCAAAAAATAATTATCACAAACTATCAACAATAAAATAATCAAAAATTGAAAAAAAGAGAACGAGCAGGATCTTTCTGGATACAGTATGCCTCTACTAGCCCTAATTGGCTCTAGGAAACTGATATCCTTCCTGACAGCGGAGGTTGGCACCCTATTAAGCGATGTGGCGCCCCCGCTCCACGGCGGCTGTCCCTTGTGTCCCTGGGTGATCCCTAATAACCTAATAATCACAGACAAAAAACATACATATATGGCTCAAAATAGATCCATAGTAATAACAATGGGCACACCTCTATATGTTCCTCACACTAAGCTACCACTATTCTGTAATTTCTTGGAGACTGAAAAGTATATGGTTTAAACCGTGGAGTATAGCTTTGATATGACCATCTGATAACGAGCCAGCCAGCCCCTAGGTCTCCTCATACAGATATTATAGACCAAAAGCTATGACTATTATTCACTTTTACTGGCTCTGGGCTGCCGTATTAAAAGTACAGGTAGATGTACAAATGACTGTACTAATGCTAGGCTAGCTTACTGCGTTATATAGATAAATTGAATATATGTTCATAAATATATGTAACTACAAATATGACTGCAATTAATCTAAGTTACCTCAGTAAATCAATTGAATATATAATCACAGCTCCACATCATAATAAAATCTCTACATAGGGTACTTTGGACATAGGCTGTATCCCTGATCTCTGGTGGGTCACTATAGGGATGTGTTTTTATCTCACTTTGTATATTTTGGTATTGTACGTAATTATTAATAAAGATTGATGATTTTAGGGGTAGGTTTGGTTCTTTTTGGTTGGCTCTGTCATATACTCCCCTTTAAATAATTGGTTGTACAGTTGTGCATCCCACTAATGCGTCTGCTGATGCATAAGTTTGACGCACATTAAGGAGCAGGCGTCTGCAGCCGAGGAGGAGGGAAGCCTTGATGACAGTCAGCCATTGTCTGCTCAGGGAACTCTCCTGGACGAGGTGGCGGACGAAGAGGAGGAGGATGATGGGTATGAATATTTATGGGAGGAGGATGCTTCTCAGGGAGCAATAGAAACTGGTGGCGTTGCAAGGTCTGGTACAGGTTTTTTGTGGGAGACTAGTGATGTTGATTTACTCAACACAGCACAAGCAGTGAATTGACACCTGGAACATTGGCCCACATGGCTGATTATGCCTTGCGTATCTGCAGCGCCCCAGAGACCTGGTCGTTGCAGTATAGCGCTCTGTAGGAGTAACTGACTTCAAGCCTTACTTCAAATTCCGCTGGACAGTTGATTATAGGTTGGCTGTCTACCTTTTACACCTACGAAGACATAGGGGGCAACATTGGGAGAGGGGTGTCTCTAGGGTCCCGGAAGACCTCCAAGTCTTCCCGTCAAACGGGTGGCGTCCTTTCCATAACAAACCTGGGGGATGTTAGAAACTAGTAACATCTGGAACCAAAGAACGAGAGAGAGAGAGAGAGAGAGAGAGAGAGCTGTAGAGAACGAACGAACGAGAACAGCAGTTGTGAGGACTATTCCGAATGCTCAGCAGGGTAGGACAACAACACACAGGCGCTATTGGTAGGCAACGATTTCCATCTGCGAGGGAAACTCTGGATGTGCCCATCGGACCGGCCGGTCTCTGAGAGCCCTGTTAAACGTACTCTGGATTGAGGATCCTGAAGCCTTCAGTAAAGAGGTAAAGAGACTGCAAACTTGTGTCCTCGTTATTGCCTGCACCTCACACCATCACCATCCACCTTACTGGGAAGCCCTGGGGACATACTTCACCTGTGGGAAGGTATACCATCCGGCTGCCATTCCATCACCCCAGCGGACCCCATAGCAGCGTCGGTCCCCCTGACCGAACACCACAGGTGGCGTCACGAACCATTGATAGACTGTACAAATCCCTTTACTGGACGCCCCTTAGCAGGGTCACGGACCGGGTCTAGCCACCGTGACAGCCTCAGAACCGAACCAGAGAGGCCCGGTACCGAGAACTCGTGGCCCTGTGTCTGGGGGCGCTCCAACTTGGCGTCACGAACAGGATCGTACTTAAGCCTGAAGAATTGGGTCATGTGTGCCTTGGAACTGTGATTGAAACATGTTGGACTGTGATTTATTGCAAGGACTGTGTGTTGCTATCTGCCGCAAGATTCCCGCCAAAACTGCCGCCATTATAGCGCCACGAGGAGCGCAAGAGAAGAAGAAGGGCGTGGAAGTGGGCGTGAGTAAGCTGGAGAGCGTGAAAGATAATGGCCGCCCAGTCTAAATACTTCTGCACCATGAGGACGTGTCCATCAGCAGCAGAGATCCGCCTCCTGATCCTCAATGGGGGCGGAGGAACAAGAAACGCAACCACCCACGAAGAAGAGAGCGGGAAAAGGACAGGGAGGGAGAACTGAACCACGTGGGAGACGCCATGGCCAGCCGACCGGGATCGGGGTCGGAGCAGAGGACTCCCCCAGCTACCCAGAGAGATACCGCGGCCAGGCGTCACCCATGAGCCCCGACTTCCTACAGGCTGGAGTGGACGAGCTCAGCGACCGACTCCGGCGGACGCAGCTGAGCACTGAGGCCGGGTGGAAGGAGATCGTCACCGGGGGCCTCACCAGACGTCTGTCGGCGGCCTCGTCTGGTCCGGAGCAAGAAAGAAGTTCCAGTGCTCCGAAGCCAGAAAGCAAGGCCGTGCCAAAAAGCGAGATACTGCAAACAGAGATGACGACGCCACAGCGCAAGGCCCCGCAGTCAGCGTTCCAGATCCCAGCGGAGACGGAGCAGGCCGGCACTGGAGGGACCGCATCTGAAGCAGGTATGAAGAACGACCCTGCCCCAGTGACAGAAGACCTGTTGATAAGCTTCGTAGCAGCGCCACCTGCTGCCATGACTGAGACTAATTCTGAACTGACAAGTCCTAATACTACTGCCACAGTGGTCATTATTGCCGCTACTGAACCTACTACCAAAAGTGACATTCGAACCCAGATTATACCTGAACAACCGATTAGTGACATTGATACCGTATCGGATGAGAAAAGAGATATGCAAAGCCATAAGGCCCCCATCTGGAGTGAGGGAGCCCTTTATGTGGCACCTGGTAGCCGCCAGTATCCAGCTGGGCTACCCCCTGAGTTACAGCAATAAACCTCGAAGAGCCGAATATGTACATAGTTATTTAACGGTTTCCTGTTTGCTGCTTTAAACCCGTCCAGGGTTAACTCTTAAAGGGGTCCCTTTGTTTACCCGGGATCCCTATTGTCTATAGTTCTTTTCCTACTTTTGCACAGAGTTATTAGTGTACCAAAGACTGCCGGGTCATGGACTGTGAATGATTCAGAACTGCTTTGTAAATAGTTTGCACCTTCTTAAAGGTGCTCCCTACTGGTTTTATAAGCCAAAGAAGACTATGCGGAGACATGATGCAGAAGGACTTGCTTGCTGTGAACTTGCTTACTGAAAGAGAATCTGCACCAGAGACTTGGGTCCCTCTTAAAGGGAATGTTTGATGATTACTTTGATAAAGGTTGAAACGTTAATAATGTTGAAGAATTTAGATAGTTTAATAATGTTAATAAAGATTGAGGACAGGAAAGTTTGAAGTGAACCCGTAGGGGTTAGAGAGAGAGTCCTCCTGAGAACTGTAGAAAGATGGTCGGTACAATGACAGTAGGCCCAGCCGAGGAGCTAGGCGGTCCTGCATTGGTGAAGTAAGAACGGAAAAGAAAGTTGAGTTGTTGTAGTACTTGATAGTAGGCCTTTAGTGGGTTCAGCGTATATGCCCTTAAGGGAAAAGTTAACCAAAGTTTGCACTTAGTAGAATACCCGGCTGGGTACTGAGAGTTATTTATAGTCATAAATTTATTTAAAAATATTTAACTGTTATTTTTGTTTGTAACGTTCAAGTGTCCTTACCTCCCATAAAGGGAAGCACTTTTTCTATTTACTTGTTCTTAGCATTCAAAATTTTGTATGTCTTTCACTGCATTATATTGTTGTTCTTCTTCCCAGTCCAGGAGTACTGGATTTAACCGGGTGGAAGTGCAGCGCCCCAGAGACCTGGTCGTTGCAGTATAGCGCTCTGCCACTAAGGGGAGCAGCGGTACGTCTGATGGCACTAAAGAGTTATCCTGACTAGGTATCACCAGAACACATTACACTTCACACTCCGGCCACTAGGGGAAGCAAAAGGCTTTATTTATTGGGCCACTCCTCACACTGGTAAAACTAGGGGCTGTGGAGGAAATTAGTCAGAAGCTGACTGGGTTGGAACCAGGCAACATCCCGTGGCAGGGGGTGTTGCAGGGAGAAGGCACAGGGGGGGTCCCTGTCAGGCGTGGGAACCTGGCAGGTGCCTAGCGACAGAACAGAACGTAACGGAACCACGCCTGCACACCTTGCGGTGGTATCTTAAGAGAGAGACAAGAGGGGAAGAATATTGTGGAACAGTGTAAACGAGATCAGCACAAAGGAGAGCCAGTAAGAGTCGTGCCGAGAGAGGAAGGCAACATCTTACTGAGGCGCGTAGTCGGTGGCAGGATCACCGTAGTTGTAACTGACTTCAAGCCTTACTTCAAATTCCGCTGGACAGTTGATTATAGGTTGGCTGTCTACCTTTTACACCTACGAAGACATAGGGGGCAACATTGGGAGAGGGGTGTCTCTAGGGTCCCGGAAGACCTCCAAGCCTTCCCGTCAAACGGGTGGCGTCCTTTCCATAACAAACCTGGGGGACGTTAGAAACTAGTAACATCTGGAACCAAAGAACGAGAGAGAGAGAGCTGCAGAGAACGAATGAACGAGAACAGCAGTTGTGAGGACTATTCCGAATGCTCAGCAGGGTAGGACTACAACACACAGGCGCTATTGGTAGGCAACGATTTCCATCTGTGATGGAAACTCTGGATGTGCCCATCGGACCTGCCGGTCTCTGAGAGCCCTGTTAAACGTACTCTGGATTGAGGATCCTGAAGCCTTCGGTAAAGAGACTGCAAACTTGTGTCCTCGTTATTGCCTGCACCTCACACCATCACCATCACCATCCACCTTACTGGGAAGCCCTGGGGACATACTTCACCTGTGGGAAGGTATACCATCCGGCTGCCATTCCATCACCCCAGCGGACCCCATAGCAGCGTCGGTCCCCCTGACCGAACACCACAGGTGGCGTCACGAACCATTGATAGACTGTACAAATCCCTTTACTGGATGCCCCTTAGCAGGGTCACGGACCAGGTCTAGCCACCGTGACAGCCTCAGAACCGAACCAGAGAGGCCCGGTACCGAGAACTTGTGGCCCTGTGTCTGGGGGCGCTCCATATCCTAAAAAGGGACCCCCGCATTATAAAAATGATGACCGATGATGATTACTGTTTGGCCTGCCTCCTGGATCCATGATATAAAGGGAAATTACAAAATATCATGCCACATGAGAACCTTGAGCAAATATTGGCTACCAAACAAGCAACTCTTGTAGACCGTTTGGTTCAGGCATTCCCAGCACACAGCGGCGGTGATGGTTCTCACACGAGCTGTAGGGGGGAACATGGCAGAGGTGTTAGAGGTGCACAAATCAGAAGTGGCGTTGGACAGAGGGGTTTTATGACCAGGTTGTGGAGTGATTTCGCAATGACCGCAGACACGACAGGTACTGCTGCATCGATTCAAAGTGACAGGAGACAGCATTTGTCCAGTATGGTTACGAACTACTTTTCCTCCCATATCGATGTTCTCCCTCACAGGTCATTCCCCTTTGATTACTGGGCATCTAAAATAGACACCTGGCCTGAATTGGCAGAATATGCATTACAGGAGCTCGCTTGCCCAGCTGCTAGTGTGCTATCAGAAATAGTCTTCAGTGCTGCTGGTTCAATACTGACCAAAAAAAGGACTCGTCTGGCTACCCGAAATGTTGATGATCTAACCTTCATTAAAATGAACCAATCATGGATTTCAAATTATTTTGCCCCACCTTCCCCTGCTGACACGTAGCTTGCCTGAAAAATGTCTTGCTTTTGGCCTCCTCTTACTCACTGCTCCAATTCCTCCATTTGCAGCTGCTGAATGTCCACCATAGGCCAATAGGCCATTTTTATACCTCCCTAAATGTTCTGACTCCACCCACAGGGCCGTGGTCACCACTTGGGGCAAGCACCTGTGCGAGTGCCGTTTGCCTGGACAGGTGGGTGTGCCCACTTTTGGGCAATGGCACTGGCAAAAGGGTCCCTCATAAAACAATTAAGTGTCTCTGACGGTGGTGGTGCACACCCAACGTCAGACACACCGTCGTAATATGAGGGGCCCTGTGCCAGTACCGCCGCCCACGAGAGAGTGTTCCCCCCAGCTCAAACAGTGCTCTACCACTTGCAAAACTTACCTCTCACTGCTCCACCACTGTTTAGTCCGTGCTGTTAAATCCTTCAATGGCACTGCCAATACAAATTTGTTGAAATGATAGATGATAGTTTAAATATACAGGGGCCCTGCCCTCCATTTAGACCAGTTAATACTGTGCGTGAACTACCACTGTCTGCTACTCAGCAGAGAAACCCACCCCTGTACCTAGCTATGCCACCTGTTTATTTTGGAACATTGTTTTGGCAGACACTTAGCCCACTTTATTATTTTGTTCTCCTAACTGTTGTGAATTCAGCTTTTGGGCTCCCTCCGGTGGTTGTAGAGGGTAATGCAGTTGTGCCTGGATTGCAGGAGTGGACATGTGTATCTACTAATTGCAGGACTGACTGGGGTATATAGCTTTGCAGGATCCTTTAGTCAGTGCCAGTTGTCCATTGTTCTTGAAGGATTCACTTCCATGCTGGTCTCTCCAGTTTGCTGTGTTTTTCTACAACGATAAGTCCTGGCTTTTGTTTTTGCTGTCCACCTGCAGTGGACCTTATAGTTCTGTGCATTTTCATGTTTTTGTCTTGTCCAGCTTGGTCTCTGAAGGATTTTTTGCAGCCTAGCTATTTCTCTGGAGATGCAGATATACCCCCCATGTCTTTAGTCAGATGTGGTGATCCGTATTTTCTGCGGTGGATATTTTCTTGTGTTTTTATACTGACCGCATAGTACTCTGTTCTGTTCCTTCTTTCTTCTTAGTATGGCCCCCTATGCTAAAATCTGATTTCATATCTGCGTATGTTTTTTCCCTCTCCTCTCACAGTCAATATTTGTGGGGGGCTATCTATCCTTTGGGGATTTTCTCTGAGGCAAGATAGGTTTCCTGTTTCTGTCTTTAGAGTAGTTAGATCTTAGGCTGTGTCGAGGGGTCTAGGGAGTGTTAGGTACCCCCCACGGCTACTTTTAGTTGCGCTGCTAGGTTCAGGGTTTGCGGTCAGTACAGGGACCACCTTCTCCAGAGTACGTCTCATGCTGCTCCAAGGTCTCAGATCATAACACCTAACTGGGTCAGCCACTCCTTCCAGTTGTCCTCCACCGAACAAAACTGCCGCCTGTGTACTCCTGTTACCAATTTTGAACTGCATTTAGCCTACTTTTTTTATTTTAGGCCTACTACCTGTGTCTGTCTGCACCACTCATTACAGCTGTCCTCCATTGAACAACGCGATGCCGCCTGTTTAGTCCTGCTACCAATTTTAAACTGCATTTAGCCAACTTTTTTAATGTGGGCCTACAAACTGTGTCAGCCCCTCCTTACAATTGTCCTCCGCTGAACAAAGCTATGCCGCCTGTGTACTCCTGTAAACAATTTTCAACTGCATTTAGCCTACTTTTTTATTTTAAGCCTACTACCTGTGTCTGTCTGCGCCACTCAATACAGCTGTCCTCCGCTGAACAAAGCTATGCTGCCTGTGTACTCCTGTTACCAATTTGGAACTGCATTTAGCCTACTTTTTTATTTTAAGCCTACTACCTGTGTCTGTCTGCGCCACTCAATAGAGCTGTCCTCCACTGAACAAAGCTATGCCGCCTGTGTACTCCTGTAACCAATTTTGAACTGCATTTAGCCTACTTTTTTATTTAAGGGCTACTAAGTCTGTCTGCGCCACTCCTTACAGTTGATAATAAACAAGAAAAGAAAAGCCACTATAATGTATGCACACCACCAAAAGTTATAATAAGTCACACAAGCATTATTGGTAACATATAAAAACAATTAAAACCATACACACAAAACTCCCTCCATATACGTGTGCCCAACACTGCCCAATACACAATACTTCCATATAGTAGTGGAAAACATGCATCAAATATGGCAGATAATGAAATAGTATAAACAAATAATTACTGGCAAAGCCGCCCTGTCCTGATCAGTAAAAGATATATCTGTCAATAGCAAAACCCTGTCAGGCTGCAGCTTACCCACAGCAAATAGTCCTCCTGGTATGTAATGAGTAGGGCACATGCAAATATGGCCAAATAATTACCCCAAATAGGAAAAAGGAGCACGGCTGTCACCCGTCCTGAGCATAAGAGGGGAACATGCTGCGGCAGCTAGAAGGTGATCCAGACAGAAGGCTCACAAAATATAGAGACAATATAGCAAGGACTGGGCAGCCAGCAAGTGAAGGGCAACAGAGGGAGAACCCTACACGTATCGCTGTTCAAGACAGCTTCTCCTCCACTGAACAAAGCTGAGCTTCAATTTTCAGGCTTTCAGCCTATATCAAATATTAAACTGCATTTGGCCTACTTGTTTGGTTGGGCCTATGTTATGATGGCAATCCAGTGACACAGTGTGCCAGCAATCAGAGCACATACAGTGATCTGATAATAACCCAAAAACAATAGAACGAGCTCTGAGACGTGGAATCTCTGTAGACCGCAATACCTGAACCTATCCTAAACACAACTAAAGGCAGCTGTGGATTGCGCCTGACACTACCTATGCAACTCGGCACAGCCTGAGGAACTGACTAGCCTGAAGATAGAAATACAAGCCTGGCTTGCCTCAGAGAAATACCCCAAAGGAAAAGGCAGCCCCCCACATATAATGACTGTTAGCAAGAGGAAAAGACAAAACGTAGGGATGAAATAGATTCAGCAAAGTGAGGCCCGATATTCTAGATAGAGCGAGGATAGCAAAGAGAACTTTGCAGTCTACAAAAAACCCTAAAGCAAAAAACCACGCAAAGGGGGCAAAAAGACCCACCGTGCCGAACTAACGGCACGGCGGTACACCCTTTGCGTCTCAGAGCTTCCAGCAAAACGAATAGACAAGCTGGACAGACAAAATAGCAAAAAAAAACAAAGAAGCACTTATCTAAGCAGAGCAGCAGGCCACAGGAAAGATCCAGAAGCTCAGATCCAACACTGGAACATTGACAAGGAGCAAGGAAGACAGAATCAGGTGGAGTTAAATAACAAAGCAGCCAACGAGCTCACCAGAACACCTGAGGGAGGAAGCCCAGAAGCTGCAGTACCACTTGTGACCACAGGAGTGAATTCAGCCACAGAATTCACAACAGTACCCCCCCCCCCTTGAGGAGGGGTCACCGAACCCTCACCAGAGCCCCCAGGCCGACCAGGATGAGCCGCGTGAAAGGCACGAACAAGATCTGGAGCATGGACATCAGAGGCAAAAACCCAGGAATTATCTTCCTGAGCATAACCCTTCCATTTAACCAGATACTGGAGTTTCCGTCTAGAGACACGAGAATCCAAAATTTTCTCCACAATATACTCCAATTCCCCCTCCACCAAAACCGGGGCAGGAGGCTCAACAGATGGAACCATAGGTGCCACGTATCTCCGCAACAACGACCTATGGAATGCATTATGTATGGAAAAGGAGTCCGGGAGGGTCAGACGAAAGGACACAGGATTGAGAATCTCAGAAATCCTATACGGACCAATAAAACGAGGTTTAAATTTAGGAGAGGAAACCTTCATAGGAATATGACGAGAAGATAACCAAACCAGATCCCCAACACGAAGTCGGGGACCCACACGGCGTCTGCGATTAGCGAAAAGTTGAGCCTTCTCCTGGGACAAGGTCAAATTGTCCACTACCTGAGTCCAGATCTGCTGCAACCTGTCCACCACAGAATCCACACCAGGACAGTCCGAAGACTCAACCTGTCCTGAAGAGAAACGAGGATGGAACCCAGAATTGCAGAAAAATGGAGAGACCAAGGTAGCCGAGCTGGCCCGATTATTAAGGGCGAACTCAGCCAACGGCAAAAAGGACACCCAATCATCCTGGTCTGCAGAAACAAAACATCTCAGATATGTTTCCAAGGTCTGATTGGTTCGTTCGGTCTGGCCATTAGTCTGAGGATGGAAAGCCGAGGAAAAAGATAGGTCAATGCCCATCCTACCACAAAAGGCTCGCCAGAACCTTGAAACAAACTGGGAACCTCTGTCAGAAACAATATTCACAGGAATGCCATGCAAACGAACCACATGCTGGAAGAACAAAGGTACCAAATCAGAGGAGGAAGGCAATTTAACCAAGGGCACCAGATGGACCATTTTAGAAAAGCGATCACAGACCACCCAAATGACTGACATCTTTTGAGAAACGGGAAGGTCAGAAATGAAATCCATCGAAATATGTGTCCAAGGCCTCTTCGGGACCGGCAAGGGCAAAAGCAACCCACTGGCACGTGAACAGCAGGGCTTAGCCCTAGCACAAATCCCACAGGACTGCACAAAAGTACGTACATCCCGTGACAGAGATGGCCACCAGAAGGATCTAGCCACTAACTCTCTGGTACCAAAGATTCCAGGATGACCAGCCAACACCGAACAATGAAGTTCAGAGATAACTTTACTAGTCCACCTATCAGGGACGAACAGTTTCTCCGCCGGACAACGATCAGGTTTATTCGCCTGAAATTTTTGCAACACTCGCCGCAAATCAGGGGAGATGGCAGACACAATGACTCCTTCCTTGAGGATACTCGCCGGCTCAGATAAACCCGGAGAGTCGGGCACAAAACTCCTAGACAGAGCATCCGCCATCACATTTTTAGAGCCCGGAAGGTACGAAATCACAAAATCGAAGCGAGCAAAAAATAACGACCAACGGGCCTGTCTAGGATTCAAGCGCTTGGCAGACTCGAGATAAGTAAGGTTCTTATGATCAGTCAATACCACCACACGATGCTTAGCTCCTTCAAGCCAATGACGCCACTCCTCGAATGCCCACTTCATGGCCAGCAACTCTCGGTTGCCCACATCATAATTACGCTCAGCAGCAGAAAACTTCCTGGAAAAGAAAGCACATGGTTTCAACACTGAGCAACCAGAACCTCTCTGTGACAAAACCGCCCCTGCTCCAATCTCAGAAGCATCAACCTCGACCTGGAACGGAAGAGAAACATCTGGTTGACACAACACAGGGACACAACAAAAACGACGCTTCAACTCCTGAAAAGCTTCCACGGCAGCAGAAGACCAATTAACCAAATCAGCACCCTTCTTGGTCAAATCGGTCAATGGTTTGGCAATGCTAGAAAAATTACAGATGAAGCGACGATAAAAGTTAGCAAAGCCCAGGAACTTTTGCAGACTTTTCAGAGATGTCGGCTGAGTCCAATCCTGGATGGCTTGGACCTTAACCGGATCCATCTCGATAGTAGAAGGGGAAAAGATGAACCCCAAAAATGAAACTTTCTGCACACCGAAGAGACACTTTGATCCCTTCACGAACAAAGAATTAGCACGCAGGACCTGGAAAACCATTCTGACCTGCTTCACATGAGACTCCCAATCATCTGAGAAGATCAAAATGTCATCCAAGTAAACAATCAGGAATTTATCCAGATACTCACGGAAGATGTCATGCATAAAAGACTGAAACACAGATGGAGCATTGGCAAGTCCGAACGGCATCACTAGATACTCAAAATGACCCTCGGGCGTATTAAATGCAGTTTTCCATTCATCTCCTTGCCTGATTCTCACCAGATTATACGCACCACGAAGATCTATCTTAGTGAACCAACTAGCCCCCTTAATCCGAGCAAACAAGTCAGATAACAATGGCAAGGGATACTGAAATTTAACAGTGATCTTATTAAGAAGGCGGTAATCAATACACGGTCTCAGCGAACCATCCTTCTTGGCTACAAAAAAGAACCCTGCTCCCAGTGGTGATGACGATGGGCGAATATGTCCCTTCTCCAGGGATTCCTTCACATAACTGCGCATAGCGGCGTGTTCAGGCACGGATAAATTAAATAAACGACCTTTAGGGAATTTACTACCAGGAATCAAATTGATAGCACAATCACAATCCCTATGCGAAGGTAGGGCATCGGACTTGGGCTCTTCAAATACATCCTGATAATCAGACAAGAACTCTGGGACCTCAGAAGGAGTGGATGACGAAATAGACAAAAATGGAACATCACCATGTACCCCCTGACAACCCCAGCTGGATACCGACATAGAGTTCCAATCCAATACTGGATTATGGGTTTGTAGCCATGGCAACCCCAACACGACCACATCATGCAGATTATGTAGCACCAGAAAGCGAATAACTTCCCGATGTGCAGGAGCCATGCACATGGTCAGCTGGGTCCAGTACTGAGGTTTATTCTTGGCCAAAGGTGTGGCATCAATTCCTCTCAACGGAATAGGACACCGCAAAGGCTCCAAGAAAAACCCACAACGTTTAGCATAATCCAAATCCATCAGATTCAGGGCAGCGCCTGAATCCACAAACGCCATGACAGAATACGATGACAAAGAGCATATCAAAGTAATGGACAGAAGGAATTTGGACTGCACAGTACCAATGACGGCAGACCTATCGAACCGCTTAGTGCGCTTAGGACAATCAGAAATAGCATGAGTGGAATCACCACAGTAGAAACACAGCCCATTCAGACGTCTGTGTTCTTGCCGTTCAACTCTGGTCATAGTCCTATCGCACTGCATAGGCTCAGGTTTAATCTCAGACAATACCGCCAGATGGTGCACAGATTTACGCTCGCGCAAGCGACGACCGATCTGAATGGCCAAAGACATAGACTCATTCAAACCAGCAGGCATAGGAAAACCCACCATGACATCCTTAAGAGCCTCAGAGAGACCCTTTCTGAACAAAGCTGCCAGCGCAGATTCATTCCACAGAGTGAGTACTGACCACTTCCTAAATTTCTGACAATATACTTCTATATCATCCTGACCCTGGCACAAAGCCAGCAAATTTTTCTCAGCCTGATCCACTGAATTAGGCTCATCGTACAGTAATCCGAGCGCCAGGAAAAACGCATCGACACTACTCAATGCAGGGTCTCCTGGCGCAAGAGAAAATGCCCAGTCCTGAGGGTCGCCGCGCAAAAAAGAAATAATAATCAAAACCTGTTGAACTGAATTACCAGAAGAATGAGGTTTCAAGGCCAGAAATAGCTTACAATTATTTTTGAAGCTCAGAAACTTAGTTCTATCACCAAAAAACAAATCAGGAATAGGAATTCTTGGTTCTAGCATAGATTTCTGATCAATAGTATCTTGAATCTTTTGTACATTTTTAACGAGATTATCCATTGAAGAGCACAGACCCTGAATATCCATTTCCACAGCTGTGTCCTGAAGCACCCAAATGTCTAGGGGAAAAAAAAGACTGAACACAGAGCTGAGAAAAAAAAATGATGTCAGAACTTCTTTTTTCCCTCTATTGAGAATCATTAGTTGGCTCCTTGTACTGTTATGATGGCAATCCAGTGACACAGTGTGCCAGCAATCAGAGCACATACAGTGATCTGATAATAACCCAAAAACAATAGAACGAGTTCTGAGACGTGGAATCTCTGTAGACCGCAATACCTGAACCTATCCTAAACACAACTAAAGGCAGCTGTGGATTGCGCCTGACACTACCTATGCAACTCGGCACAGCCTGAGGAACTGACTAGCCTGAAGATAGAAATACAAGCCTGGCTTGCCTCAGAGAAATACCCCAAAGGAAAAGGCAGCCCCCCACATATAATGACTGTTAGCAAGAGGAAAAGACAAAACGTAGGGATGAAATAGATTCAGCAAAGTGAGGCCCGATATTCTAGATAGAGCGAGGATAGCAAAGAGAACTTTGCAGTCTACAAAAAACCCTAAAGCAAAAAACCACGCAAAGGGGGCAAAAAGACCCACCGTGCCGAACTAACGGCAAGGCGGTACACCCTTTGCGTCTCAGAGCTTCCAGCAAAACGAATAGACAAGCTGGACAGACAAAATAGCAAAAAAAACAAAGAAGCACTTATCTAAGCAGAGCAGCAGGCCACAGGAAAGATCCAGAAGCTCAGATCCAACACTGGAACATTAACAAGGAGCAAGGAAGACAGAATCAGGTGGAGTTAAATAACAAAGCAGCCAACGAGCTCACCAGAACACCTGAGGGAGGAAGCCCAGAAGCTGCAGTACCACTTGTGACCACAGGAGTGAATTCAGCCACAGAATTCACAACAGGCCTACTAATGGTGTCTGCCGCTGCTTGTTGTTCCCCTCCACTGAACAAAGCTGAGCTTCAATTTTCAGCCTGTATCACATATTAAACTGCATTTGGCCTACTTGTTTAGTTGGGCCTACTAATGGTGTCTGCCGCTGCTTGTTGTTCTCATCCACTGAACAGAACAAAGCAGTGCCGCCTGCTTACTCCTGTTACCAATTTTGAACTTCATTTGGCCCACTTTATTACTTGGGCCTACTAACTGTGTTTGCCACTCATTACAGTTTTCCTCCACTGAACAAAGCAATGCCGCCTGTTTAGTCCTGTTACCAATTTTGAACTGCATTTAGCCTACTTTATTCTTTGGGCCTATATCTGTGTTTCCTCCTCATCCTGCCCATTGGCCAGCCACTGCTAGATGAGTCTGCTGGTACATTGACCCAGACCACTACATTCCCCTTGCACTCTACACAGCCAGTATCTGACCCTGCTGAAAGTCTGGTTCCCCTTCCCGCATACTATACCACCTTACACGGGGACAAAAAGGAAGGTGCAGATGAAAGTGCAGGTTCCTTCATCAGGTGGGGGGGCATACTCGTTGGCGACGTCACTGGCACAGGGCCCCTCATAGTACGCAAAAGTGTCTCTGCCGGTGGGAGGCGCACCCGCCGTCAAACACACCGCCGTACTTTGAGGGGCCCTGTGCCAGTGCCAATGCGAATGAGTGGGCCCCCCTGCTTGCTCAGTATCACAGCACTTGCAAAGTTGAAATACTTACCTCTCCCTGCTCCACTGCCGTGACTTCGTCCGTGTTTCCTGGACCCACTAAAAACTTGAGCCAGCCCTACCCCCCCCCCACAACTTTAGCCAAATGACCCCCAATTTTCAATGCCTAACTATTATTATAAGGTAAATTAAGATTGACAAGTTTAAGTAACAAGAATTCAAGAATTGATGTTTTTGGCATTAAAATGGGCACTGTCGGTGTTTTCCTGTCCTCCACTCACTGCCGACTTTGCTTCCCCATTGACTTGCATTGGGTTTCGTGTTTTGGTCGGCCCCCCGACTTTTCGCAATAATCGGCCGATTTCATCCGACCCGTCTTTTGACAAAGTCGGGTTTCACAAAACCCGACTCGATCCTAAAAAAGTAAAAGTCGCTCAACTCTAGTTGTGACATCTGTTGCATTGCTTTAATTTATATGAAGAATGAGACTCTTTCCTACATTACGGTTTTATTGACCATCACTTTTTGAAACTATTGGTTATATGTTTGTACACCATTTTGTCATATAAATTGTTGTCACTTATTCTGAGTTACCTAATAAACAAAACATTGAAAACAAACATAGCTGGATGGCAAAACAAGTGCTAGTAATATCCCAAAAGTAATAGGAATGAAAAACTAATTTTTAACCATGCCAAAGGAGTTGAAAAGAAACGTCTTGAGTGAGGAAAAGAAGGGCTCAATTCTGGCTTTACTAACAGAGGGACACAGTGAGCATCATGTTGCCTCCATCCTTAAAATTTCTATGACGGCAGTCCATTACAACAAGGTCAAGCAGCTGACATTCGGGACAAAAAATCTACAAACTGGCCGAGGGCAAAAACGACTCTCCACTGACCGGGATGACCATCATCTTATTCAAATGTCACTCAGCAACCTCAGGATGACATCAAGTGACCTACAAAAGGAATAGCAAATGGCAGCTGGGGTGAAGTGCACGGCAAGAACAGTTCGCAATAAGCTCCTAGAGGCAGGACTCAAGTCATGTAAAGCTAGAAAAAAGCCTTTCATCGATGAGAAGCAAAAGAGAGCCAGCCTGAAGTTTGCCAAGGACCATAAGGATTGGACCATAGAGGACTGAAGTAAGGTAATCTTCTCTGATAAGTCTAATTTTCAGCTTTGCCCAACACCTGGTCGTCTAATGGTTAGACTGATACCTGGAGAGGCGTACAAGCCACAGTGTCTTGCACCCACTGTGAAATTTGGTGGAGGATCGGTGATGATCTGGGGATGCTTCAGAAAGACTGGCATTGGGCATGTTCATCTTTGCGTAGGACGTATGAATCAAGCCGCATACCAGTGTCATGTCGGACGCTGTTCACACTAGGGCGTCCGACAGACAGCGGTAATTCCACATTTGTCCACTATACGTTCAGTGGCGCCGGCTAGATTTTATCCAGGTTATCCAGGGTTAATTTGGCTGGTAATCTGGTTGGAGGCTGGGTCACACCTGTGGCCTTTAAATAGTCATTCTGGACTTTGGGCGTCACCGATTATAGCTTGTGTCTTGTGCCTGGTGATCTCGGTCTGGAGTGGTGGTCTAGGAGTTGAAGTATCGTATCTGGTGGTGTATTATCCTTTTTCATATTTCTCCTTCCTATATTTGTGTTTATTTTTGCCTTGTGCACATTATAGTGTTTTCCTGTGTGTCTGGGGTGAGGTGCGTTTTTAGTTTTCCCTGTCTGTACTTTCTGTGTAGGTTGGTGTGTGGTCTTATCACTGGATGGCGGGTGGAGGTTTCAGCATAGGGCTGAAACAGGAGTCAGGGTCAGGCCTGGCGGCCCAGACAAGCACACCATCAGTGTAAATTCTGGGAGAGGGACAGGGTTTTCCCTAGTCTGAGGGATATCGCAGGGGCCCGGGTAATCAGCTTTAGTCTACCCAATACCCCCGTGACAACCAGGTTATCCTGGAAAAACGGTTGATTCCTTCTGCTCTTTTTTCCAGCAGGACAATGCGCCATGCCACACAGCTAAGTCAATCAAGGTGTGAATGAAGGACCACCACATCAAATTCCTGTTATGGCCAGCCCAATCTCCAGACCTGAACCCCATTTGAAAACCTTTGAAATGTAATCAAGAGGAAGATGGATAGTCACAAGCCATCCAACAAAGAAGAACTGCTTAGATTTTTGTACCAGGAATGGCATAAGGTCACCCAAAAGCAGTGTGAAAGACTGGTGGAAAGCATGCCAAGACGCATGAAAGCTGTGATTAAAAATCATGGTTATTCCACAAAATATTGATTTCTGAACACTTCCTGAGTTAAAACATTAGTATTGTTGTTTCTAAATGATTGTGAACTTGATATGTTTGCATCATTTGAGGTCTGCAAGCAATGCATTTTTTGTTATTTTGACCATTCCACATTTTCAGAAAATAAATGCAAAATGTATTGCTTGGAACTTTGGAAACGTTGTCAGTAGTTTATATAATAAAAGAATCATTTACATTTTACTCAAAATATACAGTGTATATATATATATATATATATATATGCAATTCAAAAAAGCAGGCAGCACTCCATGTCCTTTGAATAATGTGCAGAATTTATTCAAACCCACATGTCTGGGCAACGTTTCGGCTCTGAATGAGCCTTTCTCAAGGCTTGAGAAAGGCTCATTTAGAGCCGAAACGTTGCCCAGACATGTGGGTTTGAATAAATCCTGCACATTATTCAAAGGACATGGAGTGCTGCCTGCTTTTGTGAATTGTATGGACTTGGGACAATCAGTGGACAGGTTGTCTGGAGGCTTTGCACCTGAAGATAAGTAAAGGATTTGTGCTGTTCCTTTTTTTCTTAATATATATATATGTGTATATATATATATATATATATATATATATATATATATATATAGTAATTTTTTCCATTTCAAAATGGCCCAATGTAAAAGTTTGGGCACCCAAGGAGATTTGTCTGCTCAGATAATTTTGATCAAGGTGTCAGACCTTAATTTGCCTGTCACATAGTGACCAATAATACCACATACAATCAACAAATACCACCACACCATGACCAGACCACATGTAACCACCACACAGTGACCAAGTAACAGCACATACAAGGAACAAATGCCGCCACACCATGACCGGACAACATATTACCACCACAGAGTGACAAAATAACAACACATACAAGGAACAAATACCGCCACACTGTTAGGGCTAGCGGAATGCACCAAATAATAAGACTGATAGTGTACGGTGCGTTCGTAGCCCGGGGTCCACCGTGCAGAGATGGAACCTGCTGCTGAGTAATGACGGACTATATGGCGGTACTCATAAGTATACTCGCGTGGGTTAAACTTCACCCAACGTGAAGGAAGCGATCCTGTTGCGTCACAAGATCGCGGTACCGCACATAGAAGGCGAGCAAGCAGTCAGCTAACTTAACCCCAACTAGGATTAAAGTCCGATTAGACCACTTGCTGGCACAACACCGCAACAGGGTGTGTTAGGCAACTCTTATAATTAGAGCACCGAAGTGCGAACTGTGCCGTGCTGGCAGGCACCACTAAGCACCCAGACGTGGGTCAGGAAGCGCACTACTGGCGCGTGGCGCCGCACTGGCGGTCACAGCAATAGACGCTGATACGTGTGTGACACGCTGAGTGATTTGTCGGGCGCTAGATAGCAGCCATACTCCATACGCGAACAGTCATACAATAGGGTAGGGGTATTTAATGAACAACTTGCACTCACAACAAACACACGTATTCAATTGTACACTAGCGCATGGCCGTGCGGTCATGCGCAGTTTATATAATTGCAGGACAGGAAGTGGCCACAGAAACTTTGCCCTTCCAGGGCCTGCCAAGAGGACCAATGGAATGCGCTGCAGAGCCAGAGCACATGACCCTCGATCTCCAACGGGAGATCTTGCTCTGGGCATGCTCAGTGTGGGCAAACAAGGACTTAGTCCCATGGAAGTCCGCTCGCCGCTGACCAACACTGACTTTAATGGCAGGAGCTGAAGAAGCAGCAGTAACTCTCTGTACAGAGTGAGAGCGAGCAAGACACTGGGAGCGACGTCCCTGCTGAGCAGACTCCACTGCGGCTGGAGGAGAATGGGAGACCGCAGCGGAGACGGATCGAGATTCCCCCTGTGCAGCAGAGGAAACTCGACTCCTAACATTACCCCCCCTCCTAGGGCCCCCCCCTCCTTGGGCCTCGCTACACTCGAAGGCAGCAATGAGCTGTGGGGCCCGAATGTTTTCAGCAGGCTCCCAAGACCTGTCCTCTGGACCATAACCCTTCCAATCCACCAAATAAAACTTTTTGCCGCGCACCACCTTGCACCCCAAAATAGCGTTCACCTCCGGCAGATGACTCGGAAAACCGGGACATGTATACGGGTTTCAAGAGGGACACATGAAAGGTGTCGGTGATACCCAAGCGTGGAGGAAGAGCCAGGCGGTAGACCACAGGATTAACCTGTTCGAGAACCTTGAAGGGACCCAAGTAGCGAGGAGCAAACTTAGTGGACTCAACTCGCAGCCTGATGTTACGGGCGGAGAGCCACACCAAGTCGCCAGGGGCAAAAGTCGGAGCGGGGCGCCGATGAACATCGGCGGAGGACCTCATTCTCTCCTTGGAGGCCCGAATGGCATCCTGCGTGCGATCCCAAATGTCCCGTGCCTCCACAGCCCAGTCTGCCACCCTAGGATCAGCGGAAGGCACAGGAACACGCGGATGCTGGCCGTAATTTAAGAGGAATGGAGTCTGACCGGTGGAGTCGGCTACGGCATTGTTAAGTGCAAACTCTGCCCACGGTAGCAAGGATGCCCAGTCATCCTGTCTGGCAGAAACAAAATGTCGCAGATATGTGACCAAGGTCTGGTTGGCCCTTTCTACCAACCCATTCGTCTCGGGATGATATGCCGAAGAGAGATTTAACTCAATACTGAGTAGACGACATAGCTCCCTCCAGAATCGAGACGCAAACTGGGGACCCCGGTCACTAACAATTTTGTCTGGCATACCGTGTAAGCGAAAGATATGCTTGATAAACAAGACAGCCAACGCCCGTGCAGATGGTAGCCGTGGAAGAGGCACCAAATGCACCATTTTGGAAAAATGATCGGTGATCACCCAGATAATGGTGCAATTACGAGACTTGGGTAAGCCAACCACAAAGTCCATCCCGACCATCTCCCACGGCCTGTCAGCCACGGGCAGAGGATATAGCAAACCAGCTGGCCGTTGCCGAGGAGTCTTGTTCCTGGCGCAAGAGACACACGCCCGAACGTACTCCGCGACATCACGAGCCATATGCGGCCACCAGTATGTCCTCGCCAGTAACTCTGATGTCCTTTTAGTACCAAAATGTCCACCCACCCTGGACGAGTGCGCCCAAGAGAGAACCTCCGGTCGCAAACTAGATGGAACAAAAGTCTTGCCCGGGGGCACAGACTCCAGCGAAACCGGGGCCACGGTTCTCAAACTCTCGGTGGGGACAATAAGCCGAGGCTCCTCCTCCTCCTCCGCAGATGACACAACGGAGCGAGAGAGAGAGCGTCGGCCCGAATGTTCTTCTCCCCAGAAAGGAAATGGAGGGTGAAATGAAACCGGGAGAAGAACAAGGACCATCTGGCCTGGCGAGAATTCAACCGCTGAGCTGTCTGCAGATACACCAAATTTTTGTGATCTGTGAAGACTTGGAAGGGAAAACGTGCTCCCTCCAAGAGATGTCTCCACTCCGAGAAAGCCAACTTCATGGCTAGCAACTCCCTGTCCCCGATGGAATAATTCCTCTCTGCTGGTGCGAAGGTCTTGGAGAAAAAGAAGCAAGGATGCTTCCGACCTTGAGCATCCTTTTGGAAGAGGACTGCTCCAGCACCAACAGAAGAGGCATCCACCTCCATGATAAATGGCTTATCAACATCGGGGCGATGAAGAATGGGAGCGCTAGCGAAGTGTGACTTTATAGAGATAAAAGCCTTGGAGACCTCCTCAGACCACAATTTGGGATTCGCCCCCTTCTTGGTGAGGGCAACCAAGGGAGCTACCAAAGTTGAGAAATGCGGGATGAACTGGCGATAATAATTGATGAACCCCATAAAGCGCTGCACCGCTTTAAGAGAATGGGGTTCCTGCCAGTCCATCACAGCCTGTAGTTTGGCAGGATCCATAGCCAATCCCTAGGCTGAGATGATGTAGCCTAGGAAAGGTAAGGACTCCTGCTCAAACATACACTTCTCCAACTTGGCATAGAGGGAGTTTGCCCGTAGGAGGTCAAAGACTTTGCAAACATCTCTCCGGTGGGAGTCAATATCTGGAGAGTAGATGAGAATATCATCCAGATAGACTACGACCGAGGTGGAAAGCATATCCCGGAAGATATCATTCACAAAGTCTTGGAAAACGGCTGGGGCATTACAGAGCCCAAAGGGCATCACCAGATATTCATAGTGCCCATCCCTGGTGTTAAAAGCCGTCTTCCATTCGTCCCCCTCACGGATGCGAATCAGGTTGTAAGCACCCCGCAGATCTAATTTAGTAAATACCCTTGCTCCCCGAAGCCTATCAAATAGTTCAGATATCAAAGGCAAAGGGTATTTATTCTTAACGGTGATGGCGTTAAGACCCCTATAGTCTATGCATGGACGCAATTCCCCACTCTTCTTCTGCACGAAGAAGAACCCTGCCCCAGCAGGTGACACTGACTTCCTGATGAACCCTCTTGACAGATTTTCCTGGATGTACTGTGACATTGCCTCTGTCTCCGGGAGAGATAGCGGATAGACTCGACCCCGGGGAGGCTCAGCACCAGGCAAGAGGTCAATAGGACAGTCATAGGGGCGATGGGGCGGAAGGGTCTCCGCCGCCTTTTTGGAGAATACGTCTGCATACGACCAATACTGCTTGGGGAGAGAGGAAAGATCTGCGGGTACCTCAGTTGTAGCTACCTGAACGCACTCCCTCTGACACCTACCCTCACAAGATTCACCCCATCCCAGAATTCTGCCTGAGGACCACTCGATATGAGGAGAGTGGTACCGTAGCCAAGGTATTCCCAACAGGACTTCATCAATTCCCTCTGGAATGACGAGCAGAGAAATAATCTCCTGATGAGATGGCGACATGGACAGAGTAAAAGGGATTGTCTGGTGAGTTATCTGTGAGGGCAGAGTCGACCCATTCACCACTCGTACCGTTACAGGTTGAGCTAGCATAACCAGAGGTATTGCGTGGCGTTGGGCGAAGGCAGAAGACATAAAATTGCCCTCCGCCCCAGAATCCACGCAGAGCTCTACCGAGTGGGAGAATGAGCCTAAAGTAATTGTCCCCTTAAAGGACAATTTAGAGGCAAACGTCGCCGTGTCTAGTGTACCTCCACCTACGACCACTAGACGCTGACGTTTCCTCGACCGCTGAGGACATCTGGTGGCTAAATGTCCAGACTGTTGGCAAACATGACAGACCCTGAGTGCACAAGCGGTCCGGGACTTAGGTCCCGCTTGTGACACTTCCCTGGCCTCATGTGACTCAGGAACCAGGACCGGAGATTCCAGAGGTTTGGCGAAAGTAGGAGCCAGCCGAAACCTCTGCCTACACTGGGCTCGCTCTAACCTCCGCTCGTTAAAACGGAGGTCAATTCGAGTGGAGACTGTTATTAACTCCTCCAGTGTGGCAGGAATCTCCCTAGTGGCCAGGGCGTCCTTTACATGGTCAGCCAAGCCCCTCCAAAATATGGGGATAAGAGCTTTATCCGACCATTCCAGCTCAGATGCTAAAGTGCGGAATTGGACGGCAAAATGACTGACCAAGGACTCACCCTGAGTTAATGCCAGCAGTTGGAGTGCAGTGTCATGGGTGACTTGAGGTCCTAAAAAGACCTGTTTTAAAGTGCTCAAAAACAGAGGAGCACTCTGCACCACATGGTCGCCACGCTCCCACAGCGGCGTAGCCCATTCCAACGCCCTGTCCGACAATAGAGACACAATAAATCCCACCTTAGCCCGCTCTGTGGGGAAACGTGCAGCCAGAAGCTCGAGATGAATAGAGCACTGACTCACGAATCCCCTACAAAATTTGCTATTACCAGAAAAGTTTTCTGGCAGCGGGAGGCGAGAAAATGTCGGAACAGGGGTGGCAATGGACAAAGTTGCTGCAGCCACGCTGGCAGCCTGTACAGCAACTGCGGTAACATCCACAGCTGGGGTTGCGCTCTCGAGAGCCGCCAACCTACCCTCCAGCTGCTGTATATACCGCAGGGATTGCTGTTTGTCCGTCATCACTAGCCAGACCCTGGCGCTAGTGTAATGTTAGGGCTAGCGGAACGCACCAAATAATAAGACTGATAGTGTACGGTGCGTTCGTAGCCCGGGGTCCACCGTGCAGAGATGGAACCTGCTGCTGAGTAATGACGGACTATATGGCGGTACTCATAAGTATACTCGCGTGGGTTAAACTTCACCCAACGTGAAGGAAGCGATCCTGTTGCGTCACAAGATCGCGGTACCGCACATAGAAGGCGAGCAAGCAGTCAGCGAACTTAACCCCAACTAGGATTAAAGTCCGATTAGACCACTTGCTGGCACAACACCGCAACAGGGTGTGTTAGGCAACTCTTATAATTAGAGCACCGAAGTGCGAACTGTGCCGTGCTGGCAGGCACCACTAAGCACCCAGACGTGGGTCAGGAAGCGCACTACTGGCGCGTGGCGCCGCACTGGCGGTCACAGCAATAGACGCTGATACGTGTGTGACACGTTGAGTGATTTGTCGGGCGCTAGATAGCAGCCATACTCCATACGCGAACAGTCATACAATAGGGTAGGGGTATTTAATGAACGACTTGCACTCACAACAAACACACGTATTCAATTGTACACTAGCGCATGGCCGTGCGGTCATGCGCAGTTTATATAATTGCAGGACAGGAAGTGGCCACAGAAACTTTGCCCTTCCAGGGCCTGCCAAGAGGACCAATGGAATGCGCTGCAGAGCCAGAGCACATGACCCTCGATCTCCAACGGGAGATCTTGCTCTGGGCATGCTCAGTGTGCGCAAACAAGGACTTAGTCCCATGGAAGTCCGCTCGCCGCTGACCAGCACTGACTTTAATGGCAGGAGCTGAAGAAGCAGCAGTAACTCTCTGTACAGAGTGAGAGCGAGCAAGACACTGGGAGCGACGTCCCTGCTGAGCAGACTCCACTGCGGCTGGAGGAGAATGGGAGACCGCAGCGGAGACGGATCGAGATTCCCCCTGTGCAGCAGAGGAAACTCGACTCCTAACACACACCATGACCAAACAACATATTACCACCACATAGTGACTGAATACTATTATACTGATCATTAATAAAAAAAACAATACTAATATCACCATAAGTTCCATTATACACAGGAGATCTGTACTTAGTATGCAGTGTCCTGGTACAGTTAATACAGTGATTACCGGTGACATTATATACAGGAGCTCTGTATATACTGTCAGTGTAAAGGTAATACAGTGATCACTGGTGACATTGTACACAGGACCTCTGTATATAGTATACAGTGACAGTGTCAGTGTACAGGTAACACACTGACTCACCAGTGACGTCTCTAGGTGAAGTCCTTCATCTTCACTTTTCATCTTCATCCAGCACATACCGCCGTCACTTCTTCCAGCCAGGGCTCGTCTCTGCAGGAAATAACACAGTTATCTAGAGCTCCACTTGCAGAACACATTACTTAATTTTTTCCCAACTTCTACACTACACCAGATGATGAAAAAAAGCGACATACCGTCGCTCTGCTCAGTAAGGCTTCTTTCACATTTGCGTCGTCTGCTGTACGTCGTTGTGCAGTAAAATGACGTGTCGACGTACGTAACGAAAATAGTGAAAAACGTGTGTGATGCATCCAGTGTAATGACGGATGCGTCGTTTGTGATGTTGCCACAGTTTCAAAGGAGAAATTGCCGGGAAACGCATGTCCGGGACGAGAGAGAGAGAGAGAGATTTCCCAGATTTGAAAATCCTTCTGGGCATGCCCAGAGGGGAAAAACATGATACGTCACTGGATTCATGTGTGTGACGGTCAGCGATGGATCCTGCGCCCATAGGCTTCCATTGTAGCAGACGACGGGCAATGCAGGATGCGTCGCTGACCGATTTTCCGACGCTCAGAAAAAACGTTCCTCTGAACGTTTTCTCCGCACGATGGACCGCTATTTTCCAATGGATCCAGTGCACGACGGATCTGAACGTTTTCTCCGCACAGCGGACTGCTATTTTCCAATGGATCCAGTGCACGACGGATGAAACGTATGGCCATCCGTCACAATCCGTCGCTAATACAAGTCTATAGGAAAATGCAGGATCCTGCAAATTTTTTTGCAGGATCCTGCATTCTCAAAAATTGATGGATTGTGACGGAAGCTGAAAGACACAGGTATGAAAGTAACCTAACAGGACTGCTCCCCCCATTTAAAACAGTATCTTCAAAAAAATAAAATAAATACATCACTGCAGTAATAATATCCCTTAATTAGCCCCCATGATAATAATATCCCCCATCCTGGCCGCCATGTGTCTCATTCCTGGCTCCAGCCATATGTTCTCCCATCCTGACCTCATGAGTATCCATCATGCCCCATCTGTCCCATGATCCTGCCCCATCTGTCCAATGATCCTGCCCCATCTGTTCCATGATACTGCCCCATCTGTCTCCATCGTATTCATCCTGCCCCATGATTCTGCACCATGTGTCTCCATCCTGTCCCATGTCTCCATCCTGCCCCATGATCCTGCACCATGTATCTCCATCCTGCCCCATATTTCTACCCCATGTCTCCATCCTGCCTCATATTCCTGCCCCCGTGTCTCCATCCTGCCCAATATTCCTGCCCTGTGTCTCCATCCTGCCCCATATTCCTGCACCTGTGTCTCTATCCTGCCCCATATTTCTTCCAGCGTGTCTCCATCCTGCCCCCTGTGTCTCCATCCTGTCTCCTGTGTCTCCATCCTGCCCTAAGTGTCCATCCTGCCCCCTGTTGTCTCCATCCTGCCCCTGTTGTCTTTATCTTGCCCCTTGTGTCTCCATCCTGCCCCCTGTATCTCCATCCAGCACCCTGTGTCTCCATTCCTGCCCAATGTGTTTCGATTCCTGCCCAATGTGTTTCTATTCCTGTCCCGTGTCTCCATTTTGCCCCCTGTGTCCACATCCAGCCCCATGTGTCTCCATCCAGCCCCTGTGTCTCCATTCTGCCCTGTGTTTTCATTCCTGCCCCCTGTGTTTCCCTTCCTGCCCCCTGTGTCTCCATCCTGACCCTTGTGTCTTCATCCTGTCCCCTGTGTTTCCACTTCTTCCCCCTGTGTTTCGATTCCTGCCCCCTGTGTTTCCCTTCATGCCCCCTGTGTCTCCATCCTGACCCTTGTGTCTTCATCCTGTCCCCTGTGTTTCCACTTCTTCCCCCTGTGTTTCGATTCCTGCCCCCTGTGTTTCCCTTCATGCCCCCTGTGTCTCCATCCTGACCCTTGTGTCTTCATCCTGTCCCCTGTGTTTCCATTTCTGCCCCCTGTGTTTCGATTCCTGCCCCCTGTGCTTCCGCTTTCAATTAAAAAAACAAATAACCCTTTCTCCTTACCTGGCCGAGCTCCAGCGCCGACGTCCACCCCAGGCATTTCAAGCGCGTACTTGCTGGCGAATGACATTGACGTCAAACGCCGGCGACATGTGCGTTGACATCAGCTGCTAGCCTCCTGCTGGCTGTCAGCTTTCAACTATTGCCATGCAGGCTCGCACAGCAACAAAGTTTAAACCCTTTATCCCCAAGGGTGGTTTGCACGTTAATGACCAGGACAATTTTTACAATTCTGACCACTGTCCCTTTATGAGATTATAACTCTGGAACGCTTCAACGGATCCTGGTGATTCTGACATTGTTTTCTCGAGACATATTGTACTTCATGATAGTGGTAAAATTTCTTTGATATTACCTGCATTTATTTGTGAAAAAAACTGAAATTTGGCAAAAATTTAGAAAATTTCGCAATTTTCCGACTTTGAATTTTTATGCAATTAAATTACAGCGATACATCACACAAAATACTTAATAAGTAACATTTCTCACATGTCTAATTTACATCAGCACAATTTTGGAACCAAAATTTTTTTTTGTTAGGGAGTTATAAGGGTTAAAAGTTGACCAGCAATTTCTCATTTTTACAACACCATTTTTTTTAGGGACCACATCTCATTTGAAGTCATTTTGAGGGGTCTATATGATAGAAAGTAACCAAGTGTGACACCATTCTAAAAACTGCACCCCTCAAGGTGCTCAAAACCACATTCAAGAAGTTTATTAACCCTTCAGGTGTTTCCCAGGAATTTTTGGAATGTTTAAATAAAAATGAACATTTAACTTTTTTTCACAAAAAAATTTATTCAGCTCCAATTTGTTTTATTTTACCAAGGGTAACAGGAGAAAATGGACCCCTAAAGTTGTTGTACAATTTGTCCTGAGTACGCCGATACCCCATATGTGGGGGTAAACCACTGTTTGGGAGCATGGAAGAGCTCAGAAACGAAGAAGCACCATTTGACTTTTCAATAGAAAATTGACTGGAATTGAGATGGGACGCCATGTTGCATTTGGAGAGCCCCTGAAGAGAAGAAATTGGACCCCAAAAGTTGTTGTACAATTTGTCCTGAGTATGCTGATACCCCACAAATGGGGGGATAAACCACTGTTTGGGCGCATGGGAGAGCTCGGAAGGGAAGGAGCGCCGTTTGACTTTTCAATGCAAAATTGACAGGAATTGAGATGGGACGCCATGTTGCGTTTGGAGAGCCACTGATGTGCCTAAACATTGAAACCCCCCACAATTGACACCATTTTGGAAAGTAGACCCCATAAGGAACTCATCTAGATGTGCTGTGAGAGCTTTGAACCCCCAAGTGTTTATAACGCAGAGCCGTGAATATAAAAAATCTTTTTTTCCACAAAAATTATAATTTAGCCCCCTGTTTTGTATTTTTCCAAGGGTAAAAGTTGAAATTGGACCCCAAAAGTTGTTGTCCAATTTGTCCTGAGTATGCTGATACCCCATAAGTGGGGGGGAACCACCGTCTGAGCGCATGGCAGAGCTCGGAAGGGAAGGAGCGTCATTTGGAATGCAGACTTAGATGGATTGGTCTGCAGGTGTCACATTGCATTTGCAGAGCCCCTAATGTACCTAAACAGTAGAAACCCTCCACAAGTGACACCCATATTGGAAACTAGACCCTCCAAGGAACTTATCTAGATGTGTTGTGAGAACTTTGAATCCCCAAGTGTTTCACTCCAGTTTATAACGCTGAGCCGTGAAAATAAAAAATCTTTTTTTCCCACAAAAATTATTTTTTAGTCCCCAGATTTGTATTTTCCCAAAGGTAACAGGACAGAAGAAATTGGACCCCAAATGTTGTTGTCCAATGTGTCCTGAGTACGCTGATATCCCATATGTTGGGGTAAACCCCTGTTTGGGCGCATGGGAGAGCTCGGAAGGGAAGGAGCACTGTTTTACTTTTTCAACGCAGAATTGGCTGGAATTGAGATTGGACGCCATGTCGCGTTTGGAGAGCCCCTGATGTGCCTAAACAGTGGAAACCCCCCAATTATAACTGAAAGCCTAATCCAAACACATCCCTAACCCTAATCCCAGTGGTAACCCTAACCACACCCCTAACCCTGACACACCCCTAACCCTAATCCCAACCCTATTCCCAACCGTAAATGTAATCCAACTTTAGCCCCAACCCTAACTGTAGCCTTAACCCTACCCTAACCCTAACCCTAGCCCTAACCCTAACCATTGCCCTAACCCTAGCCCTAACCCTAACCTAGCGCTAACCCTAGCCCTAACCCTAGCCCTAACCCTAGCCCTAACCCTAATAGGAAAATGGAAATAAATACATTTTTTTAATGTTTTAATTTTTCCCTAACTAAGGGGGTGATGAAGGGGGGTTTGATTTACTTTTATAGCGGGTTTTATAGCGGATTTTTATGATTGGCAGCCATCACACACTGAAAGACGCTTTTTATTGCAAAAAATATTTTTTGCGTTACCACATTTTGAGAGCTATAATTTTTCCATATTTGAGTCCACAGAGTCATGTGAGATCTTGTTTTTTGCGGGATGAGTTGATGTTTTTAATGGTAACATTTTCGGGCACGTGACATTTTTTGATCGCTTTTTATTCCGATTTTTGTGAGGCAGAATGACCAAAAACCAGCTATTCATGAATTTCTTTTGGGGGACGCGTTTATACCGTTCCGCGTTTGGTAAAATGGATAGAGCAGTTTTATTCTTCGGGTCAGTACGATTACAGCGATACCTCATTTATATCTTTTTTTATGTTTTGGCGCTTTTATACGATAAAAACTATTTTATAGAAAAAATAATTATTTTTGCATCGCTTTATTCTGAGGACTATAACTTTTTTATTTTTTCTTTGATGATGCTGTATGGCAGCTCGTTTTTTGCGGGACAAGATGACGTTTTCAGCGGTACCATGGTTATTTATATCTGTCTTTTTTGATCGCGTGTTATTCCACTTTTTGTTTGGCGGTATGATAATAAAGCGTTGTTTTTTGCCTCGTTTTTTATTTTTCTTTTACGGTGTTCAATGAAGGGGTTAACTAGTGGGACAGTTATATAGGTCGGGTCGTTACGGACGCGGCGATACTAAATATGTGTACTGTTATTGCTTTTTTTATTTAGATAAAGAAATGCATTTTTATGGAACAATATATATATATATATATTTTTTTATTTTTGGGGGGAATTTTTTATTTTATTTTTTTTACACATGTGAATATTTTTATAATGTATATAATATTTTTTTACACTATAACATTGCCCCAGGGGGCGATCTAACGTGCACAGCTACAGGCTTACCAGCGCCTGCTCTGAGCAGGTGCTGTGAAGCCACCTCTCGGCAGGACCCGGATGCAGCGGCCATTTTGGATCCGGGCCTGCTGCAGGGAGGAGGAAGTAAGAGACCCTCGGAGCAACGCGATCACATCGCGTTGCTCCGGGGGTCTCAGGGAAGCATGCAGGAAGCCCCCTCCCTATGCTTCCCTATACTTCCGGAACAGTGTGATCATGTTTGATTGCAGTGTGCTGGGGGTTAATGTGCCGGGGGCGGTGCATGACTGGTCTTGGCACATAGTGCTGGATGTCAGCTGCGATAGTCAGCTGACACCCGGCCACGATCAACCGCTCTCCCCCCGTGAGTGCGGCCAATCCACTATGACGTACTATCCTGTCGCTGGTCATACGGGCCGACCCCACCTCGACGGGATAGTACCTCTAATGTCAGAAATGGGTTAACTGAACCTGCGTCTCGGACACAGGTTCAGTTACTGCACCGGTAGAAACCTGCCACTGGGGCCCGATGAGTGGAAGAGAGGGGACCCAATGCGGCCCCCCTCTGTTCATCAGGCCCCATACGCCAGTCAGGGAAGTAATGCCCTGATGGCGGCCCTGTTCACTATCATCGTTAAGACAGGCCTGGTGATGCAAAATTGCCAGCTTTATAAAAACCTAGCCTCCTCTAACCTTGTGCCAAAAAACTGCAGGCATTGGTTATTCTAAGCAGCTGCCAAGGACTCTGAAAATTAAAATGGTGGAGGCCCACAAAGCAGGGGAAGGCTATAAAAAAATCACAAAGCATTTTCAAGTTGCCCTTTCTTCAGTTTGAAATGTAATTAAGAAATGGCAGTTAACAGGAACAGTTCATATTTGCCACGCACAATATTTAAGAGGTGCAGGTTTCTTCACTTCAAAAAAAAAAAATCTCCAATTTAAAAACAGGAACAGTTGAGGTCAAAATAAGGTTTTGGAGACAAAGCAAAATTTCAGGGAGAGCTGCTCGTAGCATTGCTAGAGAAGGAAATCAGAACCCCGATTGACAAGACCTTCAGAAAGAGTTAACAGACTCTAGAGTTGTGGTACATTCTTCTACTGTTCAGAGACACCTGCACAAATATGGCCTTCATGCAAGAGTTTTCAGAAAATAACATTTCCTGCGTAGTCACCATAAAATTTAGCATCGGAAGTATGCAAAAGAACATCTAAACAACCCTGATTCATTTTGGAACAAGTTCTGTGGACCAATGAGGTTAAAATAGAACTTATTGGCTACAATGATCGAAGGTATGTGTGGTGAAAAAAGGGCACAGAATTTCAGGAAAAGAACATCGTGACAACCATTAAGCATGAGGGTGGATCAATCATGCTTTTGGGTTGTGTGGCAGCCAGTGGCACCGGGAACATTTCACAAGTAGAGGGAAAAATGGATTCAATGAAATCTCAACTAATTTTTGATGCACACATTACGCGATCTTTAAAAGAGCTGTAGTTGGAAAAAGGATGGCTACTTCAAATAGATAATGATCCTAGACACACGTCAAAATCCACAATAAACTACCTCAAAAGGCAGAAGCTGAAGGTTTTACAATGGCCCTCACAGTCCCCTGATCTGACCATTATTTAAAATCTGTGGCTAGACCTCAATATAGTAGTGCATGCAAGACGACCCAGGAATCTCACAGAATTAAAATAATTTTCCAAGGGAGAATAGAGGAAAATCCCTTAAACAAGAATTGAAAGGATCTTGGCTGGCTACAAAAAGCGTTTACAAGCTATGATACTTTCAAAGTGGGTGCTACTAGGGACTAACCATGCAGGGTGAACAAACTTTTGCATTGGCCCATTTTCATTTTTGTAATTTTTAAATGTAAAAGATGAAAATATAGAGTATTTTTTTCCCAGAAATACAAAGAAAAAGAGTCATCTCTACCTTTTGTGTTGAGATCATTTCATCTTCAACTTTCCAAACTGTTCACAATAACAATAATTTTCAGCAGGGATGTCAAAACTTTTACATACTACAGTATATAGGTATATATACACTTTATTCACTGCTGGCATATATTTATGCAAGTTTAGTTTACCTATAAGTGGACCATTATCATTTTTGCCTAAGGAGGAATATAAGCAAGAATCGGCCCTGACGTCATGATTGCAAAGTCACTATTCATGAATGTGTTTACACCTATTCTGGCACAAAACTAGTGATAAGTAGTGTTGAGCAATACCTTCCGATACCCAGAAGTATCGGTATTGGATTGGATCGGCCGATATCCCAAAAATATCGGATATCGCCGATACTGATACCCGATACCAATGCAAGTCAATGGGACACAAATATCGGAATGTAAATAAGCCATTTCTGTCCTTAAACATCCTGTTCTGGAGGGGGGAAGAGTGTGGGCGGTGCGTGGGCGGTGCGTGGGCGGACACTGTGAGTGTCTGTGCGGGCGGGGTCTGTGCGGGCCTGCCAGGGATGTGTACCTGCCTACCAGAGCTCTCTAGGGTCTGTGCGGTGTGCGGGGGTCTCTGCGGGGCGTGCAGGGGTCTCTGCGGGGCGTGCGCGGTGTCTGTGTGGCAGGCGGGGTCTCTGTGCAGCGGGCAGGGCGTGCGGGGGTCTCTGCGGGTCATGCGGGTGTCTCTGCGGGGCGTGCGGGGGTCTCTGTGGGGCGTGCGGGGGTCTCTGCTGGGTGGGCGGGGTCTCTGTGCGGCATGCGGGGTCTCTGTGCAGCGTGCGGTGGTCTCTGCGGGGCATGCGGGGGTCTCTGTGGGGCGTGCGGGGGTCTCTGTGAGGTCTCTGCAACGTGCGGCGTGTCTCTGTGCGGGGTGTCTCAGTGCGAGCATCGTCCGATGGGACTACAAGTCCCATCGGACGATGCCTACTACACTGACAGTGATTGACACATTAGCCAATGATGGGACAGTAGTAGTCCCATCATCCGGCTAATGTGTTGAATGAAAAAAAAAAAAATACTCCATACATACTCGATACATACTCCATACATACTCCATACAGTACATTCATACATGACATACATATAGACATACAGTACATTAAACATAGAGTTCATACTCACCATTACTTGTCATTTTGATCCCCGAAGCCAGTGTCATCTGTAAAAAAGGTGAAAAAAAAAGCAACCAATATACTCCCTGTCCGCAGAAATCCACGAGTGTCCCACGACGATCTCCCGTGGAGAACGGCAGCAACAGCTGTTGCAACCGCTCTCCAGGGGCCCCAGAAACACAATGATGGGAGGAAGGGATTCCTCCGCCGCTGTAAAAAAAATAGTCCCTAGCCTCACTTATGGCATTGCTGCATGAGAAATTTTCCCATGCAGCAATTGCCATAAAGTAAGACTTTGAAGTTTAGTAACCTCAGTGATGCACTGCAGGAGCCGTTTGAGAATACTGGAAGACACACTGACTATATATGGGCCCAAAAGGGTGCCGGCGTCAGATAGGGTCCGGGAGAAGAGAGCGCCTGGGGGTCTGGAGGTGTGGGGGAAGAGCGCTGGAACGCTACCCCAGCAACACTGCGCCGGTGCGCCCCGAGGTTCCAGTGCTTCGGCTCTTGCGAGTTCCTCGCCTTTCTATAGCGCTCTTCCCCCACACCTCCGGACCCCCAGGCGCTCTCTTCTCCCGGACCCTATCTGACGCCGGCACCCTTTTGGGCCCATATATAGTCAGTGTGTCTTCCAGTATTCTCAAACAGTTTCTGATGAAGGTCTTGTGATTAGACCGAAAACGTTTAAATTTGAACTGGATGCACCTAATAAACGAATTGTTCACTTCTTATCATGAAAATATTCTCCTGAGTGCCAAGTAATTTATTGCTTACAGTTGACGGGTTGGATACCTAACTTGTGCACCACCAAGAAGCCCTGAGTGCCGTGTTTCCTATTACTACTACTGTCCCATCATTGGCTAATGTGTCAACCATTGTCAGTGTAGTAGGCATCGTCCGATGGGACTTAGCCCCGCAGAGACCCCCGCACGCCCCGCAGAGACCCCCACACGCCCCGCAGAGAACCCGCCGCACAGAGACCCCCGCATGCCCTGCAGAGACCCCCGCACGCCCTGCAGAGACCAACGCAGCCCCGCAGAGACCCCCGCATGCCCCGTAGAGACCCCGCCCGCCCCGCAGAGACCCCCGCACGCCCTGCAGAGACCCCCGCATGCCCCGCAGAGACTCCCACATGCCCCGCAGAGACCCCGCCCACCACAGAGACACCCTGCCCGCCCCGCAGAGACCCCCGCACGCCTCGCAGAGACCCCCGCACGTCCCACAGAGACCTCCACATGCGCCGCAGACACCCTGCCCGCTGCAGAGACACCCCACCCGCCACACAGAGACCCCGCACGCCACATAGACCCCCGGCACACACGCAGAGAGACTGTTATGAAGGCAATCCAGTAACACAGTGTGCCAGTAATCAGAGCACATACAGTGATCTGACAATAACCCAAAAACAATAGAACGAGCTCTGAGACGTGGAATCTCTGTAGACCGCAATACCTGAACCTATCCTAAGCACAACTAAAGGCAGCTGTGGATTGCGCCTGACACTACCTATGCAACTCGGCACAGCCTGAGGAACTGACTAGCCTGAAGATAGAAATACAAGCCTGACTTGCCTCAGAGAAATACCCCAAAGGAAAAGGCAGCCCCCCACATATAATGATGACTGTTAGCAAGATGAAAAGACAAAACGTAGGGATGAAATAGATTCAGCAAAGTGAGGCCCGATATTCTAGATAGAGCGAGGATAGCAAAGAGAACTTTGCAGCCTACAAAAAACCCTAAAGCAAAAACCACGCAAAGGGGGCAAAAAGACCCACCGTGCCGAACTAACGGCACGGCGGTACACCCTTTGCGTCTCAGAGCTTCCAGCAAAAACGAATAGACAAGCTGGACAGAAAAAACAGCAACAAAAGCAAAGAAGCACTAATCTAAGCAGAGCAGCAGGCCACAGGAAAGATCCAGAAGCTCAGATCCAACACTGGAACATAGACAAGGAGCAAGGAAGACAGAATCAGGTGGAGTTAAATAACAAGGCAGCCAACGAGCTCACCAGAACACCTGAGGGAGGAAGCCCAGAAGCTGCATTACCACTTGTGACCACAGGAGTGAATTCAGCCACAGAATTCACAACAGTACCCCCCCTTGAGGAGGGGTCACCGAACCCTCAGCAGAGCCCCCAGGCCGAACAGGATGAGCCACATGAAAGGCACGAACAAGATCTGGAGCATGGACATCAGAGGCAAAAACCCAGGAATTATCTTCCTGAGCATAACCCTTCCATTTAACCAGATACTGGAGTTTCCGTCTAGAGACACGAGAATCCAAAATTTTCTCCACAATATACTCCAATTCCCCCTCCACCAAAACAGGGGCAGGAGGCTCAACAGATGGAACCATAGGTGCCACATATCTCCGCAACAACGACCTATGGAATACATTATGTATGGAAAAGGAGTCCGGGAGGGTCAGACGAAAGGACACAGGATTAAGAATCTCAGAAATCCTATACGGACCAATAAAACGAGGTTTAAATTTAGGAGAGGAAACCTTCATAGGAATATGACGAGAAGATAACCAAACCAGATCCCCAACACGAAGTCGGGGACCCACACGGCGTCTGCGATTAGCGAAAAGTTGAGCCTTCTCCTGGGACAAGGTCAAATTGTCCACTACCTGAGTCCAGATCTGCTGCAACCTGTCCACCACAGAATCCACACCAGGACAGTCCGAAGACTCAACCTGTCCTGAAGAGAAACGAGGATGGAACCCAGAATTGCAGAAAAATGGAGAGACCAAGGTAGCCGAGCTGGCCCGATTATTAAGGGCGAACTCAGCCAACGGCAAAAAGGACACCCAATCATCCTGGTCTGCAGAAACAAAACATCTCAGATATGTTTCCAAGGTCTGGTTGGTTCGTTCGGTCTGGCCATTAGTCTGAGGATGGAAAGCCGAGGAAAAAGATAGGTCAATGCCCATCCTACCACAAAAGGCTCGCCAGAACCTTGAAACAAACTGGGAACCTCTGTCAGAAACAATATTCTCAGGAATGCCATGCAAACGAACCACATGCTGGAAGAACAAAGGCACCAAATCAGAGGAGGAAGGCAATTTAACCAAGGGCACCAGATGGACCATTTTAGAAAAGCGATCACAGACCACCCAAATGACTGACATCTTTTGAGAAACGGGAAGGTCAGAAATGAAATCCATCGAAATATGTGTCCAAGGCCTCTTCGGGACCGGCAAGGGCAAAAGCAACCCACTGGCACGTGAACAGCAGGGCTTAGCCCTAGCACAAATCCCACAGGACTGCACAAAAGTACGTACATCCCGTGACAGAGATGGCCACCAGAAGGATCTAGCCACTAACTCTCTGGTACCAAAGATTCCTGGATGACCAGCCAACACCGAACAATGAAGTTCAGAGATAACTTTACTAGTCGACCTATCAGGGACGAACAGTTTCTCGGCCGGACAACGATCAGGTTTATTAGCCTGAAATTTTTGCAACACTCGCCGCAAATCAGGAGAGATGGCAGACACAATGACTCCTTCCTTGAGGATACTCGCCGGCTCAGATAAACCCGGAGAGTCGGGCACAAAACTCCTAGACAGAGCATCCGCCTTCACATTTTTAGAGCCCGGAAGGTACGAAATCACAAAATCGAAGCGAGCAAAAAATAACGACCAACGGGCCTGTCTAGGATTCAAGCGCCTGGCAGACTCGAGATAAGTAAGGTTCTTATGATCAGTCAATACCACCACGCGATGCTTAGCTCCTTCAAGCCAATGACGCCACTCCTCGAATGCCCACTTCATGGCCAGCAACTCTCGGTTGCCCACATCATAATTACGCTCAGCAGCAGAAAACTTCCTGGAAAAGAAAGCACATGGTTTCAACACTGAGCAACCAGAACCTCTCTGTGACAAAACCGCCCCTGCTCCAATCTCAGAAGCATCAACCTCGACCTGGAACGGAAGAGAAACATCTGGTTGACACAACACAGGGACACAACAAAAACGACGCTTCAACTCCTGAAAAGCTTCCACGGCAGCAGAAGACCAATTAACCAAATCAGCACCCTTCTTGGTCAAATCGGTCAATGGTTTGGCAATGCTAGAAAAATTACAGATGAAGCGACGATAAAAATTAGCAAAGCCCAGGAACTTTTGCAGACTTTTCAGAGATGTCGGCTGAGTCCAATCCTGGATGGCTTGGACCTTAACCGGATCCATCTCGATAGTAGAAGGGGAAAAGATGAACCCCAAAAATGAAACTTTCTGCACACCGAAGAGACACTTTGATCCCTTCACGAACAAAGAATTAGCACGCAGGACCTGGAAAACCATTCTGACCTGCTTCACATGAGACTCCCAATCATCTGAGAAGATCAAAATGTCATCCAAGTAAACAATCAGGAATTTATCCAGATACTCACGGAAGATGTCATGCATAAAAGACTGAAAAACAGATGTAGCATTGGCAAGTCCGAACGGCATCACTAGATACTCAAAATGACCCTCGGGCGTATTAAATGCCGTTTTCCATTCATCTCCTTGCCTGATTCTCACCAGATTATACGCACCACGAAGATCTATCTTAGTGAACCAACTAGCCCCCTTAATCCGAGCAAACAAGTCAGATAACAATGGCAAGGGATACTGAAACTTAACAGTGATCTTATTAAGAAGGCGGTAATCAATACACGGTCTCAGCGAACCATCCTTCTTGGCTACAAAAAAGAACCCTGCTCCCAGTGGTGATGACGATGGGCGAATATGTCCCTTCTCCAGGGATTCCTTCACATAACTGCGCATAGCGGTGTGTTCAGGCACGGATAAATTAAATAAACGACCTTTAGGGAATTTACTACCAGGAATCAAATTGATAGCACAATCACAATCCCTATGCAGAGGTAGGGCATCGGACTTGGGCTCTTCAAATACATCCTGATAATCAGACAAGAACTCTGGGACCTCAGAAGGAGTGGATGACGAAATAGACAAAAATGGAACATCACCATGTACCCCCTGACAACCCCAGCTGGATACCGACATAGAGTTCCAATCCAATACTGGATTATGGGTTTGTAGCCATGGCAACCCCAACACGACCACATCATGCAGATTATGTAGCACCAGAAAGCGAATAACTTCCTGATGTGCAGGAGCCATGCACATGGTCAGCTGGGCCCAGTACTGAGGTTTATTCTTGGCCAAAGGTGTAGCATCAATTCCTCTCAACGGAATAGGACACCGCAAAGGCTCCAAGAGAAACCCACAACGTTTAGCATAATCCAAATCCATCAGATTCAGGGCAGCGCCTGAATCCACAAACGCCATGACAGAATACGATGACAAAGAGCATATCAAGGTAATGGACAGAAGGAATTTGGATTGTACAGTACCAATGACGGCAGACCTATCGAACCGCTTAGTGCGCTTAGGACAATCAGAAATAGCATGAGTGGAATCACCACAGTAGAAACACAGCCCATTCAGACGTCTGTGTTCTTGCCGTTCAACTCTGGTCATAGTCCTATCGCACTGCATAGGCTCAGGTTTAATCTCAGACAATACCGCCAGATGGTGCACAGACTTACGCTCGCGCAAGCGACGACCGATCTGAATGGCCAAAGACATAGACTCATTCAAACCAGCAGTCATAGGAAAACCCACCATGACATCCTTAAGAGCCTCAGAGAGACCCTTTCTGAACAAAGCTGCCAGCGCAGATTCATTCCACAGAGTGAGTACTGACCACTTCCTAAATTTCTGACAATATACTTCTATATCATCCTGACCCTGGCACAAAGCCAGCAAATTTTTCTCAGCCTGATCCACTGAATTAGGCTCATCGTACAGCAATCCGAGCGCCAGGAAAAACGCATCGACACCACTCAATGCAGGGTCTCCTGGCGCAAGAGAAAATGCCCAGTCCTGAGGGTCGCCGCGCAAAAAAGAAATAATAATCAAAACCTGTTGAACTGAATTACCAGAAGAATGAGGTTTCAAGGCCAGAAATAGCTTACAATTATTTTTGAAGCTCAGAAACTTAGTTCTATCACCAAAAAACAAATCAGGAATAGGAATTCTTGGTTCTAGCATAGATTTCTGATCAATAGTATCTTAAATCTTTTGTACATTTATAACGAGATTATCCATTGAAGAGCACAGAGCCTGAATATCCATGTCCACACCTGTGTCCTGAAACACCCAAATGTCTAGGGGAAAAAAAAGACTGAACACAGAGCTGAGAGAAAAAAAAATGATGTCAGAACTTCTTTTTTCCCTCTATTGAGAATAATAATCTTAATAATAATAATCTTTATTTTTATATAGCGCTAACATATTCCGCAGCGCTTTACATTTTTTGCACACATTATCATCGCTGTCCCAGATGGGGCTCACAATCTAAATTCCCTATCAGTATGTCTTTGGAATGTGGGAGGAAACCGGAGTGCCCGGAGGAAACCCACGCAAACACGGAGAGAACATACAAACTCTTTGCAGATGTTGTCCTTGGTGGGGTTCGAACCCAGGACTCCAGCGCTGCAAGGCTGCTGTGCTAACCACTGTGCCGCCCACACGAGAATCATTAGTTTGGCTCCTTGTACTGTTATGAAGGCAATCCAGTAACACAGTGTGCCAGTAATCAGAGCACATACAGTGATCTGACAATAACCCAAAAACAATAGAACGAGCTCTGAGACGTGGAATCTCTGTAGACCGCAATACCTGAACCTATCCTAAACACAACTAAAGGCAGCTGTGGATTACGCCTGACACTACCTATGCAACTCGGCACAGCCTGAGGAACTGACTAGCCTGAAGATAGAAATACAAGCCTGACTTGCCTCAGAGAAATACCCCAAAGGAAAAGGCAGCCCCCCACATATAATGATGACTGTTAGCAAGATGAAAAGACAAAACGTAGGGATGAAATAGATTCAGCAAAGTGAGGCCCGATATTCTAGATAGAGCGAGGATAGCAAAGAGAACTTTGCAGTCTACAAAAAACCCTAAAGCAAAAACCACGCAAAGGGGGCAAAAAGACCCACCGTGCCGAACTAACGGCACGGCGGTACACCCTTTGCGTCTCAGAGCTTCCAGCAAAAACGAATAGACAAGCTGGACAGAAAAAACAGCAACAAAAGCAAGAAGCACTAATCTAAGCAGAGCAGCAGGCCACAGGAAAGATCCAGAAGCTCAGATCCAACACTGGAACATAGACAAGGAGCAAGGAAGACAGAATCAGGTGGAGTTAAATAACAAGGCAGCCAACGAGCTCACCAGAACACCTGAGGGAGGAAGCCCAGAAGCTGCAGTACCACTTGTGACCACAGGAGTGAATTCAGCCACAGAATTCACAACAAGAAACCCATGGTCACGCACAGACACCGCCCACACACACACACCCTGTCTCTGCCAACGCACTGCCCACACTTCCTTATACTGCATCATTGCACTATAGGAACTTCCGATTCTGATTTCCGATATCACAAAAATATCGGAAATCGGTATCGGAATTCCGATACAGCAAATATCGGCCGATACCCAATATTTGCAGTATCGGAATACTCAACACTAGTGATAAGTGAATTTGTATAGAAAATTATCGCCAAACATAAATTCGGCACGAATATGGCACATTCTGATTCGTGATCAGAAACCCGAGCAAAATTGTATAAAATCTGAAAAATCGGTAACATTCGATAAGTGCGGGGAAAATATTTGCGTTGCCACTAAAGTATTATCATCACTTTAGCAACGATAATGGTGTTTGGCACATGTTTGATGAGAGGAGGGGTTTTACAGAGCTCCAAGACACGGCGTTCTTGTAAACAGTATTTTTTTTCTCCTAACTTTATGTGTGCACATTGCAGCTAGCCAATCAGGGCGCAGGAAACACCCACAATGTCCTGACACAACGGCTTGTGTCATTGGCTGCTGAAATCACACGTCCCTCTGCCTATAAATAGCGGACATCTTGTTTTAGCGCCATTTTGACACTGTAACAGAGCAGAGAGACTGCTCTTGACGCTGGCACTGTTAGCAGCAAGATTTTATCTAGTTAGCTAGGCGGTTGTACATCAGTGAGATAGTGTAGCTACCTTGTGTCCAGTGTGGCTGTTAAATTTACCTTCCAGCACCTTTTTTTTTGTTGGGCCATTACTGAGAACCACAGACAAAGCCAGCAGGGCACATGTCCTACAAGTATGTGGTGCACTGCTTCTATTGTGCTCCATTCACAAGTATAGCATTCTAAATAATATTTTTTTCAGCAGCTACACTACTGTTCAAAAGTTTAGGGTCACCCAGACAATTTTGTGTTTTCCATGTAAACTCATACTTTTATTAATCAAATGAGTTGCCAAATAAATGTAAAATCTATTCCAGACATTGGCAAGGTTCGAAAAAAAGATTTTTTATTTGAAATAATAATTTTCTCCTTCAAACTTTGCTTTAGTCAAAGAATGCTCCCTTTGCAGCAATTACAGCATTGCAGACCTTTGGCATTCAAGCAGTTACCGTATATACTCGAGTATAAGCTGACCCGAGTATAAGCCGACCCCCCCTAATTTTGCCACAAAAAACTGGGAAAACTTATTGACTCGAGTATAAGCCAAGGGTGGAAAATGCAGCAGCTACCGGTGAATTTCAAAAATAAAAATAGATGCTCCATACCGTTCATTATGGCCCCATTGCTGTGCATATAGTGCTCTGCATCGTTCATTATTGCCCCATAGATGTACCATAGAAAGCTGTGCCATATAGTGCTCTGCACCGTTCATTATTGCCACATAGCTTTGCCATATAGTGCTCTGCACCGTTCATTATTGCCCCATAGATGTACCATAGAAAGCTGTGCCATATAGTGCTCTGCACCGTTCATTATTGCCCCATAGCTGTGCCATATAGTGCTCTGCACCATTCAATATTGCCCCATAGCTGTGCCATATAGTGCTCTGCACCGTTCATTATTGCCCCATAGCTGTGCCATATAGTGCTCTGCACCGTTCATTATTGCCCCATAGCTGTGCCATATAGTGCTCTGCACCGTTCATTATTGCCGCATAGCTGTGCCATATAGTGCTCTGCACCGTTCATTATTGCCCCATAGCTGTGCCATATAGTGCTCTGCACCGTTCATTATTGCCCCATAGCTGTGCCATATAGTGCTCTGCACCTTTCATTATTGCCCCATAGCTGTGCCATATAGTGCTCTGCACCGTTCATTATTGCCCCATAGCTGTGCCATATAGTGCTCTGCACCGTTCATTATTGCCCCATAGCTGTGCCATATAGTGCTCTGCACCGTTCATTATTGCCGCATAGCTGTGCCATATAGTGCTATGCACCGTTCATTATTGCCCCATAGCTGTGCCATATAGTGCTCTGCACCGTTCATTATTGCCCCATAGCTGTGCCATATAGTGCTCTGCACCGTTCATTATTGCCCCATAGCTGTGCCATATAGTGCTCTGCACCGTTCATTATTGCCCCATAGCTGTGCCATATAGTGCTCTGCACCGTTCATTATTGCCCCATAGTTGTGCCATATAGTGCTCTGCACCGTTCATTATTGCCCCATAGCTGTGCCATATAGTGCTCTGCACCATTCATTATTGCCCCATAGATGTACCATAGAAAGCTGTACCATTGCTGCTGCTGCAATAAAAAAAAAAATGCCATACTCACCTCTCTTGCTTGCAGCTTCTCAGCGTCCCATCCCGGCGTCTCTCCGCACTGACTGATCAGGCAGAGGGCGGCGCGCTCACTATATACATCATCATGCCCTCTGACCTGAACAGTGAGTGCAAGAAGACGTGAAGACAGAGCGGCGCCCGGCGGGTGGAACGCAGACAGGTGAATATGTAATACTTACCTGCTCCCGGCGTCCCGCTCCTTCCCCCTGACAGCTGGTCTTCGGTGCCGCAGCCTCTTCCTCTATCAGCGGTCACCGTTACCGCTCATTAGAGAAATGAATATGCGGCTAGACCCCTATGGGAGTGGAGTCCATATTCATTACTTTAATGAGCGGTCCCACGTGACCGCTGAACAGGGGAAAAGCTGCGGCACCCGAAGACCGTGGGACTGCGGGGACAGCGCCAGGAGCCCCGGAAGCAGGTAAGTATGCCTCAGCGCCCTCTCCCCCTCACCCGCCGACCCCACCGCCGACCGTGACTCGAGTATAAGCCGAGAGGGGCACTTTCAGCCCAAAAATTTGGGCTGAAAATCTCGGCTTATACTCAAGTATATACGGTAATTTGCTGAGGTAATCTGGATAAATTTCACCCCATGCATCCAGAAGCCCCTCCCACAAATTGGTTTGGCTTGATGGGCAATTTTTGCGTACCATACGGTCAAGCTGCTCCCACAACAGCTCAATGGGGTTGAGATCTGGTGAATGCGCTGGCCACTCCATTACAGATAGAATACCAGCTGCCTGCTTCTTCCCTAAATAGTTTCTGCATAATTTGGGCTTTGGGTCATCGTCCTGTTGTAGGATGAAAATGGCTCCAATCAAGCGCTGTCCACAGGGTATGGCATGGCGTTGCAAAATGGAGTGATAACCTTCCTTATTGAAAATCTCTTTTACCTTGTACAAATCTCCCATTTTACCAGCACTAAAGCAACCCCAGACTATCACATTACCTCCACCATGCTTGACAGATGGCGTCTCACAAATGTTCTTTTGTGTGATCCAAACACCTGAAACTTGGATTTGTCTGTCCATAACACGTTTTCCAATTTTCTTCTGTCCAATGGCTGCGTTCTTTTGCCCATATTAATCTTTTCCTTTTATTAGCCAGTCTCAGATATGGCTTTTTCTTTGGCACTCTGCCCTGAAGGACAGCATCCCGGAGTCGCCTCTTCACTGTAGACGTTGACACTGGCGTTTTGCATGTACTATTTAATGAAACTGCCAGTTGAGGACCTGTGATACATCGATTTCTCAAACTACAGACTCTAATGTACTTATCTTGTTGCTCAGTTGTGCAGCAGGACCTCCCACTTCTCTTTTTACTCTGGTTAGAGCCTGTTTGTGCTCTCCTCTGAAGGGGGTAGTGCACACCGTTGTAGGAAATCTTCAGTTTCTTGGCAACTTCTCACAGGGAATAGCCTTCATTTCTAAGAACAAGAATAGACTGTCGAGTTTCACATGAAAGTTCTTTTTTTCTAGCCATTTTGAGAGTTTAATGGAACCAACAAATGTAATGCTCCAGATTCTCAACTAGCTCAAAGGAAGCTCAGATTTATAGGTTCTCTAATCAGCCAAACTGTTTTCAGCTGTGCTAACATACTTGCACAACAGTTTTCAAGGGTATTCTAACCATTAGCCTTCTTACACAGTTAGCAAACACAAAGTACCATAAGAACACTGGAGTAATGTTTGTTGGAAATGGGTCTCTATACACCTGTGAAGATATTGCATTACAGATGAGACGTTTGCAGCTAGAATAGTCATTTACCACATTAACAATATATAGAGTGTATTTCTGAATCATTTAATGTTAGCTTCATTGGAATAAGCTGTGCTTTTCTTTCAAAAATAAGGACATTTCTAAGTAACCCTAAACTTTTGAACGGTAGTGTAAATGTGAAACAGCTTGCTGTATCCCACCTTGTCATTTTGTGCTGTGGTGATATGAAATTGTCTGCAGACCTAAGGCACATTAGTAAAAATTATAATTTTTCAGTTAGACAACCCACCGTATCACACTTTGTCATTTTTTGGGTTGAAATTAAGCTGTAGAGGCCTGATCCAGAGGCCACCAAAAATCCTCCTGTTCCTAGTGCCATACAGTAGGGGACCTGACTTTCAAATTGTTTGTAGCATACTTTCTGTGTCATAAAGGCCTCATCCACACTCAAACATTTTTTTTTTCTGTGACTAACACGATACATCACGCCTTATTTCAACTTGGAATTTACTGTCGCTGAAATTCAGATGTTTACAGAGGTGGCACAGGGTTTAAAATCTAGTTTTTTGTTGCCAATATTGCGGTCCTACTACATTATCTGAGCAACATGACTGGCTAAAAGTGAGGCCATAATGGAAGGCGAATTAGGCTTGGTGTTCAAGGTGTACATGGGTTAGGTGGTAATGTTTGTGAAAGTACTAGTGAACCAACATCACATCCTATGCAAAGACAGCTGACAACTTCTGTTACTGGATGGGCTACTCCACTACCTTTCTTTGGCAGATGCACAGCGGTATGCCTTGTCGATGAGGCCCAGAAAGAGCATGTGCTCGACTGAATAGCAATCGCAGCTTCAAGTGGCCTCCTCCTCTTCCTCCACATGAACATCACACCCAGTATAGTCCACAGAGGTGGCACCCAAATTCCCCTTGCTTCCCCCCTTGTCCCATCTTTCCAACCATGCAACTGGCTGTATGGAGCCACAGATGGGAGAGTATGAAGAGCTGTTCACATATACTATGCCATGGTCATCAGAAGTGCACTCAAAAGCTTCACAGCTTGGATCTGGAGCAGGATGAAGTAGGGTGCAAACAGCATCCTGACCCTGATCATCAAACGTTAACCCCTATGCGGGAGGCAATTCTGATGAGACTCAGATATCTGAGGCTCACATAGACTGTACTGTGCCTTCAGGGCAGGAAGAAGAGGAGGGTGATTACAAGGGCGAGGAATGTGATAACACAGAGGCTCACACAGACTGTACTGTGCTGTCAGGGCAAGAAGAGTAGTAGGGTGATTCCAAGGGGGAGGAATGTGATAACACAGAGGGTGATGATGATGTAGTGTTAGAACCCAGTTGGCGTGAACATAGAGGCACAGCTGAGTAGGTCATCTGAGGAGGAAGACGAGGAGGTTACGTTGCACCGTACGTAGCAGACACGTAGTGATGCAGCCACGAAGAGCAATGGATCCTCAGCCACAACTCTGCCTGTGACCAGCAGCGTCCGCGGATCTGCAGCTCGCAGGAATGGCAAGAGTTGCCTAGCCTGGGCCTTTTTTGACACTACAAAGGATGAGACAACTCACGTAATCTGCCAGCTTTGCAAAAAAAATGAGTTGAGGTAAAATGTGCAATAATTTGACTACTACATGTATGAACCATCACAAGAGCAATCAACATGCTTTACTGTGGGAATCCGACTATGCAAAAATGCAGACCAGCGGACCTCAACAACCATCAGCTGCCCCATCAATCATATCTGGCTTCTTCCTCCTCCTCTGTTACTGTGCCAACTATTGAGATGCAGGTCTTTGAAAGCAGAACCTCGGGTTCTTTACCCGCTCCAGTTACGCTGACTGAGAGCCCACCGTCAGCTGTAACGGAAGCGGACATGCCTGCTGTTTCTGACTGATCTCAGAGAACGAGCACAGCACAAGTTTCTCAATCCACCGTAATATCTCCGCCTGCACCTTTCACAGGCAAGCAGTTTGCCCGGTTCACCGTACTCCGCCCTCTCTCAGCATTGCAGCCAGCCCATGGTTCTGCAGTTGTGGTCACATAAGAGATTGGACATGGAAATGCTGCCATTCTGCCTAGTAGATACAGACAGTTTCCGGAAGCTGATGGCCGTCGCAGTCTCCGAGTACCAATTACTCAGTCGCCATTACTTTTCTAAGAAGGCTGTGCCTGTGCTACACCAACATGTCGCAGACAACATCACCCGTTCATTGACCAAATCTATGTCTGCCAGAGTGCATTTCACTACAGACACTTGGACGAGTAAGCATGGGCAAGGGCATTACATCTTGCTGACTGAGCACCGTGTAACTCTGGTAGCTGTGGGGTCAGGTGCTGCTCCACAAGCCTTGGAATCCACAAGGTCTGCAGGATAAACCTCTACAATTAATACTTCCTCCACTGCTTCTGCCTCATCCTCTATTTCCTCTAGGTCCTCCACCTGCTCTCTCAACCTCTTCCTTATCGAGACATGCGTTCCAACAGTGCAGAGTGATTCCCCACCACCGCCGTACTGCGCAGCCAGGGCTCACCGCAATCAGGCAGTATTAAAATTGATATGCCTTGGAGATCGCAGTAATACAGCTGAAGAGTTGTGGACAGCTCTCCAGGCTGAGTTTGATCAGTGACTGTCTCCACTGAACCTGAATCCAGGGAAGAACATGTCCAATAACAGTGCAAACCTGGTGGCGACCCTATGGCGAGGCAAGCTCACACATGTGCCTTGTATGGCTCACGTCCTCAAAATGGTGCTACAACATTTTCTTCGCAACTATCCTGGCTTGGGTGAGTTGCTCGAGGAAGCACATAAGCTGTGTGCTCATTTCTGCCGTTCGCACCCCTCTAGTCATCGACTTGCATCGATACAGAAGTCTTTGTCCATGCCAGTACTGTTTGATATGCGATGTGCCGACTCGGTGGAATTACACTTTGCACATGTTGCATCGACTGTGGCAGCAGCAACAAGCCCTGCCGCCATATGTCATGTCGTATAGCTTGGGCAAACACAGTACAGATGTGGCACATATCACTTTTACAGAGTGAGCACAGATTAAGGACCTCTGCACCCTTCTGCACAGTTTCAAAAGGGCTACTAAGATGGTTAGTGCTGACGACGCCATCATCAGCATCAATATTCCGGTCAGCTATATGCTGGAGTGGATTTTGAATAGCCTATGGGAGGAGATGTTGGTCTCAGAAGAAGAGGAGGAGGCTGAGGAAGTGATAACATTGTCTCTAAGTTCAAGACTGCCATCACACAGGCGGATGCCAAGGTAGGGTGGATTACTGCGATCGATGAAGGCTGGTAATAACAGACAAAATCTTGGTCCTTCCTTTGGGCCCATATGGTACTGTGATATTGGTGGGGTTATGTAGGTACATTGTACTTTTGGCTTTGGTTTACATACTGTTTATGCCATTACATTGATTACAGAAAATATATATGGATATATACTATTACATTGTACCTAATGATCTTTTCTTTTGGGGACATGGATGTGGGGTGTCATTTCCCTTATATCAGAGTATGACTTTTGTATTAGGCTTGTGTTGTTTGTTGCACTTTTAGATGTTTTTAATCTGTTTTGTGTGAAATGTCCTGACACATGTATGTTGTACTTTTTTGCTCATCAATAAAAATATATGCTTTCTATAAGTTGATGTGCTCCCATATTTTATGGGCGTGATCTTTTTCTTCTTTTTGGTTAATAACAGACAAAATGTTATTGAAGGTGCAAGATCCGAGGAACAAATGGAGGAGGAAGAGGTAATGGGCGAGCAACTGTGAGATGAAGAGGATAATCCTCCCCTCTCTGTTGTTCATGGTTGGCGGGATGGAGGAAATGAGCCTCATTGTTACCCTGCCACCAACATTGCATGGGTTTGGACCTCATGGTAGAGCCCGACATTCTTGCTGCACTATCTGCAACATGATCCCCATATAGCTATGATTAGGAATACTGCTGACTACAGGGTTGCCACTCTGTTAGATTCATGTTATAAAACCAAATTTTACCAGATGCTTCCCTCCCTGGAAAGGGACCCACGAATGCTGGAATATCGAAACACGCTTTTATACAACCTCAATAGAGCTTTTCCCCAAGACAGCAGTGAAGCACACAGTACGCATTGCAGCTTTAGACTTACAAACTGCAGCATGTCAATTCGTCAATACCAAAACATTAGCAGCAGCAGTGGTAGAAGTGGAAGAAGCAATTTCTGTGAGTCCTTTGACACATTTTTAGACCAACTCATGCGCCAGCACAACAGAGTCCAAGTCTTACACGTGGGAAACAAATGGAGAGGATGGTGCAAGAGTATCTAGAACTAAATATCAATATAATCAAGGAGGGTTTAGACCCTTTCACATTATGGCCTTCCAAAATGGATGAGTGGCCTGAGCTCGCCTCACATGCCTTGAAGGTTTTATCATGCCCGGCAGTCAGCGTTCTCTCAGAACGTGTCTTCAGCACTGCTGGTGGTGTCCTGACGGATAAGCGCAGCCGGCTGTCCCCTGAAAGTGTAGACCATATAACTTTCATCAAGATAAACAAGTCATGGATCTCCAAGGACTTTTTCACCCCAATCGCAGACTGTACTTTTTTAGTGTGATGCATTAATGTCACGTAACTGCACTTTGTGATATCTATAGTGTGGCATCTGTGCCTACTGTGGCTGCTGATGATGTTAACACAAATTTGTGTAAATGTGTACAGTCATGGCTGGTCTACATCTTCTGGGTTAGCTGTAGTGGAAGACATATCGGTCCCAATTATACTATTTCTGTTCTTGTGACAGTTATTCCACTTCTGTGGTGTCAGGTCCTCATTTTTTAAAATGTGAAAACTACTGATTGGGTGTCCATTTGCTTCTAGTGGGTCTAGTGGAAGCCCTGTCGGTCCTTATTATACTATTTCTACATTAGTGAAATTGAAGCCATTTCTTGGTGTAAGTCCCTCATTTTTTTAATGTGAACACTCCTGGTTGGGCATCCATCTGCTGGATTGGGTGTAGTGGAAGACCTGTTCGTCCCTATTATACTATTTCAACTGTCATGAAATTGATCCTACTTTTGTGGAGTCTGCCTGTAATTTTTGGAAATATGAACACTCCTGGTTGTGTGTCCATCTGATGTATTAGGTGTAGTGGAAGACCTATCGGTCCCTATTATACTGTTTCCACTCTCATGAAATTGATTACACTTCTGTGGTATAAGGCTCTCATTTGTTTAAATGTGAACACTCCTGGTTGGGTGTCCATCTGCTGTATTGGGTGCAGTGGAAGACCTATCGGTCCCTATTATACTATTTTTACTTTGGTGAAATTGATGCCACTTCTGTGGTGTAAGGCCCTCATTTGTTTAAATGTGAACACTCCTGGTTGGGTGTCCATCTGCTGTATTGGGTGCAGTGGAAGACCTATCGGTCCCTATTATACTATTTTTATTTTGGTGAAATTGATGCCACTTCTGTGGTGTAAGGCTCTTTGTTTAAATGTGAACACTCCTGGTTGGGTGTACATCTGCTGGATTGGGTGTAGTGGAATACCTGTCGGTCCCTATTATACTATTTTAACTCTTGTGAAATTGATGCCACTTCTGTGGTGTAAGGCCCTCATTTGTTTAAATATGAACACTCCTGGCTGGGTGTCCATCTGCTGTGTTGGGTGTAGTGGAAGACATGCCGGTCCCTATTATACAATCTCTACTCTCGTGAAATTGATGCCACTTTTGTGATGTGTGCCAGTAATTTTTGAAAATGTTAACACTCCTGGTTAGGTGTCCATCTGCTCTATTGGGTGTAGTGGAAGACCTGTCGGTCCCTATTATACTATTTCTACTCTCGTGAAATTGATGCAACTTCTGTGATGTAAGATCCTCATTTTTTAAAATGTGAAAACAACAGGTTGGGTGTGCATCTTCTAGATTAGGTGTAGTGGAAGACCTGTGGTGAAATTGATGCCACTTCTGTGGTGTAAGGCCTTCATTTGTTTAAATGTGAACACTCCTGGTTGGTTGTCCATCTGCTGTTTTGGGTGTAGTAGAAGACCTATCGGTCCTTATTATACTATTTCTACTCTCGTGAAAATTATGCCACTTTTGTGGTGTCTTCCAATAATTTTTGGAAATTTGAACACTCCTGGTTGGGTCTCCCTTAATGTGCGTTGCCGGTAGCAGTTGGCCTCCAATACCATCAGGCCTCCACTTACTTGGACTCAACTACCCGTGTTACTATCCTTATATTTTTCTGGCAATGGTAGTCTACAAAACTCATATTTGTGCCACCTGAGTGTGGCCCAGCATGAAAGCAGGTAGAGGTGTTGCATGTGGTATCAGGGCTCCCAGCAAAGGGGTTCTACACCAATCCCTCACCCACCTAGTCTTACTGTGATGTTCAATTGAAAGCTGTAAATGCTGTCCCAGACCCTGATACCTCATGCCTGGCTGATTGCTGCAATCCCATGCTAAAATTTGTACTGTGGGTTAATTGAGGCCACTTTCCTGGAGTCTGCCTGTCATTTGATGTGTTTTTGGGGCCATTAAATGGTGTTGTGCATGCGTTTGTTTTTGCCTCCCATTGACATGAATGGCGTTCGGTTATGTTCGGTCAATATTCGATGAATTAATCGGCAAATATTGCAAATTCGGCAATCGTAATCCGAACAAAGCATTGAAATATTTGCTTATCTCTACATAAAACCCTTTCATTTTTTGCAAAATGATTGCGCATCTTAGATGTTGGGCAAAAATTTTGCAACATTTGGCGTTCTCATACCAGTCCCAGCCAGTTTTACTAAAATGGACAGAGCATGGTCAGGGTCAGACTGGCTCACCGGAGAACCGGAGGACTCTCATTTGGGTTCAGACACTGACACCTGCTGTCATACTGACCAGCAGCTGCCTAGGACCCCCACTGCTCCAGGGGCCCCCAGCCAGTGGCGTGTCGCTAATAGTGGCACACCTAGCTGCTATGGTGCCCCTAAGTCAGGGGGGCCCTCCTGATGCCAGCTTCTTCTGGAAGAAGCGGGATGCGAAACGCGCATCAGAGTGAGGAGGGACGCTGTAATCCACATGTGGCTGCAATCTTCACTGCTGTCTATAGCTTTTAGTAATGTTTCATTTACATTTTCTATGATTGGATGCCATAATAGCCTTTACTTAGCATGGCTGGGGATGTAGGGCAAATGCCTATTATACTGTACTGCTCTTTTACTGGTGGGCAAATGTTATGATTTTGTATACATCCGCATAGCTTTGTGCTTTGGGCTTGTAATGTTTTAGAATTTTAACATTTAACTTTAACAGTTTCTCCCCTAGTTAGGGCGCTCTATTTATTGTTCTACTGTTTTTATATGTGTGATCTTGATTTTTAACATTATTATTAATACAGTAATGTATTTTAATGTTCCTACTATCTTCTGGATCTCTTCATACAGCAACATTATGTGTTAGTCCGAACATAGTGATTATATAAGGGGGCTGAATTAAACCCTATGAGAGGGGCTGCATTATGCCCTATGAGGGGGGCTGCATTATACCCTTTGAGGGGGCTGCTTTATACTTTATGAGGGGGCTACGCCATATTCTGCGAGAGGTTGCATTATATTTTGTGTGGGGGGTGCATTGTTCTCTCAGGGGGCTACATCATATTATATGGGGGGCTGCATTATGCCCTATGAGGGGGCTACAGTATATTCTATGGGAGGCTGCCATATGAGAGGGTTGCATTATACTCTGAGGAAGCTACATTATATTCTGTGGAGGGGCTGCATTATACTATGAGGATGCTACATTATATTCTATGGGGGGCTGCATTATACCTTATGAGAGGGGTTGCACTATATTTTGTGGGATGCTGCGTTATACCCTATGAGGGGGGCTGCATTATATTCTATGAGGGGGATGCATTATATTCCATGAGGGGGGCTACATTATATTCTATGAGGGGGGTTAGTTTATATTCTAAGAGGGGGCTACCCAACCCCTGCTACATAATTAAGGCATGTACTACTTTATATTATATCCTGGTATTAGCGAGTTTTACCACACAATTGGTGGTCTTGTATTTATTTCTATTTAGCTACATAGTGGGTGTAGAAGGGTAGTGCTATTATGGACAGTAAGGAACAAACTGCCACTTTAAGAGACAGCACCCCCCGCGAAGAACGTCTGTGCTCGTAGCTGTGAAAGAGGACCCACAGCCTGGGACGTAGTGGACTTGTGAAATTGGACAGACTCTTCGGGTGCAGCAAGGGTGACTGTCCTGTGCTAGTTTGAGAAGCCACAAAGTTACCAAAAAAGGGATTTAGTTTCCAGGAGCACCTCCTTGACCCAGAAGCAAGCAGGACCCAGAAGCAAGGAGAAGACCACGTTTCATGGAGCTGGCAAAGAGCCGTGCGCACCACCGTACTAGACTGTTGGGGGCCCCCTGGGACTGGATCTGAGTCCCCAACATCACCATGAGTTTGTTCCTGTTTTGTGCACATGTCAGGGCCTAGTGTAGACTTCAACAGACAGAACACTGCAGCTGTGTGGCCTGCTTAGAAAGGCCAGGGAGGCTATACATAGAGTAGCATCATTTTTGTTTATTGTTTCATTTCCTTGTATACGTATATTGATTCTGTAATAGTTGGAGCACCGTGCTATTTGACAGCCCAGCTAAAGAATAAAACTCTTGTAAATTATCTTTTGACATTGCATACTCCTGTTTGCACCTTCCTCTTCCATTTCGTTCCTTGCCTTCCAATAAATTTACCCTTTATTGTTGGCACCTCATCTTGTGTACGGTAGTCTCCCTGCACTGTGGTGGTTCCCCGGCCATCGCTTCATGGGCCCCAAGAATGATTTTCTCTGGTGGGCCTAAGGTGCTCAAGTCCGACGCTAAGCATGGGCAAGACAGAGCGTGGCTAAGCCTGCCCTAATTATTCATTAAAATTTGCACCACTTGGTAGGATGCACCTAAGTCATTAAGTGGCATGTTCCTCACAATGAATTGGGTGCATCATACTCAAGCAAGCCCGTTCAATAAGGCTGACATGTGCAATGCTGTCTCAATGATTTAGGCCCATAGAGCTCCCCAGAGGAGCATTAGTTGAGTACACTGTTCTGCATTACTCTATGACAAAAGATTCCACTCAAGATCCAGATGGTGAAAGCTTCCAACCCCCAATTATCATCTAGCATGCTGTGTTCCAGAAAAACAAATGCATGTCTTTTATATTATATTATCACAGTACAATAAAGTACTCTTTTCTCTCCTCATTTCTGTGAACACTGTTGTTTTCCACTTAGTTATAAAAAGCAAAAAATAACTGTGATAATTCATCATCTCTAGTTACAATTGACCAAGGCTGAAAATTACAGAGCTATGTGCGGGAACTTTAGTCAGATCTTCACAAAGAGCTATCTAAAATAGGTAACACGTGTATTATTGTTGGGACTTCTACCAATCACTAGAACAAGGGTTCAGAGTCCCCAATTTCTCCTCACCTCTTAACTGAATTAAATGGAGCCACATTTGATCATAATCAATGCAGCAGCATTGAAAATCTATGAGGCTGATCACATCTTCATGCCAACTCTGCCTCATTGTATAAACGCCACAACAGAAGACCCTTACATTTATCACCTATGTCGTGAGGAGGTTATAAATGTTCTTATTGGTAATACTAGTGAAACACATTCTGCATGTAATAAACTATCCTTTTCCTATTCAACTTATTAGGTCATTTTGCTTTAACTCAATGGTTAATGCTCATAAAATGGCACTTACTGTATGGGACTTAATGACTATTTTGGGTAAATATATAAATGTTGCTCACATAAAATCATGAGATAAAAATATATATGTATATGCCACTTTGCTACCATTAAACATTGTATGCCATAATTTGCTGCTCTTTCATATATTAAAAAGGGTATATTAATGTATACTGGCTCATGAGAGGCCAAATGGGACACTGTTGTGAACCTTATGCTGGTGTTCACACAAATAGTAGGGGTGGAAAGCAGTGTGCACAGAGACTACTTTAGTCTTCTCTTATTCCTAATTTCTTAATGGAGTTGTTTGATGAAGATAAATTATCATTATCACTTACAGTGCCTTTGAAAGTATTTGGCCCCCTAGAACTTTTCAACCTTTTCCCACATATCATGCTTCAAACATAAAGATATCAAATGTAAATTTTTGGTGAAGAATCAACAACAAGTGGAACACAATTGTCAAGTTGAACGAAATTTATTGGTTATTTTAAATTTTTGTGGAAGCCACCTGGGAGAGACACCAAACATGTGCTCTGGTCAGATGAAACCAAAATCGAACTTTTTAGCAACAATGCCAAACTATATACTTGGCGTAAAGGCAACACAGCTCATCACCCTAAACACACCATCCCCACTGTCAAACATGGTGGTGGCAGCATCATGGTTTGGGCCTGTTTTTCTTCAGCAGGGACAGGGAAGATGGTTAAAATTGATGGAAAGATGGATGGAGCCAAATACAGGACAATTCTTGAAGAAAACCTGTTGGAGTCTGCAAAAGACCTGAGACTGGGATGGAGATTTGTCTTCCAACAAGACAATGATCCCAAACATAAAGCAAAATCTATAATGGAATGGTTCACAAATAAATATATCCAGGTGTTAGAATGGCCAAGTCAAAGTCTAGACCTCAATCCAATCAAGAATCTGTGGAAAGAGCTGAAAACTGCTGTTCACAAACGATCTCCATCAAACCTCACTGAGCTCGAGCTGTTTGCCAAGGAAGAATGGGCAAGAATTTCAGTCTCTCGATGTACAAAACTGATAGAGACATACCCCAAGTGACTTGCAGCTGTAATCGCAGCAAACGGTGGCGCAACAAAGTGTTAAGTTAAAGGGGCCGAATAATATTGCATGCCCCAGTTTTCAGTTTTTGAATTTCCACAAAAATGTAAAATAAGCAATAAAATTCATTCAACTTTACAATTGTGTTCCACTTGTTGTTGATTTTTCACCAAAAATTTACATTTGGTATCTTTATGTTTGACGCATGATATGTGGGAAAAGGTTGAAAAGTTCCAGGAGGCCGAATACTTTCGCAAGGCACTGTATCTGTAGGATAGTTGATAACTTATAGATCAGTGGGGATCTGACTGCTGGAATCGGCACTATTTCACAGAATGGGAAACTTTTATCCCCATTAGAATGGAGCGGCAGTGAGCATGCTCAAACACTTCTCCATTCATTCTCTATGGGGCTGCCCGAAAAAGCCAAATGCAGTGCATGGTACCCCCATAGCAAAAGAATGGTGCAGCGGTCGGCCATGTGCACTTCCAATGGACAGAAGTTCCCCAATCTGCCAACTGGTTCATGCCCCAGCATCATTTGGGTAGGTGGTAACTTATCTTTACTGGAGAACCCCATTGATTCTCTTTTGTTTATTCTGACAAACCCTGACAAGCCTGTGTAAAAGGAGTAATGTCCTAAAACTCCCAAGTCAGTTGGTGTAACTTTCTAGACAGCTTGCATGTAACATATTCATTATTCATAAGGTTGGTTTCAAGGATCCAACTTTATAAGAAACAAAGGCTACAGTTTTGCAACTTGTTTGGGGTAAGGGGAACACACTAATTTCTTCACACCACTTCCTTTTGTCAATTTGGAAAAAAGCAGAACCATCTTAAAGCATCTCCTCTGTCCAATGCTGGAGTTGTTAAGAAACATTATCTGCAAAAAGCAGAGAATGATATTACTAGTGCACAGTGGCGCATCATGTTCCTGGGGACTATTGTCTATTGATGATTGCGCAGCTATTATACTGCTGGTACACCTTTTACTTTTTTTAGAGCTTGCTCGCCCTTACTGGGTGCTCGCTCGAGCTTCGCAGTGCTTGCGATGCTTGGAGCTCGCCGAGTATTTCCGTCTTTCCTCGGCGGGAGTTAGGGTCACCTCCCTGCTTGTTTGGCGCTCCTTAGAGCGCCAGTCAACATTCAGGGATTCATATAGAAAACCCGCGGAGACACCATCACGTGTTTCTCAACGCAAGCAATAAATAGCCAAGTCTTTCACCGGGAAGGAACAACCACGTGAAGGGCAGCATCCAAAAAGGAAAACCACCTATGCCAAAACATGGTATCCATCCACAGACAGCTGTTTCGGGGTATTTGCCCCTCATCAGTGTGGAGTAGGAAACTGGCTATTAGGAGCAGTGCCTAGTAAAAGGACTATAAACATAAGGATGAATGACCTCGGGGAGATCAAAACATCCAACACCGCGGAGACACCATCACGTGTTTCTCAATGCAGTGATCCAGAACACTGCCCCCATCCCTTATGGGAAATATGCAAATACATGTAGAAAAGCCGTGGAGACACCATCACGTGTTTCTCAACGCAAGCCATAAATAGCCAGGTCTTTCACCGGGAAGGAACAACCACGGGAAGGGCAGCATCCAAAAAGGAAAACTACTTATACCAAAACATGGTATCCATCCACAGACAGCTGTTTCGGGGTATTTGCCCCTCATCAGTGTGGATCTGTGGATCCATTCTGTAATGCTGTAGATAAGCCCCCAATGTATCCTGAAAGATGAGAAAAAGAGGTTATATTACAGTATACTCACCCAGGGGCGTTCCCCGCTGCGGTCCGGTCCGATGGGTGTCACGGTACAGTCCGGGTCGCAGTGGGAGCGCCCCTGGAAGAGTATAATATAACCTCTTTTTCTCATCTTTCAGGTTACATCGGGGAGTTATCTACAGCATTTCAGAATGCTGTAGATAAGCCCCCGATGCCGGTGGGCTTAGCTCACCTTCCATTTTGGGGGTGACAGGTTCCCTTTAATACTTTGTTGCTCCACCTTTTGCTGCGATTACAGCTGCAGTCACTTGGGGTGTGTCTCTATCAGTTTTGTACATCAAGAGACTGAAATTCTTGCCCATTCTTCCTTGGCAAACAGCTCGAGCTCAGTGAGGTTTTGATGGAGATCATTCGTGAACAGCAGTTTTCAGCTCTTTCCACAGATTCTCAATTGGATTGAGATCTGGACTCTGACTTGGCCATTCTAACACCTGGATACATTTATTTGTGAACCATTCCATTGTAGATTTTGCTTTATGTTTGGGATCATTGTCTTGTTGGAAGACAAATCAGATTGGAGCGGGGAGAGTTTGGTAAGAGGGAGGCCGATTAGTAGAGAGTTACAATAGTCCAGACGAGAATGAATAACTGAAACAGTAAGAGTTTTTGCAGAGTCGAAAGTAAGAAAAGGGTGAATTCTAGAAATGTTTTTGAGATGCAGATAAGAAGAGCGAGCCAGTGATCGGGTGTGGGGGGTGAATGAAAGCTCGGAATCAAGTCATTAAAAAGGGTATATTAATGTATACTGGCTCATGAGAGGGCAAATGGGACACTCTTGTGAACCTTATGCTGGTGTTCACACAAATAGTAGCGGTGGAAAGCAGTGTGCACAGAGACTACTTTAGTCTTCTCTTATTCCTCATTTCTTAATGGAGTTGTCTGTTGAAGATAAATTATCATTATCACTTACAGTGCCTTTGAACGTATTTGGGCCCCTAGAACTTTTCAACCTTTTCCCACATATCATGCTTCAAACATAAAGATATCAAATGTAAATTTTTGGTGAAGAATCAACAACAAGTGGAACACAATTGTCAAGTTGAACGAAATGTATTTTTTTTTTACATTTTTTTGGAAATTCAAAAACTTAAAAGTGGGGCATGCAATATTATTCGGCCCCTGTACTTTCAGCACAGCAAACTCACTCCAGAAGTTCATTGTGGATCTCTGAATGATCCAATGTTGTCCTAAATGCCTAATGATGATAAATATAATCCACCTGTGTGTAATTAAGTCTCCGTATAAATGCACCTGCTCTGTGATAGTCAAGGGTTCTGTTTAAAGCAGAGAGCATCATGAAGACCAAGGAACACAACAGGCAGGTCGATGATACTGTTGCACAGAAGTTTAAAGCCAGATTTGGATACAAAATGATTTCCAAAACTTTAAATCCCAAGGAGCATTGTGCAAGCGATCATATTGAAATGGAAGGAGTATCATTCCACTGCAAATCTACCAAGACCCGGCCGTCCCTCTAAACTTTCATCTCAATTTGTATCAGGTCTTTTGGAGACTCCAACAGGTTTTCTTCAAGAATGGTCCTGTATTTGGCTCCATCCATCTTCCCATCGATTTTACCATCTTCCCTGTCCCTGCTGAAGAAAAGCAGGCCCAAACCATAATGTTGCCCCCACCATGTTTGACAGTGGGGATGAGCTGTGTTGCCTTTACGCAAAACATATTGTTTGGCATTGTTGCCAAAAAGTTTAATTTTGGTTTAATCTGACCAGAGCACCTTCTTCCACATGTTTGGTGTCTCTCCCAGGTGGCTTGTTGCAAACTTTAAACAACACTTTTTATGGATATCTTTGAGAAATGGCTTTCTTCTTGCCACTTATCCATAAAGCCCAGATTTGTGCAGTGTACGACTGATTGTTGACCTATGGACAGACTGTCCCACCTCAGCTGTAGATCTCTGCAGTTCATCCAGAGTGATCATGGGCCTCTTGGCTGCATCTCTGATCAGTATTCTCCTTGTTTGAGATGAAAGTTTAGTGGGATGGCCAGGTCTTGGTAGATTTGCAGTGGTATGATACTCCTTCCATTTCAATATGATCGCTTGCACAATGCTCATTGGGATGTTTAAAGTTTTGGAAATCATTTTGTATCCAAATCAGGCTTTAAACTTCTCCACAACAGAATCACCGACCTGCCTGTTGTGTTCCTTGGTCTTCATGATGCTCTCTGTGCGTCAAACAGAACCCTGAGACTATCACAGAGCAAGTGCATTTTTACGGAGACTTAATTACACACAGGTGGATTATATTTATCATAATTAGGCATTTAGGACAACATTGGATCATTCAGAGATTCACAATGAACTTCTGAAGTGAGTATGCTGCACTGAAAGTAAAGGGGAAGAATAATACTGTATTGCATGCCCCACTTTTCAGTTTTTGAATTTCCACAAAAATTTGAAATAACCAATAAATTTTGTTCAACTTGACAATTGTGTTCCACTTGTTGTTGATTCTTCACCAAAAATTTACATTTGGTATTTTTATGTTTGAAGCATGATATGTGGGAAAAGGTTAAAAAGTTCCAGGGTGCCGAATACTTTCGCAAGGCACTGTATTTATATACATAGTCCCAGGTATAAGGGGCAAGGAATAATTTTTTTTGGATCTTAAATCTGATTATTTTTTTTAAAAGCAATCCAGAGCATACCGTTTTTCTGCTTCATTTGCTGGTTGACACTGTAGAATACACCCAGATCCTCTCTATATTGCAGTGTAAAAATCCAGCTATTTTAAACAGGGGTTTGGCGGTCACACGGATCACATCTCAGTGTGTTGAAAGTGCTGCCATTTGTGGCCAATTGTTAAATTTTGCTCTAGTGTCTTAGATAAGACACCAGTTTTCTGAAAAAAATAGATACCTACATGACAGCTATTTTAAACAGGGTTTGGCCGTCACACAGATCACCTATCAGTGCGGTCAAAATTGTGCCATTTCAGGCCTCAATTTAAATTTTGCTGCAGTGTCTTGGGCAAGTTATTGACACTAGTTTGCTGAAAAAAAATATATTTACCTACGGGCCAAAAATTTTACACTGGGTTTTGAGAAGCCACAGGGATCGCCTCTCAGTGCGGTCAAAATTGTGCCATTTCAGACCTCAATTTACATTTTGTTGCAGTGTCTTAGGCAAGTTATTGACACTAGTTTGCTGAAAAAATTTTTTTTACTTACAGGCCACATATTTTACACTGGGGTTTGGCCGTCACACGAATCGAATATCATTACGGTCAAAATTGTGCCATTTCAGGCCTCAATTTAAATTTTGTTGTAGTGTCTTAGATAAGACACCAGTTTTCTGAAAAAAGAAAAATAGTTACCTACAGGCCAGATATTTTATACTGGGGTTTTCCGTCACATGGAGCAAGTTTGCTCCAAATTCAGCAATTTGTAGTGAATGTTGAAAATATTGTACTCCATTTAAAATGAGCAAGGCACTTGGCAAGGGATGGGGAAGTGAATGTAATGGTGATGGTGCATGCAGAGGCCGAGGCCAAGCTGAAATTGTGCCACAACAAACACCCACATCTTCTCATCCGACCTTCCTGTCCTAAATACTAGGGGACCGCAGCAGCACACCACTATTGAACCCAGAGCAGTGTCAAAAGGTTGTTGGTTGGATAGCAGATAATGCTTCCAGTCACTTTGCTGCCACCACCACCACCACCTTGTCTACCACACGGTCAAGTCTGAGTAGCCGTGAGTCTGGACCGCATATTCCTCACCTTGATCCTCCTTCCTCCCACCATGCCGAGTGCCCGGAGACAACTGATCCCACACATGGACACTCTGAAAAGCTGTTCACTTTTCCATTTATAGATTCGGGCCTCTCGCCTGGTCCATTTGAAGCAGGGGCAAAAGGAGATCGCATGTAGCGATGCCCAAATATTTGAGCAGCCACAGTCACACGAAGATGACGGTGGGAAAGTGTCACAAGAGATGGACGATGATGAGACACAATTGCCAGAAAGTCAGGAGGAGGACCAGGGTGCAGAAATGGAGGACGAGGTGGTGGATGATATAGTAACTGACCCAAGCTGGCAGGAGGACAGCAGCACACAGGGGGAGGAAGCCGTAGCACCCCAATAGGCAGGAAGAAGCAGTGTAGTGGCCGCAGACAGAAGGCAAGCAACCATTCCCCGTAACACCAACACAACGGAAGTTGCCAGTACAACTGCTAGGTCTTCCCGAGTCTGGTTGTTTTTAAAAGACTCTGTCGATAACCCCAAAAAGTCCATTTGCACCACCTGCCAGGCCGGCATCAGCAGGGGTAGCAGAACTACCAGCCTGACCACCACCAGCATGATCAGCCACATGGCAGCAAAGCGCTCAACTTTGTGGGCCAAACACCAGGGTCCAGGAACAGTGTCTGCGGGTGACACCACTGCTTCTTCTGCTGTTGTGCGTGCAAGTCAATCCCCTGTCCATGGTGCATGCAAAGATGCCTCCTTCCCTGCACCTGTTGTTGCACCCACTCAACTAGCACCATCAGGAAGCACATTCACGTCCTTGTCCCAGCGCAGCATTCAGTTGTCCATACCTCAGTCCTTGGAACGCAAGGGCAAATATGCAGCCAACACCCCACAGGCCACACTACTAAATTCACACATTTCTCAGCTGCTTGCGTTCAAAATGTTGCCTTTTAGACTTGTGGAGATGGAAGCTTTCCGCAACCTCATGGCGGTGGCCGTCCCTCTTTACTTGGTTCCCAGCCACCACTATTTGTCTCAGTGTGCCATCCCCGCATTACACAAGCACGTGTCCCACAACATTATCCATGCCCTCAACAATGCAGTTACTGGTAAAGTCCACCTAACCATGGACACGTGGACAAGTGCTTGTGGGCAGGGACGGTACATCTCGCTGCTGGCACACTGGGTTAACATAGTGGAAGCCAGGACCCAGTGGACATTTGGATGAAACATGTCCTACCAAACGCCGAGGATAGCGGGCCCTTCATAAATCAGGGTTGCCCCCACAGTCTACAGCTCCTGCGCCTCCTTCTCCTCTTCAGCCTCCATCTCCAAAATGATCACATAAGTCACAAGCTGGAAGCACTGCAGCACTGCCTCAGCCAAGTGTCAACAGGCTGTGCTGAAGCTAATATGCTTAGGTGACAAACCGCACAGTGCTGAAGAGTTGTGGACAGCTCTGAAAGAGCATGCAAATCTGTGGCTGAAACCGCTGAACCTACAGCCAGGCATGGTCATGTGTGACAATGGCCAGAATCTGGTGGTGGCTCTGTGGCGAGGTGAGCTCACACACATACCAATGCTTGGCCCATGTGCTTATCCTCGTGGTTCAGCAGTTTCTCAAAACCTACCTTGAGCTGCTGTATCTGCATGTCAAAGTATGCGGCCTGTGTGCCCATTTTATAAAGTCAGCTACATCTTCTGCTGCTCTTGCCGTGCTTCAGCAGCATTTGCAGCTTCCGGCTCACCGACTGTTGTGTGATGTCCTAACGCATTGGAACTCTACACTGCAGATGTTGGAAAGGATTTGTGAGCAGAAGAGGGCAGTTGTTGACTACCAGCATCAACAAGGCCATCGGTATTCAGTCCATACTCCGCACATAAGACCTCAGGAGTGGACATGGATGTCAGACATATGTTCTATCCTCCAAAACTTTGAGGACTCCACCAAGTTGGTGAGTGGCAATGATACCATAATTAGCATCACCATCCCGCTTCTCTGTGTTCTGAAATGCTCACAATCAAAGAGGATGCATTGCAGGCAGAACACGATGAGATGGAGCAAGGAACCATACAAGCTGATTACACACAGCCCAGCAACTTAACTTAAATCCAGTGTCTTTTTTTGGGATGTCTTTTCTCATGCACCTCTTCACACCCACACATGGGTATATGCTTCCTGATTTTGGCTATTTGCTGTTGTCCTCGTCCTTCTCCTCAGCTTCATCCTACACCACCAGATCACCAGGGTGACTGTGGTCAGTGATGCAATACCCACATAATTATTTTTAAAGGATGTTTATGATGCTCGTACCAAAAAAAATGGTTATACAGTATGTTCATGTATACTCCCCAGGGGTAAATGTTTGTCAGCCCATACACTTAGCGCATGGGTATTACAAGTATAGGAGACCCTTTATAATGGGATCATTTTTTGTGTGGCCCTCCTCTACGTCTCGTCAAAGGGGTATTGGGGTACGCCCATAAGCCAAAAAAAAGCAAATTATATAGATACATATATATTCATATATAGATATATTAAAGAGACTATATTTAGATAACACCCGGTGTCTTATGAGAAAATGGGTGTGTATTGAATGAGTGGCCGTGATTGGCCCTTTAGCCCTAATCTGTGATATTTACACTAGCCCAGCATACGAGTGGATAGGTCTGTCTCTTCATCTGGACACCTCACATTCATGGATTATCTCGTTCTATATCGTGCCTCCTGATGAACCATATGAACGTAGAAACGCGTCGAGGTGGAAAGCTAAGTTTGGGATAACTCCCGGCATCTTTTTGTTTTTTTTTTTTTTTTGGCATCAATGTCCTGAGTTTATACCTATGGAAATTGCTATGGACGATTGATGCTTTTATTCTTGGACCATGTTGTGAAGTTCTTTTGTGGCCTCTCTTGTCTTTTTGTATATGCCTTGTCTAGGTATTGAGGGATATGATCCCTGCGTGTATATTACAGATTTTATGAGATTGTATGGTTGATTAATTCCAATTTTTTTGTGAGACAAGACGAGTACTATATATTCAATATATGAGAGCATCATCTTATACAATAACCTGTGTTTTTCTTAAATTGATAAGTACTATCCCTTTATCTCTGTTGCTCATTGTTTTCCCACCTATAGCACATTAAGGATGCATTAGGGCTAGTCTGGGACAGCCATCGCGGAGTGGGGGCACCAAATAATCGTATCTAATAGTATCTAATCGTATCTAATAGGGTGCCAACCTCCACTGATAGGAAGGGTTAGCAGGCAAGCATAGGGAATTGTTAGGTTATTGTTTACTTATGTTTTTGACTATGTGCACTGGGAGGGTGTTTTTTTAATAAATAATTCATTAAAGTATTGAATTTTATGGGAATATATGTTTCACAATGTGATTTTTCTTCCGTAGTCTAAAAGACCCTTTTTTTCCTTGAAATTGTTGGGGTACGCCCAAATTTTTCGCAGCCCTTTCATTCACTGAATAGGCAAACAGCATGTGAGACCAACTTCCTAATGGGAAAATTGTTTTATGAGGACCTCCTCCATGTCTCTTCCAAGGGGTATTGGTATGCATCCAAATTTGGGTCAGGTCACGCATTCACTGCATAGGCAAACAGTATGGGAGACCTACACCCTTTTGGGCCTCCACCCTCTGTTGGGACCCCCAGTATGGAGTGGGCTGCTTTCCCGTGGAACCTTCCATCCCCTGGTATCTCTTGACCAGTTCATGGGCATTTCAGGAATCACCCTGGGCAACCCAAGTCTATATGGACCTCAGCAGGGAGTGCACAAACCGGTCCACCGCCACCTACTCTACCATCTGCGCAGGCGTAGAGGACTCTGGCTGTAGCCACATCTGGACCAGGTGCAACAGGTCAAACATTTGGGAGCGCGATGGTTTGTCCCAGTGATACACCCAACAGTAAACCCACTAAGCCCTACGAGTCATTGTTACCCCCAAGCATGGAAGAATCTCCATTTTTAGCTTGCTACACTCTTTAGCGTCCTGCAAAGCTAAATCATAGTATGCTTTCTGAGGTTTCCCCGTCAAGTATGGCAACACTTCCTGTGCCTACTGCTCTGGCAGGAGTTTCTCCCTCTCGGCATTCCTTTCAAACACTGTCAGGAAAGCATCAACATTGCGATTCTCCATTGTAGATTCTTCAGCCTCAACAATGCAGTTCTCCTCTGCATGTTGTTCCGCTTCAACATTGAAATTCTTCACTGCCGAGTGTTCAGCCTCAACACTGCAATTAACTGCAGGTTCTTCAGCTTCAGTATTGCAATTCTCCACTGCCGGGTCTTCAGCCTCAACACTGCAATTCACTTAATAGGAAAACAGTATGGGAGTACCAACTTCCTAATAATGGGAACATTGCTTTCAGGTTGCCATCCTGTAAGTCTATGCATAGGGTTATTGGGGTGCATCCACATTTGGGGTAAACCTTGCATTCACTTAATGGGCAAACAGTATAGGAGTACCAACTTCATAATAATGGGAACATTGCTTTCAGGTGGCCATCCTGTACATCTGTTCAAATGGTTATTGGGGTGCGTCCACATTTGGGGCAGGCCTTGCATTCACTTCATGAGCAAACAGTATGGGAGTACCAACTTTGTAATAATGGGAACATTGCTTTCAGGTGGCCATCCTGTACATCTGTCCAAAGGTTTATTGGAGTGCATCTAAATTTGGGGCAGGCCTTGCATTCACTTCATGAGCAAACAGTATGGGAGTACCAAGTACGTAATGATGGGAACATTGCTTTCAGGTGGCCATCCTGTACGTCTGTTCAAATGGTTATTGGGGTGCGTCCACATTTGGGGCAGGCCTTGCATTCACTTCATGAGCAAACAGTATGGGAGTACCAACTTTGTAATAATGGGAACATTGCTTTCAGGTGGCCATCCTGTACATCTGTCCAAAGGTTTATTGGAGTGCATCTAAATTTGGGGCAGGCCTTGCATTCACTTCATGAGCAAACAGTATGGGAGTACCAAGTACGTAATGATAGGAACATTGCTTTCAGGTGGCCATCCTATACGTCTTTTCAAATGGTTATTGGGGTGCGTCCACATTTGGGGCAGGGCAGGCCTTGCATTCAGTTCATGGGCAAAAAGTATCGGAGTACCAACTTTGTAATAATGGGAACATTGCTTTCAGGTGGCCATCCTGTACGTCTGTCCAAAGGGTTATTGGAGTGCATCTAAATTTGGGGCAGGGCAGGCCTTGCATTCACTTAATGGGCAAACAGTATTGGAGTACCAATTTCGTAATAATGGGAACATTACTGTGGGCCCCCCTCATCTTGGGTGAACATTGTCTAGTGATGACTGACCACTTTACCAAGTTTGCTGTGGTTACTCTGACCCGAGATCAGACTGCCGAGTCAGCTGCACAAGCTATCTGTTGAGACTTCATCTGGGTGTATGGTTGCCCGAAGATAATTAATTCCGATCAAGGTGCTTGTTTCCAAGGCCAAGTAATTGAAGTGTTACACCGTCTATACCAAATTGTGAAGTAGAGAACAACGCCCTATCATCCCCAAGGGAATGGAGCCTATGAACACTTTAACCAGACACTGAATCAGATGCTGAGAACATTGGAGGAAGAATAGAAAGTGCGTTGGCCCGAGGATGTGACTGAATCAGTCTGGGTCTCCAACAATCAGGTGCACTGCACAACAGGATACCCCCCATATAGTATACTATTTGGGTAGAAAGGACAAGAAATCACCGAGCTGAAACCAGAAGAAGATTACCCATGGACCGGGGTGTCTTCCTGGGTCCGAGAACATAGACACCGGTTACAGACTCTCCACCAGCTGGTACGGACTACATTCCGAGAACTCGAGCACCATGAAGCACGTCCCTCCGAGGGACAGCTCTTAAAGTGGGAGATCGAGTGCTGGTCTGGGACAAGAGGCCACGGGGCAAGCTGGAATATAGGTGGGAGAAAATTCCATATCGGGTGAAACGCTAAGTTGACAATGCTGGCCCAGTGTATGAGATTCAACCTGAGGGTGAAGAAGTAGCGCCTACTTGCATAGTCCACCGCAACATGTTGCGTTCCTGCCGTTCGTGGGACCCTGAGGAGGAGGAGAGAGAGAGTCAGATCCCATCGAGGCGCCTAGCTCTCCAACTTTTGACTACGATGAGGAAGAACCAGTTGCATCATCTTCAGACTTGGAAATCTTACAGGCCGCCAGTCCAGGGGAAATAAGTCATCCAGAAACGGCTGTTCCATTGGAACCGAATGCACCCCCGCCTTCCACTATCCAACCTAACTCCACAACTCAACCTTACCTACGCAGCACTGAATGGATGACCACTGGAATACCACCTAATCGTTATGAACAGGATCAGTTTATTTGGCAGTGGATTTCTGTAGAAATGGAAGAGTGCCAACTAGTGATGAGCGAATATACACGTTGCTCGGGTTTTCCCGAGCACACTCGGGTGATCTCCAAGTATTTATTAGTGTTCGGAGATTTAGTTTTCATCACGGCAGCTGAATGATTTACAGCTATTAGCCAGCTTGAATACATGTGGGGATTCCCTAGCAACCAGGCAACCCCCATGTGTACTCAGGCTAGCTAATAGCTGTAAATCATTCATCTGCAATTTCCGAACACTAACAAATACTCGGAGATCACCTGAGCAACGAGTATATTCATTCATCACTAGTGCCAACATCTACTAGAAGAACTCTTGCCTGTGGAATGGCGAGCTAAAGGAGAGAGGGAGTGTAAGGAGGAAGACCGAACCGCTGGTACCTGTGCCAAACCGGGTCCGGAATTGCCGATGCTGCATCCCATGTTGTCCGGGGGAAAGCAAAAAGGCTTGGACAGGTTCCCTGACCAGGAAGCTGGGGGCGTGGTTAAAAGTAAAAGCACATGTAGCGTCGGGCAGTTTCCCGCAAGCAGTGACAGAGGCAAGGTGCACGTGCAGCATGCTCCACAGTGTGCGCAGCCAGGCCGTAGTGACACACTGCCGACCCGATGCCAGAACACTGCTGGAGCCCACTGCAGTAACAGGGAGAGAGCCGAGAACCCTGAACAGCTGATCGCTGCACATAAGCCTGAGGGCCAGAGAAGCGTGCAGGACTATATGTCGCTACTCTCGGTCCTGGTCATTGCCACGCCGCTCGACCGGGACCCTGACAGTACTGCGGCCTTGTTTGCATTGGCCGCATTGAATTATGGACTATGGGCTCAGCGGAAGGTGCCAGAGACCGACTGCTGCTGTCAGAAGACGGACTACTGCTGCCTACAGGACCACATTGGACAAGCACCGCCCCAGCCGTTGTTGGCGCTACTGACTCCCAAGCATCATTTGCAGCATGAGGAACATCTGACCCGATAAGTGTTTGAAAGAGCTGCTGTTATCTTATTCATTATTCCTTAACTCTGCATAGCCATTACAATTTAACTGTTTATTCCCTCATTTAACTGTTTGCCTCCCTGCGTGGAGTATCCCACTGTTAAATGAAATTGTTAACTCGTGTTCTGCCTCTCATACGTCACTGTGTTGAATAGCAGGAACGTAGGATGCAGTGATGAGCTGGAGGCAGAACAAGAGTTAAAGGGTTTATTACAAGGGATACTCCACGCATGGGGAGAAAGGGTTAAGAGTAGTGATAAGCGAGTGTACTCTTTGCTCTCTTTTTCCCGAGCACTCTCGGGTGGTCTCTGAGTATTTATGACTGCTCGGAGATTTAGTTTTCATCGCCGCAGCTGAATGATTTACAGCTACTAGCCAGCCTGAGTACATGTGGGGGTTGCCTGGTTGCTAGGGAATCCCCACATGTAATAAAGCTGGCTAGTAGCTGTAAATCATTCAGCTGCGGTGATGAAAACTAAATTTCCGAGCAGTCATAAATACTCGGAGACCACCCAAGCGTGCTCGGGAAAACCCGAGCACCGAGTACACTCACTCATCACTAGTTAAGAGGGAAGTAAAACTGGGTATTGTGTCAGGGTAAGAACGAACGATTATGAAACAGGTAAACTTATCAGTCTTATGGTTTCTGGGCTGTGGAATCTTGAAATCCCACAGCGGCACTGTAAGTGATGAGTGAAGTCTGTGGCCTGTTCCTGGAGGAAGGTGATGCACTTGGAGCGCCCCCACATAAGGGCAATGGGGTACTCGGCACGGGATCCTTCGGTTCCTCAGCGGGGATGTCACGGTGGCCTGACCCGGCCCGTGGCCCTATGAGGGGCTCCCAATAAAAGGCAGAGTTCGTATAGAACGGTAGTGTTTGTGACGCCACCTATGGTATTAGGTCAGAGTGACCGACGCTGCTCAGGGGTCTGCTGGGGTGATGTGATGGCAGCTAGATGGTATACCTACCCACAGGTGAAGTGTTTCCCCAGGGCTTCCCAGAAGTGTAGATGGTGATGGTGGATGATATAAGGCGCGTTGAATAACGAGGACACAAAGGATGCAGTCTCTTTACCTTTACTGAAGGCTTCAGCATCCACAGTCCAGAGTGCCGGATAACAGGGTAGGCAGAGTTCGGCCGGTCTGATGACAATTCCAGAGTCCCCTTTTTCAGGTGGAAATCAGTCGCCTTCCTACTAGCGCTCGTGCGTTGTAGTACCTCCCTGACGAGCAACTCGGTAAGGTCCTCGCAACTTTTGTAGATGTTATGTCTTCCTCTCTGTCCCCCAGGATAGGACAAACCCGTATGACGGGGTGGCCTGAGGCTTTTTACAGGAACTCTAGAGACGCCACGGCCTCCACAATTTGCCACCTGTGTCTTCTTAGGTATTAAGGTCGGACAGCCAACTTGGAATTGACTGCCCTGCCGGTCCCTGAAGTAAAGTGTAGAGTCTATTACTCCCTCGGTGTTCCGGCCACCGGCCCGTGCTCCAGAAGGAGGCAGCCTCTCTCAGGACAGGACTCCTTCTGGTTTTGTTCTCCTTGTGCTATGACTTAGTTTCTCACTCCCTACAATACAATTCTCTTCGTGTCCTTTCTTAAGATGCTGCCGCACGTGGGGCAGGAGCAGCTCCGTGTCTTTCTGTCTTGCTAGACCTCTGTCAGGATTCCACCCCTGACAGGGACCCTGTGTCTGCAGCTCCGATGTTCCTCCTTTTCCCTCTGTCTGCCTGACAGGAACTGCACTGGGGGAAGCCCAGTGAGCAACTCCCTAACTTTCTATCCAACCCACCAGTTTTACCCTAATGTGAGGAGTGCCCTAGTAGATAGGAGCAAGGCTCCCTCCGGTGGACAGGAGTGTGAAGTGTGTTGTGTGTTTTGTGATACCTGGTAAGGTGAACTCCTTTGGTGCCATCAGACGTAACATCACTCCCCCTGGTGGAAGAATAACATTACTGCAATGACCAGGACTCTGGGGCGCTGCACTTCCCTCTCCCCCCGTTAAATCCAGAACTCCCAGGCTGAGAAAAGAACACAACAATACATTAGCAAAAAGACATACAAAATTTTTGGAAATGCTATAAAAACATTAATTTAACAGTGCTTCCCTTTATGGGATGTGAGAACACTTGAACGTTACAAACAAGAACATATTTACATTGTGCGTTTGACAATTACTATCTATCGTATGGAACACAATTACCCATACAGGTATTCTATCTACTAAGTGCAATTATCCTCTAAGGGTATACTATCATTAACCCTGAAGGTGCTAATCAACATTTTCTTTATCTTTCTTCTTCATATGCAGGACTATCTGTCTACCCCACAGGCCTACTGCATTTTTCTTCCTAAAACCTCAATTTTATTTAAAGTACATCATTAAACATTCTATAACTTCCTAACTTTCTGGCTACATACTATCAGCTATGTAAACATTATTACTATCTAACATCTTAAAGCAACACTATCACTTTTAGGCAAAGTGCAACGAATAAACATTCCCTTTAAGAGGGAACTCAAGTCTTCTCAGTGGTAGTGCAAACAATCAACAAGTCAGTTATCAACTTTAAAATGGCAAAACCTTCACGCTGTCGTCAGGAACAGTTTCTTCGCAAAGTCTTCTTTGTAAAACCAGTAGAGAGCACTCTTAAGAAGGTGCAAACTATATACAGGAACAGTTTGTGACCATGCTCAGTTCATGATTCCGCAGTTCTTTAAAGGCAACGATAACTTGTGCAAAACTTGAAACAACAGGGATCCCAGCAACAATGGTGACAACCCCGATAGTTCTGGAACCAACACGAGAGAGGCATTACCGGCCTGGTCCATCTTCCTACAACTGCATCCCGCAATCTGCTTAGAGCTGCACAGGTCCCAGCTTGGCAGTGATGGGGAGGGTATTTCAGCAGAGGATGAGGAGCAGGAGGAGGGGGAGAGGTAGTGGAATATGAAGAGGTGGAAACCCTGACAGAAGTTTGGCCAGCTATTCTTGGCGTGGGTAGGATGTGTGATGTTCCAGTTTGCGCCTTTGTCCCACAGTCCACCAGGCTCACCCGGTGTGCCATGACAGAAATATATCATCCCTGTCCACAAAAACTTGTCCAGGTGTCTGTTGTTAGGTGGACCTTCCCGGTTACGGCGTTGGTGAGAGCACGGTTCAGATTGTTTAACACGCTCTTGTGGTAAATGCAGAGACGGCACACCGGGCAAAATAGTGGGGAAAATGGCCTGGTGTATGCTTGGTAGCAGGCAGTAGGAAATATTTGGACTACTGCGTTGCGTAGGGCACTAAACGCAGGTGGCAGAGTGGCCCAATAGAAGCCTCTCAACAATGCAAGACATCTGAAAGCCTGTATAGAGTTTGCTAAAAACACATGAAGGACTCCCATACTATGAGAAATAAGATTCTCTGGTCCAATGAGAAAAAGATTGACCTTTCTGGTGATAATTCTAAGTCCTCTTTCACACTTGCATCGTTTGGCATCCGTCATAATCCGTCGTCTTGGGAAAAAAACAGATCCTGCAAATGTGCTCGCAGGATGCGTTTTTTCCCATAGACTTGCATTAGCGACAGATCGCGACGGATGGCCACACGTCGCGTCCATCGTGCAACGGATCCGTCGTGTTTTGGCGGACCGTCGGCACGAAAAAACGTTCAAGTGAAAGTTTTTTGTCCGTCGCGTCCGCCATTTTCTACCGCGTATGCGCAGCAGAAACTCCGCCCCCTCCTCCCCGGACTTCAGAATGGGCAGCAGATGCGTTGAAAAACTGCATCCGCTGCCCACGTCGAGCACACGACGGACCCGTACTGACGCAAGTGTAAAAGAGGCCTAAGTGGTATATGTGGAGAAAGCCAGGCACTGCTCATCACCTGTCCAATACAATCCCAACAGTGAAACATGGTAGTGGCATCATGCTATGGGGGTGTTTTTCAGCTGCAGGGACAGGACGACTAGTTGCAATTGAAGGAAACATGAATGCGGCCAAGTACCGAGATATACTTGATGTAATCCTCTTCCAGAGTGCTCTGAACCTCAGACTTGGCCGAAGGTTCACCTTCCAACAAGACAATGACCCTAAGTACACAGCAAAAATAACAAATCTGTGACCATTCTTGACTGGCCCAGCCAGAGCCCTGACATAAACCCAATTGAGCATCTCTGGAGAGACCTGAAAATGGCTGTCCACCAATGTTCACCATCCAACCTGACTGAACTGGAGAGGATCTGCAGGGAAGAATGACAGAGGATCCCTAAATCCAAGTGTGACAAACTAGTTGCATCATTCCCAAGAAGGCTTATGGCTGTACTAGCTCAAAAGGGTGCTTCTACTCAATACTGAGCAAAGGGTCTGAATACTTATGACCATGTGATATTTCAGTTTTTCTTTTTTAATAAATTTGCAAATATTACTACATTTCTGTTTTTTCAGTCAAGATGGTGTGCAGAGTGTACATTAATGCGTAATGAACTTTTTTGAATTTACCAAATGGCTGCAATGAAACAAAGAGTGAAAAATTTAAAGGGGTATGAATACTTTCCATACCCACTGTACAAGTGTGTGTATTTCTGCATGTAAAACTCAAACTTAATACAGAATAAACCATGATGTTTTCAAAATGTTGTTTGCATTTTAATAATTTGCATATAATTAACATGTCTATCCATCCTATGATTTTCATGACTCCATATCTTTTCCATCTTGATGTTGTAATTTCAGTGTTGAGGACTGTATTTACAATTCAATGAATCTTGGATTTCTCACAAATTTGTTCAGCTTATTTACTGTCTAAATGGTCTAATTGTTACAAATACAGACAAGAAGGTCTTTAGGTTTCACAACTGTCTCAGGAATAAACTGTCTGTGTTGCCCACAGCGATGTTCATTTCTCAAGGTTTGAACTCACCGCACAATCACGTTTAAGTTGTACACAAAGTAAAACTTCCTCTTCCAAACCTGTGAAGAACAAATAGACATCTGAGCAATGAAGTTAAAGCAATATTTTGGTAATGTTTCATAAAGATGGAAAAACCATCCTTACGTGGAAGTAGATGCTTAAATGGAAGGTGCCATAAAAAAAATTACAAAAATTCAAAAAACAATTAAAAAATAATTGAAAAAATGTAAAGTATTAGGCTGCCGTCACACTAGCAGTATTTGGTCAGGATTTTTCATCAGTATTTGTAAGCCAAAACCAGGAGTGGAACAATTAGAGGAAAAGTATAATAGAAACATATGCACCGCTCCTGCATTTATCACCCACTCCTGGTTTTGGCTTACAAATACTGATGTAAAATACTGACCAAATACTGACCAAATAGTGTGACGGCAGCCTTAATGTTTTTTTTTTTTTTTAAATATTATCATTTGTTTTTAATTGAGTAGAGCATGAACATTTTTTTTTTAAATGTTTGGTATTTCCATTATTTATCACTAGAGGGAGCAGCTACTGCAACTAGCTCACATTAAAACTGCAGTAAATGTGCACTGGGTGGTCAGCACACATGTGTGTGATGTCACTCCTCCCCTTCTGAGTGTTTGCAAAGGGATAAGAGAGGATTAAGCTTAAGGCCCCTTCACATTAAGCGACGCTGCAGCGATACCGACAACGATTCGGATCGCTGCAGCGTCGCTGTTTGGTCGCTGGAGAGCTGTCACACAGACCGCTCTCCAGCGACCAACGATGCCGGTAACCAGGGTAAACATCGGGTAACTAAGCGCAGGGCCGCGCTTAGTAACCCGATGTTTACCCTGGTTACCATGCTAAAAGTAAAAAAAAAACAAACACTAGATACTTACCTACCGCTGTCTGTCTTCCAGCGCTGCGCTCTGCTTCTCTGCTCTCCTCCTGTACTGGCTGGGAGCCGGAAAGCAGAGCGGTGACGTCACCGCTCTGCTTTCTGGCTCACAGCCAGTACAGGAGGAGTGCAGAGCACAGCGCTGGAGGACAGACAGCGGTAGGTAAGTATGTAGTGTTTGTTTTTTTTTACTTTTAGCATGGTAACCAGGGTAAACATCGGGTTACTAAGCGCGGCCCTGCGCTTAGTTACCCGATGTTTACCCTGGTTACCAGTGAAGACATCGCTGGATCGGTGTCACACACGCCGATCCAGCGATGTCAGCAGGGAGTCCAGCGACGAAATAAAGTTCTGGACTTTCCTCAGCGACCAACGATCTCCCAGCAGGGGCCTGATCGTTGGTCGCTGTCACACATAACGATTTCATTAACGATATCGTTGCTACGTCACAAATAGCAACGATATCGTTAACAATATCGTTATGTGTGAAGGTACCTTTAGAATCACAGTGCGGAGCCATTTATTGGTGACTGCCAGTGATACTGACAAGTAGACAGCATCACTGAGTATGGATGGCAGCACCAATTCTTAGTTGGTGCTGCTCTCTGTATCATGTTGTCATGACACAGCTGTCGGGTGCCCCGACCAAAGGGCTCCTTTCCTGTCCCTAACACTAGGGGGTGCCCTAGCTTGCCCTGTTCCTCGGGATACTTCAGATGGCGAAGATGCCGAGGCCTCTACCCTTGCCTTATCTGTTAAAAAAAGCCGCGTTTGTACGCATTTATATGCGTTTTTCTCTACATTTGCGTTTTTGGTGCGCATGATGACAAATTGTACAGGAGAAAAATCTAGATAACCAGACACCGCCAATGGGACTACAGAGGGCGTGTATTATGGGATATCTTTATATAGATCCCTGAACAGCTGAAATCTTCATATTTTGCTCCTGTATCCTGTGTCATGATGGATCTTCGCATGGAGATCTTTTATTTCAACCTGAATTTAAGCATCAAGCTGTTTCTTGCCTGTGCGTTTGCTTGACAGAAATCGCGAAAGATGGAAAAGGAGACATCGTAGGCGTTTTTGGAGACACCCCATTATCGAACTACGTGAGAGCCGTGGAGCCTATTACATGCTGTATGGCGAGCTTAAAGTCAACCCGGGGAAATTACATGAATATACAAGGATGTCGCAAGACTCGTTCCGGGATTTGCTTGCTCGTGTCCAAGGAGCCATATGGAGACAGGACACCCAGCTCTGTAAAGCGATTCCACCAGAGGAACGTCTGCTGGTTACATTAAGGTACGTTCCAAATCTAAACCTATGACAGTCCAAATTTTGTGTTTTCTGACATGTATGTTTTGGATATTTTCCTTTCTGTCTTTAGCGTAACCACGCCATGAATAGAATATATTGTAATTTTTTGGGGTTTTTTTTTTCTTACAGATTTCTGGCAACCGGAGAGAGTTTATCATCCCTCCACTTCCAATACCGGCTTGGAATATCCACCCTGTCCGGAATAGTTGCGGACACCTGCCGGGCTTTGTGGAATGTACTCCGGGATGAGTTTATACCCCTACCCACCTTGAACATGTGGCTTGAAATTGCAGAAAAATTCTGGAGTGTGTGTGATTTCCCAAACTGTTTGGGAGCGGTTGATGGAAAGCACATTCGCATTATCAAACCGGCCAGAACAGGGTCGGAGTACTTCAATTACAAAAAATATTTTTCTGTTGTGCTTAAGGCAATAGCCAATGCGGACTGTCGCTTCATCGCCGTGGACATTGGAGCTTTTGGCCGTGGCAACGATTCCCAGACTTATAAGAACTCTGATATGGGCCGCCGTGTGTATGGCAAAAATTTTAATTTTCCACGCCAACAACGGCTCCCCAACACTCAAGGTCCACCGATGCCATTTGTTATGGTTGGGGATGAGGCTTTTTAGATGTGTGAAAACTTACTGAAGCCCTATTCCAGCCGGGAATTGAACCACACTAGAAGGATTTTTAACTACAGACTGACCAGGGCCCGAAGAACAGTAGAGTGTTCCTTTGGCATTCTAGTCTCTAAATGGCGCATTCTTGCATCAGCCATTAATCTAAAAGTGGAGACAGTCGATGAGGTGGTCAAAGCCTGTGTGGTTCTGCACAATTATATAATGGCAAAGGAGCAACCCAACAACCCAGTTGCACACCCACTGCCCGATTACCAGCATCACCCGCTGCGGTCAACTGCAGAAGTTGGTCACATGCGGGACCAATTTGTTGCCTTTTTTTATTCTGATATTGGACGTGTGTCATGGCAGGACAATGTTGTGTAAATGTCCTGTTGTAATTTTATCTGTACAAGTAATTTTCTTAAATGATAATAATATTTCTCATTAATAAACTTTAGTTTTGGTTGTGTTGACCGTGTCTCCTATGTATTTCCTCTACAAACCAAGGCTGTCCTAAAACTAGCAGTATTTGGTCTGTATTTAATATCAGTATTTGTAATCCAAAACCAGGAGTGGGTGATAAAGGCAGAGGTGCTAGTTATTATGTTAATATCATAATTTATGAGACCGTCACAGCACCCCGTCTTGCTCCTCCTATCTCAATGGAGAATTACAGGAATCTTCCCCTGATGAGTAGAGAAAAACGAAACGCGTAGGGAAGTATACCTTTTCGTTACTTTGCATTGGGGGTCACTATATAAAAACTGGTGATATTCTATGATGGGGTATTTGTATGGATAATGATGTGCCATCTCCCCAGTCTTTACACCAGATAAAAACGGTCATTAATTCGCTATAGGGTGAAACTGTTCACTTTTTTTTTTCCTTTCACACACCATTTTGAGCGGTCATTGCTAATAATAGATGCATATATAAAGAGCATATGTGGTCTGATCTGCCAAATGACCAGGTGATGTGAAATTTGATGTTTTTTCGCACTGCCAGCTGATATCGGACCTTTATGTTCCCATGATAGATTTATTCATAGGGATTTTGGGATATTGAGGTCTGAGGCAGTTCGATTTATTTGTGATATTGGCATTTCTTCTTTTGAAATGTGACGTACTGTGAGTCCTTTATATGTTTTGATTATTTGGGTCTACCATTTTTTACGAGTTTATTAAAAGTTAATTTTTAATCTAGAATCACACCCTCCTTTTTATACTATACTCTAATATCATAATTTACCTCTAATTGTTCCACTCCTTGTTTTGGCTTACAAATACTGATATAAAACACTGACCACATACTGCTAGTGTGACGGCAGCCATGTTGCTTTAGTGGTAAGCTTGTTGACGTCATTGCGTCCTGATTCTGTTCTGCAGTATCCATTGGACACAGACTGAAGAGACAATGACTGTCACACTAAAGAGATGAGTATAGACTCATCAAGTCAGGTGTCCAAAATAATGAATTCATGATGCACATATAACAACCTCATGAATTCACTATTTCTGACACCTGTGCAGGTGAGTATAGATATGCCGTGCATGACCACCATCGTCCCTTCACTTTGTGTGGAATATATTACGTACACAGAAGAGAAAATGGAGGTTATACAAGGCAGTTCTCTCCTCACCAGGTCAGGTGTCCTAATTAATGAGTTTTTTGACACCTGACCTGTTGAGTATTGTTCTGCATTGTATTTCCGCCATTTTCTCTTCAGACTGCAACACTAGTCACAGACTAAGCAGAATGAAGAGATTATGGAGATAATACATCAATTAATTTTTTGGCCCACCTCATATCTTTATAGTAAAGACACACAAAGCTGCAGTCTTTTATTTGCTAACTACTGGAGATATGATGTGGCCCAAAAATAAAGTGTGTGGCGAAGTTTCTCATTTGGCGCACGGTGTGTGTTGCCGGCGGCAAAAGACACAATAAACCAAACATAATTGGGGCAAATAAAATTATATTTATTTTTTAACAACAAAAATATTTATTTAACTGCGCCGGCTTGGGGTAGAGTGATGTAAATGGGGGGTGTGAAGAATTGAGGCCTGGCTAACCGTGGACAATGTAGAGGTGGCAGGAGAAGGGGCAATGAAACTAGTGGGGTCTGGTAGTTCGGGGATGGGGCTTGACATATGAGAGGCTTGAGATGCACTGGAAGGGTGAGACAAACCTGACATTACAGACACACTGGGAGATGAAGGGGGAGGAATACTAAGAGTCCGCTGTTTTTTTGTTGTTTTTTGGGGGATTGCCGGGTTCTGGGAAGCCTCGGTGGGCTCATATGTCTTTGCATGGTCATGGTGGGTGACCTGTCAGGGTCCAGCTGCACTGTGTCAGAGTCCATAGTGCTCGTAGAGCGTGCAGCCATGCCAGAGTCCATAGTGCTCGTAGAACGTGCAGCCATGTCAGAGTCCATAGTGCTCGTAGAGCGTGCAGCCATGCCAGAGTCCATAGTGCTCGTAGAGCGTGCAGCCATGCCAGAGTCCATAGTGCTCGTAGAGCGTGCAGCCATGCCAGAGTCCATAGCGCTCGTAGAGCGTGCAGCCATGCCAGAGTCCATAGTGCTCTATAGAGCGTGCAGCCATGCCAGAGTCCATAGCGCTCGTAGAGCTTGCAGCCATGCCAGAGTCCATAGCGCTCGTAGAGCGGAAGGCCATGCCAGGGTCCTGCTGCATTGTGGTGTCAGTGGAGGAGGTCCAAGCAGGAGCAGCGGTTGTCATGGTGGTGGCTGTGGGCTGTCCAACTGCACTCGGCATGGTGGTGGTGCTGTAGTGCTGTCCAGCAGTGCTAGGAATAGAGGTGGCAGTGCAGTGGTATGCAGCAGAAGTCGGCATTGAGGTTAATCATGACAGTGAAGGCACAGGTGGATATGCCGCCACTGTCTGCTGAAAATACCGACTCTGCTGCATAGCCTGCACGTAAGCAGCATTGCAGGCCTGCATGACACTCAGCTGGAGATCAGGAGTAAGGTGTTCCGACATGCCCTGCTCAATTTGGTTAAAAAAATGATGTGCTAGCCTCTGGAGGTCGGCTTTTACTTGGTCAAGGCTTTTGGTGACCTCCTGGATACGTGTATTCATGAGGCTAAGTGAAATATCCATTCGGTCACCCAAAGCCTTGAGTCCTTTGTGAAAAACCGAGCTCAAGTGCAAAAACTTGGGCATGAGGGACCTGTCCGATGCCCTCTGCCGCTGCTGGGAGGAGCCCAAAAAAAAGGGGCAGTGGCAGAGGACTGGGAAAGGGAACACCTGATGGACCAGCTTCCTGGTCTTCAGTTAGTGCGGCAGGCCCACTTGCTTCAGCGCTGCTGGATGGCTGGGACGGGTCCGCGGCTGTCTGATGAAGGACCGCTCCAGAACCTGGGCCAACAGTAGTGCTCCATGTGCTGTGAAAAAAGTAAAAAGAAAATTAATACCAAAAATTAACCAGATGCAAAATCCTGTGGAATAGAAATATACAGATTATGGCAATACAATACAACCTAATGCACAGGATAAATACTTACGTTCTCTGGGCAAGGACCGGTCTTAAAAATGCCAGAACGCGATGGTATTTGTATTTTCAGATCCTTGCTCCTGAACCACTGGGAACACGGCTCTCTTGACGCAGGTCCTTGTTGAAGCGGTCCTTCATCGAATGCCAATGTGTTTTGACTTTGGCCACTGTTAAAAAACCCATTATGGTCAGAAAATGGACTTTTGGGCGTGCTCACACAAATGTGTGTGATGAGAGAAACTCCTGAGAGTTTCTTTCATCACACACAGTTGAGTGAGCACAGTCAAGGTCTCTGCTGCTTCACACTGCAGTGCAATACTTACCAAATGCACTTCGGACCCGAGTCGGGGTGTTGTCCCAGCCATCCCACATCTCTTTGGCCACCTCATTCCATAGGCGCCGGATCGTGACATTGTTTGAGTGCAGTGGATCCCGGGTGTCCCACAACGGGACTCGCTCCTGGACCAGGGAGATGAGGAGGTCATTTTCTATTAGGTCATCCTCCCGTTGTGGAACCTAAAAATTAAATAAAGTCATTAAAGTTTCGTCAATTAACATTAGGAAAAGAAAGAAAACAGAGGCTGAGAAATGGCATGAATAGGAAAGTCAACATACAAAAGGATTCCAGAAGAAAAAAGTAAAGAAATAGGAATGGAAAGAAAGGAAGATTCAAGAATATTACACTGAGGATACAGTAAACAGTCAGCCTTGTATACATACACGCTGCCGGCTTGCCACCCGACCTTGACTCCGCTGCTCCTGCCCAGTCTCTGCCGCAGTAGAAGAAGAGCTCTAAAAAAATGAAAAACAAAAATTGTCATATGTGTAAATGTGACAGTGAATACTTACCAATCTGAGGAGGCAAGTACTCACCTCACTGACATGTTCGACTTCCGAAGGCCCAGGACGTTGCTCCTCATCAGAAGAAGAAGACATTCTGATGCATGTAGAAAGAAAGAAATGCAAGAAATTAGGACATGTAGAGACAGAAATAGAAAATAAAGGCATTGGATAGGATATACTCACATTGTTCAGTGTCCTGTTTTCCTCCAAGGATGTAGCCTGCGTCTCGTCTGCCTCTGTGTCTGCTGTGAAGTGACCTGCAACTGTCCACTCCCTCCCTTTATCTCCTTGTATGTGGGGGGTGGCTTATCAGTGTCTAGACATGTTTTTCTCTTGTGAAACGCATGCGTTCATGAACGCAAGCAAACGCATGTGCTTGTGAACGCATGCGTTCATATAGACAGCAATGCGTTTTTTGGTGCATTCCTTGCGCAATCAACCGCATGCATTTCCAGGCGGCGAATTGACGCCTCTAAAAATTGCTACATGTTGCATTTCCGTGACAAGCCGCAGACGACGAAACGACGCATGCGTCGTCAAACGCGGCAAAACGCGAACCATCACAAACGCATGCGTCCCTAATGTTAAAGATAGGAATACACAACGCATGCGGATATTTGTGGAAGAAACGCTGCGGACACAACCGCAAATGTGAAACCGGCCTTACTGGTTGATTCCTGACAACGATTATTTACAGCGAATTCGGCCAACGGTAAGTAGTTAACCCAGTCCTCCTGATTTTCAGAAACAAAACATATGAGATACGTCTCTAGATTCTGGTTAGCCCATTCAGTCTGCCCATTAGACTGCAGGTGAAAAGCGGATGAAAATGACAAATGGATCCCCAGACGGGTGAAAAATGCCCTCCAAAACTTGGAAACAAACTGCACTCTCTGATCAGAAACAATATCGGTCGGGATCCCATGTAATTAATTATTTCCCTGACGAAAACTTGCATCAAGGATTTGGTGTTTGGTAACTCTGGTAAAGCGATAAAATAAGTTATTTTACTGAATCTATCCATTACCACAAGAATTACAGAATTCCTCGCTGACGCGGGTAGGTCCGTGATAAAATCAATTAACAAGTTAGTCCAAAGTCTGCTGGGAATCTCCAATGGTTGGAGAGCCCCCGATAGACGAGTATGAGAGGTCTTAGAACGTGTGCAGATACTGCAGGCGGTTACATCCTTCCAGACATCCTTATGAGAACCTGGTCACCAAAAATGCAGAGTAAGCAGATCCTTGGTGGCTTTATTACCAGGATGTCTGGCCAACACTGAATCGTGATGTTCATTGAGGACTCCAGGACGGAGATTAACCGAAATGAACAGTTTACCAAGGGGGCAGGCAGCAGGGTCGTCCCCTTGAGCGTCAACAACCTCTTTCTAGATCAGAGCATATAGGTGCCATAACCACTCCTTTTTGAAGAATCGGTACTGATTCACAACTATTTCCTCCCCCAAGAAAGGAGCGGGATAAGGCATCCGCCTTAATGATTTTGTTCCCCGGCCTATAAGTAATGTAGTGCAGCGGTAGCACTCTGGGCAGTGATGAGGCAGTGACCCAGCAAAGTTCAAAGCAAAAAAACACAGCACGCAATATCCTCCGGATCGCAGCACATATACACTGGATTACAGTAATTAAACATGCCAGCACTAGTGTTGAGTGATACCTTCTGATATCGGGAAATATCGGATTGGATCGGACCGATACCAAAAAAATATCGGATATCGACGATTCCGATACCGGAAACGAATGCAAGTCAATGGGACACAAATATCGGAATGAAAATAAACCCTTTCTTTCCTTGTAGGTTAATTCTACATGAAGGAAAACAACTAAGAATAATGTAGAATGTATTTGGGGAGGTGGAGGAGACATTAAAGGCATAAAGGTTTAGCCCAATCAAATGGAATAGCAGGGATTAAATTTTTTTTAAGACTTTCGGAGTTACAAAGATATTGACTATGTTAAGCTTTTTTATATTTTGTCAGATATTTATGTTTTACTACTTCCATACTCGTCACCTTCTTTTTAACTTCTCCCACACTTTCTCCTTCATCATCCTCAGCAGCATCTTTTTCATCAACTTCTTCTTCTTCACCTAATTCATCTTCTTCTTCTTCACCTTCTTCCTATTATTCTTTCTTTTTACATTCTTCATATTCTTCTTATTCAACTATTATTCTTCTTCATATTCTACCTCTTCATCTCCTTCATATTCTTCTTATTCATCATATTCTTATTTGTGACAGACATTCCTTTAGTTGTTATCTATAAAAGTTTTAAGATTACACCTTCCGTTCTGCCTGTCTCAAAAGATTTACAACAGGATTTGCCCGCGTTCAGCTTGGCCTGCAGCAGCAGGTATTTTCCAGGGGCACCACGAGGAGGAACGGGCTCACCCCCATTCACTGCTTAGTCTTATTCTGCCTATAATTTAGATAACATCTTTTGTTCTGTTTTTTTAGTCTTATGCTTAATGTTCTTCTGCTTTTTGTTCTGCAGCTTCTTGTTCTTCTGCTTCTTGGTCTTCTGTCTCTTATTCTTCTGTATCTTGGTGGTTGTCTTCTTGTTCTTTGTCCTTTTGGTCATCTTCTTCAGGGTCATCTTCTTGGTCTTCTTCGGGGTGGTCTTCAGGGTCATCTGTTGTAAATTCTGTTGTCGAACTCCCTCCTGTGGTCGTGAATGGTACTTCGGCGAGTTCTGTCTATGGGCTCCCTCTGGTGGCTATGAGTGAAGCTGCTGCTTCTGAGGTTCCTTACACAGGTGATGTGGTTTATCCTTTGGTTGGCTTCTCTATTTAACTCCACTCAGATCGTTACTCCATGCCAGCTGTCAATGTTTTAGCATTGGTTCAGTTCGCTCCTGGATCTGCCTGGTGACCTGTCTTCTCCTGCAGAAGCTAAGTTCCTTATTGTTATTTTTGCTCATTGTTTCTATGTCCAGCTGGTTTTCCTGATTTTGTCTTGCTAGCTGGAAGCTCTGGGATGCAGAGCGGCCCCCCCCCCCCCCCCGCACCGTGAGTCGGTGCGGAGGTCTTTTTTGCACACTCTGCGTGGTCTTTTGTAGGTTTTTGTGCTGACCGCAAAGATTCCTTTCCTATCCTCTGTCTATTTAGTAAGTCTGGCCTCCCTTTGCTGAAACCTGTTTCATTTCTGCGTTTGTGACTTTCATCTTTTCTCACAGTCATTATATGTGGGGGGCTGCCTATTCCTTTGGGGAATTTCTCTGAGGCAAGGTAGGCTTTATTTTCTATCTCTAGGGCTAGCTAGCTCTGAAGCTGTGACGAGGTGCCTAGGGAGCGTCAGGAGCGCTCCACGGCTATTTTTAGTGTGTGTGATAGGATTAGGGCTTGCGGTCAGCAAAGCTCCCACATCCCAGAGCTCGTCCTGTATGAGTTTAACTATCAGGTCGGGTGCTCCTAACCACCAGGTAATAACAGTCATCGTCTTCGGGGTTGTTGTCTTCTTCAGGGTGGTCTTCAGGGTCGTCGTCTCCAGGGTCGTCGTTTTCAGGGTCGTCGTCTTCTTCTGGGTGGTCTTCAGGGTCGTCATCTTTAGGGTCGTCCTCAGGGAGATCCAGAGTGATTACCAAATACCATTTCAAGAAGCTTGAACTTGGAAATGTAACAGAAGGTACAAGAAGGCTGAGGAACTGCTGAGAACGAGCTGACGGTACTGGATCCTAGATGGGTAGCCGAAGGTACAAGAGCCAATGGAACTACCGAGAACCAGCTGATGGTACTGGAACCCTGTTACTAAGCAGGAGGTACCTGTGCCAGAAAGCACTACCAAGGACCAGCAGATGTTGGTGGAACTCAGATACCAAGAAGGAGGCACCTAATCCAAAGGCACTGCCTGGAACCAGCTGATCTTACTAGAACCCAGGGGGACATATTCAAGATTGACTTCCAAAGAACCAGATAATGGTACTGGAACTCAGATAGGCAGCAGAAGGTACACATGAAAAAAAAAAAAAGTTGCAAGGCCGCGAGCCGGCCGGAGTTATGGAAACCCACAGTCCTACAGGGGTGCTTGTCCTATTGGCACTACGGAATGAGCCTTCATTGCCATATCCCGCAGCCCACATAGGAAGCACCTATACTGCAGGCACCATAGAGTCGGCTAACCCAACCACAACACGACAGGACAACGTATTGGAGGCAAAGTTGACACTACCTGGAAACAGCTGGCGTGCTGGAACCAGACTGGGCAGGAGGGAGTACCCGTGCCAAAGACACTGCCGGGAAACAGCTGGTGGTGCTGGAACCCGGATGGGTAGCAGAAGGTACAAGAGTCAATGGAACTACCGAGGACCAGCTGATGATACTGGAACCCGGTTACTAAGCAGGAGGTACCTGTGCCAGAAAGCACTACCAATGACCAGCAGACGTTGGTGGAACTCGGATACCGAGAAGGAGGCACCTAATCCAAAGGCACTTCCTGGAACCAGCTGATGTTACTGGAACCCAGGGGGACATATTCAAGATTGACTTCCAATGAACCAGCTAATAGTACTGGAACTCAGATAGGCAGCAGAAGGTACACATGAAACAAAAAATTGCAAGGCCACGAACCAGCCGGGGTTACCGAAACCCACAGTCCTACAGGGGGTGCTTGTCCTATTGGCACTACGGAACCAGCCTTCATTGCCAGATCCCACTGCCCACATAGGAAGCAACTAAACTGCAGGCACCATAGAGTCGGCTAAACCGACTGCAACACGACAGGACAAAGGTATTGGAGGCAAAGTGACGTTGACACTACCCGGAAACAGCTGGCGTGCTGGAACCAGACTGGGCAGGAGGGAGTACCCGTGCCAAAGACACTTCTGAGCAGAAACTGGCAGTGTTGGAGCCCAGGGTAAATACTAGAAACAGAGTGGAGGCAGAGGCATAATTGGAGCAAGTTTAAAATCTGTGGTAGTGTGAATGTGGACAGAGCAGGAGAAATTGCCGGACACACAGCAGGGGATCAGCTGATGCTACTAACACAGGAGCAAGTGTTGACTGTGCAGATGGCACTTCTGAGCAGCAACTGGTGGTGTTTGAACCCAGGGTAAATACTACAAACAGAGTGTAGCCAGAGGCCTAATTGGAGCAAGTTTAAAATCAGTAGTAGTGTGAATGTGGACAAAGCAGGAGAAATTGTCAGACACACAGCAGGGGATCAGCTGACGTTACTGAAGCCAATAACACAGGAGCAAGTGTTGACAGTGCAGACGGCACTTCTGAGCAGCAACTGGCGGTGTTGGAGCCCAGGGTAAATACTAGAAACAGAGTGGAGGCACAGGCGTACTTGGAGCAAGTTTAAAATCTGTAGTAGTGTGAATGTGGACAGAGCAGGAGAAATTGCCGGACACACAGTAGGGGATCAGCTGACGTTACTGAACCCCAATAACACTGGAGCATGTGTTGACTGTGCAGATGGCACTTCTGAGCAGCAACTGGCGGTGTTGAAGCCTAGGGATTACAGTTCAGGTGGTAGAAACATGAACACAACAGGAGACCTGGATACTCTTGCCAACCAATTATTTAATCTGGAAGAGGACTGGCAAATTCCTGCGAGATCCAGGCCTTGTTCATTTTCAGAAAAGTAAGCCGGTCAACGTTATCGGAGTATAGTCGCATGCGACGGTCTGTTAATACACCACCTGTGGCACTAGAGATGTGTTCGGATAGTACACTATCAGCACGGCAAACCAGCACCTCCAATGCATACTGGCTAAGCTTTGGCCATGTATCCAGCTTAGAGACCCAAAACTTGAAGGGGGAAGAGCCGTCTGGGAGAACACTGAGATGGCAAGACATGTAGTCTGTCACCATCTGACGGAAACGTTGCCTCCTGCTGGCTGGAGCCATCTGTGAAGGTGTAGACATTTGTGGCGGGGACACAAAACTTTGCCACATTTGGGCCATACTGGTCTTGCCATGTGCTGAGGCGCTGCTTCTGCTCCCTCTTTGTGCAGAGCTTCCTCCACTGCATCGACGCACTGAGCTGCTTTGTAAAGCACTAGCAGCACTGCTCTCAGGTGGAATGGAGAACATGATGGAATGCACCAGTGTGTCTTGGTACTCCCGCATTTTATGCTCCCAGTTCAACGGTGTTAGGAGGCTTTGTAATTTGTCCAGGTAACGAGGATCTAGGAGGGTGTACACCCAATAATCAGCCGTGTTGAGAATGTGGGTGATGTGGCGGTCATTTCTCAGGCACTGCAGCATGAAGTCAACTATGTGCTGCAGACTGCCAATTGGCCAAGAAACGCTGTCTCCTGCTTGAGGCGTCATCTCTGCCTGCTCTGCATCACCCCACCCTCGCTCTACATACTGACTACTAGAGCATTGTGTACCTCCCTCCTCTGGACAGATGTCTTCCTCCTCCATTGACTCCTCCTCACAAAGTGTCCCCTGCCTAGGCCTTTGTGAGGAACCACGTTGCGCAGACTGTCCAGAAGTAGATGGCATTTGTGACTCCTCATCCTCCACCTCTTCCACAACCTCCTCTCTAAACGTACCTTTACACATAACGATATCGTTAACGATATCGTTGCTTTTTGTGATGTAGCAACGATATCGTTAAGGAAATCGTTATGTGTGACAGCGACCAACGATCAGGCCCCTGCTGGGAGATCGTTGGTCGCTGAGGAAAGTCCAGAACTTTATTTTGTCGCTGGACTCCCTGCAGACATCGCTGGATCGGCGTGTGTGACACCAATCCAGCGATGTCTTCACTGGTAACCAGGGTAAACATCGGGTTACTAAGCGCAGGGCCGCGCTTAGTAATCCGATGTTTACCCTGGTTACCAGCGTAAGAGTAAAAAAACAAGCACTACATACTTACCTACCGCTGTCTGTCCCCGGCGCTCTGCTTCTCTGCACTCCTCCTGCACTGGCTGTGAGCACAGCGGCCGAAAAGCAGGGCGGTGACGTCACCGCTCTGCTTTCCGGCTGACCGACGCTCACAGCCAGTGCAGGAGGAGTGCAGAGAAGCTGAGCGCCGGGGACAGACAGCGGTAGGTAAGTATGTAGTGTTTGTTTTTTTACTTTTACGCTGGTAACCAGGGTAAACATCGGGTTACTAAGCGCGGCCCTGCGCTTAGTAACCCAATGTTTACCCTGGTTACCGGGGACCTCAGGATCGTTGGTCGCTGGAGAGCTGTCTGTGTGACAGCTCTCCAGCGACCACATAGCGACGCTGCAGCGATCCGGATAGTTGTCGGTATCGCTGCAGCGTCGCTAAGTGTGACGGTACCTTTAGAGCTTGCAGTGTTTTTTCAAGCAGGCAGATAAGGGGGATAGTCATGCTGACTAGTGCATCATCTGCACGCGCCATCCACGTGGAATCATCGAAGGCACGTAAAACATGGCAGATGTCCTTCATAGAGGCCCACTCAGTGATGGTGAAGTGTGAATGGTGTGCAGTGCGACTTGTGTGCGCCTGATGCAGCTGGTACTCCATTACTGCTGCCTGCTGCTCACACAACCTTTCCAACATATGTAACGTGGAATTCCACCTGGTGGGTAGGTCACATATGATGCGATGTTCCGGAAGGTAGAATCGGCACTGCAGAGCTGCAATGCGCGATCTTGCCATGCTGGAACGCCGCAAGTGAGCGCACTCTAGGCGGACCTCGTGCAGCAGTGCATCAAGATCCGGATAGTCTCTCAAAAAACTCTGCACGACCAAGTTGAGCACATGTGCCAGACATGGGATGTGAGTGAGGTTGCCTAGGCCCAGAGCTGCCACCAGATTTCGGCCATTGTCACACACTACCATGCCTGGCTGGAGATTCGCTGGCTCAAACCACACGTTGCTGTGCTTCTTGATGGCATTCCAGAGCTCCTGCGCTGTGTGGCTTCGATTCCCCAAATAAATTAATTTCAATACGGCCTGTTGACGTTTGTCCACGGCTGTGCTCATATCGGTCATAACAGGTAAGCGTTCATGGGTCCACGGGGAGGTAGACTGTGACGGCTCCTGCAGCGTTGATTCAGAGGAACTGGAGTATGAGAAGGAGTCAATGTGTACAGACTGGATTCCTGCAATCCTTGGAGTTGGCAGACCACATACAGTGCCACTCTCAAGATCTGTACCCGGCTCCACAACATTTACCCAATGGGCAGTGAGGGAAAGATATCGTCCCTGTCCATGGTTACTGGTCCACGCATCGGTGGTCAGGTGGACCTTGCTACTGACGGCATTTAGTAGCGCATGTTTAATTTTTCCCTCCACATGCTTTTGCAGGGCAGGGATGGCTTGCCTGCTGAAATAAAAGCGGCTGGGCACATTGTATTGTGGGACTGCCAATGCCATGAAGTTACGGAAGGTGTCAGTCTCCACCAGCCTGAATGAGAGCATTTCAAGGAACAGTAGTTTTGCAATGCCAGCATTCAGAGCCTGTGCTCGGGGGTGGTTTGCCGAGTATGGGCGCCTTTTCTCCCATGCCTGTGCTACTGATGGCTGTAGACTGGCCTGGGAGTGTGAGGATGACAGGGAACGTGGTGCTGTGGGTGGAATGACACTGTGTTTCTGTACAACAGTGCCAGAGGTTCTTCCATGGCGATCCTGTGAGGAAGCCGAACCAGCTGTGTGTGAGCTGGAGGAAGAGGCTACAACACGAGCTGAAGAGGTGGTAGGTGGCGCTGTAGGTTGGCCTAGGTCTTCAGTGTGTCTTGTATCTCCACCACGTGCTTGGTCCGCACATGTTTCCACATATTTGTGGTATTGAGGTTGCTGACACTTTTCCCTCTTTTCACTTTCTGATTACACAGCTTGCATTTGACAAAGCAAATGTCATCTGCAACTGTGTCAAAAAAGGACCAGGCACTGCAAGTCTTGGGAGCGCCCGTTTTGTATTTTGGAAGAGGCATGCTCCTAATGGGTGCCGGAGTGGAGGCTACAGGCAACCGAGTCTGCCCTCTCCCTCTCCCTCCTTTTTTGGTCGTTTGGGAAATCTCTTCCTCAGAGCTGCTCCCACCACCTTCCTGTACCTCACGCCATGATGGGTCAAGGACCTCATCATCTACACTACCCTCTTCAAACAACTGCTTCTTCTGGGTAGTCTCGACAGCACAGTACGCACCAGAAAGTGGCACCTGAGTCTCATCATCAGATGCATACTGAGGTGTGCTGACTAGGGTTGAGCGAAACGGATCGGACAAATTCAAAAATCGCCGACTTTCGGCAAAGTCGGGTTTCATGAAACCCGACGCGATCCTAGTGTGGGATCGGCCATGAGGTCGGCGATATTCGCGCCAAAGTCGTGTTTCGTATGACGCGTTCAGCGCCATTTTTCAGCCAATGAAGGAGGACGCAGAGTGTGGGCAGCGTGATGACATAGGTCTTGGTCCCCACCATCTTAGAGAAGGGCATGACAGTGATTGGCTAGCTTTCTGCGGCGTCACAGGGGCTATAAAGGGGCGTGCATGCCGACTGCCATCTTACTTCTGCTGATCGTAGCATAGGGAGAGGTTGCTGCAGCTTCATCAGAAGAAGGGATATAGTTAGGGAGGGAAGATTAACCTCCAAACTGCTTGTGCTGTAGCGATTTCCACTGTCCAACACCACCTTTTTTTGCAGAGACAGTGGAGGCTATATTTTTGTGCATCAGCTCTGTAGCTTATTAGGCTGCCTTATAAGGCTCCCTGATTGCTGCATTGCTGTTTGTACGCTGCTGTACAAACCAACTGCTTTTTTAAAAGCAAAAATCCTGCTGCTCCTTTCTGCACAGTTATCTTGTTTATTTGTCCACACTTTTGTGTGCAGCAGTCCTTTTTATTGCGGCCATACTTATCCTGAGATCATTGTAGGGAGATTGAAATTGTACTACATTCCTTGTATTTTTTCATATATCTTCCAGCCACTTTCTGCCTCTTACATTGTGTTGTTTTATGCACAGGGCCTGAGTTTTGGTTCAGTCTCCCCCCAAAAAAAGGGAGATTTAAATTCTCACAAAGTGGATATATTTCAGTCCTGTTAGTTTGTCGTATATCAGCCAGCCACTTTCTGTCACTTACATTGTGTTGTTTTATGCACAGGGCCTGAGTTTTGGTTCAGTCTCCCCCCAAAAAAGGGAGATTTAAATTCTCACAAAGTGGATATACCTCAGTCCTGTTAGTTTGTCATATGTCAGCCAGCCACTGTCTGCCACTTACATTGTGTTGTTTTATGCACAGGGCATGAGTTTTGGTTCAGTCTCCCCCCCAAAAAAGGAAGATTTACATTCTCAACAAGTTTATATACACCTTCTACCTTGTTTTACAGTACCATATAACGGTTGTTATTTTGGTTAGATTTTCCAAAAATGAGGAAGTCTGGTGGAAGAGCCCGTGGCTGTGGGCGGTGGTTGCCAGCTGGTACTGATGGTGGTGGTAGTGGTGGTGCATCTGGTGGTAGTGGCAAAAGCGCAATAGCACCTAAGGCTGGAGGTGTTGAGCCAGCATCATCGTCTGGCTACACAAGGCCTCGAAGGCTCCCTTACCTGGGAGTAGGAAAACAGCTTTTAAAGCCAGAGCAGCAGGAAAAAGTTTTGGCTTTCCTTGCTGACTCAGCCTCTAGCTCTTTCGCCTCCTCTTTAGAAAGTTCCAAATATAAAAGCAGCGAGTCGTCAGTGGATGCTCCCGGTCAGGATCAAGACGTTTCCTTGTGTCCTTCACCGAAACCAAAGTGAAGGATGCGTCAGGCGACACTACAGGTTACTCCATGGATCTCTTTACACATACCGTGCCTGGGTTAGAAAGGGAAATTGTTAACTGCCCATTACAAGATGAATCGGACATGGAGTGCACTGATGCACAGCCACAGCTAGATTATTATGCTGTTCCTTTGACTCAGATCACTACATTGCCCTCGTAGTGTACTGAGCCAGAATCTGACCCTGATGAGACTATGCTGCAACGCCGAACGCTATAGCACCTTACACGGTGACACAGAGGAAGGTGCACATGACATTGAAGAGGAGGTGATAGATGACCCAGTTGTTGACCCAGATTGGCAGCCAAGAGGGTGCCGCTGCCAGTAGCTCAGAAGCGGAGGAGGATGATCCGCAGCACCCATCCACATCGCAACAGCTGTCATCTGGCAGGCCCGTATCAGGCCAAAAACGTTTGTCAAAAACAAAAACAGTTTTAGGACAGCGTTGCCATCCGGTGAAAGTAGCACAGTGTGCAATGCCTGAAAAGGTATTCCATAGTAGGAAGAGTGTAGTGTGGCAATTTTTTAGCCAAGATCCGAATGATCAGTCAAAAGTTATCTGTAAGAAATGCTCAAAGACCTTTAGCAGAGGGAAGAATCTTCAAAATTTAAATACAACGTGCATGCTTAGACATTTATCCAGCATGCATAGCAAACAAGCCTGGACTAACTACCAAACGTCCCGTACCGTTGGTGCACCTGCTCAGAATGAAGGTAGTCAGCAAAGCTACATTGCTTCCCTCACTGTAAGCCCACCGGTTAGGACACCACCAGCAGCAAATGTGGAGGTATCGTCGCAAGGCCAAAGCTGTCAGGGAATCCCAAGGTTCTTGGTAGGAAACACTGTATGTAGGCCAACATCAAGAATACCACCAACCCTCTCTCAATCCGCCATGTCCACCTCCACCCCCACTAGTTCCACCATATGCAGCACTTCAGTCCAGCTCACCCTACAAGAGACTCTCATTAGGAAAAGAAAGTACTCATCCTCTCATCCGTGTACACAGGGTTTGAATGCCCACATTGCAAGACTAATCTCGTTAGAGCTGATGCCCTACCGGTTGGATGAAAGCGAAGCTTTCAAAGACCTGATTGCCTACGCAGTACCACGCTATGACCTACCCAGTTGGCACTTCTTTGCGAGAAAAGCCATCCCAGCCCTCCACCAGCATGTCAAAGACCGCATTGTCCATGCACTGAGGCAATCAGTCAGTGGAAAGGTGCACCTCACAACAGATGCATGGACTAGTAGGCATGGCCAGGGACGTTACGTGTCCATCACGGCGCACTGGGTTAATGTGGTGGATGCAGGGTCCACAGCGGACAGCCATAGTAGGACAGTTCTGCCTAGCCCACGGTCTAGGAAACAGTTGGCTGTAGGCATTCGCCACCCCTCCTCCTCCTCCTCCAGAAGCGAAAGTTCATCCACAGAGCGCAGTCGCACGACCACTCCATCCGCAGCTGCCAGTGTTGCATACGAGGTGTCCCGTTATCGAACAGCTAGTGGTAAGCATCAGCAGGCTGTGTTACAAATGAAGTGTATGGGCGACAACAGACACACCGCAGAAGTACTGGCCGAGTACTTGCAGCAACAAACTCAGTCATGGCTGGGCAGTGTACATCTTGAGGCAGGCAAGGTAGTCAGTGATAACGGAAGGAATTTTATGGCTGCCATAGCACTTTCTGAACTGAAACACATACCTTGCCTGGCTCACACCTTAAACCTGGTGGTGCAGTGCTCCCTCAAAACTTATCCGGAGTTACCAGCCCTGCTCCTGAAGGTGCGCAGACTTTGCTTGCACATTCGCCGGTCGCCCGTACATTCCAGCCGTATGCTGAACCATCAGCGATCACTGAATCTTTCCCAGCACCGCCTAATAATCGACGTTTCAACAAGGTGGAACTCCACACTGCACATGCTTCAGAGGCTGTGCGAACAGAGGCGTGCTGTAATTAATTTGTGGGAGGATACACATACACGGGCAGGCACTTGGATGGCAGACATGGAGTTGTTTGGTGTGCAGTGGTCAAAGCTACAAGACCTCTGTCAAGTCCTTCAGTGTTTTGAGGAATGCACACGGCTGGTAAGTGCAGACGACGCCATCATAAGCATGAGCATCCCACTAATGCGCCTGCTGATGCAAAGTTTGATGCACATTAAGGAGCTGGCGTCTGCAGCCGAGGAGGAGGGAAGACTTGATGACAGTCAGCCATTGTCTGCTCAGGGAACTCTCCTGGACGAGGTATCGGATGAAGAAGAGGAGGAGGAGGATGATGGGGATGAATATTTATGGGAGGAGGATGCTTCTCAGGGGGCAATAGAAACTGGTGGCATTGCAAGGTCAGGTACAGGGTTTTTGCGGGACACAAGTGATGTTGATTTGCAAGAAAGTGCTCCTCAACCCAGCACAAGCAGTGAATTGGCACCTGGAACATTGGCCCACATGGCTGAGTATGCCTTGCGTATCCTAAAAAGGGACCCCCGCATTATCAAAATGATGACTGATGACGATTACTGGTTGGCCTGCCTCCTGGATCCACGATATAAAGGAAAATTACAAAATATCATGCCACATGAGAACCTTGAGCAAATATTGGCTACCAAACAAGCAACTCTTGTAGACCGTTTGGTTCAGGCATTCCCAGCACACAGTGGCTGTGATGGTTCTCACACGAGCCGTAAGGGGCAACATGGCAGACGTGTTAGAGGTGCACAAATCCGAAGTGGCGTTGGACAGAGGGGTTTCATGACCAGGTTGTGGAGTGATTTTGCAATGACCGCTGACACGACAGGTACTGCTGCATCGATTCAAAGTGACAGGAGACAGCATTTGTCCAGTATGGTTACGAACTACTTTTCCTCCCTTATTGATGTTCTCCCTCACAGGTCATTCCCCTTTGATTACTGGGCATCTAAAATAGACACTTGGCCTGAGTTGGCAGAATATGCATTACAGGAGCTCGCTTGCCTTGCTGCTAGTATGCTATCAGAAAGAGTCTTCAGTGCTGCTGCTTCAATACTGACCAAAAAAAGGACACGTCTGGCTACCCAGAATGTTGATGATCTAACCTTCATTAAAATGAACCAATCATGGATTTCAAATAATTTTGCCCCACCTTCCCCTGCTGACACGTAGCTTGCCTGAAAAATGTCTTGCTTTTGGCCTCCTCTTAGGCTACGTTCACATTAGCGGCATGCGACGCAGCGTCGTCGACGCATGACAACGCATGCGTCATGCGCCCCTATCTTTATCATTGGGGACGCATGCGTTGCGTTGTCGTGCGTTTTCGGAAAAACGTACGACACATGCGTCGTTTCACCGCACCTGGGTGGCGTCGGAGACGCTACATGTTGCATTTTTGTAGCGTCAAAAAAACGCACGCGTCACACTTGCGTCGCTCGTGCGTCGTCATTGCGTTACAATTTCCCATTGAGACCTATTGACAACGCACTTGCGTCGCGTGTGTGCATCGTGCGTGCGTTGTGCGACGCATGCGTCGTTAAATAAAATTAAACAAAAAAGTGTCTAGACAGTGTCTAGACAGTGCAAACAGTGATAAAAACATCCCCCATATATAAAGAAAATGTTGGATTGTTTGTCACTTCTGCTGCAGGCTACACATCAGACTACATCAGACCAGACTGTCTTTTCATCCGCTGTCCAGAGATGTAAGTATAGAATGATTCTCTGCATTTTCTACATGTTTTTTAAAATTGTATTTGCAAGTAGTGTATTATATTCTGCACTGTGGTTGTTTAAAGATATTGTTGTATTTTTAGTCTGGTTGTGATTTATGGCGTTGTATAGGATGGCGTTTCATTGTCTGCGGCCTTGATTATTGTTCTTTCCAGGATAGATTTTTATTTTCCATTTATTGGTTTGGTGGTGTTTTTTGGATTCAGTTGTGATGTTTTATTCTTGCGTTATATGAATTTTATTGTCTCCGGCCATGTTGGTTTTATTGTACAGTATGGTAGTATAGAATGATTCTGCGCCCTGTTATTAAATGTAATATTTTTTATTGCAAGTTGTGTATTATGTTCTGCACTGTGGTTATGTAAAGACATTGTTGTATGTTTCTGGTTGTGATGTATGGCGTTGTGTGGCCTTTTATTGTCTCCGGCCCTGTCGGTTTTATTGTAAAGTATGGTAGTATAGAATGATTCTGCGCACTTTTATTAAATGTAATAATTTATATTGCAAGTTGTGTATTTTTTTTTCTGCACTGTGGTTGTGTAAAGACATTGTTGTATGTTTCTGGTTGTGATGTATGGCGTTGTATGGCCTTTTATTGTCTCTGGCCCTGTCGGTTTTATTGTAAAGTACGGTGTGTTATTAACGTTTCTGCCCTTAATTTTTGGGGGTTGTTAATTTTTTCCTTTCAAAAATCTATTGTGTTTTTTGGGTTGCTCCGTGCATACTGTCCTTTTTTTTAAAAAAAACCCTCTCTTTTGTGATTACCACTTGGGTCTGTTGTATATTTGTTTTGTTATCTTTAGGCTTTTGTTTACTCTGGCATTGGGTTGTCTCTGCCATTGTTTCTTTTAATTAATGTGGCAGTGTTGTTTGCACAGCGTTAGTTCAGTTGGAGTGCAATGTTCTTTGTGGTTGAAATGTAAATGTTTTTTTTTTTTTAAATTGCTGTATTGGGCCAAGGAGCATAGGATAAATGTTATTTTGTTCTTTATTTCAGAATTGCATTATGGCCAGTGATTCCAGCAACACCCCACCGCTGAGGAGTCCGGTGAGTACATCATCAACTATTGCTTACTATTCGCTGTCATTTGTAGATGGGTCACTCAACTTTTTGGTAAACTATTTTGCAGGCTTCTTCAAGTGAGGAGGAGAGCCAGGAGGAACAGAGGGAGCAGGAGCAGAGACCACGGGGCCAAGCTGTGGTTGCAGGACGGCGAGTAAGTTTTTATGTCAAACCTATTCCTTTTTTTTTCTTAAATTTTTTTGTTTTTGCGGGTATGGGGGGTGGTGGGAGGGGGTGGTGGTGGAGGTGGTAGGTGGCGGTGGAGGAGATAGGGACAACATTGTTTATCTTGCAAACATTAATATTTTACATTTATTCTAGGTTTCACAACGGGCCCATGATGACCCACTGAATATCGACATGATGGTGGCATCCATAGAGGAACGGGGCCCGTTGTGGGACAGCCGTGACCCCCGGCACGCGGACCAGGGCATATTGCGCCGTTTGTGGATAGAGGTGGCACAATTGCTGTGGGATGGCTTCGACAGCGCTTCCCCCGTGGCCAAAGCTAAATTTCGTAAGTATTTCCAAAATGCTGCTGTGACCCATCAGGCCAGGATTACACAACCGTCTGTGATGTCTTCTATTGGGATTGCACACGGTTGCGTAATCGTTTTCAATATATTCTCTAAAACTTATTTTTTTATACACAGTTAAACAATTGAAGACCAGATGGCGCTCCATGAAGGACCGTTTCAGGAGGGGCCTGAAAAAAGAGGGACAGATCCGTAGTGGTGCTGCAGCGTCAAGGACCTCTGTGTACAAATACAACCGTATATTGCAGTTCTTGCGACCGGTCCTTGAAAGCAGAGAGTAAGTATAGTACCTACGCACACACCTAGTTTTTACAACATGCATATTCACGTACTATATTCCAGCCACGTAGCTTATTGCCCAGCCATTTATTTTGGCAAGTACGAAGTATAGAAATGAAGAAAAAAATGCAAGCTCGCAGAGGCGTGAAAAGTAAAAAATACATACTTTTATCCACTTCAATCATAAGCAGAGGATGAAACATCAGCACAATACAATAGACACTATCTACGCGTTTCAGGTGACAGGGAACATCAGACCTGAAACGCGTAGATAGTGTTTTTATTGTATTGTGCTGATGTTTCATCCTCTGTTTCTGATTGAAGTGAATAAAGTATTTAGTTTTTACTTTTCACGCCTCGGTGACCTCGTATTTTTTATTCATTTCTGGTCTTCTCACGCTTGACACAGCGGCTCCGTGCTCTGAGCCTTCTGGGATTACTACAATGGTGAGCTTGACTTACTATTTCTTTCCCTGAAATCAGAAGTATACAGAACACATAGTAGATTGGCCATGCCCGGGCAATATTTCATAGTGGAGTAGTATAGTGCCCATCCAGGTGTATCCCAGTTTTTTTACACACAAAAACTTAAAATATAATAGACACGGCATACCTTCTACTGCAAGGCAGGTTATGTTCCCATGGTTGCTCAGCTCGCAGGACCTGTGATGACGTCTCGGTCACATGACCGTGACGTCATGGCAGTTCCAACGCGTAACTGTCGGGCGTTACAAACCGCAACCATGGGTGACTATTTTGGAATCAATAAATGCATTTTTTATTTTAAGATTGATGCGGCATATGCAGTGTCAATATTGAAAATAGGTTAATATTAACGGCGGCAATGGATACCGCCGGTAAAGTTAATTAATGACGCATGTGAAATGTTATATTTAGTATACTAATGGTTTCCTTATGTTTTCACAGAACACACAGCAGCACCCGCGAGACTGTCCGACCCTCTGGAGCGGTCCTTCGTGAAGCGCCATCTGAACTGTCGCAGCCATCCCACAGCGAGAGCAGGTCTGCACCACCACAATCTGGCGAACCGGCAGCCAGTCCATCAGATGTTCCCCTGGCCGAGGCCTCTGTCGCTCCTTCCTTCGGGTCTTCCTGACAGCGTCAGCGGGCCTCGGACAGGGCGGTCATGCCCGAATTTTTACATTTGAGCACCGTATTTCAGAATGGTTTCAAGGCGCTGTGCGATAAAATGTCCAATCTCGACCGGCGTCTTGAAAACATCGAATCGGAGCTCTCGAGGCCGGCTAAACATTTTTTTAGTGCCATTCACAAGGGCATGGTTGAACATCTTACGCCGGAACTCCAGATTTCGGTCATGCAGGGCTGCAACAACGCATATGTCACTGCTCTGCAGCAGGCTCGGGTCATGCAGTCAGCGACTACAGTGCCCGCAGTACCATCGCTGGCTGCCATGACTCTGACTCCTGCTGCAGAGCACCACCACAGAGCTCCGCGTGCCGAGGGCCACCGCCACCGCCACCACAGAACACAGACCCAAAGTTCTGATCATGCCAGGCCTTCAAGGGCACACAGACGGGAAGCCGACCCACACCCAGAGGGAGAGAGGAGGAAAAAAAAGAAGAAGACGACGACAAGCACTACGACCTTGGCTATGGCTGCTCCCAAAACAACCACTAGTACACAGCCTGGGTCGACCCGGAGCACTCCAAGTACCCAGCCTGGGTCAACACGGAGTACACCCAGTACCTAGCCTGGGTCTACAAGGAGTACACCTAGTACACAGCCTGGGTCTACCCGGAGCCGGTGTAGCCAGCCAAGGACACTGGTCGTCCCTCCTCCTCCCTCACCTCCTGCTTTGGCAGTCTCGCCACCGTCAACTGGCTGGATTGATGTCGGCATCCCGTCTAGTGTCATAGACTATGCTGCTTCCTCCCCCTCGTCCTCCTCCTCGGTCTCCTCAACACCCCCCCAAAGTGGGGTATATCAATCCCCCTTAATTGCTGACATAGATACCCCTTAACATTTCCCTTTTCTTTTATTTTGTGTCCCTAATAAATTGTTATTTTTTTAAAAAATACTGAGTTTTTATTGTCTCAAATAAAGTTTGCACCAAATCACACCGTGCGCTGTATACACAAATATTGTGTTTGTAACACCTGATGTGCAATGTCTGACAATATTTTATAATTTTTTTTTTCATTTTTTTAAAGGGCTGTCGCTCATTGTACTATGAGATGTTACAAGCACAAACAGCATTGCTCAATATATCAAGTTTAAAATGTACCATCACACCACGATTTCAGTAACGATATAGTTGGCTTTTGTGTGTAACCAACGTTATCTTTTATGAAATCGTACAACGATTAGACCCCTGCTGAGAGATTATTGGTGTCAGCGAATGATTAGGAATTTTTGGGGGTAACTGATCACACGCTGTCATTGTTGGATCTGCGTGTTTGACACCGATCCAGCGATGTCTTTGTTTTACACAAGGGAATATTGGGTTACTAGCGCAGTGTTTTTAACACTCAAATATAAGTGAACAATACCCCCCCAAAAAAAAAAAAGGTGTCAACAACGTCCCTCGCCGTCATCTTTCCGCAGTGACTGACACTGTGATTCCCGCCCGTAAAGCAGAGCACACCGTTGACACCTTTAGAGCTGGCACAGTACGGAAAGATGACGGCGATGGACGTGTCACACACCGGAATGTAAGGTTTTTTAAATTTTTTTAAATTACATTAATAGGGAAAACATCGTGAGTGCGGCCATGCGCTTCATAGCATTACCCAGATTACACGGGGACTTGCTCTTTTTTGGTCGCTGGAGAGCTGTCTGTGTGACAGCTCTCCAGCAACCACGCGACGACTAAACAACGATCACGGTCCGGTCGTATCACTGGTCGGTATCGTTGGATAATAGTTTTATTACGGTACCTTAAGAATATTGGTCAGGTGAGGTGGTAGCAATGTTCACAGTGTCGCCACTATTTGCCTCTGGACGAATTCTAGCATCCTGAGTCCAATAGTGTTAACTCTGTAGAGTTTTGCAAACATGATCGTCTCCCTCCTTGTCAAGCCAGGTTCATTATGCAAATAGTCTGCAGGATTAAAAATGGTTGACAAGGTGGGAGCCGATCATGTTTATGTCAAAACTATGGAAAACACGGCTGAAATATTTTTTTGTTTTGTCACAGTCCATTTGGGTACTCGTGCTCACATAAATTTTGTGGGACACACATTACTTTACATAACATTGGATTTTACAATTTGATTATTATGGAAAAACATATGGGAGATTTGTTTTGTGAAAACGGAAAGGCACAAGAACTTTATTTAAAAACACAACGCATTAGACAATCAGGGGACATAGGATGGTAAAATGACATGGACTCAACAGTGTTTACATGACATCATAATACCAAGATGAATTAAACCATTTGATCTTGCCATGAAACACGGCAAACATCTGAAACAAAGTATGCAGCAAATTGGTCCCTCATATGAGCAATCTCCACAGTTGTCCGCAGAGGATGATCTTGATAATCAGGCAATGGATTTGGTATGGGTTCATCGAGTTCCACGTTGACTCTCTCTTTATCAATAATAAAATTGTGGAGAACCACACACGCCTTCACCACCTCATCCACTGTCTCAATTTTCAAATTTATAGCGGATCCTAAGATACGCCATTTGGAGACAAGGATTCCAAAGGCGCACTCCACAGTTCTTCTGGCCCTGGACAGTCTATAATTAAATATACTTTTGGTGCGGTCCAACCCCCGACTGGAGTACGGTTTAAGTAGGTTGCCACTCATTTGAAAAGCCTCATCCCCAACCACAACAAATGGCAGGGCCGGGCCTTCGGTGTTGGGAAGAGGTCGTGGCTGGGGGAAATTAAAATTGTTATCGTACAATCTTCGGCCCATATCAGACTCCTTAAATGTCCGTGAATCATTTGCACGGCCAAACGCTCCAATGTCCACAGCGAGAAACCTGCAGTCCGCACCTGCAATTGCCATGAGCACGGTGGAAAAGTATTTTTTATAATTAAAAAACAGAGATCCACTTCTGGAAGGCTTGGTAATCCTAATGTGCTTCCCATCCACGGCTCCAATACAGTTAGGGAAAGAACACACTTGTTCGAATTTTTGGGCGTTGGTCTGCCATAATTCTGTTGTAGGGATGGGTAAAAATTCCTCACGGAGGTTGTCCCACAATGCGCGGCATGTGTCGGCAATAATACCCGACAGTGTGGAGACTCCAATCTGAAACTGGAAATGCAGTGATCTCAAGGTCTCTCCGGTAGCAAGGAAACTGACAAGAAGAAAAAGAAATAAATGTAATTAATTAAATTGTTATGAAAAATTTTTTCATTCTTAATTACAATCCCCCACCCCACAAAACCAAAACACGTTAAAAAATGGCAAGAACATATAAATCCTTCACATTGCATTACGTACCGTAGAGTCACCAGCAGACGTTCTTCGGGGGAAATCGATTTTCGGAGCTGCGTGTCCTGCCTGGAAATGGTTCCTTCCACCAGACGCAGCAGATATCGGAAGCTGTTTTGTGACATCCTGGTGTATTCAAAGTATTTCTCCTGGTTCTCGTTTAATTCGCCAAACAGACAATGGTAGGCTCCACGACTCTCTCGGACTTCCACTATAGGGTGTAGCCAAAAACGCCGACGACTCCTTCTCCGTAGTTTGTCTCTTTTCCTCTGTTCATGACAGGCAATAGCATAAGCAATAGCAAGTGCTAATTCCAGCTCAATATTGAGGTAGATACTCTCCATGGTACGCTCCATCCTGATGCTGTATGGTTGGAAATAATCTATGCCGGGGTATATATACCACTATTACATTAATACCCACCCTCATCTACCCATTGGTGGCATTATCTAGTGTCTAGACACTAGACCCACCCTCTTCTATTCATTGGTGGTGTTATCTAGTGTCTAGACACTAAATTGTGTGGAAAGATAACATCATTGTTTGACAACGCATGCGTCCTAAAACGCTGCGTTTTTTGGGACAACGCAACAAAAACGCACAAAAAACGCTGCGTTTTACGACGCATCCGTTCGACGCATGCGTAAAAAATGGTGCGTTTTTGCGTGCGTTTCCGATCCGTCGTGCGTTGCGTCGGCGGCGCTGCGTCGCATGACGCTAATGTGAACGTAGCCTAACTGACTTCTCCAATTCCTCCATTTGCAGCTGCTGAATGTCCACCATAGGCCATTTTTATACCTCCCTAAATGGGCTGACTCACCCCACAGGGCCATGGTCACCACCTGGCACAAGCACCTGTGCGAGTGCCGTTTGCCTGTACAGGTGGGTGTGCCCACTCGTGGGTGACGGCACTGGCAGGCCCGGATTTAGGGGTGGGTCCAAGGGGCCCGGGCCCTGGGCCTCCCACCAAGCGGGGGTCTCCCTCCAATATAGGGATAAATATCTCAAAACATGTAAAATATATGTCTCTTTGCTGTGAACCGTTTCTAGTGATAAGGAACATTTAACAAAAAAGAAACTATTGAAAGTATAGGGGCCTGGCTACAGTCCTACATCTCAGTGGCTGGCGCAGAGCGGCAGTCATGGCACCTGACCTGCGTCAGCATCCACTGACCTGGCTAGCCTAGCCAAACTTCCTTAGTACCCTCCCTGTGCCTAATGCTTAGCTTATGGCATGTGGCTGCCTTCTCTGATCCCAACAGAAGCTTCTAGACACTACCTATTCAGCTATATTATCACTCCCTCAGATTACATCAGATGAGAGTTTGTTCAGCTAACTTCGAGGAAGGAGGTGGAGCGACGATGTTGGCGCGAGAAGAGGATTCTCCACCGCGGAGAGCGGCAGGACATCACTCTGGATCTTCAGTCACTGAAAATCCAGAAGTGAAGTGGTTCAGTCTTTACAGTGTCGCTGTGGGTGAGTATTATCTCTGTGTGTGTCTGTGTGTGTGTCTGCCTGTGTGTGTGTGTCTATGTGTGTCTGTGTATCTTTCTTGCAGCTCCTGTACTACACAGTACCATACTGTATATACAGGTCCACACTATATCCTGCATTACAGTGTGTCTGTGTATACTGTATGTATATAGTGTGGACCTGTTTACAGTATAGTCCTATATATACACTTTATACAGCCCCTCAGCCTCTATTCTATATACAGCCAGAACCGCAACAGCCTCTGATATATACAGCCCGGCAGCAGTCCCTCATATATATACAGCCCAGCAGAAGCCCCTCATATATATATACAGCTCTGCAGAAGCCCCTCATATATATACAGCCCAGCAGAAGCCTCTCATACATATACAGCCCAGCAGAAGCCCTCATATATATACAGCCCAGCAGAAGCCTCTCATACATATACAGCCCAGCAGAAGCCCCTCATATATACAGCCCGCAGAAGCCTCTCATACATATAGAGTCCAGCAGAAGCCCTTCATATACATACAGCCCAGCAGAAGCCTCTCATACATATACAGCCCAGCAAAAGCCTCTCATACATATAGACCCCAGCAGAAGCCTCTCATACATATAGAGCCCAGCAGAAGCCCCTCATACATATACAGCCCAGCAGAAGCCTCTGACATATGCAGCCCAGCAGAAGCCCCTCATATATATATACAGCTCTGCAGAAGCCCCTCATATATATACAGCCCAGCAGAAGCCCCTCATATATATACAGCTCAGCAGAAGCCCCTCATACATTTACAGCCCAGCAGAAGCCTCTCATATATATACAGCCCAGCAGAAGCCCCTCATATATATATACAGCTCTGCAGAAGCCCCTCATATATACAGCCCAGCAGAAGCCCCTCATATATATACAGCCCAGCAGAAGCCCCTCATATACCGGTATATACAGCCCAGCAGAAGCCTATCATATATATATATATATTATATATATATATATACACAGCCCAGCAGAAGCCCCTCATATATATACAGCTCAGCAGAAGCCCCTCATACATTTACAGCCCAGCAGAAGCCCATCATATACCGCTATATACAGCCCAGCAGAAGCCTCTCATATATATATATATATATATATATATATATATATAGACAGCCCAGCAGAAGCCCCTCATATATATACAGCTCAGCAGAAGCCCCTCATACATTTACAGCCCAGCAGAAGCCTCTGACATATAGAGCCCAGCAGCAGTCTTTGATATAGACAGCCCAAATTTCTACAATATACATACATATGTACATATTTTTATCTTTAACGCCCTTTCAGGACTTCAAGGGTTGACAAGGTCAGATATACTGCGTGAATTGGACTTTAGTGACATCATTAGTGATTTTGCAGCACGAAAATCAAGGAAAGTGCCCGGATTGTAAAAAATGAATGATTTTACTTGAATTACTCTGCGTATATGATTTTTGTAAATAAACTTGCGTTAGTTTCATTTTGTGTTTTTGCATTACATATTGCAGCACCTTGAAAAATGGGCCTCCCTTCAAAATGGGCCCCGGGCCACCCACCACTTAAATCCGGCCCTGGGCACTGCCACAGGGTCCCTCATAGTACAATGAAATGTCTCTGATGGTGGTGGTGCACAACCAACGTCAGACACACCCTCGTAATATGAGGGGCCCTGTGCCAGTACCGCCGCCCACGAGAGTATTCCCCCCAGCTCGAACAGTGCTCTACCACTTGCAATACTTACCTCTCCCTGCTCCACCACTGTGTAGTCTGTGCTGTTAAATCCTTCAATAGCACTGCCAATAAAAATTTGTTGAAATGATAGATGATAGTTAAAATATACAGGGGCCCTGGCCTCCATTTAGACCAGTTAATACTTTGCGCCTACTACCACTGTCTGCTAGGAGCCCACCCCTGTACCTAGCTATGCCACCAGTTTATTTATGAACAATTTTTTGGCAGACATTTAGCCCACTTTACTATTTGGGCCTACTAACTGTGTCTGCCACTCATTTCAGTTGTCCTCCCCTAAACAAAGCAATGCCGCCTGTTTAGTCGTGTTACCAGTTTTGAACTGCATTTAGCCTACTTTACTATTTGGGCCTACTAACTGTGTCTGCCACTCATTACAGTTGTCCTCCCCTGAACAAAGCAATGCCGCCTGTTTAGTCCTGTTACCAGTTTTGAACTGCATTTAGCCTACTTTAATATTTGGACCTACTAACTGTGTCTGCCACTCATTACAGTTGTCCTCCACTGAACAAACCAATGCCGCCTGTTTAGTCCTGTTACCAGTTTTGAACTGCATTTAGCCTACTTTAATATTTGGGCCTACTAACTGTGTCTGCCACTCATTACAGTTGTCCTCCACTGAACAAACCAATGCCGCCTGTTTAGTCCTGTTACCAGTTTTGAACTGCATTTAGCCTACTTTAATATTTGGGCCTACTAACTGTGTCTGCCACTCATTACAGTTGTCCTCCACTGAACAAAGCAATGCCGCCTGTTTAGTCCTGTTACCAGTTTTGAACTGCTTTAATCCTACTGTAATATTTGGGCCTACTAACTGTGTCTGCCACTCATTACAGTTGTCCTCCCCTGAACAAAGCAATGCCGCCTGTTTAGTCCTGTTACCAGTTTTGAACTGCATTTAGCCTACTTTAATATTTGGGCCTGCTAACTGTGTCTGCCACTCATTTCAGTTGTCCTCCACTGAACAAACCAATACCGCCTATTTAGTCCTGTTACCAGTTTTGAACTGCATTAAGCCTACTGTAATATTTTGGCCTACTAACTGTGTCTGCCACTCATTACAGTTGTCCTCACCTGAACAAAGCAATGCCGCCTGTTTAGTCCTGTTACCAATTTAGAACTGCATTTAGCCTACTTTAATATTTGGGCCTACTAACTGTGTCTGCCACTCATTACAGTTTTCCTCCACTGAACAAAGCAATGCCGCCTGTTTAGTCCTGTTACCAATTTTGAACTGCATTTAGCCTACTTTAGTATTTGGGCCTATATCTGTGCTTCCTTCTCATCCTGCCCATTGCCCAGCCACTGCTAGAGGAGTCTGCTGGTACATTGACCCAGACCACTACATTCCCCTTGCACTCTACACAGCCAGAATCTGACCCTGCTGAAAGTCAGGTTCCCCTTCCCGCATACTATACCACCTTACACGGGGACAAAGAGGAAGGTGCAGATGAAAGTGCAGGTTCCTTCATCAGGTGAGGGGCATACTCGTTGGCGACGTCACTGGCACAGGGCCCCTCATAGTACGCAAAAGTGTCTCTGCCACCACCCGCCGTCAAATACACCGCCATATTATGAGGGGCCCTGTGCCAGTGCCACTGCCAACGAGTGGGCCCCCCTGCTTGCTCAGGATCACAGCACTTGCAAAGTTGAAATACTTACCTCTCCCTGCTCCACTGCCGTGACGTATTCCGCATTTCCTGGGCCTATGAAAATCTTGAGCCATCCCTACCCCCCCACAACTTTAGCCAAATGACTCCCAATTTTCAATGCCTTACTATTATTATAAAGTAAATTAAAATTGACAAGCTTAAGTATTAACTATGGATGTTTTTGGCATTAAAATGGGCACTGTAGGTGTTTTCCTGTCCTCCACTCACTGCCGACTTTGATTCCCCATTGACTTGCATTGGGTTTCGTGTTTCAGTCGGCCCCCGACTTTTTGCAATAATCGGCCGATTTAACCCGACCCGACTTTTGACAAAGTCGGGTTTCGCGAAACCCGACTCGATCCGAAAAAAGTAAAACTCTAGTGGGATCCATTGAAGCGTTCCAGAATTATGACCTCATGAAGTGACAGTGGTCAGAAATGTAAAAGAATGCGTTAAAGATAAACGTATAAAATTAGTTTTTCTGCATATTGTTATTCTTATAATATTTCTGTATGGCATTTTTTTTTAAACATTTAATGAAAAGATTTCTTTTAAATTTGTCTATGATGCGGCTGTGGCAGGAGAGGGGCAATGCTGCAGGCCCGGGGCTGAGAGTGGAGATTGTTGGGTAGTGCGAGGCTGTGGCGGGCTCCGGGCTTGCAGAAAATGTCAGCCCGAGTCCCAGCATTTCCTATAGTTGTCATTAAGATGAACTTCGGGAAAATGACTGCCAAAAATGGCACATGCATAGATTAAGATCTCGAGAGATCTTGTGAGCCAAGATCTCAATCTGTGTATGTGCGGCCTCCGGAGCCCACTTTCCCGAGTCCACCGCAATGCAAGTTATGGGAAGTGCGGAAACTTCACTGACATTTTCTGACTTCACAGGGCGCGCTGTAGCCTTGCAGTGCCGACCATCCCTTCCCCCTAACTGCAGCATCGCCGCACTTCTGCTGGCGCCACCAGATTCCTCAGGCAGCGACACTGCTTAGAGCGACTGTGCTCCACTGCCGCCTCCAACCTCTATCCAGTAAGCTACATTTGGATTATAAAACGCACCACTATTTTCTCCAAAAATTTGAGGGAAAAAAAGATGTCTTCTCATCTGAAAAATGCGGAATATATATTTCTGATAGTGCCTTTGAGTCTACCACGATCTTATTCATTCTGTGAAGAAGTAATATTTCCCAAACCTATTCTGTTATAGATGGTGGGTGAGTGCATTTCCATAGGCGTGGAATTACAGTGCTATCTGCTATAATTAGAAATTGGAAAGGGCCTAGAGAGAGAATCAGAGAACCCAGGACCATGGTGAGCAGAAACAGAAGGTTAATTTGGAATTTTAAGGCCTGTGTTAGCAGCAGTGAGGTCTACTGCCTTAAAGGGACACTGTCACCCCCTCCTGCCGTTATAAACTAAAAGAGCCACCTTGTGCAGCAGTAATGCTGCATTCTAACAAGGTGGCTCTTTTAGTTTTTGGTGCCGTTATTGCCAAAATAAAGCGTTTTATAATTTTGCCAAAATACCTTTCTTTAGACAGGGAGGCAGGTCTTAACACCCCTGCTGGAAACGCCACACTGCCATCACTCATATCTTCTGGGGCGCCGGATGCCGCTCCCTCAGCGCTGTTTTCCCATGAAATCTGGCGCCTGCGCTGTTTAGTACTGGCTGGGGCAGGCGCAGTGAGCTCTTGCATGTGTCTTGCATCTGAGTACAGACGGCCAGAGCTCACTGCGCCTGCCCCAGCCAGTACTAAACAGCGCAGGCGTCGGATTTCATGGGAAAACAGCGCGGAGGGGGCGGCACCCGGCGCCCCATAAGATATGAGTGACGGCAGTGTGGTGTTTCCAGCAGGGGGGTTAAGACCTGCCTCCCTGTCTAATGAAGGGTATTTTGGCAAAATTATAAAACGCTTTATTTTGGCAATAACGGCACCAAAAACTAAAAGAGCCACCTTGTTAGAATGCAGCATTACTGCTGCACAAGGTGGCTTTTTTAGTTTATAGCAGCTGGAGGGGGTGACAGAGGCCCTTTAATCCAAAAGTATTGTAGAATAAAACATTCCCACAATATATGTACCACGGTGCCTTGAGCCTGCCCGCAGTGCCAAAAGGCATCATATACATATGGAAAAGTGGAATGCAAGTTTACTTTGACCTTGTACCATCTAGTCAAGATTTTATAATTTTCTACTTGTGTTTGGCTAGAGATAGAAACTTTATGACAATGTAAATGCCTTAACCCAGTCTTTAGAGCTAAAGGTAGAAAACGAGATTTCTTTCCCAGCTTACTAGAAAGGTAGGTGAAATGTTGGTTAAAGTTTCCTCTCAAACAAGTGTTTTAATTGAATACATTCTAAGGCTGTCGTCACACTAGCAGTGTTTGGTCAGTATTTTACATCAGTATTTGTAAGCCAAAACCAGGAGTGGAACAATCAGAGGGAAAGTATAATAGAAACATGTCACCACTTCTGCATTTATCACCCACTCCTGGTTTTGGCTTACAAATACTGATGTAAAATACTGACCAAACACTGCTAGTGTGACGGCAGCCTAAAGGTACCGTCACGTTGTAACCAAAAAACAATACATACAGGGTATAATTTGAAGGTATAATTTGAAGGTATAACCAGAGAACTGAAAAAACCCTTTAAAATATAACTTTTAATAAATGCTGAGTAAAAAATACCCATAAAACCAGGTCAGGAGACAGTAATACCTTAATCTATCTTAACACAGACACTGAAAGGATAGAGACTAAACGGTGGGGGGGGGGGGGCGTGATCTTTCCCTCACTCACCCTACCTCACGCGGAGGTTGGCACCCTAAAATCGATGTGGCGCCCCCACTCATCGACGGCTCTCCCTTATGACCCTACAGGATCTTATCCAAAATGAAACCACCACCACACCATAACTTAATATAAAGTGTACAAATACTTATAAGGTGTAAAGAGATAATTTTAAAGATCTAATGTGGGATAGTTTCCACAAGAAGAGGGTCCTATAGACTGTAACCCTTCTATTGATCTTTATATAGGAAAGGTGCACAAGGTGTCTAATGTATAGAGGCAAAATAATCAGTTGCAATATACAGTAATCATAGGCCTTTTATCAACACCTCATGGTATACCCTAATCATAGGCACAGTGTATTCACAGGAGTATACCTTATGTTAGCAGATGTACTACAGAGACAATCTTATGCCAACATAACAAACACTAGCACCTTTCAGATAATAAAACAATGGTCAAAAAATAAAGGATGTACTCATCCATATGCTGCCGCCCATCCCGACGCGTTTCCCCCCAGGTAAATACACCAGGGTTCATCAGGGGAAGGAGTGGGGCCTCTAGCGGACCGGGGAAGCTATAATAAGCTGCGTCCAGAAGTAACCGCTCAGCAAATCCGGGGCAACTGTAATGAGCTGCGTCCCGGAATGACCGCTCTCAGTGAAGGGCGCCACATCGATTTTAGGGTGCCAACCTCCGCGTGAGGTAGGGTGAGTGAGGGAAAGATCACGCCCCCCCCACCGTTTAGTCTCTATCCTTTCAGTGTCTGTGTTAAGATAGATTAAGGTATTACTGTCTCCTGACCTGGTTTTATGGGTATTTTTTACTCAGCATTTATTAAAAGTTATATTTTAAAGGGTTTTTTCAGTTCTCTGGTTATACCCTAAAGGTACTAGACGATATCGCTAGCGATCCGTGACGTTGCAGCGTCCTGGCTAGCGATATCATCCAGTGTGACACGCAGCAGCAATCAGGCCCCTGCTGTGCTGTCGCTGGTCGGGGAAGAAAGTCCAGAACTTTATTTCGTCGCTGGACTCCCCGCAGACATCGCTGAATCGGCGTGTGTGACACCGATTCAGCGATGTCTTCACTGGTAACCAGGGTAAACATCGGGTAACTAAGCGCAGGGCCGCGCTTAGTAACCCGATGTTTACCCTGGTTACCATCCTAAAAGTAAAAAGAACAAACACTACATACTTACCTACAGCCGTCTGTCCTCCAGCGCTGTGCTCTGCTCTCCTCCTGTACTGTCTGTGAGCGTCGGTCAGCCGGAAAGCAGAGCGGTGACGTCACCGCTCTGCTTTCCGGCCGCTGTGCTCACACAGACAGTACAGGAGGAGTGCAGAGCACAGCGCTGGAGGACAGACGGCTGTAGGTAAGTATGTAGTGTTTGTTTTTTTTACTTTTAGGATGGTAACCAGGGTAAACATCAGGTTACTAAGCGCGGCCCTGCGCTTAGTTACCCGATGTTTACCCTGGTTACCGGCATCGTTGGTCGCTGGAGAGCGGTCTGTGTGACAGCTCTCCAGCGACCAAACAGCGACGCTGCAGCGATCCGGATCGTTGTCGGTATCGCTGCAGCGTCGCTAAGTGTGACGGTACCTTTAGAGAGAGCAGACTTGTGCACCAATTCTGAGTTAGATTTCAGTGAAGAAGCATTAAGGCTATGTTCACACTTTGCGGATTCCACTGCGGATTTTTCCGCAGCAGAATTCCAAAATCCGCAGTGAAAACCCGTCGCGGTTTTTACTGCGGATTTATCGCGGTTTTTACTGCGGTTTCTTCTGCGGATTTTCATCTGCAGTTTCCTATTTGAGCAGGTGAAAATCCGCAGAAAAGAAGTGACATGCTGCGGAATGTAATCCGTAGCGTTTCCGCGTGGATTTTTCTGCAGCATGTGCACAGCGTTTTTTGTTTCCCATAGGTTTACATTGTACTGTAAACTCATGGGAAACTGCTGCGGATCCGCAGCGGTCAAATCCGCTGCGGATCCGCAGCAAAATCCGCAAAGTGTGAACATAGCCTAAGTAGTCCGTAGAACATCAAAGGGGTTGGGGTCAATTGAAAGAAGTCAAGAAGTAGAGGTTCCCACGAAGGGGACATTTTGGATTAACTGTGATTGGGATAAGGGATTAATTTTTTTTTTTAAAGACGGATCTGTTCAAAATTGTAAACTTTGGTCTCCATTTTACATCCATTTTTGCTGATTCCGTAATTATCTACCATAATTATCTGAGATAAAAAAGTCTTCATATATATTTATAACAAAAGCTCCTAGGGTCACCGTTAGACTATATACAGTGCGCATCAGAAAATACCACACCCAAAAATCCAAAGGTTGGATATATAGAGTGAATGCCACATTTGATAACAAAATATACTATTTTATTTAAATATATTAAAAAATATTAATAAAATTAGGTATCTCAACAAAGAGAGACACAAAACAATATCTTTAAATATCCGTATGTACGCAACACGATGGAACCAGTAACAATAATAACAGACTGATATTACGTAATACGATAGCTACGAGCTTGAATATGCATTAAGGAAAAGGCATACAGCCCAATATTGAATGTATATTTACTGAGATGTGTATCTCAAGGAGAGTAGTGCCATCCTTATGCCCCCTGAAGAAATGAGATGAGGAACACAGGTCAGGACGGCAATACTTTCCTTGACATACACATCTCGGTAAATATACATTCAATATATTTTATCATATGTGGTATTCACTCTATATATGCATAAGTCATTGTGCCATAAAGATGGCGAGGGAGGGGGAGCAGCGGGTCACGGAGGCAGGAGACGGCGACTGCGGCTGAAGCCTGTCCCTGCTGCTAAACAGAAATGAATATTCACTGTGCTGGCAGTGAATATTCATCTCTCTTATAGCATACACAGTTACAGCTGCAGCCGCTGGCTTCCAGCACAAGTCCTACTTACTTTCCCCGCGCGCCCTCGCTGCATCTTGTCCCAGCACCAGCAGCTCTTTCGGCCAAGAGATCACGTGTCCACCACTCATTAAGATAATTAATATTCACCTCTCTCCACCCCCATAGACGTGGAGTGAATATTCATTACCTTAATGATCGGGGACACGTGATCGCCCAGCTGGAAGAGCTGTTGGAACCGGAATGAGATGCAGAGAGGGTGTGCAGGGAAGGTAAGTAGGATGTGTTTTTGTTTTTTTAATAGGAACCATGCATACAAGGACAGGGATGGGGAACAATGCATACAAGGACACAAGGACAGGTATGGGGAGCCACACACGGGGCCGGATTTAAATCCTGGTAACAGGACTAAACAGGCGGCATTGCTTTGTTCAGGGGAGGACAATTGAAATGAGTGGCAGACACAATTAGTAGGCCCAAATAGTAAAGTGGGCTAAATGTCTGCCAAAAAATTGGTCATAAATAAACTGGTGGCATAGCTAGGTACAGGGGTGGGCTCCTCTGCTGAGTAGCAGACAGTGGTAGTAGGCGCAAAGTATTAACTGGTTTAAATGGAAGCCAGGGCCCCTGTATATTTTAACTATTATCTATCATTTCAACAAATTTGTATTGGCAGTGCCTTTGAAGGATTTAACAGCCCAGACTACACAGTGGTGGAGCAGGGAGAGGTAAGTATTTCAAGTGGTAGAGCACTGTTCGAGCTGGGGGGAACACTCTCGTGGGCGGCGGTACTGGCACAGGGCCCCTCATATTATGACGGTGTGTCTGACGTTGGTTGTGCACCACCACCGTCAGAGACACTTCATTGTACTATGAGGGACCCTGTGCCACACATACCAGGATAGGGATGAGGGGACAATGCATACCCGGCTTATACTCGAGACAATACATTTTCACAGTTTTTCGTGGCAAAATTAGTTGCTTCGGCTTCTACTCGAGTCGACTTATACACAAGTATATACTGTAATTATCTTTTAGCAATAAATTTATGATATGCAACATAGTAGACACAAACTAAAAAAAAATAAAAACACGCCATTCACCCCTTAACGACCAGAGGTATTTTTGTTTTTGCGTTTTTTGCTCCCCTTCTTCCCAGTCCCAGAGCTATAACTTTTTTATTTTTCGGTCAAAATGGCCATGTGAGGGACCAGTTCTACTTTTGAACGATACCATTGGTTTTAACATATCTTGTACTGGAAAACAGGAGGGAAAAATCCAAGTGCGGTGAAATTGCAGAAAAAGTGCAATTCCACATGTTCACTTAATGCTAAACTGTCCTGCCATTATGATTCTCCAGGTCATTATGAGTTCATAGACACCAAAGATGTCTAGGTTTTTTTGTTATTTAAGTAGTGAAAAAAAAATCCAAACTTGGGTAAAAAAAAAAATGGCACCATATTCCGAGACCAGTAGCATTTTCATTTTTCGTGATCTTAGGCTGTGTGAGGGTTTATTTTTTGCATGCCAAGCCAATGTTTTTATTGATACCATTTTGGTGTTGATACGATCTTTTGATCGCCTGTTATTGCATTTTATTGCAATGTAGCGGCGATCAAAAAAACGTAATTTTTTATTTTTTTTTTCGTTACACCATTTAGAGATCGGGTTAATTCTATTTTTAGATTGATAAATGGGTCGATTCTGAAAGCGGCGATACCAAATATGTGAGTATTTGATTTTTTGTATTATTATTATTGTTTTATTTTGAATGGAGTGAAAGGCAGGGTGATTTGAAGTTTAATTTTTTAATTTTTTTTTTTTTAAATATTTATTTTTTACTTTTTGCTTGCTTCAATAGCCTCCATGAGAGACTACTACTTTGATCGGCTCTGCTACATAGATGCGATGATCAAATCGCTTGTATGTACCAGAAATGCTCAGTTGCTATGAGCGCCGACCAAGGGGCGGCGCTCATAGCAATCCGGCTATGACAACCGTAGAGGTCTGCTGGTGACTCTGGCTGTCATGCCAACCCATCGGAGACCCACAATCACGTGATGGGGTTACTGATCGGCAGGATTTCTGTCGTGCTTCTGGAAAATGTGAGTTAAATTTATCTAGTTAACAGCCGTGGGTGGGTCATGATTCTACCCGCGGCTGTTAGAGGCACATGTCAGCTGTTCAAAAAAGCTGACGTGCCGAAAAAGATGTGGGCTCATCGCCCGAACCCACATCGAAGGGAGGGATTCCGACGTAAGCGTACTATTACGCCCAACATCGGAAATGGGTTAAAGACCTTAGAATAAATTGTCTGACTTTTTTTGTTGCAGAACAAATTCTCATGTTATTCATATAACACAATCTGTAACAAGTATAATACTGAGGGTTAGGATATACTAAATAAGTTGCATTTTACTGATCTGTAGAGCAGAAGTTGTGAAAATGATTCCCCTACTCCTACCTTATTTTCTGCTTTGCATGCAATGGCTGAGCTGTACCAAGTGGACTTCTGACCACCCTCTGCATTCACTCAGGCCAAAATACAAATACAGGGGTTGTCTAGTTAAAAAATAATAATTTAAATGTGTATAAAATAGTATTGATTGTTACAAACATCTTGGAAAACTAACCACAGATCCTCTGTGGATGTAGACTTGCTTAAATACTTCTGTCTCTTCATGTAATCCCGACAGAGTCAATAATGTTGATGGAAGGGCAATGTAGGGGTGATGTCATCACTTTCAGGACTCCTTGTTCTTCTTTGCGCTGTAGATAGTTCTTCTAATTTACCTTTCCTTGTGCCAACCTGGCCTCAAAATAACTGGAAAAGAGATATGATCTGGCTTAGCTCTAATTAAAACCTGTCTGGGAAAGATGGGTGGACCACGGGGTGCTGACCCACAGTGTAGGAATATGTGTTACTATATTGGCCACAGTGTATTTGTAGACGAAGACGTGCCTATTAATTTGACACTTTAGGTGTGTTGACACTTTTTTGTGCTATTTTGTACTTTGTCAGGAATTGTCTTTCACAACCTCACCTTTGCAGAAGAATTTGACTGTTTTTCCGCAGTTTTAAGTCTCCTACTGCACATATCTGTTTATGTTTCAGTTAATGACTCTGTTTCAACCTACAAATGAAAATGGTAATTATCAACACCTTTTTGGTAAAATTGGTTAGGCTTACACTTGGCTATAATTCTGCTAAATTCCTGACTTTGTGAAAATGTACCTAAAATAATTAATACCCCTTTTAAGGCAAAGGTTGATCACACCATATATTGATTTGATTTAGGTTTCTTTTTTGTTAATTAAATTTTCAGTTTGCTAATTGATAAAAATGAACTTTTAACACTATTTTACTTTTACACTATATTTCAAAGCCTTTTTTCTTCACCTTTCTAAATGTTTTGCATAATACATTGCATAACTGGTCCAACAAGATGTAAAGGGGCCTCATAGATTATTTCAGGATTCCTCTGGTTTCAGGTATGTGTCAATTTTTAGAACTGAAAAAAAAATTTCAGCATCCTGCACATTATATTCTGTTCTAAAAACTGACCCATAATGGAACCAAGAAAGACCCCATGTCACAGGGAGCAATGGGAAAACAGAAGATGAGGAACTTTGGCCCCTGAACTGCCCCTCAGGCTAGGGGTGCCCTGTCTGTCTTTAACTCGGGGGTACCCTTGATAGTTGGGAGGCCCGAGTCACCGACCTGTCCCTATATCCTGGCCAGCCCTGAGCTAACTCCCCAACCCCCACTCCAGGAGGTGAACCGTAAGAGAAACCACAGTTAAAGACTGGCAGGGATAAAGAAATCTGCACCACAACGCAAACTATAAGGACAACACAATATGTGTGCAGGGAAAGCACCATAAAAATAGGGAAATGAGCAAACAACAAAGTCTACTTCACCAAACTCCAAATTAGGATTTGAGGATTTAACGTCACTACTCGGTGCCTGCGGTCTGGAGTTGAGCGGGAGATCGGAGCAGTGGAGGAACCAGGGGGAAAACAGATGAGTATTTATTTTCTTTATGAGGCTGCATTATACTATAGAAGCTGCCTATGGGGGTGCATTACAGTATAGAGGCTGCCTATAGGGGTGCATTATGCTGTAGCGGCTGCATATATGTTATGATGCGGTGGTTTAGGAGCAACATGGAACGAGCTCTGAAGGAAGTGGTAACTGTACTGACCGCAGTCCCTAAGCTCAATACAACACTAGAAGTAGCCATGGGATGCTCCTAACTCTCCCTAGGCACCTCGTCACAGCCTAAGAGCTAACTACCCCCAAAGATAGAAGCAGGAAAACTATCTTGCCTCAGAGAAAATCCCCAAAGGATAGATTAGCCCCCCACAAATAATGACTGTGAGTGGAGAGGGAAAAGACATACACAGAATGAAACCAGGATGAGCACAGGAGGCCAGTCTAGCTTGATAGATAGGACAGGATGGAATACTGTGCGGCCAGTATAAAACACTACAAAAATCCACGCAGAGTTTACAAAAAATCTCCACACCTGACTAAAGGTGTGGAGGGTAAATTTGCTTCCCAGAGCTTCCAGCAAGACAGAATTAACTCATACTGATAAGCTGGACAAACATAGAAAGCACAGAACGGATAAGTCCACAATCTGTGGACAGATAAGAGCAAGCAAGAACTTAGCTTTGCTGAACTGGTCAGGATAACAGGGAAATCCAAAGAGATGTGAATCCAACCAGGAACCATTTACAAGTGGCACTGGCTGAAGGAAAGAGCCAGGCATAAATAGCCGAGCAGAAAAGACGATCAGTGGAAGCAGCTGCTGACAGCTAACTCCAAGGAGCAGCCATACAACTTGATACCACAAGAGGGAGCCCAAGAGCAGAACTCACAAAAGTGCCACTTACAACCACCGGAGGGAGCCCAAGAGCGGAATTCACAACAATATAGGAGTGTATTACACTATAGAGGCTGCCTATGGGGGTACATCACACTATAGAGGTTGCCTATGGGGGTGCATTACGCTATAGAGGCTGCCAATAGGGTGCATTACACTATAGATGCTACCTATGGGGGTACGGGTGCATTACACTGTAGAGGCTGCCTATGGGGGTGCATTACGCTATAGAGGCTGCCTATAGGAGTGCATGATTAATGTTGTCTTGAGAGTCAGCTCATTTTTCTTTAAAATTTTCCATACAATTTACTGATAAAACTCATTGTTCTATCAATGATGGTAAGTAGTTCTTGCCCAAATATAGCAAAACAGGACCAATGCATGATAATACCACTGTGCTTCACAGATACTATGTACTGAATTGTTTTTCCCTTTCTCCAAACAAAATACTTCTCATTTAAACCAAAAAGCTCATTTTGGTGCCACCAATGCACAAAATATTGCACCAATACCTTTTGGCTTGTCCAAAGACTGTAAACAGGAAGCAATTTTCATTTTGGAGAGGAGTAGCTTGGTCCTTGCAATCTTATTATGCTGCAGTGACATACTGCCAGTGGTCGCCTGGCAGCTCTAAAGTGGCTACCACAGACAGTCTTAGCACAAGCCACTCCACTCATCAGATCCCAGGGGTTGTTCTGGCCTTTACCATTTCATCCCTTAAACGTTTCAGCAGTAGGTTTTGGTGGAGATCATATGCACACCATTGTTGTTTAGTGTCATCCTGATGGTGGACTTATGAACATTAACATTAGCTAATGTGAGAGAAGCCTTCAGTTGTTTTGGTTCCTTTATGACCTTTCAAACTATTATACGCCTTGCTCTTCGAGTGATCTTTGATGGTTGACCACTCCTGGGGACTATAGTAATGTTTTTAAATTTCTATTTAATTTGAACACAATCTGTCTGTCTGTTAATTGGTCTAGGTATTAGAAAGTTGAATAAATTAATACTTTGATAACTGGAATCCAATGTTTTATTCAAGAAAAAAACAGTTTGTTCTTATATTTAAATTAGTGTGATGATCATAATTACTCACGGATAGGCCGTGAGGCAGAAGAGTCATATGTTCCAAGGTCAATACTGAGAGAGTAAATAGATAACCAAGGGAAAAGACAAAGGCGTAAGTCAGGTAACAGTCCAGGGTCAATAACAAGAGATAGTGTAGCAAAAGCCAAAGGACAAGACAAAGGGGTAGTCAGAACACGTTCCAAGGGGTCAGGCAGCAGAATATCAGAACTCAGAGCAATAGAATCAGGCTAACACTCACCAGTAAGCACAAACTACATCTGGCAGGGATCAGGGGCAGACAGCTCAGTTAAGTAGCTATGCGATTACCAGAACACTGAACACCTGCTGAAAGTTCCAAACGCTCCAGTCACAGATTGGACAGCAGAGCAGTCAATCAAAGCACTAAAAGCCCAGCCAGCCCCTCGCAGTATTGGACAACCAAGCTGTCAATCAAGATACAGACAGCTCAGCAAGACAGTTTCCATAAAACACAATAGCAATCATTCAATCAATGGAGGAGTTGTGACATACCTCCTCCTCTAGGGGGGCCACCGGACCCCAGGTTTTCAAGGAAACTTGTGATGGAATGCCCTGACCAGACGATCGGCATTGACAGCAAGAGCAGGGACCCCAGATCTCTCTTTCAGTCCGTAACCTTTCCAATGAATGAGGTACTGGAGGGAATTATGGACTTTCTGGGAATCAGCAATCTTTTGAACTTCAAACTCAAAACTGTCATTGACAGAAACGAGTGGAGGTGGAGTTGAAGGAGCCAAATGGAAGGGACAAACTGTTTTAGCAGTGATTTACGAAATACATTAGAATGCAAAAAAATGGAGGGAGTCTTAATCTGAAAGCCACAGAGTTAACTACCTCCAAAATCTCATATGGACAAATAAACTTAGGACCCAACTTGGCTGATGGCACTTTCAATTTAATATTTTTGGAAAAAAGCCAGACTTTATCACACACCTTGAATATGGGACCTCCTGAAAGTTTCCAATTAGCCTTTCGTTTCTGGCGACACTGGGCCACCTCGATATTCCTGTGAACCTCTCTCCAGATATCCCCCAGTTTTTGTATAGCAACCTCTACTCCTGGACAATCAGAACTCGACATATCCTCGAGAATTCACCAAAATGAGGATGAAAACCATAATTACAAAAAAATGGAGAGATTCCAGTAGACTGGTTAACCCGACTGTTAAAGGCAAATTCAGCAAGAGATAAGAATGAGGACCAGTTCTCCTGCTGACCTGCTGAGCACAAAATACGTAAGAATTTGCTCAAACGACTGATTTGTCTTTTCCGTCTGACCATTGGTTTCAGGATGGAAAGCAGAGAAAAACGATAGGTCATTCCCCAATCTCTTACAAAATGCTCTCCAGAATTTAGAGACAAACTGCACTCCCCTACCAGATACAATTTTCAAGGGAATGCCATGCAATCTCACCACATGATTGATGAATAACCTGGAAAGCATCTCAGTATTAGGTAATCCTGATAACGGAACCAAGTGAGCTTGTCTACTGAATCTGTCAACCACCACCTAAATAGCGGTTTTCCCACAGGACAAAGGCAAACTAGTGATGAAATCCATGGACAAATGAGTCCACGGTCTTTCTGGAATAAGCAATGGAGCCAATTACCCGGCCGACCGGTTATGACAAACTTTAGCGCGTGCGCAAACCTCACAAGCGGATACAAAACTTTTAATGTCGTTAAGCATGGATGGCCACCAACAAAGTCTACATATAGGTTTCTGTGTAGCAGTGACCACTCAAGATAGTCATGAAACTCTTGTAACAGATGTAATCTGAGATGCACTGGCACAAATCATTTAGATCCAGGAGTAGCAGAAGGAGCCAAACACTGGAATTGGCGAATCTCAGCTTGCAATTCTGAGGATACCAGAGAAATTACAATACCCTGAGGAAGAATGGAGGAGGGCTTTTCTGGAGGAGAAACTGAATCAACGCTGCGTGGCAAGACATCAGCATTCTTAGACCCTGGCCCGAACGCGATGGGAAAATTAAGTTTAGAAAAAATAAGGACCACCTGGCATGTCTAGGGGTTAAACGTTTAGCAGATTCAATATAAGCTAAATTTTTGTGATCTGTCACAACCGTGACCTGATGAGTAGCTCCCTCCAAAAAATGCCTCCATTCCTCAAACGCTAACTTGATGGTAAGCAGTTCTCGATTTCCAATATCATAATTTCTCTCAGCAGCTGAAAACTTCCTAGATAAAAAGGAAATGGCCTTAAGTTCATCAGGGTTTTAGGACCTTGAGAAAAAATAGCCCCTACCCCAACCTCTGAGGCATCCACCTCTCTGATAAATGGTTTCTGAAGATCAGGTTGAATCAAAACTGGAGCAGACATGAAGCACTCTTTTAGTCTATTAAAGGCCTCAATGTCATCTAATGACCAAACCTTTAGATCCACCCCCTTTACATGTGAGATCGGTAAGAGGTTTAACAATCTGTGAAAAACCTCTAATCAATTTTCTATAATAATTGGTGAATCCTAAAAAACACTGTAGTGCTTAAAGGTCGTGAGGTTGAACCCAATCAATTATAACTTGCACCTTCCCAGGATCCATCTTAAACCCTTCAGCAGATATGATGAACCCCAGGAATGATATTTCCTGAACAGAGAAAGTACATTTTTCTAATTTGGCAAACAAAGTATTTTCCCTGAGTCTCTGTAAAACATAACGAACATGCTCATACTGCGAATCCAGATCAGATGAAAATATTGGAATATCATCAAGGAATACAACAATAAACCTTCCAATGATATAAAAAAATGTCATTCATAATGTTCTGAAAGACAGCAGGTGCATTGGTTAAACCAAAATGCATGACCAGGTTCTCAAATAAACCCTCAGATGTTAAAAACTCTGTCTTCCATTCATAACCTTCCCGGATCCGTATCAGATTATATGCCCCTCTAATGTCAAGCTTAGAAATCCGTTTGGCCCCAGTAAGCTCATTATATAGGTCGGGGATGAGTGGGAGTTGGGTAAGTATTTCTAACCATAATTTTGTTGTTTAGTTCATGGAAATCGAGGCAAGGGCAGAGCCCCCCATCCTTCTTTTTCACAAAGAAGAAGCCAGCCACTACAGGTGAAGAGGAGAGACAGATATGACACTTCCTTAAACTTTCATTGACATATTCTTTCATAGCAGACCGCTCCGATCCAGACAAGTTGTACAGGCCAGCTTTAGGCAATTTGGCATTAGGAATAAGATTAATAATGCAGTCATAAGGATGATCGGGAGGGAGTATCTCTGCCTCTTTTTCCAAGAACACATCTCCAAAGTCCTTCAGGTATGCCAGCAGAACCTCCAGACTAGTGGAGCAAATTTGCACAAAATGAAAGCACTTTTTATGACAGTTGGGGCCCCACTTAATATCGTTTTGCCACCAATCAATTACTGGATCTATATATATAATTGTCTAAGAGTCTGTTTGTCTGTAACCGAAATCCCGCGTTGCTAATTGGTCACGCCCGGCCAGCCTCAACCAATCAGCGTTCATAAATAAACTACATACATATACTAGAACGAGAATAATATGAAGGACAGTCTGTGAGGGAGAGAATAGCATGGAGGACAGTTTGTGTGGGAGTGAATAACATGGAGAACAGCCTGTGAGGGAGAGAATAACATGGAGGTCAGTCTGTGAGGGGGAGAATAACATGGAGGACAGTCTGTGAGGGAGAGAATAACATGGAGGACAGTCTGTGAGGGAGAGAATAACAAGGAGGACAGTCTGAGGGAGAGAATAACATGGAGGACAGTGTGTGTTTGAGAGTCTATAACATGGAGGACAGTCTGTGAGGGAGAGAATAACATGAGGACAGACTGTGAGGGAAAGAATAACATGGATGACAGTGTGTGAGGGAGAGAATAATATGGAGGACAGTGTGTGAGAGAGAAAATAACATGGAGGACAGTCTGTGAGGGAGAGAATAACATGGAGGACAGTCTGTGAGGGAGAGAATAACATGGAGGACAGTGTGTGAGGGAGAGAATAACATGGAGGACAGTGTGTGAGAGAGAAAATAACATGGAGGACAGTCTGTGAGGGAGAGAATAACATGGAGGACAGTCTGTGAGGGAGAGAATGACATGGAGGACAGTGTGTGAGAGAGAGAATAACATGGAGGTCAGTCTGTGAGGGCGGGAATAACATAGAGATCAGTCTGTGAGGGCAAAAATGACATCGAGGTCATTCTGTGAGGGCGAGAATAAGATGGAGGACAGTGTGCGAGGGAGAGAATAACAGGGAGGACAGTCTGTGAGGAAGAGAATAATATGGAGAACAGTCTGTGAGGGCGAGAATAACATGAAGGACTGTCTGTGAGGGAAAGAATAACATGGAGGACAGTGTGTGAGGGAGAGAATAGCATGGAGGACAGTCTGTGAGGGTGAGAATAACATGAAGGTCAGTCTGTGAGGGAAAGAATAACATGGAGGACAGTCTGTGAGGGAGAGAATAACGTAAAGGACAGTCTGTGAGGGAGAGAATAACATGGATGACAGTCTGTGAGGGAGAGAATAACATGGAGGACAGTCTGTGAGGGAGAGAATAACATGGAGGACAGTCTGTGAGGGAGAGAATAACATGGAGGACAGTCTGTGAAGGAGAGAATAACATGGAGGACAGTCTGTGAGGGAGAGAATAACATGGAGGACAGTGTGAGAGGGAGAGAATAACATGGAGGACAGTGTGTGAGGGAGAGAATAACATGGAGGACAGTCTGTAAGGGAGAGAACAACATGGAGGACAGTGTGTAAGGGAGAGAATAACATGGAGGACAGTGTGTGAGAGAGAGAATAACATGGAGGACAGTCTGTGAGGGAGAGAGTAACATGGAGGACAGTCTGTGAGGGAGAGAATAACATGGAGGACAGTCTGTGAGGGAGAGAATAGCATGGAGGACAGTCTATGAAGGAGAAAATTACATGGAGGACAGTCTGTGAGGGAGAGAATAACATGGAGGACAGTGTGAGAGGGAGAGAATAACATGGAGGACAGTGTGTGAGGGAGAGAATAACATGGAGGACAGTCTGTAAGGGAGAGAACAACATGGAGGACAGTGTGTAAGGGAGAGAATAAAAATTTTCCCCATTTTTAAGTCTATCATATGGTAAAATAAATGGTGTCTTTGAAAACTATAAGTCATCCTGTAGAAAACAAGCTGTCATACAGCGATAGATGACAAATAACTTTTGACTCTTAAAATAAAGACAGGAGAAAAACAATGGCAGTGTGTCCAATGGGTTAAAACATAAATGTAAGCACCAATTTTTATATGAATACTAGATAGTGGCCCGATTCTATCGCATCTGTTATCTACTATATAATCGTCTAATTCTGTCTGTTTGCAACGGAAATCCCGCATTGCTGATTGGTCTCTCCAGCTGCCCGTGACCAATTAGTGACAGTCGCAGTCCGGCCGCAAATTGGCGCAGGATTTGAACCACCCTTTGCTGATTGGTCATGCCACGACCAATCAGTGATATTGGCATGGGATTTAACCCCTTCATGACCCAGCCTATTTTGACCTTAAAGACCTTGCCGTTTTTTGCAATTCTGACCAGTGTCCCTTTATGAGGTAATAACTCAAGAACGCTTCAACGGATCCTAGCGGTTCTGAGATTGTTTTTTTCGTGACATATTGGGCTTCATGTTAATGGTAAATTTAGGTCAATAAATTCTGCATTTATTTGTGATAAAAACGGAAATTTGGCGAAAATTTTGCAAATTTCGCAATTTTCACATTTTGAATTTTTATTCTGTTAAACCAGAGAGTTATGTGACAAAAAATCGTTAATAAATAACATTTCCCACACGTCTACTTTACATCAGCACAATTTTGGAAACAAAATTTTTTTTTGCTAGGAAGTTATAAGGGTTAAAATTTGACCAGCGATTTCTCATTTTTACAACGAAATTTACAAAACCATTTTTTTTAGGGACCACCTCACATTTGAAGTCAGTTTGATGGGTCTATATGGCTGAAAATACCCAAAAGTGACACCATTCTAAAAAATGCACCCCTCAAGGTACTCAAAACCACATTCAAGAAGTTTATTAACCCTTCAGGTACTTCACAGCAGCAGAAGCAACATGGAAGTAAAAAATGAACATTTAACTTTTTAGTCACAAAAATTATCTTTTAGCAACAAATTTTTTATTTTCCCAATGGTAAAAGGAGAAACTGAACCACGAAAGTTGTTGTCCAATTTGTCCTGAGTACACTGATACCTCATATGTTGGAGTAAACCACTGTTTGGGCGCACGGCAGGGCTTGGAAGGGAAGGAGCGCCATTTGACTTTTTGAATGAAAAATTGGCTCCACTCTTTAGCGGACACCATGTCACGTTTGGAGAGCCCCCGTGTGCCTAAAAATTGGAGCTCCCACACAAGTGACCCCATTTTGGAAACTAGACGCCCCAAGGAACTTATCTAGATGCATAGTGAGCACTTTGAACCCCCAGGTGCTTCACAAATTGATCCGTAAATATGAAAAAGTACTTTTTTTTCACAAAAAAATTCTTTTAGCCTCAATTTTTTCATTTTCACATGGGCAACAGGATAAAATGGATCCTAAAATTTGTTGGGCAATTTCTCCTGAGTACACCAATACCTCACATATGGGGGTAAACCACTGTTTGGGCACATGGTAAGGCTCGGAAGGGAAGGAGCGCCATTTGACTTTTTGAATGAAAAATTAGCTCCAATTGTTAGCGGACACCATGTCGCGTTTGGAGAGCCCCTGTGTGCCTAAACATTGGAGCTCCCCCACAAGTGACCCCATTTTGGAAACTAGACCCCCCAAGGAACTTATCTAGATGCATATTGAGCACTTTAAACCCCCAGGTGCTTCACAGAAGTTTATAACGCAGAGCCATGAAAATAAAAAATAATTTTTCTTTCCTCAAAAATGATTTTTTAGCCTGGAATTTCCTATTTTGCCAAGGGTAATAGGAGAAATTGGACCCCAAATGTTCTTGTCCAGTTTGTCCTGAGTATGCTGATACCCCATATGTGGGGGTAAACCACTCTTTGGGTGTACGGCAGGGCTCGGAAGGGGAGGCACGCCATTTGGCTTTTTAAATGGAAAATTAGCTCCAATCATTAGCGGACACCATGTCACGTTTGGAGAGCCCCTGTATGCCTAAACATTGGAGATCCCCCACAAATGACCCCATTTTGGAAACTAGACCCCCAAAGGAACTAATCTAGATGTGTGGTGAGGACTTTGAAACCCCAAGTGCTTCACAGAAGTTTATAACGCAGAGCCATTAAAATAAAAAATAAATTTTTTTTTATCAAAAATGATCTTTTAGCCTGCAATTTTTTATTTTCCCAAGGGTAACAGGAGAAATTTCACCCCAAAAGTTGTTGTCCAGTTTCTCCTGAGTACGCTGATACCCCATATGTGGGGGTAAACCACTGTTTGGGCACACGCCGGGGCTCGGAAGTGAAGTAGTGACGTTTTGAAATGCAGACTTTGATGGAATGCTCTGCGGGCGTCACGTTGCGTTTGCAGAGCCCCTGATGTGGCTAAACAGTAGAAACCCCCCACAAGTGACCCCATTTTGGAAACTAGACCCCGAAAGGAACTTATCTAGATGTGTGGTGAGCACTTTGAACCCCCAAGTGCTTCTCAGACGTTTACAACGCAGAGCCGTGAAAATAATAAATACGTTTTCTTTCCTCAAAAATAATTATTTAGCCCAGAATTTTTTATTTTCCCAAGGGTTACAGGAGAAATTGGACCCCAAAAGTTGTTGTCCAGTTTCTCCTGAGTACGCTGATACCCCATGTGTGGGGGTAAACCACTGTTTGGGCACACGTCGGGGCTCAGAAGGGAAGTAGTGACTTTTGAAATGCAGACTTTGATGGAATGGTCTGCGGGCATCACGTTGCGTTTGCAGAGCCCCTGGTGTGCCTAAACAGTAGAAACCCCCCACAAGTGACCCCATTTTAGAAACTAGACCCCACAAGGAACTTATCTAGATATGTGGTGAGCACTTTGAACCCCCAAGTGCTTCACAGACGTTTACAACGCAGAGCCGTGAAAATATAAAATCATTTTTCTTTCCTCAAAAATGATGTTTTAGCAAGCATTTTTTTATTTTCACAAGGGTAACAGGAGAAATTGGACCCCAGTTATTGTTGCGCAGTTGATCCTGAGTATGCTGGTACCCCATATGTGGGGGTAAACCACTGTTTGGGAACACGTCGGGGCTCGGAATTGAGGGAGCACCATTTGACTTTTTGAATACAAGATTGGCTGGAATCAATGGTGGCGCCATGTTGCGTTTGGAGACCCCTGATGTGCCTAAACAGTGGTAACCCCTCAATTCTATCTCCAACACTAACCCCCCACACCCCTAACCCTAATCCCAACTGTAGCCATAACCCTAATCACAACCCTAACCACAACTCTAATTCCAACCCTAACCCTAAGGCTATGTGCCCACGTTGCGGATTCGTGTGAGATTTTTCAGCATCATTTTTGAAAAATCCGCGGGTAAAAGGCACTGCGTTTTACCTGCGGATTTTCCGCGGATTTCCAGTGTTTTTTGTGCGGATTTCATCTGCGGATCCCGCACGGTATTTTCCGCACTATGGGCACAGCGGATTTGGTTTTCCATAGGTTTACTTGGTACTGTAAACCTGATGGAACACTGCTGCGAATCCGCAGCGGCCAATCCGCTGCGGATCCGCAGCCAAATCCGCACCGTGTGCACATAGCCTAATTCTAAAGGTATGTGCACACGCTGCAGAAAACGCTGCGGATCCGCAGCAGTTTCCCATGAGTTTACAGTTCAATGTAAACCTATGGGAAACAAAAATCGCTGTACACATGCTGCAGAAAAACTGCACGGAAACGCAGCGGTTTACATTTCGCAGCATGTCTCTTCTTTCTGCGGATTCCGCAGCGGTTTTACAACTGCTCCAATAGAAAACCGCAGTTGTAAAACCGCAGTGAAATGCGCAGAAAAAACATGGTAAATCCGCCATAAATCTGCAGCGGTTTAGCACTGCGGATTTATCAAATCCGCAGCGGAAAAATCCGCAGAGGACCAGAATACGTGTGCACATACCAAAACCCTAACCCTAGCCCTAACCTTAGCCCTAACCCTACCCCTAACCCTAACCCTAGCCCTAACCCTAGCCCTAACCCTAGCCCTAACCCTAGCCCTAACCCTACCCCTAACCCTAGCCCTAACCCTAACCCTAGCCTTAACCCTAGCCCTAACCCTACCCCTAACCCTACTCCTACCCCTAACCCTAGCCCTATTCTAACATTAGTGGAAAAAAAAAATTCTTTATTATTTTATTGTCCCTACCTATGGGGGTGACAAAGGGGGGGGGGTCATTTATCATTTTTTTATTTTGATCACTGAGATAGATTATATCTCAGTGATCAAAATGCACTTTGAACGAATCTGCCGGACGGCAGATTCGGCGGGCGCACTGCGAATGCGCCCGCCATTTTGGAAGATGGCGGCGCCCAGGGAGAAGACGGACGGACCCCGGCAGGATCGGTAAGTATGATGGGGTGGGGGGGAGCACGGGGGAGGGGATCGGAGCATGGGGGGGTAGATCGGAACGCGGGAGGGGTGGAACGGAGCACGGGGGGTGTGGAACGGAGCACGAGGGTGGGTGGAACGGAGCACAGGGGGGTGGAATGGAGCACGGGGGGGTGGATCGGAGTGCAGGGGGGGTGATTGGAGCACGGGGGGTGATTGGAGCACGGGGGTGAGCGGACAAGAGCACGGGGGGGAGCGGAGCACAGGACGGAGGGGAGCGGGGCAGTGTACCGGACAGATCGGAGGGCTGGGGGGGCGATCGGTGGGGTGGGGGCACATTAGTATTTCCAGCCATGGCCGATGATATTGCAGCATCGGCCATGGCTGGATTGTAATATTTCACCCGTTATAATAGGTGAAATATTACAAATCGCTCTGATTGGCAGTTTCACTTTCAACAGCCAATCAGAGCGATCGTAGCCACGGGGGGTGAAGCCACCCCCCCTGGGCTAAACTACCACTCCCCCTGTCCCTGCAGATCGGGTGAAATGGGAGTTAACCCTTTCACCCGATCTGCAGGGACGCGATCTTTCCATGACGCCACATAGGCGTCATGGGTCGGATTGGCACCGACTTTCATGACGCCTACGTGGCGTCATGGGTCGGGAAGGGGTTAAACACTGCTTCACTGATAATGTATATACTGTATTTTACCCGGAAAATCCTGTGTATTCATTGCATTATTCTTAAATCTTCATAAATAAACTACATACATATTCTAGAATACAAATAGGAAAGAAAGTAGCAGCACCGCACAAATCTTCCGATAAAAAAACCTTTGTCCTTTATTTTAACAACGTGTTGTGGACATGGTTACACTGGGCAGGGTAGATGCAGAGCAAGCTGGTTAGGTTAATGGACTACGGCCGTTTCGCGTGTTACACGCTTCAATGGGTCCAAAAACATTATAATAATAATATGTAGCCAAGGAAACCCCTAAATCAACCCAGAAGGTAAATTATCCAAGACATAACAGGAGATGGACTCAGAATGGAGTTTGTAAAATGGGATAATGTGACACTAGTCTCTACTCATGGACAGGCCATGAGGCAGAGGAGTCAGACGTTCTGGGGTAAATACCAAGAGAGTACATAGATAACCAAGGGAAAAGACAAAGGCATAAGTCAGGTAACAGTCCAGGGTCAATAAAAAGAGATAGCGGAGCAATAGCCAAAGGACAAGACAAAGGGGTAGTCAGAATACGTTCCAAAGGGTCAAGCAGTAGAAGATCAGAGCTCAGAGAAATAGAATCAGGCTAACACTCACCAGTAAGCACAAGCTACGTCTGGCAGGGATTGGGGCAGACAGCTCAGTTAAGTAGTTTTGCGATTACCAGAAAACTGAACACATGCAGAAAGTCCCGCACGCCCCAGCCACAGACTGGACAATAGAGCTGTCAATCAAAGCACCAAAAGTCCAGCAAGCCCCTCACAGTATTGGACAACCAAGCTGTCAATCATGACACAGACAGCTCAGCAAGACAGTTTCAATAGAACAGCATAGCAATCATTCACTGAGCGGAGGAGTCATGACAATTAGCTGTTAAGATCTATAGGCCAGACATAGATCTCCCTGAGAATCTGCCTCCCTAACATATTGTAAATGAAAGGGGTCATTGCCAGTGTGAGACATGTAATGACTGATGGTCTACTCTCCTGATCTACAGTACATGTCTCACACTGGTAACTTCCCCTTTCAAAAATGGATGGGGGTAGGATGAAGAGAAAGAAAGGGGATAATGGAAAAGGAGGTGTGGAGAAAGGGACAATGATTGGATCATTACGTATAGAGATTAGTCCCAGGAAGATGAATGTTCTCAATTCTCACTGAGGAATGTCTAATAATCATGAGACGAGTGGAATTCAGTGCAGTAATACCAGGTTTTATATCATCTTTCACATGAGGATGTATGTTTTGCCATCAGCATAACCATTAATTTTTGAGAACCAAATGGAGAGTGGAATCTCCATTGGAAATCTTTTTTCCAAAGAAGTGATTTATACAGCAGCATGTAAAAGTTTGGACACCCCTCGCTGAAATTACTGTTATTTTGAACAGTTAAGCAAGTGGAAGATGAAATTATCTATAAAAGGCCTAAAGTTAAAGATGACACATTTCCTTTGCATTTTAGGCAAAAAATATATACACTGCTAAAAAAAAAGGGAACACTAAAATCACAAATCCTAGATAACACTGAATGAAATATTCCAGTTGTAAATCTTTATTCATTACATAGTGGAATGTGTTGAGAACAATAAAACCTAAAAATGATCAATGTAAATCACAACTAATATCCCACGGAGGTCTGGAGATGGAATGATGCTCAAAATCAAAGTGGAAAATGAAGTTACAGGCTGATCCAACTTCAGTGGAAATGCATCAAGACAAGGAAATGATGCTCAGTAGAGTGTGTCGCCTCCACGTGCCTATATGATCTCCCTACAACACCTGGGCATGCTCCTGATGAGGTGGCAGATGATCTCCTGAGGAATCTCCTCCGAGACCTGGACTAAACCATCCGCCAACTCCTGGACAGTCTGTGGTGCAACGTGATGTGTTTTCAGACTCTGTCACATCTGTCACATGTGCTCAGTGTGAACCTGCCTTCATCAGTAAAGAGCACAAGGTGCCAGTGGCGAATTTGCCAATCCTGGTGTTCTGTGGCAAATCCCAGCGTCCTGTGCGGTGTTGGGCTATGAGCGCAACCCCCATCTGTGGGCATCGGGCACTCAGACCATGCTCATGGAGTCGGTTTCTAACCGTTTGTGCAGACACATGCGTATTTTTGGCCTGCTGGAGGACATTTTGCAGGGCACTGGCAGTGCTCCTCTTGTTTCTCCTTGCACAAAGGCTGAGGTAGCGGTCCCAGAGATATCCAACGCAAAAGAGAGTTTAATACATTTCACCCAAACCACACATCAAACAGGGCACTTTACTTGTGGAGTGCCCGGACATGGGATAACAACTGCCCCTTGCCCCCGACTACCGCCGTGTGTCAATCGCAGAACCACTGGTTCCAAATGCCAGAGATAAAGGTAAAGACAATAGTATAATGTATGAATGGATTTCTGGGTGTATGTAGCATCAACTGTAAGGGTCTCTGAGTGCTTTTAGAGATTCCAGTTACAGTTAAGGAGTGGTTGAAAGGAATATTTTCAAAAACATTTGTTCTATTCCAATCTTGACTTTTCCTTTATCATGTCTGCACCAATCCTAAACTCTAGATAGGTGAGAAACAGAAAAGTGAAATATTAAAGCATGGCTCTGCACCCTGAAGTTTTGGGGCTGCAAAGTAGGGCCCTCTGGATTATTGGGGGTTTCCTAGCCCATATGAATGTAGTTTGGATGGAGGCCAGTGTTTTATATTTACAACTAATTTAGCTAATTATATAAAATATAAAGGTGCTGTTACAACTTATTGTATCTGTTATCAAAATATTGTGGTTATAGATGTAAATTCCTGAACTACAGTTCAGCACTTTAAAGGGAACCTGTATTTGCTTTAGATCTGTTTTGATATGCTTAAAAGTGATAATGGCATATATGGTATGCATAGTTATGCAGAAAATTATTTAAAGGGAACCTGTCACCCCCAAAATCGAAGGTGAGCTAAGCCTTCCGGCAACAGGGGCTTCCCTTTAAATAATTTTGTGCATTACTATGCATACCATATATGCCATTTTCACTTTTAAGCATATCAAAACAGATCTAAAGAAAATACATGCAAGGGATAATTAGATACATAGAGTGACTGCAGATTTTAATCTCAAACCACGACAAGCCATTTAATTAAAGTGAAGTACTAAATCAGTCCAAACAGCGAGTAATATACTCGCTGTCAGGATTCAGCTCTGCTTGCAGGTTCCAGCCACTTCACTCATATGTGATTTTTCATGCTTGGGGTCACGTGACAACTAACTTTTCTTCCTGCTTCTCTCAGTTTTTCACCGAACATTGAGAGAATTAGGGAGATTAGCTTGTAGGCATGTGAGTAATGCCGGAGTCACACTAAACGTATGAAAAATCGGTCCGAGTCTCCTTGCCGAGAGTCGCACGAGTGTCTTCTGAGTACAATCCGATTTTTCATACCTAGCATCCAATTTACATCCAAATGCAGTGCGATTGCTATCCGATTGCAATGCGATTTTAACATGAGCTTTTACAGTACATACAGTAATTCTCTGTCATTTACACATCATTTTCAAAGGAAATATTCTTCAAAACACACACATATTAGATATATAGATAGATAGTGTAGTGCAACAGTGTCCACGCTGCGCTGTGATGAGGCAGTGACCCAACAAGTTCAAAACAAAACGTGTTTAATGTCCAGTGCACAGCATGCTGTATCATCCGGATCACAGCCGGGAAAACAAAAGACAGGGTGGGACCGGTTGCCGTGAGCGTCCGTACTGCCATGTACGCAAGGGTGCCAGACCCTTTGGCTCCTCTTGATCCTGTGTTGCCTCACACAGGGAGCGCTCTGCAGACAACTGCTCTGTCTGCTTGCAAGACCAAAACTGACACACCTCTCCCTATACTCCAGGGCTTTTAATCAGTCACCACTTCACCATTTGTAATCACAGCTACACCTGTGACTGCAATACCCCCTCATGGCCTCACTATGCCTCCATTCACATTCTCGAGAGCACAAACAGTGCCCCTTAGCTGTAACAGTGGTCACTGCCTCACATATCCTCCCCCCTGTTTATACCTGTGGGGTTGAACATTTGCTACCCCATATGGGTGTGACACAGGGCATCTGCATGCCCCTGTGACACCCTCACCTGACAATACACTAAGAAACCAAGGTAGGGACCGGAACCATCGATCGGCACATGCATCCCTCCCCTTTGCGTTTCTCCTCCATACTTCCTTATGGGACCACCCACCCCGTTCTCCATTGCAGAAGCCAAGCCCTCTTTTCTGATTAACCATAGATTTGGGCCAGTTTTGGGTGATCTCGACCTTGTTTATTTTGGGTTCACTAACCCCCAGGGTAACCCTGTCATCTACATAATGGCTTTCAGACCCTTGGTCCATTTACTCCGTACCCTTACCTGTGCCCCTTTGACTATGTCTATATTACGTTGCCCTCGAACCTGAGCCTCATGACACTGCTGTCTAGCGTGCGCTTTATCCTGACCCCTGGCCACACCCTTGGCCAGTGCCAGAGGGTTCCTCGTGCCCATGTCCTCAGTCGCCTCCACAACCATACCCTCCCGACTCTTCTCATACCTGTGTTTTTTAATTCTGCGTCTGTGTGGGACCGTGGAACTGAGCTGTCCTGAATTTACCAGGGAACACCTCCAGCTTGGGGTTCTTGGGGTTTAGAGGGGTTCCCACGACCTCTACTGCCACAACCTCTAGGGGGAGACTATCAGGGTTTCACTCTGACCCTAGGTTGGCGACCCCTGTGGCAGACATCTTAGCATATTCGGGTTCTATGCCCAAAACATTTTTCACTTCTGCCAATTCCTCTATGGGGAGCCTATCGGGATTACACTCTGTCCCTTGGTTGGCGACCCCAATGGCAGGTATCTCACCATCTTTGGATTCTGCATCCGGCACAACATTTTCCATGAGAGAGTTGAACCTGGTCTCCCACAGGGACCAAAACAGGGGCAAGTCTCTCCCCAAAACAGTCCCATATGGAAGGGTCTTTGCCAATCCCCCCACCTGTTTAAGGTCCCCACACAGTGTGGAAAAATTAACCTCTGCAACTGGGTACTCCTGGTTTTCCCCATGGATACTCATCACCTCCACTTTCCATCCTTTGGGGTTGCCCCGGCAACAAGAGACCTATGGACCAAAGTCACATTACTCTCTGTGTCCAAGAGAGCCTCTGTTCGGCACTCGTTCACGACTACGTGGCACAATCATGGTTCACTGCTGGCTGTGCCCATAGTGGAGATACAGACTGACTGGGCACATATAGACTCATGGCAAGTGTTCCCACAGTCCATGGGCTTAGATGTCACCGAACAGTTACTAGCCCCATGCCCGGGTTTTGGTACAGCATCCTGAGAGGGTTTATACTGCTCAATCAACTCTATCAGAAGTTCCGGGTACCTAGGTCCCTTAGCCCGACCCAACACTGCATGGCGGTCGGCAGTGTCATGATCCAGTTCTGAGTTTATGTTCAGCTGTGTAATCTCTGGACTGGTCATGTGGGAGTTAATCCCCTCTGCCTCACTTTGAAGCTGGCTGAGCTATTTAAGTCCACTGCAGCCTGTGGGCCATTGTCAGCTATAGTTCATGTGGCACGATTTGACCACCTGACCTGGATACTTGTACTAGTGTTCCTTTTGCCTCTGTCTGCCTGCACCCATTTATGACTTATTCTGACCTCTGGCTTGTACCCTGACTCCGTCTTACGTCTCACGTTTTGGTTACCACTTTCCCGGTAGGCTCTGACTACTTGCTTGTCCCCGACTATTCTCTGCTCGCCCCCTCTGTACCGCGCTGCTATCTCCGTGCATGACCTTGGCTTGTCTGACATCCCTTTCATTACCTGTGACACCTGTGTTGTTGTTCAGTGTTGCTGTGCTGTGTGTACAACCTCTTTTCCTTAACCAGCACCCCCTGGTGGAGGTTGCTCTATATTGTACTGCAGCAGCACATTACAGGCAGAGACCGCACCATCCGGTCAACCACGATTCTCTCCATCATCTTGAATGGGTAAAAAAATCAGGCTAGAGCCACTTCTCCACTGTCAGGAATCCCCTGACCGCTGCCACCAATTCGTCACGATTCACACCGTGACCGTCACCCCTACGTCACGGGTCGGGGTGACTTTGGGCCAACAGACGGCTATCACATGTGCAGGGGGGCTTATCTTAGTTATCCCTCCACTGCTAACAATGCGATGAGAAAACACACACAAGGCTATTGACCTCTTAGTTTACAGCAGGGGCTTATTGTAGGTATCCCACTGCTTTTCAATATACCACGAACTGCAGGGATTTATGTATATCCCGCTTACAGTTCCACTTAAAACTTGCAGCTCTCTGGCGCCCCCCTTACTCTCAGGTCAGATTAGGTACTGCACCCTGGGTAATTAGTCGCCAGAAAGGCTGCCTGCTATGTACTGGCTATTGGGCATGCTGTAGCGACGCGATAAACTACTCCCGCTTAGGCAGGATCAATACTTATCAACGCCGCAGTAGCTACAACGCCACTCAACTACCCAGTACAGAATGTATGCTGCCACCAGTTTCGATTAAACGGGTCCGAAGCTAACCCAACACAACAGTAACAGTAGCGTATTTCCCTTCAGAAGACTTAAGGTACGGTTTAGAACAGGAGAACGAACTAATATTAAATATTATATCCCATAAAAAATTAGGCAGTGCTTTATCAAAAATATTTTATAAAGATGTTACAAATGAGACAATTGCAAATATGTACACGGGTAATTATAACATAAAGGGAATAAAGGAGAAAAGATAACACTCACATGTTCAAAGCATGGCAGGCCCCCAGGCTGGTGCAGCTTTCCATACGTCCCAGCTCATGGGATGTGCTCAGCTCTTCCAGGAAAATAGGACAAGAAGGAAGCTGGGGATGTGTGCAGACAGTTATAGCCAAGCCTGTAACATCCCAGAAAGGGGTTGGATCACCTCGTCCCTCCTACCTCTTCAGTTAACTCATTTTATTCTAATCTATATCTAATTTCGATAACTCCGCTACAAAACATGTCATAGTCCTAACAAATCCATCATTCATCTCGGATTAACGTGAGCATTCTAATGAGATCAAATATGTCCTATCTGGGATACATATTTACAGAGAAAACCCTACTTCTTTACCAGACGGAGTTAGAAGCCCGTGTTTCGGGGGAAGGGTAGGTCCACCGAGTGAGAATACGAATATATATTTTCGTGTTCTCAACGTAAACATGGTGCATAATATCGTACAAAAACCAAACAAAGAATCTTTCATGGATCCTACAAACTTCTAGACGCTTCTAAACAGTTCTCTGCTAGAGGAAAATTTGAGCCTAGTCGTAAATACCTCTCGGCCATAAAACTCCCCAGTACATTGGCAAAGCAGCTCTTGGCTGAATGAAAGGGAAGGGGGGCTTGGGAGTTGAAAGTCAGAAATTTGAAGCTACAAACCGTTGCAGCATCACTCCAAGAAGGGGGGCTTAGCCCACGCAGGCTAGCAAGAGAACTACTTATGATATTTCATACCATATCGTGACACCTCCCCCTTTTGGTGTGCGCTAGGGAGGCAGTACCCCATGGTATGCCTCCATGGGCACCTCAGTAGGTTCACCCTGGCGGGAGAGTCCATCTGCATTCCCATGCTCTTTGCCCGTTTTGTGTTCAATGGTGAAGTCAATCTGTTGAAGGGCAAGGCTCCAGCGTAGCAACCTGCCGTTGGTTCCACACATGGCGTTTAGCCAGCGCAGAGGGTTGTGGTCTGTCACCACAGTGAAGGGGCGACCGTACAAGTAGGGCTGCAAGCGCTGCAGGGCCCAGACTATGGCCAGGCACTCCTTCTCGATGGTGGAGTAGGCCACTTCCCTCGGCAAAAGCTTCCGGCTCAGGTATAACACGGGGTGCTCTTGGTCCTCCGAGTCAACCTGGCTGAGCACAGCACCAAGGCCAAACTCGCTGGCGTCGGTCTGCACCAAGAACGGTCGACTGCTGTCGACTGCTTTCAACACAGGGGCGTTGCACAGTGTGGTTTTCAACGCCTGGAAGGCCCCCTCACAGCCATCTGTCCAGTTGACGATGTGGGGTAGCTTCTTCCTGGTGAGGTCCGTCAAAGGTTTTGGCAGGCTACTATAGTGCTGTACGAAGCACCTATAGTACCCTGCAGTGCCCAAGAAGGACATCACCTGTTTCTTGGTCACGGGAATGAGCCAGTTCACGATCACTCCCACTTTGTCAGGCTCTGGCTTCATGGTGTTCCCGCCTACCCGGTGCCACAGGTAGTGAACCTCCCTCATGCCCATCTGGCACTTTCCGGGCTTGATAGTCAGTCCTGCTTGGTGAATTCGCCTGAGCACCTCCTCGAGATGCTGCAGGTGTTCCTCCCAGGAGGAACTGAAGATGGCAATGTCATCCAAGTACGCCACGGCATACTTCTCCAGTCCCTGAAGCAGGAGGTTGACCATCCGCTGGAAAGTGGCAGGGGCATTCTTCATGCCGAAGGGCATGACCGTGGACTCGTACAGTCCGAAGGGCGTGATAAAGGCAGATTTCTCCTGCGCCTCGGGGCTCAGGGGAATCTGCCAGTATCCTCGACTCAGATCCATTATTGTTAGGTAATCTGCGCCAGCTAACTTATCCCGCAGCTCCTCGATGCGCGGCATTGGGTGCGCGTCAGAGGCTGTGATGGCGTTGAGCCCCCTGTAGTCCACGCAGAACCAGGTGGTCCGGTCCTTCTTTGGCACGAGAACTACAGGTGATGCCCACGCGCTCTTTGACCATCGAATCACCCCCAGCTGTAACATCTCATCGATCTCTTGGCGCATAATCTGCTGCACCTGGTCAGAGATTCGATAGGGTGTTCGCCGTAGTGGGGTGTGATTCCCGGTGTCCACCTCGTGGACGGCTAACTCAGTCCTCCCAGGTCGGTTGGAGAACATGACCCGGAAGGGTTCCAGTGTGGTTTGCAACTGCAACCGCCGGGGTTCAGTTAACGAGGCGCTTACCTCCACTGTTATGAAAGGTAAATCAGTACCACAATGGACATAGAGGTCAGTGCACATACAGTGACCTGGCAATAACCCCAAAAAAACAAGAACGAGCTCTGAGACGTGGGAACTCTGTTGACCGCAATCCCTAATCCTCTCCAACCACACTAAAGGCAGCCGTGGATTGCGCCTAACGCTCCCTATGCAACTCGGCACGGCCTGAGAAACTAGCTAGCCTGAAGATAGAAAATAAGCCTACCTTGCCTCAGAGAAATATCCCCAAAGGAAAAGGCAGCCCCCACATATAATGACTGTGAGTTAAGATGAAAAGACAAACGTAGAGATGAAATAGATTTAGCAAAGCGAGGCCCAACTTTCTGAACAGAGCGAGGATAGGAAAGGTAACTTTGCGGTCAACACAAAACCCTACAAAAACCACGCAAAGGGGGCAAAAAGACCCTCCGTACCGAACTAACGGCAAGGAGGTACACCCTCTGCGTCCCAGAGCTTCCAGCAAGCAGGAAAAAACAAATAGACAAGCTGGACAGAAAAAAACAGCAAACAAATAGCAAAGAATAACTTAGCTATGCAGAGCAGCAGGCCACAGGAACGATCCAGGAGGAGACAGGTCCAATACTAGAACATTGACTGGAGGCCAGGACCAAAGCACCAGGTGGAGTCAAATAGAGCAGCACCCAACGACCTCACCACATCACCTGAGGAAGGAAACTCAGAAGCCGCAGTACCACTTTCCTCCACCAACGGAAGCTCACAGAGAGAATCAGCCGAAGTACCACTTGTGACCACAAGAGGGAGCTCTGCCACAGAATTCACAACAGTACCCCCCCTTGAGGAGGGGTCACCGAACCCTCACCAGAGCTCCCAGGACGACCAGGATGAGCCATATGAAAGGCACGAACAAGATCGGGAGCATGGACATCAGAGGCAAAGACCCAGGAATTATCTTCCTGAGCATAACCCTTCCACTTAACCAGATACTGGAGTTTCCGTCTAGAAACACGAGAATCCGAAACACGAGAATCTTCTCCACAATATACTCCAACTCCCCCTCCACCAAAACCGGGGCAGGAGGATCAACAGATGGAACCACGGGTGCCACGTATCTCCGCAACAATGACCTATGGAATACGTTATGTATGGAAAAAGAATCTGGAAGGGTCAGACGAAAAGACACAGGATTAAGAACCTCAGAAATCCTATACGGACCAATAAAACGAGGTTTAAACTTAGGAGAGGAAACCTTCATAGGAATATGACGAGAAGATAACCAAACCAAGTCCCCAACCCGAAGTCGGGGACCCACACAGCGTCTGCGATTAGCGAAACGTTGAGCCTTCTCCTGGGACAAGGTCAAATTGTCCACTACATGAGTCCAAATCTGCTGCAACCTGTCCACCACAGTATCCACACCAGGACAGTCCGAAGACTCAACCTGCCCTGAAGAGAAACGAGGATGGAACCCAGAGTTGCAGAAAAACGGTGAAACCAAGGTAGCCGAGCTGGCCCGATTATTAAGGGCGAACTCAGCCAAAGGCAAAAAGGACACCCAGTCATCCTGATCAGCAGAAACAAAGCATCTCAGATATGTTTCCAAGGTCTGATTGGTTCGTTCGGTCTGGCCATTAGTCTGAGGATGGAAAGCCGAGGAAAAAGACAAGTCAATGCCCATCCTACCACAAAAGGCTCGCCAAAACCTCGAAACAAACTGGGAACCTCTGTCAGAAACGATATTCTCTGGAATGCCATGTAAACGAACCACATGCTGGAAAAACAATGGCACCAAATCAGAGGAGGAAGGCAATTTAGACAAGGGTACCAAATGGACCATCTTAGAGAAGCGATCACAGACCACCCAAATGACTGACATCTTTTGAGAGACGGGAAGATCTGAAATAAAATCCATAGAGATATGTGTCCAAGGTCTCTTCGGGACCGGCAAGGGCAAAAGCAACCCACTGGCACGAGAACAGCAGGGCTTAGCCCGAGCACAAATCCCACAGGACTGCACAAAAGTACGCACATCCCGCGGCAGAGATGGCCACCAAAAGGATCTAGCCACTAACTCTCTGGTACCAAAGATTCCAGGATGACCAGCCAACACCGAACAATGAACCTCAGAGATAACTTTATTCGTCCACCTATCAGGGACAAACAGTTTCTCCGCTGGGCAACGATCAGGTTTATCAGCCTGAAATTTTTGCAGCACCCGCCGCAAATCAGGGGAGATGGCAGACACAATTACTCCCTCTTTGAGGATACCCGCCGGCTCAGATACACCCGGAGAGTCGGGCACAAAACTCCTAGACAGAGCATCCGCCTTCACATTTTTAGAGCCCGGAATATATGAAATCACAAAGTCAAAACGGGCAAAAAACAACGACCAACGAGCTTGTCTAGGATTCAACCGCTTGGCAGACTCGAGATAAGTCAAGTTCTTATGATCAGTCAAGACCACCACGCGATGCTTAGCTCCTTCAAGCCAATGACGCCACTCCTCGAATGCCCACTTCATGGCCAGCAACTCTCGATTGCCCACATCATAATTTCGCTCAGCAGGCGAAAACTTCCTGGAAAAGAAGGCGCATGGTTTCATCACCGAGCAATCAGAACTTCTCTGCGACAAAACAGCCCCTGCTCCAATCTCAGAAGCATCAACCTCGACCTGGAACGGAAGCGAAACATCTGGTTGACACAACACAGGGGCAGAAGAAAAACGACGCTTCAACTCTTGAAAAGCCTCCACAGCAGCAGAAGACCAATTGACCACATCAGCACCCTTCTTGGTCAAATCGGTCAATGGTTTAGCAATACTAGAAAAATTGCAGATGAAGCGACGATAAAAATTAGCAAAGCCCAGGAACTTTTGCAGACTTTTCAGAGATGTCGGCTGAGTCCAATTATGGATGGCTTGGACCTTAACAGGGTCCATCTCAATAGTAGAAGGGGAAAAGATGAACCCCAAAAATGAAACCTTCTGGACACCAAAGAGACACTTTGATCCCTTCACAAACAAAGAATTAGCACGCAGGACCTGAAACACCGTTCTGACCTGCTTCACATGAGACTCCCAATCATCCGAGAAGATCAAAATGTCATCTAAGTACACAATCAGGAATTTATCCAGGTACTCTCGGAAGATGTCATGCATAAAGGACTGAAACACTGATGGAGCATTGGCAAGTCCGAATGGCATTACTAGATACTCAAAATGGCCCTCGGGCGTATTAAATGCAGTTTTTCACTCATCGCCTCGCTTAATACGCACAAGATTATACGCACCACGAAGATCTATCTTGGTGAACCAACTAGCCCCCTTAATGCGAGCAAACAAATCAGATAATAATGGCAAAGGGTACTGAAATTTAACCGTGATCTTATTTAGAAGGCGGTAATCTATACAAGGTCTCAGTGAATCATCCTTCTTGGCTACAAAAAAGAACCCTGCTCCTAATGGCGACGATGACGGGCGAATATGCCCCTTCTCCAAAGACTCCTTCACATAACTCCGCATAGCGGCGTGCTCAGGCACAGATAAATTAAACAGTCGACCTCTTGGGAATTTACTACCAGGAATCAAATCGATAGCACAATCACAATCCCTATGCGGAGGTAGGGTATCGGATTTGGGCTCATCAAATAAATCCCGGTAATCAGACAAGAACTCAGGAACCTCAGAAGGGGTGGATGACGAAATAGTCAGAAATGGGACATCACCATGTACCCCCTGACAACCCCAGCTGGACACAGACATGGATTTCCAATCTAATACTGGATTATGGACTTGTAGCCATGGCAACCCCAACACGACCACATCATGCAGATTATGCAACACCAGAAAGCGAATAACCTCCTGATGTGCAGGAGCCATGCACATGGTCAGCTGGGTCCAGTACTGAGGCTTATTCTTGGCCAAAGGCGTAGCATCAATTCCTCTCAATGGAATAGGACACTGCAAGGGCTCCAAAAAAAACCCACAACGCCTAGCATACTCCAAGTCCATCAAATTCAGAGCAGCGCCTGAGTCCACAAATGCCATGACAGAATACGACGACAAAGAGCAGATAAAGGTAACTGACAGAAGAAATTTTGACTGTACCATACCAATGGTGGCAGACCTAGCGAACCGCTTAGTGCGCTTAGGACAATCAGAGATAGCATGAGTGGAATCACCACAGTAGAAACATAGCCCATTCAGACGTCTGTGTTCTTGCTGTTCAATTCTGGTCAAAGTCCTATCGCACTGCATAGGCTCAGGTTTAAGCTCAGGTAATACCGCCAAATGGTGCACAGATTTACGCTTGCGCAAGCGTCGACCGATCTGAATGGCCAAAGACATATACTCATTCAGACCAGCAGGCATAGGAAATCCCACCATGACATCCTTAAGGGCTTCAGAGAGACCTCTTCTGAAAATAGCCGCGAGCGCACCTTCATTCCACTGAGTGAGTACAGACCACTTTCTAAATTTCTGACAATATACCTCTATCTCATCCTGACCCTGACACAGAGCCAGCAAATTCTTCTCTGCCTGATCCACTGAATTAGGCTCATCGTACAGCAATCCGAGCGCCAGGAAAAACGCATCAATATTACTTAATGCAGGATCCCCTGGTGCAAGGGAAAATGCCCAGTCCTGAGGATCGCCACGCAAAAAAGAAATAACAATTCTCACTTGTTGAACTGGATCACCAGAAGAGCGAGGTTTCAAGGCCAGAAACAGTTTGCAATTATTTTTGAAATTCACAAACTTGGCTCTATCACCATAAAACAAATCAGGAATAGGAATTCTTGGTTCTAACATAGGCTTCTGAACCACCAAATCTTGAATCTTTTGTACATTTATAACGAGATTATCCAATGAAGAGCACAGACCCTGAATATCCATGTCCACACCTGTGTCCTGAACTACCCAAATGTCTACGGGAAAAAAAAGGCAAAACACAGTGCAAAGAAAAAAAAATGGTCTCAGAACTTCTTTTTTCCCTCTATTGAGAATCATTAGTACTTTGGGCCTCCAGTACTGTTATGAAAGGTAATTCAGTACCACAATGGACATAGAGGTCAGCGCACATACAGTGACCTGGCAATAACCCAAAAAAAACAAGAACGAGCTCTGAGACGTGGGAACTCTGTTGACCGCAATCCCTAATCCTCTCCAACCACACTAAAGGCAGCCGTGGATTGCGCCTAACGCTCCCTATGCAACTCGGCACGGCCTGAGAAACTAGCTAGCCTGAAGATAGAAAATAAGCCTACCTTGCCTCAGAGAAATATCCCCAAAGGAAAAGGCAGCCCCCACATATAATGACTGTGAGTTAAGATGAAAAGACAAACGTAGAGATGAAATAGATTTAGCAAAGCGAGGCCCAACTTTCTGAACAGAGCGAGGATAGGAAAGGTAACTTTGTGGTCAACACAAAACCCTACAAAAACCACGCAAAGGGGGCAAAAAGACCCTCCGTACCGAACTAACGGCACGGAGGTACACCCTCTGCGTCCCAGAGCTTCCAGTAAGCAGGAAAAAACAAATAGACAAGCTGGACAGAAAAAAACAGCAAACAAATAGCAAAGAATAACTTAGCTATGCAGAGCAGCAGGCCACAGGAATGATCCAGGAGGAGACAGGTCCAATACTAGAACATTGACTGGAGGCCAGGACCAAAGCATCAGGTGGAGTCAAATAGAGCAGCACCCAACGACCTCACCACATCACCTGAGGAAGGAAACTCAGAAGCCGCAGTACCACTTTCCTCCACCAACGGAAGCTCACAGAGAGAATCAGCCGAAGTACCACTTGTGACCACAAGAGGGAGCTCTGCCACAGAATTCACAACACTCCACGTCCTCGATGGACCCATTGGCCTTGGCTTGGGCCAGCATGTCCAGGAGGGTGTCTTCCTCCTCGTCTTCGGGCAAGCTGCAGACCGGTAGGACGAAAGGTTCACGTTCGTGATGAGCCTTCATCATGTTGATGTGAAAGGCCTTTCGCCTACCCCGAGCGTGGTCAAGCGTGACCACGTACGTGACCGGGTTGAGCTGTTGGTGGACGATGTACGGGCCCTCCCAGGCTGCCTGAAGCTTATCCGTTGGTACGGGGACCAGCACCCACACCTTTTGACCCACGTGGTAGGTCCGCTCCCGGGCGTTCTGGTCATACCAGTGCTTCTGATCAGCCTGAGCCTGCGTCATGTTGTCATGCACCAACTGCGTCAAGGTCTGCATCTTGTCACGGAAGCGCATGACATACTCCACTATGGACACTTCAGAAGGGTTCGGCTCCTCTTCCCAGGATTCTCTTACTAACCCAAGGGGTCCCCGGACTCGCCTGCCGTACAGGAGCTCGAAGAGGGAGAACCCCGTCGAGGCCTGCAGAACCTCTCAGGAAGCGAACAGCAGGTGTGGGAGGTACCGCTCCCAGTCGCACCCTTGAGTCTCAACCAGCATGCGTAGCATCTGTTTGAGGGTACCATTGAAGCGTTCACACAAGCCATTGGTCTGTGGGTGATACGCACTCGATACCAGGTGCTTCACCTGCATTCTCTTACAGAGAGCCTCCATTAGGCGAGACATAAATTGGGTCCCTTGATCAGTAAGCATTTCCCTGGGAAACTCTACACGTGAAAAGACGGCCAACAGGGCATCCGCCACCTTATCTGCCCTAGTTGACGACAGAGCTACTGCCTCTGGGTACCGGGTAGCGTAGTCTACCACAGTAAGGATGTATTGCTTTCCAGAGCTGCTGGGGACGGCCAGCGGGCCTACAATGTCCACCGCGATCCTCTGGAAAGGCTCCTCTATCACTGGCAAAGGGATCAGGGGAGCCTTAAGAGCAGGCCCCGCCTTCCCCACTCTTTGACAAGTGATACAGGAGCGGCAGTAGTTTGACACATCTGTCCCCATCTTAGGCCAATAGAAGTGTTGAGACAGCCTGGCCTTAGTTTTGCTGATCCCCAAGTGTCCAGCTAGCGGGATCTCATGGGCAATCCGCAACAACTCACCTTGGAATTGCTGCGGGACGACCAGCTGTCTTTCCCTCAACCACTCCTTTTGTGATTCTCCGGGTACTGTCTCCCGGTACAACCTTCCTTGTTCCCAGAACACCTTCTCCTTATCAGTCTCGGAGAAGTGCGTCCTGGCAAGTTGTCTCAAACTCTCTAGGCTCGCATCTGTGTGCAGAGCGGCCTGAAACTCCTGGCTAGGGGAAGCCAGCAGCGATGTCAGGGTCCCTTCCCCATGGGAACCCTCTTGGACCTGCTCTGAGTCCACCTCTGGTTCAGTCACAGTGATGACTGAGGAGGGTCCGGAAGGCAGACAGTTATCTGCGTTCCGGGCACTCTGACTGCGGGTGACAGCAGCTACCTAGGCTGTCTCCCCGGGGGTTTCTTCAGACCCATCAGCCGGCGCTGCTATGGGCTCTACCTCCCCATCCACCCCCAACACTCCAGGGGCAGTGCTACTTATGGGCCAGTTACCTTCCTCGGTGGCACTGGTCACTTTCATGGCGTCACCTTCCTCACGGTTCCCATGCATCTCCCCATTTCCTGTAGCACCGACACTTGCCCCTGTTAGGGGTTCCTCAGCCGTCTCACTCAGCAGAGCGACGTGGCTGGGCACGCCTGTACCTATGGACACATTCACCTTCACAGAAAAATCATTATCAGGTTCAGCTGGCACAGGTACAACATTTTCACCATCAATCCTAGGGAAAAAATGGTTATTAGATGCATCATTACAAGATAAAGCATGGTCAGGTAACACATGCGATTTCCCATCATCATCATCATCATCAGGGTTAACTTTACCCTCATTAGTAGATTGGGGAGGGGTGTCAGGGACGTAGTAAGCAACCATCCTCCCCAAATCAGTCCCCAACAAAACATCAGTGGGCAAATTATCAGACAGCCCCACTTCCTTCACCCCGCTCCCGACACCCCAATCAATATAAACACGGACCATTGGTAAGGGACAGCTGATGCCCCCAATCCCAGTGACAGTTAGGGTTTTCCCAGGAATGATTTCTTCAGGGGCCGCCAGTTCAGGTCGGATGAGGGTTCGTTCAGCCCCGGTGTCCTTGAGGCCTGTAGCAGCATGGCCTCCCACAGTGACGTGCTGTACGTTGTCACACACCCTCCCAACCACACCACCCACCAAAAGAACTGCTGCATTAGGCCCTGGGACCTTGGCTGGGGTGTTCTTCTGCTTGGTTGGGCAGGAGGGACTGATATGACCAGTCTGATGGCAGGTGAAACACTTGCGAGGTTCGGTGGTAGGTCTGGTGCTGTTGGCCACGGGGCCAGGACCTCTGGTGTGTTGGCTGGCAGGGATACTGGCGTTGGTTGCAGGCTTACCCCCTCTCCAGCTGGTGGTGACTGGCTTCCGCACTTCCGATCTACGGTTGGCCTCATAGGCATCGGCAATCTGCGCTGCTTTCGTCACGTCTTTGGGTTCTCTGTCCATCACGAACTGTCGCACCTCAGCTGGGCAAAGATGAAAGAACTGGTCTTTGATCATCAGGTCTCGCAGCTGTGCAAAGGTGGTCACTGACAGTCCTTGGGTCCACTGGTCAAAGTGGGTCCCCAGTCCATGCACCACATCACTGTAACTGTCGTGTGGGCCACGTTGGAGGGTCCAGAACTTTCTACGGTACACCTCGGGTGTAAGCTGGTACTTGGCTATCAGAGCCTGCTTGATGGCCTCATAGTCACCATCTTGTTCTTGAGGGAGGGCAGCAAACGCCTCCAGAGCTTTACCTCTCAGCCCTGGTGTCAGGTATCGTGCCCATTCATCTGTAGGCAGCCGGTACTGTCTGCAGGCTTTCTCAAAGGCCCGCAGAAAAGTGTCCAAGTCCCCGTCCTTCTCCATAACAGGAAAGTGATTGGGCCGTGGCTTAGGTATCTGAGCGCTGCTGGGCTCACGGTTGGTCTGGGACGACCCCTGCATTTGCAGTCGGGCCATCTGCAGCTGGTACTCCCGCTCCGCTCGGCTCGCTGGGCCTGAGCCTCTCGCTCGGCTTGCCGCTCGGCTCGGGCCTCTCTCTCAGCTCGGGCCTCTCTCTCGACTTGCTGGGCCTCCTGCCGGTATTGCTGAATCAGCTGCCGACGTCCCTCATGGTCGTCAGTGGGGAATTCTTTCAAGGCCGCCTGCAGGTGGGGGTCCAATTCGCCCGGATTGCTAACAGGGCCAGCATTCAGTGGTTGAACCTCTGCTGCAGCACCATGTTCGCTGGTGCTGGCTTCTGCGGCCTCTGGGCTCTGTGACCTGGCTTGGTCGGCTTCAAATTGCACCAGGTCAGCGACCATTTGAGCCTTGGACTTTTCCTGGGGGTTCAGGCCATGGTACATGCATATCCAAGCAAGAATGTCCTTCTTCTGCTGGTTGTACCAGACTTCCCCTTTCGCAGCCATGGTTGCCAAATAAAAGATAGGATTGAAAAACGAAGAGAAGGGAGGGGATAATTACCAGTACGCAATTGTCTCAAGACTAATAAAACACTGAGTTCGTTCTCCAAACTTATTTGCGCAGAGTCCTCGCAAGAACTTTCTGCAAGTTTTTAGTGAGAGGAATGATTGCTCAAACCAAATCACTAATGCTCTAATATCCCACCGCCTTGCCACCAATTGTCAGGAATCCCCTGACCGCTGCCACCAATTCGTCACGATTCACACCGTGACCGTCACCCCTACGTCACGGGTCGGGGTGACTTTGGGCCAACAGACGGCTATCACATGTGCAGGGGGGCTTATCTTAGTTATCCCTCCACTGCTAACAATGCGATGAGAAAACACACACAAGGCTATTGACCTCTTAGTTTACAGCAGGGGCTTATTGTAGGTATCCCACTGCTTTTCAATATACCACGAACTGCAGGGACTTATGTATATCCCGCTTACAGTTCCACTTAAAACTTGCAGCTCTCTGGCGCCCCCCTTACTCTCAGGTCAGATTAGGTACTGCACCCTGGGTAATTAGTCGCCAGAAAGGCTGCCTGCTATGTACTGGCTATTGGGCACGCTGCAGCGACGCGATAAACTACTCCCGCTTAGGCAGGATCAATACTTATCAACGCCGCAGTAGCTACAACGCCACTCAACTACCCAGTACAGAATGTATGCTGCCACCAGCTTCGATTAAACGGGTCTGAAGCTAACCCAACACAACAGTAACAGTAGCGTATTTCCCTTCAGAAGACTTAGGGTACGGTTTAGAACAGGAGACCGAACTAATATTAAATATTATATCCCATAAAAAATTAGGCAGTGCTTTATCAAAAATATTTTATAAAGATGTTACAAATGAGACAATTGCAAATATGTACACGGGTAATTATAACATAAAGGGAATAAAGGAGAAAAGATAACACTCATATGTTCAAAGCATGGCAGGCCCCCAGGCTGGTGCAGCTTTCCATACGTCCCAGCTCATGGGATGTGCTCAGCTCTTCCAGGAAAATAGGACAAGAAGGAAGCTGGGGATGTGTGCAGACAGTTATAGCCAAGCCTGTAACATCCCAGAAAGGGGTCACCTCGTCCCTCCTACCTCTTCAGTTAACTCATTTTATTCTAATCTATATCTAATTTCGATAACTCCGCTACAAAACATGTCATAGTCTTAACAAATCCATCATTCATCTCGGATTAACTTGAGCATTCTAATGAGATCAAATATGTCTGGGATACATATTTACAGAGAAAACCCTACTTCTTTACCAGACGGAGTTAGAAGCCCGTGTTTCGGGGGATGGGTAGGTCCACCGAGTGAGAATACGAATATATATTTTCGTGTTCTCAACGTAAACATGGTGCATAATATCATACAAAAACCAAACAAAGAATCTTTCATGGATCCTACAAACTTCTAGACACTTCTAAACAGTTCTCTGCTAGAGGAAAATTTGAGCCTAGTCGTAAATACCTCTCGGCCATAAAACTCCCCAGTACATTGGCAAAGCAGCTCTTGGCTGAATGAAAGGGAAGGGGGGCTTGGGAGTTGAAAGTCAGGAATTTGAAGCTACAAACTGTTGCAGCATCACTCCAGCAGGCTAGCAAGAGAACTACTTATGATATTTCATACCATATCGTGACATCCACCAACTGCAATAAGTCATTTGCTTGAGAACTGGCGGATGGAGACTTTACATACGACCACTGGTACACCCAATGATCGCCGCTTACCTTTGGGGTCTCTTCATGACTTTGCTGATCGCCCCTCACCTTAGGGGTCTCCTCTTTACACCGCTGAAGCTCTGGTAGCTTCCACTGCAGCACCTCTTGCTGCTGCTGGTGCAACTGCAGCTCCTGCTGCTGCAGAGCCTCTTGCAGAGACAGCTGAAACTGCAGCGCCTCTTGCTGAAGCTTTTGCTGAAGCCTTTGCTGACCAAGCACAATAGATAGTGTAGTGCAGCGGTGTCCACGCTGCGCATTGATGAGGCAGTGACCCAACAAGATCAAAACAAAGCGTGTTTAATGTCCAAAAACTCACACAGTGCACAGCATGCTGTATCCTCCGGATTGCAGCCGAGAAAACAAAAGACAGTCCGGGACCGGTTGCCGTGAGCGTCCGTGCTGCCATGTACGCAGGGGTGCCAGACCATTTGGCTTCTCTTGACCCTATGTTGCCTCACACATGAAGTGCTCTGCAGACAACTGCTCTGCTTGCACGACCAAAACTGACACACCTCTCCCTATACTCCATGGCTTTTAATCAGTCACTGCTTCACCATTTGTAATCACAGCTACACCTGTGACTGCAACACCCCGTCATAGCCTCACTACGCCTCAATGCACATTCTGGAGAGCACAAACAGTGCCTCCTAGCTGTAACAGGGATCACTACCCCACAATAGAGTACATAGAATACATATATACACATAGAATACATAGATATATAGATGTCAGTGACACACACATATATATATATGTGTGTGTATTTATATTGCATAGATAGATAGATGCAAGAAAAGATGGCAATTTATGTGCCGTGTACTGTAAATTCAATGCAGGATAGAAGAGATGGATTACATAAGGTAAATACAAATAGAATAGGTAGATATACAGATGTCTGTGACAAATGAAATTAGAACAGTGTCTGCAGATTACTGTACATGTATTTACCATATATACTCATGTATAAGCCAAACTGAAATCTTGCACCGTGAGCCAGGTAACCTAGATAAACCTCTGGGTGATATGGCACATGTTTCAGACAGCTATGAGTAAGGAAGTTTAGCTCTAAACGCATCAGATGTTTATATGTCTGGGATGTTTTAATGATTTTTTTAAGAAATAAAGTGGACATTTTTACAAGGAAGACAGAGTCATGGCTTTATTCATATTAACAGTATCTGCCTCCTGAGGACTAGGCTAGTTTTAAAAATGTTGCTGGCTGATAAAGCTTCCTGCTGGACCAGCCCATCTGTGAAATGGAAAGTCTGACCATGCCCTTCTTACAGACTTTTGTAATGTTTTGCATCAAAGATATTTAAAAGCTTTTTGTTCTTGTACAAAAAAAATACCGTATATATTCGAGTATAAGCCGAGATTTTCAACCCATTTTTTTAGGCTGAAAGTGCCCCTCTCAGCTTATACTCAAGTCATTGTCCCAGGGGGTCGGTGGGCGAGGGGGAGCGGCGGCTGTCACATCATACTCACCCTCCCGGCACGGTCTTTGCATGTCCCTGGTTCTCAGATGGTCTCGGCTCCAGCAGCTTGTTCCTGTGTTCAGATGTCACGTGGTACCGCTCATAAAAGTAATGAATATGGATGCGACTCCACTCTCATAGGCGTGGCATGCATATTCATTACTTTAATGAGCGTTACCATGTGACCGCTGAACACAGGAACAAGCTGCCGGCAATGAGACCGTCTGAGAACCAGGGACTTGCAGAGACCATGCCGGGAGGGTCAGTACGATGGGGGAGGGTGAGCCATGCTATATTCACCTGTCCCCGTTCCACCGCCGGGCTCCGTCTTCTGTGTCCTCTGGCTGTGACGTTCAGGTCAGAGGGCGTAATGACTTGGTTAGTGCGCGTCCTCTGCCTGAACAGTCAGTGCAGAAACCTGGAAGACACAGCGGCGCATGGCGGTGGAACGGGGACAGGTGAATATCGCAAGTGTCGGGGGCCTGAGTCAGTGGCGACTCCCGTACCAGGCGCCCATAGTGCAGAAGCAGCATATGGGGTTATATTATTCTATGGAGCATCTTATGGGGCCATCAAACTTTATGAAGCAGCATATGGGGTTATGTTATGCTATGCAGCATCATCATATGGGGCCATAAACCTTTATACAGCAGCATATGTGGCATATTATGCTATGGAGCATCTTATGGGGCCATTAACCTTTATGGAGCATTTTATGGGGCATATTATTCTATGGAGCACCTTATGGGGCAATCAACCTTTATGGAGCAGCATATGGAGCATATTATGCTATGGAGAATCTTATGAGGCCATCAAATTTTATGGAGCAGCATATGGGGTTATATTATTCTATGGAGCATATTATGGGGCCATCAACCTTTATGTAGCATTATATGGGGCATATTATGCTATGGAGCATCTTATGGGGCCATCAACTTTTATGGAGCTGCATATGGGGATATATTATTCTATGGAGCATCTTATGGGGCCATCAACCTTTATGGAGCAACATATGGGGCATATTATGCTATGGAGCACCCTATGGGGCATGAACCTTTATGGAGCATTATATCGGGCATATTATTTTATGAAGCTTCTTACGGGGCCATAATTAACCTTTTATGCAGCATTATATGGGGCATATTATTCTATGGAGCATCTTATGGGGCCATTGTTAACCTTTTCTGCAGCATTGTATGGGGCATATTTTAATATGGAACATCTTATGGGGACATTATTAACCTTTGTGCAGCATCATATGGGGCATATTTTAATATGGAGCATCTTATGGGGCCCATCATGAACTTTATGGAGCATTATATGGGGCTCCTGATTCAATATGGATATTCAAAAACACTTAACCTACTGATGTGTCAATTAATTTTACTTTTATTGGTATCTATTTTTATTTTTGAAATTTACCAGTAGCTGCTGCCTTTCCCACCCTAGGCTTATACTCAAGCCAATAAGATTCCCAGTTTTTCGTGGCAAAATTAGGGGTCTCAGCTTATACTCGGGTTCGCTTATACTCGAGTATATACGGTATATACAAAGCAGTTACGTATTTTATGATTGGAAAAGAAAATTGAGATGGCCAGATTACATCATTCATGAAGATTTTTCTGAATGAAAATTGTGAAGAGCTCTTGAACATAGATTAAAACAAAGTATATAAATGACGTTATTATATTGTAAATGCTGAGTGGTAAAATTTTTGGAAGACTTAAATGCCAAACTAAAACATTTAATTAACACAGTACTCAACAATCACATAAAAGACTAAGAGAAGACTCAAGGTTATATTTTCCTTACACCGCCATCTGTCTTTATTCTTTGTTTATTTCTATTTTTACAGAAAATGAAGCATATTTATATGTCATGCAATGTGGACATAAAAATCATTAATATAATAAATTCTGGTTAAAAGATTTTTCTTATAATTCTGAACTCTTGTTATGTTTTCTGTCATTGGATGTAAGGTCCATTAAACTGGATGATAATCTGCACTGTGTACATGCATGTTCACCTACACACTGCACTTATAGCAACATACATTGGGTACGTAAAGTATTCAGATCCCTTCATTTTTTCACAGTAATGTACACTTTGCACCACATCTTGACTGAAAAAACGGATGCTGAAATTTTTGCAAATTTAATTAAAAAAAAACCCCTGAAATATTACATGGTCATAAGTATTCAGACCAGTAGCGTAGCTACCCCGGACCTGGTGCTCAGATGGGGCCCACCCGGAGCTACGCTACTGTAACTGTATTGGTGTGCACAGCACGTCGATACAGTTACATTCTGCGGCAGAGCAGGGAGAATCGATCTCCCTGCTCTGCCTCCGGCCGCTATGGGGCCCCTGAGTAGGCGGGGGGCGCCAGTGCCAGCAGTGGGATCTTGTCAATGCAGCTGACTGCATTGATGAGGGAAGGAAGGCTATGTTTGTTCTCCCATCATCCCCCTGCCAGCGTCTGACGTCACTGACGCCGCCTCTGACAGGGGGCGCGATGATATCACTGCCCGGCGCCCGCGATCCGGAGGTGAGTGGGAGCAGCGCAGAAACCAGGAAGAGAGGTGAGTATTTATTTATTGTTTTTCTTTATGGGGCTGCCTTATACTACAGAGTCTGCCTGTGGGGGGGGGGTGTGCTGCCTTATAATACAGAGTCTGCCTGTGGGGGAGGTGTGCTGCCTTATAGTACAGAGTCTGCCTGTGGGGGAGGTTTGCTGCCTTATACTACAGAGTCTGCATGTGGGGGGTGCTGCCTTACACTACAGAGTCTGCCTATGGGGGGTTGCTGCCTTATACTACTGAGTCTGCCTGCGGGGGTATGTGCTATCTTATACTACAGAGTCTGCCTGAGAGGGGGTGCTTCCTTATACTACAGAGTCTGCCTGTGTGGGGGGGTGCTGCCTTATACTACAGAGTCAGCCTGTGGGAGGGGTGCTGCCTTATACTACAGAGTCTGCCTGTGGGGGTGCTGCCTTATACTACATAGTCTGCCTGTGGGAGGGGTGCTGCCTTATACTACATAGTCTTCCTGTTGGGGGGGTGCTGCCTTATACTACAGAGTCTGCCTGTGGGGGGTGCTGCCTTATACTACAGAGTCTGTCTGTGTGGGGGGGTGCTGCCTTATACTACAGGGTCTGCCTGTGTGGGAGAATGCTGCCTTATACTACAGAGTCTGCCTGTGGGAGGGGTGGTGCTGCCTTATACTACAGAGTCTGCCTGTGGGGGGTGCTGCCTTATACTGCAGAGTATGCCTGTGAGGGGGTGGTGCCTTATACTACAGGGTATGCTTATGGGGTGGTGTCTTATACTACAGGGTCTGCCTATGGGGTGCTGCCTTATACTACAGGGTCTGCCTATGGGGTGCTGTCTTATACTAAAGATAGATTTCACAAGCCATTATGCTATTCATATTTCATGTATTACACATTCCCTTGCTTTGGTACAATTGAGTGCAGCCATTTATCTATTTGCTATGTAAGTTGTATTTGGTTATGCACCAGTTCAGACTAGCTATCTGTTCAGTCAGTTTACCATTACTTGCTATGTACTATTTTTTCTGACTTCAACACCCCGCCCTTCACCATGGTGTGATTTTAATTACATCCAAACACAGCTCGTTCTGACCTTCCTATAAATACAGGCTTTACCATGATATTAGCCAGAGGTAAGTGTTCACACTAGGCAGATAGGTCAGGGACCCATCCGATCCATGAGATTACCTTGACGTTGGTGGATGGGCTCACATTTTTTGACCAAATTTGTGCTAAGCAACTCAAGTGTTTTTTTTTCATAGATTACATAAGCCATTATGCTATTCACATTTCATGTATTACACATTCCCTTGCTTTAGTACAATTGAGTGCAGCCATTTATCTATTTGCTATGTAAGTTGTTTTTGGTTATCCACCAGTTCAGACTAGTTCTCCGTTCAGTCAGTTTACCATTTCTTGCTATGTACTATTTTTTCTGACTTCAACACCCCGCCCTTCACCATGCTGTGATTTTAATTACTTCCAAACACAGTTGGTTCCGACCTTCCTATAAAAACAGGCTTTACCATATTACATAGTTATTAAGGTTGAAGGAAGATTTTAAGTCCATCTAGATCAACCCATAGCCTAACCTAACATGCCCTAACATGTTGATCCAGAGGAAGGCAAAAAAAACCCCATGTGGCAAAGAGTAAGCTCCACATTGGGGAAAAAAATTCCTTTCCGACTCCACATATGGCAATCAGACTAGTTTCCTGGATCAACGCCCTATCAAGGAATCTAATATATAACCTGTAACATTATACTTTTCAAGAAAGGCATCTAGTCCCCTCTTAAATATAAGTAATGAATAACTCATTACAACATCATACGGCAGAGAGTTCCATAGTCTCACTGCTCTTACAATAAAGATTCTGCGTCTGTTGTTATGCTTGAGCCTTCTTTCCTCCAGACGTAGAGGATGGCCCCTTGTCCCTGTCTCAGGTCTATGATTAAAAAGATCACCAGAAAGGTCTTTGTACTATCCCCTCATATATTTATACATTAAAATAAGATCACCCCTTAGCCTTCATTTTTCCAAACTAAATAGCCCCAAGTGTAATAACCTATCTTGGTACTGCAGACCAGCCAGTCCTCTAATAACCTTGGTCGCTCTTCTCTGCACCCGCTCTAGTTCAGCTATGTCTATTTTATACACCGGACACCAGAACTGTGCACAGTATTCTAAGTGTGGCCGAACTAGTGACTTGTATAGAGGTAAAATTATGTTCTCCTCATGAGCTTCTATGCCTCTTTTAATGCATTCCATTATTTTATTTGCCTTTGTATCCTGCGTGATAATATAGGTGAATTTAATGAAAATGTAGAATCCCTGTGGGTGGAGATAAGGGGAGGGGGAAAAAATAATAAATTACTGATAGGGGTTTGTTATAAATCTCCAAAAATAATGGAAGCAATGGAGAATATCCTCATAAAGCAAATAGATGAAGCTGCGACTCAAGGAGAAGTCATTATTATGGGGGACTTCAACTACCCTGAAATAGATTGGGGAACAGAAAGCTGCAGTTCCAGCAAAGGTAATCGGTTTTTGACAACTATGAGAGACAATTACCTTTCACAACTGGTTCAGGACCCAACAAAAAGGGGGGCACTGCTAGACCTAATATTAACCAACAGGCCAGACCGCATAGCAAATATAAGGGTTGGGGGTCACTTGAGGAATAGTGATCACAAGATAATAAGTTTTCATGTATCCTTTAAAAAGATGTGTAATATAGGGGTTACAAGGACACTAAACTTCAGGAGGGCAAATTTCCAACGGATGAGAGAGGATCTTGGTGCAATTAACTGGGACGATATCCTGAGACATAAAAATACACAAAGAAAATGGGAGACATTTATTAGCATCCTGGATAGGACCTGTGCACAGTATATACCGTATGGGAATAAACATACTAGAAATAGGAGGAAACCAGTATGGCTAAATAGAGCTGTAAGGGGTGCAATAAGTGACAAAAAGAAAGCATTGAGAGAATTAAAGGAAGTAGGTAGTGATGAGGCATTAAATAAATACAGAAAATTAAATAAATTCTGTAAAAAGCAAATCAAGGCAGCAAAGATTGAGACAGAGAGACTCATTGCCAGAGAGAGTAAAAATAATCCCAAAATATTCTTTAACTACGTAAATAGTAAGAAACTAAAAAATGATAGTGTTGGCCCCCTTAAAAATAGTCTGGGTGAAATGGTGGATGAGGATGAGGAAAAAGCCAATATGCTAAATAACTTTTTTTCATCAGTATTTACAAAAGAAAATCCCATGGCAGACAAAATGACTACTGATAAAAATTCCCAATTAAATGTCACCTGCTTAACCCAGCAGGAAGTACAGCGGCGTCTAAAAATCACTAAAATTGACAAATCTCCGGGCCCGGATGGGATTCACCCTCGAGTACTGCAGGAATTAAGTACAGTCATTGATAGACCATTATTTTTACTCTTTAAAGACTCCATAATAACAGGGTTTGTACCACAGGACTGGCGTATAGCAAATGTTGTGCCAATATTCAAAAAGGGGACAAAAACTGAACTCGGTAACTATAGGCCAGTAAGCTTAACCTCTACTGTGGGTAATATCCTGGAGGGCATTCTAAAGGATGCTATACGGGAGTATCTGAAGAGGAATAACCTCATGACCCAGTATCAGCACGGGTTTACTAGGGACCGTCCATGTCAGACTAATTTGATCAGCTTCTATGAAGAGGTAAGTTCCTGACTGGACCAAGGGAACCCAGTGGATGTAGTGCATATGGACTTTTCAAAAGCTTTTGATAATATGTGTAAGTGGGTTGAGAGCTGGCTCAGGGATAGGAAACAAAGGGTGGTTATTAATGGAGCACACTCCAACTGGGTAGCGGTTAGCAGTGGGGTACCACAAGGGTCAGTATTGGGCCCTCTTCTTTTTAACATATTTATTAATGACCTTGTAGGGGGCATTCAGAGTAGAATTTCAATATTTGCAGATGACACTAAACTCTGCAGGGTAATCAATACAGGGGAGGACAATTTTATATTACAGGATGATTTATGTAAACTAGAAGCTTGGGCAGATAAATGGCAAATGAGCTTTAATGGGGATAAATGTAAGGTCATGCACTTGGGTAGAAGTAATAAGATGTATAACTATGTGCTTAATTCTAAAACTCTGGGCAAAACCGTCAATGAAAAAGACCTAGGTGTATGGGTGGATGACAAACTCACATTTAGTGGCCAGTGTCAGGCAGCTGCTACAAAGGCAAATAAAATAATGGGATGCATTAAAAGAGGCATAGATGCACATGAGAACATAATTTTACCTCTTTACAAGTCACTTGTTCGACCACACTTAGAATACTGTGCACAGTTCTGGTCTCCGGTGTATAAGAAAGACATAGCTGAACTGGAGCGGGTGCAGAGAAGAGCGACCAAGGTTATTAGAGGACTGGGGGGTCTGCAATACCAAGATGGGATATTACACTTGGGGCTATTTAGTTTGGAAAAATGAAGGCTAAGGGGTGATCTTATTTTAATGTATAAATATATGAGGGGACAGTACAAAGACCTTTCTGATGATCTTTTTAATCATAGACCTGAAACAGGGACAAGGGGGCATTCTCTACGTTTGGAGGAAAAAAGGTTTAAGCATAATAACAGACACGAATTCTTTACTGTAAGAGCAGTGAGACTATGGAACTCTCTGCCGTATGATGTTGTAATGAGTGATTCATTACTTAAATTTAAGAGGGGACTGGATACATTTCTGGAAAAGTATAATGTTACAGGGTATATATACTAGATTCCTTGATAGGGCGTTGATCCAGGGAACTAGTCTGATTGCCGTATCTGGAGTCGGGAAGGAATTTTTTTCCCCAAGGTGGAGCTTACTCTTTGCCACATGGGTTTTTTTTGCCTTCCTCTGGATCAACATGTTAGGGCATGTTAGGTTAGGCTATGGGTTGAACTAGATGGACTTACAGGTCCTTCTCAAAAAATTAGCATATAGTGTTAAATTTCATTATTTACCATAATGTAATGATTACAATTAAACTTTCATATATTATAGATTCATTATCCACCAACTGAAATTTGTCAGGTCTTTTATTGTTTTAATACTGATGATTTTGGCATACAACTCCTGATAACCCAAAAAACCTGTCTCAATAAATTAGCATATTTCACCCATCCAATCAAATAAAAGTGTTTTTTAATAACAAACAAAAAAACCATCAAATAATAATGTTCAGTTATGCACTCAATACTTGGTCGGGAATCCTTTGGCAGAAATGACTGCTTCAATGCGGCGTGGCATGGAGGCAATCAGCCTGTGACACTGCTGAGATGTTATGGAGGCCCAGGATGCTTCAATAGCGGCCTTAAGCTCATCCAGAGTGTTGGGTCTTGCGTCTCTCAACTTTCTCTTCACAATATCCCACAGATTCTCTATGGGGTTCAGGTCAGGAGAGTTGGCAGGCCAATTGAGCACAGTAATACCATGGTCAGTAAACCATTTACCAGTGGTTTTGGCACTGTGAGCAGGTGCCAGGTCGTGCTGAAAAATGAAATCTTCATCTCCATAAAGCATTTCAGCCGATGGAAGCATGAAGTGCTCCAAAATCTCCTGATAGCTAGCTGCATTGACCCTGCCCTTGATGAAACACAGTGGACCAACACCAGCAGCTGACATGGCACCCCACACCATCACTGACTGTGGGTACTTGACACTGGACTTCAGGCATTTTGGCATTTCCTTCTCCCCAGTCTTCCTCCAGACTCTGGCACCTTGATTTCCGAATGACATGCAAAATTTGCTTTCATCAGAAAAAAGTACTTGGGACCACTTAGCAACAGTCCAGTGCTGCTTCTCTGTAGCCCAGGTCAGGCGCCTCTGCCGCTGTTTATTGTTCAAAAGTGGCTTTACCTGGGGAATGCGGCACCTGTAGCCCATTTCCTGCACACGCCTGTGCACGGTGGCTCTGGATGTTTCCACACCAGACTCAGTCCACTGCTTCCTCAGGTTCCCCAAGGTCTGGAATCGGTCCTTCTCCACAATCTTCCTCAGGGTCCGGTCTCCTCTTCTCGTTGTACAGCGTTTTCTGCCACATTGTTTCCTTCCAACAGACTTACCATTGAGGTGCCTTGATACAGCACTCTGGGAACAGCCTATTTGTTGAGAAATTTCTTTCTGGGTCTTACCCTCTTGCTTGAGGGTGTCAATGATGGCCTTCTTGACATCTGTCAGGTCGCTAGTCTTACCCATGATGGGGGTTTTGAGTAATGAACCAGGCAGGGAGTTTATAAAAGCCTCAGGTATCTTTTGCATGTGTTTAGAGTTAATTAGTTGATCCAGAAGATTAGGGTAATAGGTCGTTTAGAGAACCTTTTCTTGATATGCTAATTTATTGAGACAGGTTTTTTGGGTTATCAGGAGTTGTATGCCAAAATCATCAGTATTAAAACAATAAAAGACCTGACAAATTTCAGTTGGTGGATAATGAATCTATAATATATGAAAGTTTAATTGTAATCATTACATTATGGTAAATAATGAAATTTAACACTATATGCTAATTTTTTGAAAAGGACCTGTATAGTCTTCCTTCAACCTTAAAAACTATGTAACTATGTAACTGCCTGACACTGGCCACTAAAAGTGAGTTTGAATCCACCCATACACCCAGGTCTTTTTCATTGACGGTTTTGCCCAGAGTTTTAGAATTAAGCACATAGTTATACATCTTATCACTTCTACCCAAGTGCATGACCTTACATTTATCCCCATTAAAGCTAATTTGCCATTTGTCAGCCCAAGCTTCTAGTTTACATAAATCATCTTGTAACATAAAATTGTCCTCCTCTGCATTGATTACTCTGCAGAGTTTAATGTAATCTGCAAATATTGCAATTCTGCACTGTATGCCCCCTACAAGGTCATTAATAAATATGTTAAAAGGAAGAGGGCCCAATACTGACCCCTGTGGTACCCCACTGCTAACCGCGACCCAGTCCGAGTATGCTCCATTAATAACCACCCTTTGTTTCCTATCCCTGAGCCAGCTCTTAACCAACTTACACATATTTTCCCCTATCCCCATTATTCTCATTTTATGTATCAATCTTTTGTGTGGCACCATATCAAAAGCTTTTGAAAAGTCCATATACACTACGTGCACTGCGTTCCCTTGGTCCAGCCCGAAACTTACCTCTCCATAGAAATTGATCAGATTTGTCTGACTGGAACGGTCCCTAGTAAACCCATGCTGATATTGGGTCATGAGGTTATTCCTCGTCAGATACCCCAGCATAGCATCTCTTAGAATGCCCTCCAGGATTTTACCCACAGTAGAGGTTAAGCTTACTGGCCTATAATTTCCGAGTCCAGTTTTTGTCCCCTTTTTGAATATTGGCACCACATTTGCTATACGCCAGTTCTGTGGTACAGACCCTGTTATTATGGATTCTTTAAAGATTAAAAATAATGGTCTAATGGACTGTACTTAATTCCTGTAGTACTCAGGAGTGGATCCCATCCGGGCCAGGAGATTTGTCAATTTTAGTGATTTTTAGACGCCGCCGTACTTCCTGCTGGGTTAAGCAGGTGACAATTAATGGGGAATTTTTGTTATCACTGATCATATTGTCTGCCATGGAATTTTCTTGTGTAAATACTGATGAAAAAAAGTCATTTAGCATATTGGCTTTTTCCTCATCCTTATCCACCATTTCACCAAGACTATTTTTAAGGAGGCCAACACTATCATTTTTTAGTTTCTTGCTATTTACGTAGGTAAAGAATATTTTGGGATTATTTTTACTCTCTCTGGCAATGAGTCTCTCTGTCTCAATCTTTGCTGCCTTGATTTGCTTTTTACAGAATTTATTTAATTTTCTGTATTTATTTAATGCCTCATCACTACCTACTTCCTTTAATTCTCTAAATGCTTTCTTTTTGTCACTTATTGTGCCCCTTACAGCTCTATTTAGCCATATTGGTTTCCTCCTATTTCTAGTATGTTTATTCCCATACGGTATATACTGTGCACAGGTCCTATCCAGGATGCTAATAAACGTCTCCCATTTTCTTTGTGTATTTTTATGTCTCAAGATATCATCCCAGTTAATTGCACCAAGATCATCTCTCATCCGGAAGAAATTTGCCCTCCTGAAGTTTAGTGTCCTTGTAACCCCTCTACTACACATCTTATTAAAGGATACCTGAAAACTTATTGTTTTGTGATCACTATTCCCCAAGTGACTCCCAACCCTTATATTTGCTATGCGGTCTGGCCTGTTGGTTAATATTAGGTCTAGCAGTGCCCCCCTTCTTGTTGGGTCCTGAACCAGTTGTAAGAGGTAATTGTCTCTCATAGTTGTCAAAAACCGATTACCTTTGCTGGAACTGCAGGTTTCTATTCCCCAATGTATTTCAGGTTCGTTGAAGTCCCCCATAATAATGACTTCTCCTTGAGTCGCAGCTTCATCTATTTGCTTTATGAGGATATTCTCTGTTGCTTCCCTTATTTTTGGAGACTTATAACAAACCCCTATCAGTAATTTATTATTTTTTCCCCCTGCCCTTATCTCCACCCACAGGGACTCTACATTTTCCATAGATTCACCTATATTATTATTATTATTATTTATTTATATAGCACCATTAATTTCATGGTGCTGTACATGAGTAAGGGTTTACATACAGAGTTATAGATATTGTTTACAGTAAACAAGTTTACAGTGACAGACTGGTACAAAGGGGAGAGGACCCTGTCCTTGCAGACTTGCATTCTATGTAATCACACAGGATGGGTTTTAAGGACGATCTTACATATAGACACACCCCACCCCCTCGCTTATCTGTACGGTCATTTCTGAACAGGCTATAGCCCTGCAAGTTAACAGCCCAGTCATGGCTCTCCTCCAGCCATGTCTAAGATATCCCCAACATGTCATAATTATGCTCCAACAACATTAATTCTAATTCGTCCATAATGTTGGCGAGGCTTCTGGCATTAGTATACATACACTTTATGTATCTTTCTGTACCTCTATTCTTACTTAAATTATTAATTGTTCTAACCTCACCCCCCATGCCACCTGTTGTGGATTCTGTTTTCGGGCTCCCTCCTGTGGTCATGAATGGTACTTCGGCTGGTTCTGTCCATGGACTTTCTCTGATGCCTGTGGGTGTTTCTGAGTTTCCTTCCACAGGTGACGAGGCTAATTCGTCAGTGGGCTGCTGCTCTATTTAACTCCACTTGGATCCTTGTCCGATGCCAGCTGTCAATGTTGTAGCATTGGTCTAGTTCGCTCCTGGATCTTCCTGGTTACCTGTTTTCTCCAGCAGAAGCTAAGTTTCGCTTTGCTTTTTTCTTGTTTGCTATTTTTTCTGTCCAGCATGCTTATGTGATTTTTGCCTTGCTTGCTGGAAGCTCGGGGACGCAGAGGGGCGCCTCCGCTCCGTTAGTCGGTGCGGATGGTATTTTTCCCTGCACTCTCTGTGTGGCTTTTTTAGGGTTTTGTGCTGACTGCAAAGTGACCTTTCCTATCTTCTGTCTGTTTAGTAAGTCGGGCCTCTCTTTGCTAAATCTATTTCATCTCTGTGTTTGTGATTTCATCTTACTCACAGTCAATATATGTGGGGGGGCTGCCTTTTCCTTTGGGGAATTTTCTCTGAGGCAAGATAGGCTTATTTTTCCTATCTCTAGGGCTAGCTAGTTCTGAGGCTGTGACGAGGCGCCTAGGTCATGATAGGAGCGCTCCACGGCTATTTCTAGTGTACATGATAGGATTAGGGATTGCGGTCAGCAGAGGTTCCACTTCCCAGAGCTTGTCCTGTATTAATGTGCTATCAGGTCTTTTCTGGTGCTCTAACTACCAGGTCCACTATTTGTTCTAACCACCAGATCATAACAGTACAGCTGGCCAAAAGTATTGATGAATCTCAATAGAGGGATAAACACCAAAAACGACTACCTTCACACAAGATCAAAATAAAACCAAAATAATTTTATTAATCAAACAACAAAACATAAATAATGTATATATAAAATACAGTGGGAATACACCAAAAGCACAGGAATAGGTGGGAAACCCAGGCATGTGCCCCATGTAATAGTATCATATGAATAGCAACCAAACCATATTAGCGCAATTAGTACTAGTACCAGTGACCATGTACAAAAAATGCAGGAAAAACGGTAAGGTAGTAACAAACCCTAACAACATGTAGATAATACGAAATGTATAGTTATCGAATAGGACACTCCTGGGGAACCCACCAACACCCGACGCGCGTTTCGCGTTTCGTTTTGGTTGCTATTCATATGATACTATTACATGGGGCACATGCCTGGGTTTCCCGCCTATTCCTGTGCTTTTGGTGTATTCCCACTGTATTTTATATATACATTATTTATGTTTTGTTGTTTGATTAATAAAATTATTTTGGTTTTATTTTGACCTTGTGTGAAGGTAGTAGTTTTTGGTGTTTATTAACTTTTCCTTCATGGTCTTTCCTTTGTGGATATACAGTGGGGCAAAAAAGTATTTAGTCAGTCAGCAATAGTGCAAGTTCCACCACTTAAAAAGATGAGAGGCGTCTGTAATTTACATCATAGGTAGACCTCAACTATGGGAGACAAACTGAGAAAAAAAATCCAGAAAATCACATTGTCTGTTTTTTTTAACATTTTATTTGCATATTATGGTGGAAAATAAGTATTTGGTCAGAAACAAACAATCAAGATTTCTGGCTCTCACAGACCTGTAACTTCTTCTTTAAGAGTCTCCTCTTTCCTCCACTCATTACCTGTAGTAATGGCACCTGTTTAAACTTGTTATCAGTATAAAAAGACACCTGTGCACACCCTCAAACAGTCTGACTCCAAACTCCACTATGGTGAAGACCAAAGAGCTGTCAAAGGACACCAGAAACAAAATTGTAGCCCTGCACCAGGCTGGGAAGACTGAATCTGCAATAGCCAACCAGCTTGGAGTGAAGAAATCAACAGTGGGAGCAATAATTAGAAAATGGAAGACATACAAGACCACTGATAATCTCCCTCGATCTGGGGCTCCACGCAAAATCCCACCCCGTGGGGTCAGAATGATCACAAGAACGGTGAGCAAAAATCCCAGAACCACGCGGGGGGACCAAGTGAATGAACTGCAGAGAGCTGGGACCAATGTAACAAGGCCTACCATAAGTAACACACTACGCCACCATGGACTCAGATCCTGCAGTGCCAGACGTGTCCCACTGCTTAAGCCAGTACATGTCCGGGCCCGTCTGAAGTTTGCTAGAGAGCATTTGGATGATCCAGAGGAGTTTTGGGAGAATGTCCTTATGGTCTGATGAAACCAAACTGGAACTGTTTGGTAGAAACACAACTTGTCGTGTTTGGAGGAAAAAGAATACTGAGTTGCATCCATCAAACACCATACCTACTGTAAAGCATGGTGGTGGAAACATCATGCTTTGGGGCTGTTTCTCTGCAAAAGGGCCAGGACGACTGATCCGGGTACATGAAAGAATGAATGGGGCCATGTATCGTGAGATTTTGAGTGCAAATCTCCTTCCATCAGCAAGGGCATTGAAGATGAAACGTGGCTGGGTCTTTCAACATGACAATGATGCAAAGCACACCACCAGGGCAACGAAGGAGTGGCTTCGTAAGAAGCATTTCAAGGTCCTGGAGTGGCCTAGCCAGTCTCCAGATCTCAACCCTATAGAAAACCTTTGGAGGGAGTTGAAAGTCCATGTTGCCAAGCGAAAAGCCAAAAACATCACTGCTCTAGAGGAGATCTGCATGGAGGAATGGGCCAACATACCAACAACAGTGTGTGGCAACCTTGTGATGACTTACAGAAAACGTTTGACCTCTGTCATTGCCAACAAAGGATATATTACAAAGTATTGAGATGAAATTTTGTTTCTGACCAAATACTTATTTTCCACCATAATATGCAAATAAAATGTTAAAAAAACAGACAATGTGATTTTCTGGATTTTTTTTTCTCAGTTTGTCTCCCATAGTTGAGGTCTACCTATGATGTAAATTACAGACGCCTCTCATCTTTTTAAGTGGTGGAACTTGCACTATTGCTGACTGACTAAATACTTTTTTGCCCCACTGTATTTTGGTGTTGTCAATAGAGGGATAAGTGAAGTTCTGAGACCATTTTTTTTTCTTTGCAGCGTGTTCTGTCTCACTTTTCCCCTTTACCTCTGGGTGGTTCAGAACACAGGTGTAGACATGGACATTCAAGGTCTGTCCTCTTGGATGGATAATCTCACTACAAGGGTACAAAACATTCAAGATTTTGTGGTTCAGAATCCGATGTCAGAGCCTAGGATTCCAATTCCTGATTTATTTTTTGGTGATAGATCTAAGTTCTTGAATTTCAAAAATAATTGTAAATTATTTCTAGCTTTGAAACCTCGCTCCTAAGGTGATCCTGCTCAACAAGTAAGGATCATTATTTCTTTGTTACGTGGTGACCCTCAAGACTGGGCATTTTCCCTTCCGCCAGGAGATCCGGCATTGCGTGATGTGGATGCGTTTTTTCTGGCACTCGGATTGCTTTATGACGAACCTAATTCAGTGTATCAGGGAGAGAAAATCTTGCTGGCTCTGTGTCAGGGTCAGGATGAAGCAGAGATATATTGTCAGAAGTTTAGAAAGTGGTCTGTGCTCACTCAGTGGAATGAATGTGCCCTAGCAGCAATCTTCAGAAAGGGTCTCTCTGAAGCCCTTAAAGATGTCATGGTGGGATTTCCCCTGCCTGCTGGTCTGAATGAGTCTATGTCCTTGGCCATTCAGATCGATCGGCGCTTGCGTGAGCGTAAGACTGTGCACCATTTGGCGGTACTATCTGAGCATGGGCCTGAGCCTATGCAGTGTGATAGGACTTTGACCAGAGCTGAACGGCAGAAACACAGACGTCGGAATTGGGCTGTGTTTTTACTGTGGTGATTCCACTCATGCTATCTCCGATTGTCCTAAGCGCACTAAGCGGTTCGCTAGGTCTGCCACCATTGGTACGGTGCAGTCAAAATTTCTATTGTTCGTTACACTGATTTGTTCTTTGTCTTCCTACTCTGTTATGGCATTTGTGGATTCAGGCGCTGCCCTGAATTTGATGGACTTGGAGTATGCTAGGCGCTGTGGTTTTTTCTTGGAGCCCTTGCAGCATCCTATTCCATTGAGAGGAATTGATGCTACGCCCTTGGCCAAGAATAAGCCTCAGTACTGGACCCAATTGACCATGTGCATGGCTCCTGCACATCAGGAGGATATCCGTTTTTTGGTGTTACATAATCTGCATGATGTGGTCGTTTTAGGGTTACCATGGCTACAGGTCCATAATCCAGTATTGGACTGGAAATCTATGTCTGTGTCCAGCTGGGGTTGCCAGGGGGTACATGGTGATGTTCCATTTTTGTCAATTTCGTCTTCTACTCCTTCTGAAGTTCCGGATTTTTTGTCGGATTATCAGGATGTATTTGATGAGCCCAAAGCCAGTGCCCTACCTCCTCATAGGGATTGCGATTGTGCAATTAATTTGATTCCTGGTAGTAAGTTTCCTAAGGGCCGATTGTTCAATTTATCTGTGCCAGAACACGCCGCTATGCGGAGTTAAATAAAGGAATCCTTGGAGAAAGGCCATATTTGCCCATCGTCATCACCGTTGGGAGCAGGGTTCTTTTTTGTGGCCAAGAAGGATGGTTCTTTGAGACCTTGTATTGATTACCGCCTTCTTAATAAAATTACTGTCAAATTTCAGTATCCTTTGCCGTTGCTGCCCGACTTGTTTGCTCGTATTAAAGGGTCTAGTTGGTTTACCAAGATAGACCTTCGAGGGGCGTATAATCTTGTGCGTATTAAACGGGGCGATAAATGGACTAGCAGAGTTATCTCTGAGCTTCATTGTTCGGTGTTGGCTGGGCATCCTGGAATCTTTGGTACCAGAGATTTGGTGGCTAGATCCTTTTGGTGGCCTTCTTTGTCACGGGATGTGCGTTCTTTTGTGCAGTCCTGTGGGACTTGTGCTCGGGCTAAGCCCTGCTGTTCTCGTGCTAGTGGGTTGCTTTTGCCCTTGCCGGTCCCGAAGAGGCCCTGGACGCATATTTCTATGGATTTTATTTCGGATCTCCCCGTCTCTCAAAAGATGTCGGTCATTTGGGTGGTTTGTGATCGCTTTTCTAAGATGGTCCATTTGGTACCCTTGTCTAAATTGCCTTCCTCCTCTGATTTGGTGCCATTGTTTTTCCAGCATGTGGTTCGTTTACATGGCATTCCGGAGAACATCGTTTCTGACAGAGGTTCTCAGTTTGTTTCGAGGTTTTGGCGATCCTTTTGTGCTAGGATGGGCATTGATTTGTCTTTTTCCTCGGCTTTCCATCCTCAGACAAATGGCCAAACCGAACGAACTAATCAGACGTTGGAAACATATCTGAGATGCTTTGTTTCTGCTGATCAGGATGATTGGGTGTCCTTCTTGCCTTTGGCTGAGTTTGCCCTTAATAATCGGGCCAGCTCGGCTACTTTGGTTTCGCCGTTTTTCTGCAATTCTGGTTTCCATCCTCGCTTCTCTTCAGGGCAGGTTGAGTCTTCGGACTGTCCTGGTGTAGATAATGTGGTGAATAGGTTGCAGCAGATTTGGACTCATGTGGTGGACAATTTGACATTGTCCCAGGAGAAGGCTCAACGTTTCGCTAACCGCCGGCGCTGTGTGGGTCCCCGACTTCATGTTGGGGATTTAGTTTGGTTGTCGTCTCGTTATGTTCCTATGAAGGTTTCCTCTCCTAAGTTTAAGCCTCGTTTCATTGGTTCGTATAAAATTTCTGAGGTTATCAATCCTGTGTCATTTCGTTTGGCCCTTCCAGATTCTTTTGCCATCCATAATGTGTTCCATAGGTCGTTGTTGCGGAGATACGTGGCGCCTCTGGTTCCATCCGTTGACCCTCCTGCTCCGGTGTTGGTTGAGGGGGAGTTGGAGTATGTGGTGGAGAAGATTTTGGATTCTCGTATTTCGAGACGGAAACTCCAGTACTTGGTCAAGTGGAAGGGTTATGGTCAGGAGGATAATTCCTGGGTTTTTGCCTCTGATGTTCATGCGGCCGATCTGGTTCGTGCCTTTCATTTGGCTCATCCTGGTCGACCTGGGGGCTCTCGTGAGGGTTCGGTGACCCCTCCTCAAGGGGGGGGGTACTGTTGTGGATTCTGTTTTCGGGCTCCCTCCTGTGGTCATGAATGGTACTTCGGCTGGTTCTGTCCATGGACTTTCTCTGATGCCTGTGGGTGTTTCTGAGTTTCCTTCCACAGGTGACGAGGCTAATTCGTTAGTGGGCTGCTCTATTTAACTCCACTTGGATCCTTGTCCGATGCCAGCTGTTAATGTTGTAGCATTGGTCTAGTTCACTCCTGGATCTTCCTGGTTACCTGTTTTCTCCAGCAGAAGCTAAGTTTCGCTTTGCTTTTTTCTTGTTTGCTATTTTTTCTGTCCAGCATCCTTATGTGATTTTTGCCTTGCTTGCTGGAAGCTCTGGGATGCAGAGGGGCGCCTCCGCTCCGTTAGTCGGTGCGGATGGTATTTTTCCCTGCACTCTCTGTGTGGCTTTTTTAGGGTTTTGTGCTGACTGCAAAGTGACCTTTCCTATCTTCTGTCTGTTTAGTAAGTCGGGCCTCTCTTTGCTAAATCTATTTCATCTCTGTGTTTGTGGTTTCATCTTACTCACAGTCAATATATGTGGGGGGCTGCCTTTTCCTTTGGGGAATTTTCTCTGAGGCAAGATAGGCTTATTTTTCCTATCTCTAGGGCTAGCTAGTTCTGAGGCTGTGACGAGGCGCCTAGGTCATGATAGGAGCGCTCCACGGCTATTTCTAGTGTACGTGATAGGATTAGGGATTGCGGTCAGCAGAGGTTCCACTTCCCAGAGCTTGTCCTGTATTAATGTGCTATCAGGTCTTTTCTGGTGCTCTAACTACCAGGTCCACTATTTGTTCTAACTACCAGATCATAACAGCCACCGCCACCCCCAACTTCCTTATTTGTGCCCAGGTCTCTATCTGCACTATCTTCCCCTCCTATAAAATGAATACCCTCCCCCCAGTCCCTAGTTTAAACACTCCTCCAACCTTCTAGCCATTTTCTCCCCCAGCACAGCTGCACCTTCAGGAACCCATCTGTAATGTATAAGAATTAGATCTGTCTCTTTAAGAAAGCGAGGGCTGGAGTTGAGAGGAGTTTCAGTTTCAGTTCTGGCCTGAGGAGGAAATCTTATGCTGCTGTTATGTTGTGTGCTGGAGGAAGAAGAGGAGAATAAAATACAGTTAAAGCTTACTCTCTCTTAAATTCCTTACACCGTGTGGACATTACAACTGGCGACGAGGATGGGATTGAATCACCTGCTACTGTGAGTACTGACCCCTGCTTTACTGCTTCACACGCCAGCGCCACTGAGAGACTCCAACATGGCTGAATACTTGCACATGTTCCCACAGTTTGATATGACTGATGTCACTAATCTCTCTCATAACTGGAGAAAATAGTCAAATCGATTTGAGAATTTCCTGGAAGCAATAGATATAAAAGAGGAGAACAGAAAAAAAGCCGTGTTCCTGCATTGTGCGGGCACAGGAGTCTATGACATATACAGCACATTACCAGCAGCGGAGACAGACACGTACAGCAAATGCTCCAAAGCTCTCACTGACTACTTCAACCCTAAACAAAACATCAGATATGAAAGATACAAGTTCAGGATTGATAAGCAGCTTCCAGAAGAATCCATAGACACCTATGTCACCCGGCTAAAAGAACTAGCACATGGGTGTGCATTTACTGACGTAGATGATGAAATCCTAACTCAAGTAATTGTCACCTGCTCGTCTAATACCATAAGGCGTAAAGCTCTGCAGCAGGATCTCTCTCTGCATGATTTACTCAAGATGGCCCGTGCTATAGAGATAGCAGATCATCAGGCAAGTGCAATGGAGAGTGGGGATAATTTACATGTGCATAATCTCAAACATAGTGCACAAGGCAAGCAGGCCCCGCAACAGAATAAATGTTATAGATGTGGACAAGATTTCCCCCACCACATGAACAAATGTCCAGCTATAGGACAAACTTGCAGTAAATGTGGAAAAGGGAACCATTTTGCAGTTGTCTGCAAATCAGTGCCCAACAAGTCTCCTCTGCCAATTACAAAGCCTGCAACTATAAAAATGGTACATCAGGATATAGAAGAAATGTCTGTGGCTGAGAACTATGTGTTCACGACTTCTGCCACTGGCTCAGTGCAGTCTCCATGTATTACACTCACCATCTGCAACATGGATATCACCTTTACAATAGATACAGGAGCTTCGGTGGATATCATAGACAGCAATACTTATGAACAGTTGAAAACAAAGCCAGTCTTACAGCAAGTGCATACTAAAATCTTTCCATATGGATCTAAAACACCTCTAGTTACAATGGGACAATTTGATGTTGAACTTAGCTATAAAGAAAATAGGCAGAAAACCACTTTTCACACATTACAAGGATCAGGAGGCTGTCTTCTCAGCTATCACACTGCCTTGAAGCTAGGACTCATCCAGATTGTTCATACCATAACCGACCCTGCGGACCTGGATGTACAAGCTATGGTGAACAGTTTTCCCTCCCTATTTAGTGGATTAGGAAAATTAAAGGACTCTCAAGTGCATCTTCATGTGGATGACAGTGTCCGTCCAGTAGCCCAGGCTCACAGGCGTATTCCATTTCACCTGAGAAAGAAGGTAGAAAAGGAACTCCAATTACTCATGGATGATGATGTCATTGAAACTGTTTCTGGTCCCACTCCGTGGGTCTCTCCACTTGTGGTAGTTCCAAAACCAAAGACTCCAGAGCAGGTAAGACTGTGTGTTGACATGCGCCTGCCCAACACTGCTATTCAAAGGGAAAGACACATCTCACCCACAATTGATGACATTATTAATTTATTAAATGGAGCAACTGTTTTTTCAAAGCTCGATCTCAATAAGGGCTATCATCAATTAGAATTGAGTCCAGAATCCAGATACTTAACAACATTTTCCACCCATGTGGGTCTCAGAAGATACAAAAGATTGACGTTTGGGGTCTGCTCAGCAGCAGAAATTTTTCAAGATACGATAAGGAGCGTCATTCAACATATTCCAAATGCCTTTAATTACAGTGATGACATACTGGTTTTTGGGAAAACTCAAGCTGAACATAATCGTGCTCTATATGCTATCTTTGAATGTCTGCTCTCTGCTGGACTCACTTTAAACAAAGAAAAATGCGAATTTGATAAAAATTCATTGGAGTTCTATGGTCACATTTTCTCGGCGGAAGGAGTACGACCTGATCCCAAGAAAGTGGAATCCATCAGAGCAGCTTCAATTCCACAGGAAGCCAGTGAAGTGCGCTCTTTTCTTGGAATGGCAAGTTACTGTGCTAGATATATTCCAAATTTTTCGACAATCAGCACTCCATTAAGGGAACTTACAAAACAAAATTGCGTTTTTCAATGGTCCCAAGACTGTCAGGCCTCTTTTGAAACAATCAAAAACGAACTCTGCTCAACAACCACCATGGCCTATTTTGATCCAGCTCTTCGAACCGAACTGATTGTGGATGCTAGTCCCGTGGGACTGGGTGCAATTTTAGCACAATACAAGGATGACAATCAAAGTCCCCACATCATTTCCTATGCAAGTAAAAGCTTAACAAGCACTGAAAGAAAGTATTCACAACCTGAAAAAGAAAGCTTGGCAGTCGTCTGGGGATGTGAACACTTTCACTTATTTCTCTATGGTGCTCCCTTCACTATTGTCACAGATCATCAAGCTCTCCTTACAATTTTTGGAAATCCCCGAGCTAAAATGCCAGCACGGATTGAACGATGGGGTCTATGTCTACAGGACTATAATTACAAAATTGTTCACAAACCTGGAAAATACAGCAATCCGGCTGATTATCTCTCAAGACATCCCACCAATGATGATTTACCTGTGCATTCCTCCATTGAAGAATACATCCACTTTGTTGCAGCTCACGCCGTGCCAAAAGCACTTTCTGTTGATCAGTTTGTGAATACAACAACAAGTGACAAGACACTCTGTGCCTTAATACAAATTATCCAAAATAGAAGGTGGCATGAAATTCAAAAGAAAAAATTTCCTGAAGATGGGATTGATCTGAAAGAGTTAAAACTATTTTCAAATGTACGTGAGGAATTATCAGTCGCTGAAGATCAACTCATCCTTCGTGGTACCAAACTGGTTGTACCTAAGGCCTTGCGCAACCTAGTCATACAGATAGCACACGAAGGTCATCTAGGAATTGTTGGCACAAAAAAAGTTACTCAGAGAAAAAGTGTGGTTCCCAAATATGGATAAATTGGTGGAAGAGAAGATTGGACATTGCTCCACTTGTCAATTAATTACTCCATCATCAACTCTAGAGCCATTACAAATGTCTCCGTTACCCACTGCTATATGGGAGGAAGTGGCAGTCGACATATATGGACCATTACCAAATGGCCAATACATTCTAGTAACAATTGATGAATATTCTAGATACCCTGTCATTTCATTCATCTCTTCAACGTCTGCTAATAGTGTCATACCAGAACTGGACGACATATTCTCTGCATATGGCATTCCAAGAGTGGTCAAAACAGATAATGGACCTCCATTCAATGGACATGTGTTTGCACAGTTTTCTGAATACTTGGGGTTCAGCCACAGAAAAATCACACCTTGCTGGCCGCAAGCCAATGGAATCGTAGAACGTTTCATGCGCACCATGGGGAAACGAATCAAGGCAGCTAGCCTGGAGCACACCCCACTGAAACAGTCACTATACAAATTCCTGCGCAATTACCGCAACACGCCACATTCCACCACTAATGCTGCGCCATCTCATCTAATGTTCAGCAGAACTCTTCTTACACCGATCCCTGATGTGACCAGTCATCCCTTACCAAATGACTCTTCAGTGCGATCAACGGATTTCTTTAACAAGCAAGCCATGAAACATTATGCAGACAGAAGGCGACAGGCACAGCCATGTGCCATCAAAAGAGGTGATATGGTTGTTGTGCGTCAAAAATCAACCAACAAAACCTCAGCTGTATATAGTCCTGCAAAATATAATGTTACTGAGAGAAAAGGCAGTATGGTCACGGCTGAGCGAGACGGACACTCCATTATTCGAAATTCCTCACATTTTAAAATCATACCGCAGAACAATGATAATGAACTCCCACCAGTGGAAGATTTGATACCCGACGGTGGAGAGGACCAACAAGAGGTGACTGATCCGTCAGCACTGGATACCCCCAATGAACCCAGACATTACCCTAAACGGGAAAGAAGGGCTCCATCGAGACTTATTGAAGAGATATAGTTTAAAAAAAGGGGGAATAAGACAATACAGACATATGGTTTTTCTTGGACATTTTCGTATTGTTACATTGTCAATATTTGTTTTAGGTTAATATATATATATTAAAAAAAAAAAAAAAAAAAAAAGGGGATGATGTAATGTATAAGAATTAGATCTGTCTCTTTAAGAAAGCGAGGGCTGGAGTTGAGAGGAGTTTCAGTTTCAGTTCTGGCCTGAGGAGGAAATCTTATGCTGCTGTTATGTTGTGTGCTGGAGGAAGAAGAGGAGAATAAAATACAGTTAAAGCTTACTCTCTCTTAAATTCCTTACACCGTGTGGACATTACACCATCTGATCCATGAGATTACCTTGACGTTGGTGGATGGGCTCACATTTTTGACCAAACTTTGTGCTAAGCATCTCATGTGCTTTTTTCATAGATTTCACTAGCCATTATGCTATTCACATTTCATGTATTACACATTCCCTTGCTTTAGTACCATTGAGTGCAGCCATTTATCTATTTGCTATGTAAGTTGTTTTTAGTTATGCATCAGTTCAGACTAGTTCTCTGTTCAGTCAGTTTACCATTACTTGCTTTATACTACAGGGTCTGCCTATGGGGTGCTGCCTTATACTACAGGGTCTGCCCATGGAGGGCTTGCCTTATACTGCAGAGTCTGCCTATGGGGTGCTGCATTATACTACAGCATTTGTCTAAGGGGTGCTGCCTTACACTACAGAGTCTGCCTATGGGGTGCTGTCTTATATTACAGAGTCTGCCTATGGGGTGCTGTCTTATACTACAGTGTCTGCCTATGGGGTGACGTGCTGAAAATATGAGGCATGAAAGGTGTCTTTATTGTTATCTGTGCAGCCGAGACGTGGCTTGTAGAAGTTATGGTGTTGGTCTGGGCCAGATGGAAAAGACCGGGAAAAAAGTGAACGATTCCATCAGAAAGTACATCAGCGGTAAGTCATTATCTGTAACTGTGCCGTGATCTGTTATATGTTCTGTAGGACTGATATCTACCACTGACCTTATAGATATAATACCCATGTTGGTCGTTATGTAGAGATTATTTTCAGCAACAGTGTGGTCATCTACTGAGGTTCTCCACTAGGGTTGAGCGAAACGGGTCGAACATTTTCAAAAGTCGCCGACTTTTGGCTAAGTCGGGGTTTCATGAAACCCGATCCGACCCCTGTGCGGGGTCGGCCATGCGGTACGCGACTTTCGCGCCAAAGTCGCGTTTCAATGACGCGAAAAGCGCCATTTCTCAGCCAATGAAGGTAAACGCAGAGTGTGGGCAGCGTGATGACATAGGTCCTGGTCCCCACCATCTTAGAGAAGGGCATTGCAGTGATTGGCTTGCTGTCTGCGACGTCACAGGGGCTATAAAGAGGCGTTCCCGCCGACCGCCATCTTACTGCTGCTGATCTGAGCTTAGGGAGAGGTTGCTGCCGCTTTGTCAGAAGCAGGGATAGCGTTAGGCAGGGTCCATTAACCACAAAACCGCTTGTGCTGCAGCGATTTGCACTGTCCAACACCACCCTCGGTGTGCAGGGACAGTGGAATTTTTTTTTTTTTTTTTTTTCCCCTCAGCGCTGTAGCTCATTGGGCTGCCCTAGAAGGCTCCCTGATAGCTGCATTGCTGTGTGTACGCCGCTGTGCAAACCAACTGCTTTTTTCAAAGCACAAATCCTCTTGTTCCTTCCTTTCTGCACAGCTATCTTTTTTGTTTGTCCACACTTTTTATTTCATTTGTGCATCAGTCCACTCCTTATTGCTGCCTGCCATACCTGGCTGAGATTACTGCAGGCAGGGAGATAGTAGCTGCCTGCCATACCTGGCTGAGATTACTGCAGGCAGGGAGATAGTAATTGTAGGACATTCCCTGTTTTTTTTTTTTTTTTTTTTTTGGTGGGAGATTAAGATTGGCAATTTGGCATTTCTGCTAGAGTGCCATCCCTGTGTGTGCCATCTCTCTCACATAGTGGGCCATAGAAAGCCTTTTCATTTTTCTGTATTTTTTTTTGTGGGGTGTATAAATTCTCCCTGATAAAAATACAGTGGGAGATTAATATTGGCCTTTGGGCTTGTGTGCCAGTCCTGAGTGTGCCATCTCTCTCACAAATAGTGGGCCATAGAAAGCCTATTTTATTTTTTTTTGGGTTTTATAAATTCTCCCTGAAAAAAAGGGAGATTAATATTGGCCTCTGGGCTTCTGTGCCAGTCCTGAGCGTGCCATCTGTGCCAGTCCTGAGCGTCCCATCTCTCTCACAAATAGTGGGCCATAGAAAGCCTATTTAATTTTTTTTTTGGTTTTATAAATTTTCCCTGAAAAAAGGGAGATTAATATTGGCCTCTGGGCTTGTGTGCCAGTTGTGAGCGTGCCATCTGTGCCAGTCCTGAGCGTGCCATCTCTCTCACAAATAGTGGGCCATAGAAAGCCTATTTAATTTTTTTTTTGGTTTTATAAATTTTCCCTGAAAAAAGGGAGATTAATATTGGCCTCTGGGCTTGTGTGCCAGTTGTGAGCGTGCCATCTGTGCCAGTCCTGAGCGTGCCATCTCTCTCACAAATAGTGGGCCATAGAAAGCCTATTTAAATATTTTTTTGGTTTTATAAATTCTCCCAGAAAAAAAGGGAGATTAATATTGGCCTCTGGGCTTCTGTGCCAGTTGTGAGCGTGCCATCTGTGCCAGTCCTGAGCGTGCCATCTCTCTCACAAATAGTGGGCCATAGAAAGCCTATTTAAATATTTTTTTGGTTTTATAAATTCTCCCAGAAAAAAAGGGAGATTAATATTGGCCTCTGGGCTTCTGTGCCAGTCCTGAGCGTGCCATCTGTGCCAGTCCTGAGCGTCCCATCTCTCTCACAAATAGTGGGCCATAGAAAGCCTATTTTATTTTTTTTTTGGGTTTCAGAAATTCTCCCTGGAAAAAAAAAGGGAGATTAATATTGCCCTTTGGGCTTGTGTGCCAGTACTAAGCGTTCCATCTCTCTCTCTCTCTCAGTCAGTGGGCCATAGAACGCCTATTTTTGGTTTTATTTGTTTTCTAAATTCTCCCTGAAAAAATCATTTTATTTTATTTGGTTTCTAAATTCTTCCTGATAAAATCATATTTTTTTTATTATTTTTTTTTCTAAAGTCTCCCTGAAAAAAAAAAAAAAAAAAACAACCAAAAAAAACAGTGGGAGATTAATATTGGCCTTTCTGCTTGTGTGCCAGTCTTGACTCCTGGGTGCGTCATCTCTCAGTCAGTGGGCCATAGAACGCCTATTTTTGGTTTTATTTGTTTTCTAAATTCTCCCTGAAAAAATCATTTTATTTTATTTGGTTTCTAAATTCTTCCTGATAAAATCATATTTTTTTTATTATTTTTTTTTCTAAAGTCTCCCTGAAAAAAAAAAAAAAAAAAACAACCAAAAAAAACAGTGGGAGATTAATATTGGCCTTTCTGCTTGTGTGCCAGTCTTGACTCCTGGGTGCGTCATCTCTCAGTCAGTGGGCCATAGAACGCCTATTTTTGGTTTTATTTGTTTTCTAAATTCTCCCTGAAAAAATCATTTTATTTTATTTGGTTTCTAAATTCTTCCTGATAAAATCATATTTTTTTTATTATTTTTTTTTCTAAAGTCTCCCTGAAAAAAAAAAAAAAAAAAACAACCAAAAAAAACAGTGGGAGATTAATATTGGCCTTTCTGCTTGTGTGCCAGTCTTGACTCCTGGGTGTGCCATCTCTCTCTCTCTCTCTCTCCAATTGTGGTCCATAGAAAGCCTACATTTTTTTTCCTTGATTTGGGTTCCAAAATCTACCAGAGAAAATAACTCCATCAATCATTGGTAGAAAAATATTGGCCTCTGGGCTTGTGTGCCACTCCTGATTCCTGTGTGCGTCATCTCTCACTCAGTGGCCCATAGAAAGCATATAGTTTGTTACATTTGTTTTCTAAATTCTCCCTGCAAAAATCTATTTTTTTTTTTTTGGGGGGTTTCTAAAGTGTTCCTGAAAAAAATAAAAATAAAAAAAAAATAATAGTGTGACATTAATATTAACATTTGTGCTTCAGTGACAGTCCTGCGTGTGGGGCATCTCTCTAATTTGCAGCCACCAAAAAAAGAGTGTGTAACATTGGGCCTGATTTTCGCTGTGGTCTCACCAACCTGTAAAGGGGTAGCTAAATCATACTGAAGTTATAGCTCACCGTGTAAGTTGTGTGACTGCAACAAATAACGTTAGTTTGGTTACGTTTTTAAAACAATGAGGAAGTCTAGTGGAAGAGGTCGTGGCCGGGGGCGTTCATTGTCAGCTGGTAATGAGGGTAGTGGTAGTGGTGGAGCATCAGGTGGTCGTGGGGGAAAAAATATTGCACCTAAGTCTGGAGCTGTGGAGCCAGGTTCGTCGTCCGGCTACACAAGGCCTCGAACGCTCCCTTTTCTGGGATTAGGAAAACCGCTTTTAAAGCCGGAGCAGCAAGAGCAAGTTTTGGCTTATCTTGCTGACTCAGCCTCTAGCTCTTTTGCCTCATCTCGTGAAACTGGTAAAAGTAAAAGCAGCGCGTCGTTAGTGGATGTTCACGGTCAGGGACAAGTCACTTCCTTGTCCTCTTCAGCAAAAACAACAACAGAGAAGAATGCAGCAGGCGACACAACGGGTTACTCCATGGAGCTCTTTACACATACCGTCCCTGGCTTAGAAAGTGAAGCAGTTAACAGTCCATGCCCATTACAAATTGAATCTGACATGGAGTGCACTGACGCACAGCCACAGCCAGACTACTATGCTGGTCCTTTGACTCAGACCACAACATTGCCCTCGCAGGGTGCTGATCAAGAATCAGACCCTGATGAGACTATGTTGCCCCATCACGAACGCTATACCACCGAACGACACGGTGACACAGACGAAGTTGCGCAGGAGGTACAAGAAGAGTTATTAGATGACCCAGTTCTTGACCCCGATTGGCAGCCATTGGGGGAACAGGGTGCAGGCGGCAGCAGTTCTGAAGCAGAGGAGGAGGAGGGGCCGCAGCAGGCATCAACATCGCCACAGGTTCCATCTGCCGGGCCCGTATCTTGCCCAAAACGCGTGGCAAAGCCAAAACCTGGTGGAGGACAGCGTGGCCATCCGGTTAAAGCTCAGTCTGCAATGCCTGAAAAGGTATCCGATGCTAGAAAGAGTGCAGTCTGGCATTTTTTTAAACAACATCCAATTGATCAGCGCAAAGTCATCTGTCAAAAATGTTCTACTTCCTTAAGCAGAGGTCAGAATCTGAAAAGTCTCAATACTAGTTGCATGCATAGACATTTAACCACCATGCATTTGAAAGCTTGGACTAACTACCAAACGTCCCTTAAGGTTGTTGCACCCTCGGCCAATGAAGCTAGTCATCAACGCAACATCCCTTCCGGCAGTGTAGGACCACCATTTAGCGCACCACCTGCTGTATCTGTGCAGGTATCTTTGCCAGGCCAAAGCAGTCAGGGTCAGGGAATCACCAGTTTCGTAGTAGGAAACACTGCATCTAGGGCACCGGCGGCAACAATACCATCTCCCACCGTCTCTCAGTCTGCCATGTCCACCGGCACCCCCGCTAGTTCCACGATCTCCAGCTCTCCAGTCCAGCTCACCCTACATGAGACTATGGTTAGAAAAAGGAAATACTTAGCCTCGCATCCGCGTACACAGGGTTTGAACGCCCACATAGCTAGACTAATCTCGTTAGAGATGATGCCCTACCGGTTAGTTGAAAGCGAAGCTTTCAAAGACCTGATGGACTACGCTGTACCACGCTACGAGCTACCCAGTCGACACTTTTTTTCCAGAAAAGCCATCCCAGCCCTCCACCAGCATGTTAAAGAGCGCATCGTCCATGCACTCAGGCAATCTGTGAGCACAAAGGTGCACCTGACAACAGATGCATGGACCAGTAGGCATGGCCAGGGACGTTACGTGTCCATCACGGCACACTGGGTAAATGTGGTGGATTCAGGGTCCACAGGGGACAGCAAGTTTGGGACAGTTCTGCCTAGCCCACGGTCTAGTAAACAGTTGTCTGTAGCCGTTCGCACCCCCTCCTCCTCCTCCTCCTCGTCCTCCTGCAGAAGCAAGAGCTCGTCCACAGACCGCAGTCGCACAAACACTCCATCCGCACCTGCCACTGTTGCACACCAGGTCTCCCATTATGGGGCAGCTACTGGCATACGTCAGCAGGCTGTATTGGCTATGAAGTGTTTGGGCGACAATAGACACACCGCGGAAGTTCTGTCCGAGTTCTTGCAGCAAGAAACGCAGTCGTGGCTGGGCACTGTAGATCTTGAGGCAGGCAAGGTAGTGAGTGATAACGGAAGGAATTTCATGGCTGCCATCTCCCTTTCCCAACTGAAACACATTCCTTGCCTGGCTCACACCTTAAACCTGGTGGTGCAGTGCTTCCTGAAAAGTTATCCGGGGTTATCCGACCTGCTCCTCAAAGTGCGTGGACTTTGCGCACATATCCGCCGTTCGCCTGTACACTCCAGCCGTATGCAGACCTATCAGCGTTCTTTGAACCTTCCCCAGCATCGCCTAATCATAGACGTTGCAACAAGGTGGAACTCAACACTGCACATGCTTCAGAGACTGTGCGAACAGAGGCGGGCTGTTATGTTTTTGTGGGAGGATACACATACACGGGCAGGCAGTAGGATGGCAGACATGGAGTTGTCAGGTGTGCAGTGGTCGAAGATTCAAGACATGTGTCAAGTCCTTCAGTGTTTTGAGGAATGCACACGGCTGGTTAGTGCAGACAACGCCATAATAAGCATGAGCATCCCCCTAATGCGTCTGCTGATGCAAAGTTTGACGCACATAAAGGATCAGGCGTCTGCACCAGAGGAAGAGGAAAGCCTTGATGACAGTCAGCGATTGTCTGGTCAGGGCAGTGTACATGACGAGGTACCGGGCGAAGAGGAGGTGGAGGATGAGGAGGATGATGGGGATGAGTATATTTTTAATGAGGAAGCTTTCCCGGGGGCACGGGAAATTGGTGGCGTGGCAAGGCCGGGTTCTGGTTTTTTGAGGGACACAAGTGACGTAGATTTGCCTGCAACTGCCCCTCAACCAAGCACAACCGCAGATTTGACAACGGGAACTTTGGCCCACATGGCGGATTATGCCTTGCGTATCCTCAAAAGGGACACACGCATTACAAAAATGATGAACGATGACGATTACTGGTTGGCCTGCCTCCTTGATCCTCGCTATAAAGGCAAATTGCAAAATATTATGCCACATGAGAACTTGGAACTAATATTAGCAACAAAACAATCAACTCTTGTTGACCGTTTGCTTCTGGCATTCCCTGCACACAGCGCCCGTGATCGTTCTCACACGAGCTCCAGGGGCCAGCAGACCAGAGGTGTTAGAGGGGCAGAAATCAGAAGTGGCGTTGGACAGAGGGGTTTTCTGACCAGGTTGTGGAGTGATTTTTCTATGACCGCAGACAGGACAGGTACTGCAGCATCAATTCAAAGTGACAGGAGACAACATTTGTCCAGTATGGTTACAAACTATTTTTCATCCCTTATCGACGTTCTCCCTCAACCGTCATTCCCATTTGATTACTGGGCATCCAAATTAGACACCTGGCCAGAATTGGCAGAATATGCATTGCAGGAGCTTGCTTGCCCGGCAGCTAGTGTCCTATCAGAAAGAGTATTCAGTGCTGCAGGTTCAATACTAACAGAAAAAAGGACTCGTCTGGCTACCCAAAATGTAGATGATCTAACCTTCATTAAAATGAACCACAACTGGATTTCAAAATCTTTTGCCCCACCCTGCCCGGCTGACACCTAGCTTTCCTATGAAAAGGTCTTGCCTGTGGACTATTCTGAATGACTTTTCCAATCTCGTAATTTTCTTCACCTGATTGTCCAGCATACGACATGTTTCCACCTCACGAAATGGCCAAACTCCCCACACGGGGCCGTGCTATCGCCACTTTGCGCTTGGACCCTTGAGAGTGCTGTTTGTCTGAAGAGGTGGGTGTGGCCGCTTTTGGTCGACGGCACTGCCACTGGGTCCCTCATAGTACAATAAAGTGTCTCTGGCGGTGGTGGTGCGCACCCAACGTCAGACACACCGTTGTAATATGAGGGGCCCTGTGCCTGTACCGCCGGCCACAAGACAGTTCCCCCCCCCAGCTCAAACAGTGCTCTACCACTAGCAAAATTATCTCTCACAGCTTCACCAATGTGTAGTCTAGCCGCTGACATCCTTCAATGCCTGGCACTGACAATACCATTGTTTTGACATTTTTGTTATGTTAGGCCTTCGAAGCCTGTCTGCGGTCCCTTCTTTCTACAACTACTACACTGACCAGGCCACTGCTGGCCGTGTTACCCTGGAACCAATTTAAAAGTGCCTACAGTCAGCCCAATTTTGTTATGTTAGGCCTTCGAAGACTGTCTGCCGTCACTCCTTCCACTAGACTTCCACTGACCATACACTGCTGCCCATGTACCCCTGGAACCAATTTAAAGTGCCTACAGCCAGCCCAATTTTGTTATGTTAGGCCTTCGAAGCCTGTCTGCGGTCACTCCTTCCACTAGACTTCCACTGACCAGACCACTGCTGCCCGTGTACCCCTGGAACCAATTTAAAAGTGCCTACAGCCATGTGTTATTATTTTAGGCCTTCGATGCCTGTCTGCGGTCACTCCTTCCACTAGGCCTCCACTGACCACACCACTGCTGCCCGTGTACCCCTGGAACCAATTTAAAATTGCCTACAGCCAGCCCAATTTTTTTATTTTAGGCCTTCGATGCCTGTCTGCGGTCCATTCTTTCAACTACTACTACACTGACCAGGTCACTGCTGCCCGTGTACCCCTGGAACCAATTTAAAATTGCCTACAGCCAGCCCAATTTTTTTATTTTAGGCCTTCGATGCCTGTCTGCGGTCCATTCTTTCAACTACTACTACACTGACCAGGTCACTGCTGCCCGTGTACCCCTGGAACCAATTTAAAATTGCCTACAGCCAGCCCAATTTTTTTATTTTAGGCCTTCGATGCCTGTCTGCGGTCCATTCTTTCAACTACTACTACACTGACCAGGTCACTGCTGCCCGTGTACCCCTGGAACCAATTTAAAATTGCCTACAGCCAGCCCAATTTTTTTATTTTAGGCCTTCGATGCCTGTCTGCGGTCCATTCTTTCAACTACTACTACACTGACCAGGTCACTGCTGCCCGTGTACCCCTGGAACCAATTTAAAATTGCCTACAGCCATGTGTTATTATTTTAGGCCTTCGATGCCTGTCTGCGGTCACTCCTTCCACTAGGCCTCCACTGACCACACCACTGCTGTCCGTGTACCCCTGGAACCAATTTAAAATTGCCTACAGCCATGTGTTATTATTTTAGGCCTTCGATGCCTGTCTGCGGTCACTCCTTCCACTAGGCCTCCACTGACCACACCACTGCTGTCCGTGTACCCCTGGAACCAATTTAAAATTGCCTACAGCCATGTGTTATTATTTTAGGCCTTCGATGCCTGTCTGCGGTCACTCCTTCCACTAGACTTCCACTGACCAGACCACTGCTGCCCGTGTACCCCTGGAACCAATTTAAAAGTGCCTACAGCCAGCCCAAGTTTGTTATGTTAGGCCTTCGATGCCTGTCTGCGGTCACTCCTTCCACTAGGCCTCCACTGACCACACCACTGCTGTCCGTGTACCCCTGGAACCAATTTAAAATTGCCTACAGCCATGTGTTATTATTTTAGGCCTTCGATGCCTGTCTGCGGTCACTCCTTCCACTAGGCCTCCACTGACCACACCACTGCTGTCCGTGTACCCCTGGAACCAATTTAAAATTGCCTACAGCCATGTGTTATTATTTTAGGCCTTCGATGCCTGTCTGCGGTCCATTCTTTCAACTACTACTACACTGACCAGGGCACTGCTGGCCGTGTACCCCTGGAACCAATTTAAAATTGCCTACAGCCAGCCCAATTTTTTTATTTTAGGCCTTCGATGCCTGTCTGCGGTCCATTCTTTCAACTACTACTACACTGACCAGGTCACTGCTGCCCGTGTACCCCTGGAACCAATTTAAAATTGCCTACAGCCATGTGTTATTATTTTAGGCCTTCGATGCCTGTCTGCGGTCACTCCTTCCACTAGGCCTCCACTGACCACACCACTGCTGTCCGTGTACCCCTGGAACCAATTTAAAATTGCCTACAGCCATGTGTTATTATTTTAGGCCTTCGATGCCTGTCTGCGGTCACTCCTTCCACTAGGCCTCCACTGACCACACCACTGCTGTCCGTGTACCCCTGGAACCAATTTAAAATTGCCTACAGCCATGTGTTATTATTTTAGGCCTTCGATGCCTGTCTGCGGTCCATTCTTTCAACTACTACTACACTGACCAGGGCACTGCTGGCCGTGTACCCCTGGAACCAATTTAAAATTGCCTACAGCCAGCCCAATTTTTTTATTTTAGGCCTTCGATGCCTGTCTGCGGTCCATTCTTTCAACTACTACTACACTGACCAGGTCACTGCTGCCCGTGTACCCCTGGAACCAATTTAAAATTGCCTACAGCCATGTGTTATTATTTTAGGCCTTCGATGCCTGTCTGCGGTCACTCCTTCCACTAGGCCTCCACTGACCACACCACTGCTGTCCGTGTACCCCTGGAACCAATTTAAAATTGCCTACAGCCATGTGTTATTATTTTAGGCCTTCGATGCCTGTCTGCGGTCACTCCTTCCACTAGGCCTCCACTGACCACACCACTGCTGTCCGTGTACCCCTGGAACCAATTTAAAATTGCCTACAGCCATGTGTTATTATTTTAGGCCTTCGATGCCTGTCTGCGGTCACTCCTTCCACTAGACTTCCACTGACCAGACCACTGCTGCCCGTGTACCCCTGGAACCAATTTAAAAGTGCCTACAGCCAGCCCAAGTTTGTTATGTTAGGCCTTCGATGCCTGTCTGCGGTCACTCCTTCCACTAGGCCTCCACTGACCACACCACTGCTGTCCGTGTACCCCTGGAACCAATTTAAAATTGCCTACAGCCATGTGTTATTATTTTAGGCCTTCGATGCCTGTCTGCGGTCCATTCTTTCAACTACTACTACACTGACCAGGGCACTGCTGGCCGTGTACCCCTGGAACCAACATCAGAAAATATAAAAATAAGTATTTTGCTTATAAAAAAGAAAATACTGGTGAGATATCAAATGCAGACATTTTAACATTAAAAACAAACACACAACTCTAATCTGGTACAGTACTAAAAATGGCCACCAGCTACAATTACTTTCTCCTGCAAGTAGTTAACTGAAAGTTTTTTTAAATTGAAAACACACATATGGCATCCACCGAGTGTTGTCCTGTCGCGTCTTCTTTATATTATTGCCGAGAAGATGCAAAATAATGAAAATAATAAAATCATTAATTACCAAAATAATAGAGAAAGTCAACACCACATTGCAAATAAACATTCATTCCAAATAAAGAAGCAGGGCGCGTCCGAGGGTGAGTATATACCTAATAAGAATATAATCACCCTCGGACGCGCAATGCTTATTTCCAACAGCCTTCCTTCCTAAGAATCAGCCCTTCCGTCGTGTAGAGAGACGTTGTGTTACACTCCAAGGTGTTCCCCAGGTTGCCTTTCCTGAGCTTCGATCTTCCGGCTCTCGTTTAGTAGTTCTTGGAAACTACTCTGCATTAGGCCTTCAAATTGGGTATGGGGTGTAGAGAGATGGTGTGTTCCACTCCAAGGTGTTCCCCAGGTTGCCTTTCCTGAGCTTCGATCTTCCGGCTCTCGTTTAGTAGTTGTTGGAAACTACGCTGCATTAGGCCTTCAAATTGGGTATGGGGTGTAGCGAGAGGGTGTGTTACACTCCAAGGTGTTCCCCAGGTTGCCTTTCCTGAGCTTCGATCTTCCGGCTCTCGTTTAGTAGTTCTTGGAAACTACACTGCATTAGGCCTTCAAATTGGGTATGGGGTGTAGAGAGAGGGTGTGTTACACTCTAAGGTGTTCCCCAGGTTTCCTTGCCATTGCTTCGGTCTTCCGACTCTCGTTTAGTAGTTGTAGAAAAGTACACTGCATTAGGCCATACAAAATGGGTATGGGGTGGAGAGAGATGGTGTGTTACACTCCAAGGTGTTCCCCAGGTTGCCTTTCCTGAGCTTCTATCTTCAGGCTCTCATTAAATTGTGGTTAAATGGAACAACTGCATTTGGCGTACTAGTTGGTTTGGGGCCTACTATCGGTGTCTGCCACTCCTTGCTGTTCTCCTCCACTGAACAAAGCTGTGCCGCCTGTTTACTACGGTTGCCAATTTTGAACTGCATTTCGACTACTTACTGATTTGGCCCTACTCTCTGTGTCAGCCTCTCATTCCAGTTGTCCTCCACTGCAATGCCCCCTGGTTATTCCTGTGTTACCAATTTTGAACTGCATTTAGCCCACTTTCTTCTTTGGGCCTATATCTGTGTTTCCACTTCATCGTGCCCATTGCCCAGCCAGTGATAGATGAGTCTGCTGGTACATTGACCCATAACGCAACATTCCCCGTGCACGCTACACAACAACATTGTGACCCTGCTGAAAGTCAGGTTGCTCTTCCCGCATACCATACCACCTTACACGGGGACAAAGAGGAAGGTGCAGATGAAAGTGCAGGTTCCTTCATCAGGTGGGGGGAGGAATACTAGTTGGCGACGTCACTGGCACAGGGCCTCTCATAGTACGCAAAAGTGTTGCTGCCGGTGGGAGGCGCCCCCGCCGTGCAAACACACCGCTGTACTTTGAGGGGCCCTGTGCCAGTGCCAATGCCAACGAGTGGGCCCCCCCTGCTTGCTCAGGTTCACAGCACTTGCAAAGTTGAAATACTTACCTCTCCCTGCTCCACTGCCGTGACGTGGTCCAGATTTCCTGGGCCCACTAATTACTTGAACCAGCCCTACCCCCCACAACTTTAGCCAAATGACCCCCAATTTCAAATGCCTTCCAATTATTATAAGGTAAATTACGCTTGACAAGCTTCATTAAGAAGAATGGATGGTTTTGACATTAAAATGGCCACTCTAGGTGTTTTCCTGGCCCCCACTCACTGCCGACTATGCTGCCCCATTGACTTGCATTGGGTTTCGTGTTTCGGTCGATCCCGACTTTACGTCATAATCGGCCGATTTCACTCGACCCGACTTTGGACATAGTCGGGTTTCGCAAAACCCGGCTCGACTCTAAAAAGGTCAAGGTCGCTCAACTCTATTCTCCACTACTAGGGTGCGTCACCCAGTTGTTATCAAGGTTACCTGGTTAGGGGCCCACTCAGAAGCTTCGCCCCCCCCCCCGAACCAAAACCCTAGCCTCTGATTCAGACCCTTTGCTCAGACACTCATATTTAAGTCACACAGGCTGTCCATTTCTTTGTGATCCTCCTTGAGATGGTTCTACTCCTTCATTAGAGTCCAGCTGTGCTTAATTAAACTGATAGGACTTGATTTGGAGAGGCACACACCTGTATATGTAAGGGGGTCACATAAACTGGTATATGCCCCTAGCCCTTTAAATACGTCTCTATTGCTGCACTGTGTAAGAATAAGTTGTTTAATGACGTATATGGTGTCTTCTAAATGTTTGCTGTTCCATAATGTGTTGTATTACTTGTAAGGTGTTTTTTCCATAAATATGTAGGGACAGCGCAGTACTTCAGTTGGGCCACAAGATGGTAGATAATAAATAGTTAGTCATAGGAGGAGCTAGCTGGGGTAAGGTAGGAACAGTTTCCTAGTTGGAGTCAGTAGGGGCCGGGGTGCCCAGGCAGCTGGGAAGGGTGCCAGAGCCCAAGCTACCCAGTAGCTCCGCAACATGAAAGTACAGGACCCAGCCATCCAGGGCCGACTGGCCCAGAAGTAGAGCTGAGCAGTGGACTTGCAGCAGTGTTGAAATAAAGGCTGAAAGCAGGGCCAGGACAGTACGGGGATGCAGGTGGCTCCATAATGTGGCAACTTATCGCATGGGTTGATGCCCTCCGATCCAGGGAGAAACGGCAGAGGGAACCCCGAAGCACAGTGAGTTTCGACAGGTAGGAGGCTGCATTACAGCAAGAGGCAGTAGGACCCGGGCAAGTACTGAAGGCCGTAAGAGGAGAAGCAGGGAATGATGAGGATGTGGACTATATGGAATCCAGTGCTGTAAATGTAACTGGGAAAGATGTGCTGCAAACAGAAGCAAGTAAAGTTTTGTGTTTGAAGTTAAAGCAAGACTGTGTCTCAATTTGTGTGCAATCGTATGAAAAGGGTCTGCAGCAGCTCAGAAGAGACCTGGAGAGTACGGAGAGGCAAGTACCCTCATATAAGTAGCTCTGGCCCTCCCTCACATCTACAGTGGGGCAAAAAAGTATTTAGTCAGTCAGCAATAGTGCAAGTTCCACCACTTAAAAAGATGAGAGGCGTCTGTAATTTACATCATAGGTAGACCTCAACCATGGGAGACAAACTGAGAAAAAAAAATCCAGAAAATCACATTGTCTGGTTTTTTAACATTTTATTTGCATATTATGGTGGAAAATAAGTATTTGGTCAGAAACAAAATTTAATCTCAATACTTTGTAATATATCCTTTGTTGGCAATGACAGAGGTCAAACGTTTTCTGTAAGTCTTCACAAGGTTGCCACACACTGTTGTTGGTATGTTGGCCCATTCCTCCATGCAGATCTCCTCTAGAGCAGTGATGTTTTTGGCTTTTCGCTTGGCAACACGGACTTTCAACTCCCTCCAAAGGTTTTCTATAGGGTTGAGATCTGGAGACTGGCTAGGCCACTCCAGGATCTTGAAATGCTTCTTACGAAGCCACTCTTCGTTGCCCTGGCGGTGTGCTTTGGATCATTGTCATGTTGAAAGACCCAGCCACGTTTCATCTTTAATACCCTTGCTGATGGAAGGAGGTTTGCACTCAAAATCTCACGATACATGGCCCCATTCATTCTGTCATGTACCCGGATCAGTCGTCCTGGCCCCTTTGCAGAGAAACAGCCCCAAAGCATGATGTTTCCACCACCATGCTTTACAGTAGGTATGGTGTTTGATGGATGCAACTCAGTATTCTTTTTCCTCCAAACACGACAAGTTGCGCTTCTACCAAACAGTTCCAGTTTGGTTTCATCAGACCATAGGACATTCTCCCAAAACTCCTCTGGATCATCCAAATGCTCTCTAGCAAACTTCAGATGGGCCCGGACATGTACTGGCTTAAGCAGTGGGACACGTCTGGCACTGCAGGATCTAAGTCCATGGTGGCGTAGTGTGTTATTTATGGTAGGCCTTGTTACATTGGTCCCAGCTCTCTGCAGTTCATTCACTAGGTCCCCCCGCGTGGTTCTGGGATTTTTGCTCACCGTTCTTGTGATCATTCTGACCCCACGGGGTGGGATTTTGCGTGGAGCCCCAGATCGAGGGAGATTATTAGTGGTCTTGTATGTCTTCCATTTTCTAATTATTGCTCCCACTGTTGATTTCTTCACTCCAAGCTGGTTGGCTATTGCAGATTCAGTCTTCCCAGCCTGGTGCAGGGCTACAATTTTGTTTCTGGTGTCTTTTGACAGCTCTTTGGTCTTCACCATAGTGGAGTTTGGAGTCAGACTGTTTGAGGGTGTGCAAAGGTATCTTTTTATATTGATAACAAGTTTAAACAGGTGCCATTACTACAGGTAATGAGTGGAGGAAAGAGGAGACTCTTAAAGAAGTTACAGGTCTGTGAGAGCCAGAAATCTTGATTGTTTGTTTCTGACCAAATACTTATTTTCCACCATAATATGCAAATAAAATGTTAAAAAAACAGACAATGTGATTTTCTGGATTTTTTTTTTCTCAGTTTGTCTCCCATAGTTGAGGTCTACCTATGATGTAAATTACAGACGCCTCTCATCTTTTTAAGTGGTGGAACTTGCACTATTGCTGACTGACTAAATACTGTTTTGCCCCACTGTATATAAGACCTCACAGCTCACAGTGCACAACTATCACTTCACCAGTCAGGCCTTTATGGCAGAATGGCCCGATGGAAGCCTCTCCTCAGTGCAAGACATATGAAAGCCCACATAGAGTTTGCTAAAAACACTTGAAGGACTCCCAGACTATGAGAAATAAGATTCTATGGTCTGATGAGACAACAATAGACCTTTTTGGTGATAATTCTAAGTGGTATATGTGAAGAAAACCAGGCACTGCTCTTCACCTGCCCAATACAATCCTAACAGTGAAACATGGTGGTGGCAGCAATATGCTATGGGGGTGTTTTTCAGCTGCAGGGACAGGATGACTGGTTGTCATTGAAGGAAACATGAATGCGGATAAGTATAGAGATATCCTGGATGAAACCCTCTTCTAGAGTGCTCTGGACCTCAGACTTGGCCGAAGGTTCACCTTCCAACAAGACAATGACCCTAAACACACAGCTATAATAACAAAGGAGTGGCTTCATAACAGCTCTGTGATCATTCTTGCCTGGCCCAACCAGATCCCTGACCTAAACCCAATTGAGCATCTCATGAGAAAGCAAGGCTGTAGAGCGGCGAAACGTGCGTTGGGGTGCGTCCAGCGGTGTGCCTCAGTCTGGGTAAGATGACCCTTTTTTTCAACTTAACATAGGTTGATTTTTGTAACCATGTGTATTAAGGTGGCAGTATGGGAGAGGAATCCCCAGAGAAGATTCTACAACAGCCACTGGGCTATATTGATTAATGTCCTCCCTCCATTAACCCTTGGGAGCAGGTGGATGGACATTGTAGGTGATGGGGTCCTTAAAATATCATGTTGATTGCAGCCCTTTAGTATTACATTTAGTACTGAGTGCGGCCAGTGTTGGTGTCCTTTTTAATCACATCTTTTAAATCTTGTTTGTTAATATATGTTTGACTAGATGGTAGCCCGATTCTAACGCATCGGGTATTCTAGAATATGTATGTAGTTTATTTATGAAGATTTTAGAATAATACATTGAATACACAGGATTAGGCCGGCTGCGACCAATTAGCGAAGCGTGATTCAAATCCCGCGCCAATTCACGGCCGGACTGCGCCTGTCGCTGATTGTTCACGGCCGGCCATGTAGCATATAGCACAGCCACGTAGTATATAACAGCCGACGTAGTAAATAGCACAGCCACGTAGTATATTGCACAGCCACGTAGTATATAGCACAGCCATGTAGTATATAGCGCAGCCGCGTATTATATTGCACAGCCTGCGCAGTACCACGCATGCAGTATATAACACAGGCCACGTAGTGTATAACACAGGCCATGTAGTGTATAACACAGGCCACGAAGTGTATAACATAGGCCACGTAGTGTATAACACAGCCCGCGTAGTACATTGCACAGCCCGCGCAGTACATTGCACAGCCCGCGCAGTACATTGCACAGCCCACGCAGTACATTGCATAGCCCACGCAGTACATTGCACAGCCCGTGCAGTACATTGCACAGCCCGCGCAGTACATTGCACAGCCCGCGCAGTATATTGCACAGCCCGCGCAGTACATTGCACAGCCCGCGCAGTACATTGCACAGCCCGCGCAGTACATTGCACAGCCCGCGTAGTATATTGCACAGCCCACGTAGTATATTGCCCAGCCCACGTAATATATTGCACAGCCCATGTAGTATATAGCACAGCCCACACAATATATTTCCCAGCCCACGTAGTATATAACACAGCCCACGTAATATATTGCACAGCCCATGCAGTATATAGCAATGTGGGCACCATATAAGGGCAGCACGGTGGCGCAGTGGTTAGCACTACAGCCTTGCAGCGCTGGGGTCCTGGGTTCTAATCCCACCCAGGACAACATCTGCAAAGCGTTTGTATGTTCTCTCCGTGTTTGCGTGGGTTTCCTCCGGGCACTCCGGTTTCCTCCCACATTCCAAAGACATACTGATAGGAATTCTAGATTGTGAGCCCAATCGGGGACAGTGATGATAATGTGTGCAAACTGTAAAGCGCTGCGGAATATGTTAGCGCTATATAAAAATAAAGATTATTATTATTATTATTATTATATCCCTGTTAAAAAAAAGAATTAAAATAAAAAATAGTTATATACTCTTCCTCCGTTGGTCCCCGGATCCAGGAAGCGTTTACCGACACTCCTCGCACGCTCTGGTCTAAAGAGTTCATTGTGGTCTCGCGAGATGATGACGTAGCGGTCTCGCGAGACCGCTACGTCATCATCTCGCGAGACCTCGAATGCATGGAGCAGTCACCGGGGCGTTGCGAGGAGCGGGAAAGGCCTGTTCCTGATCCGGGGGGGGCCGACGGAATGTGAGTGTATAATGATTTTTTTATTTTTTTTAATTATTTTTAACATTAGATCTTTTTACTATTGATGCTGCATAGGCAGCATCAATAGTAAAAAGTTGGTCACACAGGGTTAGTAGCAGCGTTAACTGAGTGCGTTACACCGCGGTCAACGCTGCCATTAACCCTGTGTGAGCACTAACTGGAGGGGATTATGGAGCGGGCACTGACTGCGGGGAGGAAGGAACGGCCATTTTGCCGCCGGACTGTGCCCGTCGCTGATTATTCATGGCTGTTTTGCCACGACCAATCAGCGACTTGGATTTCCATGACAGACAGAGGCCGCGACCAATGAATATCCGTGACAGACAGACAGACAGAAAGACAGACAGACGGAAGTGACCCTTTGACAATTATATAGTAGATGGTCTGTTTCAATAAAGGTTGTTATAGAAATTTTGCCAAAAACTCCAATGTTTCTCCTTTTGGAATAAAATGAGTTATGAAAGTGCCGGAAAGTGCTTCTGGTACATAAAATACGCCTCTTGATGACTAAGGGTACTGTCACATAGTGGCACTTTGATCGCTAGGACGGCACGATCCGTGACGTTCCAGCGATATCGTTACGATCTCGCTGTGTCTGACACGCTACTGCGATCAGGGACCCCGCTGAAAATCGTACGTCATAGCAGATCGTTTGAAACTTTCTTTCGTCGCTGGATCTCCCGCTGACATCGCTGAATAGGCATATGTGACGCCGATTCAGCGATGTCTTCACTGGTAACCAGGGTAAACATCGGGTTACTAAGTGCAGGGCCGCGCTTAGTAACCCGATGTTTACCCTGGTTACCAGCGTAAACGTTAAAAAAACAAACACTACATACTTACCTTCAGCTGTCTGTCCCCGGCGCTCTGCTTTTCTGCACTCCTCCTGCATCCTGTGTCAGCGCCGGCCAGCCGGAAAGCACAGCGGTGACGTCACCGCTCTGCTTTCCGGCTGACCGGCGCTGACAGTGCAGAGGAAAGCAGAGCGCCGGAGGACAGACAGCTGAAAGTAAGTATGTAGTGTTTGTTTTTTTAACGTTTACGCTGGTAACCAGGGTAAACATCGGGTTACTAAGCGCGGCCCTGCGCTTAGTAACCCGATGTTTACCCTGGTTACCGGGGACCTCGGGATCGTTGGTCGCTGGAGAGCTGTTTGTGTGACAGCTCTCCAGCGACGCTGCAGCGATCGACATCGTTGTTGGTATCGCTGCAGCGTCGCTTAGTGTGACGGTACCCTAACTGTATGGAGCTGTGGGTAGAAGCTGTGCTATACAGCTGTCACCTCAAAGTTGCTCCTGTAATAGGATCTAGCTCAGATTACAGCAGTTAAATCCTTTAGATGCCACTGTCTATTATGATAAAGGCATTTAATCAGTTGGAAACAATAAGAGTCTTTCCGTCAACTATAGCTTCTTCTCCCGCAACACAATTGTGGGGTGTCCATGGTCTTGTAATGGGAGCTGGTGAGTAAAATCTACATGGCTGCTATACTGCACTCATTGTCTGATACATGTTCCTTGTAATTCAGGCAGCATGAAACTCCTACCAGGTTCCCTTAATTCAGGTTATCCCCTAAATTATACATAATCACCCCTAGAAAAGATAGGCAAGTTATCACCTATCACTTGGATAGTCACCTAATGATGGGAATTGGGAACTACTCATTAAATCTAACTAGCCTTCTGTTTACCTTCCTGTAAACTCATCACTACTTCAAGAAGACTATGTGACATAAAACAGGTTGTTTACCAGTAAAAGGAGGTGTTTCAGCAGTAAACATATTGCAATACACTGTACATGTTGCTTCATTCTGTGGTCACATAATGACAAAGGCTAAAGTAAATATAGGAATTGGACACGCAAAGGAATTCCAAGTATTGCTAATTATTATTATTATTATTATTATTATTATTTTTATTATTATTATATATTTATTATTATGGCATCCACTTATTCCTTAAAAAACATACAACATAACTTTAAACTTTTCTTTTCTTCAAAAAAGGACACAGTGGACTGTGGACAATGATTTAGTATATATAGCAGCCTTAAAGGGGTTGGGGTGGTGTGAAAAAGTATGTGATTTGCATACATGGGGCTAATTGCCGACTAGACATAGGCAGCCTCGCTCAATGTAAGTGCAATATATTGAGGGAGGCTGGAAACATTTAATCGCAATGTGGACGGAAGTATGCAAATCGAATAGTTACGGGCGGCCACATGAGCATCTGCTTCAGGCGCCAGAGAATCTTCCCAGCGTACAGTGCGCAGGCGCCAGAGAATCCTCCCAGCATACAGTGCGCAGGCGCCAGAGAATCCTCCCAGCGTACAGTGCGTAGGCGCCAGAGAATCCTCCCAGCATACAGTGCGCAGGCGCCAGAGAATCCTCCCAGCGTACAGTGCGTAGGCGCCAGAGAATCCTCCCAGCGTACAGTGTGCAGGCGCCAGAGAATCCTCCCAGCGTACAGTGCGTAGGCGCCAGAGAATCCTCCCAGCGTACAGTGCGCAGGCGCCAGAGAATCCTCCCAGCGTACAGTGCACAGGCACCAGAGAATGCTCCCAGCATACAGTGCGCAGGCATCAGAGAATCCTCCCAGCATACAGTGCGCAGGCGCCAGAGAATCCTCCCAGCGTACAGTGCGCAGGCACCAGAGAATCCTCCCAGCATACAGTGCGCAGGCATCAGAGAATCCTCCCAGCATACAGTGCGCAGGCACCAGAGAATCCTCCCAGCGTACAGTGCGTAGGCGCCAGAGAATCCTCCCAGCATACAGTGCGCAGGCGCCAGAGAATCCTCCCAGCATACAGTGCGTAAGCGCCAGAGAATCCTCCCAGCGTACAGTGTGCAGGCGCGAGAGAATCCTCCCAGCGTACAGTGCGCAGGCGCCAGAGAATCCTCCCAGCGTACAGTGCACAGGCACCAGAGAATGCTCCCAGCATACAGTGCGCAGGCATCAGAGAATCCTCCCAGCATACAGTGCGCAGGCGCCAGAGAATCCTCCCAGCGTACAGTGCGCAGGCGCCAGAGAATACTCCCAGCATACAGTGCGCAGGCGCCAGAGAATCCTCCCAGCGTACAGTGCGTAGGCACCAGAGAATCCTCCCAGCGTACAGTGCGCAGGCGCCAGAGAATCCTCCCAGCGTACAGTGCCCAGGCGCCAGAGAATCCTCCCAGCGTACAGTGCGCAGGCGCCAGAGAATCCTCCCAGCGTACAGTGCGTAGGCGCCAGAGAATCCTCCCAGCATACAGTGCGCAGGCGCCAGAGAATCCTCCCAGCGTACAGTGCGTAGGCGCCAGAGAATCCTCCCAGCGTACAGTGTGCAGGCGCCAGAGAATCCTCCCAGCGTACAGTGCGCAGGCGCCAGAGAATCCTCCCAGCGTACAGTGCACAGGCACCAGAGAATGCTCCCAGCATACAGTGCGCAGGCATCAGAGAATCCTCCCAGCATACAGTGCGCAGGTGCCAGAGAATCCTCCCAGCGTACAGTGCGCAGGCACCAGAGAATCCTCCCAGCATACAGTGCGCAGGCATCAGAGAATCCTCCTAGCATACAGTGCGCAGGCACCAGAGAATCCTCCCAGCGTACAGTGCGTAGGCGCCAGAGAATCCTCCCAGCATACAGTGCGCAGGCGCCAGAGAATCCTCCCAGCATACAGTGCGCAGGCACCAGAGAATCCTCCCAGCATACAGTGCGCAGGCATCAGAGAATCCTCCCAGCGTACAGTGCACAGGCACCAGAGAATGCTCCCAGCGTACAGTGCGCAGGCGCCAGAGAATCCTCCCAGCGTAAAGTGCGCAGGCGCCAGAGAATCCTCCCAGCGTACAGTGCCTAACCTAACACCCATTCCATTGAAGTCTCCTGTAATAAAACAAAAATAAAAAACAATGATATCCCTCTCCTGTCCGTCATTCTGTTCCACGCCATAACCCATATCTGGCGATAAATCGTTTTCAACCTGGACGGTGCCAAGATGCGATGCTGTGCTCGCAGCAGCTCATTCCTCAGTGGTTCTCAGCCTTGATTGTCGCATCTTGGCACCGTCCAGGTTGAAAACTATTTATCTCCAGACATGGATTACAGCATGAGACAGAGCGACCAACAGGTGAGGAATATTTTTGTTTTTTATTTTTATTTTATGGCAGGAGATGATGGTTTCAATGGAATGGGCATTAGGTGAGTATAAGGGTATGTTTCTACGGTCAGGAATGGCTCAATATTTTTTCAGGATTTGATGCAGGTAAAATCTGCACCAAATCTGCATCTGAGGTCACTGGCAGGTCACCTGCATTTTTGATGTGTTTTACATGCGTTTTTGATGCATTTTTTCATTGCATGAGTTTTTTCATTGCATGCGTTTTTTATCACTTTAAATAAAGCTAATTGAAAGCTGGTTTCTGGGAAGGAAAAAAAAGTGATTTCCTGTTTGCAGATATATTGGGATATGTTCCCACAGTCAGTAAACGCTGTGGGTTGGACGCTGCGTACATCCGCGTTTTTCATGTGTTTTTTCAGGCGGATTTGTGTGTTTTTGTAAGCTAAATAAAGATATACAAAAAAAAGAATTGTGATGTAATTTCTTTGTCCAACCTCTTCTTTTACATACTCCATTGAAGAATAATGTTTACACACACAGATAGATAGATAGATAGATAGATAGATAGATAGATAGATACGTAGATAGATAGATAGATAGATACTAGAGTTGAGCGACCTTGACCTTTTTAGAGTCGAGCCGGGTTTTGCGAAACCCGACTATGTCCAAAGTCGGGTCGAGTGAAATCGGCCGATTATGACGTAAAGTCGGGATCGACCGAAACACGAAACCCAATGCAAGTCAATGGGGCAGCATAGTCGGCAGTGAGTGGGGGCCAGGAAAACACCTAGAGTGCCCATTTTAATGTCAAAACCATCCATTCTTCTTAATGAAGCTTGTCAAGCGTAATTTACCTTATAATAATTGGAAGGCATTTGAAATTGGGGGTCATTTGGCTAAAGTTGTGGGGGGTAGGGCTGGTTCAAGTAATTAGTGGGCCCAGGAAATCTGGACCACGTCACGGCAGTGGAGCAGGGAGAGGTAAGTATTTCAACTTTGCAAGTGCTGTGAACCTGAGCAAGCAGGGGGGGCCCACTCGTTGGCATTGGCACTGGCACAGGGCCCCTCAAAGTACAGCGGTGTGTTTGCACGGCGGGGGCGCCTCCCACCGGCAGCAACACTTTTGCGTACTATGAGAGGCCCTGTGCCAGTGACGTCGCCAACTAGTATTCCTCCCCCCACCTGATGAAGGAACCTGCACTTTCATCTGCACCTTCCTCTTTGTCCCCGTGTAAGGTGGTATGGTATGCGGGAAGAGCAACCTGACTTTCAGCAGGGTCACAATGTTGTTGTGTAGCGTGCACGGGGAATGTTGCGTTATGGGTCAATGTACCAGCAGACTCATCTATCACTGGCTGGGCAATGGGCACGATGAAGTGGAAACACAGATATAGGCCCAAAGAAGAAAGTGGGCTAAATGCAGTTCAAAATTGGTAACACAGGAATAACCAGGGGGCATTGCAGTGGAGGACAACTGGAATGAGAGGCTGACACAGAGAGTAGGGCCAAATCAGTAAGTAGTCGAAATGCAGTTCAAAATTGGCAACCGTAGTAAACAGGCGGCACAGCTTTGTTCAGTGGAGGAGAACAGCAAGGAGTGGCAGACACCGATAGTAGGCCCCAAACCAACTAGTAGGCCAAATGCAGTCTAACATTAACAACTACTTAACGAGAGGCTGAAAATGGTATTTCAGGACAGGAAACCAGGAGAACAGCAAGGAGTGGCAGACACCGATAGTAGGCCCCAAACCAACTAGTACGCCAAATGCAGTTGTTCCATTTAACCACAATTTAATGAGAGCCTGAACATAGAAGCTCAGGAAAGGCAACCTGGGGAACACCTTGGAGTGTAACACACCATCTCTCTCCACCCCATACCCATTTTGTAGGCCTAATGCTGTGTACTTTTCTACAACTACTAAACGAGAGTCGGAAGACCGAAGCAATGGCAAGGAAACCTGGGGAACACCTTGGAGTGTAACACACCATCTCTCTCCACCCCATACCCAATTTGTAGGCCTAATGCAGCCTACTTTCCGACACCTACTAAACGAGAGCATGAAGATCGAAGCTCAGGAAAGGCAACCTGGTGAAAACCTTGGAGTGTAACACAACCTGTCTCTACACCCCATACCAAATTTGTAGGCCTAATGCAGCGTAGTTTCCACCAACTACTAAACGAGAGCCGGAAGATCGAAGCTCATGAAAGGCAACCCGGGGAACACCTTGGAGTGTAACACAACCTCTCTCTACACCACGAAAGGGCTGATTCTTAGGAAGGAAGGCTGTTGTAAATAAGCATTGCGCGTCCGAGGGTGATTATATTCTTATTCGGTATCTACTCACCCTCGGACGCGCCATGCTTCTTGATTTGTAATTAATGTTTATTTGCAATGTGCTTTTGACTTACTCAATTATTTTTTTAATTATTGATTTTATTAAATTAATAGTTTAACATCTTATTGGAAATAATTTAAAGGAGACGCGACAGGACAACACTCGGTGGATGCCATATCTGTGTTAACAACTCCAAAAAACTTTCAGTTAACTTCTTGCAGGAGAAAGAAATTGTAGCTGTTGGACCTTTGTAGTACAGTTCCAGATATTTGTTGTGTGTTTGTTTTGATTGTTAAAATGTCTGCATTTGAGATCTCAACACGATCTTATTTTTTATAATCAAATTAATTTTTTTTATATTTAATGATGTTGGTTCAAGGGGTACACGGGCAGCAATAGACAGGTCAGTGGAGGCCTAGTGGAAGGAGTGACGGCAGACAGGCATCAAAGGCCTAACATTGGGCTGGCTGTAGGCAAGTTAAAATTGGTTCCAGGGGAACACGGCCATCAGTGGCCTGGTCAGTGTAGTTGTAGTTGAAAGAACGGGACGCAGACAGGCTTCGAAGGCCTAACATAACAAACTTGGGCTGGCTGTAGGCACTTTTAAATTTGTTCCAGGGGTACATGGGCAGCAGTGTATGGTCAGTGGAAGTCTAGTGGAAGGAGTGACCGCAGACAGGCTTCGAAGGCCTAACATAACAAACTTGGGCTGGCTGTAGGCACTTTTAAATTGGTTCCAGGGGTACACGGGCAGCAGTGGTCTGGTCAGTGGAAGTCTAGTGGAAGGAGTGACCGCAGACAGGCTTCCAAGGCCTAACATAACAAACTTGGGCTGGCTGTAGGCACTTTTAAATTGGTTCCAGGGGTACACGGGCAGCAGTGGTCTGGTCTGTGGAAGTCTAGTGGAAGGAGTGACCGCAGACAGGCTTCGAAGGCCTAACATAACAAACTTGGGCTGGCTGTAGGCACTTTTAAATTGGTTCCAGGGGTACACGGGCAGCAGTGGTCTGGTCAGTGGAAGTCTAGTGGAAGGAGTGACCGCAGACAGGCTTCCAAGGCCTAACATAACAAACTTGGGCTGGCTGTAGGCACTTTTAAATTGGTTCCAGGGGTACACGGGCAGCAGTGGTCTGGTCTGTGGAAGTCTAGTGGAAGGAGTGACCGCAGACAGGCTTCGAAGGCCTAACATAACAAACTTGGGCTGGCTGTAGGCACTTTTAAATTGGTTCCAGGGGTACACGGGCAGCAGTGGTCTGGTCAGTGGAAGTCTAGTGGAAGGAGTGACCGCAGACAGGCTTCCAAGGCCTAACATAACAAACTTGGGCTGGCTGTAGGCACTTTTAAATTGGTTCCAGGGGTACACGGGCAGCAGTGGTCTGGTCTGTGGAAGTCTAGTGGAAGGAGTGACCGCAGACAGGCTTCGAAGGCCTAACATAACAAACTTGGGCTGGCTGTAGGCACTTTTAAATTGGTTCCAGGGGTACACGGGCAGCAGTGGTCTGGTCAGTGGAAGTCTAGTGGAAGGAGTGACCGCAGACAGGCTTCCAAGGCCTAACATAACAAACTTGGGCTGGCTGTAGGCACTTTTAAATTGGTTCCAGGGGTACACGGGCAGCAGTGGTCTGGTCTGTGGAAGTCTAGTGGAAGGAGTGACCGCAGACAGGCTTCCAAGGCCTAACATAACAAACTTGGGCTGGCTGTAGGCACTTTTAAATTGGTTCCAGGGGTACACGGGCAGCAGTGGTCTGGTCTGTGGAAGTCTAGTGGAAGGAGTGACCGCAGACAGGCTTCGAAGGCCTAACATAACAAACTTGGGCTGGCTGTAGGCACTTTTAAATTGGTTCCAGGGGTACACGGGCAGCAGTGGTCTGGTCAGTGGAAGTCTAGTGGAAGGAGTGACCGCAGACAGGCTTCCAAGGCCTAACATAACAAACTTGGGCTGGCTGTAGGCACTTTTAAATTGGTTGCAGGGGTACACGGGCAGCAGTGGTCTGGTCAGTGGAAGTCTAGTGGAAGGAGTGACCGCAGACAGGCTTCGAAGGCCTAACATAACAAAATTGGGCTGGCTGTAGGCACTTTTAAATTGGTTCCAGGGGTACACGGGCAGCAGTGGTCTGGTCTGTGGAAGTCTAGTGGAAGGAGTGACCGCAGACAGGCTTCGAAGGCCTAACATAACAAACTTGGGCTGGCTGTAGGCACTTTTAAATTGGTTCCAGGGGTACACGGGCAGCAGTGGTCTGGTCAGTGGAAGTCTAGTGGAAGGAGTGACCGCAGACAGGCTTCCAAGGCCTAACATAACAAACTTGGGCTGGCTGTAGGCACTTTTAAATTGGTTGCAGGGGTACACGGGCAGCAGTGGTCTGGTCAGTGGAAGTCTAGTGGAAGGAGTGACCGCAGACAGGCTTCGAAGGCCTAACATAACAAAATTGGGCTGGCTGTAGGCACTTTAAATTGGTTCCAGGGGTACATGGGCAGCAGTGTATGGTCAGTGGAAGTCTAGTGGAAGGAGTGACGGCAGACAGTCTTCGAAGGCCTAACATAACAAAATTGGGCTGACTGTAGGCACTTTTAAATTGGTTCCAGGGTAACACGGCCAGCAGTGGCCTGGTCAGTGTAGTAGTTGTAGAAAGAAGGGACCGCAGACAGGCTTCGAAGGCCTAACATAACAAAAATGTCAAAACAATGGTATTGTCAGTGCCAGGCATTGAAGGATGTCAGCGCCTAGACTACACATTGGTGAAGCTGTGAGAGATAATTTTGCTAGTGGTAGAGCACTGTTTGAGCTGGGGGGGGGAACTGTCTTGTGGCCGGCGGTACAGGCACAGGGCCCCTCATATTACAACGGTGTGTCTGACGTTGGGTGCGCACCACCACCACCAGAGACACTTTATTGTACTATGAGGGACCCAGTGGCAGTGCCGTCGACCAAAAGCGGCCACACCCACCTCTTCAGACAAACAGCACTCTCAAGGGTCCAAGCGCAAAGTGGCGATAGCACGGCCCCGTGTGGGGAGTTTGGCCATTTCGTGAGGTGGAAACATGTCGTATGCTGGACAATCAGGTGAAGAAAATTACGAGATTGGAAAAGTCATTCAGAATAGTCCACAGGCAAGACCTTTTCATAGGAAAGCTAGGTGTCAGCCGGGCAGGGTGGGGCAAAAGATTTTGAAATCCAGTTGTGGTTCATTTTAATGAAGGTTAGATCATCTACATTTTGGGTAGCCAGACGAGTCCTTTTTTCTGTTAGTATTGAACCTGCAGCACTGAATACTCTTTCTGATAGGACACTAGCTGCCGGGCAAGCAAGCTCCTGCAATGCATATTCTGCCAATTCTGGCCAGGTGTCTAATTTGGATGCCCAGTAATCAAATGGGAATGACGGTTGAGGGAGAACGTCGATAAGGGATGAAAAATAGTTTGTAACCATACTGGACAAATGTTGTCTCCTGTCACTTTGAATTGATGCTGCAGTACCTGTCCTGTCTGCGGTCATAGAAAAATCACTCCACAACCTGGTCAGAAAACCCCTCTGGCCAACGCCACTTCTGATTTCTGCCCCTCTAACACCTCTGGTCTGCTGGCCCCTGGAGCTCGTGTGAGAACGATCACGGGCGCTGTGTGCAGGGAATGCCAGAAGCAAACGGTCAACAAGAGTTGATTGTTTTGTTGCTAATATTAGTTCCAAGTTCTCATGTGGCATAATATTTTGCAATTTGCCTTTATAGCGAGGATCAAGGAGGCAGGCCAACCAGTAATCGTCATCGTTCATCATTTTTGTAATGCGTGTGTCCCTTTTGAGGATACGCAAGGCATAATCCGCCATGTGGGCCAAAGTTCCCGTTGTCAAATCTGCGGTTGTGCTTGGTTGAGGGGCAGTTGCAGGCAAATCTACGTCACTTGTGTCCCTCAAAAAACCAGAACCCGGCCTTGCCACGCCACCAATTTCCCGTGCCCCCGGGAAAGCTTCCTCATTAAAAATATACTCATCCCCATCATCCTCCTCATCCTCCACCTCCTCTTCGCCCGGTACCTCGTCATGTACACTGCCCTGACCAGACAATCGCTGACTGTCATCAAGGCTTTCCTCTTCCTCTGGTGCAGACGCCTGATCCTTTATGTGCGTCAAACTTTGCATCAGCAGACGCATTAGGGGGATGCTCATGCTTATTATGGCGTTGTCTGCACTAACCAGCCGTGTGCATTCCTCAAAACACTGAAGGACTTGACACATGTCTTGAATCTTCGACCACTGCACACCTGACAACTCCATGTCTGCCATCCTACTGCCTGCCCGTGTATGTGTATCCTCCCACAAAAACATAACAGCCCGCCTCTGTTCGCACAGTCTCTGAAGCATGTGCAGTGTTGAGTTCCACCTTGTTGCAACGTCTATGATTAGGCGATGCTGGGGAAGGTTCAAAGAACGCTGATAGGTCTGCATACGGCTGGAGTGTACAGGCGAACGGCGGATATGTGCGCAAAGTCCACGCACTTTGAGGAGCAGGTCGGATAACCCCGGATAACTTTTCAGGAAGCACTGCACCACCAGGTTTAAGGTGTGAGCCAGGCAAGGAATGTGTTTCAGTTGGGAAAGGGAGATGGCAGCCATGAAATTCCTTCCGTTATCACTCACTACCTTGCCTGCCTCAAGATCTACAGTGCCCAGCCACGACTGCGTTTCTTGCTGCAAGAACTCGGACAGAACTTCCGCGGTGTGTCTATTGTCGCCCAAACACTTCATAGCCAATACAGCCTGCTGACGTATGCCAGTAGCTGCCCCATAATGGGAGACCTGGTGTGCAACAGTGGCAGGTGCGGATGGAGTGTTTGTGCGACTGCGGTCTGTGGACGAGCTCTTGCTTCTTCAGGAGGACGAGGAGGAGGAGGAGGGGGTGCGAACGGCTACAGACAACTGTTTACTAGACCGTGGGCTAGGCAGAACTGTCCCAAACTTGCTGTCCCCTGTGGACCCTGAATCCACCACATTTACCCAGTGTGCCGTGATGGACACGTAACGTCCCTGGCCATGCCTACTGGTCCATGCATCTGTTGTCAGGTGCACCTTTGTGCTCACAGATTGCCTGAGTGCATGGACGATGCGCTCTTTAACATGCTGGTGGAGGGCTGGGATGGCTTTTCTGGAAAAAAAGTGTCGACTGGGTAGCTCGTAGCGTGGTACAGCGTAGTCCATCAGGTCTTTGAAAGCTTCGCTTTCAACTAACCGGTAGGGCATCATCTCTAACGAGATTAGTCTAGCTATGTGGGCGTTCAAACCCTGTGTACGCGGATGCGAGGCTAAGTATTTCCTTTTTCTAACCATAGTCTCATGTAGGGTGAGCTGGACTGGAGAGCTGGAGATCGTGGAACTAGCGGGGGTGCCGGTGGACATGGCAGACTGAGAGACGGTGGGAGATGGTATTGTTGCCGCCGGTGCCCTAGATGCAGTGTTTCCTACTACGAAACTGGTGATTCCCTGACCCTGACTGCTTTGGCCTGGCAAAGATACCTGCACAGATACAGCAGGTGGTGCGCTAAATGGTGGTCCTACACTGCCGGAAGGGATGTTGCGTTGATGACTAGCTTCATTGGCCGAGGGTGCAACAACCTTAAGGGACGTTTGGTAGTTAGTCCAAGCTTTCAAATGCATGGTGGTTAAATGTCTATGCATGCAACTAGTATTGAGACTTTTCAGATTCTGACCTCTGCTTAAGGAAGTAGAACATTTTTGACAGATGACTTTGCGCTGATCAATTGGATGTTGTTTAAAAAAATGCCAGACTGCACTCTTTCTAGCATCGGATACCTTTTCAGGCATTGCAGACTGAGCTTTAACCGGATGGCCACGCTGTCCTCCACCAGGTTTTGGCTTTGCCACGTGTTTTGGGCAAGATACGGGCCCGGCAGATGGAACCTGTGGCGATGTTGATGCCTGCTGCGGCCCCTCCTCCTCCTCTGCTTCAGAACTGCTGCCGCCTGCACCCTGTTCCCCCAATGGCTGCCAATCGGGGTCAAGAACTGGGTCATCTAATAACTCTTCTTGTACCTCCTGCGCAACTTCGTCTGTGTCACCGTGTCGTTCGGTGGTATAGCGTTCGTGATGGGGCAACATAGTCTCATCAGGGTCTGATTCTTGATCAGCACCCTGCGAGGGCAATGTTGTGGTCTGAGTCAAAGGACCAGCATAGTAGTCTGGCTGTGGCTGTGCGTCAGTGCACTCCATGTCAGATTCAATTTGTAATGGGCATGGACTGTTAACTGCTTCACTTTCTAAGCCAGGGACGGTATGTGTAAAGAGCTCCATGGAGTAACCCGTTGTGTCGCCTGCTGCATTCTTCTCTGTTGTTGTTTTTGCTGAAGAGGACAAGGAAGTGACTTGTCCCTGACCGTGAACATCCACTAACGACGCGCTGCTTTTACTTTTACCAGTTTCACGAGATGAGGCAAAAGAGCTAGAGGCTGAGTCAGCAAGATAAGCCAAAACTTGCTCTTGCTGCTCCGGCTTTAAAAGCGGTTTTCCTAATCCCAGAAAAGGGAGCGTTCGAGGCCTTGTGTAGCCGGACGACGAACCTGGCTCCACAGCTCCAGACTTAGGTGCAATATTTTTTTCCCCACGACCACCTGATGCTCCACCACTACCACTACCCTCATTACCAGCTGACAATGAACGCCCCCGGCCACGACCTCTTCCACTAGACTTCCTCATTGTTTTAAAAACGTAACCAAACTAACGTTATTTGTTGCAGTCACACAACTTACACGGTGAGCTATAACTTCAGTATGATTTAGCTACCCCTTTACAGGTTGGTGAGACCACAGCGAAAATCAGGCCCAATGTTACACACTCTTTTTTTGGTGGCTGCAAATTAGAGAGATGCCCCACACGCAGGACTGTCACTGAAGCACAAATGTTAATATTAATGTCACACTATTATTTTTTTTTTATTTTTATTTTTTTCAGGAACACTTTAGAAACCCCCCAAAAAAAAAAAAATAGATTTTTGCAGGGAGAATTTAGAAAACAAATGTAACAAACTATATGCTTTCTATGGGCCACTGAGTGAGAGATGACGCACACAGGAATCAGGAGTGGCACACAAGCCCAGAGGCCAATATTTTTCTACCAATGATTGATGGAGTTATTTTCTCTGGTAGATTTTGGAACCCAAATCAAGGAAAAAAAATGTAGGCTTTCTATGGACCACAATTGGAGAGAGAGAGAGAGAGAGAGAGAGAGATGGCACACCCAGGAGTCAAGACTGGCACACAAGCAGAAAGGCCAATATTAATCTCCCATTTTTTGGGGGGTTTTGTTTTTTTTTTTTGTTTTTTGTTTTTTTCAGGGAGACTTTAGAAAAAAAATAATAAAAAAAATATGATTTTATCAGGAAGAATTTAGAAACCAAATAAAATAAAATGATTTTTCCAGGGAGAATTTATAAAACAAATAAAAACAAAAATAGGCGTTCTATGGCCCACTGACTGAGAGATGACGCACACAGGAGTCAGGAGTGGCACACAAGCCCAGAGGCCAATATTTTTCTACCAATGATTGATGTAGTTATTTTCTCTGGTAGATTTTGGAACCCAAATCAAGGAAAAAAAATATAGGCTTTCTATGGACCACAATTGGAGAGAGAGAGAGAGAGAGAGAGAGATGGCACACCCAGGAGTCAAGACTGGCACACAAGCAGAAAGGCCAATATTAATCTCCCACTGTTTTTTTTTGTTTGTTTTTTTTTTTTTTTTTTCAGGGAGACTTTAGAAAAAAAAATAATAAAAAAAATATGATTTTATCAGGAAGAATTTAGAAACCAAATAAAATAAAATGATTTTTCCAGGGAGAATTTATAAAACAAATAAAAACAAAAATAGGCGTTCTATGGTCCACTGACTGAGAGATGACGCACACAGGAGTCAGGAGTGGCACACAAGCCCAGAGGCCAATATTTTTCTACCAATGATTGATGTAGTTATTTTCTCTGGTAGATTTTGGAACCCAAATCAAGGAAAAAAAATATAGGCTTTCTATGGACCACAATTGGAGAGAGAGAGAGAGAGAGAGAGAGATGGCACACCCAGGAGTCAAGACTGGCACACAAGCAGAAAGGCCAATATTAATCTCCCACTGTTTTTTTTGTTTGTTTTTTTTTTTTTTTTTTTCAGGGAGACTTTAGAAAAAAAAATAATAAAAAAAATATGATTTTATCAGGAAGAATTTAGAAACCAAATAAAATAAAATGATTTTTTCAGGGAGAATTTATAAAACAAATAAAAACAAAAATAGGCGTTCTATGGCCCACTGACTGAGAGATGACGCACACAGGAGTCAGGAGTGGCACACAAACCCAGAGGCCAATATTTTTCTACCAATGATTGATGTAGTTATTTTCTCTGGTAGATTTTAGAACCCAAATCAAGGAAAAAAAATATAGGCTTTCTATGGACCACAATTGGAGAGAGAGAGAGAGAGAGAGAGAGAGAGAGAGAGATAGATGGCACACCCAGGAGTCAAGACTGGCACACAAGCAGAAAGGCCAATATTAATCTCCCACTGTTTTTTTTGGTTGTTTTTTTTTTTTTTTTTTCAGGGAGACTTTAGAAAAAAAAAAAATAAAAAAAATATGATTTTATCAGGAAGAATTTAGAAACCAAATAAAATAAAATGATTTTTTCAGGGAGAATTTAGAAAACAAATAAAACCAAAAATAGGCGTTCTATGGCCCACTGACTGAGAGATGATGCACCCAGGAGTCAAGACTGGCACACAAGCAGAAAGGCCAATATTAATCTCCCACTGTTTTTTTTTTTTTTTTTCAGGGAGACTTTAGAAAAAAAAATAATAAAAAAAATATGATTTTATCAGGAAGAATTTAGAAACCAAATAAAATAAAATGATTTTTTCAGGGAGAATTTAGAAAACAAATAAAACCAAAAATAGGCGTTCTATGGCCCACTGACTGAGAGAGAGAGAGAGAGATGGAACGCTTAGTACTGGCACACAAGCCCAAAGGGCAATATTAATCTCCCTTTTTTTTTCCAGGGAGAATTTCTAAAACCCAAAAAAAAAAAAAAATAGGCTTTCTATGGCCCACTATTTGTGAGAGAGATGGGACGCTCAGGACTGGCACAGATGGCACGCTCAGGACTGGCACAGAAGCCCAGAGGCCAATATTAATCTCCCTTTTTTTCTGGGAGAATTTATAAAACCAAAAAAATATTTAAATAGGCTTTCTATGGCCCACTATTTGTGAGAGAGATGGCACGCTCAGGACTGGCACAGATGGCACGCTCACAACTGGCACACAAGCCCAGAGGCCAATATTAATCTCCCTTTTTTCAGGGAAAATTTATAAAACCAAAAAAAAAATGAAATAGGCTTTCTATGGCCCACTATTTGTGAGAGAGATGGCACGCTCAGGACTGGCACAGATGGCACGCTCACAACTGGCACACAAGCCCAGAGGCCAATATTAATCTCCCTTTTTTCAGGGAAAATTTATAAAACAAAAAAAAAATTAAATAGGCTTTCTATGGCCCACTATTTGTGAGAGAGATGGCACGCTCAGGGCTGGCACAGATGGCACGCTCAGGACTGGCACACAAGCCCAGAGGCCAATATTAATCTCCCTTTTTTTCAGGGAGAATTTATAAAACCAAAAAAAAAAATAAATAGGCTTTCTATGGCCCACTATTTGTGAGAGAGATGGCACGCTCAGGGCTGGCACAGATGGCACGCTCAGGACTGGCACACAAGCCCAGAGGCCAATATTAATCTCCCTTTTTTTCAGGGAGAATTTATAAAACCCCCAAAAAAATAAAATAGGCTTTCTATGGCCCACTATTTGTGAGAGAGATGGCACACTCAGGACTGGCACACAAGCCCAAAGGCCAATATTAATCTCCCACTGTATTTTTATCAGGGAGAATTTATACACCCCACAAAAAAAAATACAGAAAAATGAAAAGGCTTTCTATGGCCCACTATGTGAGAGAGATGGCACACACAGGGATGGCACTCTAGCAGAAATGCCAAATTGCCAATCTTAATCTCCCACCAAAAAAAAAAAAAAAAAAAAAAAACAGGGAATGTCCTACAATTACTATCTCCCTGCCTGCAGTAATCTCAGCCAGGTATGGCAGGCAGCTACTATCTCCCTGCCTGCAGTAATCTCAGCCAGGTATGGCAGGCAGCAATAAGGAGTGGACTGATGCACAAATGAAATAAAAAGTGTGGACAAACAAAAAAGATAGCTGTGCAGAAAGGAAGGAACAAGAGGATTTGTGCTTTGAAAAAAGCAGTTGGTTTGCACAGCGGCGTACACACAGCAATGCAGCTATCAGGGAGCCTTCTAGGGCAGCCCAATGAGCTACAGCGCTGAGGGGAAAAAAAAAAAAAAAAAAACTTCCACTGTCCCTGCACACCGAGGGTGGTGTTGGACAGTGCAAATCGCTGCAGCACAAGCGGTTTTGTGGTTAATGGACCCTGCCTAACGCTATCCCTGCTTCTGACAAAGCGGCAGCAACCTCTCCCTAAGCTCAGATCAGCAGCAGTAAGATGGCGGTCGGCGGGAACGCCTCTTTATAGCCCCTGTGACGTCGCAGACAGCAAGCCAATCACTGCAATGCCCTTCTCTAAGATGGTGGGGACCAGGACCTATGTCATCACGCTGCCCACACTCTGCGTTTACCTTCATTGGCTGAGAAATGGCGCTTTTCGCGTCATTGAAACGCGACTTTGGCGCGAAAGTCGCGTACCGCATGGCCGACCCCGCACAGGGGTCGGATCGGGTTTCATGAAACCCCGACTTAGCCAAAAGTCGGCGACTTTTGAAAATGTTCGACCCGTTTCGCTCAACCCTAATAGATACATCTATAGATAGATAATAGATAGATAGATAGATAATAGGTAGATAGATAGATAGATAGATAGATAATAGGTAGATAGATAGATAGATAGATAGATAGATAGATAGATAGATAGATAGATAGATAGATAGATCTATAGCTATATCTATCTATCTGTTATCTATCTATCTAGCTATCTATCTAAATAGAAATGACAGATAGCCGCACAAACTTGAGCAGATATTGGGTGCAATATTTCCTGAATAATGCGGCTGTCCATCGCAAAATATAAATGGAAAAAAATCAGGCCTCACATCACGGTCTTGACAAAGACTGTGACGCGAGGTCGAAACGTTGCACCACTTGGTGCTGGATAAGGGTATGTGCACACGTTGGGGATTCGTTTGCGGATTTTTCTGCACGGATTCGGAAAAATCCGCAGGTAAAACACCTTGCACCCGTATCTATCTATCTATCTATCTATCTATCTATCTATCTATCTATCTATCTATCTATCCCATATCTATCTATCTATCTATTTATGTATCCCATATCTATCTATCTATCTATCTGTCTATCTATCCCATATCTATCTTTCTATCTATCTATCGTATCTATCTATCTATCTATCTATTATCTATCTATCTATCCCATATCTATCTATCTATCTATAAATCTATCTATCCCATATCTATCTATCTATCTAGTTATCTATAAATCTATCTATCCCATATCTATCTATCTATCTATCTATCTATCTATCTATCTATCTATCTATCTATCCCATATCTATCTATCTATCTATTTATGTATCCCATATCTATCTATCTATCTATCTATCCCATATCTATCTTTCTATCTATCTATCTATCTATCTATCTATCTATCTATCTATCTATCGTATCTATCTATTATCTATCTATCCCATATCTATCTATCTATCTATCTATAAATCTATCTATCCCATATCTATCTATCTATCTATCTAGTTATCTATAAATTTATCTATCCCATATCTATCTATCTATCTATCTATCTATCCCATATCTATCTATCTATCTATCTATCTATCTATCTATCTATCTATTTATGTATCCCATATTTATCTATCTATCTATCTATCTATCTATCTATCCCATATCTATCTTTCTTTCTATCTATCTATCTATCTATCTATCTATCTATCTATCTATCTATCTATCTATCTATCTATCTATCGTATCTATCTATCTATCTATCTATCTATCTATCTATTGTAGCATGGCTAAAGGGTTTGTAGTCGATGGGAGGTATGTGCCACATAAGTGCCTGGTTGCTGTAATGTAGCCCGGAGTATTCCTTTCTTGCACATAATCTTGTATATGTGTTTCAGGACCTGTGGTAATGTCAGACCACATGGCTAATCATGTGATGGGTTACTGGGTGGGGTTAGCTCTTTATAAGACTGGCTAATCCTTTACACAGGAGATATGTGTGGAGGTGAAACCCTCCTGAGTGTGTTACGGCTTCAGGACTGAGCCGGATGAACTGGACACTTGCTTTTCTTTGCCTGAACCAAAGGCCCATTTTGCTTTCTGTTATTTGCCACATGGTTTATGAAGCAATAAACCCAGTGAACTTTAAAGGAACACGTCTCCTGAGTGTCAGCCGTCGCAGCTGAGTGAGTGAAATCCTTACAATTGGTGGTAGACGTGCGAGCAGCGTTCCCAGCGGAGACGTGAGTTTATTTTTGAATGTCCTGGGTCAAGGCTGTTGCAAGCCAGCAAGCATTGCCGGAGAAAATGGAGGACCTGCTGAAACACTTGGTCCAGATACAGTCACAGCAGGAGAAAAGGCAGAGCCAGCAGGAGCAAAGGCAGCAAGAGACCAACAGGCTGTTGATGCAGCAGATACAACAGAGCCAGCAGGAGCAACGGCAGAGTCAGCAGGAGCAACGGCAGCAGATGCAGCAGAGCCAGCAGGAGCATCAGCAGCAGATGCAGCTTCTGGCAACCGCCATCCAGGGCAAGGCGAGCGCCCCAACCCCAGGTTTGGCTGATGACACCCACGTCCGGAAGACGGTAAGACGCGCATTGCAGAAAATGACTCCCGGGGATGATGTTGAGGCCTTCCTGACGGTGTTTGAGAGGGTCGCTGAGAGGGAAAAACTTCCGCCAGAGCAGTGGGCAGAGGTACTTGCGCCATACCTGACGGGAGAACCCCAGAAGGCGTACTATGATTTGACCTTGCAGGGTGCCAAAGAGTATCACAAATTGAAAGCCGAGATTCTCGCACGTTTGGGGGTGACACTGACTGTCAGGGCACAGCGAGTTCACTCCTGGGGCTATCACTGGGACAAACCACCTCGTTCCCAAATGTTTGATCTGTTGCACCTGGTCCAGAAATGGCTGCAGCCAGAATCCTCTGCGCCTGCACAGATGGTAGAACGGGTGATGATGGATCGGTTTGTCCATTCCCTCCCGAGGCCTATACAGTCTTGGGTTGCCCAGGGTGATCCCCAGAATGCCGACGAGCTGATCGGACTGGTTGAGAGATACCAAGGGTTGGAAGGCTCCTTCGGGAGGCAGCCCATGCCGTACTGGGGGTCCCAGAAGGCAGCTGAGTCCCAAAAAGGGGTGCTGCGTCCAAGGTCACAAAGGGCGGGGGAGGTGGTGCCCAAGGTCCCCACGGGTGATATTATTTGTTGGAAGTGCCACAAGCCAGGACATATAGCTGCCCGTTGTTCCCAAACCACTGAGCAGATGGACTGCAGCATGGGACGCCGTTGTTCATACTATGCGTATCCAGCCTGTAGTGTGAACTCTCCATCCAACGAGGGACCTCAAGCGTGTCCCGTAAAGGTGAACGGTCGAGCAGTAATGGCACTGTTAGACTCGGGGAGCCTAGTGACCCTGGTGAGGGCCACTTTTCCTCTCCACCTGCTCCCAGGAAAGAAGGTCGGAGTGCGGTGCATACATGGTGATGCAAAGGACTACCCTATGGCCAGGGTGGACATTGAAACGGCATGTGGCACTGAGTCCCACATAGTCGGCGTGGTTCAGGACTTGTTGCACCCTATAATTATTGGCCGGGATTTCTGTTTGTTTTGGGATTTGTGGGGAAATGGTTCTGAGCTCCCTGGCAGGGAACCAGTGAACCCTGGAAGGGTATCGCCACACCCAGAGGCAGACAGTTTTCCTTTTTGTGTTCTGGTTGGGGATGAGGAGGAAGTATCCCCTACATCTGACATTCTGGAGTTAGAAGTTACCGGTGAAAATTTTGGGACTGCCCAACATAGGGACCCCACTCTGAGGGAAGCCTTTAATAATGTCACAGTTATTGACGGGGTGGTACAGGAGCCGGGGGCAGACACAAGATTTCCCCATTTTCTGTTGAGGGGGGAGTTGTTGTACCGTGTCACGAAAATACGGGAGGAGTTGGTAGAGCAGTTGATAGTGCCGGGTCCGTATAGACGGAAAGTGTTGGACATGGCCCATTCACACATCTTGGGTGGACACCTGGGGGTGGAAAAAACGCAGGAACGGGTTGTGCAGAGGTTCTATTGGCCTGGGTGTCACCGGGAAATAGTGAACTATTGCAGGTCCTGCCCTACATGTCAGCTAACTGCTCCTACTCCTCATTTCCGGAACCCCCTTGTGCCACTGCCCATTATTGAGGTACCGTTCGATAGAATTGCCATGGACTTGGTCGGTCCCTTAGTTAAATCAGCTCGGGGCCATCAGTATATATTAGTCATCCTGGACTATGCCACACGCTATCCTGAGGCAATTCCCTTGAGAAATTCTTCCTCAAAAAGCATAGCCCGCGAGTTGGTCCATGTCTTTTCCCGGACAGGTCTGCCAAAGGAGATCCTGACTGACCAGGGTACACCTTTCATGAGCAAGGTGATGAGGGAGTTATGCAAAGCCCTGAAGATCTCCCAGTTGAGGACCTCGGTGTACCATCCCCAATCAGATGGCCTTGTTGAGAGGTTTAACAAGACACTAAAGAGCATGCTGAGAAAAGCTATAGAGAAAGACGGTAGAGACTGGGATTGTCTCTTACCCTATCTGATGTTTTCCATTCGTGAAGTTCCACAGGCCTCCACAGGGTTCTCACCGTTTGAGCTTCTATATGGCCGACATCCACGAGGACTCCTGGATATAGCCAAGGAAACCTGGGAGGCCGAAGTCACACCCCACAGAAGCGTCATTGAGCATGTGGCCCTGATGCAGCAGAGGATTGCAAAGGTGATGCCTATCGTGAAAGAACACCTTCTCCAAGCACAAGAAGCTCAAGCCAGGGTCTACAACCGGTCTGCAAGAGTGAGGCAGTTCAATCCGGGAGACCGAGTTCTTGTTAGTTCCAACGGTGGAAAGCAAGTTCTTGGCCAAATGGCAAGGGCCATATGAGGTTGTCGAGAAACTTGGTGAGGTAAATTATAAAATTCACCAACCAGGAAGACGGAAACCATTCCAAGTGTACCATGTCAACCTCATCAAGCCATGGCATGATAGAGAGCCGACAGCAACTCCGTCATTGTTAAGCAACCCAGAAGGTGAGGTTGGAGCGGTTACTATAGCAGAGACGCTATCAAAGGCCCAGAAACAGCAGTGCCGGGAGTTACTCCAGAAAAACAGGGACCTGTTTTCAGAAGTGCCAGGATACACGAAGGTCATAGAGCACGAGGTCCTAACAGAGCCACATGTGCGGGTGAATGTGAAACCTTATCGTATTCCTGAGGCTCGTCGAGAAGTTATCTCCAAGGAAGTGGAGCGTATGTTGAGGCTTGGGGTCATTGAGGAATCCAAGAGCGGTTGGTCGAGCCCAATTGTCCTGGTCCCAAAACCTGATGGAGAGTGGAGGTTTTGCAACGACTATCGGAAGTTGAATGAAGTCTCCAAGTTCGACGCTTATCCCATGCCCCGTATTGATGAGCTCATCGAAAGGCTTGGGCACGCCAGATATATATCCACCTTGGATTTGACAAAGGGGTATTGGCAGATCCCCATGGCACAGGAAGCCAAGGAGAAGACGGCCTTTTCGACACCTGATGGATGCTTCCAATATGCCCGGATGCCGTTTGGCCTACAGGGAGCTCCGGCGACCTTCCAGAGGGCTATGGATAGAGTCCTTGCACCCCATAAGGCCTACGCTGCTGCGTACCTAGATGATATCGTCATCTTTAGCCCGGACTGGGAGAGTCATCTGGAGAAAGTCCAAGCGGTGTTGGATGCTATAAGAGAGGCCGGATTTACTATAAACCCGAAGAAGTGCGCCTTGGGTAAAGAAGAAGCTAAGTACCTTGGATACATAGTGGGTCATGGAGAAATAAAACCCCAAATCAATAAAGTGGAGGCAATCCAAACATGGCCAAAACCAGTTTCCAAGAAACAAGTTAAAGCCTTCCTGGGAATCGTGGGATATTACAGGAGGTTCATCCCAAACTTCGCCACGATGGCTGTGCCTCTGACTGACCTGCTAAAAGGGACAAAATCAGTAATGGTTAAGTGGTCCGAAGAAACAGAGTCAGCCTTCCAAGAAATGAAAAACGCTTTGTGTAAGCAACCCGTTCTGATGGCCCCAAACTTCAAGAAAGAGTTTATTCTTCAGACAGATGCCTCAGATGTTGGGGTGGGAGCAGTCCTTTCCCAAGAACTACATGGGGAGGAGCATCCTGTTCTCTATCTGAGTAGGAAGCTGTCCTCATCTGAAAAGAACTACTCAGTCGTTGAGAAGGAGTGCTTGGCCATAAAATGGGCAGTGGACACATTACGGTACTATCTGCTGGGACGTAAATTTAGACTGGTATCTGACCATGCCCCGCTTAGGTGGATGAGAGAAATGAAAGGAAGAAATGCTAGTCACCCGTTGGTTCTTAGCCCTGCAGGACATCAGTTTCCATGTGGAACATAGGGCCGGAAAGCTGCACGGTAATGCGGATGCCCTATCGAGAATCCCTTGTTTAGTGGGGGAAAGTGCCAAGCCCCACGGCTTTAGGCAGAGGGGGGAGGTATGTAGCATGGCTAAAGGGTTTGTAGTCGATGGGAGGTATGTGCCACATAAGTGCCTGGTTGCTGTAATGTAGCCCGGAGTATTCCTTTCTTGCACATAATCTTGTATATGTGTTTCAGGACCTGTGGTAATGTCAGACCACATGGCTAATCATGTGATGGGTTACTGGGTGGGGTTAGCTCTTTATAAGACTGGCTAATCCTTTACACAGCAGATATGTGTGGAGGTGAAACCCTCCTGAGTGTGTTACGGCTTCAGGACTGAGCCGGATGAACTGGACACTTGCTTTTCTTTGCCTGAACCAAAGGCCCATTTTGCTTTCTGTTATTTGCCACATGGTTTATGAAGCAATAAACCCAGTGAACTTTAAAGGAACACGTCTCCTGAGTGTCAGCCGTCGCAGCTGAGTGAGTGAAATCCTTACACTATCTATTATCTATCTATCCTATATCTATCTATCTATCTATCTAGTTATCTATAAATCTATCTATCCCATATCTTTCCATCTAATCTATCGTATCTATCTATCATATCTATATATCCCATAGATAGAGCAGCGTTAACTGAGTGCGTTACACCGCGGTCAACGCTGCCATTAACCCTGTGTGAGCGCTGACTGGAGGGGATTATGGAGCGGGCACTGACTGTGGGGAGGAAGGAACGGCCATTTTGCCGCCGGACTGTGCCCGTCGCTGATTAGTCATGGCTGTTTTGCCACGATCAATCAGCGACTTGGATTTCCATGACAGACAGAGGCCGCGACCAATGAATATCCGTGACAGACAGACAGACAGACAGAAAGACAGACAGACGGAAGTGACCCTTTGACAATTATATAGTAGATGGTCTGTTTCAATAAAGGTTGTTATAGAAATTTTGCCAAAAACTCCAATGTTTCTCCTTTTGAAATAAAGTGAGTTATGAAAGTGCCGGAAAGTGCTTCTGGTACATTGATGACTAAGGGTACCGTCACATAGTGGCACTTTGATCGCTAGGACGGCACGATCCGTGACGTTCCAGCGATATCGTTACGATCTCGCTGTGTCTGACACGCTACTGCGATCAGGGACCCCGCTGAGAATCGTACGTCGTAGCAGATCGTTTGAAACTTTCTTTCGTCGCTGGATCTCCCACTGACATCGCTGAATCGGCGTGTGTGATGTCGATTCAGCGATGTCTTCACTGGTAACCAGGGTAAACATCGGGTTACTAAGTGCAGGGCCGCGCTTAGTAACCCGATGTTTACCCTGGTTACCAGCGTAAACGTTAAAAAAACAAAAACTACATACTTACCTTCAGCTGTCTGTCCCCGGCGCTCTGCTTCTCTGCACTCCTCCTGCATCCTGTGTCAGCGCCGGCCAGCCGGAAAGCACAGCGGTGACGTCACCGCTCTGCTTTCCGGCTGACCGGCGCTGACAGTGCAGAGGAAAGCAGAGCGCCGGAGGACAGACAGCTGAAAGTAAGTATGTAGTGTTTGTTTTTTTAACGTTTACGCTGGTAACCAGGGTAAACATCGGGTTACTAAGCGCGGCCCTGCGCTTAGTAACCTGATGTTTACCCTGGTTCCCGGGGACCTCGGGATCGTTGGTCGCTGGAGAGCTGTCTGTGTGACAGCTCTCCAGCGACCAAACAGCGACGCTGCAGCGATCGACATCGTTGTTGGTATCGCTGCAGCGTCGCTTAGTGTGACGGTACCCTAACTGTATGGAGCTGTGGGTAGAAGCTGTGCTATACAGCTGTCACCTCAAAGTTGCTCCTGTAATAGGATCTAGCTCAGATATTTTTGTTTTTTATTTTATGGCAGGAGATGATGGTTTCAATGGAATGGGCATTAGGTGAGTATAAGGGTATGTTTCTACGGTCAGGAATGGCTCAGTATTTTTTCAGGATTTGATGCAGGTAAAATCTGCACCAAATCTGCATCTGAGGTCACTGGCAGGTCACCTGCATTTTTGATGTGTTTTACATGCGTTTTTGATGCATTTTTTCATTGCATGCGTTTTTTATCACTTTAAATAAAGCTAATTGAAAGCTGGTTTCTGGGAAGGAAAAAAAAGTGATTTCCTGTTTGCAGATATATTGGGATATGTTCCCACGGTCAGTAAACGCTGTGGGTTGGATGCTGCGTACATCCGCGTTTTTCATGTGTTTTTTCAGGCGGATTTGTGTGTTTTTGTAAGCTAAATAAAGATATACAAAAAAAAGAATTGTGATGTAATTTCTTTGTCCAACCTCTTCTTTTACATACTCCATTGAAGAATAATGTTTACACACAGATAGATAGATAGATAATAGGTAAATAGATAGACAGATAATAGATAGATAGATAGATATATCTATAGCTCTATCTATCTATCTATCTATATATCTCATATCTATCTATCTATCTAGCTATCTATCTAAATAGAAATGACAGATAGCCGCACAAACTTGAGCAGATTTTGGGTGCAATATTTCCTGAATAATGCGGCTGTCCATCGCAAAATATAAATGGAAAAAAATCAGGCCTCACATCACGGTCTTGACAAAGACTGTGACGCGAGGTCGAAACGTTGCACCACTTGGTGCTGGATAAGGGTATGTGCACACGTTGGGGATTCGTTTGCGGATTTTTCTGCACGGATTCGGAAAAATCCGCAGGTAAAACACCTTGCACCCGTATCTATCTATCTATCTATCTATCTATCTATCTATCTATCTATCTATCTATCCCATATCTATCTATCTATCTATTTATGTATCCCATATCTATCTATCTATCTATCTATCTATCTATCTATCTATCTATCTATCTATCTATCTATCCCATATCTATCTATCTATCTATCTATAAATCTATCTATCTATCTATCCCATATCTTTCCATCTAATCTATCGTATCTATCTATCATATCTATCTATCCCATAGATAGAGCAGCGTTAACTGAGTGCGTTACATATCTATCTATTTATAAATCTATCTAGCCCATATCTATCTATCTATCTATCTATCTATCTATCTATCTATCTATCTATCTATCCCATATCTTTCCATCTAATCTATCTATCTAATCTATCTAATCTATCTATCCTATATCTATCTATCTATCGATCGATTTATCTATCGTATCTATCTATTGTGTCTATCTATATATCGTATCTATCGATATATTTATCTATTATCTATCTCTCGATATATCTATCGATAGATATATCTATCTAGCTATCTATAGATATATCTACAGTATCTATCTATCGATAGATAGATAATAGATAGATTGATGGATAGATACAATAGATATGGGATTGATAGATAGATAGATAGATAGATATGGGATAGATTAGATAGATACGATAGATAGATATGATAGATAATACTAAGTCCGATGTTTAGTAATAAACATAATAAAATGGTATATAAAGATTTAGGCCGGGATCACACATGCGAAAAACTCAGACGAGTCTCACATCTTAATACCCGGCACTGCTGCCGGCACTCGGGAGCGGAGTGTGCGGCTGCATGTATTTCTATGCAGCCGCACTCTCTGCTCCCGAGTGATGGTGGCAGTGCCGGGTATTAAGATGCGAGGCTCGTCCGAGTTTCTCGCATGTGTGATCCCGGCCTTAATTAAAAACACACACAAAATCTGCGTTAGGCCGGGGTCACACTTGCAAGAAACTCACACCTCAATACCCGGCACTGCCATCGGCACTCGGAACCGGAGTGTGCGGCTGCATGTATTTCTATGCAGCTGAATGATCCGGTCCTGAGTGACGGCGGTAGTGGCGTGTATTGATGCCAGAGACTCGTGCGAGTTTCTCGCAAGTGTGACCCCAGCTTTAAATGCAATATCTGTTTAATTTTTAAAAAAAAAATTAAAAATATGGCATGGGTTCCCGTGCAATTTTCTGCACCAGAGAGGGAAAGACAGCGACTGATGTGTGCAGCCTTGGAAGGGGTTAATACCCATGGAGCTTCCCAGGTTATGAATATCAGCCCACAGCTGTATACTTAGCCTTTACTCGCTATTAAAATAGGGTGACCCCAAAAAATAATGACATGGGGTCCCCCTATAATTAATACCCAGAAAGGCTATGCAGACAGCTGTGGGCTGATATTCATAGCCTAGGGAGGGGTCATGGTTATTGGCCCCCCTGGCTACAAATACCAGCTCCCAGCCACCCCAGATATGGCGCATCTGTAAGATGCACCAATTCCGGCGCTCAGCCCCTCTCTTCCCACTCCCCTGTAGCGGTGGCATATGGGGTAATAAGGGGTTAATGTCACCTTTGTAAGGTGACATTAAGTCGACTTAGTAATCGAGAGGCGTCAATAAGATACCTACCGTTACTAATCCTATAGTTGGTAAAGGGTTAATAAAACACAAACACATGCAGAATAAAGTATTTTAATGAAATAAAACACCACTCAGTTTTGCCATCTTTATTGTACTAGTAATCCAAATGAAGCCATTGATCTTATACAAAAAACAAAAACCCAACAGTATACTCCCTGTGTCTGACACAGTCCTTAATAACGAGTGTCCAACGACGAGTCCAGCTCTGCTACATCTGGATGCCTGACATGCAGACATAGCAGAACTTGTAGATGACCGCCGGAGATAACTCTCCAGCGATCATCTACACTGCAGCTCATCAGCTGATTGTGAGAACCTGCCTAGTGACCGGAAATAACCCCGGTAACGTGCACGGCAGTTCTCGCGGTAAGTTAAATTATCGCGAGAACTGCAGTGAACGCGGACTTCCGGCGGCGGGACAGGTAAGACCTTATTTAACCCCTTACCGGCATCGGACGTACTATACCGTCCGATGCCGGCTCCCCTGCTTTGATGCAGGGCTCCGCGGTGAGCCCGCACCAAAGCCGGGACATGTCAGCTGTTTTGAACAGCTGACATGTGCCCGTAATAGGCGCGGGCAGAATCGCGATCTGCCCGCACCTATTAACTAGTTAAATGCCGCTGTCAAACGCAGACAGCGGCATTTAACTACCGCTTCCGGCCGGGCGGCCGGAAATGACGTCATCGCCGACCCCCGTCACATGATCGGGGGTCGGCGATGCTTGTATATTGTAACCATAGAGGTCCTTGAGACCTCTATGGTTACTGATTGCCCGTCGCTGTGAGCGCCACCCTGTGGTCGGCGCTCACAGCACACGTGCAATTCTGCTACATAGCAGCGATCAGCAGATCGCTGCTATGTAGCAGAGCCGATCGGGTTGTGCCTGCTTCTAGCCTCTCATGGAGGCTATTGAAGCATGGCAAAAGTTAAAAAAAAAAAGTTTAAAAAAATGTGAAAAAAATAAAAAAAACATAAAAGTTTAAATCACCCCCCTTTCGCCCCAATCAAAATAAATCAATAAAAAAAATATCAAATCTACGCATATTTGGTATCGCCGCGCTCAGAATCGCCCGATCTATCAAATAAAAAAAAGTATTAACCTGATCGCTAAACAGCGTAGCGGGAAAAAAACTCGAAACGCCAGAATTACGTTTTTTTGGTCGCCGCGACATTGCATTAAAATGCAATAACGGGCGATCAAAAGAACGTATCTGCACCGAAATGCTATCATTAAAAACGTCATCTCGGCACGCAAAAAATAAGCCCTCAACCGACCCCAGAGCACGAAAAATGGAGACGCTATGAGTATCGGAAAATGGCGCAATATTTTTTTTTTTTTTTTTTTTTTTAGCAAAGTTTGGAATTTTTTTTCACCACTTAGATAAAAAATAACCTAGTCATGTTTGGTGTCTATGAACTCGTACTGACCTGGAGAATCATAATGGCAGGTCAGTTTTAGCATTTAGTGAACCTAGCAAAAAAGCCAAACAAAAAACCAATGTGGGATTGCACTTTTTTTGCAATTTCACCGCACTTGGAATTTTTTTCCCGTTTTCTAGTACACGACATGCTAAAACCAATGATGTCGTTCAAAAGTACAACTCGTCCCGCAAAAAATAAGCCCTCACATGGCCAAATTGACGGAAAAATAAAAAAGTTATGGCTCTGGGAAGGAGGGGAGTGAAAAACGAACACGGAAAAATGAAAAATCCCCCGGTCATGAAGGGGTTAAATTAGTAGACATGCATAGATATGTGATCTATGGGAAATTTACGGTGTCGCCACATTGTAAACAGACATGCTGCATTCTGGAAAGACACTCTGCATGTCCATTTACGTGGGTCTGCCACCTGCGTCTTTTAAAGCATAGTGGAGATGGGATTTCAGATTGGGATTGCTGTAACATCTGGACTCTGCCTGTTTGACCCTGCGGCTCTAGGCAGCGTTAAACATGCAGCGTTTCCTGACCGTAGAAAGATACCTTAGCTGTTTGTTATTTTTAAATAAATATAGAAAAGTGTGTTTTTGTTTTTTATTTCAAATAAGACTTTATTCTGGCTGTGTGTTTACTATAGGATTAGTAATGGATAGGCGTCTTATAAACGTCTATCCATTACTAATGCTAGAGATTGAGGTCACTAGAAAATACAAAGGTGACATCAACCCCACAAACATGAACCTCACTTGCCACCGCAACAGGGCAAGTGGGAAAAGCCAGGCAAAGCACCAGAATTAGTGCATCTAACAGATGTGCCTTTTCAATGGCCCCTTACCAGCCTTAGGCTATATTCACACGTTGCGGTTTTTACCGCGGAACCGCAGCGATTTTGCCGCTGCGGGTCCGCTGCAGTTTCCATAGCGTTTCCATTTACATGTAAACCCTATGGAAACCGCAAACCGCTGTGCGCATGCTGCGGGAAAAACCGCGCGGGAACGCAGCGGTTTAAAACCCGCAGCATGTCACTTCTTTGTGCAGAATCGCTGCGATTCTGCACCCATAGGAATACATTGAACCGCTTACTTCCCGCATGGGGCTGTGCCCACGTTGCGGGAAGTAAGCGGATAATGTGCGGATGGTACCCGGGGTGGAGGAGAGGGGACTCTCCTCCAGGCCCCGGGAACCATATTTGGGGTTAAAAAAAAGAATAAAAATAAAAAATCATGTTATACTCACCCTCTGAAGTCAGCGCTGCACGCGGCCGTCCTGTCAGAGTTGCTGTGCGACCAGGACCTTCGGTGACGTCGCGGTCACATGACCGTGACGTCACGAAGGGTCCTTCTCGCACAGCATCTCTGGAACCGGACCGCCGGGTGCAGCGCCGAGGGATCGGGACGTCAGAGGGTGAGTATAACCAATTTTTATTATTTTTAACATTACTATTGATGCTGCATATTGCTGCATATGCAGCATCAATAGTATAGGCGGAAACCCGCAGCGGAAACCGCGGAACAAACCGCGATAAATCTGCAGGGAGAACCGCAGTTGTTTTGCCCTGCAGATTTATCAAATCCGCTGCGGGAGAACCCGCAGGGACAGGACGCTATGTGTGAACATAGCCTTAGAATACCAGCCTTAAGCTGTTTTCTTTAGTAAGGCTAGTTGTCAAAAAATGTGGGGGACCCATCAATATTTTTCAAAATATTTATTTAAATAAAAAAAACAGCATGGGGACCCCTCTATTTTTTATAACCAGCCTTGCTAAAGCTGACAGCTGAGGGTTGAAGCCCCAGCTGTCAGTTTTTCATGGCTGGTTATCAGAAATACGGGGGGATCCATGCTGTTTTTTTATTTATGTATTTATTTATAGTGCATTCATTTGGATGCATTCATCAGCCGCCGCCTGCTTTAGCTGTTATTAGTGGCAGCAGGTGTAGGCTTATGGGAGTAGTAGTCCCATCAGCCAATGCCTGCTCTCCCTGTTATCAGCTGAATACAACTTTCAACATTGTTCCTGGCTAGCACTGATTGCAATGTGAGCAGCGAAGAATAATGAGAGCGGTCTTCAGCACCCAGCATCAGGGAACAATGCTAACAGTATCGCTGCTTCCCAAGCAACGGTACATGTCACACTGATGACACACGGATAACATCCGTGTGTCATCAGTGTGCATGTGTGTGGGACATTTTGCGGCCCATGCTGCTGTTAAAAAACGGACATGTCAGTGTGTTTTGCACATGGACACACGTTCTGTGGAAACACACTGGCGTGAACAGACCCATTCTCTTGAATGGGTTTACATGTGAGTGTCTCCGGTACTTGTGAAAACTGTCACCACACGTACCGGAGACACTGACGTGTTCAAGAGGCATTAGTAAGTAAAATAAATAAATACATTTTTCACTTTTTATTTAAAGCAAGTAACTCCTCCCATTGGGAATGGTCGACGGATTCTAGTAGACTGATTACTTTATTTCTGTGACTAGCCATTCCAAAGTTATGACCCCTTGTAATAAAGAGTGCCCAATCTGAAAACTTTGCCTTCAACCAACTGGGCTATATAATTGAAAAACTGTTCCAGCGTCAGTGAAGCAGCACCAATTGGAGGTTGCACCCAGTTTAAAGGGACTCTGTCACCTGAATTTGGCGGGACTGGTTTTGGGTCATATGGGCGGAGTTTTTGGGTGTTTGATTCACCCTTTCCTTACCCGCTGACTGCATGCTGGCTGCAATATTGGATTGAAGTTCATTCTCTGTCCTCCATAGTACACACCTGCGCAAAGCAATCTTGCCTTGCGCAGGCGTGTACTATGGAGGACAGAGAATGAACTTCAATCCAATATTGCGGCCAGCATGCAGCCAGCGGGTAAGGAAAGGGTGAATCAAACACCCGAAAACTCCGCCCATATGACCCAAAACCAGTCCCGCCAAATTCAGATGACAGGTTCCCTTTAAAATAAAGAATCCAGTGAAAGGTTCTATTTAAGTTTAAGTTTAGTGGTAACAGTGCAAGACAAAACATATTATGTGTTGTTTTTAAATTAATGATTGAGCTACTTTTTGTCGCCCATTAGTTACCCTAAAATAGTTAAACTAGCACAAAAGTACCCAGAAAAAAATGTAAAAAAAAAGTCTCATTGTTTGTATAGAGCTTGTTCTCTTGATTTGGGAAGTATAATATTTGCAATAGCCATTGTGCAGAAAACTGATGGGAGAACTGTCACATTGAATTATGCAAACTTAATGGCAAACTGTCAAGTTGAAAATGGTATCTGATCTAGGGGCAGCATGTCATAGAGCAGGAGGAGCTTATCAGATTGATATACAGTTTGTGTGGAAAGTTTCAGTCAAATTTGCATTTTATTCATGAAAATCCCTGCTTTTTTGTATGCATATGAGTCCAGTGGACAATGCTATTCAGTGATTGACAGCCTTTTCCTTATATGACTGCAGATGCAGAGGTAGCTTTCAATCATTCAGTGGACCACCCACTGGACTCATATGCATATAAACCCCAGGGATTTCAATAAATACAATAAACATTAGAGTGACTCTTTATAAACACATCTGTATATCAGTCTTTACAGATTCTTCTTCTCTATACCATGGATCATAGATCAGATTGCATGCACATGTGACAGGTTCCCTGTAGCTAATCTGTTAGGGTACATGCCCACAATCCGGAATAGCAGCATTTTGGATGCAGCTCACCTGTGGTGGAAAAGCATATGACAAAGAAAACTTGCACTCTGATCCAGGATGAGTGCTTCATACCTCTGTCATGCATGGCAGACAATGGTACAGTTAAATATTTATATAGAGCGCATGGACAAATATATCATGAAACTGTAAGGTTGCCATGGTCTTTATTGGTGAACTAGATGGTGGCCCGATTCTAACGCATCGGGTATTCTAGAATATACATGTCCACGTAGTATATTGCCCAGCCACGTAGTATATTGCACAGCCCACGTAGTATATTGCCCAGTCACGTAGTATATTGCCCAGCCACGTAGTATATTGCCCAGCCACGTAGTATATTGCCCAGTCACGTAGTATATTGCCCAACCACATAGTATATTGCCCAACCACGTAGTATATTGCACAGCCCACGTAGTATATTGCCCAACCACGTAGTATATTGCACAGCCTACGTAGTATATTGCCCAGTCACGTAGTATATACTGCCCAGCCACGTAGTATATTGCCCAGCCACGTAGTATATTGCACAGCCCACGTAGTATATTGCCCAGTCACGTAGTATATTGCCCAGCCACGTAGTATATTGCCCAGTCACGTAGTATATTGCCCAACCACATAGTATATTGCCCAACCACGTAGTATATTGCACAGCCCACGTAGTATATTGCCCAACCACGTAGTATATTGCACAGCCTACGTAGTATATACTGCCCAGCCACGTAGTATATTGCCCAGCCACGTAGTATATTGCCCAGCCACATAGTATATTGCCCAGTTACGTAGTATATTGCCGAGCTACGTAGTATATTGCGCAGCCATGTAGTATATTGCCCAGTGATGTAGTATATTGCCCAGTGATGTAGTATACAGCACAGAGCCACGTAGTATATTGCCCAGTGATGTAGTATATTGCCCAGCCACGCAGTATATTGCACAGCGAAGTAGTATACAGCACAGAGCCACGTAGTATATTGGCCAGTCACGTAGTATATTGCCCAGCTACGTAGTATATTGCCCAGCCAGGTTTGTCACAGGTGAAAAAATAAAAACATATACTCACCTTTCCGAGGGAGCCCTTGTAGTCCACGGCAGGTTCCGGTCCCAGGGTTGGTATTAGCGCAGAACCTGTGATGACGTCGCGGTCACATGACCGTGACATCTTGGCAGGTCTTTGTAGCGCTGGCGCAGTGCCTGTGATGACGTCGCGGTCACATTCTCGTGACGTCATGGCAGGTCCTTCTTCCACCGGAACCTGCAACGGAAGATGGCGGCCGGCGCGAGCTGCAACGGAGGGTGAGTATAGCAGGTTTTTTTTTTTTTTAATTATTATTATTTTTAACATTACATTTCTTACTATTGATGCCGCATAGGCAGCGTCAATAGTAAAAAGTTGGGGACACACAGGGTTAATAGCGGCGGTAACGGAGTGCGTTACCCGCGGCATAACGCGGTCCGTTACTGGAGCTCCCCCAGACGCAGGGCCACGCGTTCTCGGTACCGGGCGTCTCTGGTTCGGTTCTGAAGCTGTCACAGTGGCTATACCCAGTCTGTGACCCTGCTAAGGGGCGTCCAATAAAGGTGGTACAGTCTGTCAGGGATTCGTGATGCCACCTGTGGTGTTCGGTCAGGGCGACCGACGCTGCTGTGGGGTCCGCTGGGGTGATGGAATGGCAGCTGGATGGTATACCTTCCCACAGGTGAAGTACGTCCCCAGGGCTTCCCAGTAAGGTGGATGGTGATGGTGTGAGGTGCAGTCAATAACGAAGACACAAGGTTGCAGTCTCTTTACCTCTTTACTGAAGACTTCAGGATCCGCAATCCAGAGCACGCTTAACAGGGCTATCTGAGACCGGCCGGTCCGATGGGCACTTCCAGAATTCCCTTTGCAGGTGGAAATCGTTGTCTACCAATAGCGCCTGTGTGTTGTAGGGCTACCCTGCTGAGCATTCGGAATAGTCCTCACAACTTCTGTTCTTGTTCGTTCGTTCTTTCTAATGTGTTCCAGATGTTTCTAGTTCAACGTCCCCCAGGTATGTTATGGCTAGGACGCACCCGTATGATGGGAAGGCCTGGAGGTCTTCCGGGACCCTAGAGACGCCCCTCTCCCACTGTTGCCCCCTATGTCTTCGTAGGTGTTTAGGTGAGACAGCCAACCTATAATTAACTGTCCTGCGGAGTTTAAGTAAGGCGTAGAGTCAGTTACTCCCTCGGTGTTCCGGCCACCGGCCACGCACCTCAGTAGGATGTTGCCTCGGTCTCACGGCACGACTCCTACTGGCTCTCCTTTGTGCTTGATCTCGTTTCTCACTGTCTCACAATATCCTTCGCTTCGTGTCTCTTTCTTAGGATACCGCTGCGGGGTATGCAGGCGCGGTTCCGTAACGTTCTGTTCTGGTCGCTAGGTGCCTGCCAGGTTCCCACGCCTGACAGGGACCCCCCTGTGTCTTCTCCCTGCAACACCCCCTGCCACGGGATGTTGCCTGAATCCAACCCAGTCAGCTTCTGACTAACTTTCTATCCAACCCCTAGTTTTACCAGTGTGAGGAGGGGCCCAATAAATAAAGCCTTTTGCTCCCCCTAGTGGCCGGAGTGTGAAGTGTAATGTGTGCTGGTGATACCTAGTCAGTGGAATTCCTTCAGTGCCATCAGACGTACCATCACTCCCCTTAGTGGCAGAGTGTCATACTGCTTAAACGGGTCCTCTGGGGAGATGTTATGGCAGCTAAGATGGTATGGCTTCCCACAAGTGAAGCTGGGTCCCCAGAGCTCCCGGTGTATGGATAAAGATGGTAGGTGGTCTAGCAAGAAAAAAAGGATTGCAGTCTCTTTTCCTGGTTTACTGAAGAATTCAGACAGCCACAGTCCAGGGTACCAGATCACAGATGCAGGTGTGGTCTGGCTGGCTTGGAAGCGAGTTGGGAGACCCCTTTACCAGGTGGGGTTGGAAGCTTTCCTCCTAGCACTGGGGTGTAGTCCCTTGCTGCCTTAGGCCTCTCACAAGGTCTCTGCTTGCAGGTAGGACACTAACCGTATGACAGGTAGCTCAAGCCTTTTTACAGGATCTCTATCATGACCCGGGCTCTATGTGCTACTGTGTCCTTAGGTTTCAATGGTGGACAGGTGACTTGTAATCCAGCTGTCCTGACGGTTTCTGCTGTGAGACGTAGAGTCCTTCACAACCCCGGTCTTCCAGCTACCGGTATCTGCCCTCAGTAGGGAGGTAGCTCAGTCGCAGCTAACCCCCCCAGCTCTTCACTCTCTTGCGCTTCAATTCCCCTTCATGCTCTCTACAGCTCTACAGGAGCTGCAGCACTTCTCAAGGCTGCACGGCCCCTTTCATCCTCTCTCCTCTGTCTCTCTGACAGACTGCCTGACTTCACTTCCTGTCTCTCGCAGACTAACTAACTTTCCCTCCAGACCAGAATATATATAGGGGAGCCACCCACAATCTGGATCAGAGCTCCCCCTTCTGGCCTGGAATATGAACATGTTGCATGCTTGTGGTTACCTGATAAAAGAGATCCTTTCTCGCTTCAAAGCATGACATCACTCTCCCCGTGAGGAAAGCAATGCCACTGTGTCAACCAGGAGCCTGGGGGGGGTCAAACCGACACCGCTGAAACGACACAGGCACTGGAGGTGAGTATAGGTGCTTTTATTTGGACGGAGGCAAAAACTCAGGTTGAGAAGGAGTTGTCCTAGTCGTGGACAACCCCTTAAATCTTCTTTTGAGCAAGACAGATTTTAGCAGTTTTTTAGAGTGAATTTCTCATATTTCTATGAAATCCTATACTACAAAAATTCATATACCGGTATTTGCCTTTACTGATGATATATGCAAAGCTTAATGAAACAATAGTGATCATTAAATAACTAATGTTCAATATAGCCTTAAAACTGAGATTTAATTGAAGTATGTTACAAGGATGGAAACAGTTCTGATATTCTTTATTGTTCCTAACTGAAGCAGAAAAGGGGAATTTTGAATTAACCACTGTTGCTATAGACTGATACACAAAATATAGACTGTGGTTATAGAAAAAAAGTCTGTAGCTTTTTTTAAAATGCGGGTCACTTAAAGGGAACCTGTCAACTGAATTTGGCGGGACTGGTTTTGGGTCATATGGGCGGAGTTTTTGGGTGTTTGATTCACCCTTTCCTTACCCGCTGGCTGCATGCTGGCTGCAATATTGGATTGAAGTTCATTCTCTGTCCTCCGTAGTACATGCCTGCGCAAGGCAAGATTGCCTTGCGCAGACGTGTACTACGGAGGACAGAGAATGAACTTCAATCAAATATTTCGGCCAGCATGTAGACAGCGGGTAAGGAAAGGGTGAATCAAACACCCGAAAACTCCGCCCATATGACCCAAAACCGGTCCCGCCAAATTCAGGTGACAGGTTCCCTTTAAGTTGTTCAGTCCACAAAAAAGGTAAAAGGACTATAGCATCCAATATAAAACAAAAATCACATATTTTTGGTCACCCATGTGATTATTAATGGACCGTAACATAGACAATGAGTCTAGCATCACATAGCTATGTATGTGCAATATTTCCAAGCCATATCTATAATAATCTAATGTCCACACTATCAATATACAGTTGTGCTCAACAGTTTACATACCCCAGCAGACATTTTGCTTTCTTGGACTTTTTTCAGGGAATATGAATGATAACACCAAAACTTTTTCTCTACTCATGATTAGTGGTTGGGTGAAGCCATTTATTGTCAAACTACTCACAGGTGAGGAGGTAAGGCTGGGTTTACATTTCACTAATAGCAGCCCGTTCAACACATACGTTAACGTGCTGCTGTTAACGCAAGTGCTTTTATGGCAGCACGCTAGCGCAGATAGAGCATGCTGATGGACCCGGAAACGCTGCAGCCCGTGCCTCGGGGTCCGTCACTCAATGACGGCACATCGCTAGTGCACGCCCATTGTGGGCATGCGCTAGCGATGCGTCCGACATTGGACTCAACGGCGGTGTTAACAGTCTACGTTACACCGCGTTAATGCCGCTATGTAACATAGTCCGTCTAACGGACGCGCCCAACGCAATGTGAACCCAGCCTTAGTTTTAGTAGCCATTCAAACCCATTTGTGTCAACTTCTGTGCATGTTATCAGGCCAAAATCACCAGGGTATGTAAACTTTTGATCAGGGTCATTTGGATGCTTTGGGTTGTCATTATGATTTAAAAAGAGAAAACACACATGGGGTGATACGCGAACAATTCTATCAAAACACTGGTCAATACTTAGAATGGATCTAATACTGTGTGAACATCTTCCCAAACAGCCTTTGACAGCTAGGCGAAGTCATAATTTGCATGATATCCTTGCTAGTGATGAGCGAGCACTAAAATGCTCGAGTGCTCGTTGCTCGGGTCAAGCATTGGAATACTCGGGTACTCGGACAGAACAACGAGCCCAATGTAAGTCTATGGGAAACCAGAGTATTTTTACCGCAATCCCCCCTGGGGGTCCTTTTAAAGCCTAAAGATGAAACACTGCTCAAATGACTCGGGAACATCATCGGGATCGCTCCTAGAAGCAGTTCTGACTCCTAGGTCACAGTAAACAATGTTGTCAGAGTTTCACACCATTTTTACAGGTGCACCAAAAAGCATACAAAAGCGAAACCAAAATGGATTTTGCTTGGAAATATTGGTTTTTCAACTTTAACATTGCTTTCAACCAATACAAATGCATTCACTAGGAAATGTCATTGTAACATTTAACAACCCTAGCTGGCCATGAGGTGTGTGACACATAAGGAGACACATCTTGTTTCATTTATGAAGGAGGGACTCTTAAAGTCACAAAGCCTATTTTTAGAGGGGCATCAGGCGGCATTAATATTCTTAAAGGGCAATTATTAAACAGTGGGTCTCCTATTCTGTTATTGCCTATGCAGTGAGTGGCTGGGCTGCCAAGAATTATGACGCACCCCAATACCCCTTTCACGAGAAGTACAGGAGGGCTTCCTGAAAAAATGTTGCATTGAATGCAATGCCTGCCCTGCTATCAAGTCATATTCACCCCAAGAAGCCTTTGAACGCAGGTACTGGATGGCCACAGTAAAACCCATTTCACAATATTCATTTTGTACTCCCATAGAGTTTTTTTATGCATTGACTCCAAGGCCTGCCCTGCTACCAAGTCATATGCACCCCAATAAGCCTTTGAACCCAGGTACTGGATGGCCACATGAAAACCCACTTCACATTATTCATTTTGTACTCCCATACTGTTTACTTATGCATTGAGTGCAAGGCCTGCCCTGCTACCAAGTCATATGCACCCAATAAGCCTTTGAATCCACATACTGGATGGCCACAGGAAAATCCACTTCACATTATTCATTTTGTACTCCCATACTGTTTTCTTATGTATTGACTGCAAGGCCTGCCCAGCTGCTATGTCATATGCACCCCAATAAGCCTTTGAACCCATGTACTGGATGGCCACAGGAAAACCCATTTCACATTCTTCAGTTGGTCCTGCCACACTGTTTTCTTATGCATTGAAAATTTGCACGCACCCCAAATGCCCCCTTGGAAGAAACAGGGAGGAGGGCCTCATAAAAAAAACTTTCCCATTACAAAGGAGCGGGTCTCCTAAACTCGTAATGCCCATACACTAAGTGTATGGGCTGACAAACATTTTCTCCTGCGGGGTACACATCAACATACTTTGTAAATATTTTTATTACGGGCATCATAAACACCCTTGCAAAAAACTATAGTGGCTGTAGCAGCATGGAACACGTTAACCCTGGTGATCTAGTGGCGGTGGAAGATGGGACGTGGAGGAAGGCCTCATTAAAAAATGGGCCCAAATTAAAGAAGCGGGTCTCCTATACTTGGAATGTCCATACACTAAGTGTATGGGCTGACAAAAATTTCCCCATGGGCGGTACATTTTTAATTTTTTTTAAGGGGATCATAGACACCCTTGCCAAAAAATTGACTGGCTGTAGCAGCATAGAACATGTTCACCCTGGTGTTCTAGTGGTGATGGATGATGAGGATGAGGACAAGGAGGAGGAGTACACCAAATAGCCAAAATCAGGAAGAATATACCCATGAGTGGGTGTGAAGAGATGCATGGGAATATACCTTCCAAAAAGACACTGTATTGGAGGTTATGTTTCACTGTCATTTGGTGGTATAGAGAAGTCTGTCCCAATCTAGCCCTTGTTCATTTTTATAAGGGTCAGCCGATCTACATTTTCCATTGACAAGCGAATGCGCTTATCTGTGATAATTTCACCAGCGGCACTAGAAACCCGCTCTGACAAAACACTAGCGGCAGGGTAGGCCAGGACCTCCAAGGCGTAGAGAGACAGTTCATGCCACGTGTCCAGCTTGGATACCCAATAATTAAAAGGCACAAAGGAATCACGGAGGATGTTGGTACGGTCAGCAAGGCACTCCCTCAGCATCTTAGAAAACATTCCATTCTTTGTGACATTACACGCGCCTCAGGGCCAGGGCGATGGGAGGGTCTGAGAAAACTGTCCCAGAACTTTGCCAGTGTTCCCATGCCTCTGCTGGATTGGAGTTGTGTCTCTCTCGCCTGTACTGCTTGGTTGTCCAATGAACTGTTATGTCTGCCGCCAGCGTTTTGAGATGGGATTTTTCTTACTAATTCTGCAACAATCGCCCTCTGGTAATGCACCATTTTAGTACACCTGTCTGACTCTGGAAGAAGAGATTGAAAGTTCTCCTTGTAGCATGGGTCTAAAAGTGTCACTACCCAGTAATGACTTTCACCTAAAATTTTTACAATGCAAGGGTCATGGGAAAGGAAGTGCAACATAAAGCCAGCCATGTGTGCCAGACTGGTAACAGGCAAGCCTTCTGTGTCCTCACCAACAGGACGACTGACCAAGGTGTCCTTCCCTTCCTCCTCTTCCTCCCTGTCCTCAGGCCATCCACTCTGAACAGACGGTATGACAGTTGTGCTGGTAGTACCGTCTACATCGCATGAAAGTAGCTCCTGTTCTTCCTCCTCCTCCTCTTCCTCATTCTGAAAAAATCCATGTTGGGATGACATGAGGCTGGGCTATCTGTAATCACCCTGTATGGTCCCTTGCTCCACGTCCTCCTGCTCAACCTGGAATGCATCTTTCATTGTGAGCAGAGAGCTTTTCAGAATGCAGAGAAGCGGGATGGTAACGCTAGTTATGGTATCATCGCCACTCACCATCTTGGTGGACTCCAGAGGTCTTATGTGTGGAGTCTATAAACATAAGGATGAATGACCTCGGGGAGATCAAAACATCCAACACCACGGAGACACCATCACGTGTTTCTCAACGCAGTGATCCAGAACACTGCTCCCATCCCTTATGGGAAATATGCAAATGCATATGTGTGGAGTCTGACCTGAATAACGACAGCCTTGTTACATAGTTACATAGTTATTAAGGTTGAAGGAAGACTATATGTCCATCTAGTTCAACCCATAGCCTAACCTAACATGCCCTAACATGTTGATCCAGAGGAAGGCAAAAAAATCCCATGTGGCAAAGAGTAAGCTCCACATTGGGGAAAAAAATTCCTTCCCGACTCCACATAGGGCAATCAGACTAGTTCCCTGGATCAACGCCCTATCAAGGAATCTAGTATATATAACCTGTAACATTATACTTTTCCAGAAAGGTATCCAGTCTCCTCTTAAATTTAAGTAATGAATCACTCATTACAACATCATACGGCAGAGAGTTCCATAGTCTCACTGCTCTTACAGTAAAGAATCCGCGTCTGTTATTATGCTTAAACCTTTTTTCCTCCAAACGCAGAGGATGCCCCCTTGTCCCTGTTTCAGGTCTATGATTAAAAAGATCATCAGAAAGGTCTTTGTACTGTCCCCTCATATATTTATGATGCTGGGATTCAACAACTGCCCTCTTCTGCTCACAAATCCTTTCCAACATCTGCAGTGTACAGTTCAACGCGTGGGGACATCACACACCAGTAGGAGAGCCGGAAGCTGCAATCGCTGCTGAAGCATGGCAAGGGTGGCTGAAGCTGTAGCTGACTATCTAAAATGAGCACGCAGGCGGTGTACTTTCACAAGCTGATCCAGCAGCTCCGGGTAGCTTTTAGAAACCGTTGAACAACGAGGTTAAGCACATGGGCCAGAGGCATGGTACGTGTGTCAGTTTGCCTTGCCTCAGAGCCGCCACCAGGTTTCTGCCATTGTCACTCACAGCCATGCTTGGCTGTAGGTTCAGCGGTGTCAGCTACAGATCTGCCTGCTCTTTCAGAGCTGTCCACAACTCTTCAGCATTGTGCAGTTTGTCACCTAAGCATATTAGCTTCAGCACAGCCTGTTGCCGCTTGGATTTGGCAGTTCTGCAGTGCTTTCAGATTGGGACTGATGTGCTCATTTGAGAGATGGAGGCTGAAGAGGAGGTGCAGTGGCTGTAGACTGTTGAGGCAACCCTGATTGATGTACAGCCCGCAATCCTTGGCGTCGGGGGTACGTGTTCCATCCCAAAGTCTGACTGAGTCCCGACTTCCACTATGTTAACTCAGTGTGCCATGAGATGTACCACAAGCACTTGTCCACGTGTCCGTGGTTAGGTGTACTTTCCCAGTAACTGCATTGTTGAGGGCACGTGTAATGTTGTGGGACAGGTGCTTGTGTAATGGTGGGACGGCACAGCAGGAGAAATAGTGGCGGCTGAGGACCGAGTACCTTGGGACAGCCGCCACCATCAGGTTGCAGAAAGATTCCATCTCCACGAGCCTAAAAGGCAACATTTCCAGCGCAAGCAGACGAGAAATGTTTGAATTTAGTACTGTGGCCTGTGGGGCGTTGGCTGTGTATTTTCCACTTGCGTTATGGGGTATGGACAACTGAAGGCTGTACTGGGACAAGGATGTGGACATGCTTGATGATAGTGCTAGTTCAGTGTGGGCAAGGGCAGGAGGCATCTTTCCATGCACAGTTGACAGGGGATTGGCTTGCATGCACAACAGTGGAAGAAGCAGTGGTGTCACCCACAGACACTGTTCCTAGAGCCCGGGGTTGGGCCCATAAAGTCGGGTGCTTTGCTGTCATGTGGCTGATCATGCTGGTGATGGTAAGGCTGGTAGTTTTGCTACCCCTGCTGATGCTGGCATGACAGGTGTTGCAAATTGCCTGTTTGAGGTTATCGGCAGAGTCTTTAAAAAATAACTAGACTTTGGAAGACCTAACAGTTGGACTGGCAACTTCCGTCATGTTGGTGTTACGGGGAACAGTTGCCCGCCTTCTGTCTGTAGCTACACTGCTTTTTCCTGCCTGATGGGGTGCTACATCTCCCTCGCTCTGCATGTCCTCCTGCCAGGTTGGGTCAGTTACTATATCATCCACCAGATGACCCTGCAATGAAAGGCGGGGGCCCACTGCTGGCACCGGGCCCCCCACTGCCTTCTCAGGGACTGCACAGGGGCCGGGCGGCAGAGCAGGGAGATCGTGTCTCCCTGCTAAGCTGCAGAATGTAACTGTATCGGCGCGCTGTGCATGCCGAAACAGTTACAGTAGCATAGCTCCGGGTGGGCCCTCTCAGAGCGTGGGATCCTGGGACACCGCCCCTCTGCCCCCTCGGTAGCTACGCTCCTGTTGATGAGCAGTGCCTGGATTTCTCCACACATACCTCTTAGAATTATTACCAAAAAGGTCTATCTTCATCTCATCAGACCAGAGAATCTTATTTCTCATAGTCTGGAAGTCCTTCATGTGTATTTTTAGCAAACCCTATGTGGGCTTTCATATGTCTTGCACTGAGGAGAGGCTTCCATTGGGCCACTCTGCCATAAAGGCCTGACTGGAGGAAGGCTGCAGTGATAGTTGACATTGTGGAACTTTCTCCCATCTCCCTACTGCATCTCTGGAGCTCAGCCACAGTGATCTTGGGATTCTTCTTTACCTCTCTCACCAAGGCTCTTCTCCCACTATTGTTTGGCTGGACAGCCGAGCCTAGGTTGACTTCTAGTGGTCTGGTGGATTACGGAGGCCACTGTACTCTTAGGAACCTTGAGTACTGCAGACATTCTGTTGTAACCTTGGCCAGATCTGTGCCTTGCCCCAATTCTGTCTTTGAGCTCCTTGGCCAGTTCCTTTGACCTCATGATTCTCATTTGTTCTGATATGCACTGTGAGCTGTGAGGTCTTATATAGACAGGTGTCTTTCCAAATCAAGTCCTATCAGTTTAATTAAACACAGATGGACTCCAATGAATGAGTAGAACCATCTCAAGGAGGATCACAAGGAAATTGAGAGCATGTGACTTAAATATGAGTGTCTGAGCAAAGGGTCTGAATACTTATGATCATGTGATATTTCAGTTTTTCTTTTTTATTAAATTTGAAAAAATGTCTACATTTCTGGGGTTTTTTTTTCAGTCAAGATGGGGTGCAGAGTGTACATTAATGAGAAAAAAATGAACTTTTTTTAATTTACCAAATGGCTGCAATGACACAAAGAGTGAAAAATTTAAAGGGGTATGAATACTTTCCATACCCACTGAATTGCAATATGCATTGCAGAGTTTGGAGACTCATTCCATATTAAGATACCCTATGTGTTAGTGAAAAGTTTGTTATGAAATACTTTTGGAATGAAAAACTTTTTCATAAATGGGTACATAAGATCATATAAACATTGTTCACATGAACACTCCAAAGACATACTGATAGGGAAATTAGATTATGAACTCCAATGGGGACAGTGACGATGATGTATGTAAAGCACTGTTGAAATTAATATTCCTTTATCTAATATATAATTGCCTAGAATACTACTTCCTGCAATTTGTGCCAACTTCCGTGGCTTTGTCCGGAGCTAATGTCCGGAGCTAATGTCCGGAGCTAATGTCCGGAGATAAGTGACGTCAACAGTGTCCAGTGTCTGATTGGTTGCCGCCTGCTGCGAGCGACCAATCAGAAACGTGCCGTACTGTGACACACTCCGCCCGCCATTTTGGTGTGATTTTTGAATTTTTACCTCACAGCAAGTTTCTACTGCGTGGAGGCGGGCCCAGTGACGTTGCTCTTCAAGCTCCTGCCGAATTTCGTCAAAAAAATGATAATACCATTTACCAAAACTATATATATTTAGTTGTGAAGTGGTTCAGTGACATTTTCACACCAATTTTGAACTTTTGTTTGGTGTTTTCTCCATATACTGCCTATTATTCACTGACTGTTATACTGAGAGACTGCCGTTTATTAACCTCTTCTTTGCCACATTGGGTATATTGCTCTATTATTTGCCACATAAGGACATTGTCCATTATTGCCCAGCAATTTCTCTGCAATATAAACTGCCTATTTATTAATATCTGCATTCCTGCAAAGAACTATTGCCTATTATTAACTGGCTATTTTCCTACTTATTAACCTGTTGTTTGCCACCACCACGCTTAAAGCTGTTTAGCTTAGCCAACATGAGCTCTAATAGTAAGGATACTAATGACACAGAGCCCAAAGCTGCTGATGGCGCACGTAAGATTAGGTCTGATAGAAAGTATGGTAATGATGCAGAGCGAAAAGCCGCCGATGCCGGACGTAAGCGCAAACAGCGTGTTAACAAGAGTACAGAGGATGGATGCAAGTGCCTGGATACTGTTAAGTATACTAATGACACAGAGCCCAAAGCTGCTGATGGCGCACGTAAGATCAGGTCTGATATAAAGTATGGTAATGATGCAGAGCGAAAAGCCGCCGATGCCGCACGTAAGCGCAAACAGCGTGCTAACAAGAGTACAGAGGAGAGATGCAAGCGCCTGGACACTGTACATACCAATATACATAGTTATTGATACATATTATTTACTATTTACATTATTGTTCTTAAGCAAAGAACCGTTGTTGTGGCATTTGCCACAACACGCAAAGTTGTCGTCTGATGTCTTTCATCCCTCCCCTCATAAGCATGTTCATGGATCCTGTGTAACTGTACCTTAAATAACAAGAATTGTCAAGAGCTGGTGAGTGCAGCCATTTTTTGTTCTTTCTTACTATTATTTATTAATTGTATTATTCTTACATTTGAATAAATAAAGTATATATGGATTCTAGACTCCCGATTCTTTAGAATCGGGCTGCCATCTAGTAAATGAATAAAAGAAATAAAAAAGTGCATACATACAGTACAAATTTTTTAGGCAAATGTGGAAAAAATGCTGCATAGTAAGAATACTTTGAAAAATCAAAGTGTTAATAGTTTATTTTTACCAGTTGACAAAATTCAAAATGGAACGATAAAAGCGAAATCTACAGTAAATCAAGTCTATATTTGAAGTGTCCACCCTTTGCCTTCAACACGGCATCAAAACATCAATTAATCTAGGCACCCTTGCACAGTTTTTGAAAGCAAGCCGCAGGGATTTTATTCCAAAGATCTTGTAAAACTAGCTACAGATCTTCTGTGGATGTAGGCTTGTGCAAATTCTTCTCTCTTCATGTAATCTCCCATAGACTCGATGATCCTGAGATCATGTCTGCTTGGGAACACATCATCATTTCTAGGACTTCTTGCTCTTTGTTATGCTGAAGATGGTTCTTCATGACATTGGTGGTATATATGAGGATGTCTTCTGCAGAATACTTTTGGAGCCAATCAAAGAAGCTCCCCGATGGTATTGCATGACAGATAAGTATCTGCCTGTATTTCCAGATGATTTGGAATGATGAGTCAAAATGTGAAATATTTGGTTGTAACAGAAAGCAATTCGTTCTCCTATGGGCTGTAGAGTAGTACAATAAGGCGTGTCTGCAGTCAACAGTGAAGCATTGTGGAGGTTTCTTGCAAGTTTGAGAGTGCATTTCAGCAAAAGGCATTGGGGATTTGGTTAACATGATTAGGTGTGTCATAAGTCACCTCCATCTGTTTGATGAGGCTGTTATCATGTTAAATGCCGCTGTCAATCTCCGACAGCGACAGTTGACATGGCCACGCCAGAAGCACGTCAGATTCCCGCCTATTGGCATCCCTGTAACATGATCGCGGGGAGCCGATGGGTTGGCATGACAACCCGGGAACTGCAGGAGAACCCAGCGGTTGTCAATGCCGCTCTGAAATTAGTATCACCCAGTGGTCGGAACACATAGCAAGGCTAAAACAAGCCCTCACATGGCCATAGTAAATAAAAAAGTTATGGCTCTGGAAAGAAGGGGAGCAAAAAATGGAAACGCAAAAACGGAAAATCCCAGGGAGGTGAAGGGATTAATGCTCAGAAATACAGGCAAATACTTATCCATCATGAAGGCATCTGATTGGCTCCAAATATATTCTGAAGCAGTACAATGACCCCAAACATTAAGCTAGCCACACAAAGAACTATCTTCAGCGTACAGAACAAGGAGTCCTGGACTTGATCATATATCCCGCAAGGCCAGGGCCCTCTCCCCTCTGTACCACTTTGTCATTGTCAGTTTGTTCACCATATTTTATATTTGCATTTCGTATGTAACCCCTTCTCATGTGCAGCACCAAGGAATCAATGGTGCTCTAAAAATAAATCATAATAATAATATGGCCCCCAGAGAGTGCTGATCTCAATACAATCGACTGGGATTTCATGAAGAGACTATAAGATTTGCGCAAGTATACATCCATAGTTCTGAGGTTAGTTTTATAAAAATCTATGGAACAACCTCCCTGCTGAGTTTCTTCAAAAACTGTGTGTAAGTGTACCTGGAAGAATTGATGCTTGGATGCTATTATCAAAGCAAAGTGTCCCACCAAATATTGATTTGATTTACATTTCTCTTATGTTCATTTACTTTGCATTTTAATTGCCCAAAAGAACAATCAACACTTCTATTTTTTAAACTATTTTTACTTAGCAAATTTTTTTCCATATCAGCCTAAACTGCATAATATTGCATTCGTCATGCTGCATTTTTAATTTGATGGGTAAGAGGATTAAGTAAACTTTAATAAAAATTATGTTTTCTGGTAGCCAAATCACCAGAACCGAGTTTATTGCAAATATCAAGTCAGTAAGTGAATACCAGGAGATTCACTTTTGATTTTTTTAAGAAAATTTGCAGTGTCCCAAGCTAAAATTGGCCAGGGTTAAACCCCACCCAAAAATGGGCAGTTCCAGCAAATTTGGGATGAGACTAAAAATTTCTTGAATGACCAATGTGAATGTTGGTAACTATGCCCCCAAACGGATGAATGAAACAGAAATATCTGCAATAACTGCAGTGTTTAAACATTCCCTCATACAGATGTAACTCCGAAAAGGTTCAAAATTACTAATATAATGTACACACAAATTCACTCAACTTTTTATGTGTATAACAGTATATGAAACGCGTGAAAAAACATGAATCTGTGGTCACTCTTGTAATGTGACAACATTTTTATAGAACAAGTAATCACCTAACTCATATGAGGGGTTGTCAACACAATTTAAACAAGCACTCCTCCCATCAAAGTTTTTATCCTCTTAATTTATTGCAGTCATCATATTATACAGCACTGTGTACTTACAATTGCTCATTTCGCCTTTCTACCCAGTTAAAGGGAATCTGCCACCCCATTTTTCGCCTATAAGCTGCGGCCACCATCATTAGGGGCTTATCTACAGCATTCTGTAATGCTGTAGATAAGCCCCCGATGTAAACTGAAAGATAAGAAAAACAAGTTAGATTATGCTCACGCAGGGGCGGTCCCGGTGCGGTGCGGTCCGGTCCGATGGGCATCGCGGTCCAGGTCCAGTGCCTCCCATCTTCATACGATTCCCTTTAATTCTTCTTTTTTGTCCGCTGTATGTAGAAACAGGAAGTCTTTTTTTCCCTGCATTTATCATCTACCTCTTCAACTCCTGATCCAGGTGCTCTGCTCCTTCCCCTACCAGGGATTTTTGCAGTGACTTATGACTTGTACAGGGAAAATTGACTTCTAGTTTCTACGTAGACTTTAGAAGGATTATGCTAGTTAATTTTTAATCACATGATGTCATAGACCTAGTAGAAAAGATAGTTATCAAGGGGATAAAAAGGCAAATGAGCAATTATAAGTACACAGTGCTATACAAGATGATGATTCCAAAATATTAAGAGCATACAAAATTTTGATGGGAGTGCTTCTTTAAAGATGACATATCAGCAGGTCAAATCTGGCCAATTTTTGTTATTTTATTCCTCCTGGTCCCCTGAGTAATCTGGATCCAGTTTTTTTAAGCTGTCATACGGTTCCAGATATGTGAGCCTTTTTATTTTGTGATAATTTTATGATTTTTTCCAAGGGGGTGTTGCTTACATGTTAATAAGGCATAGCAGCTTAAAATCACACCCACACACCCAGAGAATCGTGTCCCATTGGCACAAGCCATAAAAATTAGCACCAAATAGGAAAGCTCATATCTCAAGATCCATTAGCCAAATTTAAAAACTAAATTGCAGGAGAGGAGCCAGAATAAAATAAGAACAAAAACTGACCACTTTTCTCTTTAACCCTAACTTCAGAGGATTAAGAAGAATTAGGGTTACCTTTGTTATAGGTAGCAGAATATTTTTAGCTGTTCACAGAATTTTCGTAAAATGCATAACGCAATACAAAGGTAGCGCTACATAAGTCATGTCATTCCTTACTCGGTGTGCCCTAATTACCAATATTTCCTGACAGAAACTTGACACCACAGTTATCAACACCAGTTAGCTAACAGATAAGGTCACCAAAGAAGAACAGTCCTCAAAGTGAAACACCGGCTCTGGTATATAACTGGTATAGCATATTCAATTTACTTTTCCCCCATTGTGTGGGTTCATAAATCCAGTATTAATCGTATGGTAGAAAAAAGCTTAACATACATTAAAAAAATCATATGCTCCATGTCTCCCTTCTAAACACACATGTTTGGGTCAGGAATTTTGCCCCACTTGTATTTGCAGAATTGTTTTTGAAGAGTGGACTGTCCATTCAAACTATATATTTTTTATTGTTTATGTAAGAAGATAAAGGGGGGCAGGATACATGGCGTTGGTCCTGGATCCTGGAGGTAAGTATAGATGTTTTACTCCAATGCTGCACCCTATAGTGGACAACCTCTTTGGTTTGGTGCATTTCTACATATCGAAACTTTATAAATATGAGGTGGTACCTGTCGATTCTTAAGAAACAGTAAGTGTAAAATTGATGCAGACTAAACCTGGAAGTGTGGTTATACCATCAGTTGTTTTTTTCAGTGGGTCTATTTTCCCCCCTCCTCCTGCTTTGTCATGTGTGCTTAATGTTCAGGGAAGTATTTTGCAATTTCCAGTGGGTTGGAGAGATGGTAACGGCATCATTAGACTGGGAACAGCTGCTGGTACAAAAGCTTCATCACAGAGACAGGAAAAGGAATATATTGCCTGATAAGTCACATGTGCATAGAAGTACAGCGTGAGCAGGTGAAAAAAAGCTTTGGTAAGTACAATGACTTTTCTATACATGTGATAGAATTGATTAGATCTGTGCAAATAATTTTAGGGAATTATTTTGCTGCTTTTTCTAATTCGGAGTATCTATACACATTGACGTGTCAGATGGGTACATTAGAGTGTATTAATAATTAAATATTCATGGTGTGACAGACTTAGATGACTTTTTTCTGGAAAAATGTTGTTTTTTATATGTATTGTGACTGCACTTCTACATAGAGAAAAGACATTTGGAGCATCCTAAAACTAGTTCTGTGCTTCTGAGCCCAAACTGCTACAGAAAATACTGCCGCACATTTAAAAATGCTGGTGCATCTTATAAGTAATAGAGACATCAAAAATCGACTTAACCTGCCAAGTACTGTGAATGTGACCCATGCCTGTTTGTTAAAATAGTAAGGGGAAATTTACTATTTGATTTGTTTTGTTAAAAAGTTGCTATTTTTGGCACACACCATACAGTATATGTGCCATAATTTGTGACTTCTCACTCCCTTCACCATTTTTTAAAAGTGGAGAGAACAGTGGGCAGGATTTTGAGGGAGCAGAGTTTTTCTTGCCTTACAAAGAATGTTCACTACTTTTAAAGACTTTATTAAATTACTCAGAATCATGCAAAAGACAAAAAGAAAAAAACAAAATACACATACTCGGCTCCTCTTGGATTCCTCATTGGATGATCGCTGGATGCCGTTGATCAGTTGTAGCCTTATCAGACTGTTCCCTTCAACCTGGTAATGGAGAGGATTTTTTTAAAAGAGGTACATTGTTAAGTTCCTTGTTTCTACAAGCACTTTGCAATTTTACTCTTTTATACACTTGAGAACTTTTTTAAGAGTTACACAGAACATATCTACATACAAATGAATCAATATTTAAGAGTTAGGGTGTATTTTTGTTTGGCAGTTTGTGGCATTAAACAACAACGGATTGGTATATGTTTGCTAATCACGATTGTTTAATATACTGTAAATACAGTCTGATCTCTTGGTCTCACTGCAGAGCTGTGTGTGATTACAAAGTGCATTTAGTAAAGCAGAGGTAAGTGTGATTACTAACACTTCTGCAGCTTTCATCACAGCATCTGGTGTGGGGGGAAGAAGTACAGCAGAGCTGAGCTTTGCCTTATTACAAACACTTCTAGCAGCCATCCTCACATAATGCTTTCAGCACAGATGTACTGTGTTTTTCTTTCCTCTGCATGTTACTGCATGCTTATTATTGGGCAGTATCATAAATCTACACTCCCCTGAAGCAGACTCTCGGGTAGATCTATGCCTCACCTATAGATCTTAACAGCTCAACTACACATTAAGAAAAACATGGATTTCTCTGAAATAAAACATTGGAGTACAGATATCAAGTTATCATTTTATTCAACCTGCTATGACCTACATGCATGTATAAACGGTTTAGGAGGGTTGATTCTTCTGACAAATTACCTTTAAGCAAGCCAACAGATTTCACCCGACAAGCATTTTGTTCATTTTGTTCATTCGTTGGGTGAAAGGCAGTAGGTTTACACTGCAAGATTAACTATAAAATAGTGTCTCCAAGAACATTTGTTTGCAATAATTGTGCAGTGCAAATGCACATTTACACAAAACACCTCTAGATAGAGATTAATCTGTGTTTTTAAGTTACACAGAACTCACCTAGAGTATGTACAGACAGCTGATAGCCTTTCTGTAAACTGAATTTCAGTCATTTAATAGCCCGTTCAGACAGGACAACATCAATTTTTTGTGGTAGAATTATTGTTAAAAGGGTTGTCCACTACTCAGACAACCCTTCTCAATCACCCACTTTATAAAATAATAACACCTATGCTCACAGCCGATGCTGTTGGCACTGACTCTCCCAGAGCTCACATGACATTATGTCATGTGATGCCTGCAGCCAATCAGTGGCCACTTCACAGTCCCCTCCTTAAGACATCTGGGGGAAGTAAGAACGAGGCTGCTCCCTTACTTCCTCTGCATGCCACAAAAAGGGGTGAGTGAAGAGGCTCCATAACTGCTGGAATGGCACCAGGCCCAGAGGTAAGAATAGGTGTTATTTTATAAGGGGGGGGGAATATAGTGATTGAGAAAAGGGTCCCTTTAACATGATTTCTCTGTGCACTAAGAAAAGCATTGTTCTTGTCAGCACATGTCATTTATACACAAGAGGGTCAACTGCCAAGAACAATAATATTTAAGCAAGCTTTACAATTATTTCACCCAAGGAATGCATGCTTTGCAGGTGATTGGCATCTCTTTCCCAATTATCATCTCTAGATACAGAGGTCTTATATGGTTTATAAGAACTAATTTCTCTTGAGATGTCAAATTTTAATCAGGCAAATCATTTCTTTCTCAGAGTAATATTCTTTGCTTGCAGAAGTGCTTTAGTTTTATTGTGCTGCAGAATAATATAGTCATGTTTCCACATCAGTTTTCTTTTTAATTATCCCTATTGTTTTCAAGAACAAACAGAATTTAATTAGATTTGATGTGCACAACAACAAAAAGAATCAGATCAAATCGGCTATATTTCTAGGTATAGGTCTTATCAACTGGATAAAACTGGTTCTATTGCCCTGTTTCTATAAAAGTTAAAAATCTGTCAATTATTGCTAATAGTTAAAACCTAACAAAATGAAATTCATGCAGCAATTTTTTTCAAACTTGTACCTCCAAAACATCTGCTTGTTTTATTTTTTTTATCCCTATTACCCAACCCCAGGTTTACAATTTTATTACAAAATTAGTAAGAATGAAGGGTTATAGCTGAGGAAGCCTAGGTGTGTGTTCTAGGAGGGCGTCAATAATTTACTCTGTTTTGGCCATGTATTCAGATGCATGACCAGGGTGTTAAACGGCACCTTTAGAGTATGGGCCACGATCCAGAGTTGCGGGTTTGACGCTGTGTATTTATGCAGCATCAAACCCGCAGCGTCCAGATGTTATAGCATAGTGGATGGAGATTTCAAGAAATCCCATGTCCACTAGACGTCCACAAAGGCCCGCGGATCACCCGCGGACACTAACATGATGCACGCGTTTCCAGACCACAGCATGTCAACTTCCCTTAGAATATATTGAACGCGGTATATCCACATGGTTCAGTGAACACATGTTAATTTACATGTGTTCAATAGTAGGCAGCGCTTTGGACACAGCGATCATACGGTGCTTCCAAAACGCTGCTAGTTCCAGATCGTGGGCACCCGGCCTTACCCTGTGTATAGTAATGCACATTTCTGCATGAATATCAGACATGAAAATAACAGTGTAACGGATGCAATATTGCTCATAAACTGATCCGCCCCACAGTTCACATGCTTCCTGCCTTAATGCCCCACCCTCTACCTGCAAAACACCATCCTGACCCTCCTATACAGTCTGAAGATGGCTTATCACTGTTTCTTCCTCCTAACATTACCCCCACTTCACTTAGTATACACTGTCTTGAGACTTTCCTGCAGTCTCAAGATGGATGTGTCCCATCCTTATTATGCATAGATTGATAACTGCTGACATGGCTCTACATAGACTGCAGGTGGGCAATGAGGCATATAGTTGATAGATCTGTGGAGACACAGCTTCTGTGACTTCTGTTCTCTTTCCCTGTACATGTCCCCAGTCCTTGGAGGGTCACAGGCCGTGTCCCCATTTCATCACCAATTAGAGAGCACTGCTCTGAGTGCTGCTGGTTGAGCCCTGCTTCCTACATGCAGGACTGTGCTTGAAAACACAGGCAGGAAAGCTCTGTAGTCTGTGCTTGAATGGACTGTACCACGAACAGAGCAGAATTTTAACAGCAAGTAAATTATGAATTTACTTTATTTCTCACAGGCTTTTGTTTCAATAATTTTTATCCCCCCAAAACTCCTTAAAACCAGCAGAATAACATGACAGATGCACTTGTCAGAAAATGGGACATGTGCATTAGGCAGAGAGCAGGAAAAAGGCAGGGCAATCATACGGCTTTAAGCGACACCAAATTGTAATGGCTAAACGACTGGGATACAGCATCCTTAAAACAGCAGATTTATTTGGGTGTTCCCAGTACAGGAGTTAGCACCCACCAAAAGTTGACCAAAAAATGAAAAACAGTGAACCTGTGAAGAGGCAAAGTGAATGCTAGATTAATGGTACTTTTGAGTGCAGGAAACACACAAATCAATAATATACCTAAACAGTACAAATTACAAATTAAAATGTCTGTTATGGAGCATAAATACAACAACGAGGCAGAAACCCTTTTAAAGCCTTTTAAGAAAAATCTAAAATATGTTGGACCGCACAAAAAGTAAGCTAATACATATTCATAACCAGAATTAGGTGTTCTGATATATTCCTACCCTTCTATTTTTAATAGCTCGCTGCCTTGGAGACCGACCACTGTTGCTAGAGGGAAGAACATGTGCAGTGCTTACAAGCTCTTTTCTATTGAGCTTGTAAGCACGGTATTAAAGGTTGCCAGGATAGCGGGGGTGCATGTTACTGCTTAATCCTGGCAAGCTCAGTGCAGTGCTTACAAGCTAGATAGTAGCAGTGGACCATCGCCTGGGCTATGAGATCTAATGAAAAGTGGCAATATCTCAAGAATGGTTGAGAATCCTAATAAGCAGTAAACTGCAAAAGTATTTGTTTTTAAAAGCACTATTTGATCTGCTGGTAACTTATTGCAGCTAAAAAAAAGCCGGACACCTTCACAGGTCTTATGAGGTCTATAGAATTAGCAGTCAACCAATCAGCCACAAATAACAAACTTCTCTTTGTATAAGAAACTGATGAAATCCCCTCACAGCAAGTCATCACTTCCCATACTTAACAAATTCTGGCAATAATACTCAGTAAACAAACATTTTGTAAGGGGATGGGAAGTTGAGGTCTTCATAGACAGGAATCAGGGTTTTTGATATTTTATTACAAAATATGATGTATTTTAATATTGAATTTGTTGGAAATATTAGACTTTTTTTACTTCAAATGTATTTTATCATACTACTTCATCAGATATTGGGGATATTCCTTAAAGGGAATCTGTCAGTACAATCAAGAAGATGTTAAGTGCTGTGGGTGTAGCAGAGCACTTCCCAGGCCTCTGTCTCTAAGCTTCTCAGTCCCTTTAGATAGTGTGTTATCTCACTGTCTGTATGACATCAGGCTCCAGAAAAGTAAATGAGACATTGAGCTATCAATCAAGCAAAAGAGGCTGTTGCTGAGCGGAGAAACACCCTGGGGAGGAAGTGACTAGTTACGTGATCTGTCACGCCCAGAGCACTTAACAGCTCATTTGTATATGTATGAAAATGCAAATTTCTCGGGAATGAGCAACAGACTTAATGATAAAAAGCCTATTTGTACTTATCCTAAGGCACTAAAGGTAATTACTCTAATTAAACACTTATTAATCCCCTAACAGACAGGGAGATTTTTTATTTTTAAGGCATTGTTTTCTCTTCCTTTTCTTTGAAGAGCTAAAACTTTTATTATTTTTACTTTGACACAGCCATAAGAGAGCTTGTTTTTTATGGAATGAGTTGTAGGTTTGAAGAACAATATTTATTTGAACTTGTAATAAGCTGAAAAATAGAATACAATTTAATCGGGGTAAATTGCTACAAAAAAAAATTAAATTATGCTGTTGTTTTTAGGTTTTGCCATTATAGAGTTCACTAGATGGTGGCCCAATTCTAACGCATCGGGTATTCTAGAATATGCATGTCCACGTAGTATATTGCCCAGTCACATAGTATATTGCACAGCCACGTAGTATATTGCCCAGCTACGTAGAATATTGCCCAGCCACGTACTATATTGCCCAGCCACGTACTATATTGCCCAGCCACGTACTATATTGCCCAGCCACGTACTATATTGCCCAGCCACGTAGTATATTGCCCAGCCACATACTATACTGCCCAGCCACGTAGTATATTGCCCAGTCATGTAGTATATTGCCCAGCCACGTAGTATATTGCCCAGCCACGTAGTATATTGCCCAGCCACGTAGTATATTGCCCACGCACGTAGTATATTGCCCAGTCACGTAGTATATTGCCCAGTCACATAGTATATTGCCCAGCGACGTAGTATATTGCCCAGTCCCGAAGTATATTGCACAGCGACGTAGTATATTGCCCAGTCACGTAGTATAAAACACAGAGCCACATAGTATATTGCCCAGTCACATAGTATACAGCACAGAGCCACGTAGTATATTGCCCAGTCCACGTAGTATATTGCCCAGTCACGTAGTATATTGCCCAACAATGTAATATATTGCCCAGCGACATAGTATATTGCCCAGTCACGTAGTATATTGCACAGCGACGTAGTATACAAAACAGAGCCACGTAGTATATTGCCCAGCCACGTAGTATATTGCACAGCGACATAGTATACAGCACAGAGCCACGTAGTATATTGCCCAGTCACGTAATATATTGCCCAGCCATGTAGTATACTGCCCAGCCACGTAGTATACTGCACAGCGACGTAGTATACAGCACAGAGCCACATAGTATACAGCACAGACACGTAGTATATTGTGCAGCTACATAGTATATTGCCCAGCCACGTATGTAACAGGTTACAAAATAAAAAACAAACATATACTCACCATCCGAAGTATAGTAGTGTAGTTCCGGTGCTTGTGTGCGGTGCACGCGGCAGCTTTTGGACCCAGGATTGATATGAGCGCAAGACCTGTGATGACGTCGTGGTCACATGACCGTGACGTCATGGAAGGTCCTTCTCCCATAGCATCTTTGGAAGCGGAACCTGCCGCTTGCAGTGCCGAGGACAGAATGCGACGGCCGAGGGTGAGAATAATGTTTTTTTTTATTATGATTATTTTTAACATTAGCTCGTTTTACTATTAATGCTGCATATGCAGCATCAATAGTAAAAAGTTGGTCACACAGGGTTAATAGCTGCGTAACCGGAGTGCGTTACACCGCGGTCCAGTAACGCTGGCATTAACCCTGTGTGAGGGCTGACTGGATGACTGGAGGGGAGTATTGAGCGGGCACTGAGTGACTGCGGGGAGGAAAGAGCGGCCATATTGCCGCCGGACTGCGGACGTTGCTGATTGGTCGTGGCAATGGTCATGGGCGTTTTGCCACGACCAATCAGCGACTTGGATTCCATGACAGACAGAGGCCGCGACCAATGAATATCCGTGACAGACAGAAAAACGGAAGTGACCCTTAGACAATTATATAGTAGATTGTATGATTACAAAAAAAGGGGCCTGGCAGAATGATTCTACAGGTCAGTAGATTGATTCCAAACTTGTAAAAGATTTTATTATTTTAATTGTTAAAAAAAAATCATAACTTTGTTAAAAACAAATGCTTTTTGTCACCATTTTCAAAGACTTTTTTTTTACTCTATTGATGGATAGTCACTAGGCCTCACAGGATGTTGTAATGCTTGTTGCAATTTCATGTCATTGCAGTTGCTTAATAAGCGGTCCGGCTACCGTGTATTCTGTACTAGCACAGTTTGAGTCTTTTTGATCATCTTTAGTAATCTTATTTGTAGGTGCTTGTCCCCAAATAAAAATGATACCTTTGTCATAGAGGTCCGCTGTGCCAGTCGTTCAAAATTGAGGACTGCTTCTTCCCATTGAATTGACATGTCCTCAATGCGCTTCCAGCCTCACTAACATATGATTTCTGTGATAGATTTTCACTACTGGCACATTGAATTTCTATAACAAAAGGCATAATTATTATTTACATCTGTATGCTACCCATATGTCCATTTCACACATCAAAATAGCAAAATATAAAAAATATTAAAGGATGAATCCAGTTTCCTATCTTTATCATTTTAATTTATCTGTAAAAAAAATGAATGACATACGAATGATGACCCATATGTTATATGTTCTTTAAGCACACATTGATTTATAACATGTGAGTCTGATCGGGAGTAAAGTAATCTGGATTAAAGTAGTGCATGCTGTGATTTTTACATTCAGACCATCGGTCCCTGTGTGAAAACATTTATGTGAAATACCAGACTGATATGCCTTTGTCCCTGTGCTTGTCCGTATGCTTCCCGTTTAGCATATGGACACATCCAAACATTTAATATGTTTGTATGAATGTGCTGATATCACTGGCATTAAAATAAATTTGACTGAAATGTGTACATTAAAAGGGGTTTTCCCAAGAACAAAGTTCATTTTAAGCAAGACTTTAATCAATAGATCTTGGAATAATAATAATTTCCACAATTGGATGTGTTTAAATAAAATGTCCCTGTGCTGAGATAATCTTATAAATGTGCCCCTTCTGTGTACTGTGTAATGGCTGTGGCTGACTGTACAGGGACATGGTCTGATCATACCACAGCTCCTGGGCAGGGGAGGAAGGAAAAAAGTATACAGACAGGACAGCATGGGATCGCAAATATTCTTTCTTTAAGGTAAAACAGGCAGTGAAAAGTTTTACCTCACAGAAAAAAATAATCAGCTGCAATCCCATGCTGTCCAGGCTGTATACTCTCTGTGACTTCTTCCCCCTGCACAGGAGCTGTGGTATGATCAGACCCAGGGTCGGACTGGGGTGTCTGGGGCCCACCAGGGGAATGGACTCTTGGGGCCCACCCTACAGCTATATGCAAATATCTGTCAGTCGTTATCCCCATTAAAGTGGAGCATCGACTGTAAAACATAGGGGGCTCCTGCACATCTACTGTGTGCCCCCATAACTGGGATGCATATTTACGGTATTTGACATTAAAGGTTCTATGGTTCTATGGTTAAAACAAATTATCACCGAACCATGGGCTCCACATGATAGGTGATCGCTTAGGTCTGAACATTAGAAACTGCACTGATCGGAAGAATGGGGAAGTTTTATCCATGACACGACACTTATCCCCATTTTAAAATGCAGTAGCAGTTCAGATTAGGGTTCAGCGAAACGGATCAGACAAATTCAAAAATCGCCGACTTTCGGAAAAGTGTGGGATCGGCCATGAGGTCGGCGATCTGCGCACAAAAGTCGCGTTTCGTATGACGCTTTCAGCGCCATTTTTCAGCCAATGAAGGAGGACGCAGAGTGTTGGCAGCGTGATGACATAGGTCTCGGCCCCCACCATCTTAGAGAAGGGCATGACAGTGATTGGCTTGCTTTCTGCGGCAGCACAGGGGCTATAAAGGGGCGTGCACGCCAACCGCCATCTTACTTCTGCCGATCTTAGCATAGGGAGAGGTTGCTGCAGCTTCATCAGAAGAAGGGATATTGTTAGGGAGGGAAGATAAACCCCCAAACTGCTTGTGCTGTAGCGATTTCCATTGTCCAACACCACCATTTGTTTGCAGGGACAGTGGAGGCTAGATTTTTGTGCATCATCTCTGTAGCTTATTAGGCTGCCTTATAAGGCTCCCTGATAGCTGCATTGCTGTTTGCACGCTGCTGTGCAAACCAACTGCTTTTTTAACCCCTTCATGACCCAGCCTATTTTGACCTTAAAGACCTTGCCGTTTTTTGCAATTCTGACCAGTGTCCCTTTATGAGGTAATAACTCAGGAACGCTTCAACGGATCCTAGCGGTTCTGAGATTGTTTTTTCGTGACATATTGGGCTTCATGTAAGTGGTAAATTTAGGTCAATAAATTCTGCGTCTATTTGTGATAAAAACGGAAATTTGGCGAAAATTTTGAAAATTTCGCAATTTTCACATTTTGAATTTTTATTCTGTTAAACCAGAGAGTTATGTGACACAAAATAGTTAATAAATAACATTTCCCACATGTTTACATTACATCAGCACACTTTTGGAATCAAATTTTTTTTTGCTAGGAAGTTATAAGGGTTAAAATTTGACCAGCGATTTCTCATTTTTACAACGAAATTTACAAAACCATTTTTTTTAGGGACCACCTCACATTTGAAGTCAGTTTGAGGGGTCTATATGGCTGAAAATACCCAAAAGTGACACCATTCTAAAAACTGCACCCCTCAAGGTACTCAAAACCACATTCAAGAAGTTTATTAACCCTTCAGGTGCTTCACAGCAGCAGAAGCAACATGGAAGGAAAAAATGAACATTTAACTTTTTAGTCACAAAATTTATCTTTTAGCAACAATTTTTTTATTTTCCCAATGGTAAAAGGAGAAACTGAACCACGAAAGTTGTTGTCCAATTTGTTCTGAGTACGCTGATACCTCATATGTGGGGGTAAACCACTGTTTGGGCGCACGGCAGGGCTTGGAAGGGAAGGAGCGCCACTTGACTTTTTGAATCAAAAATTGGCTCCACTCTTTAGTGGACACCATGTCACGTTTGGAGAGCCCCCGTGTGCCTAAACATTGGCGCTCCCCCACAAGTGACCCCATTTTGGAAACTAGACCCCCCAATGAACTTATTTAGATGCCTAGTGAGCACTTTAAACCCTCAGGTGCTTCACAAATTGATCTGTAAAAATGAAAAAGTACTTTTTTTTCACAAAAAAATTCTTTTCGCCTCAATTTTTTAATTTTCACATGGGCAATAGGATAAAATGGATCATAAAATTTGTTGGGCAATTTCTCCCGAGTACGCCGATACCTCATATGTGGGGGTAAACCACTGTTTGGCCACTCGGCAGGGCTCGGAAGGGAAGGCGCGCCATTTGACTTTTTGAATGGAAAATTAGCTCCAATTGTTAGCGGACACCATGTTGCGTTTGGAGAGCCCCTGTGTGCCTAAACATTGGAGCTCCCCCACAAGTGACCCCATTTTGGAAACTAGACCCCCCAAGGAACTTATCTAGATGAATATTGAGCACTTTAAACCCCCAGGTGCTTCACAGAAGTTTATAACGCAGAGCCATGAAAATAAAAAATAATTTTTCTTTCCTCAAAAATGATTTTTTAGCCTGGAATTTCCTATTTTGCCAAGGGTAATAGGAGAAATTGGACCATAAATGTTGTCCAGTTTGTCCTGAGTACGCTAATACCCCATATGTGGGGGTAAACCAGTTTGGGCGCACGGCAGGGCTCGGAAGGGAAGGCACGCCATTTGGCTTTTTAAATGGAAAATTAGCTCCAATCATTAGCGGACACCATGTCACGTTTGGAGAGCCCCTGTGTGCCTAAACATTGGAGATCCCCCAGAAATGACCCCACTTTGGAAACTAGTCCACCAAAGGAACTAATCTAGATGTGTGGTGAGGACTTTGAACCCCCAAGCGCTTCACAGAAGTTTATAACGCAGAGCCATGAAAATAAAAATAAAAAAATATTTTCTCAAAAATGATCTTTTAGCCTGCAATTTTTTATTTTCCCAAGGGTAACAGGAGAAAGTTGTTGTCCAATTTTTCCTGAGTACGCTGATACCCCATATGTGGGGGTAAACCACTGTTTGGGCACATGTCGGGGCTCGGAAGTGAAGTAGTGACGTTTTGAAATGCAGACTTTGATGGAATGCTCTGTGGGCATCACGTTGCGTTTGCAGAGCCCCTGATGTGGCTTAACAGTAGAAACCCCCGACAAGTGACCCCATTTTGGAAACTAGACCCCGAAAGGAACTTATCTAGATGTGTGGTGAGCACTTTGAACCCCCAAGTGCTTCACAGAAGTTTATAATGCAGAGCCGTGAAAATAATAAATACGTTTTCTTTCCTCAAAAATAATTATTTAGCCCAGAATTTTTTAATTTTCCCAAGGGTTACAGGAGAAATTGGACCCCAAAAGTTGTTGTCCAGTTTCTCCAGAGTACGCTGATACCCCATGTGTGGAGGTAAACCACTGTTTGGGCACACGTCGGGGCTCAGAAGGGAAGTAGCGACTTTTGAAATGCAGACTTTGATGGAATGGTCTGCGGGCGTCACGTTGCGTTTGCAGAGCCCCTGGTGTGCCTAAACAGTAGAAACCCCCCACAAGTGACCCCATTTTAGAAACTAGACCCCCCAAGGAACTTATCTAGATATGTGGTGAGCACTTTGAACCCCCAAGTGCTTCACAGACGTTTACAACGCAGAGCCGTGAAAATATAAAATCATTTTTCTTTCCTCAAAAATGATGTTTTAGCAAGCATTTTTTTATTTTCACAAGGGTAACAGGAGAAATTGGACCCCAGTAATTGTTGCGCAGTTTATCCTGAGTATGCTGGTATCCCATATGTGGGGGTAAACCACTGTTTGGGCACACGTCGGGGCTCGGAAGTGAGGGAGCACCATTTGACTTTTTGAATACGAGATTGGCTGGAATCAATGGTGGCGCCATGTTGCGTTTGGAGACCCCTGATGTGCCTAAACAGTGGTAACCCCTCAATTCTACCTCCAACACTAACCCCCCCACACCCCTAACTCTAATCCCAACTGTAGCCATAACCCTAATCACACCCCTAACCACAACCCTAATTCCAACCCTAACCCTAAGGCTATGTGCCCACGTTGCGGATTCGTGTGAGATTTTTCAGCATCATTTTTTAAAAATCCGCGGGTAAAAGGCACTGCGTTTTACCTGCGGATTTTCCGCGGATTTCCAGTATTTTTTGTGCGGATTTCACCTGCGGATTCCTATTGAGGAACAGGTGTAAAACGCTGCGGAATCCGCACAAAGAATTGACATGCTGCGGAAAATACAACGCAGCGTTTCTGCGCGGTATTTTCCGCACCATGGGCACAGCGGATTTGGTTTCCATATGTTTACATGGAACTGTAAACCTGATGGAACACTGCTGCGGATCCGCAGCCAAATCCGCACCGTGTGCACATAGCCTAATTCTAAAGGTATGTGCACATGCTGCGGAAAACGCTGCGGATCCGCTACAGTTTCCCATTAGTTTACAGTTCAATGTAAACCAATGGGAAACAAAAATCGCTGTACACACGCTGCGGAAAAACTGCACGGAAACGCAGCGGTTTACATTCCGCAGCATGTCACTTCTTTGTGCGGATTCCGCAGCGGTTTTACAACTGCTCAAATAGAAAATCGCAGTTGTAAAACCGCAGTGAGATGCGCAGAAAAAACGCGGTAAATCCGCCATAAATACGCAGTGGTTTAGCACTGCGGATTTATCAAATCCGCAGCGGAAAAATCTGCAGAGGACCAGAATACGTGTGCACATACCGAAACCCTAGCCCTACCCCTAGCCCTACCCCTAACCCTACCCCTAACCCTACCCCTAACCCTAACCCTACCCCTACCCCTACCCCTAACCCTACCCCTAACCCTAGCCCTAACCCTAACCCTACCCCTAACCCTACCCCTAACCCTAGCCCTACCCCTACCCCTAACCCTAGCCCTAACCCTAGCCCTACCCCTAACCCTACCCCTAACCCTAACCCTAACCCTACCCCTAACCCTATTCTAACATTAGTGGGAAAAAAAATCTTTATGTTTTATTGTCCCTACCTATGGGGGGGGGGGTCATTTATTATTTTTTTTATTTTGATCACTGAGATAGATTATATCTCAGTGATCAAAATGCACTTTGGAACGAATCTGCCGGCCGGCAGATTCGGCGGGCGCACTGCGCATGCGCCCGCCATTTTGGAAGATGGCGGCGCCCGGGGAGAAAACGGACGGACCCCGGCAGGATCGGTAAGTATGATGGGGTGGGGGGAGCACGGGGGGGATCGGAGCATGGGGGGGTGGATCGGAGAGCGGGAGGGGTGGAATGGAGCACGGGGGGGTGGAACGGAGCACGGGGGGGTGGAACGGAGCACGGGGGGGTGGATCGGAGTGCAGGGGGGGTGATTGGAGCACGGGGAGGGTGATTGGAGCACGGGGGGAGCGGACAAAGAGCACGGGGGGAGCCGGAGCACAGGACGGAGGGGAGCCGGAGCAGTGTACCGGCCAGATCGGAGGGCTGGGGGGGCGATCGGTGGGGTGGGGTGGGGGCACATTATTGTTTCCAGCCATGGCCGATGATATTGCAGCATCGGCCATGGCTGGATTGTAATATTTCACCAGTTATAATAGGTGAAATATTACAAATCGCTCTGATTGGCAGTTTCACTTTCAACAGCCAATCAGAGCGATCGTAGCCACGGGGGGGGTGAAGCCACCCCCCCGGGCTAAACTACCACTCCCCCTGTCCCTGCAGATCAGGTGAAATGGGAGTTAACCCTTTCACCCGATCTGCAGGGACTCGATCTTTCCATGACGCCACATAGGCGTCATGGGTCGGATTGGCACCGACTTTCATGACGCCTACGTGGCGTCATGGGTCGGGAAGGGGTTAAAAGCAAAAATCCTGTTGCTCTTTTCTGCACAGTTATCTTGTTTATTTGTCCACACTTTTGTGTGCAGCAGTCCTTTTTATTGCTGCCATACTTGTCCTGAGATCATTGTAGGGAGGTTGAAATTGTACTACAGTCCTTGTATTTTTTCATATATCTTCCAGCCACTTTCTGCCACTTACATTGTGTTGTTTTATACACTGGCCCTGAGTTTTGGTTCAGTCTCTCCCCAAAAAAAGTGAGATTCAAATTCTCACAAAGTGGATATACTTCAGTCCTGATAGTTTGTCGTATGTCAGCTAGCCACTTTCTGCCACTTAGATTGCATTGTTATATACACTGGGCCTCAGTTTTGGTTTAGTCTTCCCCAAAAAAAGGGAGATTCAAATTCTCACAAAGTGGATATATTTCAGTCCTGATAGTTTGTCGTATGTCAACCAGCCACTTTCTGCCACTTAGATTGCATTGTTATGTACACTGGGCCTGAGTTTTGGTTCAGTCTCCCCCCCTAAAAAGGGAGATTCAAATTCTCACAAAGTGGATATATTTCAGTCCTGTTAGTTTGTCGTATATCAGCCAGCCACTTTCTGCCACTTGAATTGCGTTGTTTTATACACTGGGCCTGAGTTTTGGTTCAGTCTCCCCCCCTAAAAAAGAAGATTCAAATTCTCACAAAGTGGATATACTTCAGTCCTGTTAGTTTGCCGTATATCAGCCAGCCACTTTCTGCCACTTAGATTGCGTTGTTATATACACTGGGCCTGAGTTTTGGTTCAGTCTCCCCCAAAAAAAGGGAGATTCAAATTCTCAACAAGTTTATATACACCTTCTACCTTGTTTTACAGTACCATATAATGGTTGTTGTTTTGGTTAGATTTTCCAAAAAATGAAGAAGTCTGGTGGAAGAGCCCGTGGGCGGTGGTTGCCAGCTGGTACTGATGGTGGTGGTGGTGCATCTAGTGGTAGTGGCAAAAGCACAATAGCACCTAAGGCTGGAGGTGTTGAGCCAGCGTCATCATCTTGCTACACAAGGCCTCGAAGGCTTCCTTATCTGGGAGTAGGAAAGCAGCTTTTAAAGCCGAAGCAGCAGGAAAAAGTTTTGGCTTTCCTTGCTGACTCAGCCTCTAGCTCTTTCCCTCCTCTTCAGAAAGTTCCAAATATAAAAGCAGCGAGTCATCAGTGGATGCTCCCAGTCAGGAACAAGACGTTTCCTTGTGTCCTTCACCCAAACCAAAAGTGAAGGATGCATGAGGCGATGCTACAGGTTACTCCATGGAGCTCTTTACACATACCGTGCCTGGGTTAGAAAGGGAAATTGTTAACTGCCCATTACAAGATGAATCGGACATGGAGTGCACTGATGCACAGCCTCAGCTAGATTATTATGCTGTTCCATTGACTCAGATCACTACATTGCCCTCGCAGTGTACTGAGCCTGAATCTGACCCTGCTGAGACTATGGTTCCCAGTCCCGAACACTATAGCACCTTACACGGTGACACAGAGTAAGGTGCACATGACATTGAAGAGGAGGTAATAGATGACCCAGTTGTTGACCCAGATTGGCAGCCATTGGGTGAAAAGGGTGCCGCTGCCAGTAGCTCAGACGCGAAGGAGGATGATCCGCAGCAGCCATCTACATCACAACAGCTGTCATCTGGCAGGCCTGTATCAGGACAAAAACATTTGTCAAAAACAAAAACAGTTTTAAGACAGCGTGGCCATCCGGTGAAAGTAGCACAGTGTGCAATGCCTGAAAAGGTATTCCATAGTAGGAAGAGTGTAGTGTGGCAATTTTTTAACCAAGATCCGAATGATCAGTCAAAAGTTATCTGTAAGAAATGCTCAAAGACCTTTAGCAGAGGGAAGAATCTTCAAAATTTAAATACTACGTGCATGCATAGACATTTAACCAGCATGCACTTGCAAGCCTGGACTAACTACCAAACATCCCGTACCGTTGGTGCACCTGCTCAGAATGAAGGTAGTCAGCAACGCTACATTGCTTCCCTCACTGTAAGCCCACCGGTTAGGACACCACCAGCAGCAAATATGGAGGTATCGTCGCAAGGCCAAAGCAGTCAGGGATTCACAAGGTTACTGGTAGGAAACACTGTATGTAGGCCAACATCAAGAATACCATCACCAACCCTCTCTCTATCCGCCATGTACACCACCACCACCACTAGTTCCACCATATGCAGCTCTCCAGTGCAGCTCAGCCTACAAGAGTACACAGGATTTAAATGCCCACATTGCTATACTAATCTCGTTAGAGATGATACCCTACCGGTTGGTTGAAAGCAAAACTTTCAAAGACCTCATGGCCTACGCAGTGCCACGCTATGACCTACCCAGTTGGCACTTCTTTGTGAGAAAAGCCATCCCAGCCCTCCACCAGCATGTCAAAGACTGCATTGTCCATACACTGAGGCAATAGGGCAGTGAAAAGGTGCACCTCACAACAGATGCATGGACCAGTAGGCATGGCCAGGGACGTTACGTGTCCATCACGGCGCACCGGGTTAATGTGGTGGATTCAGGGTCCACAGGGGACAGCCATAGTGGGACAATTCTGCCTAGCCCACGGTCTAAGAAACAGTTGGCTGTAGGCGTTTGCCACCTCTCCTCCTCCTCCAGAAGCGAAAACTCGTCCACAGAGCGCAGTCGCACGATTACTCCATCTGCAGCTGCCAGTGTTGCACACGAGGTGTCCCATTATCGAACAGCTAGTGGTAAGCATCAGCAGGCTGTGTTGCAAATGAAGTGTTTGGGCAACAACAGACACACCGCGAAAGTACTGGCCGAGTACTTGCAGCAACAAACTCAGTCATAGCTGGGCAGTGTACATCTTGAGGCAGGCAAGGTAGTCAGTGATAACGGAAGGAATTTTATGGCTGCCATAGCCCTTTCAGAACTTAAACACATACCTTGCCTGGCTCACACCTTGAACCTGGTGGTGCAGTGCTTCCTCAAAAATTATCCGGAGTTACCAGCCCCGCTCCTGAAGGTGCGAAGACTTTGCTCGCACATCCATCGGTCGCCCGTACACTCCAGCCGTATGCTGAACCATCAGCGATCACTGAATCTTCCCCAGCACCGCCTAATAATTGACTTTGCAACAAGGTGTAACTCAACACTGCATATGGTTCAGAGGCTGTGCGAACAGAGGCATGCTGTAATTAATTTATGGGAGGATACACATACACGGGCAGGCACTTGCATGGGAGACATGGAGTTGTCTGGTGTGGTATCAAGTCCTTCAGTGTTTTGAGGAATGCACATGGCTGGTAAGTGCAGATGACGCCATCCTAAGCATGAGCATCCCACTAATGCGTCTGCTGATGCAAAGTTTGATGCACATAAAGGAGCTGGCATCTGCAGTCGAGGAGGAGGGAAGCCTTGATGACATTCAGCCATTGTCTGCTCAGGGAACTCTCCTGGATGAGGTGGTGGACGAAGAGGAGGAAGATGATGGGGATGAATATTTATGGGAGGAGGATGCTTCTCAGGGGGCAATACAAACTGGTGGCATTGCAAGGTCAAGTACAGGGTTTTTGCGGGACACAAGTGATGTTGATTTGCAAGAAAGTGCTCCTCAACCCAGCACAAGCAGTGAATTGACACCTGGCCCACATGGCTGAGTATGCCTTGCGTATCCTAAAAAGGGACCCCCGCATTATCAAAATGATGACCGATGACGATTACTGGTTGGCCTGCCTCCTGGATCCACAATATAAAGGAAAATTACAAAATATTATGCCACATGAGAACCTTGAGCAAATATTGGCTACCAAACAAGCAACTCTTGTAGATCGTTTGGTTCAGGCATTCCCAGCACACAGCGGCGGTGATGGTTCTCACACGAGCCGTACGGGGCAACATGGCAGAGGTGTTAGAGGTGCACAAATCCGAAGTGGCGTTCGACAAAGGGGTTTTCTGACCAGTTTGTGGAGTGATTTCGCAATGACCGCTGATACGACAGGTACTGCTGCATCGATTCAAAGTGACAGGAGACAGCATTTGTCCAGTATGGTTATGAACTACTTTGATGCACATTTCCTCCCTTATCGATGTTCTCCCTCACAGGTCATTCCCCTTTGATTACTGGCCATCTAAAATAGACACCTGGCCTGAATTAGCAGAATATGCATTACAGGAGCTCGCTTGTCCTACTGCTAGTGTGCTATCCGAAAGAGTCTTCATTGCTGCTGGTTCAATACTGACCGAAAAAAGGACACATCTGGCTACCCAGAATGTTGATGATCTAACCTTCGTTAAAATGAACCAATCATGGATTTCAAATTATTTTGCCCCACCTTCCCCTGCTGACACGTAGCTTGTCGGAAAAATGTCTTGCTTTTGGCCTCCTCTTACTGACTTCTCCAGTTCCTCCATTTGCAGCTGCTGAATGTCCACCATAGGCCATTTTTATACCTCCCTAAATAGGCTGACTCCCACCACAGGGCCGTGGTCACCACCTGGCGCAAGCACCCGTGCGAGTGCCGTTTGCCTGGACAGGTGGGTGGGCCCACTCTTGGGCGACGGCACTGGCACAGGGTCCCTCATAGTACAATTAAGTGTTTCTCACGGTGGTGGTGCACAACCAACGTCAGACACACCATTGTAATATGAGGGGCCCTGTGCCAGTACCGCTGCCTATGAGAGAGTGTTCCCCCCCAGCTAGAACAGTGCTCTACCACTTGCAATACTTACCTCTCCCTGCTCCACCACTGTGTAGTCTGTGCTGTTAAATCCTTCAATGGCACTGCCAATACAAATTTGTTGAAATGATAGATGATAGTTAAAATATACAAGGGCCTGTCCTCCATTTAGACCAGTTAATACTTTGTGCCTACTACCACTGTCTGATACTCAGCAGAGTGGGCCCAACCCTGTACCTAGCTATGCCACCTGTTTAGTCCTGTTACCAATTTTGAACTGCATTTAGCCTACTTTATTATTTGGGCCTACTAACTGTGTCTGCCACTCATTACAGTTGTCCTCCACTGAACAAAGCAATGCCGCCTGTTTAGTCCTGTTACCAATTTTGAACTGCATTTAGCCTACTTTATTATTTGGGCCTACTAACTGTGTCTGCCACTCATTACAGTTGTCCTCCACTGAACAAAGCAATGCCGCCCGTTTAGTCCTGTTACCAATTTTGAACTGCATTTAGCCTACTTTATTATTTGGGCCTACTAAATGTGTCTGCCACTCATTACAGTTGTCCTCCACTGAACAAAGCAATGCCGCCTGTTTAGTCCTGTTACCAATTTTGAACTGCATTTAGCCTACTTTATTATTTGGGCCAACTAACTGTGTCTGCCACTCATTACAGTTTTTCTCCACTGAACAAAGCACTGCCGCCCATTTAGTCCTGTTACCAATTTTGAACTGCATTTAGCCTACTTCATTATTTGGGCCTTTATCTGTGTTTCCTCCTCATCCTGCCCATTGCCCAGCCATTGCTAGATGAGTCTGCTGGTACATTGACCCAGACCACTACATTCCCCTTGCACTCTACACAGCCAAAATCTGACCCTGCTGAAAGTCAGGTTCCCCTTCCCGCATACTATACCACCTTACACGGGGACAAAGAGGAAGGTGCAGATGAAAGTACAGGTTCCTTCATCAGGTGTGGGGGCATACTCATTGGCAACGTCACTGGCACAGGGCCTCTCATAGTACGCAAAAGTGCCTCTGCCAGTGGGAGGCGCCACCCGCCGTCAAATACACCGCCGTACTATGAGGTGCCCTGTGCCAGTGCCAACGAGTGGGCCCCCCCTGCTTGCTGAGGATCACAGCACTTGCAAAGTTGAAATACTTACCTCTCCCTGCTCCACCGCCGTAACGTATTCCGCGTTTCCTGGGCCCACGAAAATCTTGAGCCATCCCTACCCCCCCACAACTTTAGCCAAATGACCCCAGTTTTCAATGCCTAACTATTATTATAAAGTAAATTAAGATTGACAAGCTTAAGTAATAAGAATTGATGTTTTTGGCATTAAAATGGGCACTGTAGGTGTTTTCCTGTCCTCCACTCACTGCCGACTTTGATTCCCCATTGACTTGCATTGGGTTTCGTGTTTCAGTCGGCCCCCGACTTTTCGCAATAATCGGCCGATTTCACCCGACCCGACATTTGACAAAGTCGGGTTTCGCGAAACCCGACTCGATCCGAAAAAAGTAAAAGTCGCTTAACTCCAGTTCAGATGTCTGACAGTAGCTCCATTCATTTTCTTTGGGGCTTCCAGAAAAAAAAACAAGAGCAGCGCTTGGAGCCACAGAGTGAATGAAAGGATCAGTGGTCAAGTCAGACATACCAATCCAGTCTAATGGGGATAAAAGTTCCACATTCTGCTGACTGGGTCCCAGCAGTCAGACCCCCCCCCCCGTATAGTATGTATAGTGTGCATGTACATGTAATACACTAACTCACCGGTGACGTCTCTAGTTGAAGTCCTTCTTCGCTTTTCTTCTTCAGCCAGGACAGACTGCCATCACTTTTTCCAGCCAGGACTCATTTCTGCAAAAAATAACACAGTCATCAATTGCTGATCGATTCAAGAGCACTATCCCCATTTTTCCCCGACTTCTACACTACATCAGATGAAGAAACAAAGTGACGTAGTGCCGACCTGCACGTAACAGGACCCCCATTTTGTTCCCTTCATGAAAAACTGTTTCCTAAAAAGTAAATTATTTTACAGTAGTAATAATGTCCATAATTGGACCATAAATAAATTATGCTTCCCACTTGTCACCATAAACTAATATAGCATGTTGCTCATTCTGGCCCCCATGCAGTAATTAAGTCCCTCATCCTGGACCCCTTTATTTAATAATCTCGCCCAGCCTGGTCCCCTTTAATTTGTAACATGCCCCAGCCTGCCACCCATGTCCCTTGTGCAGCCTGGCCGCCAGAGATCCATCCTTCCTCCAGCTATCCATACTGGCCCCCATATGTCCCTTGTCCATCCTGATCCCACTTATATATGCATCCTGGCTCCCCCATATAGTCATCCTGGCCCCCCATATATAACAATCATCGCTCCCCCATATAAAACTATCCAGGCCCCCCATATATACCAATACTGGCTCCCCAGTATATATCCATCCTGGCTCCCCATATGTATGCATCCTGGACCCTCCATAAATATGCATCCTGCCCCCCATATATATATATGCATCCTGGTCCTTTGTCCTGCCCCCCCATAAATCCATCCGGCCCTCCATATACAGTATATATGTAACTTGGCTCTACCATATATCCATCCTGGCTCCACCATATATATTAATCCTTGTCCTGCCCTCCATATATCCCTCATGGCCCCCCATATATATCCATTCTGGCCCCCATATATATGCATCCTGTTCTCTTGTCCTGCCCCCCTCCCATAAATCCATCCTGCCCCCATATATCGATCCTCGCCCCTCATATACTGTATATTCATCCTCGCTCTACCGTATATCCATCCTGGCCCCTCATATCAGTATCCTGGCCCTATATATACTGTATATATATATATATATATATATATATATATATATATATATATATATATATATATATATATATATATATACATCCTGGTTCTTTGTCCTGCCCCCCCATATATATTCAGGTCTTCCCATATGTATCTGAGCGGCACGTCAGGGTCGTGGGGTACTCGTACCGGGTTCGGTCACAATTAAAGGGGTGGTCACGGTGGCAGCAACCCAGTCCGTGGCCCTGGGCACCCAAGTAAAAGGGATGGTCTTTAAAGGGGTTGTGGAAATAAGGAAAGTTCATAACGCCACCTGTGGTTCTCGGTCAGAGGTGACCAACGCTGCTTAAAGGGGTCCTCTGGGGGCGATGGTGCTGCAGCAAAGATGATGTCACTTCCCACTGGTGAAGTGGTGTCCCCAGTGCTCTCGGAGTATTTGACAGGGATGGTGAATGCCGCAAATAATTGTAGGACACAGGGTTGCAGTTTTTACCTGGTTTACTGAGATGTTATTCAGTCTTAGTCCAGGGTACTGGTAACAGGTGTAGCTGGAGTCCAGGCAGAATGCAGACAGGTGGGAATCCCCTTGACAGGTCCATTTGGGAGCCTTCCACTATGCGCTGGTCTGTGGTCCCTTGCTGCCTGTAGCTCTCTAACAAGGTCCTCTTTCTTCCCTGTCCAGGGACAGTACCTGCACGGTAGGCAACTTGAGCCATCTCTTTTGGGTCTCTGTTCACAGTGACTCTGGACTCTGATTGCTTCTGTACCTCAGGTGTTATGTTGGCAAGTCCCTTTTAGTTTCCTGCCCTCCAGTTCTGCCATGGGGCTTGCAGTCCCCCTCAGCCTCGGGCTCTCGGTACCCGGTTTCTACACTCAGCTTAGAGAGGCCCAGTAGCAGTCTTTCTCTAGCTCCTAAGTACCTCTGTGCTCCTTCACTGTCTGCTACCAACTGTCAACTGTCTGCTTGTCTGCCTAGCAACTGACTCATCCTCCTGACCAGAGAGAAGCTCCCCTCAAGTCGGTTAGAGCTCCCCCTTCTGGCCTGGAGTCAGAATGTGTTGCATGTAAGGTTACCTGCCAAAGGGACTCCTCCTGTCTTCAGGCATGGCATTACCCTCCCCGAGAGGAAGGCAATACCACTGTGGTACCTGAACTCCTGGGGTGCCACATTCCCATCCTGGCCCCTCACATGTATCCATCCTAGTTCTTTGTTCTGCCGCCCCCCTTATATAATAATGTGTGCAAACTGTAAAGCGCTGCGGAATATGTTAGCGCTATATAAAAATAAAGATTATTATTATTATTATTATATCCATCCTGGTCCTTTTTTCCTGCCCCCTCATATATCCTGCCACCCCCTTATATCCATTCTGATCCTCATTCTGCCGCCCCCTTATATCCATCCTGGTCCTCATTCTGCCGCCCCCTTATATCCATCCTGGTCCTCATTCTTCTGCCCCCCTTATATCCATCCTGGTCCTTATTTCCTGCCCCCCATATATGCATCCTATTGCCCTCATTATATCCATCCTGGTCCTTTTTTCCTGCCCCCCATATATCCATCCTGCTGCCCCCCTTATATCCATCCGAGTCCTTTTTTTGCTGCCAACCCTCCCCCCCCCCCCAATTATCTATCCTGCTGCCCCCATTATATCCATCCTAGTCCTTTTTTCCTGCTCCCCCCCATTTATCCATACTGGCCCCTTATCCTGGCCTCATGGAGAGTCAGAGAAAGAGAGAGACAGACAGACATGGACAGACAGAGAGACAGAAGATTCCTCTTACCTTCCTGCGCTCCCGGCAGTGGTGTTCTCCTCCTCTTCTCTGCAGGTTGGCGTGCACATAGCAAAATGGCCACCTACCTAGCAGAGGCCGGCAGCTGATTTGAGCCAGGCGCAAGACACTGACGTGATACGCCGGTGACAACGGGCGCACAATGGACAGCTATTATTGGGACGTGCGCCGCAGCGGTTCAGGTAATGAACGCTGCGTGCGTGCGCCCGTTCCCCTGCACTTTCTCTGTTTGCGCTTTTAAAGGGCCTGTGCCCCTGAAAACAGCAGACTTTTTTTTTCCCTTCTTCTTTTCCTCCTCTCTACTCCCAGAGAGTAGGGCCCACCGGAGATTTCCCTAATACCCCGCCAGGCCAGTTCGACCTTGATCAGACTATGTCCCTGCAGACACAGCCATTACACAGTACATAGCAGGGACATTTATAAGATTATCTCAGCACAGGAACAATTTATTTAAACACATCCAATTGTGGAACTTATTTTAAAGGTACCTTCACACATAACGATTTCATTAACGATATCGTTGCAATGTCACGCTTTTTATGACGTAGCAACGATATCGTTTAACAAAATCGTTATGTGTGACAGCGACCAACGATCAGGCCCCTGCTGGGAGATCGTTGGTCGCTGGGAATGATCAGGACCTTTTTTTGGTCGCTGATCACCCCCTGTCATCGCTGGATCGGCGTGTGTGACGCCGATCCAGCGATGTGTTCACTCGTAACCAGGGTAAATATCGGGTTACTAAGTGCAGGGCCGCGCTTAGTAACCCGATATTTACCCTGGTTACCACTGTAAAAGTAAAAAAAAAAAAAACAGTACATAGTCACATATTGATGTCTGTCATGTCCCCCGGCGTCCACAGGGTTAAAACTGCTTTCGGCAGGAGCGCTGCTAATGCACGCGCTGCTGCCAAGAGCTTTCTCTGCACTGTGTCAGCGCCGGCCGGCCGTAAAGCAAAGCACAGCAGTGACGTCACCGCTGCTTTACGGACGGCGCCGCTGACACAGTGCAGGGAAAGCTGTCGGCAGCAGCGCGGCCCTGCACTTAGTAACCCGATGTTTACCCTGGTTACCCGGGGACTTCGGCATCGTTGAAGACAGTTTCAACGATGCCGAAGTCTTTCCCCTGATCGTTGGTCGCTGGAGAGCTGTCTTTGTGACAGCTCCCCAGCGACCACACAATGATTTACCAACGATCACGGCCAGGTCGCATCGCTGGTCGTGATCGTTGGTGAGTCGTTTAGTGTAACGGTACCTTAAGTCCAAGACCTATTGATGAGGAAAATACCTTTAAATACCTTAGTTAAGCTACAGTATGTATTTGTATATTTAAATGTAGAATTATCCATGGTGAACCTAGACTTTAGCTAAGGGCCATATATCTATTAAAATATTTTCATGTCACAAAGTATTGAAACGTGGAAAAGAACATATTACTCCTAGGACAAGACCCCTGTGCTGCTTCCAACATTTTAGTTAATGCATTGTCTTTGACACAGTGGGGAATATAAAATGACTTTGTTCTCAGTGGAGGTTTCCTACCCTGCTTTCGCTGGAAATTTGAGAGAAGTGTACAAATAACTGTAATTTCTCTTTTTACTGAATTTATCAGTGGTGTAGCAAGTAGTCACCCACCGGACCTGTAGAAGCGTTGGACTGACGCGAAACAGCCGTTGTCCTGTCTCTCTCCCCACATTCCTGAAAAACCTCCACACCCTGTCCATGTCCCGAAGCAAGGAATAAAGGACTAATATTTTTTATCGATTTGGTGAGTGCCACATGACTTTACACTATTGTTGCTAGATTTAAAGGGAATCTGTCACCACATTTGACCTCTCTAAAATATTAATATGGGCATATAGGTTATAGAATGCTGAAAACAGTCTTCCCTCTATTCCTGATATCAGATGTTTTGTTGTGAATAAATAATCTTTTCTCACTTTATGTAAATGAGCTTTTCCAGGCTATGGAGAGGAATGATTCTAATCCTATATTTAGCAGCACAACAAATAGAGCATAAACAAATGTTTTTATAAATAATAATGAAGAGAAACGCTGCTGTGCAAACCAACTGCTTTTTTAAAAGCAAAAATCCTGTTGCTCCTTTCTGCACAGTTATCTTGTTTATTTGTCCACACTTTTGTGTGCAGCAGTCCTTTTTATTGCTGCCATACTTTTCCTGAGATCATTGTAGGGAGATTGAAACTGTGCTACAGTCCTTGTATTTTTTCATATATCTTCCAGCCACTTTCTGCCACTTAGATTGTGATGTTTTATGCGCTGGGCCTGAGTTTTGGTTCAGTCTCCCCCCAAAAAAGTGAGATTCTAATTCTCACAAAGTGATATACTTCAGTCCTGTTAGTTTGTCGTATGCCAGCCAGCCACTTTCTGCCACTTAGATTGCGTTGTTATATACACTGGGCCTGAGTTTTGGTTCAGTCTCCCCCCAAAAAAGTGAGATTCTAATTCTCACAAAGTGATATACTTCAGTCCTGTTAGTTTGTCGTATATCAGCCAGCCACTTTCTGCCACTTACATTGTGTTGTTTTATACACTGACCCTGGTTCAATACTGACCGAAAAAAGGACACGTGATGTCTAACCTTCATTAAAATGAACCAATCATGGATTTCAAATTATTTTGCCCCACCATCCCCTGCTGACACGTAGCCTGCCTGAAAAATGTCTCGTTTTTGGCCTCCTCTTACTGACTTCTCCAATTCCTCCATTTGCAGCTGCTGAATGTCCACCATAGGCCATTTTTATACCTCCCTAAATGGGCTGACTCCCCCCACAGGGCCGTGGTCACCACCTGGTGCCAGCACCCGTGCGAGTGCCATTTGCCTGGACAAGTGGGTGGGCCCACTCTTGGGCGACAGCACTGGCACAGGGTCCCTCATAGTACAATGAAGTGTCTCTGACGGTGGTGGTGCACAACCAATGTCAGACACACCGTCGTAATATGAGGGGCCCTGTGCCAGTACCGCCGCCCACGAGAGAGAGTGTTCCCCCCCAGCTCGAACAGTGCTCTACCACTTGCAATACTTACCTCTCCCTGCTCCACCACTGTGTAGTCTGTGCTGTTAAATCCTTCAATGGCACTGCCAATACAAATTTGTTGAAATGATAGATGATAGTTAAAATATACAGGGGCCAGTTAATACTTTGCGCCTACTACCACTGTCTGCTACTCAGCAGAGGAGCCCACCCCTGTACCTAGCAATGCCGCCTGTTTAGTCCTGTTACCAATTTTGAACTGCATTTAGCCTACTTTATTATTTGGGCCTACTAACTGTGTCTGCCACTCATTACAGTTGTCCTCCACTGAACAAAGCAATGCCGCCCGTTTAGTCCTGTTACCAATTTTGAACTGCATTTAGCCTACATTATTATTTGGGCATACTAACTGTGTCTGCCACTCATTACAGTTGTCCTCCACTGAACAAAGCAATGCCGCCCGTTTAGTCCTGTTAACAATTTTGAACTTCATTTAGCCTACTGTAGTATTTGGGCCTACTAACTGTGTCCGCCACTCATTACAGTTGTCCGCCACTGAACAAAGCAATGCCGCCCATTTAGCCCTGTTAACAATTTTGAACTGCATTTAGCCTACTTTAGTATTTGGGCCTACTAACTGTGTTTGCCACTCATTACAGTTGTCCTCCACTGAACAAAGCAATGCTGCCTGTTTAGTCCTGCTACCAATTTTGAACTGCATTTAGCCTACTTTAGTATTTGGGCCTACTAACTGTGTCTGCCACTGATTACAGTTGTCCTCCACTGAACAAAGCAATGCCGCCTGTTTAGTCCTGTTACCAATTTTGAACTGCATTTAGCCTACTTTATTATTTGGACCTATATTTGTGTTTCCTCCTCATCCTGCCCATTGCCCAGCCACTGCTAGATGATTCTGCTGGTACATTGACCCAGACCACTACATTCCCCTTGCACTCTACACAGCCAGAATCTGACCCTGCTGAAAGTCAGGTTCCCCTTCCCGCATACTATACCACCTTACACCGGGGCAAAGAGGAAGGTGCAGATGAAAGTGCAGGTTCCTTAATCAGGTGGGGGGGGCATACTCGTTGGCGACGTCACTGACACAGGGCCCCTCATAGTATGCAAAAGTGTCTCTGCCAGTGGAAGGTGCCACCCGCCATCAAACACACCGCCGTACTATGAGGGGCCCTGTGCCAGTGCCAACGAGTGGGCCCCCTGCTTGCTCTGGATCATAGCACTTGCAAAGTTGAAATACTTACCTCTCCCTGCTCCACCGCCGTGACGCATTCCGCGTTTCCTAGGCCCACAAAAATCTTGAGCCAGCCCTACCCCCCCACAATTTTAGCCAAATTACCCCAGTTTTCAATGCCTAACTATTATTATAAAGTAAATTAAGATTGACAAGCTTAAGTAATAAGAATTGATGTTTTTGGCATTAAAATGGGCACTGTAGGTGTTTTCCTGTCCTCCACTCACTGCCGACTTTGATTCCCCATTGACTTGCATTGGGTTTCGTGTTTCAGTCAGCCCCCGTCTTTTCGCAATAATCGGCCGATTTCTCCAGACCCGACTTTTGACAATGTCGGGTTTCGCGAAACCCGACTCGATCCAAAAAAGTAAAAGTCGCTCAACTCTAATTACCATGTGTCAGAGTTGACCTCAGTGTGAGAATAAAGGCAGACACTGTGGTCAACTTGGACACATGCTAAGTTTTTTAATATTAGACAGTGTAGGACCGACTCGGGTCACCTTGTCAACAGTGGGATGGCTTTTATGATATTTTTGATCAAAAACAGTATATTACTAAGAACCCTATGTTATTTAAATGCACTTTTGCTTTTTACTTTTTTAGTTACAGCAGGGTTTTTGCTCATTTTGCTTCTTCTTGTTTTTGTATACTTTATGGCCAATATGAACATACGTTTATGTGCTGCATGTGTACCAACTTAAACCAAGCTCAGTATTTGTGTTTTTTCTATTTCCTGTATAGTTTATGGGGTAAAAACAAAGACATGCACAACTACCTGGGTGTGTTCGTGGTGCTGATGCTTCTCCTTGTAGAAGGTAAGTCAATGTATGCCTCCTGACTGTGTCTTCTATATCTTCAGTGTGAATGGAGGGTAAACGCAATTTTCACAAAAAATATACTTGATTTGAAAATGTTAAGTAGTTCTTGACCTTGTAATAGAACAAGAATGATATACTGACATACAATTCTCAACATTAAACCCTTTACCCCCAAGGGTGGTTTGCATGTTAATGACCAGGCCAATTTTTACAATTCTGAGCACTGTCCTTTTATGAGGTAATAACCATGGATCCCGGTGATTCTGACACTATTTTCTCATGACATATTGTACTTCGTGATAGTGTTAAAATTTCTTTGATATTACTTGCGTTTATTTATGGAAAAAAAAGGAAATTTGGTGAAAATTTTGAAAATTTCGCAATTTTCCAACTTTGAAATTCATGTCCTTAAATCACAGAGATACACTACCGTTCAAAAGTTTAGGGTCACTTAGAGATTTCCTTATTTTTAAAAGAAAAGCACAGTTTTTTCCAATGAAGCTAACATTAGTGATGCAGAAATACATTGTTAATGTGGTACTTTGTGTTTGCTAACTGTTTAAGAAGGCTAATGGATGGTTAGAATACCCTTGAAAACCCTTGTGCAAGTATGTTAGCACAGCTGAAAACAGTTTGGCTGATTAGTGAACCTATAAACATGACCATCCTTTCAGCTAGTTGAGAATCTGGAGCGTTACATTTGTTGGTTCAATTAAACCCTCAAAATGGCCAGAAAAAAAGAACTTTCATGTGAAACTTGACAGTCTATTCTTTTTCTTAGAAATGAAGGCTATTCCATGAGAGAAATTGCCAAGAAACTGAATATTTCCTACAATTTCCTCCCTTCATAGGAGAGAACAAGCAGGCTCTAACCAGATTAGAAAGAGAATTGGGAGGATCCCCGCTACACAACTGAGCAACAAGACAAGTACATTAGACTCTGTAGTTTGAGAAATCGATGCCTCACAGGTCCTCAACTGGCAGTTTCATTAAATAGTACATTCAAAACGCCAGTGTCAATGTCTACAGCTAAGAGGCGACTCCGGGATCCTGTCCTTCAGGGCAGAGTGGCAAAGAAAAAGCCATATATGAGACTGGCTAATAAAAGGAAAAGATTAATATGGGCAAAAGAACACAGACATTGGACAGAAGAAGATTGGAAAAAAGTTTTATGGACAGACAAATCCAAGTTTGAGGTGTTTGGATCACACAGAAGAACATTTGTGAGATTCAGAACAAATGAAAAGATGCTGGAAAAGTGCCTCACACCATCTGTCAAGCATGGTGGAGGTAATGTGATGGTTTGGGTTTGCTTTGGTGTTGGCAAAGTGGGAGATTTGTGCAAGGTAAAAGGGATTTTGAATAAGGAAGGTTATCACTCCATTTTGCAATGCCATGCCATACCCTGTGGACAGTGCTTGATTGGAGCCAATTTCATTCGACAACAAGACAATGACCCAAAGCACACCTCCAAACCAGGGAAAGAGTCCTGAGGAGAGAATTTGCATATTCCCAGTGTGTTCTGGAATAAATGAAGAGTCTCCGTGAGCTCAAAGAACACTGGATTTTGGCAGTTGCAGCTGAAAAGAGGACATCGGTAAACCAGGGGAAGAGTCCTGAGGAGAGAATTTGCATATTCCCAGTGCCTTCTCGGATACAGGAAGAGACTCTGCGAGCTCAAAGAACATTGGATTTTGGCCGTTGCAGCTGAAAAGAGGACATCAGTAAACCAGGGGAAGAGTCCTGAGGAGAGAATTTGCATATTCCCAGTGCCTTCTAGGATAAGTGAAGAGGTCTCCGTGAGCTCAAAGAACTCTGGATTTTGGCCATTGCAGCTTAAAGGAGGACATCGGTAAACCAAGGGAAGAGTCCTGAGGAGAGAATTTGCATATTCCCAGTGCCTTCTAGGATAAGTGAAGAGTCTCCGCGAGCTCAAAGAACACTAGATTTTGGCTGTTGCAGCTGAAAGGAGGACATCGGTAAACCACACGCCTCCCGACCAGGGCCGACGTCAGCACCCGGCGTACCCGGGCAAGTGCCGGGGCCATGGCGAGACGGGGGGCCCATTCAGGACAGGCGTTAGGGGTAGGCAGCTACCTAGGGCCCCCGCTCCCCTAGGGGCCCTCAGCTAGCGGCACATCAGCAGCCGCTATGGGGCCTTTGTGAGGCAGGGGGCCCGCCTGTCGCCAGCCCCAACTTCCCTGCCACCGCATTGAACTATACCGGCGTCTGCCGGTAAAGTTCAAAGCAAATGATGGAGGAGAGAGCGTCACCTGACGCTCCCTCTCCCATCATTCCCCACTCTGCCTCTGACACTGCCACTGCGCCGAGACCGGAGCAGGGAGCAGCGCGGGCACGTTGAGAGGTGAGTAGTGTTTTTTTTTTTCTTTTTAACTATAACAGTGAGTAATGGACTATGGGGCCATTCTTGGGGGGAGGGGGGCTGTGCTGTATACTACATGTCTGTGCTATATACTACATGGCTGTGTTATTTACTATGTGGGCTGTGCTATATACTATATGGGCTGTTATATGCTATGTTGGCTGTGTTATATACTACATGGCTGTGTTATATGCGATCATGAATCGTGGTATGTGTTAAAGGGGGGGCCCACTGAGACTCTTTCGCCTGGGGACCTCAAAAACCTGGAGCCGGCCCTGCTCCCGACACATGAATTTTGGCACATTTCTCACCATTTCGATATCTTTTTACCAATAAGAACATGGAAGAGGCCAGAAGCCATTTGGTGAGCTGCATTTCTAGCTATATGTTCACAGACTTACCAGTGGAAAAGCCAAAATTCACATGCCTGAAATGCAGGCATGTGTCCCTGTTGGAGGAAAAGTTGTAAAATCTAGAAGAAAGGTTAGTTACATTGAAAATCATTAAGGAAGGTGAAGAGTTCTTAGACAGAGCAAATATTATCTCTTCATGTTACTGAAAGAGAATAAATTTGAAGTCAACCTGAAGAAACAGAGGAATGGAAGCATGTGACCCAGAGAAGTAGGAGGATCAAGAGGCAGTCAGCACCCATACTGCTCAGGAACCAGTACCAGGCTCTCACGCAGGAGAACGACGAAGAAATACATGAAGATAAGACTTTGCCCACAAAGAACAACCTTGATGCCCTCAGAGTCCTCCTGGATGGAGAAAGAAAAATGTTGTGAAGAAGAAACGGAGAGTTGTGGTCATGCGGGATTCCCTGTTGAGAGGAACAGAGGCCGCAATCTGCAGACTGGATATAACCTCAAGAGAAATGTGCTGTGTTCCAGGTGCAAAAATTAAACATGTGTCTGACAGGATATCAGGACTCTTCAGACCTAGAGATGACTACCCATTCCTGCTAATACATGTGGGGACAAATGACACCACAAGAAACGACCTGGAAACCAAAAGATATAAATAAACTGGAGCAGTGGGCAGCAACTAACAGAATGATTTTTAACAGGAAAAAATGTAAAGTACTACATCTTGGCAATAAAAATGATGAAAACATATATAGAATGGGAGGAATAGGGCTAAACAACAACACATGTGAAAGAGACTTGGGTATACTAATAGATCACAATCTGAACATGAGTCAACAGTGTGATGCAGCAGCAAAAAGGCCAAATACAATTCTGGGATGTATTAACAGAAGAATACAGTCTAGATCATGTGAAGTCATTATTGCCCTCTAGTCCTCTCTGGTCAGACCTCATCTGGAATACTGTGTCCAGTTTTGGGCACCACATTTTAAAAAAGGTATCAACAACTGGAGCGAGTTCAGAGAAGAGCGACCAGAATGGTGACTGGTCTGCAAACCATGTCCTATGAGGAACGTTTACAGGATTTGGGAATGTTTAGCATGCAAAAAAGAAGACTGAGAGGAGACTTAATAGCTGTCTACAAATATCTCAAGGGCTGTCACATTGTAGAAGGATCATCTTTATTCTCATTTGCACAAGGAAAGACTAGAAGAAATAGGATGAAACTGAATGGGAGGAGACACAGATTAGATATTAAAAAAACTTTTTGACAGTTAGGGTGATCAATGAGTGGAACAGGCTGCCACGAGAAGTGGTGAGTTCTCCTTCAAAAGAAGTCTTCAAACAGAGGCTAAACAGACATCTTTCTGGGATGATTTAGTGAATCCTGCTTTGAGCAGGGGGTTGGATCAGATGACCCAGGAGGTCCCTTCCAACGCCAACATTCTATGATTCAATGAAATTATGCAAGAAATATTTAGGGAAGAAGCAGGCAGCTGGTATTCTATCTATAATGGAGTGCCCAGAGCAGTCACCAGATCTCAACCCCATTGAACTGTTGCGGGAGCAGCTTGACCGTGTGGTACGCAAAAAGTGCCCATCAAGCCAAACCAACTTGTGGGAGGGGTTTCTGGAAGCATGGGGTGAAATTTCTCCAGATTACCTCAGCAATTTAACTGCTAGAATGCCAAAGTTCTGCAATGCTGTAATTGCTGCAAAAGGAGCATTCTTTGACGAAAGCAAAGTTTGAAGGAGAAAATTTTTATTTCAAATAAAATCTTTTTTTCGAACCTTGTCAATGTCTAGACTAGATTTTCAATTAATTTGGCAACTCATTTGATTAAAAGGAATCTTTCAACTCATTTTTCACATATAAGCTGCGGCCACCGCCATTAGGGGCTTATCTACAGAATTCTGTAATGCTTTAAATAAGCCCCCCAATGTAACAAGAAAAATAAGAAAAACAAGTTTGATTATACTCACCCAGGGGCAGTCCAGGTCTGATGGGCATCGCAGGTCCGGGTCCAGCGCCTCCCATCTTCATGCGATGACGTCCTCTTCCTTGCTTCTGTCGCGGCTCATGCGCAGGCGTAATTCTCTACCCTGTTGAGGGCAGATCGAAGTACTGCAGTGCGCAGGCGCCGGAAAAGCTTAGAGAGGCCCAGTGCCTGTCATCATCCTCCTTGCTTCGTATCGTGGCTCCTGCGCAGGCGTACTGATTTGCCCTGTTGAGGGCAGAGTAATGTACTGCAGTGTGCAGGCGCTGGGCCTCTCTGAGCTTTTACGGTGCCTGTGCACTGCAGTACTTCGATCTGCCCTCAACAGGACAGAGAATTACACCTGCACATGAGCCGTGACAGAAGCAAGGAAGAGGACGTCATCGCATGAAGATGGGAGGCGCCGGACCTGGACCTGCGACGGCCATCGGACCTGGACCGCAACGGACTGCCACTGGGTGAGCATAATCTTGCTTATTTTTCTTATCTTTCAAGTTACATCGGAGCTTATCTACAGCACTTGGTGTTTTAAATTCACCGAAAAAGGCCTCATATATCTGCGTGCTCCAAGTTTGTTCATTGGAGGCAGGTGTACTTATTTTTTGGCTGTCTGATATTCAAATTCTATACAGTGCTATTTAGCATTAAAAAAAAATTGAAAGGCCACAGATTTGCCAGTGTGGTATTTCTGTTACAGACGTCATATATCTCTGCTCCAAGTTTGGGCATTGGAGGCCGGTGTACTTATTTTTTGGCTGTGTGATACTAAAATTCTATACAGCGCTATTTAGCATTAAAAAAAATTGAAAGACCACAGATTTGCCAGTGTGGTCTTTCTGTTACAGCCGTCATATATCTCTGCTCCAAGTTTTGGCATTGGAGGCCGGTGTACTTATTTTTTGGCTGTGTGATACTCAAATTCTATACGGCACTATACTATTTCACATAAATTAACGTTAAAAAAAAAGCCCCCAAAAATTGAATACAGTCTGTTAGATCAGGCTGAGGCCTGCCTGGTGTTTGGGTTTGAAAAATCGTAGATTTGCAGTCATACTGATCACAGATTATTTCGCTACTAATAAAGACATTTCTGTTGAGCATTTGAAATAGTGCAGTAGTCCATTTAAAATGGTTAAGGTAAGGGGCGGGGAAGTGGACGTGATGCTGATGGTGCATCCAGAGGCCGAGGCCGTGGGCAACAACAAAGACCCACATCTTCTCGCTCGACCTTCCTGTCCCAGTTTCTAGGTGACCGCAGCACACCACTATTGAAGCCAGAGCAGTGTGAAACGGTTGTTGGTTGGATAGTGGATAATACTTCCAGTCACTTAGCCACCACCACCACCTTGTCTTCCACACAGTCAACTCTGAGTAGCCGTGAGTGTGGCCAGGATATTCCTCACCCTCATCCTCCTTCCTCCCACCATGCCGAGTGCCCTGAGACAACTGATCCCACACTTGGACACTCTGAAGAGCTGTTCAGTTTTCAATTTCAAGATTCAGAAATCTCTGCCAGTCAACTTGAAGTGGGGAAAGATGAGAACGCATGTAGAGCTGCCCAAAGCTTTGACCAGCCCCGGTCACATGAAGGTGATGGTGGGAAAGTGTCACAAGAGGTGGACGATGATGAGACACAATTGCCAGAAAGTCAGGAGGAGGAGCAGGGTGCGGATGTGGAAGACGAGGTGGTGGATGACATAGTGACTGACCCAACCTGGCAGGAGGACATGCATAGCGAGGACAGCACCACAAATGGAGAAGGAGGCATATCCCCCAACAGGCAGGAAGAAACAGTGTGGTGGCCACAGACAGAAGGCGTGCATCCATTCCCAGTAACACCAACATGAGTGAAGTTGCCATTCCAACTGTTAGATCTTCCCGAGTCTGGTTATTTTTTTAAAGACTCTGCCGATAACCCCAAACAGGCCATTAGCAGCACCTGCCATGCCGCATCAGCAGGGGTAGCAAAACAACCAGGCACATGCAAGCAAAGCACCGACTTTGTGGGCCGAACCCCAGGCTCAAGGACCACTGCCTGCTGGTCACATCACTGCTTCTTCCACTGTTTTGCGTAGAAGCCAATCCCCAGAACACCGTGCATGTGAAGATGCCTCTAGCTCTTCACCTGTTGTGGCCCACAGTCAAGCAGCACAATCAGCAAGTGCGTCCACATCCTTGTCCCATCACAACATTCAGTTGTCTATAACCCTGTCTTTGGAACACAAGCGGAAATACCCAGCCAATGCCGCACAGGCCACAGTCCTTAATTCTAATATTTCTCTTCTGCTTGCGCTAGAAATGTAGAAATGCTGCCTTTTAGGCTTGTTGAGTTGGAAGCTTTCCACAACCTGATGGCGGCGACCATCCCAAGGTACTCGTTCCCCAGTCGCCACTATTTCTCCCGGTGTGCCGTACAAGCATTACACCAGCATGTGTCCCACAACATTACCCGTGCCCTCAACAATGCTGTTACCGGGAAAGTCCACCTAACCATGGACACATGGACAAGTGCTTGTGGGCAGGGATGGTACATCTCAATGACGGCACACAGGGTTAACATAGTGGAAGCCGGGACCCAGTAGGACCTTGGGATGGAACACATCCTCCCCACGCCGAGGATTGCTGGCCCTACGTCAATCAGGGTTGCCCCCACAGTCTACAGCTCCTGCACCTCCTCCTCCTCCTCTTCATCCTCATCTCTGAAATCAACACACCAGTCAGAAACTCGAAGCACTGCAGCATTGCCTCAGCCTAGCGGCAACAGGCTGTGCTGAAGCTAATCTGCATAGGTGACAAACCGCACAATGCAGAAGAGTTGTGGACAGCGCTGAAAGAGCAGTCAGATGTTTGGATGACACCGCTGAACCTACAGCTAGGCATGGTTGTGTGTGACAATGGCCGAAACCTGGTGGCAACTCTGAGGTAAGATGAGCTTACACGCGTACCTTGCTTGGCCCAAGTGCTTAATCTTGTGGTTCAACATTTTCTGAAAACCTACCCGGAGCTGCCAGATCTGCTAGTGAAAGTACGCCGTCTGTCTGCCCATTTAAGAAAGTTAGCTACAGCTTCAGCCGCCTTGTCGTGCTTCAGCAGCGTTTTCAGCTTCCAGCTCACCGACTGTTGTGTGATGTCCCCACGCGCTGGAACTCTACGCTGCATATGTTGGAAAGGATTTGTGAGCAGAAGAGGGCCATTGTTGACTACCAACATCAACAGGGAGGTCGAATTTCAGGTCAGACTCCACACATAAGCGCTAGAACATATAAACTTGAAATACGAAATTTGAACTGCATTACTGCACTAGAAATATGAAAAATGATAGCGTTTAGCGCATAAAAATGGCCAATTTTATGTGTACCTGGTAGCCCCTTTACGGCATCTCTCTTATACCAGGTCCTACGCTTGCCTTACCTCGCTGAGAATAAACGTCTCCATCTGAATGGGTACATGTGAAAACCTCTTCCTAGACTAGAATTCTCTCTCTCTGTGGAGGGGTATTGGACCTGCTGTAATTAAAACACATGTAGGCTAGGAGACGGAGTGCACGATCAGAAGGCTAGAATTTCGTATTTCGAGTTTGTATGTTCTAGCGCTGCAGTGTACTGCCTTATTAACTTAACTATATACGAGTTGGCGACTCTAGGTTCAGCACCTGTTCACACTGAGTCTATGTTTGGATGTGCAGGTCAGGTTTTTGAAATGTATTCTCTAGCCTTCTGATCGTGCACTCCGTCTCCTAGCCTACAGGTGTTTTAATTACAGCAGGTCCAATACCCCTCCACAGAGAGAGAGAATTCTAGTCTAGGAAGAGGTTTTCACATGTACCCATTCAGATGGAGACGTTTATTCTCAGCGAGGTAAGGCAAGCGTAGGACCTGGTATAAGAGAGATGCCGTAAAGGGGCTACCAGGTACACATAAAATTGGCCCTTTTTATGCGCTAAACGCTCTCATTTTTCATATTTCTAGTACAGTAATGCAGTTCAAATTTCGTATTTCAAGTTTGTATGTTCTAGCACTGCAGTGTTCTGCCTTATTTACTTAACTATATACGAGTTGGCGGCTCTAGGTTCAGCACCTGTTCACACTGAGTCTATGTTTGGATGTGCAGGTCAGGTTTTTGAAATGTATTCTCTAGCCTTCTGATCGTGCACTCCGTCTCCTAGCCTACAGGTGTTTTAATTACAGCAGGTCCAATACCCCTCCACAGAGAGAGAGAATTCTAGTCTAGGAAGAGGTTTTCACATGTACCCATTCAGATGGAGACGTTTATTCTCAGCGAGGTAAGGCAAGCGTAGGACCTGGTATAAGAGAGATGCCGTAAAGGGGCTACCAGGTACACATAAAATTGGCCATTTTTATGCGCTAAACGCTCTCATTTTTCATATTTCTAGTACAGTAATGCAGTTCAAATTTCGTATTTCAAGTTTGTATGTTCTAGCGCTGCAGTGTGCTGCCTTATTTACTTAACTATATACGAGTTGGCGACTCTGGGTTCAGCACCTGTTCACACTGAGTCTATGTTTGGATGTGCAGGTCAGGTTTTTGAAATGTATTCTCTAGCCTTCTGATCGTGCACTCCGTCTCCTAGCCTACAGGTGTTGTAATTACAGCAGGTCCAATACCCCTCCACAGAGAGAGAGAATTCTAGTCTAGGAAGAGGTTTTCACATGTACCCATTCAGATGGAGACGTTTATTCTCAGCGAGGTAAGGCAAGCGTAGGACCTGGTATAAGAGAGATGCCGTAAAGGGGCTACCAGGTACACATAAAATTGGCCATTTTTATGCGCTAAACGCTCTCATTTTTCATATTTCTAGTACAGTAATGCAGTTCAAATTTCGTATTTCAAGTTTGTATGTTCTAGCGCTGCAGTGTGCTGCCTTATTTACTTAACTATATACGAGTTGGCGACTCTAGGTTCAGCACCTGTTCACACTGAGTCTATGTTTGGATGTGCAGGTCAGGTTTTTGAAATGTAGACTCCACACATAAGACCTCAGGACTGGACATGGATGTCAGACATACGCAACATCCTCCAAAACTTTGAGGACTGCACCAAGATGGTGAGCGGCGATGACACCATAATTAGCATCACCATCCCGCTTCTCAGCATTCTGAAAAACTCTCTGCTCACAATCAAAGAGGATGCATTGCAGGTGGAGCACAAGGACATGGAGCAAGGAAACATACAGGGGAATTACACTCAGCCCAGCCTCATGTCTTCTCAACTTGGATTGGTCGGCAATGAGGAGGAGGAAGAACAGGAGCTACTTTCATGCACTATAGATGGTACTACAAACACATCTGTATTAGCTTCTGTTCTGCGAGGATGGCCTGAGGACAGTGAGGAGGAGGATGAGGATGAGGAGGACAGCATGGTCAGTCGTCTTGTTGGTGAGGACACGGAAGTCTTGCCTGTTAGCAGTCTGGCACGCATGGCTGACTTTATGTTGCGCTGTGTTTCACGTGACCCTCGCATTATAAACATTTTTCCTGACACTCATTACTGGTTGGTGACACTTCTAGACCCATGCTACAAGGAGAACATTCAATCTCTTCTACCAGAAGCAGGGAGGTGTACTAAAATGTTGCAGTACCAGAGGGCCCTTGTAGCAGAATTACTTAGAAAATTCCCATGTGAGAACGCTGGCAGGAGAAGTCAGAGTTTGTTGTACAACCAAGGAGTCCAAGCGAGAGAGACAGAAGTGCAATCCAGCTCAGGCAGGAGAACAATGGGAAAGTTCTGGGACAGGTTTCTCCCTCCCATTGTGATGGCACAGATGCAAAGGGTGCTGTTACAAGAAGTGCAATGTTTTTGAAGATGGTGAGGGAGTACATTGCAGATCGTACAAATGTCCTCTGTGATTCCTTTGTGCCTTTTAATTATTGGGTATCCAAGCTGCCCATACGGCATGAACTGGCTCTCTACACCTTGGAGGTCCTGGCCTGCTCTGCTGCTAACGTTCTGTTAGAGAGGGTTTTTAGTGCCGATTATGGAATTATAACAGATAAGCGCATCTGCCTGTCAACTGAAAATGCTGACAGGCTGACTCTCATAAAAATGAACAAGGCCTGGATTGGAAAAGACTTTTGTACACCACCAAGTGAAAACAGCGAAACATAGCCTAAAATACATTCTCTCTTTTGGGGAGGTGTATTCTCATGCACCTCTTCACAACCACACATGGGTATACGCTTCCACATTTGGTCTGTTTGTTGTTCTCCTCCTCCTTATCCTCATCCTCATCATCCAGAACCACTAGATGACCAGAGTGAGCGTGCTCTGTACTGTTATAGGCCGGTGATTTTTGGGTACGGGGGCTGTAAAGTCACTATTTTATTTTGTAAAAACAGGACCCCACATTGGGGAATTGAACATGACATTACTTTGGGCCTACTTCTTAACTCGGTCTCCTGCAATCTGTTCAGTTCCTGCCAGTAGATCACCACGGTGAACGCACCTGTATGGTGCATTTTGACCAAGGGGGCTGTCATGCCACTCTTTTATTTAAAAAAAAAAGGATTTTACATTGGGGAATTGGACATGACATTACTTTGGGCCTACTTTTTAACTCGGTCTCCTGCAATCTGTCCTATACCTGCCACTAGATCACCACGGTCAACGTGCTCTGTACGGTGCATTTTGGCAAAGGGGGCTGTCATGCCACTCTTTTATTTTTTAAAAAACGAATTTTACATTGGGGAATTGGGCATGACATTACTTTGGGCCTACTTCTTAACTCGGTCTCCTGCAATCTGTCCACTTCTTGCCAGTAGATCACCAGGGTGAATGTGGTCTGTACGGTGCATTTAGGGCTAGGGGGCTGTGATGGCACAATTTTAATCAGTCCAAAAAGGACCCCGCATTGGGGAATTGGGCATGGCATTCCATTGGGCCTACTTCTTAACTCTGTCTCCTACAGTGTCTCTTGTTTAACTGCCACTAGATCACCAGAGTGAACGTAGTCTGTACTGTTATAAGCCAGTGAATTTTGGGCAAATGGGCTGTGATTGCACTATATTTTTAAGTCCAAAAAGGACAACACATTGGGGAATTGGGCATGACATTACTTTGGGCCTACTTCTTTACTCGGTCTCCTGCAATGTCTCCTGTTTAACTGCCACTAGATCACCAGGGTGAACATGCTTTGTACTGTTATAGGCCGGTGAAGTTTGGTCAAGGGGGGCTGTGATGGCACTAGTCTATTTTTACAAAAGGTACCCCCATTGGTGAAACAACATCCTTGTTGGCAAACCCTTTCATAACATTTGTGTACCTTAAAGAGCTCACTTGAAAAGCTCCTTTTTGTGTTGCCTGGTAGCTAACATTGGACACAATACACTTCATATAAATTTGATAAAGCAATGCTGTTACTTTGCCTCAGTAGTTCATTAAAGATATAGCTTTGTCCACTATATTAGTTTCTCTCCTTGCAAGCCTTAATTTTGTCTGCCTCAAATGTACAAATGGAGAATATACAAATGGCGATTTGTAAACAAGATTGAAATACCGTATACCGAATGCATTCAGACAATCACATAGCTGCATTTCTTGTAAAACATTTAGAGATGTGACAGACAATGCTCATAGTGACACAATCTTGATAAATGTTTGTTTATTCACTTCAAAAACAATTCTAAGCCTCTATAGGTTTGCTGTTTGTCATTGTAAAACATTAAGGTTTACTGAAACTATGCCGATGCTGGTTTGATCTAAATCTTTGTGGCTTTAATTTTCTAGGGGTTTATGGCCCCTCGTCTGATGACTCCATGATATCTCACTTTCATCCAACCTTGAAAGTGGCCACTTGAAGGTGTGGGTTAAACTAGAGTTACTGCATAGTGTTATTCACTATATAAGACCAGAGAAACATGACTAAGGCACATGACTAAGGCAGATGCCAAAACTGGGGTACCTGTATGAGTACAATGTGCTGACACCTGCATAATTGGGGACACCCATGCAGTGTAGGTAATCTCCCAGGGGTTCTTTGTCTTGGCGTTGCTTCTCTGATATTCCAGACAGATGTTGTTTAAAAGCCTCTTGGTGATGATCTAAGTATACTGTATGTAGTTAATCTTCATATATACGTAATCACTATATTTATTTAATCCTTATATGTACTTATTAACCTGTGTATGTTAACACATACAAAAGTGTACGCACTCACACTATTCAATCATACTATTCCTTGAATTTTGTAGTTTGCAATGCAATAAAATTGCCTAGTATTGCAAGTATTAGCCTTTTTTTAAAGCCGTATCTGAAAAATAGTATTAGAAACATGTAATATAAAATTGCCAAATTCTCCTATAAATAATTGTGCAAAGAGGGAACCATCATGCCATTAAAAAATACGAGTGAATTTTCCTGGGCCCATCCAGTATGTGGGTTCCAAGGCCTAATGGGGTGCATAAGACTGATTATGCAGCAGGGCTCACCTTCCTGCCAATGTGTAAAACAAAGGAGTATGGAGCACAAAATGCATATTGTGAAGTGGTTTTTCCTGGGCCCATCCAGTATGTGAGTTCCAAGGTCTAATGTGGTGCATATGACTGACTATGCAGCAGGGCTCGCTTTCCTGCCAATGTATAAAACAAAGGAGTATGGAGCTAAAAATGCATATTGTGAAGTAGACTTTCATGGGCCCATCCAGTATGTGGGTTCCAAGGCCTAATGGGGTGCATATGTCTATGCAGCAGGGCTCGCCTTCCTGCTAAAGTATAAAACAAAGGAGTATGGAGCACAAAATGCATATTGTGAACTGGATTTTCCTAGGCCCATCCAGTATGTTGGTTCCAAGGCCCAATGGGGTGCATATGACTGACTATGCAGCAGGGCTCGTCTTCCTGACAATGTATAAAACAAAGGAGTATGGAGCACAAAATGCATATTGTGAAGAAGAAGAAGCAGAATTAAAAACAACCAGAGGCGCTGCACATTCCTCGGTCACCCTCCTGCAGCAAATACACAGACACCACTACAAAAGTGTCAAATGCCAGGTGTGCGAACACAAGGACTATATATATGTATGTGATCGCGCTGGAGGTGCCGATACAACAAGAAAAGCTTTCTTTTTAGAAAAACATTCACACTATGCTTAATTACCTACTTAGCATTTGGCGTCTGTTTCCCACATATAAGCAGTTGCCAGGTTTTCCTGTTAATTCTAGAGGTCTTCCCAGATATGAACGGTTACCGTATTTTCCTATTGATTCTGATGATCTTCACGGATAAATATAAAGTGCTGTGCTTAAAAATATATATGCGAGGGAGTGGGTATAAAACTGTCCCGGCCGGTGACAGTTACCCGTTACCTCACATGCGGTGTGTTCCAGACCTTCAGCGGTGAAGTCGCGCTTAGAAAATGGAATTGCCGGCGAGGTGCAGGACCTCGCGTGACGTCACATGCACGTGGTACTCCACGTGATCAGCTAACGGAATGCACCTAGGACCAAAAAGTGAAGTGGATTTTCCTGGGCCCATCCAGTATGTGGGTTCCAAGGACTAATGGGGTGCATATGACTATGCAGCAGGACTCGCCTTTCTGCCAATGTATAAAACAAAGGAGTTTGGAGCACAAAAAGGAATATTGTGAAGTGGATTTTCATGGGCCCATCCAGTATGTGAGTTCCAAGGTCTAATGTGGTGCATATGACTGACTATGCAGCAGGGCTCGCTTTCCTGCCAATGTATAAAACAAAGGAGTATGGAGCTAAAAATGCATATTGTGAAGTAGACTTTCATGGGCCCATCCAGTATGTGGGTTCCAAGGCCTAATGGGGTGCATATGTCTATGCAGCAGGGCTCGCCTTCCTGCTAAAGTATAAAACAAAGGAGTATGGAGCACAAAATGCATATTGTGAACTGGATTTTCCTAGGCCCATCCAGTATGTTGGTTCCAAGGCCCAATGGGGTGCATAAGACTAATTATGCAGCAGGGCTCACCTTCCTGCCAATGTGTAAAACAAAGGAGTATGGAGCACAAAATGCATATTGTGAAGTGGTTTTTCCTGGGCCCATCCAGTATGTGAGTTCCAAGGTCTAATGTGGTGCATATGACTGACTATGCAGCAGGGCTCGCTTTCCTGCCAATGTATAAAACAAAGGAGTATGGAGCTAAAAATGCATATTGTGAAGTAGACTTTCATGGGCCCATCCAGTATGTGGGTTCCAAGGCCTAATGGGGTGCATATGTCTATGCAGCAGGGCTCGCCTTCCTGCTAAAGTATAAAACAAAGGAGTATGGAGCACAAAATGCATATTGTGAACTGGATTTTCCTAGGCCCATCCAGTATGTTGGTTCCAAGGCCCAATGGGGTGCATATGACTGACTATGCAGCAGGGCTCGTCTTCCTGACAATGTATAAAACAAAGGAGTATGGAGCACAAAATGCATATTGTGAAGAAGAAGAAGCAGAATTAAAAACAACCAGAGGCGCTGCACATTCCTCGGTCACCCTCCTGCAGCAAATACACAGACACCACTACAAAAGTGTCAAATGCCAGGTGTGCGAACACAAGGACTATATATATGTATGTGATCGCGCTGGAGGTGCCGATACAACAAGAAAAGCTTTCTTTTTAGAAAAACATTCACACTATGCTTAATTACCTACTTAGCATTTGGCGTCTGTTTCCCACATATAAGCAGTTGCCAGGTTTTCCTGTTAATTCTAGAGGTCTTCCCAGATATGAACGGTTACCGTATTTTCCTATTGATTCTGATGATCTTCACGGATAAATATAAAGTGCTGTGCTTAAAAATATATATGCGAGGGAGTGGGTATAAAACTGTCCCGGCCGGTGACAGTTACCCGTTACCTCACATGCGGTGTGTTCCAGACCTTCAGCGGTGAACTCGCGCTTAGAAAATGGAATTGCCGGCGAGGTGCAGGACCTCGCGTGACGTCACATGCACGTGGTACTCCACGTGATCAGCTAACGGAATGCACCTAGGACCAAAAAGTGAAGTGGATTTTCCTGGGCCCATCCAGTATGTGGGTTCCAAGGACTAATGGGGTGCATATGACTATGCAGCAGGACTCGCCTTTCTGCCAATGTATAAAACAAAGGAGTTTGGAGCACAAAAAGGAATATTGTGAAGTGGATTTTCATGGGCCCATCCAGTATGTGGGTTCCAAGGCCTAATGAGGTGCATATGACTGACTATACAGCAGGGCTCGCCTTTCTGCCAATGTATAAAACAAAGGAGTATGGAGCACAAAATGCATATTGTGAAGTAGATTTTCCTGGGCCCATCCAGTATGTGGGTTCCAAGGCCTAATAGGGTGCATATGACTATGCAGCAGGGCTGGCCTTGCTGCCAATGTATAAAACCAAGGAGTACGGGAGTACAAAATGCATATTGTGAAGTTGATTTCCCTGGGTCCATCCAGTATGTGGGTTCCAAGGCCTAATGGGGTGCATATGACTATGCAGCAGGGCTGGCCTTTCTGCCAATGTATAAAACAAAGGAGTATGGAGCACACAATGCATATTGTGAAGTGGATTTTCCTGGGCCCATCCAGTATCTGGGTTCCAAGGCCTAATGGGGTGCATATGAATGACAATGCAGCAGGGCTCGCCTTCCGGCCAATGTATAAAACAAAGGAGTATGGAGCACACAATGCATATTGTAAAGTGGATTTTCATGGGCACATCCAGTATGTGGGTTCCAAGGTGCAATGGGTTGCATATGACTATACAGCAGGGCTGGCCTTCCTGCCAATGTGTAAAACAAAGGAGTACGGCAGTACAAAATGCATATTAAACAGAGGCACGACGAAATATAGCATAATCAAGATTATCTATTGCTGACAAAAATAGAAAGGACTAAATAAACGGACTAGTCGCTAACAAAATATACCTAAACATGGGTCACAAGGGCCCGAAAAAACGACCTTAAAGTCCATGTGATACAAAATATGAAAAATCTTTATTAATAAACATCATAATGGGACAATAATGGAACAGGTAGGACGGAGGTGCAACCCGGTGTACGGGGACGCTGCACCGACTAAGATGTTACACAGGCGTATGGAACCGGGACGGAGTCATAAGAATATCCAAACTGCTGACAATATTATGAATCCGAGCCTAATGTCATATGATAATAAATACAGGCGCCATCTATACACAGGGACACAGATCCAAAGTGTAAATAGAGTATAACTATCAGAGCCCTGTGTATAATAAACCAGTGACGCTAGGACATAAGGGAAGACATAAGCGCCAGATAATATGTTACCTCTAAGTAGAGCGCAGTGTACAGACTCCTCCCGGGGCCAAACGCCTACCCCAACGCGCGTTTCGGCCAAACTCCTTCTTCAGGGGGCATAAAGAAAAGACGCCGAACGTGTGTCTTAAATATAGCCCAACCGGAAGTACTACATCGCGGACCGGAAGTGAACTGCTGTAACCATAACAACCGGTAACTTATCTCCTATTCCAGCACCGCAGACGAATCAACACGGTAACTACCGTAATATACCTAATATAATCCATCCCACCTGTGCCCGCATAGCATCGCGCCAGCCGCCAGACCAACGCAGGGCCCTGCGGCGCTGGACGGTGGACGCTCAGCCAACACGGCCGCACAGGTGGGAGGGAAGAAAAAGGCGCACATGCGCAGATGAGATAGATAATCCAGGTCTGCCATATCGGAACAGGGAAAAGAAAAGGGCAACAGCGCATATGAACAAAACGCAGCTAACTGCAATACTGAAAATAGACAGATAGATAAAAATATACATGCCACACAGAATGCAAATATACAATATAGTAGAAACAAAAAACAAAAAATAACAAATAACACATGATGACGCACAAGCATCTCCTCAGACTAGTCACAAATGGACCTAGAAAGTCTATACACAGTCCGCAAGTATATCCCTCTTGTCCATTAAAATGGTTATAAGAGACTCATTCCAACGTCATATATCTCCAGATGATATGTATACAGAGAGAGACAAATTTCAATTGGGATGGACACTCCGTGTAGATCCAATCCAATATGTGATTCTTCGGTCAGCTTGTGAGTACGGATAAATTCCAACAGATACTGCATTCCATATGCCAGCAGTAGCCAAATATAAAGAACACACAGACATCAATAATAATACCTAAAACACAAAAAAATAATCAATAAAAATACAATAAAAGATTAAAACCACGAAACACACCCGGTGCAGCGGGAAGGTAAAGAAAGTGCCAAGGGCACAGTAAGAGGTGATCACAAGAAAGGCGAGAAGCTTAAGTGTTCATTCAAACCACGTGGTTGGACCGTATCGAGGGTCCAGATCCAGCGAGACTCGAGTTGAGCCAATCGCTGAGAAATGTTGCCACCCCTAATACCTAGATCAATAGTATCAATACCTCTAACTCGTAATCCACTACTATCGCACCCATGGTGCAACTTAAAGTGCCTGGGTATTGTTTTAAGGAGGGCCACATCCCCCTGGCCACTGGCCGCCTGAATGCCACGCACATGCTCCCTGACCCGAATCTTGAGCTGGCGTGTTGTCAAACCCACGTATATCAGGGAGCATGGACATGTGGCATAATAAATCACATTAGTGGTAGTGCAAGTGATTGATTTCTTGATTGTGTAGTTTTTGCGACCCGTAGAATCTACAAACGAGTCCACACGATCAACATTAGTACAGGCGACGCAGCGGCCACAGGGTCTGCAGCCCCCCCTAATGGGCACATCATTTAGGAATGTCCTGCTAGATCCACCATTGTAGTGGCTGCGTACCAGACAGTCACGTAGATTTTTCGACCGCCGAAAAGTGATAGCAGGGCTCGGGGGTAGAATTTTTTATATTGTCGAGTCCGTCATCAGAATTGGCCAAGCCTTTGTCAAAGAGGTCCGTATAGATTCAGAGCAGGAATTGTAACTGGTGATAAAGCTCACCACTCCAGAGTCTTTGTTACCAGTCCTGTTCTGATAGAGTAATGGATTTCTATCTGACCATTTAGCCCTATGATAGGCCCTTTTTATCACTCGCCGGCTATACCCCCTCTCAATAAACCGTCGTTTAAGTTTTTCGGACTCCACTTCAAATAGTGCCTGCGTTGAGCAAATGCGCCGAAGTCGTAAAAACTGTCCTACTGGCACTGAGCGGACCATGTGAGCTGGATGTGAGGAGGAGGCGTGCAGCAGCATATTCGTTGATGTTGGTTTACGGTAGATATTGGTGCAGATATTACCACCCGTATCTCTCCGAAGGACAACATCCAAAAATTCAATTTCATTAGGATGGTACTTAACGGTAAGCCGAATATTTAAATTATTACCGTTAATACCCTCAAAAAATTGATTCAAAGCAGAGGAAGTACCCTGCCAGATGAGAAAGACATCGTCGATGTACCGCGTCCAAAGAAGGACGCAGTCCACCGACGACGGCCGCTCACCTGACAGGAGGAGGTCCCTCTCCCACAACCCCAGGAACAAATTTGCATACGAGGGGGCAAAGGCCGCCCCCATAGCAGTGCCCTGGAGTTGTAGGTAGAGGGACCCCTTAAAAGTAAAAAAATTATGCGTCAGGGTAAACTCTAACAGCTCAAGTATCAAGGCCCTGAAGGCAGGGGAGTGGTCAGACGAATCCAAATAATACTTAACCGCTCGTAAACCGTCACAATGACGGATACTCGTGTATAAGGACTCGACGTCAGCCGCTACCAGAAGCGTATCAGGATCTAAACAGATTCTATCAACCATCCGGAGCAGCTGAGTCATATCCTTTAGGAAGGAAGGGAGCCCCATCACCAACGGTTGTAAAATGGAGTCTATCCATTTATTTATATTCTCCAGGAAGTTTCCCCGACCTGAAACAATTGGACGTCCTGGGGGAACACTAATATCTTTATGGATCTTGGGGAGGAGGTAGAACGTTGAAATTGTAGGTTCTTTGACCACCAAAGCAGTGGCCAAGTCCTTTGTGATAACCCCACCATCTACAGCAGCCGAAAGGATATTAGATAACTGTGTGCTGAAGGCGGAAAAGGGGTTAAACGTAAGTCTCTTGTAACATACCGAGTCTCTCAACTGGCGAAAAGCCTCATGTTCATACATGGCTATGGGCCAGATGACAACGTTACCCCCCTTGTCCGCCGGTTTAAGCACCACATCTGGTAGGCGCTGCAGATGGTGGAGACGTTGTCGCTCCTCCCCAGTTAAGTTGTCCCCCCGAATGTGCTGTGGAATTTTCAAAAATTCGCTTGTAACCACCTGTACAAACAGATCTATCGCACTACAATTGGACAGGGGGGGAAACCTCCTGGAGTGTGGTCTAATAGATGGGGGTATCCTACCTCCCTCCGATGATAAGTGTTCGTCCGACAACTCCTCCAAAACCCTAAGGGCAACTTGTTCTTCCTCTGTTGGAAAAAGTGTATGCAGATTATCATCAAAGAAATACCTTTTAAAAAGAAGAGAACTGGCAAAGAGATGAAGGTCCTTGACAAGTGTAAACGTGTCAAGGCCTGCCGATGGAGAGAAGGTAAAACCTCTATTCAACAGAGACAAATCAGCAGATGTCAATTGATGCTTACTCAGGTTTATTACCTTATTATCGCTCTGTCCATCGTCTGGTGAAGGGATGTCCTGACGTCTATAGGGATGGTAATTACGTTTACGAGACTTCTTATAGACCACCCCAGAACGGGTCACCATAGAAGATCCAGATGTATCGGAAACTTCACCAGCAGATGACAGAGATGAAAAGGAGCCAATCCGATTTCTAGAGTATGATTGTGGTTGAGACTTAACCCACCTATATACCGTTTTAAGCTGATAGTCTTTAATGTCTCTGTTGAATTTATGCGTTTGATTGTCATGTATCTTCTTCAAGGTCTGATCTAATGCCTTCTCCATATTGTGAAGTGGATTTTCCTGGGCCCATCCAGTATGTGGGTTCCAAGGCCTAATGAGGTGCATATGACTGACTATACAGCAGGGGTGGCTTTTCTGCCAATGTATAAAATAAAGGAGTATGGAGCACAAAATGCATATTGTGAAGTGGTTTTTCCTGGGCCCATCCAGTATGTTGGTGTGAAGGCCTAATGGGGTTCATATGACTGACTATGAGGCAGGGCTCGCCATCCTGCCAATGTATAAAACAAAGTAGTGTGCAGCACAAAATGCATATTGTGAAGTGGATTTTCTTGGGTCCATCCAGTATGTGGGTTCCAAGGCCTAATGGGGTGCATATGACTATGCAGCAGGGCTGGCCTTCCTGCCAATGTATAAAACAAAGGAGTATGGAGTGCAAAATGCATATTGTGAAGTGCTTTTTCATGGGCCCATCCAGTATGTGGGTTCCAAGGCCTAATGGGGTGTATATGACTATGCAGCAGGGCTGGCCTTGCCGCCAATGTGTAAAACAAAGGAGTGAGGAGTACAAAATGCATATTGTGAAGTAGATTTTCATGGGCCCATCCACTATGTGGGTTCAAAGGCTTATTGGGGTGCATATGAATTGGTAGCAGGGCAGGCCTTGAATTCAATGCAACACTTTTTCAGGAGTCCCCCCTGGACATCTTATCACAGGGGTATTGTGGTGCGTCGTAATTCTTGGCAGCCCATCCACTTACAGCATGGGCTGCAACAGCTTAGGAGACCCACTGTTTCATAATGGCCCTTTAAGAATACTAATGCCGCATGATGCACCAGTAAAAATAGGCCTCTGTGATTTTAAGAGTCCCTCCTTCATAAATGAAACAAGATGGGTCTGCTTATGTGTCACACACCACATGGCCAGCTAGGGTTGTTACATGTTACAATGACATTTCCCAGTGAATGCATTTGTAGTGGCTGAAAGCAATGTTAAGTTGAAAAACACTTCAAAAACGCTGCGTCTGAACTAAGCCTAAGTGGGGGAGGAAATTTTCGGTCTGGGTTTAAATATTTGGCCTTACAGGCAAGTCATTAATCTGCAAAGGATGTAACTTGACATATTTCCCAGCAAAAAATGGCATGAATCTCGGAAAAAAATGATTACAGCTGTGAACTAGGAGTCAGGAATGCTTCCAGGTGCGATCCCCATGATGTCCCTGTCATGTGAGCAGTGTTTCCATCATTTTCTGACGTTTTTAGACCTTAAAAGGATCCCCGTGAGGGATTGCTGTAAAATAACTTGGGTCTCCCTAGACTTACATTGGGCTCGTTGTTCTGGCTGAGTACCCGAGTATTCCAATCTGCTCAACCCGAGCAACGAGCACCCGAGCATTTTAGTGCTCGCCCATCACTAATTATTGCATGACTTTTCTTTCTTTGTGTTGCAATTTCAATGTTGAGGAATGTATATGTATCTATATATATATATACAGCTCTAGAAAAAATGAAGAGACCACTGCACAGTTTATACAATTCAGCTTCTCTACATGTCTGACAGCCATTCCATTCCAGTGTCAGTTGAATTCCAATCAGAGTACACCTCATTCTACTTAATGTGCTTCTGATTAGGTGATCACCTGAACCAAATCTTCTTTAATGAAGGAAAGTATATGTGGTGTTCACAATCCTCTTGCAATAGGATAAGCTGGATGGCAAAACAAGTGCTAGTGATATCCCAAAAGTAATGTGAATGAAAAAATAACTTTTAACCATGCCAATGGAGTCGAAAAGAAATGTATTGAGTGAAGAAAAAAAGGGCTCAATTCAGGCTTTGCTAGCAGAGGGACACAGTGAGCGTCATGTTGCCTCCATCCTAAATATTTCTAAGATGATAGTCCATTACAACAAAGTCAATCAGCAGACATTGAGGACAACAAAGCTACACACCGGCAGAGGGCAAAAACTACTCTCCTCCGCTGACCGCGATGACTGTCATCTTATTCGAATGTCACTCAGCGACCACAGGATGACATCAAGTGACCTACAAAAGGAATGGCAAATGGCAACTGGGGTGAAGTGCACAGCAAGAACAGTTTGTAGCAGGCTCCTAGAGGCAGGACTCAAGTCATGTAAGGCTTGAAAAAACCTTTCATCAATGAGAAGCAAAGGAGAGCCCACCTGAAGTTTGCCAAAGACCATAAGGATTGGACCATAGAGGACTAGAGTAAAGTAATCTTCTCTGATGAGTCTATTTTTCAGCTTTGCCCAACACCTGGTTGTCTAATGGTTAGACGGAGACCTGGAGAGGCGTACAAGCCACAGTGTCTTGCACCCACTGTGAAATTTGGTGGAGGATCGGTGATGATCTGGGGTTGCTTCAGCAAGGCTGGAAATGGGCAGGTTAATCTTTGCGAAGGGCATATGAATCAAGCCGCATACAAGGTTATCTTGGAAAAACAATTGATTCCTTCTGCTCAGGCAATGTTCCCCAACTCTGAGGACTGTTTTTCCAGCAGGACAATGCGCCATGCCACACAGCTAGGTCAATCAAGGTGTGGATGAAGGACCACCACATCAAATCCTTGTCATGGCCAGCTCAATCTCCAGACCTGAACCCCATTGAAAACCTCTGGAATGTAATCAAGAAGAAGATGGATAATCACAAGCCATCAAACAAAGAAGAACTGCTTAAATATTGGTACCAAGAGTGGCATAAGGTCATCCAAAAGCAGTGTGAAAGACTAGTGGAAAGCATGCCAAGATACAAGAAAGCTGTGATTAAAAATCATGGTTATTCCACAAAATATTGATTTCTGAACTCTTCCTGAGTTAAAACATTAGTATTTTTGTTTCTAAATGATTATGAACGTGATATTTTTGCATTATTTGAGGTCTGCAAGCAATGCATTTTTTGTTGTTTTGACCATTTCTCATTTTCAGAAAATAAATAAAAATTTTATTGCTTGGAACTACGGAGACATTTTGTCAGTAGTTAAGAACAATATACATTTTACTCAAAAACATACCTATAAAGAGAAAAATCAGACAAACTGAAAATTTTGCAGTGGTCTCTTAATTTTTACCAGAGCTGTGTGTGTATGTACTGTATGTATGTATATATATATATATACGGTATATATATATATATATATATATACATATATATACATATATATACATATATATATATATATATATATATATACATATATATACATATATATACATATATATATATATATATATATATATATATATATATGTATATATATGTATATATTTATATATATATACCGTATATATATATATAAGTATATTACATATACAGGTATGGTAATAGGTGACTGAGCAAGTAAATAGAGTTCTCCATAGCCTTATCTTGTCCCCAAACTCTAAAATAAAGCCCTATATTTTGTTCTGCCATTCCCTTCTACACCCCTTCTTCTTTGTTGAAATGTTCCATTGCTTGTATATCACAAAACTTTAAATGAAAACATGTATATATTGTTCATGCCTATTTCCTTCTCTGCATATATAATTCACATTAGATACAAATAAAAATCTACATTTTCCATTTTTAGTGCCATACAATAATCACATTGCATCATCTCCTTTAATAGGTAATCGGTCCTGTCGAATCATCGTAGCTTCTTCAGTCATTGAGTTTGGTTCTCCCATGTCGGCTTCCTGTCACTGCTCTCAGAAGAATGAGAAGATTGAAGTGAAGATGAAACTAGATGATGATTTTGTCCCGTGTAGTCAAGACAGCCATGTTCAGGGTAGCTCATGTTCAGTGTACTTTGAAAGCTTCAATAAAACCTCAGGATTGCTGCAGTGCTATGAAAGCAGTGGTGATGGACTTCAGACCATGGACCAAGTTAAAATCAAAGCTGGTTGTGAGTTTCACTTTTTGATGTGTAATATAAACAGATTTTAGGAGTTTCATTAAAACTACACCTATTAAAAAATGAAATGAGGAATGAAAAGCCTTTTACATGGGATTGTTCAGTCCAGTTACTCTGTGAAAAAATATGTCTTCACTGAATACAGAGTTTACCCATGAACTGTGAGAATGAATGATCAGTCCTGACGGAGAAAGTAGATTTCTCTAATACGTTACATTATAACATTTCTCACTTTCACAAGTTCTACTGACTTATGAAAAATTAAATTGAGTTATTCTTTTAAGCAATGATGTTTTATTCTATATGCAAATGAGGCAGAAGAGCTGTTCGTGTCCTGAAGAACCCCCTGAGTCTCTACATCCTCACCTAGGACCACCTTCTTCTGCTTGACTGACAGCTCACTGACTATGTAGTCAAGCCAGTGAGGTGTCAGTCAAGTAGAAGAAGATGGCACTTTGTGGGGAATAGACTCGGGGGGAGTGGCAGAGATTTGAGAAGTGCTCAGATTATGCCCAGAGCACCGCATTTTTATATGGAATGAAACATCTTTATTTCCAGTAATGCTGGAAGGTGCAGATTGCATTATGTTTTAAAGACCTACATGCCCATATGGGAAGTTTGGGGGTCTGGATGGTGCATACAGATCTCTGTAAAGTGATGCCAAGATTAGCACGCGCTGATGGGGTATTTAATGATGTCTGAGCAAAGCATTTCTGTTTGATCACTCCTGTATTGCAGAGGTATAAAAGATATTAAAACTCGGACGAGGAGAAAGAATCCAGTAGCAGTGAAGCTTATGTCATAAATAGTAAAATTATATATATATATATATATATATGTATATATATATATATATATATATATATATATATATATATATATATATATATTAAATGAGTATATTTATAAATAAGGAATTGTGTATAGAGTTACAGTACAATGACATTATTACATTACACACTACAGTAATGTGTGAAAGCATTGTTCAAGATATTATGATTGTGGAAACTGATTGCACGAGAATGCAGGTAACCCCAATAGATGTACATCAATAAAAAACAAAACTTTTTTTTGTGTTTCGCCTTAAAAACATGTAAAAAATCTAAACAAATAAAGAAAATTTGAAAAACATGAAATGTTATAAATCTGCTGTTTTTCAGACCCTCCATCTCCACCAACCAACATCAGCTGCTTAATGAGCATTTCCAAAAACATCGTCAACTGCACATGGCGACTTCAGAACAACTCACTCTTGCAAGAAAATGTCACTTTGTCAGCTTTCAAGTAAGTTGGCAGATGTAAGATTATCGGCCTCTATTTGTAAGGATGCCTGTCACCTCCAGGTTCACAGTTATAAATTATTGTCTGTCGCAGGTCTGACAACACATGTAGAAGTTATGGAAGCAATATATATGTATGTAATCCCTTAAAAGGGGACAACTTTTGCATCATTCCACGTGAGCATTTTGAGAATTTTAGAGAACTAGCAGTACGAGTGACGGTGCAAAACAAGATTGGATCAGCTGCTTCGTCCATTCTTTGTCTGACCCCATTACTGGAAGGTAATTTTTTATTTTTTTTAGGGGAATTGTACAGTTAGCCTTGTTGCTGCATATGAATGCAATGGGTAAGTATTTAATAATACATTATATTACTCTGTAATAATATTAGGTGTTGAGTATAACAACACAAAACAATGTCAGCAAAAGTGCCACTAATTCATATGTCATCACAAATGTGACCCTACCTTGAAGAGATCATAATTCCTAAATCCTAGTGATAATTATGATGTGCATATCTTACTGGTTACAGAAATAGATGTATTTCTTATCATGTAATATTTGCACTGTGGTCCATTTAGAGCTTTATATTATCCATTCCATCCTCCCAATCTTCATACCACAACATCACCTTTTTTTACCATAGTTGCCTTGCTTGTCAATCCATGTAGTCAAGGATAACTTTAGATTGCAGATGTTGATACTCGTTCAGAGAGAAGAACACCTTTTAAAGGGTCCCTGTCAGCACAGGATGACTGTTCAAACTGTTTATTCCCACTTGCTTGTTTTCTGTTAATCTTCATCCTTCTTCTTCCTTGATTGACAGCTCTGGCTTCATAGAGTCTGAGAAGGGAGGAGATAGATGGAAACCAAGCAGGTGGGGAGGTGCATTTAAATGATTGGCCCCGTCGTGAAGCACCAAGTGCCTGTACTGGGTTTGAACACTCATAATGTGCTGACAGAATTTCTATAAATATGTGACCAATTAAAAGGGTATTCTAAGTTCCTTGTCAAAACGGAACATATGTCAAATGGTCAAACTGTAAATAATTTAACTATAAAGCACCACGCCAGCATTTTTTTATTGCAGCGCTGGAATTCTGTCTTCTACTTACCAGCTGTCGTCTTCACCTGTTCTTGGCGCCGCTTCGGTCGATCTTAAATTGCTCTAGTGTTTGGTGGGAGAGCTGGAAGTCACAACTCAATGTAAGGCTATGAGAGCCAGAACGTGGCCAGAACAAGGTTCTCATAGACTTACACTGAAAGCTTGTGACCGTTACCTCTCACTTTTTCTATCAGTTAGAAGTTAGGGTCACAAGATGGTGGCATGGGACTGGAGTGGTGCCAGGAAGAGCTGAAGATGGCGGCTGGTAAGTATAATACTTTGGGGAGGAAACTTAGATTAGTAGCACCATTCCAGCGCTGAAATAAAAAGATGCTGGAGTGGTGCTTTAAATGTGAGTGGTACATACTTACTGTAGTTGTGTGACAGTGTGGATCATACACAAATTACACATAGAGGACTGTAATTATATACTACAGTAGAATTATATCAGTTCTACATAATGATAATGTAGAATGATAAAGGATGTAGGATAATATTAAATCTCATGTTCTGAAGTAGTTGTATATTTATATTTTAGTGAAGCTTGACCCAGTCGTAATTAAAGATGCTGTACCTCGTAACGACTGTATTTCATTACAATGGACATATGGGAAAGCAGACTTTTTAAAAAAAGGCATGAGATGTCAGCTTCGCTACAAAGAGCATACAGAGATGGATTGGACTGTGGTAAGTCTTATGATTTCTCAACCTATTTCTAAAGGAGCCATCTGCCAAACTTGGGTATGCTTTGGGCTTACCAATGCTCGAAAGTCTATGCCAAAACTAAAAATGTCTCAGTTTATCATTCATCATCTTACCACAGTATAACATTACAATAAGCATAAGAAGAACAATGTTGATACTAAACCAGAGATCGTCACAGCTAGAAAAACTCTGTGCATATGATCATATTCATGAAATATACCCCCTAGTTACACCTCACAATAAAATGGGGAGGTGTGTGAATTTTATTTAAAGATTCATGCTCACAGCTGTTGCACAAATCCATAATAGAGCACACATAGGCTGCCTTTGGCCCGTATTGAACATCTCCTTATTATTATTTATTTATATAGCACCATTGATTCCATGGTGCTGTACATGGGAAGGGGTTACATACAAATTACAGATATCACTTACAGTAAGCATACTAACAATTACAGACTGATACAGAGGGGTGACGACCCTGCCCTTGCGGGCTTACATTCTACAGGATGGTGGGGATGAAGACAATATGTTGAGGGTTGTAGGAGCTCAGGTGTTGGTGAGGCGGTAGCTTCAGTAGTGGTGAGGAGGCAGTGGGGTCACTGCAGGCTGTAGGCTTGCCTGAAGAGGTGGGTTTTCAGGTTCCGTCTGAAGGATCCGAATGTGGTTGATAGTTGGATGTGTTGGGGCAAAGAATTCCAGAGGATGGGGGATATTCTGGAGAAGTCTTGGAGGCGGTTAGGTGAGGAGCGGATAAGTGTGGAGGAGAGAAGGAGGTCTTGGGAGGACCGGAGATTACGTGAGGGAAGACATCGGGAGATTAGTTCAGAGATATATGGAGGAGACAGGTTATGGATGGCTTTGTAGGTCAGTATTAGTAATTTGAACTGTATACGCTGAGGGAATGGGAGCCAGTGAAGAGATTTGCAGAGGGGGGAAGCAGAGGGGTAGCGAGGAGAGAGATGAATTAGTCGGGCAGCAGAGTTAAGGATGGACTGGAGAGGTGCAAGGGTGTTAGCAGGGAGGCCACAGAAAAGGATGTTGCAGTAGTGAGATGATGAGGGCATGCACAAGCATTTTAGTAGATTGACGGTTAAAGAAACGACGGATTCTGAAGGTATTTTTGAGCTGGAGCCGACAGAAGGTGGAAAGAGCTTGGATGTGCGGTTTGAAGGACAGGGCAGAGTCAGGGGTTAGTCCGAGGCAGCGAACTTCCGGTACGGGGGAAAGCATGATGTCGTTAATTGCGATAGATAGATCAGGTATGGAAGATCTTTGAGATGAAGGAAAGATGATGAGTTCAGATTTGTCCACCTTCAGTTTCAGGAAGCGAGAGGAGAAGGAGGATATGGCTGATAGACACTCCGGGATTCTGGACAGCAGAGAGGTGACGTCTGGGCCAGAAAGTGTCATCAGAATAAGTACCACGGGACTTTATGAGTTGTCCCAGGCCAAGTGTGTAGATTGAAAAGAGTAGGGGTCCTAGAACAGAGCCTTGGGGGACTCCAACAGAGAGAGGATAGAATGAGGAGGTAGTGTGGGAGTGGGAGACGCTGAATGTGCGGTTGGAAAGGTATGAGACGATCTAGGATAGGGTGAGGTCTTTGATGCCAAAGGAGGAGAGCATCTGTAGTAGGAGGCAGTGGTCAACTGTGTCAAAAGCAGAGGACAGGTCTAGAAGGAGGAATACAGAGTATTGTCCGTTAGCTTTGGCTGTAAGTAGGTCATTAGTGATTTTGGTCAGGGCTGTCTCAGTTGAGTGATGGGGCGGAAACCAGATTGTAGATTGTCAAAGAGCAAGTTAGATGAGAGTTAATGATAAACTTACCTGGAGCAGCCAGTGCCAGGCAGCAGCTGCCAAGGCAAACAGGATCATGGGGTGCATTAAAAGAGGTCTGGATACACATGATGAGAGCATTATACTGCCTCTGTACAAATCCCTAGTTAGACCGCACATGGAGTACTGTGTCCAGTTTTGGGCACCGGTGCTCAGGAAGGATATAATGGAACTAGAGAGAGTACAAAGGAGGGCAACAAAATTAATAAAGGGGATGGGAGAACTACAATACCCAGATAGATTAGCGAAATTAGGATTATTTAGTCTAGAAAAAAGACGACTGAGGGGCGATCTAATAACCATGTATAAGTATATAAGGGGACAATACAAATATCTCGCTGAGGATCTGTTTATACCAAGGAAGGTGACGGGCACAAGGGGGCATTCTTTGCGTCTGGAGGAGAGAAGGTTTTTCCACCAACATAGAAGAGGATTCTTTACTGTTAGGGCAGTGAGAATCTGGAATTGCTTGCCTGAGGAGGTGGTGATGGCGAACTCAGTCGAGGGGTTCAAGAGAGGCCTGGATGTCTTCCTGGAGCAGAACAATATTGTATCATACAATTATTAGGTTCTGTAGAAGGACGTAGATCTGGGGATTTATTATGATGGAATATAGGCTGAACTGGATGGACAAATGTCTTTTTTCGGCCTTACTAACTATGTTACTATGTTACTATGTAGGTGGGAGGAAAGTTCAGCGTGGACATGCTGCTCCAGGAGTTTGGAAGCGAATGGGAGCAGCGATATTGGGCGATAGCTGGGCATGGCTGTTGGGTTGAGGATTGGCTTTTTAGGATAGGCGTGATTGTGGCATGTTTGAAAGCAGAAGGGAAGGTACCAGAAGTTAGTGATAGGTTGACGAGGTGGATTAAGGATGGGATAAGTGTGGTGGTGAAGCTGGGGAGGAGGTGGGATGGGATGGGGTCGATCGCACAGGTGGTGAGGTGCGATATGGAGAGGAGGCAATTAAGCCCCCGCCTTTAGTGATCTTGGAGAGGGAGGTTATGAGGTTTGGGCATTGGTCTGGTATACAAAGGGGTTGTGGTGGTTGAACAATGAAGACTTGCCTTGTTTGATCTATCTTATTTTTAAAGTGTGTGGCAAAGTCCTCAGGAGAGATGAGGGAGGTTGGAGGGGGATGTGGGGGGCGGAGGAGGGAGTTAAAAGTTTTGAATAACTGTTTGGGGTTGTAGGATAGGCAGGATACGAGGGTTATGAAGTAGGCCTGTTTAGCAGAGGTGAGAGCAGATGAAATTGTCTTGCGAATGTGTTTTCTTCCAATGCCGCTCTGCAACCCTGGACACTTGCTGGAGCTTTTTAGTGGTGTTATTGTGCCAGGGTTGTCTATTGATACATCGCACTCTGCCATGAACGAGAGGGGTGACCGTGTTGTTAGAGACGGGATTTCTAACCTACTCAGGTGTTCTGTCAAATAGGTACCTACGCGTTGAAGCAATAATCAGAGAGACACAAGCTCGTTGTCTGTCCAAATAGTCTCTGTTCTTTATTTTTAGGGCTGGGCTTTTAAAGCCCCAAGATCAAAAGGAAATATAGAGTTACATAATAAATTGGCAAGAATATGGAGTATACTATTAGTTTTCATACACATCCTGGGATACAAGATAGATTAGAAGAGAAGAATGTGGGGGTGCTTTGCACATGTCTGCGGTTTTATAAGATTTTGGCTGAATATTCAGGATTTTTGGGTGGATAAAGACAAAAACAGACATAGAATCGGCGATTCTGAGAAATTCAGACCACTACTTTGTGGAATGTCCGGGAAATTGTCCACAAGGAGAGACAGATAACATCTTGCACAATACTTGTTTTTGTGTAATTCTGTTATTTAAAAGTGAACATTAACCATTTCTTTAACAATTCCCCTCTTTTTATCATCTGATCCACCTTGCCCTAGCTGATCCTTTCCTATCCTTAGGCCTGCAAGATAACCCTACTTCACGAAATACATGGCTTTTCCTATGTATATCATGGGATACCAGTCCTGCTGCGTATCCATTCAGACTTTACTTGTTATTCAGGCCTACTTTCCCTTTCTCAACCCTATCCTTATAGGAGCCACTAAGTAAGGGGATATCTACTATACAATTGTCTAAGGGTCACTTCCATCTTTCTGTCTGTCCTTCTGTCTGTCTGTCTGTCACGGATATTCATTGGTCACGGCCTCTGTCTGTCACGGAAATCCAAGTCACTGATTGGTCGTTGCAAAACGCCCATGACCATTGCCACGACCAATCAGCGACGGACACAGTCCGCCGGCAAAATGGCCGCTCCTTCCTCCCCGCAGTCAGTGCCCGCTCCATACTCTCCTCCTTTCAGCCCTCACACAGGGTTAATGCCAGCGTTAATGGACCGTGGTGTAACGCACTCCATTAACGCAGCTATTAACCCTGTGTGACCAACTTTTTACTATTGATGCTGCGTATGCAGCATCAATAGTAAAAACATCTAATGTTACAAATAATAATAATAAAAAAAACGTTATTCACACCCTCCGACATCGCTCCCTGTCCTCGGCAGTGCAAGCGACAGGATCCGGTGCCAAGGATGCTATGCGAGAAGGACCTGCCATGACGTCACGGTCATGTGACCGCGACGTCATCACAGGTCCTGCACTCATACCAACCCTGGGACCGGAAGCTGCCGCGTGCCCGGCACACAGGCGCCAGGACTACATGGGGCTTTCGGAAGGTGAGTATATGTTTATATTTTATTTTAAGTCTTTTTTAACCTGTTACATACGTGGCTAGGCAATATACTACGTGGCTGGGCAATATACTACGTGACAGGCCAATATACTACGTGACTGGGCAGTATACTACGTGTCTGTGCTGTATACTACGTGGCTCTGTGCTGTATACTACGTCGCTGTGCAATATACTACGTGGCTGGGCAATATACTATGTCACTGGACAATATACTATGTGACTGGGCAATATACTACGTGACTTGGCAATATACTATGTGACTGGGTAATATACTACGTGGCTGGGCTGTATACTATGTCACTGGGCAATATACTACGTAGCTGGGCAATATAGTACGTGACTGGGCAATATACTACGTGGCTGGGCAATATACTACGTGGTTGGGCAATATACTAGGTGGCTGGGCAATATACTACATGGGCTGTGCAATATACTATGTGGACATGCATATTCTAGAATACCCGATGCGTTAGAAGCGGGCCACCATCTAGTGGATATATAACTATAAAAATAGTAATAAGTATTATGTTAATATATTAATGTGTATATATATTAGAGAATAAACTGTTTTTTTTTATTTATTAATATAATTGGAGAGAGTTCATGTAAAAGTTCATGTGGTCAAGTACTCTTCATAAAATCTTGTGCATGTTCTTCTCCTTGCAACTAGACCATTGGCTTTCCACAGTGCATACAATCGGCCAGGTCCACAGATGTTTGCTTGTTGCAGAATATGCATTCACGTTGGAGTGCAGTTATCGAGGAAGTCATCTTTTGAGTTTGCTTTATTATCAAGGTAGTCATCACTTGAGTTTGCTTTATCTCAGAGTCAGTATCGATTTTAGCTTTACGTTTACCTGGAAAATATTTGCAATTAGAAATGAGAATTTTCTTTATTGCATAACAAATAACTTTATCACCACTGCAATGATTAGTATCACTAAAACTGCTTGAATTAGGACATGAATTACACCCGATATCCATCCATCTATTTCTTTGAACAGGTTCACGGGGTTTAACCATAAGAGTCATTCAGGGAGGGGTAAATCATCCAGTGAATTAACTTTTTGCACCCCTTCCCTTTATCATTTCAAGTTATTCTATATCATGAGTAACTCTCATTAGTCCGGGAGCAGCTATATAGTGGCAACAGGCAGGTCCTACCTTGAGAGGCTGTGAGATAATTATGTACTATAGAATGATGATTAGTAATAACTATAAGCTGTTTCATGTAGGCTGATTCAACATTTAGAGCATTATTTATTATTATTTTATTATTAATAATAATAATAAATAATAATAACTATAAGCTGTTTCATGTAGGCTGATTCAACATTTAGAGCATCAAATAAATAATCAGTTATACTATCAAAAATGTCACCTAGTTAATACATACCAACACATATTCATAGATGCCTACCTTTAGAAGCTGTATAAAATTAATTTGAGGTAGCTGGAGCAGGTACAATGGTCAGGCGGTGCACTTTTCCCACATTTAGGCATACACAGACTACGCATCTTTATACGAATATTTAGCAGCAGCACAATGGAATTCTGGGGTCACCCAATTAGCTTTTACCTGACTTACCATTGTGCCTTTGGACTGATGGGATAGTCCATGAGAGAGAGCGCACATCATGGGGAACAGTGCCCTAGGAAGGCAGTACTTTCTGTCCGCTCTCCTCAGTCCATCTTCTTCCTTCGCACATGAGTGCCTTTGCCATCCTTCTTTTTCGGAGCAGAAGCCTGATCTTGGAGGCTCTGAGGTAGTTGTAGGTCCATCCCCCCGGACTCCTGCACTGTGTATATCTCAGTGGGGAGAGGAAGCAAAGCAGCAGCTTTTGCTGCAATGTCAGATTTGGTTATTACCTTCAGCTTCTCTAGTGCGCTCTTTAGTGTGAGCTCACACTTTGACTATAGCAACGTGAAGTTGAGCCACCAAGTCTACATTTTTAATGGGTTTACCAGAAGAACCAATAAACTTTCTGCTCTTCCACATGGGACCACAATCATGGAAAATGCCAAATGCGTGGCACTATCAGTAAGTGCTCTGCCATTATACATGCCTCAGCAGGTGCTTTCAATTCAGCTTCCCGAGCAGACATCCTAGAAGGTAAAGCTTCACTTTTTACCACCTCACGTTGATCAACTATTGCACAACCTGTATGAGATGCTCCATCTTTGTAAAACCGTGACCCATCTACATAATATAACATATTTTCCTTTATCTTGTGGCTTGTTACATTTATTACAGATCCAGGTAGTGGATCTCATGGCTCTTTTTTCCCTCTGCTCCTCCTGTTGATTGCCTGCGTGCACTGGGGGTTGTGGGTGTGTGGGACTACTGTCTGTAGCTCCCACCAACACTGGTCCTCTCCTATACACCTCCATTCGCTGTCTACTCTGCTTAGGACCAACTTTTTTCCATGCTTTATTGTCACCCGGAGGAGGTGTAGAGGTAGTCTGTAAGTGAACCTGTCCTCACTTCCTTAGGTAAGGGCTTCCTGCTGCTGTCGGGGACTGTTTACTGGGGTGGAGAAACTATCCGGGGACCCCTTTGGTAGCCCAGGGTATTGATTTGTAGTTGAATACGTAGGAGGGGAGGAACCATGCTGGGAAGCCTGGATGCATTTGCATTGGGACTGATGCTGGAATCAACCTTCCTTTTCACATGCAGCCTCACTCTGCTGGGCTGCTGCTGGAAGGGGGGGGGGGTGATCTCATCCCTGCTGTTACAGGGGCAGAGAGAGCTGCGAAGACACATACTGACTCAGTAAGGGGGGGGGCGCTTGTGCCTGTGGGGGAATGCTGCAGATCACCTCTCATACATTCTCACATTGTAACTTCATCATGTTCCTCATTCTCAGTATTTAAAACAGACCATGTCCTTCAGAGGTTCTGATCCATACTGCAACTTGCATCCCTGTTGTGAATTCTGTTGTCGAGCTCCCTCCTGTGGTCGTGAATGGTACTTCGGTGAGTTCTGTCCGTGGGCTCCCTCTGGTGGCTGTGAGTGGAGCTGCTGCTTCTGAGGTTCCTTACACAGGTGACGGGGTTTATCCTTTGGTTTGCTGCTCTATTTAACTCCACTTAGATCGTTATTCCATGCCAGCTGTCAATGTTTCTGCATTGCTTCAGTTCGCTCTTGGATCTTTCTGGTGTCCTGTCTACTCCAGCAGAAGCTAAGTTCCTGATATTATCTAATTTGTTCATTGTTTTCTTGTCCAGCTGGATATCATGATTTTGTCTTGCTAGCTGGAAGCTCTGGGATGCAGAGTGGTATCTCCGCACCGTTAGTCGGTGCGGAGGTCTTTTTTGCACACTCTGCGTGGTCTTTTGTAGTTTTTTGTGCTGATCGCAAAGCTACCTTTCCTATCCTCTGTCTATTTAGTAAGTCTGGCCTCCCTTTGCTGAAACCTGTTTCATTTCTGCATTTGTGACTTTCTTCTTTACTCACAGTCAATATATGTGGGGGGCTGCCTTTTCCTTTGGGGAATTTCTGTGAGGCAAGGTAGGCTTTATTTTCTATCTCTAGGGCTAGCTAGTTCTTAGGCTGTGACGAGGCGCCTAGGGAGCATCAGGAGCGCTCCACGGCTATTTCTAGTGTGTGTGATAGGATTAGGGATTGCGGTCAGCAGAGCTCCCACATCCCAGAGCTTGTCCTGTTTGAGGTTTAACTATCAGGTCATTCCTGGTGCTCCTAACCACCAGGTCATAACAGTACAGCTGGCCCAAAGTATTAATGCATCTCAATAGAGGGATAAGAGAAGTTCTGAGACCATTTTTTTTTCTTTGCATTGTGTTTTGTCTTTCTTTTCCCCTAAACCTTTGGGTGGTTCAGGACACAGGTGTAGACATGGACATTCAAGGTCTGTCCTCTTGTGTGGATCATCTCACTGCAAGGGTACAAAACATTCAAGATTTTGTGGTTCAGAATCCGATGTTAGAGCCTAGAATTCCTATTCCTGATTTATTTTCTGGGAATAGATCTAAGTTTCTGAATTTCAAAAATAATTGTAAACTGTTTCTAGCTTTGAAACCCCGCTCCTCTGGTGACCCCGCTCAACAAGTAAAAATCATTATTTCTTTGTTGCGTGGTGACCCTCAAGACTGGGCATTTTCCCTTGCGCCAGGAGATCCTGCATTGCGGGATGTTGATGCGTTTTTTCTGGCGCTTGGATTGCTTTATGATGAACCAAATTCCGTGGATCAGGCAGAGAAAATCTTGCTGGCATTGTGTCAGGGTCAGGATGAAGCGGAGGTGTACTGTCAGAAGTTTAGAAAGTGGTCTGTGCTTACTCAGTGGAATGAATGTGCCCTGGCGGCAATTTTCAGAAAGGGTCTTTCTGAAGCCCTTAAGGATGTCATGGTGGGATTTCCCACGCCTGCTGGTCTGAATGAGTCTATGTCCTTGGCCATTCAGATCGATCGGCGCTTGCATGAGCACAAAGCTGTGCACCATTTGGCGGTGTTCTCTGAGAATAGGCCTGAGCCTATGCAGTGTGATAGGACTTTGACCAGAGCTGAACGGCAAGAACACAGACGTCGGAATGGACTGTGTTTTTACTGTGGTGAATCCACTCATGCTATCTCCGATTGTCCTAAGCGCACTAAGCGGTTCACTAGGTCTGCCACCATTGGTACAGTACAGTCTAAATTTCTTTTGTCCGTTACTCTGATTTGCTCTGTCATCCTATTCTGTTATGGCATTTGTGGATTCAGGCGCTGCCCTGAATTTGATGGACTTGGAGTTTGCCAGGCGCTGTGGTTTTCCATTGAGAGGAATTGATGCTACGCCTTTGGCCAAGAATAAACCTCAATACTGGATGCAATTGACCATGTGCATGGCTCCTGCACATCAGGATGATATTCGCTTTTTGGTGTTGCATAATCTGCATGATGTGGTCGTTTTGGGGTTGCCATGGCTACAGGTCCATAATCCAGTATTGGATTGGAAATCTATGTCTGTGTCCGGCTGGGGTTGTCAAGGGGTACATGGTGATGTTCCATTGTTGTCAATTTCGCCTTCCACTCCTTCTGAAGTCCCTGAGTTTTTATCAGATTACCGGGATGTATTTGAGGAGCCCAAATCCGGTGCCCTACCTCCTCATGGGGATTTCGATTGTGCTATTAATTTGATTCCCAGTAGTAAGTTTCCTAAGGGCCGACTGCTTAATTTATCTGTGCCAGAGCACGCTGCTATGCGGAGTTATATAATGGAATCCTTGGAGAAGGGTCATATTCGCCCGTCGTCGTCACCATTGGGAGCAGGGTTCTTTTTGTGGCCAAGAAGGATGGCTCTTTGAGACCTTGTATTGATTACCACCTTCTTAATAAGATCACAGTCAAATTTCAGTATCCTTTGCCGCTGATTTCTGATCTGTTTGCTCGGATTAAGGGGGCTAGTTGGTTCACCAAGATAGATCTTCGAGGGGCGTATAATCTTGTGCGAATTAAACAGGGCAATGAATGGAAAACAGCATTTAATACGTCCGAGGGCCATTTTGAGTACCTGGTTATGCCATTCGGGCTTTCTAATGCTTCATCTGTGTTTCAGTCCTTTATGCATGACATCTTCCGAGAGTACCTGGATAGATTCATGATTGTATATTTGGATGACATTTTGGTCTTTTCGGATGATTGGGAGTCTCATGTGAAGCAGGTCAGAATGGTGTTCCAGGTCCTTCGTGCGAATTCCTTGTTTGTGAAGGGGTCTAAGTGTCTCTTTGGAGTTCAGAAGGTTTCGTTTTTGGGTTTCATTTTTTCCCCTTCTACTGTCGAGATGGACCCTGTTAAGGTCCAGGCCATTTATGATTGGACTCAGCCGACATCTGTGAAGAGCCTACAGAAGTTCCTGGGCTTTGCTAATTTTTACCGTCGCTTCATCGCTAATTTTTCTAGTGTTGCTAAACCGTTGACTGATTTGACCAAGAAAGGTGCTGATGTGGTCAATTGGTCCTCTGCGGCTGTAGAGGCTTTTCAGGAGTTGAAGCGTCGTTTTTCTTCTGCCCTTGTGCTGTGCCAGCCAGATGTTTCGCTCCCGTTTCAGGTCGAGGTTGATGCTTCTGAGATTGGAGCAGGGGCTGTTTTGTCGCAAAGAAGTTCTGATGGCTCGGTGATGAAACCTTGTACCTTCTTTTCTAGAAAATTCTCGCCTGCTGAGCGCAATTATGATGTTGGCAATCGAGAGTTGTTGGCCATGAAGTGGGCATTCAAGGAGTGGCGACATTGGCTTGAAGGAGCTAAACATCGCATAGTGGTCTTGACGGATCACAAGAATTTGACTTATCTCGAGTCTGCCAAACGGTTGAATCCTAGACAGGCTCGATGGTCGCTCTTTTTCTCCCGTTTTGATTTTGTGGTTTCATACCTTCCGGGATCTAAGAATGTGAAGGCTGATGCCCTGTCAAGGAGTTTTGTGCCTGACTCTCCGGGTATTTCGGAGCCGGCGGGTATTCTTAAAGAGGGGGTAATTTTGTCTGCCATCTCCCCTGATTTGCGGCGCATGCTGCAGAAGTTTCAGACTGATAGACCTGACCGTTGTCCAACGGAGAAACTGTTTGTCCCTGATAGATGGACTAGTAGAGTTATCTCTGAGGTTCATTGTTCGGTGTTGGCTGGTCATCCTGGAATCTTTGGTACCAGAGATTTGGTGGCTAGATCCTTTTGGTGGCCTTCTTTGTCACGGGATGTGCGTTCTTTTGTGCAGTCCTGTGGGACTTGTGCTCGGGCTAAGCCCTGCTGTTCTCGTGCCAGTGGGTTGCTTTTGCCCTTGCCGGTCCCGAAGAGGCCCTGGACGCATATTTCCATGGATTTTATTTCTGATCTCCCTGTTTCTCAAAGGATGTCAGCCATTTGGGTGGTTTGTGATCGCTTCTCTAAGATGGTCCATTTGGTACCCTTGTCTAAATTACCTTCCTCCTCTGATTTGGTGCCATTGTTTTTCCAGCATGTGGTTCGTTTGCATGGCATTCCGGAGAACATTGTGTCGGACAGAGGTTCCCAGTTTGTTTCAAGGTTTTGGCGGTCCTTTTGTGCTAAGATGGGCATTGATTTGTCTTTTTCTTCGGCTTTCCATCCTCAGACTAATGGCCAAACCGAACGAACTAATCAGACTTTGGAAACATATCTGAGATGCTTTGTTTCTGCTGATCAGGATGATTGGGTGTCCTTCTTGCCTTTGGCTGAGTTCGCCCTTAATAATCGGGCCAGCTCGGCTACTTTGGTTTCTCCTTTTTTCTGCAATTCTGGTTTCCATCCTCATTTCTCTTCAGGGCAGGTTGAGCCTTCGGACTGTCCTGGTGTGGATACTGTGGTGGACAGGTTGCAGCAGTTTTGGACTCATGTGGTGGACAATTTGACATTGTCCCAGGAGAAGGCTCAACGTTTCGCTAACCGCCGGCGCTGTGTTGGTCCCCGACTTCGGGTTGGGGATTTGGTTTGGTTGTCATCTTGTCATGTTCCTATGAAGGTTTCCTCTCCTAAGTTTAAGCCTCGTTTCATTGGGCCATATAAGATTTCTGAAATTCTTAATCCTGTGTCATGTCGTTTGGACCTTCCAGCTTCTTTTGCCATCCATGATGTGTTCCATAGGTCGTTGTTGCGGAGATACGTGGCGCCTATGGTTCCCTCCGTTGATCCTCCTGCCCCGGTGTTGGTCGAGGTGGAGTTGGAGTATGTGGTGGAGAAGATTTTGGATTCTCGTGTTTCAAGACGGAATCTCCAGTACCTGGTCAAGTGGAAGGGTTATGGTCAGGAGGATAATTCCTGGGTTTTTGCCTCTGATGTTCATGCTGCCGATCTAGTTCGTGCCTTTCATTTGGCTCATCCTGATCGGCCTGGGAGCTCTGGTGGGGGTTCGGTGACCCCTCCTCAAGGGGGGGGTACTGTTGTGAATTCTGTTGTCGAGCTCCCTCCTGTGGTCGTGAATGGTACTTCGGTGAGTTCTGTCCGTGGGCTCCCTCTGGTGGCTGTGAGTGGAGCTGCTGCTTCTGAGGTTCCTTACACAGGTGACGGGGTTTATCCTTTGGTTTGCTGCTCTATTTAACTCCACTTAGATCGAAACTCCATGCCAGCTGTCAATGTTTCTGCATTGCTTCAGTTCGCTCTTGGATCTTTCTGGTGTCCTGTCTACTCCAGCAGAAGCTAAGTTCCTGATATTATCTAATTCGTTCATTGTTTTCTTGTCCAGCTGGATATCATGATTTTGTCTTGCTAGCTGGAAGCTCTGGGATGCAGAGTGGTATCTCCGCACCGTTAGTCGGTGCGGAGGTCTTTTTTGCACACTCTGCGTGGTCTTTTGTAGTTTTTTGTGCTGATCGCAAAGCTACCTTTCCTATCCTCTGTCTATTTAGTAAGTCTGGCCTCCCTTTGCTGAAACCTGTTTCATTTCTGCGTTTGTGACTTTCTTCTTTACTCACAGTCAATATATGTGGGGGGCTGCCTTTTCCTTTGGGGAATTTCTGTGAGGCAAGGTAGGCTTTATTTTCTATCTCTAGGGCTAGCTAGTTCTTAGGCTGTGACGAGGCGCCTAGGGAGCGTCAGGAGCGCTCCACGGCTATTTCTAGTGTGTGTGATAGGATTAGGGATTGCGGTCAGCAGAGCTCCCACATCCCAGAGCTTGTCCTGTTTGAGGTTTAACTATCAGGTCATTCCTGGTGCTCCTAACCACCAGGTCATAACACATCCCATAGTCATATTTATCAATCCATGTGGCATGCTTCTTACCTAAATGCTTCCATCTCTCAGCATCCAAACATCCATTCCTTGGCATTCCTGCCTTTTCTAGAATTATTAGCGGTATCCTTATATGCTTTATTTCCCACCAGGTCCTTTATCTGATATCTCGGATCCATAATCTATCCTGACCTGGTTAATCTATCACCCATAACAGCTGTCAAAGGTGGCGATCCCTATCGTCAGCACTGTTTTGTATAAGCTGGATCCCACTGGTCTACTATGATAGCCAGCAATTCTGCTTCCAAAGCAATAAGCTGAACCACAACTCTCTGTTCTGTCCTGATGCTGATGCACACAGCCCTGAAAAAGTAGATCACTATGAACAACACAGTTCCAACCACAAGCGCTATATACTCCTCACAAATATGGATCTGAGTCCTCACTAGACTCTGAATATGCAAGGTCTGTTCCTGAATCCACACCGGGTTCAATAAGATAATATTTGTGCGTGACATTATCTTTCCACCTTGGCATATACCATCTAGAGTCTAATATAGCTACCCAGCTTCTGATCAATCCATGAGGATGAGTTATTATATGAGAAGAGTACTCTCTGCACTTAAACTGGTGAACTGAACATAGACACTTTTCACACAGCATGTGATGCACACATGGGAAGCATTTGTCTGATTTTTCAATCACATCCATACACACAGTACTTCTGTACTTTCTCGCTCCTCACATTTTATCAAAATGCTCTAGTGCCAATGGACAAAAACATAAATCACATCTATCTGTGGAACTCTTACTTGATTCACTATATCCTCTAATTCGTTTCCTATCTGAGTATGGGATTGCATACAAAAATGAGCATTTATGTCCATATAGATTGTCTTCACGTGCTCTTTCCCACTTCACTACAAACTTCCACCTGGGACCTTCCTGTAAGTTTTTTCCAAGTAGCAACTAACCGGAGAGTTTTATCTTACTCACTGCTTTTAATGAGAAGGCTATTTATATACTGAGCACACATCATTTAGTCTCCATACATCATGAGCTCTGCTCTGTACCCCACAACACAGATTCAGCAATATATCAGGAACGCAGTATAATCAGAACAATTCAGCACAGCGCTATCAGTACTACTTATCAATTAACAACTGACAAGGCACCGATAAACTCAAAAAATATAATTAACTAACCAAAAGCAAAATAAGAGTGATAAAGAAGGAAAGAAACAATAGAACCAACATAGTACAAGTATAGCAGAGCATAGCAGAGCAGGATCAATACAATATAATTACAATATTTACAGTATCAACAAACATTGACACCATTACAAACAGACAGACAGGAACCCTTATTATAGATACAGACAAAACAAATGATGGAAGATCATCATACTTTATAATGAAAAAAAAACAATTGTTAACAGCACTTAAACAAACAACAGACAAAATAGACAAGCAAGAGACAGCAAATAACAGATACTTTCTTTAACCTGAGTGTTTTCCCGTTAGAAATCCCCAAAGACTGACTCTAGAAAGCCTCTTTTCCCGGAGAGAAAACTGTGTGAGTAATAAATCTACTCATGTACCCGGGATCTGGTTTTCTGTTCAGGAGTGAGGCAGTCATTGTGCAGTCTAAGATGAAAGTCGAAGGAGAAATTATATCTCGCTGGGGCCTCCAAGTTGTTAGAGACAAGATTTCTAACCTACTCAGGTGTTCTGTCTTATAGGTACCTAAGCGATGAAGCAATAATCAGAGAGACACATGCTCGTTGTCTGTCCAAATAGTCTCTGTTCTTTATTTTTAGGGCTGGGCTTTTAAAGCCCCAAGATCAAAAGGAAATGTAGAGTTACATAATCAATTGGCAAGAATATCAATTATACTATAAGTTGTCATACACATCCTGGGATACAAAATAGATTAGAAGAGAAGAATGTGGGGGTGCTTTGCACATGTCTGCGGTTTTATGAGATTTTGGCTGAATATTCAGGATTTTTGGGTGGATAAAGACAAAAACAGACATAGAGTCGGCGATTTTGAGAAATTCTTACCACTACTATGTGGAATGTCCGGGAAATTGTCCACAAGAGAGACAGATGATAACATCTTGCACAATACTTGTTTTTGTGTAATTCTGTTATTTAAAAGTGAAGATTAACCATTTCTTTAACAGTGTCAATAGCTGATGCGAGAGTGGCATTGTAGAAAGCAGTGGCAGTGTCTGTGTCGTGGAGTGAGGATATGGATGCCAGTGGTAGGATAGAGCCAGAGAGCGTGTGGGAGTCTAGGTGTGCAAGGTTTCTGTGGGGGCGCGCATGTTGCTGGACATGGGAGACCGGTGAGGAGGACAGGGATGAGAAAGTGAGCAGATGATCGAGCCCTGAAATGCACAAGAGCTCAGTACTCGAAACGAGCAGGTCGGAAGCTCGACGTGCTCGACACGAGTAACAACTATAATGGATGTCAATGGGAAACTAGAGCATTTCTCCAGAAGACCCTATCTGCAGGGCTGAGGAGGCAAGAAAATTGCTGATACGGATGGAAACAGCACTCAAATGGAATGGGAATAGCATGAGGAAGACACTTGGACACATCTCTGATTCCCAGGTTGCAGCTGGGAACACTGTTGTTAGAGTATTATGCAAGTTTTACGGACTGACAATACAACAATCAAACCCAAAGATAAAATGGATTTTACAGGAAAAAATGTTAGGAAACATTCTTTCCTGTATAAAAAACGCCTCCTTCAGCCCTTAATAGCTGGGCCTTCTCTTACAGTATTTCACCGATGCCTATAACTAAAGTGGATGACATAGTAGAGTCTTATAAAATTGGCTACTGGCCAATCACAAAAATGCCAGTAGCCAACATGGCTACGGCATTACCGTGCATGGGGGGCTGTGACTCGAACATGGTGCTCGAACACGCAGGATACTCATTCGAGTAACGAGCGTGCCTGAGCATCCCAATGGTTGATCGGGCATCGAGCAGTGGCAAGTACGCTCGCTCATTACTACCCCTTAGCAACATTACAAAGGTATTTGTCCTAGAATGGTTGTTAAAGTATTTTTCAAGTTTTAAGCGTTAACAGCTCAAAGGCAAAATCTCTTTGCAAATGATTACTTACCACTTGCAGCTCCAGCAAATTGGCTGCAGTGAGTGATCATTTGTGCTGATGGTGTAATATTACCACTGCAGTCCTGTCAGCAATGGACAGCGGCAGGGTCAGCACTGGAGCAACAATTGATAGTTTTATTTTTTCCATGCCTTTGGGCTATTAAAGTTTAAAACTGTAAAACTAATTTAACATAGGTCTCATCTAGCACCAAAGTGCCTGTAGGTTTGTAATGAGTATTTAGTAATAAAAGTTCTGGCCCATTAAGAGAGGGAAGCTGAAGTTCTGAAGTTAGGTTCTCCACTGTCTCACTATCAGAACAGGTGGGTGAAAATTCCTTCCTCTGATCTCAGAGAAAACATAGTAAGATGGGACACTATGTGCAGCAATAAAACAAGTGAGAGGAGTACTGAGGTCTTCATGATGAATATAGTGATATATTATACAATGTAAAATGTATGTGTTATAGAGTAGTAGGTGGTTAAAAAGGTTAAAAGAAGCTACGAAGGTAAAGCCTTTCACAACTTTTCCTTTGTATGTTTATACTTTCCTTTGGCAAACTTATGAGAAAAATAACTGAATTGATTTCCCCATTATTTATTACGCTTTGCTTATATAGCACCATCATATTCCTCCTCAGCGCTTTACACACATGATCATCACTGTCCCTATTGGGGCTCACAATGTAAACTCCCTATCAGTATGTCTTTGGAGTGCGGGAGGAAACCTGAAAACCCATAGGAAACCCACGCAAACACAGGGAGAACATACAAACTCTTGCCAGATGTTGTTCTTGGTGGGATATGAACCCAGGACCCCAGTGCTACAAAAAAACAGTGCTAACCACTGAGTCACCGTGATGCATTATATGAACCAAAGATCCAACAAAACAGCAAAACAGGCACCTAGATTTGGTCACCTGGAATCCTGACAAGGTGGAAACACTAGTTCTATCTACCATTCAGATGCTGTATAATGTCAGCCCCACCCTCAAAGTTGGCACACCCCAGGGAATATTCTCGCATGAGATTAGGTACTCACTCCGGTAAAGTAAAACTTTTGTCCCTGTAATGCATAAGAAACGTATCTGATATGTTAATGATACATATTTGAGAAAAGTCTTAGGCTATATTCACACTTAGCGGTTTTTACCGCGGAACCGCCGCGGTTTTGATGCTGCGGGTCCGCAGCAGTTTCCATAGCGTTTACAGTAACATGTAAACCCTATGGAAACCGCAAACCGATGTGCACATGCTGCGGGAAAAACCGCGCGGGAACGCAGCGGTTTACAACCCGCAGCATGTCACTTCTTTGTGCAGAATCGCTGCGATTCTGCACCCATAGGAATACATTGAACCGCTTACTTCCCGCATGGGGCTGTGCCCACGTTGCGGGAAGTAAGCGGATAATGTGCGGGTGGTACCCGGGGTGGAGGAGAGGAGACTCTCCTCCAGGCCCTGGGAACCATATTTGGGGTTAAAAAATAAAAAATCTGGTTATACTCACCCTCTGATGTCCGGCGCTCCTGGGCGCTGCACGCGGCTGTCCGGTCAGAGTTGCTGTGCGACCAGGACCTGCGGTGACGTCGCGGTCACATGACCGTGACATCACGAAGGGTCCTTCTCCCACAGCATCTTTGGAACCGGACCGCCGGGTGCAGCGCCCAGGAGATCCGGACATCAGAGGGTGAGTATAACCAATTATTATTATTTTTAAGATTACTATTGATGCTGCATATTGCTGCATATGCAGCATCAATAGTATAGGCGGAAACCCGCAGCGGAAAACGCGGAACAAACCGCGATAAATCTGCAGGGAGAACCGCAGTTGTTTTGCCCTGCAGATTTATCAAATCCGCTGCGGGAGAACCCGCAGGGACCCGACGCAAGGTGTGAACATAGCCTTATAATTTCATTTTATGTGTTATGTTTCTCCCAGAAAGAATAGGGCCTCTTTATAGAGCACCACTATAATTATCTTCACCTACCATATATTTGGACCATAAAGCACAGCCATAATTAGAAGCATAAATACAGCAAAGCATACTGATTTGATACTGTATGTATCCTATGGGTGATTCAGGAGCAGCACACAAAAGTAGAAGTTTCTTGGGATGGACTTGCCCAGTCAAGAGAAGAGAAAGTACCGCACTCCTGTGCAGAGCATGGAGACTGTGACTAAAGGTTCTAACAGTGGACACTTACTGTGCTTTTTATAAAATTGTGTTATTTGCATACTGAAAGTTATAAAGTGCACAAATCGGTTAAAATATGATTGTTCACTGAGCAAATAAGACATAGATAATCTTTACACAGCGCAGTCCATGCCGTGACCACGCACTGTCCTGCCAGGATCTTACACTCACATTAATATTAGCCTGGATTATTAGACCCACATGAAAATTGTTGTACTTGATTACCCTATAATAAAATAACCTTTCTTGAACCTTGTTTATTGTCTTTAGCTTGTCGAAAAACCAGTTGATGTTAGAACAATGGACCACTGTCGCTTGTTAGGTGGTGTAAAATATGACTTCCAGATTCGTTGTATTCGTAGAAATCTAACTGGTCAGTGGAGTGAGTGGGGGCCAACAACTAGCGTTACTACCTTAGAAACTGGTAAGTCTTGTTATCTAGAACAAATTTATTAGTATTTGTCAATACTGGTGCTGTAAAAATATATGGTACAGTTATGACCGAAAGTTTTGGCACCCTTGAAATTGTTCCAGAAAATTGAATATTTCTCCAAGAAAATTATTGCAATTACACATATTTTGCTATACACATGTTTATTTCCTTTGCGTGTATTAGAACATGAGAAAGCACAGAAAAAAAGGCAAATTGGACATAATTTCACACAAACCCCAAAAATGGTCCGGACAAAATTGTGGGCACTTTCAACTTAATGTTTGGTTGCACACCCTTTGGATTAAATAACTGCAATCAATCACTTTCTATAACCATCAGCAAACTACTTATACTTCTCAAGTGAATTTTGGACCACTCTTCTTTTACAAACTGCTCCAGGTCTCTCATATTTGAAGGATGCATTCTCCCAATAGCAATTTGAAGATTTCTCCACAGTTGTTCACTGGATTTTAGATCTGGACTCGTTGCTGCACACTTCAGAACTCTCCAGTGCGTTGTTTCCATCCATTTCTGGGTGCTTCTTGAAGTATGTTTGGGGTCATTGTCCTCATGAAAGATCAATGACCTAAGAAACAAACCCAGTTTTCTGACATTGGGCACTATATTGCGACCCAAAATCCTATTGTAATTTTCAGATTTTATGATGCCTTGCACACAGTTAAGCAGCAAAACAACCCCAAAACATTTTTTGAATCTCTATCATACTTGACTGTAGGTACTGTGTTCTTTTCATTATATGCTTCATTCCCTTTTCAGCAAACAAATGATGTGCTTTACCAAAAAGCTCTATCTTGGTCTCGTCTCATCTTATTTTGTGTGAAATTATGTCCAGTTCGTCCTTTTTTTCTCTGTTTGTGTTACAATAAACATAAAGGAAATACACATGTGCATAACAAAACATGTGTAATTGCAATAATTTTCTGGGAGAAATGCTTAATTTTCTGGGACAATTTCAAGGGTGCCAGTACTTTTCGGCCTTGACTGTCAATCTCTAAATCTTCCAACGTCAATTTCAACTCCTGGATATGAAACATTTTAGCATCTTTAGACTTGTTCTCAATGAATGAATGAATTTGTTTTTGTAATAGTATTCAATTTTGTCTCTTCAACCTTTTCAAATGTGAATGTGTTGTCAAGTGATCTGTATCTACTCTGTTATGTTCACAGTTATTATGTTCATTAGTAATATAATACAAGGTTATTATTGATTTTGGTCAAGGATCTACTTACTACTTTTCATAACTATTTATAGTTTTCATAAAACGTTGTTGCCATCAAAGCCTTCAATATTTCTCTTGTCCTAATTTCTAACTATCCAGCTTTCACAAGTGTGATAAGCCACTGAAAGTATTTTGTCATTTTATAGCTCCAACAGGAAAATTGAAGACTTGGTGGAGAAATTTGGAAGCCACACATGAAAGTCAATTGAAAATCCTGCTAATGTGGAAGGTACGGTTGCAAGAACATGCACTAATTTAATTTGAGACTTTTACCATTTTACAATTTCAAGAAAAATAGAATTAATAACAAAACAAAATTAGGTTCATATTTTGACATAGTCAATACATGCATGTAAATAAGGAGAATCTCACATCTAGGATTTCACCCTATCAGCAAGAACAAATCACCAATGCAAATATAATAAATCGATAACTATGGTCAGCTCATTGCTGAGATATGTTATTTGCTGAGGACCAACCTCTTTAAAAGGCTATGGCTTATAATCTTGGATGGCAGATAATCATTACTACATTATGTCTTATTTGTCAAATGTATTGACCTACATTAACTGAGTTTGAGCTCCATCGTTTTTTGAACCAAGAACCTAAATTGTCTGTCCAGTCATTGTTCAGTACAGGAACCACATGGCACATAAAGTCAATTTACGTCCTAGTAACATAGCATGTTTCATCCTATACATGGCTTGTTTTTTCACTCATTTTTCATAATTGGAAATGGGTCTTCAAAGTTTAGTCACCTTTTAAATCCATTTATGGTAGGCTTGTAAAGTTGGAGATGCTGAAATAAAATATGGGACAATAATAGACATGTGCATGATTCCAATACTAGCAGTGGTATCTTCCATCCCTCCCATACTTCTTAAGAGCTATGGTAGAAGCCATGAAGATATATTGTTTTTGATCAAGTTAAAGGGATTGTCCACTACATGGACTACCCCTTCTCATTCCTCATGTTTTGCCCCGTTCAAATAAAAACATCTGGCGCTGTTCCAGCGGTGTCGGCACTCGCGTTCCCGGGGTTTATGTGAGGTTATTACGTCATGCAAGCTCTACGCCCAATCTAGTGCTTGAAAAGTTGCAACCGCATGTGCAGTATACGAGGGGAGGACATCTCTTCATGGGCTGATTACTACCTTGAACAGGAAGCTGTACTGAGACTACATGTGAACGCCGAAGTATTTATATGGGGACCTTTGCTAGTGAAGGTGGCAGCCTCATCTATTTGGACATTGGACCGTGGCCAATATTTTGGTTATCTTTTCTCTCCTGATGATCCCAGTTCAGGGAGAAATGCGTTGAGTATGAGAAGCTTGGTTTAGTCGTGCCTTGTGGAACATCACCATGGAAAAAGATAAGCAGACACATCTTGTCTAATTTTTGTATTCATTTGATTATATATCTTTGCTGCTTGTACTTATCTTTGGATACCTTGGACATTGTATGTATTGGCACCTATGATTACTGATATATTTTGTCATAGCTATGATTGTCATTACATCATGATTTGAATAGCACTTGACAGTGCATTGGATATGTCTCATGTTAGATACCTTTGAGAAATTGTGCCTGGCATTTCTCTATATTATACTAAATAATTGATTTTCAGCACCTGATTGGTTTTGTATTGTATTATCTATGTATTTATCAGGTTGCTGTATCTGAAGACATAAGCTTGTGAGACATCTTTTTTTCACAAACGGTGCCAGTCAGTGGCTTTTTAATTTTTTGTCCTTGGCATATTTGGGACTCTTTATGAGCCCACTTATAGGTATCTGTGCATAGAGTATGCATGATTCCACTGTCTCCTAATCACCACAGAAACGCAGTCAATAAATCCCATAAAATATCACTTTTATTAACTACATAATAAAACCCAATACATGGAAACAGGTACAGCGGAAAAGATGGGGACAGTGGAGCACTATGTGGCAGTACAATAAACAAAAAGGGACTAAAGGTACCACCCACTACATACACATACCGTGGAACAGTGCACTTTGGCTAACAAACCTTATGAAGGAGCCGCCCTGTTCTCTGAAACGCGCATCGGGGTGGGCTCTGGGTCCCCCACCACTGCACATACCAGGTATTACTCGGTTATTTCAGTTATATTGGCTTGATAATGAATAGTCTATAGTGATTCAATTTATATTTATATATTCATTCTACCATATTTATGGTTTGTTAGCCAAAGTGCACTGTTCCACGGTATGTGTATGTAGTGGGTGTAACCTTTAGCCCCTTCTTTGTTTATTGTACTGCCACATAGTGCTCCACTGTCCCCATCTTTTCCACTGTACCTGTTTCCATGTATTAGGTTTTATTATGTAGTTAATAAAAGTGATATTTTATGGGATTTATTGACTGAGTTTCTGTGGTGATTAGGATATCTGTCGTATGCAGTTGTCCCTATTTGGTCCTAGCAAGCACACATAGGGTATTTATTTCTGTATCCTTTCTGATGTACTATAATTCCTCTCTATGTGTGTAAAATGTATGCTACAACTCTATTACATGATTCCACTGTCTGAATGTTCATACTGTACCTGCTGCCACTTCTCGTCATCTTAGGGTGACAACCTCCGCAAATAGGTAGGCTGTTAGTTAGATCTACAGCAAGAGACAGTACACCTATATCAACACACCACGGGTTTTTGTGTGGAATTACTGTATATCTAGCACTACTTTAGGAATCACTGAAACATACTTTATGTGGCAAATCTTCAAGGTTTTAATACTTGATTATTCTGCAGTTTGAGGAGTTGTGCAAAGTTTTGTGAGGAGTTGCATCAATAGTACTTGTACAAGTCTATGTTTTCAGTATTTTGATTTAGTCACATCTATATGCTGGTGTTCCAGCGTTAAACAGGGAGGATAGAACAATAGATTGACCCCTTACTGTTTATAGATCTTCTCCTCTGGTCTTCTGAATCTTATATTGTTATTTTAATGCACTTTGTCACTTTCATTTGGTGGGTTGTATTTTATACATTTACCCAATAAAAGTTACATTTTAATGGACTGGATCCCAGCGGTGGGATACCCATAGGGCGCCATGTTATCATCTACCTGATGAGGTGATAAGTAACATGTTTTCACTGGGTAACCCATTTAATCTAAAAAATACATAATAATTTCATATCAAATGATTACATTATGAAATGTTAATAGTCAAAATTGAAGGATTGTAAATTCAGTAAAGTGTGATCTTTTTCTACAGCAACTGGAGAGAAATAAGGCAAATGCAGAACATTTGTGGTACATTGTGAAGAGCTCCTCTGATCTACATGATACAGAGAATATTTTATGCAACACAACTATTCTCAATTGTACCATCTCCCTGCCTACTGAAAAGAAGAATGTTTTTATACGGGCATACAATAACGCCGGGGCTTCTCCCGAAACTGAGATCACCCTTACTGCCAGGAATGGTAAGAAGATAATAGATTCAAGTAATGGGTAATTGGCGGCTTATTACGGTAATCATTATCTATTTAATTATCAAAGAAAATCGTGATCGTCATCTAATTTACAATTTCCAGATACCAGATTGATTTACCAACCATTCATTATATTTAGCTTCCTTACTGTAAAAGTATCTGAACAATACATGTGGGGGTCAATTTATTAATTTAATTTAATATATACAGTATATCTATACAGTGTGTGTATATATATATATATATATATATATATATATATATATATATATATACACACACACACATACACATACTGTGTATATATATATATATATATATATATATATATACATACATACACGTGTGTGTGTGTGTACTTTTTTGTTTTGTTAAAAAAAATTGATTAAATTCAGATTACAACTTTTTATGCTATATGTAGAGAGTCTGTCGGCACAAAATGTCTGTTGTTCCAACCCAGCACAGCACCTTGTAGGGGATATTGTCCTGATAAATATATTAGTAAAAAGACACAGAAGTGACACCTTATCAATATATGTGATAATAAAATAATATCTATTCTATATTCTCTTCGATATAAATAAAAGGGTCACCAACAGTGCCACGATTCTAGTGGAAAACCACTAGAAAAACAAAAAAAGCTCTAAACCCGAAAGTAGAACCAATGAGAAAGTGACAGGGAATAAAGTATAAAAGTCAATTTTTATTGGATAGCAGTAGTGACAACAATATTAAAAAATATTTAAAAAATATATAAAACGATATAATCCAAAAAAATAGTACATATGTGCACAATTCAAGCTGCCCATGACAAGGTAGGCCGAATCATGATAAAATATCAAAGAGTAAAAATGGCAATCTGTGGCATATGCATACAAGGAGTGAAAAACAGGTGTATACTAAATAGCCTATACAATATAATATAAGCACAGGAAAAATCCTCAAACAACGTGTGAAACAATGGTAGAAATGTATCAATAATAAAGTGCTAAGGTGGTGCCAAGCCCCTTAGGTGGTAATTTGTTTACTGCACTTAGCACTTTATTATTGATAAATTTCTACCATTGTTTCACACGTTGTTTGAGGATTTTTCCTGTGCTTATATTATATTGTATAGGCTATTTAGTATACACCTGTTTTTCACTCCTTGTGTGCATATGCCACAGATTGCCATTTTTACTCTTTGATATTTTATCATGATTCGGCCTACCTTGTCATGTGCAGCTTGAATTGTGCACATATGTACTATTTTTTTGGATTATATCGTTTTATATATTTTTTAAATATTTTTTAATATTGTTGTCACTACTGCTATCCAATAAAAATTGACTTTTATACTTCATTCCCTGTCACTTTCTCATTGGTTCTACTTTCGGGTTTAGAGCTTGACCTGATAAATATAGTAGTGTCCAAATCCATTCCTGAAAGGCAGAGGTTAAGGATGCACCAAGCACACTATTACCACATTTTTAAAAAAGAACGATTTCAGGCAAATGCAGCAACAAATCGGGGCCCTAAAATACAATTTTTCATTAATGCTATGTTCCCTACAAAGTGCTGTGCTTGGTTTGAACAGTAATTTTTGTCAGACAGGCCCCCATTAATCTCTCTCTATATAAGTGAGAGTGATGTCAAACTGGGTAAGTTATCACCAATAGATAATAATAAATCATGTGATGCTTCTCTAATTTGTGTAATTTACAGCATCTGTAACTTACCTGTGGCACCTAACAGGTGTTGGCAATAACTAAATCACACTTGCAGCCAGTTGACATGGATTAAAGTTGACTCAACTTCTGACCTGTGTCCTTGTGTGTACCACATTGAGCATGGAGAAAAGAAAGAAGACCAAAGAACTGTCTGAGGACTTGAGAAACCAAATTGTGAGGAAGCATGAGCAATCTCAAGGCTACAAGTCTATCTCCAAAGACCTGAATGTTCCTGTGTCTACCGTGCGCAGTGTCATCAAGAAGTGTAAAGCCCATGGCACTGTGGCTAACCTCCCTAGATGTGGACGGAAAAGAAAAATTGACAAGAGATTTCAACGCAAGATTGTGCGGATGTTGGATAAAGAACCTCGACTAGCATCCAAACAAGTTCAATCTGCCCTGCAGTCCGAGGGTACAACAGTGTCAACCCGTACTATCCGTCGGCGTCTGAATGAAAAGGGACAGTATGGAAGGAGACCCAGGAAGACCCCATTTCTTACCCCGAGACATAAAAAAGCCAGGCTGGAGTTTGCCAAAACTTACCTGAAAAAACCTAAAACGTTTTGGAAGAATGTTCTCTGGTCAGATGAGACAAAAGTAGAGCTTTTTGGGCAAAGGCATCAACATAGAGTTTACAGGAGAAAAAAAGAGGCATTCAAAGAAAAGAACACGGTCCCTACAGTCAAACATGGCGGAGGTTCCCTGATGTTTTGGGGTTGCTTTGCTGCCTCTGGCACTGGACTGCTTGACCGTGTGCATGGCATTATGAAGTCTGAAGACTACCAACAAATGTTTCAGCATAATGCAGGGCCCAGTGTGAGAAAGCTGGGTCTCCCTCAGAGGTCATGGGTCTTCCAGCAGGACAATGACCCAAAACACACTTCAAAAAGCACTAGAAAATGGTTTGAGAGAAAGCACTGGAGACTTCTAAGGTGGCCAGCAATGAGTCCAGACCTGAATCCCATAGAACACCTGTGGAGAGATCTAAAAATGGCAGTTTGGAGAAGGCATCCTTCAAATATCAGGGACCTGGAGCAGTTTGCCAAAGAAGAATGGTCTAAAATTCCAGCAGAGCATTGTAAGAAACTCATTGATGGTTACCAGAAGCGGTTGGTCGCAGTTATTTTGGCTAAAGGTTGTGCAACCAAGTATTAGGCTGAGGGTGCCAATACTTTTGTTTGGCCCATTTTTGGAGTTTTGTGTGAAATTATCAATGTTTTGCTTTTTGCTTCATTCTCTTTTGTGTTTTCTAATTTAAGACAAATTAAATGAAGACAATAATACCAAAGAATTTGTGAAACTGAGTATTATCTGACAGAATTGCAGGGGTGTCAATACTTTTGGTCACAATTGTAATCAATAAGCACAGGCCATCAAAATGGCTTATACACAGAAACAGTGAATATCTGATGTAATAAGCATGAAAATTCTGCTAATAAGCACAAAAGAATCTTCAATCAGCATAGGCTATTGATTAATGTACAACAACAGCAGCACCTGTTAAAATTGTATTTTAAATATTGATCTCTTCGTTTCCCATCTATATTTTGAGCGGGGTGCATGTAATATATGCCATTCTTTACTTTTTGGACATTATATTTATATATTAGGCTTTTACTGATATCAGATAGAACTATATTGTTGAATTTACTACAAAAGAACGTTTCACTAGGAGCATTATATTTGTTTCACAGGAACTCCCGTCTCTAAAATGCAAGTGTCTTCCAATGGTGATTCCAGCTTGCAAGTAATGTGGGATCCACAGTCTTCGGCTAAGAGCTATATGCTGGAGTGGTACAAAAGTGCAGAGCTGCCAAACTGTGAAATATACTGGAAAATTGAACAGAAAGGGAGCGCACGTTCCATTCTGCATGGTAAGGCATAGTTAGTGGCTGCAAACAGTGACACAGATTTTGTTAGGAAAACACTTTAGAAATCTCAGTCTTAGGCTACTTTCACACTGGCGTTTTTTGCCAGACGTCGCAATGCGTCGTTTATGGCAAAAAATGCATCCTGCAAAGTTGTTTGCAGAATGCGTTTTTGCCCCATAGATTAAAATTAGCGACGCATTGTGACGCTTTGCCACACGTCGCAACCGTCGTGCGACGGTTGCGCCGTGTTGTGGTGGACCGCCAGGAGCAAAAAAACGTTACATGTAACGTTTTTTTGCTCCTGACGGACCGCTTTTTCTGACCGCGCATGCGCGGCCGGAACTCCGCCCCCACCTCCCCGCACTTCACAATGGGGCAGCGGATGCGCCGGAGAAATGCATCCGCTGCACCACGTTCAGGATTGCATCAGGATTTGGTCAGGATTTTTCATCAGTATTTGGAAGCCAAAACCAGGAGTGGAACAATTAGAGGAAAAGTATAATAGAAACATATGCACCACTTCTGTATTTATCACTCACTCTTGGTTTTGGCTTACACATACTGATGAAAAATACTGACCAAATCCTGATGCAATCCTGAACGTGGACACATACCCTTACAGAGAATGTTGGCGCTATGTAAGCAACAGTCTGACCTTATGAAATTGATGACTTGTGGAGGAGAAATAAATGGCGAATTGCTACTACACAGTGATCAAAGCTGTGCAGGTCCAACTCCTTTCACAGGTTGCATCCATCAGGCGCCAAAATCAGCTCATCAGTGGTGGTGCTGGAAGTCAGACTCCCATTGATCTAATATTGATGACCTATCCTGAACACAGGTTGGAAATATCATAAAGCCTGACTAATTTGCCCGAACTGTTCTGCCACAGACAAGCTGCTATAGAGGCAGTAATGGCTATTTAAAAGGCAGTCACTATTAGGAAATATATCCTCAGCAAACATTGTGGTCTTGATGATTCATCAAACAGTCTTTGTTCGAATTCTAATCTAAAACTGCTTGAAATGTCACAATTTTTTTACACAACAATTTTGCAACTTTTGGCACTTTTAAGGTAGCTCTGACAACTTTTTGAAAAGAGGGTGAAACTTATTGATGAGCGGTCATGGCTCAGCCAGCAAGTTGGGGTTAGTGCAGCTTTCCTCACAGCTCTCCAGTCCATAAAATGGCTGCTGGTGAAGGAGCATGTGACCAGATCTGTCCATCGGTCTTGTCCAATTAGAAGTCTCACATGAGAAAACTGCTTTTATATTGGAGGAGACTGATGAAGTCGTCTTATCACATGTTCCTCCACCAACAGCGTTTTTAGAGAGTGGAGCTGTGTAGTGTGTGAGAAAGGCTGCACAAACAGGAAAAAAACCTTTAATAGTCTGTCAGGCATCCAGCACTGGCCTCTTTTAAACTTATAGACCAAGAAGCTTAACTGACACATAATAGCCTGCATGGCATGCATCACTGTCTTCAGTTCAAGACGAGAAGCTCCAGTGATGTACCTGACCGTCCAAGTGTGAGGTGGCTAGGGTGGTAGTCATGGTGACAGGTTGCTGTTTCAGCACACCCTGGCACCCTGCAAAGAAATTATAAAGTCCTAACTTGCGTATGATGTGTGTGCAGTGCAAGTCACTCACTTTTATGTTAGAGTCCTCCTCAGGTTGTAGTGTCCTGCCTTTAGACAGCATCACACAATGATTGCCAGAGTCCAAGTTCAATTTTAACAACACAACTTTACTCAGCATGTCCAGTTCGGTCACAGACACCACACAATATTGATCATATATCCTTTCCTAATTCTCCTATAATTCTTTGCTTCTGTACAGTACCCTCTGGTACTGCAGTGTCCCGACTAGCCAAACTAGTTCGTATCTGGGTGTAACATCCCTGCTGGCATCACTGCATGGCTTCCCATCTCCACTCTTACTCACCACTCCGGGCCATGCTGTGAGTTCTGTCCTCTGCCGGCTCCATGCTCTGGGCCTCATGTCCTTGCTTGTTGCATACCTAATGGCTGTATGCTTAGGGCTGCAGCCCTGGCACTTCCTGTTTCTTATAGTGACTGTGTGCACCTTCCTAAGGTGTCCCCTGCCAATTGCCAAGAGGCATCGGGTACTTAAGGCATTCCCACCCCTAGGGGAATGCCTGAGCAACATATTTACTCAGTTAGTGTCTTGCTGCTCAGTTGTCAGGTGTCCTGTCTTGCTTTATCTCTCGTGTCAGCCACCCAGGGGGGCTTTGAACCCTGGCCTGTACCTGTGTCCTGTGTCTCTTGTTTCAGCCACCCAAGGGGACTTCGTACCGTGGTCTGAATCCTTGTTTCTGTGCCTTGTCCCGTTCCTGACCCTGTCTGAACTTAGTCCTATACCTGTGTCCGTTTGTATCCCTGTCTGTACCCTTTCCTATTCCACTGTTTCCTTGTGTTCACTCCTTCTGCTCTTTGTCCCGCCTCCTGCGGCTCTGCTCTTTGCCCCGCCTCCTGCGGCTCTGCTCTTTGCCCCGCCTCCTGCGGCTCTGCTCTTTTTGCTCTGCCTCCTGTGGCTCTGCTCTTTGCTCCACCTCCTACAGCTCTGCTCTTTGCTCCACCTCCTGCGGTTCTGCTCTTTGCTCCGCCTCCTGCGGTTCTGATCTTTGCTCTGCCTCCTGCGGTTCTGCTCTACTCCAGCTTCACCTCCTGTGGCTCTGTTCTGCTCTTCGCATCATGCGGCTTTGCTCTGCTCCCACTCTGTGCCCTGTGTGTCCTTGTCCCTCCAGTCTGTACTGGTTCCTACCTGCTCCCTTATCCTACTCATTCCAGCCTGTGTTCCCGTGTCTCCTGAAACAGTTCCTGTCCCTTCAGTCTGAACTGGTTCCTATCTGTTTCCTACCTCATACCTGCCTATGTTCCTGTCCTACCCAAACCAGTTCCAGTCCGGCTAGCTGTGCCCACCTGCCTGCCTAAAGTGCCAGCCGTGCCAGCCTGCCTGCCTAGAGTGCCAGCCGTGCCTGTCTGCCTGCCTAGAGTGCCAGCGGTGCCCACCTGCCTAGAGTGCCAGCCATGCCTACCAAGTGTGCCAGCCGTGCCCACCTGCCTGCCAGAGTGCCAGTCATGCCCGCCTGCCTGCCAGAGTGCCAGCTGTGCCCACCTGCCTGCCAGAGTGCCAGCCATGCCCACCTGCCAGAGTGCCAGCTCTGCCTGCCAGAGTACCATTTGTGCCTTTCTGTACTTGCTCGCACCTGTCACTTGTGTTTTGTCCCTCAGCTGTCACAGCCAGACAATGCCCTGGGGTGATATCTGGCAGCTACCTGCCGCACGAGCCTGACCTCACCATCAGAGGCTCCACTGAACACCAAGGTAGCTGCTTAGTCACCCTTCCAGGGTAGTCTGGTTTATGGCACAGTGGGGCCACATTCCCCTCGCTCACACCACCCAGTCAGGGTGTGAGCGTGACACTGAGGTTCCCCGTCCATTTTCCTCTCTGAGGGCGAAACAGAGGATGCCGCTTTCCAATCCTTCTCAGACCGTAGGTCTCGGACGTTCCCGGTCTTCCCACTGTACCTAACTGCTATTACTCTCTTACTGCACTTGTCCCCTTGTTCTCGTGTAAACATCAGCCCCGAGGCCCTGAACTGCTGAGCTCCTCTTGAACTTGTTACTGCAACAATCTCACTTATCCTCATCCCACGCTCTAACTAACTAAACCCAGGAAGTGTCTCAACTATAACTACCCTGGCTCCTCCTACTCGGAAATTCCCTACTTCTTATCCTAACCTTATTTTATCTCCTAATCTGTAGTGCTCCCCACTGTTCTAAACTGTATATTACCCATTACAATAACCAAACCTTACTCTAGCACTGTATGTATCTCCCTATCTCTATCCCTAGCCCTTAACCCCTTAACGACCGCCGATACGCCTTTTAATGGTGATAGTTAAGGGTACTTAAACCACTTAAAATTAACGGCGCTGTGGTAAAAGTGTTTAGCACCCCCAGAGTCAGATTTTCTCTGGGGTCTCGGCTGCCGGGAGTAGCCAAGACCCCAGAGAACATGATTCTTGTAGGTTTTTATTGACCCTGGGGTTGCGATTGTCTTTATTAACTGTATAATGGCGACCGCAAAAAAGTGCAATCTGATAATTAATTTCTTTGTCCTCTGATGTGATCGCACATCAGAGGAGAGAAAAATGGGGTCACCGATCCCCATGATACCTCCGTTGTCCATCCATGGCCCTCTGACGTGCCACGTGTCTCTGGCTTCTTCTTCCAGGAGAAAATGGTGGGCGCATGTGGAGTGCGCCGGCTGAGATCAGCCGGCCGGCACCTGGCAACAATAGGGAGATTTTTCCTGTTGGTTCATTTTGGTCACTGTGATAGACCCTATCAAAATAAAAACAAATAGTAAATAACCACCCCTTTATCACCACCTTAGTTAGGGAAAAATAATAAAATAAAGAAAAAATATTTATATCCATTTTCCCATTAGGGTCATAGTTGGGCTAACGTGAGTTGAGCTAAAGTTAGGGTTAGGGTTGGGGCTAAAGTGAGGGTTAGGGTTGAGATTAGGGTTAGGGTTGAGATTAGGGTTAGGGTTGGGATTAGGCTTATGGTTAGGGTTGGGATTAGGGTTAGAGGTGTGTTGGGGTTAGGGTTGTGATTAAGGTTATGGTTAGGGTTGGGATTAGGGTTAGGGGTGTGTTGGGGTTAGGGTTGGAGCTAGAATTGGGGGGCTTCCACTGTTTAGGTATATCAGAGGGTCTCTAGACGCGACATGGCACCACCATTGATTTCAAATGGTGCTCACTCCATTCTGAGCTCTGCCGTGCGCCCAAATAGTGGTTTAACCCCACACATGAGGCATCAGCGAACTCAGGACAAATTGAAAATAACTTTTGAGGTCCAATTTCTCCTGTTACCCTTGGGAAAATAAAAAAATGGGGGCTAAAAATCATTTTTGTGAAAAAAAAAATTATTTTTTATTTTTACAGTTCCTTGGGGGGTCTAGTTTCCAAAATGGTGTCACTTGTGGGGGGTTTCTACTGTTTATGCACATCAAGGGCTCTGCAAATACAACATGATGCCCGCAGATTATTCCATCAAAGTCTGCATGTTAAAACGTCACTACTTCCCTTCCGAACCCGGACGTGTGCCCAAACAGTAGTTTTTTTTCCCCACATATGGGGTACCAGCATTCTCAGGTCAAATTGGGCAACAACTTTTTTGGTCCAATTTTTCCTGTTACCCTTGTAAAAGTAAAAATTTGGGGGTGAAAAGATCATTTTTATGGAAAAAACATGATTTTTTTATTTTCACGGCTCTACTTTATAAACATCAGTGAAAGAATTGGGGGTTCAAAGTGCTCACCACACATCTAGATAAGCTCCTTGGGGGGTCTAGTTTCCAAAATAGGGTCACTTGTGAAGGGTTTCTACTGTTTAGGTACATAAGGGGCTCTGCAAATGCATCATGACACCCGCAGACCATTCCATCAAAGTCTGCATGTTAAAACGTCACTACTTCCCTTCCAAGCCCCGACGTGTGCCCAAACAATGGTTCCCCCCCAAATGTGGGGTACCAGCGTACTCAAGACAAACTGGACAACAACTTTTTTTGTCCAATTTCTCTTGTTACCCTTGTGAAAATAAAAAATTGCGGGCTAAAAAATCATTTTTGAGGAGAAAAAAATGATTTTTTAGCCCGCAATTTTTTATTTTCACAAGGGTAACAGGAGAAATTGGACAAAAAAAGTTGTTGTCCAGTTTGTCCTGAGTACGCTGGTACGGGGGGGGGGGGGGAACCATTGTTTGGGCACTTTGATGGAATGGTCTGCGGGTGTCATGATGCATTTGCAGAGCCCCTTATGTACCTAAACAGTAGAAACCCTTCACAAGTGACCCTATTTTGGAAACTAGACCCCCCAAGGAGCTTATCTAGATGTGTGGTGAGCACTTTGAACCCCCAATTCTTTCACAGATGTTTATAAAGTAGAGCCGTGAAAATAAAAAATCATGTTTTTTCCATAAAAATTATCTTTTCACCCCCAAATTTTTACTTTTACAAGGGTAACAGGAAAAATTGGACCAAAAAAGTTGTTGCCCAATTTGACCTGAGAATGCTGGTACCCCATATGTGGGGAAAAAAACTACTGTTTGGGCACACGTCTGGGTTCGGAAGGGAAGTAGTGACGTTTTAACATGCAGACTTTGATGGAATAGTCTGCGGGCATCATGTTGTATTTGCAGAGCCCTTGATGTGCATAAACAGTAGAAACCCCCCACAAATGACACCATTTTGGAAACTAGACCCCCCCAAGGAACTGTAAAAATAAAAAATATTTTTTTTTTCACAAAAATGATTTTTAGCCCCCATTTTTTTATTTTTCCAAGGGTAACAGGAGAAATTGGACCTCAAAAGTTATTTTCAATTTGTCCTGAGTTCGCTGATGCCTCATGTGTGGGGGTAAACCACTATTTGGAGAAAAAAATTATTTTTTATTTTCATGGCTCTACGTTATAAACTTCTGTGAAGCACTTGAGGGTTCAAAGTGCTCACCACACATCTAGATAAGTACCTTAAGGGGTCTAGTTTCCAAAATGGTGTCACTTGTGGGGGGTTTCCACTGTTTAGGCACATCAGGAGCTCTCCAAATGCGACATGGCATCCGATCTCAATTCCAGCCAATTCTGCATTGAAAAAGACAAAAACGGCACTTCTTCTGTTCCAAGCTCTGCCGTGCGCCCAGACAGTAGTTTACCCCCAAATACAAGGGGTATCGGCATATTCAGGAGAAATTGCACAACAAATTTTGTAGTTCATTTTCTCTTTTTACACTTGTGAAAATAAAAAAAAAAATTGGTTTTTAAGTAAAATGTTTGTAAAAAAAAAAGTTTAATGTTAATTTTTTTCTTACCACGTAAATTTTTTTGTGAAAAAAAGTTAAATGTTCATGTTTTTTAAACATTCCAAAAATTCCTGTGAAGCACCTGAAGGGTTAATAAACTTCTTGAATGTGGTTTTGAGCACCTTGAGGGGTGCAGTTTTTAGAATGGTGTCACTTTTGGGTATTTTCTGCCATATAGACCCCTCAAAATGACTTCAAATGTGAGGTGGTCCCTAAAAAAAATTGTTTCGTAAATTTTGTTGTAAAAATGGGAAATCGCTAGTCAACTTTTAACTCTATAACTTCCTAACAAAAAAAAACCTTGTTTAAAAAATTGTGCTGATGTAAAGTAAAGCTGATGTGGGAAATGTTATTTACTAACTATTATGTGTGACATATCTCTCTGATTTAAGGGCATAAAAATTAAGAGTTTGAAAATTGCAAAACTGCAAACATTTTCGCCATATTTCCATTTTTTTCATAAATAAATGCAAGTAATATAGAAGAAACGTTACCACTATCATGAAGTACAATATGTCACGAGAAAACAATCTCAGAATCAATGGGATCCGTTGAAGCGTTCCAGAGTTATAACCTCATTAAGTGACAGTGGTCAGAATTGTAAAAATTGGCCCGGTCATTAAGCTGCAAATTGGCTCTGTCACTAAGGGGTTAAAAATACATAACTTACACAGTATACAAACATCATAACATTATTTAGCATATTACTACACAATAAAACAGTACCGCATATCACACCATTTTACACATAAAACGAATCCGCTTTATTAGGAAGGAACGTGAAGGGACGCAGGGCATAACTTGGCTCCCCAACACACCCCTTACACAAGGACAGTTATCACTGAGGTTTTCCCATGCAACCTTACTCCTTGCCTGTAATGGGGACTATACTGATATGTGATCAAGTGTTTCAGATCTCCTGACAATAGGATAGCAATGGTCTCTGAAAAGCTTTGAGCTGCCACTGGCCACATAATACTTCCCTCCCAGGCTTGTTAACTTGCAGCGGGTGGGTAGAGCTGACGTCTGTATGGCCCAGAAAATCAGGGCATGTGAGTCTCCATAACAGATTGGCAGTGGCTGTAAGAAGGGGAAGAATGACATCTGTTGTAGGGCAGTAATAGAAGCCATAATATTTATCACCAAGTTTTCTCCAAAAACAATAATGCTAAGTAACTGAGCAATGAAGATAATTTGTTAACACAACACAGAAAAGATGTCACAGAAAGAGAGAATAATTGTATAAGAAAATGAGTGGGATGCAAATGCAATTTTTTTTAATATACTACATCCCAAAGGGAATGTGTCTCCAGGTTTTTTATCATTTAATTTGAGAGCAGCAAGATGTTGAGACAGAGACCCTGATTCCGGTGATATATCACTTTCTGGGTTGCTTGCTGTAGTTTTTAAAAAGTCACTGTTCTATATTCAAGAAGTTATCACTAGAGGACTAGTAAACCTGCTGCCAGGTAGTCCAATCACACCCGCACACTGATTGTCAGCTTTCTGCCTATTCACAGTGTACACAGAAAGCTGCCAATCAGTGGTGTGGGTGAGGTTATACAGAGCTCAGAATTCAGGGAACTGCTAGATCTACAGCAGATAAAGCACTGATTTTATCAAAACTGAAGTAAGCAGCCAAGTAAATGAAACATCTTTGGAATAAGGGTCTCTGTCCTTACATCATTATGCCCTCAGATGAGGTAGGATAAGTGGATGACAGATTACCTTTAAAAAGATACAAATCTTAACAAACATTTAAACATTTTCCTTTTGCTGTTTTTCTAATTTTCCAGATATTGAACTATTCCAGAGGTACACTGTGAGACTGTATCCATTGTATAAAGACTACATAGGAGTGGCGAGAGAAATTGAGGTGTATTCTAAAGAAGGAGGTAATGCACAGCTGAATCCAATGAGTTTTCAGATCATACCTGCCATTAAATGGTGATGCCCACAATAGAATCTTCTACCTTTGTGTCTTTTTTCATATTTATCTTCCCCTTGGTGCATCCATCTTCCCAGAGTTGAATGAGTCCTATTGTAATCTGCTAATCTACATTTCCCTGCAACACCCTGCTTCTCCTCAGTGCTGCAGACCCCTCCCTGTACTCTTCTCCATGATTCCCGAGCTGCCGCCTTTATCTGGTTTTGAGTTTAAGGCTACGGTCACACGCTCAGTATTTGGTCAGTATTTTACATCAGTATTTGTAAGCCAAAACCAGGAGTGAATATAAAATGCAGAAGTGGTGACTTGTTTCTATTATATGTTTCCTCTGATTGTTCTTCTCCTGGTTTTGGCTTACAAATACTGATGTAAAATACTGACCATAACTGAATGTATGAACGTGGTCTAAGGGGGCAGACAGACGTCCGTATTTCTTGTGCAGGGATCGCATTGGAATCCTAGGACTGACTGTTGGCTCTCCTAATAGAAATATATCACGCTGTCAGGCTCAGGTCAGGAGAGGTTCCGGGCCAGTCCATGCACTGCGATATGATCCTCACACAAGAGGTGGCCTCCTGTCTGCCCCCTTACAGCTGTACTCAGTCTGCCATTGCATGTACCAGGCTGGTTAGTAAGATGAACTAAATTTTTGCCTGCTGAAATGTTTTCAATGCATACCTGGGGACTTTGCGGAAAATCACTCCTCTGCACTGCAACCATGGCAGCAATTTGGCCATGTGGTGTCCGAGTTTAATTCCATAATTGTAAGCCAAAGCCAGGAGTGGATTTTTTCCAATACAAAGAAAACTTGTGAATCTTTCTATTACAGTTTTTATCCCTGTAGATTCAAGTCCTTACTTGGGCTTACATATACTGACCAACTACTGGTGTGTGAGTAAGGCATTCTACAAGGTTGTTACTAAAATCAGATCAATCATTTCCCCAAATTGTGAACGTGACTGTCTCCGTGTTCTCGTTTGCATTGCAGAGGGGGAACAAGGCTGCGTACTACTAAATGCATTACTCCCGTCCATAAAACGGGATTTTTTTTTCTACGCAAATGAGTCGCCCGCCCGTGGCCCTGGGCGCCCATGTAAAAGGGAGATTGAATAAAGTTTATGTTTGCCACCTGTGGTATTCGGTCAGTGGGGACCGACGCTACTTTAAGGGGTCCTCTAGGGTGATGTTATGGCAGCTAGATGGTAGAACTTCCCACAGGTGAAGTATGTCCCCAGGGCTCCCGGTGTGTAGATGGAAGATGATGGTAAATGGTGCAGTAAGGAACGAGGACACAGGTTTGCAGTCTCTTTACCTTGTTTACTGAAGACTTCAGGCAGCCACCGTCCAGGGTACCAGATCACAGGTTAGGCAGAGTCCTGCCGGCTTGGAGGCAAGTTGGGAGTCCCCTTTCCAGATGGAGATTAAAGCCTTCCTCTACCGCGGTGGTGTTGTAGTCCCTTGGCTATGCCTATGGCTTCTGATAAGGTCGTCACAGTTCTTCTCTCTGTCTCCCATATAGGATAGGATATAAACCCATATGACAGGTGACTTGAGCCTTTTTACAGGGACTCTATCATGCCCCGGGCTCTTTGCATCACTGTGCCTCCTGGGTATTGAGGCGGACAGATAACTTGCAATTCAGCTATCCTGCCCGTTTCTGCTGTAAGTCTTAGGGTACCGTCACACAGTGGCACTTTTGTCGCTACGACGGTACGATCTGTGACGTTCCAGCGATATCCATACGATATCGCTGTGTATGACACGCAGCAGCGATCAGGGACCCTGCTGAGAATCGTACGTCGTAGCAGATCGTTTGGAACTTTCTTTCGTCGCTGGATCTCCCGCTGTCATCGCTGGATCGGTGTGTGTGACACCGATCCAGCGATGCGTTCGCTTGTAACCAGGGTAAACATCGGGTTACTAAGCGCAGGGCCGCGCTTAGTAACCCGACGTTTATCCTGGTTACCATCGTAAATGTAAAAAAAAACAAACAGTACATACTTACATTCCGGTGTTCGTCAGGTCCCTTGCCGTCTGCTTCCCGCACTGACTGACTGCCGGCCGTAAAGTGAAAGCAGAGCACAGCGGTGACGTCACCGCTGTGCTGTGCTTTTACTTTACGGCCGGCAGTCAGTCAGTGTGGGAAGCAGACGGCAAGGGACAGACACCGGAATGTAAGTATGTAGTGTTTGTTTTTTTTTACGCTGGTAACCAGGGTAAACATCGGGTTACTAAGCGCGGCCCTGCGCTTAGTAACCCGATGTTTACCCTGGTTACCCGGGGACCTCGGAATCGTTGGTCGCTGGAGAGCTGTCTGTGTGACAGCTCTCCAGCGACCACACAACGACTTACCAGCGATCACGGCCAGGTCTGTTGTGAATTCTGTGGTTGAATTCACTCCTGTGGTCACAAGTGGTATTGCAGCTTCTGAGCTTCCTCCCTCAGGTGTTCTGGTGAGCTCGTTGGCTGCTTTGTTATTTAACTCCACCTGATTCTGTCTTCCTTGCTCCTTGTCAATGTTCCAGTGTGGGACCTGAGCTCCTGGATCTTTCCTGTGGCCTGCTGCTCTGCTTAGATAAGTGTTTCTTTGCTTTTGTTGCTACTTTTTCTGTCCAGCTTGTCTATTCGTTTTTGCTGGAAGCTCTGAGACGCAAAGGGTGCACCGCCGTGCCGTTAGTTCGGCACGGTGGGTCTTTTTGCCCCCTTTGCGTGGTTTTTTGCTTTAGGGTTTTTTGTAGACTGCAAAGTTCTCTTTGCTATCCTCGCTCTATCTAGAATATCGGGCCTCACTTTGCTGAATCTATTTCATTCCTACGTTTGTCTTTTCATCTTGCTAACAGTCATTATATGTGGGGGGCTGCCTTTTCCTTTGGGGTATTTCTCTGAGGCAAGTCAGGCTTGTTTTTTCTATCTTCGGGCTAGTCAGCTCCTCAGGCTGTGCCGAGTTGCATAGGTAGTGACAGGCGCAATCCACAGCTGCCTTTAGTTGTGTTAGGATAGGTTCAGGTATTGCGGTCTACAGAGATTCCACGTCTCAGAGCTCGTTCAATTGTTTTTGGGTTATTATCAAATCACTGTATGTGCTCTGATTGCTGGCACACTGTGTCTCTGGATTTCCTACATAACAGTACAAGGAGCCATTCTAATGATTCTCAATAGAGGGAAAAAAGAAGTTCTGACATCATTTTTTTTTCTCAGCTCTGTCTTCAGTCTTTTTTTTCCCCTAGACATTTGGGTGTTTCAGGACACAGGTGTGGACATGGATATTCAGGGTCTGTGCTCTTCAATGGATAATCTCGTTACAAATATATAAAGGATTCAAGATACAATTGATCAGAAATCTATGTTAGAACCAAGAATTCCTATTCCTGATTTGTTTTTTGGTGATAGAACTAAATTTCTTAATTTCAAAAATAATTGTAAGCTATCTCTGGCCTTGAAACCTCATTCTTCTGGTAATCCTATTCAACAGGTTTTGATTATTATTTCCTTTTTTGCGCGGCGACCCTCAGGATTGGGCATTTTCTCTTGCGCCAGGAGACCCTGCATTGAGTAATGTAAATGCGTTTTTCCTGGCGCTCGGATTGCTTTACGATGAGCCTAATTCAGTGGATCAGGCTGAGAAAAATTTGCTGGCTTTGTGCCAGGGTCAGGATGATATAGAAGTATATTGTCAGAAATTTAGGAAGTGGTCTGTACTCACTCTGTGGAATGAATCTGCGCTGGCAGCTTTGTTCAGAAAGGGTCTCTCTGAGGCTCTTAAAGATGTCATGGTGGGTTTTCCAATGCCTGCTGGTCTGAATGAGTCTATGTCTTTGGCCATTCAGATCGGTCGACGCTTGCGCAAGCGTAAATCTGTGCACCATTTGGCGGTATTGTCTAAGATTAAACCTGAGCCTATACAGTGCGATCGGACTATGACCAGAGTTGAACGGCAAGAACACAGACGTCAGAATGGTCTGTGTTTCTACTGTGGTGATTCCACTCATGCTATTTCTGATTGTCCTAAGCGCACTAAGCGGTTCGATAGGTCTGCCGTCATTGGTACTGTACAATCCAAATTCCTTCTGTCCATTACCTTGATATGCTCTTTGTCATCGTATTCTGTCATGGCGTTTGTGGATTCAGGCGCTGCCCTGAATCTGATGGATTTGGATTATGCTAAACGTTGTGGGTTTTTCTTGGAGCCTTTGCGGTGTCCTATTCCATTAAGAGGAATTGATGCTACACCATTGGCCAAGAATAAGCCTCAGTACTGGGCCCAGCTGACCATGTGCATGGCTCCTGCACATCAGGAAGTTATTCGCTTTCTGGTGCTGCATAATCTGCATGATGTGGTCGTGTTGGGGTTGCCATGGCTACAAACCCATAATCCAGTATTGGATTGGAACTCTATGTCGGTATCCAGCTGGGGTTGTCAGGGGGTACATGGTGATGTTCCATTTTTGTCTATTTCGTCATCCACTCCCTCTGAGGTCCCAGAGTTCTTGTCTGATTATCAGGATGTATTTGAAGAGCCCAAGTCCGATGCCCTACCTCCGCATAGGGATTGTGATTGTGCTATCAATTTGATTCCTGGTAGTAAATTCCCTAAAGGTCGTTTATTTAATTTATCCGTGCCTGAACACACCGCTATGCGCAGTTATGTGAAAGAATCCCTGGAGAAGGGACATATTCGCCCATTGTCATCACCACTGGGAGCAGGGTTCTTTTTTGTAGCTAAGAAGGATGGTTCGCTAAGACCGTGTATTGATTACCGCCTTCTTAATAAGATCACTGTTAAGTTTCATATCCCTTGCCATTGATATCTGACTTGTTTGCTCGGATTAAGGGGGCTAGTTGGTTCACTAAGATAGATCTTCGTGGTGCGTATAATCTGGTGAGAATCAGGCAAGGAGATGAATGGAAAACGGCATTTAATACGCCCGAGGGTCATTTTGAGTATCTAGTGATGCCGTTCGGACTTGCCAATGCTCCATCTGTTTTTCAGTCTTTTATGCATGACATCTTCCGTGAGTATCTGGATAAATTCCTGATTGTTTACTTGGATGACATTTTGATCTTCTCGGATGATTGGGAGTCTCATGTGAAGCAGGTCAGGATGGTTTTCCAGTTACTGCGTGCTAATTCTTTGTTCGTGAAGGGATCAAAGTGTCTCTTCGGTGTGCAGAAAGTTTCATTTTTGGGGTTCATTTTTTCCCCTTCTACTATCGAGATGGATCCGGTTAAGGTCCAAGCCATCCAGGATTGGACTCAGCCGACATCTCTGAAAAGTCTGCAAAAGTTCCTGGGCTTTGCTAATTTTTATCGTCGCTTCATCTGTAATTTTTCTACCATTGCCAGACCATTGACCAATTTGACCAGGAAGGGTGCTGATTTGGTTAATTGGTCTTCTGCTGCCGTGGAAGCTTTTCAGGAGTTGAAGCGTCGTTTTTGTTCTGCCCCTGTGTTGTGTCAACCGGATGTTTCTCTTCCGTTCCAGGTCGAGGTTGATGCTTCTGAGATTGGAGCAGGGGCGGTTTTGTCACAGAGAGGTTCTGGTTGCTCAGTGTTGAAACCATGTGCTTTCTTTTCCAGGAAGTTTTCTGCTGCTGAGCGTAATTATGATGTGGGCAACCGAGAGTTGCTGGCCATGAAGTGGGCATTCGAGGAATGGCGTCATTGGCTTGAAGGAGCTAAGCATCGCGTGGTGGTATTGACTGATCATAAGAACCTTACTTATCTCGAGTCTGCCAAGCGCTTGAATCCTAGACAGGCCCGTTGGTCGTTATTTTTTGCCCGCTTCGATTTTGTGATTCGTACCTTCCAGGCTCTAAAAATGTCAAGGCGGATGCTCTGTCTAGGAGTTTTGTGCCCGACTCTCCGGGTTCATCTGAGCCGGCGAGTATCCTCAAGGAAGGAGTCATTGTGTCTGCCATCTCCCCTGATTTGCGGCAAGTGTTGCAAAAATTTCAGGCGAATAGACCTGATCGTTGTCCGGCGGAGAAACTGTTCGTCCCTGATAGGTGGACTACTAAAGTTATCTCTGAACTTCATTGTTCGGTGTTGGCTGGTCATCCTGGAATATTTGGTACCAGAGAGTTAGTGGCTAGGTCCTTCTGGTGGCCATCTCTGTCACGGGATGTACGTGCTTTTGTGCAGTCCTGTGGGATTTGTGCTAGGGCTAAGCCCTGCTGTTCACGTGCCAGTGGGTTGCTTTTGCCCTTGCCGGTCCCGAAGAGGCCTTGGACACATATTTCAATGGATTTCATTTCTGACCTTCCCGTTTCTCAAAAGATGTCAGTCATTTGGGTGGTCTGTAATCGCTTTTCTAAGATGGTCCATCTGGTGCCCTTGGTTAAGTTGCCTTCCTCCTCTGATTTGGTGCCTTTGTTCTTCCAGCATGTGGTTCGTTTGCATGGCATCCCTGAGAATATTGTTTCTGACAGAGGTTCCCAGTTTGTTTCGAGATTTTGGCGAGCCTTTTGTGGCAGGATGGGCATTGACCTGTCTTTTTCCTCGGCTTTCCATCCTCAGACTAATGGCCAGACCGAACGAACCAATCAGACCTTGGAGACATATCTGAGATGTTTTGTTTCTGCAGACCAGGATGATTGGGTGTCCTTTTTGCCGTTGGCTGAGTTCACCCTTAATAATCGGGCCAGCTCGGCTACCTTGGTCTCTCCATTTTTCTGCAATTCTGGGTTCCATCCTCGTTTCTCTTCAGGACAGGTTGAGTCTTCGGACTGTCCTGGTGTGGATTCTGTGGTGGACAGGTTGCAGCAGATCTGGACTCAGGTAGTGGACAATTTGGCCTTGTCCCAGGAGAAGGCTCAACTTTTCGCTAATCGCAAACGCCGTGTGGGTCCCCGACTTCGTGTTGGGGATCTGGTTTGGTTATCTTCTCGTCATATTCCTATGAAGGTTTCCTCTCCTAAATTTAAACCTCGTTTTATTGGTCCGTATAGGATTTCTGAGATTCTGAATCCTGTGTCTTTTCGTCTGACCCTCCCAGACTCCTTTTCCATACATAACGTATTCCATAGGTCGTTGTTGCGGAGATACGTGGCACCTATGGTTCCATCTGTTGAACCTCCTGCCCCGGTTTTGGTGGAGGGGGAATTGGAGTATATTGTGGAGAAAATTTTGGATTCTCGGGTTTCTAGACGGAAACTCCAGTATCTGGTTAAATGGAAGGGTTATGCTCAGGAAGATAATTCCTGGGTTTTTGCCTCTGATGTCCATGCTCCAGATCTTGTTCGTGCCTTTCATGTGGCTCATCCTGGTCGGCCTGGGGGCTCTGGTGAGGGTTCGGTGACCCCTCCTCAAGGGGGGGGTACTGTTGTGAATTCTGTGGTTGAATTCACTCCTGTGGTCACAAGTGGTATTGCAGCTTCTGAGCTTCCTCCCTCAGGTGTTCTGGTGAGCTCGTTGGCTGCTTTGTTATTTAACTCCACCTGATTCTGTCTTCCTTGCTCCTTGTCAATGTTCCAGTGTGGGACCTGAGCTCCTGGATCTTTCCTGTGGCCTGCTGCTCTGCTTAGATAAGTGTTTCTTTGCTTTTGTTGCTACTTTTTCTGTCCAGCTTGTCTATTCGTTTTTGCTGGAAGCTCTGAGACGCAAAGGGTGCACCGCCGTGCCGTTAGTTCGGCACGGTGGGTCTTTTTGCCCCCTTTGCATGGTTTTTTGCTTTAGGGTTTTTTGTAGACTGCAAAGTTCTCTTTGCTATCCTCGCTCTATCTAGAATATCGGGCCTCACTTTGCTGAATCTATTTCATTCCTACGTTTGTCTTTTCATCTTGCTAACAGTCATTATATGTGGGGGGCTGCCTTTTCCTTTGGGGTATTTCTCTGAGGCAAGTCAGGCTTGTTTTTTCTATCTTCAGGCTAGTCAGCTCCTCAGGCTGTGCCGAGTTGCATAGGTAGTGACAGGCGCAATCCACAGCTGCCTTTAGTTGTGTTAGGATAGGTTCAGGTATTGCGGTCTACAGAGATTCCACGTCTCAGAGCTCGTTCAATTGTTTTTGGGTTATTATCAAATCACTGTATGTGCTCTGATTGCTGGCACACTGTGTCTCTGGATTTCCTACATAACACAGGTCGTATCGCTGGTCGTGATCGTTGGTAAATCGTATAGTGTAACGGTACCCTTAGAGTCCCTTACAACCTCGGTTGTCCGGATACTGGTTATCTGCGCTTTGCCAGGGAGACAGTCTGCTCACTGCTATCTTCCCCCTGGTGTCCTCGCCTGTGCTTCTCTCTCCTACACGCTCGCTACAATCTGTCCAGTTTTCAGTGTTATCTCTTTCCAGGAGCTGCAGCACTTTCTAGTGGCTGCACAGCCCATCTGCTTCCTTCCCCTCTGTCTCTCTGACAGGAATTGACTCACTTTCCCTTCAAACCACAATATATATAGGGGAGTCATCTAGGAATAGGATCAAAAGCTCCCCCTTGTGGCCTGGAGTGTGAACATGTTGCATGTTTGTGTTTACCTGGTGAAAGTTATCCTTCCTTTCCTCCAAGCGTGACATCACCCTCCCCGTGTGGAAAGCCACGCCACTGGGACGACCAGGACCCTGGGGTGCCACACAAACCTGAGGTCCGTGTAGAAATTTGCTTATGTGCAGTAGCAGATAAGCTACAATTTGCCCATCTCCAGTTTGTGTGAGGTCTCTTGTGCATACGGACTGCATACAGACTAATATTATGCTTGTCTGAGTCCTAATGGCTCATTTATGTTTGTTTGTGTTTGTTTTTCATGTGTTTTCATTGACAGAGCACTGACACATATTTTAGAGGCTATGCAAATTATCTTTTCATAGAGTATAAAGGTGGTGAACTATGCTGTCGCATTCCTACCACTGAAGACATCAATTGCGTCATGTGTATTATGTCATGCGTCTTTTGCATACTGTATATTGTGTCATGTGAATTGTATTGCATTGTGTTGTTTGCCTGTGTAATGTATAGAGTGGGATAAGTATTTTTATCATAACATGAATAGTGTTTTGCAGTGTTATAGGGAATGTATAGTGTAAAAAAAAGTAATGTAGTTCATAGAGTGTAGTGTAACTAAGCTCTGCCTAGCAACAGACAACAGTGTCAGAAGTACAGTAGTTAACTGTTGGGACTGGCCCACAGGGGGAAGTCTTAGTGATAGGTACAGGACTATACTTCCTGGAGAGAGTGAGATAGAGTAACAAGTGTGCAGGACTGCCAATGGACTCCAGCGAGGAATAGCGAGATCCCAAAAGAGTTACTGACGAGATTGAAAAACATTCCAGAAAGATTTATCCTATGAAATTCTGAGTTACGAAAAACCCGAGAGCTTGCTAGTGCCAAAGGTAACCAAGTAATGAGAAACTCGCTGATCAGGACTGTGGAATAGAAGCTGGGTTGTGGTGACGTAGAGACGAAACAGATAAGCTACAGAGCCCTGGAGTAGCCTACAGAGGAAGGATACAGTAGGAATGAAAATGCTTCTTACTGTGAAGGAGACATGCTTAAGACTGTGTACTCGCTATCCCTCGTACATAACCCTTATCAATTTCAGTAAAGTCCATGTTTTAACCGAAGTCTGCTTTATTAATCTGTGAAATTCGTGGTCCTGGCCAGCCAACACCAATGGCTAAAGGTGGCCTGCACGGGCGCAAAACCCACACAACACTAAGGCTGGTTTCACATTTGCATTGGGCAGAGCTTCGGAGGGCTGCGTAGTTGCTCCGTTAAGCCCCACCCACTGTTGCACCTCTTCCATACAGCTCCGCCTACGTCAGCATGCGTCCTGCGTACCTATCCTTAACATTGGGTACACAGGCCATGCGAATGTATGCGGATGCCTCCTCGCTCATTGTTACAAGAGGAAGAGGACTTTTGCCATCTATTGGAAGTAGATATCCAAAAATATTGACCCTTTAATGTGCCTAGCCATATGACTTAGGATATAAGCCAAGAATTGCAATTTGCATGTTTAATTTCCTAGAAGAGCATTGCAAGGCCTATAAGCCTCCTTACTCTGGCATGTCAAGTATGTCAATCTCCAAAAGGAGAAACTTGACCTCTCAGATTCTAAAGGTTGCAAACATCAGATATTTTTTTTGACAGATGGTCCTCATGTAAAAAAAAAAAATTCCGTCCGAGGCGGAATTCACACATGCGTGTTAAAAGATCCGTGTAGGGACTGAAGTGCCCTGGCCAATTGTGGAACTCTTGACGATAACTAAGGGCCATTTAGACAGGGCCTGTCAATAGGTCTGCACAGTGAGATATATCAGCAGACTTTTGGAGCAGAGAAGGAGACAACTGCACATGCTCAACTGATCGCAATAGAACTACAAGAGGATGTATCCAATATAAATGGATGGAAAATAAATTACATCGGGAGCATCATTAGGGGCAATAATTTCAAAAGAGAATAATTTGGAAAAAAATTATAGTTTTATACAGTAAATTAATTAATCTGTATTTACAGAATTATGACACCAAGGTATGATGGAAATAACTCATTGGGATAGGCCGGAAATAAGTGTATTTAACAATTTTCTGTAAAGCTCTTGAATTTCCATTATCCATAAATACTTGAGCTTCTGATGAAAAGACAACACAATTTGATGACTATCTGTTTTTGCCACGCATTTAGTCAACTATGGTTCAATGGTTATTGGAATCAGAGAAAGATAGACAAAAATGCAACTTTTCCTAATAAACGTGATCTTTAAAGTGCATGTAATGTAATGTAAATGAAATCTCCGCAATTTATGGTATAGTATATCTTTTGTTCCGCAGCACCAGATTTTTCTCCAAATATTACATTGTTAACTGTCAGCAAATCCCAGGCAGAAGTGGAGTGGACACATATTCCTGTACAGAGAAGCAAAGGATTCATTAAGAACTACACCATTTTCTGGATTGAAAAAAGTGGAAAAGAGCATAGTAAGTGTTCTAATATGTATTTGCCACATAGCACAGAAAAAAAGATGTCTCCGTGCTAAAGAGAAGCTGTCATTAGGATTTTATACACCAAACTGGAGACCTTGCTGAAGTGGCATGGGAACAACATGAGGAACACCTCTGGATGCAGTATATAATGCAAAATAGAAAAGAGAAGAAAAAAAGCCATTTCTCACCGTATTTGCCTGTATTTTTTGGCAATCAATTAATTATTTTATGATGTGGGGTCCCCCCTATTTTTATTAACCAGTTAAGGCAAAGCAGACAGCTGCGGGCTGATATTATCAGGCCGGTTAAGGTCCATGGTTATTGGCCCCTTCCCAACCTAAAAATACCAGCCCATAGCCACCCTAGGACTGGCACATCACATTAGATGCATTGGTGTCCTGTATCAGCTCCTCCCGATTGCCCTGGTGTGGTGGAAACTGGGGTAATGGTAATAGGGGTTTATGTCAACAGCTGGCGCTGACACCAAGCCCTGAGGTTAATAATGGAGAGGTATCAGTCAGATATCCCCATTACTAACCCTGTAATTAAAACTCAATAAACACAAACACAGAAAAGTCCTTTACTTTAACAAAAAAACAAACAGACATCCTCTTTCACCAATTCATTTCCCCAAAAAAGTCTCATGCTGGTCTGCCATAGTAAATTGGATACACCATAATCTGCATCTATGTCCCACGATGAGCCACATTCAAAATCCCAGCATATGGAGCCCTGTTCACACCAGCACACACTGCCAGATCTTGCAGCGCTCTGTGACAGCCAGGAGTGTCTGTGACCGGCAGTGACGTCAGTAAGTCACAGACTGTTTCCCAGGCTGTCACACAGCATCTGTGACCAGCAGTAACCTTCCTGACATCGCAGCTTCTCAAGCTATCCTCAGCATAAGAACCAGCAGCGGCTGCTACAGCATATCAAGCTTCATTCTGTGAATGAGGCTTCAAATGCTATGGAAGTTGGAGTGGTGATCGTGGTGCAGTGGAGTACGTTAGACCGTCGCTTTCTAATAAATGGGTAAATGAGGGGAATTGTCGGGAAGTGTTGTGTTATATAAAGGACTTTGTGTGTGTTTATTTGCTTTTAAATAATTTAACTGCCAGTTAAGCTTAATGAATTTTCACTGTTTCCCCCGTCCATCTCTCTCGACAGACCTCATGAAGCGATGTGGCCAACCAATCACAGTAATGCAGTAGCCAACATGGCTACTGCATTACTGTGTATGGCAGTCAATCTACGCATGTTGATTGGCTGCCTTACAGCCGTAAAATATGCAGGACAGTGACTCAAGCATTGCGCTTGAGCATCCCCGATACTCAGCTGAGTAAGGGGCGTGCCCGAGCACCCTAATGCTTGATCAAGTAACGAGCAGTGCCAAACACGCCTGCTCATCACTAGATACTATGTTATAAGTAATAAGGCACGGCGTTATACATAACAAGAAGGAATAATATGGAATAAGGGATAGTATTATACATAACAAGAGGAGACCCCATATCCTGAGGGACTGCACTTTACACAGGTAGGTGTACACAACTGTTTTTTTATCTCCATCTGAGAAAAATAGTCCAATTATTCTGATCAAACTCTGATCAGAGTAGCATTAGATTCCATAATACAAAGCATATTTGGAGGCCAAATGGCACTGCATATCACCCTCAAAACACGATCCCAACAGTAAAGTTTGGGAGTGGGAACATCAAAGTCTGGGGCTGTTTTTCAGCATACAGCACTGGAAAACTTCATATAATAGAAGGAGGTATGAATTGACAAAGGTATGGGGCATTCTTGAAAAAATCTGCTGCCATGAAGATGAAGCGAGGGTGGACATTTCAGCAAGACATTGATCCCAAACACACAACCAAGGAAATTCTCAGTTGGTTTCAGAGAGAGAAAATAAAGCTGCTAAAATGTCCCAGCTAATCACCTGACTTTTCCAATAGAAAATTTGTGGAATTCTGGAAGGAACTAAAGCTCATAATTCAGAGAACGAGAGTATTTTGTGTGGAAGAATGGGCCAAAATCACACCTGAGCAATGCATGTGACTAGTTTCTCCTTCATACAGGATGCTTCTTGAAGCTCTCATCACCAAAAAAAGGCTCCCTGGAACTTTTCAACCTTTTCCCACATATCATGCTTCAAACATAAAGATACCTTGGTCTTCATGATGCTCTCTGTGCTTCAAACAGAACCCTGAGACTATCACAGAGCAGGTGCATTTATACGGAGACTTGATTACACACAGGCGGATTATATTTATCATCATTAGGCATTTAGGACAACATTGGATCATTCAGAGATCCTCAATGAACTTCTGGAGTGAGTTTGCTGCACTGAAAGTAAAGGGGCTGAATAATATTGCACACCCCACTATTCAGTTTTTGTTTTTCCACAAAAATTTAAAATAACCAATAAATTTTGTTCAACCTTTTCACAATTGTGTTCTACTTGTTGTTGATTCTTCACCAAAAATTTACATTTGGTATCTTTATCTTTGAAGCATGATATGTGGGAAAAGGTTGAAAAATTTAGAAATACATTGGTGATGTGTTCAATACTTATTTCACCCACTGTACATATATTACATTTGCTTCCTGAAAAAATAATCCCTCACCCTGCGTCACTAAATACTGATACAGTGGGGACAAAAAGTATTTAGTCAGCCACCAATTGTGCAAGTTCTCCCACTTAAAAAGATGGGAGAGGCCTGTAATTGACATAATAGGTAGACCACAACTATGAGAGTCAAAATTTAGAAAACAAATCCAGAAAATCACCCTGTCTGATTTGGTAAGATTTATTTTTCAAATTAATGGTGTCCACAAAATAACAGAAACGTTTCGGTCCTACATCCGGACCTTCATCAGGTACAGTTGATAAATGTGACCAAGCGAGTGGACCCACAGAATTGCTGATTGTGGAATGAAATCACATTTGTGTGTGAGCGCTGCCTGTATGTGGGCAGTATGACCCCAAATGAAGCGATATACCTTAAGTGCATGGACTAGTGGTGGATTCCGCGTCCCACACAGGCACGGCACTTATGTCCTGATATTTTAAGGTACATTGCTTCATTTGGGCCAAAACCTACTCTGGCACCTTTTTACGGCTGTGCACACATCTACTTTTTCTTACAGAAAAGGTGTGACCTCTGTCATTGCCAACAAAGGATATATAACAAATTATTGAGATTAACTTTTGTTAATGACCAAATACGTATTTTCCACCATAATTTGCAAAATAAATCTTGCCAAATCAGACAAGGTGATTTTCTGGATTTGTTTTCCCAATTTTGACTCTCATAGTTGTGGTCTACCTATGATGTCAATTACAGGCCTCTCTCTTCTTCTTAAGTGGGGGAACTTACACAATTGGTGGATGACTAAATACTATTTTTCCCCACTGTATGCACCCACCATTAAAAATATAAATTGATAGTCCACCACTGTGCTCCTCAATAACTATATTTAGCCACTTTTCACCACTCAATAAATATATAAATTAATTAGCCTCTGTGCCCAACCCCCAATTTATTACCAGTCACTTTCCTGCGTCTTCAATGCTCCACCCTGTGCACCTCCCGTTACCCCGAATCATTATAATACTATTTTCTCCCCCCAATTTTTTTACAATTACACAATCTCCCCCAACTCATTATAGTTGTATACCCCCAATTCATTATAGTGTATTATCCTCTCTCCCATCACCAATTCTCCCACCCTCATTATAATGCTCTGTGCTCTCTGTCATTAACCCACCCCAATTCAAAATAATGATCTGTGCTCTCTTCCACCCACCTCAATTCATTGTAATGCTCTTTGTTCTCTCTCCCACTCCAATTCATTATAATACTGTGCTCTCCCATCCCCCCACCCCCAATTCATTATAATGTTCTGTGCTCTCTTACACCATCAATTTATTGTAATGCTCTCTCCCACTTCCCCCACCCCTAATACATTATAATGTTCTGTGTTCTCTCTCCCCCCACCCACAATTCATTATAATGTTCTATGCTATCTCTCCCCCCACCCACAATTAATTATAATGTTCTGTGTTCTCTCTCCCCCACCCACAATTGATTATAATGTTCTGTGTTCTCTCTCTTCTCTCACTCACAATTCATTATAATGTTCTGTGTTCTCTCTCTTCTCTCACTCACAATTCATTATAATGATCTGTGTTCTCTCTCCCCCACCCACAATTCAGTATAATGTTCTGTGCTCTCTCTCCCCCCACCCACAATTCATTATAATGATCTGTGCTCTCTTTTACATTACAAATTAATTACTTTAATCATGACTGGATTATGCACTATATGGAAATAAATACTTTTATATTGTTTTAGGTTCAACTCTCAATAGCTCAAGAACAAAATACAACATACCATATTTGGTGCCATCGACCACATATCAAGTATTTCTAAGGACCTCAACATCTGTAGGCAGCAAGAATGGGACTGTTATAATGATTCGGACGTCTGCACTTGGTAAGCAAGATGTCCAAAGAATATTATTTTAAAACCTTAATAACCCCACACACATTAAAGAAAAGTCACTTTAACCTGATGATTTTGGTAGGATCAGACGACAATCTTACGTGTATTGGGATTTCCAATTCGACATCACATATGAAGTTAGAGTAGGATTGGACCTGTTGAACTTCAACTCTTTTTGTTCTTCTGGGAGATAATCTTCTGCCAGAACTAACTTATCCCTCTGAAAATATATGCATTCTAGGGTGAGCTGAGTGTTAATATATATTGCGGGAGTTAAGCCATATTGGTATTGGCTAAACCAGTTATCTAAGGTGGTGTATGATCACCTAAATAGGCCAATGTAAGAACTAACTCTCAACTTAGGCCACAATACACATAGGCTTCATACTCCTGGTCATGCAACACAGATCAATAGTATGGTAACCTTAGCTCCAGTGTTCTCTTACTGTATCTTATACGTATATAGAGAAGCACAATGCTTTTTTCCTGTTACAGATTCCATGATAATCTGCAAGAAAAATATTGTATGTACCGTATATTATTGAGTAGATTGCCTCATTGAGTGGCTGTTAGTCCTTGATGCAGACCAAAACATACTCCATGTGCCAACTTATGGGGTCCTTGCATGTATTAATTCAAGGATCCAAAACTATGAACATTAAGTGGTCAGTTAACGGTACACATTTCTAGGGTAATTACCATTGCTGAAGCTTAAAAGATGGGATGCCAAATGATCAGAATAAACATACAAATTAGAAGGAGGCAGAAAGTTTTTAATATGGAGCTCATCCATACAGACATCAATATAGATATAAGATCAATACTAGGACTACTAAATATGTTTAAACGGCATCTGTCGGTAAGATGTTTACCACAAATCTATTTATATGTGCATGAAGCGCTTATATAGATAAGTCCAACAGTACCTTTACAAGTCAGGTCTATTTCTCCATTACTGAGAAATCAGCTTTCAAATTGATATGTAAATGAGGCTGGAGATCTGAAGCTTCTATCACTCCAGCTTTATTCCACTCCTAGCTCCATGTTAAGGTATTGCTGGACTTTTATTTGAAAGAACGACGTGTGCATATAATACAGATTCTCTTTAAGGATGAAATACACCAAGGTGAGCTATGATTTACATAGTCGTCTCTTGAGATTGGGACTTAGGGTACCGTCACACAGTGCAATTTTGATCGCTACGACGGCACGATTCGTGACGCTCCAGCATCGTAACAATATCGCTCCAGCGTCGTAGACTGCTGTTACACTTTGCAATGTACGACGCTGGAGCGATAATTTCATGACGTATGTGCGATGTAGAAGCCGTTGGTTACTATGCGCACATCGTATACGATATATGTTACACCATGCGATCATGCCACCACAGCGGGACACTAGACGACGAAAGAAAGTTTCAAACGATCTGCTACGACGTACGATTCTCAGCGGGGTCCCTGATCGCAGGAGCGTGTCAGACACTGCGAGATCGTAACTATATCGCTGGAACGTCACGAATCGTGCCGTCGTAGCGATCAAAATTGCACTGTGTGACGGTACCCTTAGCTGTCATTAGATTGCCATCATTTGCTCATTTATATACAGTAATCTTAGTTTCACTGAATATAATAAGTCTAGAAAACCTTGTTAAAATGTAAGGTTTTTGTCATGTAAAAATATCACATCAAGATCAAGAATCATTTCAGAACTTTTTCACCTTTATTGTCATCTATACATCTATAATTCAACTGCAAAACAAATTGAAATATTTTCAGGGTGAAAAACAAGAAATAAAGAACTCCAATAATGTGGCTACGCAAATATGGCCTCTGCTGTAAAATGCAGCTATGAAAAGGTCAGGAAAATCCTACTAGAGCAGCTAAACTTTATATGGGGTTAATCAGAATCTCTGTAAATGATGGCAGTTGTGTTCTGACTACTATTAACATGAGTTGGAATGTGATTGGATAATTCTGGACACAACCACATCCCCAATTATAAGAAGGTGTTCACACTGAAGACAGCACAGTTTGGGGATTTGGGCCTCTCAGTAGGGTACTGGTTGGCTGAATGAAACCTTATTTCTAAAAACCCACACATCCACCTTTTCCTCGTGTATAACACCTACCACTAGGTATAAAATGTTTATTATTTCGAAATTGTTACTTTACTTAATTTATATCCCTAATTTACCTTTTACCATACAGATAAAGAAGACATCAATATGATGCTCCTGATTTTCTCTCTAATTGGATTCCTCATTATTCTGTTCATGATTATTACCTGCATCATGAAACATGAAAGGTATGCTTGGTGTCCTTTTAGCCTACCTCTATAATCCCTCCTTTACCTAGGACATCACTTCCATTTTCTACATAATCCAATCCTACAAAGGTTCTCCAGTTGTCCTGTGTCCACATTGCTTATCTTGTGCTTTTTTTATCACAACAGGATGAAGAATCACCTATGGCCTGTTGTTCCAGACCCAGCCAATAGTCAAATGGGAAAATGGGCCTCCTTCTTAGAAAAGGTGACAAGGCACCAATTTTATTCTGGTTTTATAAAAAGAAACACAGTGTTACATTTCTTCTACGAGTTACCAGTCTATCGTAAATATGATACACAACATAATATAAAAAGTTTTGGGACCTGCAGAACACACCAGATACGCCAAAAACCAAATATCATATGGCAATTAAAGTTTATTAATGATCGTCTGTGTGCCCACTAGCATCAAACAACATACACTGCCACTTAATCACCCCAAATTTTTGCCCATTAAAGGGTATAATTGGAGGTTTCAGCAAATTGTTTCTCAGAACCTTTTTCATGTCAAGTACAATAAACATTACAGAGGAAATCTCAAGGCATGGCTGTTAGAAAAGGAAATTTATATGCATATGTAACATAATATTGTTGTGTCATCTAATAATGAATGGTTTCCTTTTGTAGACACCCCAGATGACTTTTAAGGCCAGTGATATTTCTCAGATTATCACAAGTGAACTCAGCATTGTAGAGAAATGGCAAGGAAAGAATTCACCTTTGGAAAATCGAGTCAAGGATAATTCTTTTGAAGGCTATGGACATGCATGTAGTAGGCAAACATCATCTTCAACAGAAGATCCAAAGAAGTATTATATCAATGTTGACACTGTCCAATACGCCAAGGTGATCACGGGGGGTTACCGTGAACAGAGTCCTCCAACTTCAGTCTATGTGAGATCTGACTCCACACAACCTCTTCTCTGTGACATATCACCCAGCCCTCAGAATTATGAGAATGCATGGTTCCACTTCAACAACCATGAGGACAGTGTGTTCCTTATGGAAGAGGACAACATGAAAGACTTTCCTCTTCTAAATGCTTTGCAGCTCCATGAGGAATAAGATGTATTTAACTTGTTTGATGAAGTAATCTGCAGCTAGCCAGTATTCTTAGTTGTCATATATGGCTGTCACGTAAGCTACTGCACCATTCTTAACACAGGTATAAACTATTTTACACCAATGGATATTGAAGCATTCAAGCAATCCATGCATTGTCCCAATATATTAATGAGCACACCTACATTAACTATAGAGTGAGCCTTGAGTCCATTGAAGAATTGAACTCATCTAAGAAGTAAAATATTGTGTAACAAGCAGCAAATATACTTTGATGTTCTTGGACCCAGAATCAGTTAGAGGATCCCTATTCTTAATATTACGTATGTGAGAATTTGCAGAATTTGCCCCCGATGTTACCTGAAAGAAGAGAAAAAGACGTTAGATTATACTCACCCAGGGGCGGTCCCGCTGCTGGTCCGGTCGGATGGGCGTCTCTGGTCCGCTGCGGCGCCTCCTATCTTCATTCCAAGACATCCTCTTCTGATCTTCAGCCACGGCTCCAGCGCAGGCGTACTTTGTCTGCCCTGTTGAGGGCAGAACAAAGTACTGCAGTGCGCAGGTGCCGGAAAGGTCAGAGAGGCTCAGCGCCTGCGCACTGCAGTACTTTGCTCTGCCCTCAACAGGGCAGAAAAAGTACGCCTGTGCCGGAGCCGTGGCTGAAGACCAGAAGAGGACGTCTTGGAATGAAGATGGGAGGCGCCGCAGCGGACCAGAGACGCCCATCCGACCGGACCAGCAGCGGGACCGCCCCTGGGTGAGTATAATCTAACATCTTTTTCTCCTCTTTCAGGTAACATCGGGGGCTTATCTACAGCATTACAGAATGCTGTAGATAAGCCCCTGATGCCAGTGGGCTTACCTCACCCGCGATTTTCGGGGTGACAGGTTCCCTTTAACTACATTCAAACAAATGTATCCAATCTGCAAATGTAGGCTCGCCAACTTGATATGCTATGAAATTCTGGGAATCCAATGCACTGTCTACCTTTATTACACATTTTTGTAATCATTTTTTTCCATTTTTGTCATTTTTTTTGTGGAACCGTACTACATTCAACCATCTATATACAGACCACAATGGAAACCATATACCGTACATTAGTCTGTCATGCATGCCCAATACCAAGTAGGAGAGCAAGAAACAGAAAACTAGAAAAATGGACACTCCAGCATAAAATCCCTATTACCCAATAGAAGAAATGGAGTTCAAGTCCAATTAAATTAAAAAGATATAAATGTATTACAAAAATAAATACATTGTACACACATAGTCAGTAATAGTGCAAGTAAAAGTACTGATAACCATTAGAATTTCAGCGAGAAAGACTGGTGGAAATGATCAGTGGGTATACCAGAGATTACAACATACATTATGAAATAAAGTGCTTTGTTGTAGAGCAGGAAAGATAAACAGGATGAAGGATAGTAGATATGACTAGTGCAAGGTTACCGACAGGCACAGGGAACAATTCCCTGTCAATGTCATAATGTCAGTGTCAAAACCTCCCATACCCTGGATATCTTACCCATGTTGTGGTATCATATGGCTCCCCACCGTGCAGCCCCAACGTGCGTTTCACGTTGGCTTCGTCATGTGGCACTTATGATTGCTGCGGGAGTCCAACCACAGGGACTTCTACTAGTCGCAAAAATGTTCTCTGAAGATCTCTTGTGTGAATAGATCAATAAGGCTCCATTCACACTGAAGATGCAACTCCTACTCTGGTAGACTCAGCCGGCCAATGTATTTCATGGCTGTGCATATGTCTCAATAAGCTCCATGTAATTCTACAAATTAAAATGTGTGTCTGAAAGCTTCTTCCCTAGATTGCAGGATTGGTGGCTTACTTAAAAAAAATTGGTTGTATTGCTGAGACAGGCTCTTCAATGCAGTCATACCGTAGTATAAAACATACCGCAAATTTTAAAATCTTACAATGTTCCCTTCAAAATCTAGGTTTGATGGTGAAAGTATATGTCACACAAACTGAAGCATACATGTAAATCATTACTAAAAGAAAAATAGAAAATGTCTGAAGTTACAAAACCTTGAAAGTGAACATTAACATCTGTAAAAGCCAAAGGATATGTAAAGACACTGCAGAATCAGTTCCAATACTTGCTGTGGGTTCTGCACCCACCATTGCCGCAGAATGGAGTACAGCACATGTGAATGAGATTTTCATATCCTCAGCCGCATTTACATACATATTAGTTCTCAGAATTTCAGCAGATGGTTTCTACTTATTTCACCCTTTGTAATATAATGTGTAAAATTTGCTGCAAATTTGCACTAACATTAGCAACAAAAATGTATAGTTGTTGAGCATCTGCAGCAGATTCACAGTGAAATCTGTGATAGAAAATGAACTTGAGCTTAAACATACCCCAACTCTACTGTACAAACACATGCATGAACATTGTTTATGTAGCATGGTAAAATATCTGTATCATTTTCCTCTTGCGTTGTGTTGTATTTTGGAGATTGCATGAATTTTATGTTGTCCAGAAATCAATAGATTTCCTTTGTAGGCTACCGCCATTTGAAGAGTGTAGCTAATAGTATAAGTGACAGCAGAAATCACTGTGCTGATATGCAGCTTTGTTATAGATCCGGGGAAAAGTAGGAAAATGTGTACAGACATCTAATTTTGTCTGTTACCTGTGTGTCAAGCCTACATGGGAAGACATTATCAGGGTATTCCACTGCTGGACAACCCCAGCGTAATCAATTCAGGACTCTAATTAAAATCAAACAGTGGATACTCTCATCCTGCAGCCAATGAGCGGCCGCTCGTCAGCTAAAGCCATTACTATTTCATTAGGGTGAACATCAGCTCTGATGGAATATTGATAAGCTAGAGGTGATGAGCGCCGGCTCATTGGCTGCCGTCAGCATGTGACACAACATGTCACCTCACTCTCCGGGAACAGTGGCGCCTACATTGATGGAATGGCACCGCTGAAGGAGGCGAGTATAAATTGTTTTATTTTAATTGATTAAGCTGGGGATGTTCAGTAGGGTACAACCACTTACAATAGGATCTAAAACTAAATGTGTTCATATTTAATAATAATCTTTATTTTTATATAGCGCTAACATATTCCGCAGCGCTTTACAGGTTGCACACATTATCGTCGCTGTCCCTGTTGGGGCTCACAATCTAGAATCCCTATCAGTATGTCTTTGAAATGTGGGAGGAAACCGGAGTACCCGGAGGAAACCCACGCTAACACGGGGAGAACATACAAACTCTTTGCAGATGTTGTCCTGGGTGGGATTAGAACCTAGGACCCCAGCGCTGCAATGCTATCCACTGCGTCACCGTGCTGCCCATAAATAAGCAGTGTACCTAGTTCCTATGGGTTGCATTGTTTCATCATTACCTTCCAATCTGTTTTAGGCTGGGTTCAGATGAGTGGATGAAAAAAATCTTTCAATTTTCATCCAGAAAACACGGATGATTATCATCTGTATTCTGTTTTTAACATCTGGATGTCATCCACTCAGCTGTAAATAAAATTTACAAGACCAAATACAGTTTCCTATGGTAATAATTGCAATGTACCAGTAAAAAATGAATGCAATGTGGATGATCCACATGGGACCCCGTTTAGGCCATTCTCATCCAAAATCCAGAAGAACCTAGTGAATACTGCATTTTTCTTATCACATGGATACTCCATAAGACTACCATCTGAACAGTACTAGTGAATAACTTTACTATCCATGTGCTATCCGATTTTAAACATGGATAGCAGACGGACATATAATATTCTCAAAAGTCCAAAAGAGGATGTTCTCCAGCACCAAAGAAAGGTAGTTTCAACTTAGCCTTTAATCATATAGGATAAAAAAAATTGGCAGAATGTGCACATACTAAAAAAAACATTTCACTTAGTAAAAAACCTTAATCATGAGAATTATGGGTTTTTTTAATACGGGCACATTCTGCCAATTATTTTAACGGTTGAACACCAATGATCGGTGTACTGTCTGATCGTTCAGATGAGCATATTTTACTAAAATGTGTGCTGTCCAAGTTAACATCATAGAGCACGTGGACCAAGGTTATTCAATATGCCTGTTCAGATGACAGTTTTTTTCAAATGCATGCATTAGTCTGTCTTTCCGATGACACTTGACTACGTAGGTCTACGAGTGCGTGAAAAATAAAAATCGGAACTAATATGGACCATCACTAAAACATCTGATTTTTATGGATACTTTTCAATTCTCAACATAGGAAACTGTATTTGGTCTTGTAAATGTTTTCAAATGTTGATAAGTAAAAATAGATGTTATACGGATGCATAAAATGGACATAAAATATAGACACAGATGGCATATGGATGGATATCTTCACTATATATTTATTGCTGGAGGCCAGAATGTACAGACCAGTGCGGCCACAGGAGTGCATGAGAAGATAAGTTTAGTAGAGCTTTTTTTTTCCATTTTAAACTTTGAGTATAATGTTTTTCTTCTATTCTAATCATATCTGATTGGAAGGTAATTAGCAGGAAAAGCTGCAACATTCGATGCTGAGATTGATTTCCCTATTGATTTTAATAAGGAGAATCGGTAACTAGTTCGCAACATATATTAACATGCCGGGGATTTAATCATCTCTGCTCCAAATAAAAATTTGAGAGAAAAATGTTTGCAGCACGTATATAGGAGATGGTAAAATGTCATTCACTTTGCTGCTACTATATTTTTTTATATTTACACAGTGTTATTATATAGGAACTCTACAATATAAGCAAAGTCTATTTTTGCTATAAATGTGAATTATATGTCCAGAAATAAAATATTACTGATTATATTACCCATTTCATCTTTGCTTCTTTGTATATCATTTGTTTTATGTTCTAAAATCATGATTTGTAAAAGCTCCCAGCACTAGAAGCCTTCACATATACTGTTCTTTTCTAATGTCTACAGAACTGTGCGCAAGTATTTAGTGTTAACTAGTGTTGAGCGATACCTTCCAATATCGGGAAATATCGGATTGGATTGGATCGGACCGATACCCCAAAAATATCGGGTATCGCCGATTCCGATACCGGAAACCAATGCAAGTCAATGGGACACAAATATCGGAATTAAAATAAACCCTTTATTTCCTTGTAGGTTAATTCTACATGAAGGAAAACAACTAAGAATAATGTAGGATGTATCGGGGGAGGTGGCGGAGACATTAAAGGCATAGAGGTTTAGCCCAATCAAATGGAATAGCAGGAATTAATTTTTTTTTAAGACGTTCGAAGTTACAAAGATATTGACTATGTTAAGATTTTTTTATATTTTGTCAGATATTTATGTTTCACTAATTCCATGCTCTTCACCTTCTTTTTTACTTCTTCCACACTTTCTTCTTCATCATCCTCAGCAGCAGCATCTTTTTCATCAACTTCTTCTTTACCTTATTCATCTTCTTCTTCTTCACCTTCTTCCTATTCTTTTTTTACATTCTTCATATTCTTCTTATTCAACTATTATTCTTCTTCATATTCTACTTCTTCATCTTCTTCATATTCTTCTTCTTCATCATATTCTTATTTGTGACACGCATTCCTGCAGTTGTTATCCATAAAAGTTTGAAGATTACACCTTCTGTTCTGCCTGTCACAAAAGATTTACAACAGGATTTGTCTGCGTTCAGTTTTGCCTGCAGCAGCAGGTTTTTTCCATGGGCACCATGAGGAGGAACGGACTCACCCCCATACACTGCTCAGTCTTCTTCTGTTTATAATTTAGATAATATCTTTTGCTCTGATTTTTTGTCTTATGCTTAATGTACTTCTGCTTTTTGTTCTGCAGCTTCTGGTTCTTCTGCTTCTTGGTCTTCTGTCTCTTGTTCTTTTGTATCTTGGTGGTTGCCTTCTTGTTCTTTGTCCGTTTGGTCATCTTCTTCAGGGTCATCTATTTGGTCTTCTTCGGGGTGGTCTTCAGGGTCGTTGTCTCCGGGGTCGTCGTCTTCTTCGGGGTGGTCTTCAGTGTCGTTGTCTCCAGGGTCGTCGTCTCCGGGGTCGTCGTCTTCTTCGGGGTGGTCTTCAGGTTCGTCGTCTTTAGGGTCTTCGTCAGGGAGATCCAAAGTGAATACCAAAAACCATTTCAAAAAGCTTGAACTTGGAAATGTAGCAGAACGTATAAGAAGGCTGAGGAACTGCCCAGAACCAGCTGACGGTACTGGAACCCGGATGGGTAGCCGAAGGTACAAGAGCCAATGGAACTACCGAGGACCAGCTGATGGTACTGGAACCCGGTTACTAAGCAGGAGGTACCCGTGACAGAAAGCACTACCAAGGACCACCAGACATTGGTGGAACTCGGATACCGAAAAGGAGGCACCTAAGCCAAAGGCTCTGTCTGGAACCAGCTGATGGTACTGGAACCCAGGGGGACCTATTCAAGATTGACTTCCAAAGAACCAGCTAATGATGCTGGAACTCTGATAGGCAGCAGAAGGTCCACATGAAAAAAAAAGTAGCAAGGCCGCGAGCCGGCCGCAGTTACCAAAAACCACAGTCCTACAGGGGGAGCTTGTCCTATTGACACTACGGAACCAGCCTTGATTGCCAGATCCCGCAGCCCACATAGGAAGCATCTAAACTACAGGCACCATAGAGTTGGCTAACCCGACAGCAACCCGACAGGACAACGTATTGGAGGCAAGTGACCTTGACACTACCCGGAAAGAGCTGGCGTGCTGGAACCAGGCTGGGCAGGAGGGAGTACCCATGCCAAAGACATTGCCGAGAACCAGCTGGCGGTGCTGGAACCCGGATGGGTAGCAGAAGGTACAAGAGCCAATGGAACTACCGAGGACCAGTTGACGGTACTGAAACCCGGTTACTAAGCAGGAGGTACCCGTGCCAGAAAGCACTACCAAGGACCACCAGACGTTGGTGGAACTCGGATACCGAGAAGGAGGCACCTAAGCCAAAGGATCTGCCTGGAACCAGCTGACGGTACTGGAACCCAGGGGGACCTATTCAAGATTGACTTCTAAAGAACCAGCTACTGGTGCTGGAACTCAGATAGTCAGCAGAAGGTCCCCATGAAAAAAAAATTGCAAGGCCGCGAGCCGGCCGGAGTTACCGAAAACCCACAGTCCTATAGGGGGAGCTTGTCCTATTGGCACTACGGAACCAGCCTTGATTGCCAGATCCCGCAGCCCACATAGGAAGCACCTAAACTGCAGGCACCATAGAGTCGACTAACCCGACCCCAACACGACAGGACAACGTATTGGAGGCAAAGTGAACTTGACACTACCCGGAAACAGCTGGTGTGCTGGAACCAGGCTGGGCAGGAGGGAGTACCCGTGCCAAAGACACTTCTGAGCAGCAAATGGTGGTGTTGGAGCCGAGGGTCAATGCTAGAAACAGAGTGGAGGCACATCAGCGGCTCTCCAAACGTGACATGGTGTCCAACCTCAATTCCAGCCAATTCTGCGTTGAAAAAGTAAAACGGTGCTCCTTCCCTTCTGAGCTCTGCTGTGCAACCAAACAGTGGTTTACTCCCACATATGGGGTATCAGCATACTCAGCAAAAATTGGGCAACAACTTTTGCAGTTTAATTTCTTTTTTTACCCTTGGGAAAATAAAAATTTTGGAGCTTAAAAATAATTTTTGTGGGAAGAACTGATTTTTTATTTTCACGGCTCTGCGTTATAAATTTAGTGAAACATTTGGGGGTTCAAAGTTCTCACAGCACATCTAGATAAGTTCCTTGGGGGGTCTACTTTCCAATATTGGGTCACTTGTTGGGGGTTTCTACTGTTTAGGTATATCAGGGGCTCTGCAGACACAACGTGACATCCGCAGACCATTCCATCAAAGTCTGCATTCCAAAATGGCGATCCTTCCCTTCTGAGCTGTGCCATGTGCCCAAATGATGGTTCCCCCCCCCCCCACATATGGGGTATCAGCGTACTGCGGACAAATTGCACAACAACTTTTGGGGTCCAATTTCTCCTGTTACATTTGGAATAATAAAAAATTGGGGCGAAAAGATCATTTTTGTGAACAAAATATGATTTTTTATTTTTACGGCTCTAGACTATAAACTTCTGTGAATTACTTGGGGGTTCAAAGTGCTCACCACACATCTAGATAAGTTCCTTAGGGGTAATAACACCAAACCATATGTCCCAAAAAATAATATAGGACAACAACTCAAATGAATATATATCTCAACAGGCGGTACACAGACCACAAAACAAGAGTATAATCCTTTCAATCAATTTTTATTAAAGTAGCAAATTAACAAATAGATCAAACAAATCAATAAACAGTAAAATAGACACTACTGGAAACCACATATATACATATATATATTTTTTTTAGGTATTTGCACAGACGTGTATGTGTATTTGCACACTTATTGAGTCTGAGGTATTTAGCATTACTATCTATTTGGGCATTCGGCAGGCTGGTTCCAGAGTTCCCTGTTCACTGTGGTTTCCAGTAGTGTCTATTTTACTGTTTATTGATTTGTTTGATCTATTTGTTAATTTGCTACTTTAATAAAAATTGATCTAAGGATTATACTCTTTTTTTGTGGTCTGTGTACCGCCTGTTGAGATATAAGTTCCTTAGGGGGTCTATGTTCCAAAATGGTGTCATTTGTGGGGGATTTCCACTGTTTAGGCACATCAGGGGCTCTCCAAACGCAACATGGCGTCCAATCTCAATTCCAGCTAATTTTGCACTGAAAAGTCAAACTTCGCTCTTTCCCTTCCAAGCTTTGCCATGCATGCACCCAAACAGTGGTTTACCCCCACATATGGGGTATCGGCGTACTCAAGACAAATTGTACAACAACTTTTGGGGTTCAATTTCTCCTGTTGCCTTTGGTAAAATAAAACAAATTGGATCTGAAGTAAATTTTTGGTTAAAAAAGTTAAATGTTCATTTTTTTTTAAACAATCCAAAAATTCCTGTGAAGCACGTGAAGGGTTAATAAACTTCTTGAATATGGTTTTGAGCACCTTGAGGGGTGCAGTTTTTAGAATGGTGTCACACTTGGGTATTTTCTATCATATAGACCCCTCAAAGTGACTTCAAATATAATGTGGTCCCTAAAAAAAATGGTGTTGTAAAAATGAGAAATCGCTGGTCAAATTTTATCTATAATATAACGCTGGGAGCGTCACTCTGTCCGAAGCCTTTATCGACTGCGCAAGCGCAAGCGCTGGCGCAGTCTGGGCCTCACAGAGTGACGCTCCCAGGAGATCGCGGTATGCGTAAACACTGAACGCACACCGCGATCTCCACCGGAGAGTCAGGGACCGCCAGGAGGGTAAGTATATTCACCTGTCCCCCGTTCCAGCGCTGTGTGCGGCTCCGTCTCCCGGGTCCTCTGCTGTGACGTTCACAGTTCAGAGGGCGCGATGACGCGCTTAATGCGCGCCGGCGCCGCCCTCTGACTGAACAGTCATAGCCAGAGGAGCCGGAAGATGGCGGCGCGCAGCGGTGGAACGGGACAGACAGGTGAGTATAGCAAGTGCTGGGGGGCCTGAGCTAGCGGTGACTCCGGCACCTGACCCCCACAGCGCGCCGGTGTCCCCGCCTGCTCAGGCCCCCCAGCACTCGGCGCCCAGCGACAATAGGTGAGTATGATATTTTTTTTTTATATATGGCAGCAGCATACGGGGCATATACAATGGAGCATCTTATGGGGCCATCAACCATAATGGAGCATCTTATGGGGGGCATATAATACAATGGAGCATCTTATGGGGGGCATATAATACAATGGAGCATCTTATGGGGGGCATATAATACAGTGGAGCATCTTATGGGGCCATCAACCATAATGGAGCAGTGTACGGGGGCATATATTATGGAGCATCTTATGGGGGCCATAAACCTTTATGGAGCAGTGTACCGGGGCATACAAACTGGAGCGTCTTATGGGGGCCATAAACCTTTATGGAGCAGTGTACGGGGGGCATACACACTGGAGCGTCTTATGAGGGCCATAAACCTTTATGGAGCAGTGTACGGGGGCATACACCATGGAGCATCTTATGGGGGCCATAAACCATAATGGAGCAGTGTACGGGGGCATATACTATGGAGCATCTTATGGGGGCCATCAACCATAATGGAGCAGCGTATGGGGCATATGGATGGGAGAAGCAAATTAAAGAATGGTGGCGCAGGATGGGAGCAGCACATAACAGAACGGGGGCGCAGGATGGGAGCAGCACATGACAGAATAGGGCAGCACATGACAGAACGGGGGTGCAGGATGGAAGCAGCACATGACAGAACGGGCGCAGGATGGGAGCAGCACATGACAGAACAGGGGCACAGGATGGGAGCAGCACATGACAGAACAGGGGCACAGGATGGGAGCAGCACATGACAGAACAGGGGCGCAGGATGGGAGCAGCACATGACAGAACAGGGGCACAGGATGGGAGCAGCACATGACAGAACAGGGGCACAGGATGGGAGCAGCACATGACATAACAGGGGCACAGGATGGGAGCAGCACATGACAGAACAGGGGCGCAGGATGGGAGCAGCACATGACAGAACAGGGGCGCAGGATGGGAGCAGCACATGACAGAACAGGGGCGCAGGATGGGAGCAGCACATGACAGAACAGGGGCACAGGATGGGAGCAGCACATGACAGAACAGGGGCACAGGATGGGAGCAGCACATGACAGAACAGGGGCGCAGGATGGGAGCAGCACATGACAGAACAGGGGCGCAGGATGGGAGCAGCACATGACAGAACAGGGGCACAGGATGGGAGCAGCACATGACAGAACAGGGGCGCAGGATGGGAGCAGCACATGACAGAACAGGGGCCCAGGATGGGAGCAGCACATGACAGAACAGGGGCGCAGGATGGGAGCAGCACATGACAGAACGGGGGCGCAGGATGGGAGCAGCACATGACAGAACGGGGGCACAGGATGGGAGCAGCACATGACAGGATGGGAGCAGCAAATGACAGAATGGAGGCGCAGGATGGGTGCAGAACATGTCAGAATGGAGGCGCAGGATGGGTGCAGCACATGTCAGAATGGAGGCTCAGGATGGGAGCAGCACATGTCACAATGGGGGCGCAGGATGGGAGCAGCACATGACAGAATGGGGGCGCAGGATGGGTGCAACACATGACAGAATGGGGGCGCAAGATGGGTGCAACACATGGCAGGATGGGGGCGCAGGATGGGTGCAGCACATGACAGGATGGGGACGCAGGATGGAGCAGCACATGTCAGAATGGGGGTGCAGGATGGGAGTAGCACATGTCAGAATGGGGGTGCAGGATGGGTGCAGCACATGACAGGATGGGGACGCAGGATGGAGCAGCTCATGACAGGATGGGGACGCAGGATGGAGCAGCACATAACAGGATGGAGACCATATACCAATATAGATGCTCGCCACCCGGGCGTAGAACGGGTTCAATAGCTAGTCCTTTATAACTCCCTAAGAAAAAAAAAATTTGGTGTGTTAAAATTCAAAGTTGGAAAATTGCGATATTTTCAAAATTTTTGCCAAATTTCCGTTTATTTTCACAAATAAACGCAAGTCATATCAAAGAAATTTTACCACTATCATGAAGTACAATATGTCATGAGAAAACAATCTCAGAATCAGTGGAATCCGTTGAAGCTTTCCAGAGTTATAACCTCATAAAGGGACAGTGGTCAGAATTGTAAAAATTGGCCCGGTCATTAACGTTCAAACCATCCTTGGGTTAAACAATTCTTGACAGCCCAAATGATGATGTCATGTGTTTGAAGCTTCTGATCATTTTTTTGGCAACTTGTGAGTTAAGTAGAGACACACCTGTGGATGTATGTTAATGCACACCTGAAACACGCTGCTTCTTTTTGTAGCATCATGGGAACGTTTGAATAAATCAGCCAAGATATCAGGAAGAGAATTGTGGACTTGCACAAGTCTGGCTCATCCTTGGGTACAATTTGGAGGAATAGGGAGAAGCTTGGAAGCCTAAGAACACCATCGCCACTGTGAAACATGGGGGTGGCAGCATCATGTTGTGGGGTTGTTTTTCTTCATGAGGGGCTGGTGCACTTCACATAATAGATGGCATCATGAGAAAAGAAGATTATGTGGCAATACTGAGCAAAATCTAAACACATCAGCCAGGAAGGTAAAGCTTGGGAGGAAAAGGATCTTGCAAATAGACAATGACCTGAAGAATACTGCCAAAATGGTAACAAATTGACTTAAGGATAGCAAAGTGAATGTTTTGGAGCGGCCATCACAAAGCCCTGATCTGAATCCTATTGAAAATTTATGGACAAAGCAGAAAAGGCCAGTGCAAGCAAGGCGACCTACACACTGGATCAGTTACACCAGTTTTGTCAGGAGGAATGGGCCCAAATTCCAACCATTGTGAGAAGCTTGTGGAAGGTTTATTCTGATTTGGCCGGGGTCACACTTGCGAGTTCAATGCGAGAAACTCGCGTCAAGTCCTGGCACTGCCGCCGGCACTCGGGACCGGAGCGTTCTGCTGCATAGAAATACATGTAGCCGCACAGTCCGGTCCCGAGTGCCGGCGGCACTGCCAGAACTTGATGCGAGAAACTCGCATTCAACTCGTGTGACCCTGGCCTTTCATGTCAGATATTGAGAAAAACATGCATATGTGTCTTTTTAGTGTATGTAAACTTCTAGTTTCAACTGTACATGCCCATATAGACGGCTTAGGAGGGCTGATCCCACTGACCTGTCTGCTTTAATACATGGGGATTACTCCGGCTACACCTGAACTCATCATGCATATGGAAACATTATTTCCATTGACTATGTATAGTGAAATTCGAATTCTTTGAGGCCTTCTCTTCCTCCCTAGCATGTCTAGCGGAGTATCTTCTAAAGGCCGGGGTCACACTAGACCGTAATACGGACGAGTGCAATGCGATAAAAAATCGCATAGCACTCGTCCCAATGTTAATCTATGGGGCAGCTCCCATCATCCGATATTTTCTCGGCCGTATTCAGGATCCGAGTGAAATCGCAGCATGCTGCGATTGTCAGCGTTTCGCGGCCGAGAATCGCCAATGAAAGTCTATGGAAGCCCCAAAAATACGGATCACACACGGACCAGCAGTGTGACTTGCGAGGAATACGCAGCGCTGTTAGAGAGAAAAGCCGGTAATTCAGTGCGGTGTACAGTAAAATCACACTGACAGCTTAGAATAGAATAGGTCGAATAAATGTGTACACATAGAATAGGTACCGTATATATATATATATGTCAGTGAGACACATATATATATATATATATATATATATATATTAATATTTCATCCAGCGCGATATAGCAGAAAGCCGGTAATTTAATTGCCGGCTTCTGCTTTCTCCTTCCTAAAACCCGACATGATTTGAGACCTGGTTTACATACAGTAAACCATGTCTTCTCCCCATTTTTTTTTGCATATTCCACACTACTAATGTCAGTAGTGTGTCTATGCAAAATTTGGCCGTTCTAGCTATTAAATTAAGGGGTTAAATGGCGGAAAAAATTGGCGTGGGCTCCCGCACAATTTTCTCCGCCAGAGTAGTAAAGCCAGTGACTGAGGGCAGATATTAATAGCCTGGAGAGGGTCCACGGTTATTGGCCCCCCCCCCCCGGCTAAAAACATCTGCCCCCAGCCACCCCAGAAAAGGCACATCTGGGAGATGCGCCTATTCTGGCACTTGGCCACTCTCTTCCCATTCCCGTGTAGTGGTGGGATATGGGGTAATGAAGGGTTAATGCCACCTTGCTATTGTAAGGTGACATTAAGCCAGATTAATAATGGAGAGGCGTCAATTATGACACCTATCCATTATTAATCCAATTGAATGAAAGGGTTAAATAAAAGACAAACACAATATTTAAAATTATTTTAATGAAATAAAAACAATGGTTGTTGGAGTATTTTATTCTACGCCCAATCCAGTCACTGAAGACCCTCGTTCTGTAAGTAAAAAAACATAATAAACCAACAATATACTTACCCTCCGCAGATCTGTAACGTCCAACGATGTAAATCCTTCTGAAGGGGTTAAAACATTTTGCAGCAAGGAGTTCCGCTAATGCAGGCTGCTCCTTGCTGCAAAACCCCGGGGAATGAGGCTAAATATAGATCAATGATCTATATTTAGCTTCATTTGCGGTGAGGCGCCCTCTGCTGGATGTTCATAGATCGTGGGAACTTTCCTAGAAAGCCTGGGAGCTGGGAGCAGGGAGCCTGGGAGCTTTCTAGGTAAGTTCCCATGATCTATGAACAGCCAGCAGAGGGCGCCTCACCGCAAATGAAGCTAAATATAGATCATTGATCTATATTTAGCCTCATTCTCCGGGGTTTTGCAGCAAGGAGAAGCCTGCATTAGCGGAACTCCTTGCTGCAAAATGTTTTAACCCCTTCAGAAGGATTTACATCGTTGGACGTTACAGATCTGCGGAGGGTAAGTATATTGTTGGTTTATTACCGGTATGTTTTTTTACTTACAGAACGAGGGTCTTCAGTGACTGGATTGGGCGTAGAATAAAATACTCCAACAACCATTGTTTTTATTTCATTAAAATAATTTTAAATATTGTGTTTGTCTTTTATTTAACCCTTTCATTCAATTGGATTAATAATGGATAGGTGTCATAATTGACGCCTCTCCATTATTAATCAGGCTTAAGGTACCGTCACACATAGCGATGCTGCAGCGATACCGACAACGATCCGGATCGCTGCAGCGTCGCTGTTTGGTCGCTGGAGAGCTGTCACACAGACCGCTCTCCAGCGACCAACGATCCCGAGGTCCCCGGTAACCAGGGTAAACATCGGGTAACTAAGCGCAGGGCCGCGCTTAGTAACCCGATGTTTACCCTGGTTACCATCCTAAAAAGTAAAAAAACAAACGCTACATACTTACCTACAGCCGTCTGTCCTCGGCGCTCTGCTTCTCTGGTCTGGCTGTGAGCGCTGGGCAGCCAGAAAGCAGAGCGGTGACGTCACCGCTCTGCATTCCGGCTGACCGACGCTCACAGCCAGAGCAGGAGGAGTGCAGAGCACAGCGCTGGAGGACAGACGGCTGTAGGTAAGTATGTAGTGTTTGTTTTTTTACTTTTAGGATGGTAACCAGGGTAAACATCGGGTTACTAAGCGCGGCCCTGCGCTTAGTTACCCAATGTTTACCCTGGTTACCAGCGAAGACATCGCTGAATCGGTGTCACACACGCGGTCTACGGGGAGTCCAGCGACGAAATAAAGTTCTGGACTTTCTTCCCCGACCAACGACAGCACAGCAGGGGCCTGATCGCTGCTGCCTGTCACACTGGACGATATCGCTAGCTAGGACGCTGCAACGTCACGGATCGCTAGCGATATCGTCTAGTGTGACAGTACCTTTAATGTCACCTTACAATAGCAAGGTGGCATTAACCCTTCATTACCCCATATCCCACCGCTACACGGGAATGGGAAGAGAGTGGCCAAGTGCCAGAATAGGCGCATCTTCCAGATGTGCCTTTTCTGGGGTGGCTGGGGGCAGATGTTTTTAGCCAGGGGGGGGGCCAATAACCGTGGACCCTCTCCAGGCTATTAATATCTACCCTCAGTCACTGGCTTTACCATTCTGGCGGAGAAAATTGTGCGGGAGCCCACGCCAATTTTTTCCGCCATTTAACTCCTTAATTTAAGAGCTAGAACGGCCAAATTTTGCATAGACACACTACTGACATTAGTAGTGTGGAATATGCAAAAAAAATGGGGAGAAGACATGGTTTACTGTATGTAAACCATGTCTCAAATCATGTCGGGTTTTAGGAAGGAGAAAGCAGAAGCCGGCAATTAAATTACCGGCTTTCTGCTATATCGCGCTGGATGAAATATTAATATATATACATATATGTGTCTACTGACATACATATATATATATATATGTATATATATAGACAGTATATGTTTGTTTGTTTTTGACACATGGATCCCTTGTATTGGCGTATGTTGGTTTTGCAAGCCTGCGATAAAAACACGCAGTACGGATGCCATACGGATGTCACACGGATCATTTGATGCGAGAAAATCGCATCCTCGCACTGCACTCGGATCACTGTTTTGTAAAAATTTTTGCGATTCTCCTCCGTCAAAAACGGACCGTTTTTTTATACGTTGTGTGTGTCCCCGGCCAAATACGCATTCTCTTGCACAATATGGAGTCACACAAGGCTCGCCAGCACGGCTACGTTCTCCTTGTCACACGTTTGTTGACCAGTGTTTTCAGTCCACTGACATGTTAGATTCTCTGGAGTATTCACTGACACGTTATAGCCCAAAGATGCGTTCACATTGCGCTTTTCGTGGGTCGTAGTACATTACGTCTGTCTCCAGGTAACATGCCCGATAGTGATGCACGGCGGGGCGCAGGTTCGCTTTGTCGACGCCCTATAGTCTGTGGCCCGTCAGCGCATATGCCTGTACCCCGTTTTGCGGTGGAGGGTTTACGGTCGTCAGACCAGACGGGACCACAAACATGCTGAAAAGCGCAATGTGAAAGCAACCGAAGACCATTTTTACACTTCCATATCCGCATTTGGTCTGATCCCAAAGCCACACATCAGTGACTGGGTCCGTGCACACACCGTGCTGCATTTGTGTCCTGTCTGAAATACGCAGTGTGAATTCAACCTAAAGAACAAGGAGACGTCCTACTGTGGTATGGTGTGTGGACAGAACATGCCCAACGGGCCAATGAACGCGGCCAGCACCAGTCACGTGACCTGCAGTAATTCTATGCGCATGATCATATAATCACAAGGAGGAATGCGCGTGACGTCACTGCCGCTCCGCTATCCATTGCTTCAGCCTGCCAGTGCCAATATGGCTGCGCCCTTGTGAGCGCTGTCAGTGACCGCCGAGCCGAGATGTTTGCCTTTCGGACAGCCGTAATCCGGGGCATCAGGTCGGGGTCCTGCCTGGTGTCAGCCGGAGGGCTAGCTGCACGGTGTGAGACATGCCACGGAGGGACGGGGTCGCTGGCAGCAAGTATGTGGGTGCTGGGCAGTCCTCAGACCGGCTGCATGTGCCTGCGCGTCCCGTCACATAGCGCGAGCCCTCCTGAGGGCAGACAATAATGGATGGATTTACACTGTGTCTCTCTTCTTTCAGGGGCAAGTCTTCTCCATGTACCCAGGGCGTATGCCACAGTGAAGTCCGAAGGTATAGTAGTAGCAGGGGCGGACACAAGCAGCCATGGGCCCCCCTCATGCATGTACACTGTATATAAAATACCTATAATAACATATGTGTACACACTAGCCCTATATACACACACTAGCCGTATATACACACACTAGCCGTATATACACACACTAGCCGTATATACACACACTAGCCGTATATACACACACTAGCCCTATATACACACACTAGCCCTATATACACACACTAGCCGTATATACACACACTAGCCCTATATACACACACTAGCAGTATATACACACACTAGCCCTATGTATATACACACACTAGCAGTATATACACACACTAGCAGTATATACACACACTAGCCGTATATACACACACTAGCCGTATATACACACACTAGCCGTATATACACACACTAGCCCTATATACACACACTAGCCCTATATACACACACTAGCCCTATGTATATACACACACTAGCAGTATATACACACACTAGCAGTATATACACACACTAGCCGTATATACACACACTAGCCGTATATACACACACTAGCCCTATATACACACACTAGCCCTATATACACACACTAGCCCTATATACACACACTAGCCCTATATACACACACTAGCCCTATATACACACACTAGCCCTATATACACACACTAGCCCTATATACACACACTAGCCCTATATACACACACAGCAGTATACACATACTAGCCCTATATACACACACTAGCCCTATATACACACAGCAGTATACACATACTAGCCCTATATACACACACTAGCCCTATATACACACACAGCAGTATACACATACTAGCCCTATATACACACACTAGCAGTATATACACACACTAGCCGTATATACACACACTAGCCGTATATATACACACACTAGCCCTATATACACACACTAGCCCTATATACACATACTAGCCCTATATACACACACTAGCAGTATATACACACACTAGCCCTATGTATATACACACTAGCCCTATGTATATACACACTAGCCGTATATACACACACTAGCCGTATATACACACACTAGCCGTATATACACACACTAGCCCTATATACACACACTAGCCCTATATACACACACTAGCAGTATATACACACACTAGCCCTATGTATATACACACACTAGCAGTATATACACACACTAGCCCTATATACACACACTAGCCGTATATACACACACTAGCCCTATATACACATACTAGCCCTATATACACACACTAGCAGTATATACACACACTAGCCCTATGTATATACACACACTAGCCCTATATACACACACTAGCCCTATATACACACACTAGCCGTATATACACAGACTAGCCAAATATACACACACTAGCCCTATATACACACACAGCAGTATACACACACTAGCCCTATATACACATACTAGCCCTATATACACACTAGCCCTATGTATATACACACACTAGCAGTATATACACACACTAGCCCTATATACACACACTAGCCCTATATACACACACTAGCCCTATATACACACACTAGCCGTATATACACACACTAGCCCTATATACACATACTAGCCCTATATACACACACTAGCAGTATATACACACACTAGCCCTATGTATATACACACACTAGCCCTATATACACACACTAGCCCTATATACACACACTAGCCGTATATACACAGACTAGCCAAATATACACACACTAGCCCTATATACACACACAGCAGTATACACACACTAGCCCTATATACACATACTAGCCCTATATACACACTAGCCCTATGTATATACACACACTAGCAGTATATACACACACTAGCCCTATATACACACACTAGCCCTATATACACACACTAGCCCTATATACACACACTAGCCCTATATACACACACTAGCCCTATATACACACACTAGCCCTATATACACACACTAGCCCTATATACACACACTAGCCCTATATACACACACTAGCCCTATATACACACACTAGCCCTATATACACACACTAGCCCTATATACACACACTAGCCCTATATACACACACTAGCCCTATATACACACACTAGCCCTATATACACACACTAGCCCTATATACACACACTAGCCCTATATACACACACTAGCCCTATATACACACACTAGCCCTATATACACACACTAGCCCTATATACACACACTAGCCCTATATACACACACTAGCCCTATATACACACACTAGCCCTATATACACACACTAGCCCTATATACACACACTAGCCCTATATACACACACTAGCCCTATATACACACACTAGCCCAATATACACACACTAGCCCTATATACACACACTAGCCCTATATACACACACTAGCCCTATATACACACACTAGCCCTATATACACACACTAGCCCTATATACACACACTAGCCCTATATACACACACTAGCCCTATATACACACACTAGCCCTATATACACACACTAGCCCTATATACACACACTAGCCCTATATACACACACTAGCCCTATATACACACACTAGCCCTATATACACACACTAGCCCTATATACACACACTAGCCCTATATACACACACTAGCCCTATATACACACACTAGCCCTATATACACACACTAGCCCTATATACACACACTAGCCCTATATACACACACTAGCCCTATATACACACACTAGCCCTATATACACACACTAGCCCTATATACACACACTAGCCCTATATACACACACTAGCCCTATATACACACACTAGCCCTATATACACACACTAGCCCTATATACACACACTAGCCCTATATACACACACTAGCCCTATATACACACACTAGCCCTATATACACACACTAGCCCTATATACACACACTAGCCCTATATACACACACTAGCCCTATATACACACACTAGCCCTATATACACACACTAGCCCTATATACACACACTAGCCCTATATACACACACTAGCCCTATATACACACACTAGCCCTATATACACACACTAGCCCTATATACACACACTAGCCCTATATACACACACTAGCCCTATATACACACACTAGCCCTATATACACACACTAGCCCTATATACACACACTAGCCCTATATACACACACTAGCCCTATATACACACACTAGCCCTATATACACACACTAGCCCTATATACACACACTAGCCCTATATACACACACTAGCCCTATATACACACACTAGCCCTATATACACACACTAGCCCTATATACACACACTAGCCCTATATACACACACTAGCCCTATATACACACACTAGCCCTATATACACACACTAGCCCTATATACACACACTAGCCCTATATACACACACTAGCCCTATATACACACATACTAGCCCTATATACACACATACTAGCCCTATATACACACACACTAGCCCTATATACACACACACTAGCCCTATATACACACACTAGCCCTATATACACACATACTAGCCCTATATACACACACTAGCCCTATATACACACATACTAGTCTTATATACACACATACTAGCCCTATATACACACATACTAGCCCTATATACACACAGCAGTATATACACACAGCAGTATATACACACAGCAGTATACACACATACTAGCCCTATACACACAGCAGTAAATACACACACTAGCCCTATATACACACACAGCAGTATACACATACTAGCCCTATATACACACAGCAGTATACACACATACTAGCCCTATATACACACACAGCAGTATACACATACTAGCCCTATATACACACAGCAGTATACACACATACTAGCCCTATATACACACACAGCAGTATACACATACTAGCCCTATATACACACACAGCAGTATACACACATACTAGCCCTATATACACACAGCAGTATACACACATACTAGCCCTATATACACACAGCAGTATACACACACTATCAATATATACACACACACAGCAGTACACACACACTAGCTATATATACACACAGCAGTACACACACACTAGCTATATATACACACAGCAGTACACACATACACTAGCAATATATATATACACAGAGCAGTACACACACTAGCATATATATACACAGCAGTATACACACACACACTAGCTATATATACAAACAGCAGTATACACAAACGCACACTAGACAGATCAACATCCATCACATGGAATATGTACAGTACCTACAGAGAGTGCAGTTGCAGGGAGCTGGTCAGGCCCAGAACACAGGAAATGAGCAGGGGAGACATGGAGCCTGTCTAGACTGTCAGCTCTCATCCCTGCACCTGCAGACTCCCGGCGGGCCAGGCCTTCTCCTACCTAGAGTAGTAATTCCTCCTCCCCTCCCCCTATTTTCATGTGTATCCCAGTCCTGCTGATCACTGAGGCTCTGGGAAGAATGCGCACCTGCACAGCAGGGAGTCACAAGCAGAGACGCAGCTTCAGTGACTCCCTCACTCCTCTCTTCCAGCGTCTGCCGCCCCTCACCACACTGCACCAGTGACAGCCGGACAGCAGCGTAATGTATGCTAACAGGCGAGGTCAGGAAGGGGGCCCCTTTTTGACCGTCATATCATGTGTGCAGCAGAGCGGGGCCCCCTGCTTCTCCTGTTAGCAGTAATCCTGCCGCCGGCTGTCAATCACCTCACTGCTTTGTATGTTTGTCGGGGGCCCCCTCCCGCTCTGGGCCCCGGTGCAGTTGCAGAGGTTGAACCGGCGGTATGTCCGCCCATGAGTAGTAGCTCCCTGTATAGGGGGACTATTGGGGGATTGGGACGTTTTAGGGGTATTATTGGGGGATTGGGACGTTTTAGGGGTATTGGGGGGGATTGTGACATTCTAGGGGGACTTTTGGGGTAAAGATATTGTAATATAATATTTTATGACTATAGCGCAAACATATTCCGCAGCGCTTTATAAATTATGGAGGAGACTTGTACAGACAATAGACATTACAGCATAACAGAAATCACAGTTCAAATCAGATACCAAGAGGAATGAGGGCCCTGCTCGCAAGCTTACAAACTATGAGGAAAAGGGGAGACAGGAGAGGTGGATGGTAACAATTGCTTGTAATGTACGGTCCAGCCATCAATATAGTAAATCGGGTGTTCATGGAATGCTGCATGAACCGGTCACCAACCAGTATGTGTACAGACACAGAGGGCTATTAAAGGGAACCTGTCACCCCGTTTTTTCAGTAGGAGATAAAAATACCGTTAAATAGGGCCTGAGCTGTTCCTTACAATAGGGTATTTTTTGTCCCCTGATTCCCTACCTATGCTGCCGAAATACCTTACAAAAGTGGCCTTTTTCGCCTGTCAATCAGGCTGGTCAGGTCAGATGGGCGTGGTGACAGCGCTGTTTCTCCCCCACATCTTGCTTATGTTCCCGTTGGTGGCGTAGTGCTTCTCGCATGCGCAAGTGCCGAATGCACTGCGCAGCTGTAGAAAAAGAGCGCGCTCGCCGCTATTCAGCGGTTTCTCGGTGGGCACGGCCATCTTCCTGAGGCCGCGCGTGCGCAGGTGGAGTCTCCTGCTTCCCGGGGCTTCAGGAAAATGGCCGCGGGATGCCGCGCGTGCGCAGATGGACATCGCGGCGGCCATTTTCCTGAAGCCGAGATTCGAACTCTGCTTCAGGAAAATGGCCACCGCGATGTCCATCTGCGCATGCACGGCATCCCGCGGCCATTTTCCTGAAGCCCCGGGAAGCAGGAGACTCCATCTGCGCACGCGCGGCCTCAGGAAGATGGCCGTGCCCACCGAGAAACCGCTGAATAGCGGCGAGCGCGCTCTTTTTCTACAGCTGCGCAGTGCATTCGGCACTTGCGCATGCGAGAAGCACTACGCCACCAAAGGGAACATAAGCAAGATGTGGGGGAGAAACAGCGCTGTGACCACGCCCATCTGACCTGACCAGCCTGATTGACAGGCGAAAAAGGCCACTTTCTCTGTCGCCCATGACGGCACCACGGAGAGAGGGGATCCGCCCACCAAGGACAGGAAACCTACAGATAAAAAGGCGGTACCACTCTCCCGCATCAGTTGGTTTCCTGTCCTTGATGGGAGACCTACAGACTTACCAGAAGGAAGATCGTCGTGGGATTCCGGGGCCAATCAGTCCGACTCAGGCAGCTGGGGTCCCTCTGCCTCGGCTGGTGTGGTGACCCGAGGCACCACCGCTGGGGCTAGTAGGCCTTTAGGGTGTGTGGGGTAGGTGACATGGAGTTCGCGGTCACCTCCCCAGGTAAGATGCAGCAGCGGCAACATCCAGGGGGGTCCCTCTGTGGTTGCGGGAGGAGCGGCACGGCTCTCCCTTTGGAAGTGTCAGCCTGCACACTGCATAGCCGTCCAGCGTGCAGGGAACCGCGCGTTAGGGCAGGCTGCAAAAAGACCGGGAGCTCCAGTGGGCAGCGGGTCATGTGCGGCACCATCGTGAGCAAACTGCGCGTGCGCGAGCTGGTGGAAAGAGCGATAAAGGCACACTCCGCAGGCGCCGGCAGACAGCGTTCCTGCGCAGGCGCTGGAAGAGGCGCTTCTGTGCAGGCGCATAATTGGATCAAGCGGCGGGAATCGCCGCCGCATAAAAAGAGGCTGCTTCAGTAATCAGTTGTTAAAGGGCGAGCCGCAGCACAGGCCGCAGCGCAAACCGCAGCACTAGCCACAGGAAAATAAAAAAAAGATGCCGCAGCAGCGATAAACATACAGTGGGGTCCCTCTGTGGTTACGGGGAGAGTGGCGCTCTCCCTCCTGAAGCGTAAGCCTGCAATCTGCAAAAGCCGGGGCCCCAGGTGTGCAGCGTGGAAAAAAAAAAAAAAGCCGCATGCTGCCTCTCCCAGAATCTTCTCCAGAGAAACACAGGAGCTGAGCCCAGGGCTGAAACCCTCCGGGGGGGGAGTACCTCAGCCACAGAGCCCAGCGAAGAGACTCCTGGATGGAGCGCTTCCGCCCGCAGTGGAGGCACTCTGCGCCAACGCCGACTGGCAAGCCACCGCTACTTCGGTTGCCATGCCTGGACCTCATGAGGGAGAGAAAATCATTGACAGCAATACAGCATTCCTGATGGGACGCCGCTTCCCCTCATGATGGGCTCTCAGTGTTATCAGCTCCCCCTGTTTTTTAGCAGATATGGAGCCAGCACAGGTAAGTGCATGGCGGAATGTTCTGTTGATAGCTCATGCCTTTGTGCTAAGCTGTGCTAGAGCTTCATATGCGAGGTATGTTTTTACATATACACAGCCAGACCTTGGACCTCTAGGCTATAATAAGGCCATATGTCCAGGCTACATCTCATGATTTGGCTTAAGTTAGTTGCATGTCTTGTCTGCGCAGAGCCTTATGATTGGACTCAATATAAACAGGTGTCTCACTTTTCTTTGCAACTTAACTACTCTATGCCTTGGGAGGACATATAGTGTTAATGAAGCACTTTGTCTCCATTAAGACTGCCTTCAGCTGAGGCTCATTAGTTAGCTCCTTCGGGTGGGGTCAGTCGGACAAATGAGATATACTATTCAGTGGAGGCTTATCAGTATCTCTGAGAGATTGTTCTTTTGCTTTTAACTATGGGCCGGTTTGACATCTTCAAGCATGACTGTAGCTCTATGCTTTATATGGTGTGTGGCTGGACATCACATGGCATGTTGATACTTTTATGCATTATATTGAGTGCAACACGTTGCATTATGATTCTTCTATGCATCTTACCGAGTGCCCCTGTGTGTCACGGTGCCTCTAGGCATTATATTGCGTGTCTGAGTATCATATTGCTTCTATGCATTATATCGAGTGTCTCTGTATCATGTCACACCATAGTGCTTCTATGCATTATATTACATGCCTCTACGTATCATATTGCATCATGGTGCCTCTATGCCTTATGTTGCGTGCCTGCATCATGTTGCAGCATGGTGCCTCTGTGCATCTTACTGAGTGCCTCTGTGTGTCTTATGGCATCATAGTGCCTCTATGCATTATTCTAGCTGCCTCTGTGCATAATATTGCATCTTGGTGCTTCTATGCATTATATGGCATATCTCTGTGTATCATATTGCATCATAGTGCTTTTATGCATTATATTGCATGCCTCTATGTATCTTGTTGCATCATAGTACCTCTAGGCATCGTATTGAGTGCCTCTGCGCGTTGTATTGCATCATGGTGCTTCTGTGCATCGTACTGAGTGCCTCTGGGTGTCATATTGTACCATAGTGCATCTGTGCATCATGCTGGGTGCCTCTGTGCTTCATATTGCATTATTGTGCCTCTATACATCATATTGAGTGCCGCTGTGCATCATGTTGCATTATAGTGCCTTTATGCATCATATTGAGTACCTCTGCTTCATATTGCATCATTGTGCTTTTATGCATCATATTGAGTGCCTCTGTGCATCATGTTGCATCTTAGTGCCTCTATACATCATATCGAGTGCCTCTGTGTATCATATTGCATCATAGTGCCTCTGTGCATCACGTGTTATAGTGTTTCTTATTGCCTCTGTGCATCATTGTTGACAATGCCTCTGTGCATCATGTTGCATCATATTACATCATGTCGCATCATAGTGCTTCATATTGCCTTTATGCATTGTATTGCATCATATTGCATCGTGATGCTTCATTGTGCTTTTGCTTCACATTGCATCAATAGCGCCTCCATGCATCAAAATGTGTGCTTACGGTCATCTTATTGCATCATATTGCTTCAGTGCCCCTATGCTAGTACTTCGGTTGGCTCTTGGTTAGACCTTCTGATTTAGGCATGCAGCCACACACAAGGCATATCGTTGGTCTACCATTTCACATTTGTCTTGGGCCCCAACCCTGGCTTATAGAGTCCTAGTGGTTTTGTACCCAGTTCTAACTTCTGTTGATTCATTCTTTACAACAGGGCTTGGCAAGCAGCTTTGCTTTAATTGTCTGAGTAAATTAGCAGTTCTTCCGTATGAAACAGTTTTTCTCAACCTATAAAGAGACAGACTACTGTCCTGGGAGCAGAAAATACCAAGAGGTGGAAGGAAAAAATCCTTCCCAATTCCACATGTGACAATCGGGCTGGTTTCCTTGATTAACATCCAGTAGACAGATTCTCGTCCCATAAGTACAGTACATTGCATTATGGTTACCAGGGACGGCATGTCTGCCTTTGGCACCTTGTGGTGAATCAGCATCTCTCTGGTGGGAAGAATCCTGCTTTTCTCTAGCCATAGAGTATGGCTACTCCCTCCATGGCTGTCTATAATACTGACAAGCTTGCCTCTTAGGATATGTATATGCGTGTAGTGTCAGTAAAATAGGAGTGATGATCCACGTTTCCCTTTCAACATTTCTAATGAGAAGGCCAACTCTGGTGATGTTAGGAAATATTACCTGCCGGATTGTGTATTCCTTAGTTGCAATAACATCCAACCCTTGTTTAGGGTTTAGACACCTAAGGATTCGGAATAGACGTGATCTGGATGAGTAATGTGTGTACATCCTAATGCTCTGCCATTATCCATGTACTAACTGTTATTGGTTTGATCTTCCCGCAGTCCAGGACCGGAGGCTAGTGCGCATGCGCAGGGTGAGAACGCGCCCTTATGACGCAAGCAGACGTCGCGGTGCATGACTGGGTAATCCAGTCTGAACAGGCACATGTTGCTTCTCCAAGTCCCCTCCTCGTGGAAATATAGAGCAGGTGGTCGGGGGCTGGTACTCAGAGCCCTAATATATGGCAATGGTCAAAAGGCTGGTCACCCAGACTTCTCTGGTGCAACTCCTCAGAATATTAGCCATAATATTGATCGTGAATGTTTCCAGGAGTAGAGAAGACCATATAGGAACCACCAAACTGCTGGCGGGGAAGGGGGGGGAGGATACCTGGAGGAACTTCCTTTCAGGTTCCAAGTTAGAAGAGGGAGTTTCCAATAACAACTGTCTTAGCGTTTCTGCAAGGAATTGGAACAGGGACTAGCCACAAATACTTTAAAAGTTCAGGTCTTGGCTTTAAGGGCCCTGTACAGTTAAGACCCGGCTGGGTATCTGGGATATCCAGGTTCATCAAAGCGTTGGCCAGGTCTAGACCCATCCCCTCTCGGTTTACTCCTCCTTGGAATTTAAACTTGGATATTATATCCCTATCCAAACCTCCTTTTGAACCCCGGTCAGAGGCTTCTCTGGGAATCTGTCCCTTAAAACATCACTTTATGAATCGGTGGGTTTCCAGGTTCATCAGGGCAGCAGGCAGTTCGAGGCCACTTCCAGTAAAGTTCCCTTCAATGGGATTCATTTTCGGTCCTTAAAACCCTGTCTAAACCGCCTTCGAACCCTTAGAGGATATCCCATTAAAACTCCTATCCCTCAAAACATCCCTGCTCATCGCCCTCTCATCTGCTCGTAGAATAAGCAACATACAGGCACTATCTGCTAACCCTCCTTATACACGGTTTTTAGAGGATAGGGTTACTCTCAAAATAGATCCAGCATACCTCCCGAAGGTGGCATCCCGGTTCCGCAGAACTCAAGAGATATCTCTACCCTCCTTTTGTCTTAACCCTAAAAATAGGGAGGAGGAATCATTGCATACACTAGATGTCAGGAGATGCTTCATACAGTACTTAGAAGCCACCAGAGAGAGTAGGGAGGATGCCTCTCTTTTTATGTGCTTTCAGGATCCCTGGAAGGGGAAAAAGGCCTCCAAAGCTACTCTGGCGAGATGGATCACAGATGCTATCAGCCTATCATACTCATCAAGTGGAATGTCTGTTCCAGTGGAGGTCAAGGCTCACTCAACGAGAGCAGTGACAGCTTCTTGGGCGGAGAAGGCCGGAGCTTCGATTGACCAGATATGTAGAGCTGCTATTTGGTCATCACCTTCCACATTCTATAGGCACTATAGATTGGACCTTATCACCTCTTCGGACCTTACTTTCGGTAAAGGGTTCTGGAAGCGGTGGTCCCTCCCTGAATGTACTATCTATGCAAATCTCTCCGTGGTGCCGTCATGGGCGACAGAGAAAAAAATTATAGTTCTTACCGATAACGGTATTTCTCTGAGCCCATGACGGCACCCGTACATTCCCTCCCTTCACTCATGGGTGTGCACGTTAATATAGTGCCATAGTTTATTTATGACAGGTCACGCGGTATCTCAATTAAGTTAAGTAATATTGAAACTAATAAGCTGTTCCATAGTCTCCCATCGTTCTCTAGTAAACAACTGATGCGGGAGAGTGGTACCGCCTTTTTATCTGTAGGTTTCCTGTCCTTGGTGGGCGGATCCCCTCTCTCCGTGGTGCCGTCATGGGCTCAGAGAAATACCGTTATCGGTAAGAACTATATTTTTTGTAAGGTATTTCAGCAGCATAGGTAGGGAATCAGGGGACAAAAAATACCCTATTGTAATGCACAGCTCAGGCCCTATTTAACGGTATTTTTTTCTCCTACTGAAAAAACGGGGTGACAGGTTCCCTTTAACCCTCCGTCAGGGGCAACTGATCTGACAGGCGCAGCTCACTTAGTTTCATTTGTCTATTTTCAGTGGTTTGTCTGGGAAACGCCATACTTTTCTGGTTATTAAATATTTTTTTTACACCTGATTATGTGTATTCTCATTTATTACATTCCTATTAAGTTAACTGATCACTTTTAGAGCATTGACATTTTTTAAAAAAGGAAAATATAGCCAATTTTCTAGCTTGTGCCGGACAGGTGCAATGCCCCTAAACTCGTTATGAAACATATTGCCCCTGACGGAGGGTTAAGAGCATTTAATGTGTGTGAACAAATAAGAGGGTCATGATTTTGAAGACAATTTAGTCCTGGGTAATGTGTTCCAAATAACTGGCGCAATACACGATAAGTCTTGTATAAGTGATTAGGTGACTTTATTCTTTGGGTTGGTGCAATTACAGTGATACCAGACTTATATCGGGTTTTTATGTTTCGCTGCTGTCGCACACTAAAAGACATTTTTTATCGCAAAAACTAGTTTTTGCCTCACCATATTTCGAGAGCTTTAATTTTCCCATATTTTGGCCGACAGTTAGGTCATTTCTTCTTTAATGGGACGAGCTGATGTTTTTATTGGTACCATTTTCGGGCACTTGACATTTTTTGATCGCTTTTTATTCCGATTTTTGGGAGACAGAATGAACGAAAACCAGCAATTCAGGACTTTCTTTGTTTTATTTTTATACCATTCTGCATGTGGTAAAATTGGTTAGGCAGCTTTGTTCTTCGCGTCAGTCCGATTACAGTGATACCCAATTTACATTTTTTTTGTGTTTTGGGCTTTCACACAATAAAAACTATTTTATAGAAAAAATAATTATTTTTGCATCGCTTTCTTCTGAGAGCTATAACTTTTTTTTATTTTTCTGCTGATGGAGCTGTATAGTGGCTTGTTTTTTTGCAGGACAAGATGATGATTTCAGCGATACTATTTTTATTTGCATTTGTGTTTTTGATCGCACTTTTTGTTCGGCGGTATGATGATAAAAAAACAAGGCTTTACTAGGTTAATTAGTGAGACAGTTTTATAAAGCGGGTCGTTACGGACGCGGCGATACCAAATGTGTACCATATCTTTCGGATTATAAGAAGCTCCAGATTATAAGACGCACCCCAAATTTTGAGGAGAAAAATAACAAAAATATTTTAAAATAAAATGGTGGTGCTTCTTATAATCCGTGCGTCTTATTGCTTACCGGGGGTGGTGGCTGCGGAGAAGCGGGGTCCCAGGGTTGCTGCTGGAGGAGGCAGGAGTGAGGTGATGCTGCAGGCTAGGATGAGGGTGCATGTCCGGTGCTGCTGCTGGATGCTCGGCGGTTGCTGGCTGATGCTGCGTGGGTGTCCATATACCGTATATACTCGAGTATAAGCCGACCCGAGTATAAGCCGACCCCCCTAATTTTGCCACAAAAAACTGGGAAAACTTATTGACTCGAGTATAAGCCTAGGGTGGAAATGCAGCATTTACCGGTGAATTTCAAAAATAAAAATAGATCATTATTTCCCCATAGCTGTGCCATATAGTGCTCTGCACCGTTCATATTTCCCCATAGGTGTGAACCATATAGTGCTCTGCACCGTTCATTGTGCCCCCTAGCTGTGCCATATACAGTGCTCTGCACCGTTCATTGTGCCCCATAGATGTGCCATATACGGTGCTCTGCACCGTTCACTGTGCCCCATAGATGTGCCATATACGGTGCTCTGCACCGTTCATTGTGCCCCATAGATGTGCCATATACGGTGCTCTGCACCGTTCACTGTGCCCCATAGATGTGCCATATACGGTGCTCTGCACCGTTCACTGTGCCCCATAGCTGTGCTGTGCCATATACGGTGCTCTGCACCGTTCACTGTGCCCCATAGCTGTGCTGTGCCATATACGGTGCTCTGCACCGTTCACTGTGCCCCATAGCTGTGCCATATACGGTGCTCTGCACCGTTCACTGTGCCCCATAGCTGTGCTGTGCCATATACGGTGCTCTGCACCGTTCACTGTGCCCCATAGCTGTGCTGTGCCATATACGGTGCTCTGCACCGTTCACTGTGCCCCATAGCTGTGCTGTGCCATATACGGTGCTCTGCACCGTTCACTGTACCCCATAGCTGTGCTGTGCCATATACGGTGCTCTGCACCGTTCACTGTGCCCCATAGCTGTGCTGTGCCATATACGGTGCTCTGCACCGTTCACTGTGCCCCATAGATGTTCCACATAAATTTGTGCCGCCGCTGCCGCAATAAAGAAAAAAAAACACATACTCACCTCCCTTGATTGCAGCTCCCGGCGTCTCGTTCCGGCGCCTCCATCTTCCCGGCGTCTCTGCTCTGACTGATCAGGCAGAGGGCGCCGCGCACACTGTATGCGTCATCGCGCCCTCTGCCTGAACAGTCAGAGAGCAGAGACGCCGGGAAGATGGAGGCGCCGGCCGGGAAGATGGATCGGCGCCCGGCGGCTGGAACGTGGACAGGTGAATATAACATACTCACCTAGTCCTGGCGATCCTCGCGCTGTCCCCTCCTGTCTTCGGTGCCGCAGCTTCTTTCTCTATCAGCGGTCACCGGCACCGCTGATTAGAGAAATGAATAAGCGGCTCCGCCCCTATGGGAGGTGGAGCCGCTTATTCATTTCTGTAATGAGCGGTCCCACGTGACCGCTGAAGAGAGGAAGAAACTGCAGCGCCGAAGCCCGTGGGACGGCAGGGACAGCGCGAGGATCGCTGGGACTAGGTAAGTATACCTCAGCGCCCTCACCACCTCACCCGCCGACCCCACCGCTACCGTGACTCGAGTATAAGCCGAGGGGGGCACTTTCAGCCCAAAAATTTGGGCTGAAAATCTCGGCTTATACTCGAGTATATACGGTATCTTGATCCCGAGATCACCATCTGCACATGCGCTACCCCTGGCGGCAGCCATATTCCCGCAGTCCACCGCACAGGGAACAGTAGTATTACCGGGGCTCTGGCCTATCGCAAAATGTCAGCAGTGGCGGACACCTACGCAGCACCGCTGGGCACCGGAGACACCAGCAGCACCGACCAGCAACTGCCGAACACCCCCTCATCCCAGCCTACCCACGGTATCGGTAAGATATGTATTCTTTGTAAGACGCACCCCCATTTTCCCCCCAACTTTGGGGGGGAAAAAAGTGCGTCTTTACAAAGCAAAAAACACGGTACTTATTGTTTGTTTATTTACTGTTTGTTTAATGTATTCATTGGAACAATGTGGGTTTTTTTTCTACTTTATTTGGGGATTTTTTTTTAATGAATATTTTTACACTTTATTTATTTTATTTTTTTTATTTACTTTTTTACATTGTCCCAGTATGGGCATTGCTATTTGGTCTCATAACAGAGGGCTGTGTAGAGTATGTGCTTTTATGCAGCAATTAAACCGTAACATTTATGTTTTTATGGGTTCTACAAATTTTGTCTTTTGTCTCAGGAGGGCCGAGCCAACTGGATGACTTACCGCCAACAATGTTAAAGAAGGAGTATCTTGGAATAAAAAGCACAGAAGGGTAAATAAAGTATCTCATAGCTTTTGTTCATACCGTGCCGTTTTTGATGCCAACTTTACTAGCTAAAACAGAGATGAATCTTAAAAATCAAAGGTAAAGTTTTCCGTTTGCACCAACCTCATAAATAGGGTTGCGTATATTGGCTTTAACCCCTTTCTGCCAGCTGACGGAATAGTACGTCAGCTGGCAGATCCCCTGCTTTGAGGTGGGCTCCGGCGATGAGCCCACCTCAAAGCCGCGACATGTCAGCTGTTTTGTACAGCTGACATGTGCGCGCAATGAGCGCGAGCGGAATCGCGATCCGCCCGCGCCCATTAACTAGTTAAATGCCGCCGTCAAGCGCTGACAGCGGCATTTAACTAGCGCTCCCGGCCGCGCGGCCGGAGGTGCTCGCACTGCGGACCCCCGTCACATGATCGGGGGTCAGCAGTGCATCGCCATAACAACCAGAGGTCTCCTTGAGACCTCTATGGTTGTTGATGGCCGATTGCTTTGAGCGCCACCCTGTGGTCGGCGTTCAAAGCAACCCTGCATTTCTGCTACATAGAGGTGATCTGTACTTCACCTCTATGTAGCAGAGCCGATCGAGTTATGCATGCTTCTAGCCTCCCACGGAGGCTATTGAAGCATGCCAAAATTTAAAAAAAAAGTGATTAAAAATATAAAAAAAATAAAAAATATATAAAAGTTCAAATCACCCCCCTTTCACCCCAATCAAAATAAAACAATTAAAAAAAAATCAAACATACACATATTTGGTATCGCCGCGTTCAGAATCGCCCGATCTATCAATAAAAACAAAGGATTAACCTGACCGCTAAATGACGTAGCGAAAAAAAAAATCAAAACGCCAAAATTACGTTTTTTTGGTCGCCGCGACATTGCATTAAAATGCAATAACGGGTGATCAAAAGAACGTATCTACACCAAAATGGTATCATTAAAAACGCCAGCTCGGCACGCAAAAAATAAGCCCTCACCTGACCCCAGATGACGAAAATTGGAGAAGTTACGGGTATCGGAAAATCGCGCATTTTTTTTTTTTTTTTTTTTTTAGCAAAATTTGGAATTTTTTTTCACCACTTAGATAAAAAATAACCTAGACATGTTTGGTGTCTATGAACTCGTAATGACCTGGAGAATCATAATGGCAGGTTAGTTTTAGCATTTAGTGAACCTAGCAAAAAAGCCAAACAAAAAACAAGTGTGAGATTGCACTTTTTTTGCAATTTCATCACACTTGAAATTTTTTTCCCATTTTCTGTTACATGGCATGGTAAAATCAATGATGTTGTTCAAAAGTACATCTCGTCCCGCAAAAAATAAGCCCTCACATGGCCATATTGACGGAAAAACAAAAAAGTTATGGCTCTGGGAAGGAGGGGAGCAAAAAACGAAAATGAAAAAGCTGAAAAAGCTCCGGGGGTGAAGGGGTTAATTGTTGGTTGCAGTATTTGGCACTTTTATAAATTAGTTACCGTATTTTTCGGACTATAAGACGCACTGGATCATAAGACGCACCTCAAGTTTTCAGAAGGAAAATAAGGGGGAAAAAATGTCTAATGGTGGTCCATCTTACAGTCCAAATTCATCTTACTGGGGAGGGGTTTCGGCACAGGTGGAGGAGTGGTCACAGGGGTTGTTCGGTGGTCCATGCTGGTTCGGTGGTCCATGCTGGTGCGGTGGTGCTGCTCTGGTGGGGCTCCGCCGGCATTTTGCAACAGGTGCGGTGGCGGTGGTCTGTGGGGCAGCGGGCTCCGATGGCATTTTGTGAATGCCTGGAGGCCCGCGCAGATCAATTCCTGCGATGCGGTGGCCTCTGGGAAAATGGCCGCCGGATGCGGCGACTGCTCAGATTCATATCTCGGCAACGAGATCTCGTCCCGAGGTCTGAGCGGAGAGCCGCACCAGCCTGGGAAGGGATGCTGCAGCGTCGGACCGGGGCCACCACCACGGTATTTGAAAGTATATTACGACTATAAGACGCACCCCCATTTTCTCCCAGAATTTTTTTTGGGGAAAAAGTGCATCTTATAGTCCGAAAAATATGGTATACTCTGTGACTCTGGAAACTATGGACCATAAAACTGCGGCAGTAGGCTGCAGAATGTGTTAAGACGAATTGCTGTTGCCTTGACTACAACTCCTGACAAAAATTATGGAATCACCGGCCTTGGAGGATGTTCATTCAGTTTAATTTTGTAGAAAAAAAGCAGATCACAGACATGGCACAAAACTAAAGTCATTTCAAATGGCAACTTTCTGGCATTAAGAAGCACTAAAAGAAATCAAGAACAAAAAATGTGGTAGTCAGTAATGGTTAATAATAATAATAATAATAATTAATAATAATAATATTATTATTATTATTATTCCAACATATTCCACAGCGCTTTACAAATTATAGAGGGGACTTGTACAGAAAATAGACATTACAGCATAACAGAAATCACAGTTCAAAACAGATACCAGGAGGAATGAGGGTCCTGCTCGCAAGCTTACAAACTATGAGGAAAAGGGGAGACACGAGAGGTGGATTTTTTTTTTTAACCAAGCATAGGGAAAAAATTGTGGAATCACTCAATTCTAAGGAAAAAATCACCCTGGAATCACCCTGTAAATTTTCATACCCAAAAATAACACCTGCATCAAATTAGATCTGCTCGTTAGTCTGTATCTAAAAAGGAGTGATCACACCTTGGAGAGCTGTTTCACCAAGTGGACTGACATGAATCATGGCTCCAACATGAGAGATGTCAATTGAAACTAAGGAGAGGGTCCTCATCAACTTGCAAGTCCTACTCTAATATCAAAAACAGCTAACATAGAAAAACAAAAAAAAACCACAACATGAAGAGCAGACTCGCCAAAACCTTGTCAAATGACAAATGCACTCGCAGGGTGCAGCAGGCCCCCGATAATAAATGCTAGGACTTGCAAGTTGATAAGGACCCTTGACGTTGGGTTGCAAGCTTATCCATTTTGGCCAAAATTGTAACTAATACCTCATCTAATGTATTATATACATTATTCAATTTTTCATCTTTTTTGCACTTATTTTTTTTTCAGGGTGCGGCAGGGCCCCATTATGTTGTTCCTCGTGCGCGTGTGTGTGTGTGTGTATATATATATATATATATATATATATATATATATATATATGTATATGTACAGCCCGCCTGCTAACACTATGGGTGTGATCAATAGGTTGTCCAGACACTGTGCATCACATTTATCTGTGTGAATAGTGTCTTATGTAAGCCTTACCTGTGTGCATTTTTGCTACTAGGCAGCCAACCCCTCTAATGTTTGGGCGAGTGGGTGGTTGCTCTCATCAGTAGCTTGCACCTGTGCTGCTTTAGCATTTATTATCGGGGGCCTGCTGCACCCTGCGAGTGCATTTGTCATCTGACAAGGTTTTGGTGAGTCTGCTCTTCATGTTGTGTTTTGTTGACTTTTTCTATGTTAGCTGTTTCTGAACAGAACATGCAAATTTCCACAGTCATTGATGATATGGGGGCTGCATGTCAGGTAAAGGCACTGGGGAGATGGCTGTCATTACATCTTCAATAAATGCACAAGTTTATGTTGATATTTTGGACACTTTTCTTATCCCATCAATTGAAAGGATGTTTGGGGATGATGAAATCATTTTTCAAGATGATAATGCATCCTGCCATGGTGCAAAAATTGTGAAAACATTCCTTGAAAAAAGACACATAAGGTCAATGTCATGGCCTGCAAATAGTCCGGATCTAAATCCAATTGAAAATCTTTGGTGGAAGTTGAAGAAAATTGTCCATGACAAGGTTCCAACCTGCAAAGCTGATCTGGCAACAGCAATCAGAGAAAGTTGGAGCCAGATTGATGAAGAGTCTGTTTGACACTCATTAAGTCCATGCCTCAGAGACTGCAAGCTGTTAGAAAAGCCAGAGGCGGTGCAACAAAATACTAGTGATGTGTTGGAGTGTTGTTTTTTTTTGCTTTGTTTTTTGTTTTTGTTTTTCGTGATTCCCAAATTTTTTCGTCAGAATTGAGTGATTCCATAATTTTCCCTCTGCTTGGTTGAAGTAACCATTACTGACTACCACATTTTTTGTTCTTGATTTCTTTTAGTGTTTCTTAAAGCCAGAAAGTTGCCATTTGAAATGACTTTAGTTTTGTGCCATGTCTGTGATCTGAGCAACTGAATGAACATCGTCCAAGGCCGGTGATTCCATAATTTTTGCCAGGGGTTGTGATATCAAGCCCGTGATTCCAGTGCACAGAGTCCTGAATGTTTTTCATGTGATTACGGAGTGTGCTAGTGGAAGATTCATATATTTCCATCCTCCTCCTGAAATGTGGTTAATTGAGCGTGAAGTACAAATGTATATTTTAGGTGTCATTGCCTCTTAAAGTGCTATGTGTTTCCTTCCAGGCTTAATGATGTTGTAAAACGAATATTGTCTCTGGATATGGCAAGCCAGGTCAGTATTTTTTTTTCAATGACCTTTTAGTGTAATATGCAATGAAAGACATGTTAATTCAATGTAGGAGCCTTATGTGCAACTGTAAAATCCATCAATATATAAGATGGTGAAAATAGATCAAATTATACCAAATGTGTAAAGGTAGAAGAAAGAGTAATTTGTGCAATTTTCAGAACACATTCTCACATGTCAGTGGCTTATTTACTTTTTCAGAATTGTGTTCCCAAGTTTTGAAGTTATGGATAAGTAAAAACTAAATATTAGCAAAAAGTTTTGCAAGACCCTGATTCAGAGTCCATGTTGGTACAGCATGAGAGTCAGACCATGGTCCTGCCAGCTTTCTAGACTAACCAGGTCGGGCATTCACAAGGCTCCCATGACATCATGCTGTTTTGCCGCAGTCTTGTTTGCGGTTTTTGCATGCGTCTTTGTACAGCAATGAAGGCTTTTTTGAACTAAATAAAGATATTAAAAAAAAAAAAAAAAATATTGCGATTTCTTGGTTCAGCACCACCTTTTTCATTCTGATGCAGTAGCATCAGAGTAATGGGATTAGGGCTTGTTGTCAGCAGCTGTCATCCTATCATTTAGAATGCATTCTGCATGTTTTGTGCACATGATGCGTTTTTTTTCCGCGAAAAAAATGCATCGCGGTAAAAAAAAAAGCAGCATGTTCATTAATTTTGCGGATTTTCTGCGTTTTTCCTGCAATTCTATGCATTTGAGGAACGCACAAAAAAAAGCGTCAAAAATGCATGAAATCACGCAAAAAAACCGCATGCGGATTTCTGGCAGAAATGTCCGGTTTTTGTCAGGAAAATTTCTGCAAGAAAGCCCTGAACACATGCTGACACAGATCACTGATGTCCACCTGGTAGCTGATACGGTGTTAGGCTACGTTCACATTTGCGTTGTTGGGCGCAACGTCGTCGACGCAACGCACAACGCATGTCAAATGCATACACAACGCAGCGTTTTTTGACACATGTGTTGTCCTATACAATTGAAGATCCAAAACGACCCCCCAAAAATACAATTAGTCAAAAGGCGCATCCGTCAAAAAACGCGGCTCAATGCAGGCACCTGCGCCCTATGCGTTTTTCATAGACACTAATGTTTTTTTTGGAGCATTTACGACGCAGGTGAGTTGGATGCGTTTTTCTTCGGAAATGTGACGCATCAAAACAGCAACCTGTAGCGTCATCCGTGCCCTGTCTGGTGCGCCAAAAAAACGCATGCGTCATACAACGCATACCGGCGCATGTCCATGCGCCCTCCATGTTAAAGTTAGGGGCGCATGACGCATGCGTCGGTATCCGTCGACGACACTGCCCCAAAGACGCAAATGTGAACATAGCCTTAAATACACAAAACGCACAGACAGAGCGATAGCGAATCCACCAAACACAAGTGATGCTAGCACGTCCGTGTGTTTCGCTGAAAGCCCTTTATGTGCCAGGCTCCACCCCAAACACTCATGCCCAGTTGGACGGGGCGTCGCCCGTGGGCCAATCCAGAGCTGCCACATCACCAGAGCAGAAAGCATCTGAGCACCAATGATAAGGCGCCACATCATGGACATGCTCAGTAAGATGATTTCAATTTCTGGACTTAGGCTCCAGAGAGTTGGGCTGCCTCTGTATACCACTGGTTACCATAGACTTTAGCTGGAGAGCCAGCGGTAACCACACGTATTACAGGAGCCTGAGCAAGATGCTGGGACCAATGTTTGCGCTAAGCAGTAGAACCTGCGGCTGGACCTGAATGGGAGACCAGCGCAGCAAACAGTGCCTGTGATACACCCACACAGCAGGGAAGTCCTGGCCTCTAACAAGTTGTCAGCCCAGCACCCTCAGTACTAAGCTGGTAAGTAAACACACACACCTGGTCACCAGCCTACGTAGGACAATGTGTTTGTGTTAATTTAAAGAAAAAAAAAATTGCGTGGGCTCACTCGTAAATTTCATAACCAGCTGAGGACTGATGTTAATATTAATAAAGGTTCCCAGGCTATTAGTATCAGCTCACAGCTGTTTGTTTAGCCTTTACTGGTTATTTTACAGGGGGACCCCAGAAACAAAATTGGCATAGGGTCCCCCTATAAAATCTAACCAGCAAAGGCTAGGCAGACAAACTTGTCAAGGCTTAACCTCTTCACGACATGGCTATTTTGTGTTTTTTGTTTTTATTTCCTCCAATTTTTGCAAGAGCCATGACTTTATTTTTCTGTCCACACAGCCATATCCTCGATGGCTTGTACATTTGAATGACACTATATGGCAAAATTAATGGTGTACTGGAAAACAGAAAAAAATATCAAGTGCGGTAAAACTACAAAAAACAATGCAACTCCAAAATAGTGGGTTTTTTTTTTTTTAAATGTACTATTTTACTATGTTCACTAAATGGTAAAATTGACATGGTGATATGATTCTCCAGGTCGGTACATAAATATCAAGCGTTTTCATTTTTCGGCCTGTAGCGCTGTGTGAGGGCTCCCTAAGCTGATGCATTTTACTAATACTATTTTGGGGTCGATACAATGTTTTTCATTGGCTTTTATTGCAATGTTGCAGCAGCCAAAAAAAACATAGTTCTGGAGTTTGGATTTTTTCTTTTCTCTCTATGCCGTTTACTTATTGGATTAATTTGTTTTATATTTCGCTCGGCCTTTTCTAACGCAACAATACCAAATATGTGTTTTTTTTTTTATTTTTAATTGGTCAAAATGGGAGGCGATTTGAAGTTTTATATTTTCTTTTTGTAGTTTTTAAACTTTTTTTTTTTTCTTTACTATATTTGTCCCTTTAAGGGGCTTGAAGCTTTGATCATCAGTACTGCTATATGTAGCTAAGATCACGGTCTCCTATGAACGCTGCATATAACAGGAGAATTGTAATGAGACAGTGATTTTCAGCAGACCCCCGGCTGTCATGGCACTCCATCGATACCCCGTGAGCATGTCACTTGGCACATTGTTGGGTGCGTTGAATGATGCCCCCTGCCGATGCGTTGTAAATGCCGCTGTTAGAGATTGACAGATCTGTTAGAGGAAGGTTTCTGCTGAACAAGGCTATTTTCACACTAGCGTTTTTTTTTAATACGTCGTTTATGGCAAAAAACGCATCCTGCAAAGTTGTTTTCAGGATGTGTTTTTGCCCCATAGATTAACATTAGCGACGCATTGCGCCGTGTTGTGGTGGACTGCCGGGAGCAAAAAAAGTTAAATGTAACGTTTTTGCTGCCGACGGACCGCTTTTTCCGACTGCGCATGTGCGGCCGGAACTCCGCCCCCACCTCCCCGCGCCTCCCAATGGGGCAGCGGATGCGCCGGAGAAATGCATCCGCTTCACCCGTTGTGCAGCGCATCAAACGCTAGCGTCGGAATCTCGGCCCGACGCATTGCGACGGGGAGATTCCGACGCTAGTGTGAAAGTAGCCTTAGGCAGCGACACAACATATGAGATATAATTTTACGTAATGTCATGAAAAAGGTTAAGAGGTATTCCCATATTATGAAATTGGTATAGATAAACGTCTTTTCCTATCTGCTGTCATTCTCTTGCAATGAGCGCTTTTATGTTACATTTCCAAGGAGATGGGTCACCAGCTCCTGAAGAATCTACTTGTAGTTAGTCCTGGTTGAGGAGTTAACTCATGAGATACCAGTTGGATCTCTCCAGCCCATTATTTTCTATTCAGCAGTTAACTGCTCATCTTCCTAATGATCCATCAGCTCCTGATCTGTTATCAGTCCTGCAAAGTCACAATCCCCAGGTCACCGCAATGGGCAGTTTCTACAGCAGTTCTCTTATTAATTGCGCACTTGAACTGTTTGTTCAGAGGCTTTATTATCTCTGTATGCAATATGAGAATACTGTGGACTTCAGAACAAGCACTGACATTCCCTTTATGGGTCACCGCAGCAGAGGGACACAGCAATTGGAACAAAAGTGTCACTCAAGATGGAGTTTCCACCACCTCCATCCCCATTCACCACAGGGCAACGTTGTACAGCTGTGTACTGCTAAATACATAAGTGGAGAGTAACCTTTTAAAATGCTGTACAACACATAACATTTGCATAGCGTTTGCAGCACCAATAGATTTCCTATGTGTTTAGTAGTCTTTTACCTTAAGTGTATACCTTTAATAAGTGTATATTGCAGCTCTTGCTGTACTTTTATGTCGGATGCATTAGGTTAATAAATATAAAATGCCCATAGACTTTAACTTTTAATCAGAATGTGTCACATTGTAGTGGGAGAATAACCGTTTTGGAGGAATTGACATTTTTTGCGATTTACATTTGTAGTCTGATAAACTGAAAATTAAAATCCAGCAACTTGTGGAAAAAGTGAGGAGAAGTCCTGATGACAGTACGTCTACAGAAGTCTATGGTAAGTGTGACCGGTCTGATATTGGTGGTCATCAGATACTTGTCTATCTTTTCCTCGGCTACCACATTGGTCCGCTGCACTTCTATTGATTAGCCGGTCTGGCCTGGCGTCACGCCGCGATGATGTCGCTCTAGGCCTAATCCGATGAGCTATGTACGCCGTCTGGTAAGGTGTGACTCCCTCTCACGTCCAGCAGCCTCCTAATGGAATGAGAATTGATTCGCACCAACTCCAGTGGTCAGATGTAAAATATGGTTGGAGTGCATAAGTTGTATATCTGCAAATATGCCGCAAACAGCCGCTTTCGTCGGATCCCCTACCCTCAGCTAAATGATTTCATCCATGAAGCTTGTGAGACCCTTTTGTCATTGATCGCTATTGTTAACAGATCAGAAGTGTCTAAGCCATTGCATAGTGTGGTTCAGACTACTTTTCCTAAATGAAGTCTACGTAAGGTTTCTAAGAAGCCGGAGCTCCATTGGACTGGCGATCGTGTATGTGCTTTGTGTCTTGTGTAATATTCTTACAGTAATGTTTGCCATTTCCCTTTTATGGTGTAAAATAACTGATTTCAACACATTTCCACTTCAGCCGAAGTCTAGACTTTCACAAGGAAGCCATATAAAAGTGTCAGGTGAACGATATCATCCAAACCGTGAACTCTCTAGGGAAAAAAAATGCATCAAATAAATTCTTTATTTCATCCTTAACTGTTGTTCATATTTACAGTTGCAGCTTTAACGGCAAGAATCCAAAATTTTAAGGAGCATCTTCAAACTCATCCAAAGGCAAGTCATCCTAATGTCTACCCTTAAAAATCACCATGAAGCCTCCTTCACAGCTTTCTGCAGGGCTTTTTCAGCATCAGTAAAAAATTACCATATCCAAAGTGTGCAGCATTTTGAAAACCTCATTATTACCGTCTCAAAAGAAAAAAAGCACCTTAAGATTAAAATCTTGTAAGTAGTGCATTTCATATTTCCCACTATACAACAGCTGGTCGCACACACAAACACGCCATGAACAATTTTGTGTTTACCGCCAAAGCTCCAAAATTCGTTGCAAAGATATAACTATAAAACCTAATGCTTGACGTCACCACTAGAGGGAGCATGTGTGTTTATGCCAAATATCATTCATTGAACAGTATCACAGTGGCTCTGACTTGTCAGCCAATTTTTTACTTTTTTTTTTTTGTATTCTGAGACGCTGACATGATCTAAACATCATCTGGGGACTACGACGATCTGGTGACTAGTCTAAGTGGCTGGTAGCCAGCAGCTTCTCTGCTCCCCTTGAGCGACAGGTCTCTCCGCACACGTGTATAGGGAAAGATCTGTCACTAAAGTGGTGAGGGACAAGGAATAGCAGCTCTGGACCTGGTCACCCTAGCGGCCGGCTTTTAAATGAAAGTTTTCTCTCGACCACCAGTGTCTCAGTAAAAAGAGATCAGAGTCAGACTCTGATTCATGCTGCCTGTGGTTTGGGCAGCATGAAACTGACTGATAAGTGCCCTAACAGCTCCCATGCCCACTTTAGTGGTGTTTGTGAGCAATTAACATGCTACAGTATCTTTTTAACTCTTTTAGAGAAAGCGACTCCTGCTTTTTTCCTTGTATCTGATTCCTAGTGTATTCTAATCTTCTGCTGCCCTATACTTTGTACTAGGATAAAGCAAACAAGAGGCGAATGTTAATGTCCATAGATCGGAGGAAGAAGTTACTGAAGTTTCTGCGTCGCACGCGCTATGAGTCATTTGAACATGTGTGCAGTCAGCTTGGCATTGAGTACACCTTCCCTCCAGAATACTACAGAAGGGCGACCAAGAGATGGATCGCAAAGAAAGCCTTCTGCTTGCAGGTCTGCATTTCCATACAAAGACTGCTACATGTTAAATATAAAGGCTATGTATACCATTTATACTTAATTTTGTCATTCTTGCTCCAGTGCATCTAATAAAAAAAAGCACTTTACAGGAAATTAAAGGAAATGTTAATTTTCTTTTTACGGAGCCTATGCAGAGCTATGTGTTTCCATGTTTGCAAACCATTATCAGATCCTCTAATCCTGCAGTCATACACCATACTGTCCATCTGTATTGCTGCACTTCCCTCCTTCCTCCACTTCTTGGCAACTTTCAGAATGTATGTTGGCAAGAAGAGAGGACACGTGAGTATGACTGCTGGATCAAATTACACATTCATTAAAGGGGTTTCTGGTTTTGTAATATCTGTCCCCCCGGCTGCATTTTGTTTAAAAATAGAAAAAACAGGCACCGAGCTTTGCTTACTCTTACCCTTGGTCCGGTGCTGAGTCTCCGCCGTTGCTTCAGGTGTCTTATTGTCTGTAGTGCTGATGTCATGTCGACAACACTGCAGCCAATCCGTGTGCTCAGCGGCCCTGCTTGAGTCGCTAGTACAAGCCACTCAGTTATTGGCTGCTGCATTGTCGGTGGGACATTAGAGCTAAAACAATATCGGACATTGTTAGCAGCAGCGGAGACTTAGCACTGGACCCAAGAAGGGTGATTAAAGCACATTCATTTTTTTCTCCTTTAAACAAATTGCAGCCACAGTACGGGATTCCAAAACCAGAAGGGTGCTGTAGACAAAAAGTGCTCGAATATTATTAATAATATTTTATCTGCCACCTTGCTTTTATTTCAGTATGTTTGATACAGTGGAGTAATAAAAATAAAATGGGTTAGATTTTCATGCCTTTTACTATGTGAATGTCTTCTAGTTACCCTTCACTGGCAATATCAGTAATAGGTCTGTCTTACAAGCTGGTTCTCGGGATAGAAGGTAGCATCTGTCCCTGCACATTCATTGACTGCTGGAGAAGTAGAAGAATGTTTCTATTACTACTGGGAATGTGGATGTAGGAGAGGTGATGGAGGAAAGCTAAATCCTTATCTTGACCTTTTTTAATTTTCACAATTTGTGGGCTTTTCATTACAGGTACATAAGGAAGCGAAGAAACTGAAGGAAAAGGAGCTCTCTGAGAAGAAGCAACGCGTTCCCAAGACCCACCTCCCTCTGTACGTCTTCCCCCAACCAACAAATTGAGTTTGGCATGTCATCCATATTAACACCAAGTGATGGCCGATAAGAAAGACATCTGCTAAATGTAAACTTTGAGCTTTACCTCCTGAACCGATTGTTGTATTGTTTGAAAAGCTCCAGAATAAATCTACATTTTGTTATATACTGCTCCATTGTTTTTTGCGTTACTTTTTACTTGACGTTATTATACTTTATTTTTTTTGTGTTAAGAGTAAGTTTGTAGTCTATTGCTAAGGAGCAACAACGGTCAGTTTTAATTATCCATGTAAAAAAAAAATCACTAACTGTAACCGGACTTTTACTTGTTACAGTAGACCGGTAAACTTATTTGCCACCATCTTAGGCTACGTTCACATTTGCGTTGTTGTGTGTTGCGTCGGTGACGCAACGCAAAACGCATGCAAAAACGCATGGTTTTGTGACGCATGCGTCCATTTTTGGCTTGCTTTTGGACGCAAAAAAAATGCAACTTGCTGCGTCCTCTGCGCCCTGACGCTTGCGCCAAAAATGACGCATGCATCACAAAACGCAAGACAACGCATGTCCACGCGCCCCCATGTTAAATATAGGGGCGCATGACGCATTCGTCCCCGCAGCTGCGCTCGAGGCAACGCTAATATGAACGTAGCCTTAATAGTATAGTACATACTAGCCTTATTTCATGCCTTTGTAATGTTGGGGTGTGTAAAAACCCAACTAATGTCACCACATGGATCTGTAAATTAGGAAATTCTTCTTATTTTGTGACACCAGGATGTGACCCCTAAAATGCAAAGCCATTATTTTTAGCTATTCATGGACTGAAGCCATTATTGTACCCTGAAAACAGGTAAGACCGGGCTAGATCAGCACAAACCAGTGATAATTTGTGTACAAGTAAGAATTAATATGATATATGGACACCGTACTCAGATTATTTCTCCATGGGCATCAGGCGTGTGTGACGGGGAATAATTAATCTGCATAGAAAAAGCTGCTTTTTTACAGTAACAGAAAAAGCTATGTTTCAAAAATCTCATGCATATGCTTCTTTATTTTTTTTTCCCTAACTGAATTGAAAAACTGCTGTGTTTTTTAAATTTGCAACATGTCACAGTTAGTGTTTTTCCACTATATTGTGTCTTTATTACTTTGGTACATGGTCGCCATAGTGGTACCTCCACATCATTACTTTGTTCCCTTGGCTACAGCTATAACACATGTGCCCATAGTACTGTGTATTTAGTCAACTCTGACTACAGCTATAGTGCACATAGCCATATGATATCTTTATTAGTGATAAGGTCGCCATAGTGGTATCTCCACACTCCAGGCTTTTTGTCACCTATGACTAAAGCTATAATGCACATGACCATATTTTGTCTTTATTAGTAAGTGACATGGTCACCATAGTGGTGTTTCCACATTTTTGGCATTACTTCACCACTTACTACAGCTTAAGGCTACTTTCACATTTCTGTCGGTACGGGCCCGTTGCAATGCGTCGGGCCGATGTACTGACGGACGTTGTGAAATTACTGCGCGACGTGGGCAGCGGATGCAATTTTTCAAGGTATCCACTGCCCATTCTGCAGTCCGGGGTTATATTGAACGTTTTTTGTGCGTCACGTCCGCCAAAACACGACAGATCCGTCACACGATGGACGCGACGTGTGGCCATCCGTCGCTAATACAAGTCTATGGGCAAAAAACGCATCCTGCGAGCACATTTGCAGGATCCAGTTTTGGCCCAAACCGACGGATTGCGACGGAGGACAAAAGACGGAAGTGTGAAAGTAGCCTTAAGCATGTCTGCATTAGTATTCTAGTCGTCACATTATGGCTTTTTGACAATACTGACTACAGCTATAATGCACATGACTGTACTATGACTTTATTAGTTGGTAATATGATCACCATAGTGGTACCTCCACATCTGTGTTTTTTTTGTCACTAGGGCTATAATTCACAAGGCCGTATTATATTTTTATTAGTAGGTAGCAGTGCTAACATAGTGGTATCTCCACATCCATGGCTTTCTATCACCTCTGAATACAGCTATAATACTTGAAAAGAAAATGTATACTTTTTGGAGAATCTGTTCACGGTACTGTCTCTAAACATAGGACGTAACCTCTCTTTACTCTTATAGAAGTTAGAATCATAAGGGGTGTCCTGGAAGAATACTGAGGGTGTCATTTGTCACACCACAGCCTATTAAACCAAGCTTCAAAAAGTGGGCAGATGGTCATTGTAACCAGCAGAGGGAAAGCTGACACCAGCGGGTAGATGTTTATAGCTTGGGAAGGGGGTAATACCCATGGAGCTTCCCAAGCTATTAATATCAGCTCACAGTTGTATAATTAGCCTTTACTGGCTATTAAAATGGGTGACTCCAAGAAAAAAAAATGGCAAAGGGTTCCCCTATAATTAATAGCCAGCAAAGGCTATGCAGACAGCTGCGGGCTGATATTAATAGCCTAGGAAGGGGCCATGGATACTGCCCCCCCTCCCAGGCTATAAACATCAGCTCTCAGCCGCCCTAGTAAAGACGCATTTCTAAGATGTACTAAATTTCTCCATCGTCTCATTGGGGGACACAGGACTGTGGGTGTATGCTACTGCCGCCAGGAGGCTGACACTAAATAGGTATAAAAAAAAAAAAGTTAGCTCCTCCTCCATAGTATACACCTTGCCACTGGCCCTGACAGCTCCAGTTTATGCTTAGTGTCCGTAAGAGGCACATCTCTGGGTTTTCCCAGATGCTTTTTTCTCTGAAGATAAGACAGGGGCGACGGACCCTTTTGAAGGGGTCCGATCTCCCCAAACCAACAACGGGCGAGCACGTGGAGTGTCGCCTCCACGTATCCTCTCCCGCGACGTGGGATTTTTTTGCCGGACTAAGAACCTGACCACCCTGAGGTAACGGAACCCTAGGTTGTACAGGCATTCATTCCTTGTCCGTGCAGCCTCCACTTCATCACCAGTGCACGACTACGGTGTTTAAAGGAGGCAGACGGTCCCTCTCGCCTTCTGAAGGGTGTAAGGAGTTAGGGTTCCTGCACCGTCTTTTAATATTTATATATGTATATATATATTTATATGTGGATTTTTTATGTCTAACCTTATGCGCTGTCAGAGGGCTGCACAGGGGGGGGCTCCTGCTTCATCGCGCGTTCTGCTGGCGACTATATCCGGCGCTGTGCTGGTTTCCATCGTTTTTTCCCCACAAGCAAACTTCAGCAGAGGCATGGGCGGAAGTCCCGCCCCTTTTTTTTAGGCGGTTTCCTATTCGCTGAGGCATTATGGATCTTGTAGTCTGAGCATGGGCGGAAGTCCCGCCCCTTTTTCGGCGGCTTCCTGTTTTCTTTGTACAGCCTGTGGCATTATGGGTCTTGTAGTCTGGGGGAAGTCCCGCCTCCATGGCGACGGTTTACTTCCGGTTTCGAGCACCCAGCTTTCCCGGGAGAGCAGGGGAAAGAGTAAAATCTAGATCTCTGCTTCGGCCTAAACCGGGTCCATGTGCGGTAACTCCTCCCACTTTTTTCAGGCATCCGCCCTGTGAATTAGTTTATATGTGTGGTTTGCACAGGAGACATGGTTCAGTGTTTGAGAGCATATGGGGACACAGGACTGGGGTAAGTGCTACTTCCCTCAGCCTGACAACAGTATTTGTTCTAGACCTAGTAGCTCATAAGGAGATACGGAGCATAGCAGCAGCAGCAATAGAGTCATGTCTAGAAAGACTAAGACTCACTCAGTTCTGTATACCTCATGCATTACCTGTCAGTCTACTTTTCCGCATGCGCAAAGGAACCATTTCTGTGAGGCTTGTGATTCCGAGCGCGTGCAGGAGCCCCCGTCTGCTACCCTGTCTGCTTCCCCGCCGGCTATCCTGCCGGGTGGGCCTGTACCTGGGTCGGCAGTGTCTCCCCCTGAGTGGGTCATATCATTAACGCAGTCTATGGCGTCTCTAACAAAGGCGGTTGAGTCCCTTCAAGCCCCTGTCAGGGACATTCATCCGCTTGTTTTGGAAAGATCCTCCGATTTTCAGGATCCTCCGGCCTGCAGGGGCCGTACTCCCTCTAGGCAGACACAGGGGAAACGATCCCACACAGCGTCTCCCGGTCCGTCAGGTGCATCAGCATCTTTGAATCCTGTCTCTCGATCTCCCTCTCCTGCGGAATTGAGTGAGCACGGTTTGGACTATGACTCAGAGGGGTCTTTTGATTTAGAAGCTCCTGGTTATCAGGAATCTGTTGACAGTCTCCATTGAGGCCGTTAACCAGACCTTGGGAGTAGAGGATGTGGCCACCTTACCTTCTGGTCATAAGGTGTCCTTTAAGAAATTCAAGCAACCTCATAAGGTGTTTTCTACTCATCCTGAGTTTGAGGATTTAGTCCAACGTCACATGGAGCGACCGGATAAACGTTTCTTAGGCCAGAAGGCCCTAGGTGCAAGGTATCCGTTCGCTCCAGAGCTTTGTAAAAAGTGGGCAGAATCCCCTTCAGTGGATCCTCCCGAATCCCATTTGGCCTCTAGTACGTTGCTGTCTCTTCCTAATGGATCGTCTATTAAGGATCCGACTGATCGGCTCCTAGAGAGTCTAGCTCGGTCTCTGTTTGAGGCTTCAGGGTCAGCCCTTGCACCGTCTTTTGCGGCCACATGGGTTGCCAAAGCTATGATAGCTTGGTCAGAGTCTGTAACTAAGGCTCTTCAGGATAAGGGTTTTCCTGTAGAGGTGATAGAGATGTCAAATCAGATATCTTTAGCAGGAAATTATCTGATTTATGCATCCTTGGATGCGGCAAATTGTTCAGCATTGGCTGCGGCAAATGCTATTGCTATCAGAAGGGCCCTATGGCTAAGAAATTGGCGGGCGGACTCTACTTCAATGAAGTCCCTTACATCCCTTCCTTATCAAGGTGTCCGTCTTTTTGGCGAAAAATTGGATCAGCTTATATCTGATACCACGGGAGGTAAAAGTAATTTCCTTCCTCAACAAAAGGTTAAGCAACCTTTTCGTCGCCAATTTCAAGCAAGATTTAAATCCTTTCGTAACTCCCGGTGGTCTGCGGCACCAAGCGCAGGTCCCCCAAGTCGGCCTGTCCAAGACCGGGAGCACCAGGTCTCCTATAGGGCCAATCCATTGGCAAGAATGCGGTATCAACCGTCAAGATCTAGGGGATCTAGATATCCTCGATCTTCGGCTAAATGACTGGAGGCAGCCTCTCGTCGCTTCCAACAGAGTAGGCGGTCGCCTACTACTGTTCCATCAGTCCTGGCTGTCAGTTGTTCACGACAGATGGGTAAGAGACCTGGTGGTTTCAGGGTACAAAATAGAGTTTTCCTGTCTCCCTCCAGGCCGGTTTTTTCCGTCCAGTCTTCCCAGTTCAAAAACCCGTCTAAGAGCTTTATTCAGAGCAGTCGAGTCTCTTCAGTCCAACGGGGTCATTGTCCCTGTTCCAAAGGAAGAAAGGTTCAAGGGGTTTTATTCAAATCTGTTTACGGTTCCCAAAAAGAATGGGACCGTGAGACCCATTCTGGACCTAAAGTGTCTAAACAAATTCATCAGCACTCGTCGCTTCCGTATGGAATCTCTCCGCTCGGTCATTGCGGCTATGTAAAGGGGAGAATTCCTGGCTTCCATAGATATTCAAGACGCCTATCTGCACGTTCCTATTTCCATAGGCGAGCGACACTTCCAATTCACTGCATTACCTTTCGGGCTCGCCACTGCTCCCAGGGTGTTCACGAAGGTGATGGCAACAGTGGTGTCAATCCTGCACTCTCGAGGCATAGTCATTCTGCCTTACTTAGACGATCTCTTAGTCAAAGGACCAACTTTGCAGGCATGCAGGGACAACGTCAACATCTCTTTGGACACCCTAGCTCGTCTAGGGTGGCTGGTCAATTTAAAGAAGTCATCTCTAGTACCATCTCGGAAGATCTCTTTTTTAGGGATGATCTTCGACACCTCTCGGGGGCTAACTATTTTACCCCAGGACAAGGTGCTTTATCTCCGGCAGGAGGTAAAAATTCTTCGGCAGCCAAGTTTCCATTCAATCCGGTTCTGCATGAAGGTCTTGGGCAGGATGGTAGCAGCTATAGAAGCGGTTCCATTCGCCCAATTCCATCTTCGTCCACTCCAACAGGCACTTCTGTCAGCCTGGGACAGGAGTCCTTTGTCTCTCAACCTCAGGTGTCGTCTGGCTCCTGGGGTCAGGCAATCCCTGATATGGTGGATGAAGAGTTCCTCCCTACTTCAGGGGAAAGCCTTTCCTCCAGTTCATTGGCTGGTAGTCACTACAGACACCAGCCTTCTCGGTTGGGGAGCAGTGTTTCTCCAGCACACGGCTCAGGGTCGTTGGTCCCCAAGGGAATCAACCCTTCCAATCAATCTGTTGGAAATAAGGGCAATTTGGCTGGCTTTGCAGCACTTTCACCATCTTCTGGCGGGTCGCCCGGTGCGGATCCAATTGGACAATGCCACGGCCGTGGCCTACGTAAATCATCAGGGGGGCACTCGCAGCAGATCAGCCATGTGCGAGGTAGGACAAGTCCTCCACTGGGCCGAGAACAATCACTCTGTGATCTCGGCAGTTTACATCCCGGGCAAGGAGAACTGGGCAGCGGACTTTCTGAGCCGACAGGGGCTTGCGCCCGGGGAATGGTCTCTTCACCCCGATGTTTTTCGGCAGATATGTCTACGCTGGGGAATCCCGGACGTGGATCTAATGGCCACCGGGTCGAATACCAAAGTACCCAGGTTCGTTGCTCGGTTTCGAGATCCAGGAGCAATTGCTGTAGACGCACTAGTCCTATCTTGGAACCAATTTCGTCTTCCATATCTGTTTCCCCCTCTGGCGCTGCTTCCAAAGGTCGTCAGGAAGATCAAGTTAGAGGGAGTTCCGACAATTCTAGTCGCCCCAGATTGGCCTCGGAGGTCATGGTACGCAGACCTAGTTCAGCTGATCGTCGGGGTTCCTTGGCAGCTACCAATGCAGCCAGATCTTCTGTCGCAGGGGCCGATATTCCACCAGAACTTCGAGGCCCTGCGTTTGACGGCTTGGCCGTTGAATCTTGGATTCTGACACAGGCCGGTTTTTCTCAGAAAGTAGCCTCAACTATGGTTAATGCTCGAAAGGCAGCTTCAGCACGCATTTACCACCACACCTGGAAAGTCTTTCTCTCATGGTGCAGGAAGAAGGGTCTTCCTCCTCTTCGGTTTTCCATTCGTAATGTCCTAGCTTTTCTCCAATCTGGTCTAGACTCAGGTCTCGCTCCAAGTACCCTTAGGAGGCAAATATCCGCCTTATCGGTTCTTTTCCAGCGCAGGATCGCTACCAATCTGCAAGTAAAAACTTTTTTGCAGGGAGTCTCTCATATAGTCCCTCCTTACAAAGCTCCGATAGAAGCTTGGGACCTTAATTTGGTCTTGAGTGTTCTTCAGGAACCTCCATTTGAGCCCCTCCAAGATATTCCTTTAAGGTACCTTTCTTGGAAGGTTTTGTTTCTGGTAGCTATAACATCCATTAGGCGGGTATCGGAGTTAGCGGCCTTGTCCTGTCAGGCGCCGTTTCTACAATTTCATCAGGATAAGGTGGTGCTGAGACCAGCACCTTCCTTTTTGCCAAAAGTAGTCTCCTCATTCCACATTAATGAGGACATTGTCTTGCCTTCTTTTTGTCCTGCGCCTACACACCGGGTGGAAAAAGCTCTCCATACTCTAGATTTGGTGAGGGCTCTGAGAAGATACGTTTCTCGGACCGCTTCTTTTCGAAAGACGGATGTTCTGTTCGTTCTTCCTGCGGGTCATAAAAAGGGACTCGCAGCCTCTAGATCGACCTTGGCCAGATGGATAAGAACCACTATTCAGGAGGCCTACCGTATCAAGGGTGCAGCCATCCCGGCTGGGATCAGGGCACACTCTACTCGGGCGGTAGGGGCTTCCTGGGCGCTTCGGCACCAAGCTTCAGCAGAGCAGGTTTGCAAAGCGACCACTTGGTCCAGCCTGCACACTTTCTCTAAACATTATAATATCCACACTCAGGCCTCTGCTGATGCAAGTTTGGGAAGGAAAATTCTTCAGGCTGCGGTATCACACCTATAGGCGGTAAGTGCCTAGGGGTTTTCTTCCAGTGAGTCTTCTTCCCACCCTGGGACTGCTTTGGGACATCCCACAGTCCTGTGTCCCCCAATGAGACGATGGAGAAACAGGGATTTTTGTGTTACTCACCGTAAAATCCTTTTCTCCGAGTCGTTCATTGGGGGACACAGCTCCCTCCCTATTCATTTTATTTGTCTCTGGAGTTGTTCAGACTATAGTATTATTCTAGACATGTTGTCTTTGCTCTAATGCTGTTTTGTTTTCTCTATCTCCTACTGCTTGTGCACCAAACTGGAGCTGTCAGGGCCAGTGGCAAGGTGTATACTATGGAGGAGGAGCTAACTTTTTTTTTTTTTATACCTACTTAGTGTCAGCCTCCTGGCGGCAGTAGCATACACCCACAGTCCTGTGTCCCCCAATGAACGACTCGGAGAAAAGGATTTTACGGTGAGTAACACAAAAATCCCTGTTTTGGCACTTAGCCTCGCTCTTTCCACTGTAGCGGTGGCAAGTGGGGTAATAGTTGGGGTGGTTGATATCACCGTGAGATAACATCAAGCCCCGAGGTTAATAATGGAGAGGCGTCAATAAGACTCCCCCATTACTAACCCCATAATCACGTTGTTTAAAAACACAGACACAAAGAATAAAGTCCTTTAATTGAAATTTAATTTAATTGAAAAAATGACAGTCCTTTTAATATTCTTAATTAAACCATACTTATAAACTCGCCTACTTCCACCGAAGCGCTCGATCTCCTGTAATAAAACTAAAATAAAAAACCAACCATATTCAATACCTGTCCATTGTTGTGTCCCACGCTGTAATCCATGTCTGGGGGAGAAATAGTTTTCAACCAGGACGGTGCCAAGATGCGACTGTCCAGGCTGAGAACCACTGGGGAATGAACAGTTGCGAGTGCAGCCTCAGTGACCGGTGGTGATGTCACTGAGACTGCGTTCCAGCCGGGCTGAACTGCGGTGACCTCGGTGAGATCACCGCTAGCACCGTTTGAAAGTCGCACTTTTTTTTTTTTTATAGTAAAGCTTAAAATTTTAATGCGTTTGATCCTTGTATGCTCTAAAGAATCCATATTTCAGAAAGTGTTTGACCTATTTGATTGACAGTATAATATTTTGAGGACTAGTCACCCTGTGTGATGAGTGGTGGCAGCTAGTGATGCACGAGTGTGCTCGTTACATGAGATTTCCGAGCATGCTCGGGTGTTCTCTGAGTATCTTGGGAGTGCTCGTAGATTGTGTTTGAGTCCCCGTAGCTGCATGATTTGAGGTTGTATAAATCATAAATGAATCCTTCTCAGTCTCAAGAATTGGCCTTTGGGGATCCCTCTTTTTAGGGGAATTGGATGGTGACTGTGCCAATTCAAGAGACTGTTAGTACTGGTTGGGTTCCTATATATACTTGTTGTTAAACCTCCCTTTTGTTCCTTTTTACGGTAATTTTTACATCTAGGAACGCTATTTCCTCCTTATGGATCTCTGAGATGAACCTGAGGCCTACACTGTTGAAGTTTAACTCTTTTATAAGTAGATCGAACTGTTCTTTTGTGCCTGTCCAGACTACAAAAACATCGTCTATAAAACGATACCAAATGGTCACAAATTCATGCCACCACTTACGACTTTCCCCAAACACGCTAGTTTCCGTAGCCACGGGTCAGGTTGGTGGCATTTTAAGAGTTAAAATAAAAACCATATTTTATGGGATTTATTTATGATTTATACTATTGATACAAACCCCCGACTTACTATTAAAATTTCAAAAACTTTAATGATTTGAGGTTGCTAGACAGCCTGAGTACATGTGGGGATTCCCTAACAGGCAATCCATGCATGTATTTATGCTGTCTAGCAGCCGCAAATCATGCAGCTGCGGTGACAAACAATCTACGAGCACGTCCAAGATACTCGGAGAACACCCGAGCATGCTCGGAAATCTCAAGTAACGAGCACACTCGCTCACACTAGTGCCACCGTGTTGTATCCATCTTATAGACACTTTACAGCTTTTAGTAGAGGTTGAGTGAGCAGAGATAATTAGCCCATACAGAAGCACCCCATGTCACGTGCTGAGAAGTGTGTATGTGACAATACTCGTTACCGTATTATGTCTTCATTAGAACGACATAAATGTGGAGATACCACAATGGAGCCATATTGTCTACTGCCACCTCTGACTACAGCCATAATGCAATTGGCCATATTATGTTTTTATTAATGGGTAATATAGTGCATTTATTTATATAGTTCCATCACTATCGCTTTACAGTCATCACTGTCCCCATTAGGGCTCCCAATGGCAAACACAGGGAGAACATACAAACTTCTTACAGGTGTCCTTGGTGGGATTTGAGCCCTGGACCCCAGCACTGCAAAGCAACAGTGCTTACCACTGAGGCACTTTGCTGCTTTTATGTCACCTATAAATACAGCTATAATGCACATGGTCGTATTATGTCTTTACTACTTGGTAACATGGTCGCCATAGTGGTATCTACACATCACAGCATTCTGTCATTTTATCATACAAACATAGGCATTATAGGGGTAGTCAGTCTTTATCAATAAGTAATATGGTCGCCATAGTGTTATCATAATCCTTTGAAAACAAGGTCCTCTCCCCCTCTATTACTAGTTTGTCACTGTTAGCTTGTTCACTGTAATTAATAGATGAATTATATGTATGGAAACGCTCTTCACACGTACAGCACCATGGAATTACTGGTGCTTTCAAAGCTAATCAAAGGGGTAGTCCCATCTCCTAGATCCTATCCCAATATGTATTGGGTGTAATAATAATATTAGCAAATACCTCCAATCGGGGCTGGCTCCAGGTTTTCATGGGCACCACGCGAAAGAGTCTCAGTGGGCCCCTTTAATACATACACATTCATGATGCACAGATACAGCAGATAAATATGCCAAAGATTTCACTTCTTAGATTACTTGAGTGATATCTATTGTAAATTCTACAATACCATACAATAGGGGGGATTCAGGTGATAGAGAGTCCACAGGTTTCAGCACCTGTAGTACTAGAGGTAATCGGGATATTGATAAATGTATCCCACCAGTAGAAACTGTCCTCAGCAGTGTACTGTTTAAACAGTCAATTTTCTCTTATATAGTCCTCCATAGAGTATTATGGGCACCACATACTCATCCATACAGTATTATGGGCCCCACATAGTCCTCCATACAGTATTGTGGGCACCACATACTCATCCATACAGCATTATGGGCACCACATACTCATCCATACAGTATTATGGGCACCACATAGTCCTCCATACAGTATTATGGGCCCAACATATTCCTCCGTACAGTATTATGGGCACCACATACTCATCCATACAGTATTATGGGCACCACATAGTCCTCCATACAGTATTATGGGCACCACATACTCATCCATACAGTATTATGGGCACCACATAATCGTCCATACAGTATTATGGGCACCACATAGTCCTCCATACAGTATTATGGGCCCAACATATTCCTCCGTACAGTATTATGGGCACCACATACTCAACCATACAGTATTATGGGCACCACATAGTCCTCCATACAGTATTATGGGCACCACATAGTCCTCCATACACTATAATGGGCACCACATAGTCCTCAATACAGTATAATGGACCCCATATATTACTCATACAGTATTATGTGCCCCATATAATGCTCCATACAGTATATATGTATAGCGGAATATGTTGCCACTATAGAAATAAAAATTCTTATAAATTATTACAAATTAAAAAAATATATTTTTATTTTAGTAGTGTTTTTTCTTGAATTGACGTGATGCATTGAGTAAAATGTGAACTGAAATCTAGCGTAAAATATCACTCCAGTTCATACGAAGGAGCAGGATAGTGCAGTAGTCAGCTGTCGGAATGCACCACAGCTTCACCCTGTCAATCATGTCATTGCCTAACTCCCAAGAACTAAGTAGGACCATTGGCTTCAATTAACCTATCCCAAAAAATTAAGCTCCGTAATACAGAGATGCATGAGTTTGTGGGGGGTGTAGAAACTCAAAATCTTCATCAAAGCTTTTTGTTAATTTTGACCATTTTGCACCAATATGAATTGGCTCTGTCAAAATGGGCAGGGCTGGGATGGGATGTGGCCACGCTCCCCATCAAATTAATCGGAAATGACGGTGTTTTGCATGACGGAAATGTAATTTCAGTCCCTGACTGGAGTAGCATTTCTGGCACGGTACATGGAGGTGCATGCCACAGAGGAGATGCACCAAATTCATTAAGTAGCACGTGTTTTTTAACTAATTCAGCACTGTATACTCCAGCAAGACTGGCATTGTGCGAGTGTGTGCTAAGCCAGTGTTGATGAATCGGCCCCATTGTTTTTGCTGTTTGTTACCTTTTTCCCTTGTGTTACCAGTTTAACACTCTCATAGACTAAGGAAAAGTAAAAAAAAAAAAAAAAAAATTAATTGCAAAAAGAAAGCCCCAGAAAAACTTGATTTCAAGGAATATGACCATCAAGAATTTTCGATGTAGAGGTAAAAGAATAATGCATCAAATTATATGAAGCCCATTACAAGATGCTAATCCCATGAGACCAACCCGCTACAGGCCCCACAGGACAAGCGTAACATCTGATTACAACTGTTTTCAGGTTGATGGATCTGTTGAAATGAAGAAAGAATTGGCCAAGAGCTGGCTGGTGGCACATTGAGCAAACACAAGTATTGCATCTGGACATTCGTTATCTCATCTTCTGTTGTAACCAAATTGACTTCTCCTTCTGTAGACTTCATATTCCCACCAGGAAATGCCACTTGGAGCTCCAAGCCTTGGAGAGAAGGCAAGTGCACCCTCCATCTTCTGCCCCATAAACCTATTCTGGGAATGACACTTGCTGGTTTCCTGCAGATACCATGCCAGTGACCACCCAGCCGGGATATTACCCCCCGGAGTACATGTCTCCCACTGGAGAGTGGAGCACTAACCTCTGTGACTGCTGTGAGGACTGTGGCATCTGTAAGTAAACATTTTTGGGTATTCTTCTGTATAAAAATTGTGTGTTCCTGCCAGGACATGTCTTGGGCCCATTTATCTAGCCGAGGCCAAAAAAGTGTTCTTTTGTCCAGTGTTCAAGTTATAGGCGCCAACATAACTTTTTTTTTCAAGGCTATAGAAAAGCACAGCAGACACTTTCCACTTTCCTATGAGGGGCACTTTTTTTTTTTTTTTTTACAAATTTAATTGACAAAATGTGCAACTAATGGTTGTTGGCGATATATTGTGAAGATTTCTCAGTGTATGCCTCCAGGATTGGAATGCTTAAAGGGACTCTGTCACCTGAATTTGGCGGGACTGGTTTTGGGTCATATGGGCGGAGTTTTCGGGTGTTTGATTCACCCTTTCCTTACCCGCTGGCTGCATGCTGGCTGCAATATTGGATTAAGGTTCATTCTCTGTCCTCCATAGTACACGCCTGCGCAAGGCAAGATTGCCTTGTGCAGGCGTGTACTATGGAGGACAGAGAATGAACTTCAATCCAATATTGCAGCCAGCATGCAGCCAGCGGGTAAGGAAAGGGTGAATCAAACACCCGAAAACTCCGCCCATATGACCCAAAACCAGTCCCGCCAAATTCAGGTGACAGGTTCCCTTTAAATGGAATATGCCAGCTGGTTTTGGTATACAATCTGACATCAGCATGATATAGGGGCAGAGAGACTGATTCCAGTGATGTATCACTTACTGGATTGCTTGGTACAGTTTTGAATGCCTGTTTTTTCTGCTGTACTTGTAGAAATGGTCAGAATACTGTATAACCCTGCCCACTCCCCTGATTGTCAGCTTCCTGTGTACTCTGTGCATGGTCAGGAAGCTGCCAATCAGTGGTGGAGCGGAGTTACACAGATTAGATGGACTCGCTTGCATGTGATGCCTAGTCCAGCAATGATGATCTCCTGCTGATAAAACACTGATTGTATTGAAACTACAGAAAGATGCTGTGCAAGTGTCATATCATTGTAATCAGGACCTCTGTCCCTACAATGTGCTGCTCTTAGTATAAATAAAAAAAACCTCCAGACATATTTAATTTAAAACTTTAGTATATTTGGCATTTATGTGTAGTGGGTACATGGATTACAGTAGCACCCTGGCTGAGTTTCATGATACGCCACTGGTATAAAGCCTTGGCATACAGCAATATTGGTGACATTGCTGGATGATTCAGTTCTATGGCACTGTTATTGTACTGTCCAAAATTTAAACACAGTCTTTCAACTGTATGGTACGTTCCCACCATGAACATATGGTGAGATTTTGATGTTGCAGATTTTCTGCACCATTTCTGAACCCATTAAGTAAAATAGGTTACTTGTATTTTTTCAAAAATCTGCAGCATAAAAAAACTCACCAAAAACTCAGTGTGCAAAAAGTCCACTGCTTTTTACATTAGAAATATTGTCCATAAGGTTTTCTTTTAAAATTTACAGCTTGTGAATTTATTGTCACGGGTTTACCATGACAGAGAGGAGCCAGAAGACCGCAGTGTCTGATTTCTCATATTCCTCCTACACTGACTAGAAGCACTTCACCTGCATATTAAACTATGTAAATTTCTTTTAAGCAGTGCAGAGGTTAATTTGCTCAGTTTAGAGCTCCTGGAGCTAAGGCTCAGCTGTGCACTGTTAGCCACTCCCATCTCCTATATAATCTGGACCCTGGCTAGCACTCATTGTCAGAGCGAGCGTATGCTGCATAGCAGGAGGTTGTTATTGGATATTAACATCAGTATCAACAGTCACAGATAAATCCAACAAACGCCTTCTCAGATAACAACCACAAACCTCCAGCCATGCAACATAATCTATCCTCTGACAATGAGTGCTAGCCAGGACCCAGATTATATAGGATACTAGATGGAGGCCCGAGCTATCGCATCGGGGGGGTGGTGACATGCCGATGGGGGCATGCTGCAAAGCCTGCCGCCATCGACACCACCCTACCGATGCGATAGCATCGGGCCTCCATCATAGTATACAGTATTTCCTCCTGTCCTCTCACCGTCTCCGCAATTCTCTGCTCCTTGCACCTCCGCACTCGGGAGCCCCGAGATCACCAGTGCGGAGAGCAGCATCTCCAGGATCCATCTGCCATGCCTGCTCTCATCCATGTGAGCGGTGATCAGCACTCTGTCCCACCAACATGGCCACCGCTGCTAGGACTGTCGGCGGGAGTAGTTGAGGGGAGACAGGGGCTACGGAGAGGAGCAAGGTGAGACGGGGTGCGACGGAGAGGAGCTGGAGGAGCGAGGGGAGAAGGGGAGTGACTGACAGAAGAGAGGGGAGACGGGGAGCGATGGACAGAAGAGAGGGGAGACGGGGAGCGACGGACAGAAGAGAGGGGAGACTGGGAGCGACGAACAGAAGAGAGGGGAGACTGGGAGCGACAGACAGAAGAGAGGGGAGACGGAGCGAGGAACAGAAGAGAGGGGAGACTGGGAGCGAGGGACAGAAGAGAGGGGGGATGGGGAGCGACGGACAGAAGAGAGGGGAGACGGGGGAGCGAGGGACAAAAGAGAGGGGAGACGGGGAGCGAGGGACAGAAGAGAGGGGAGACGGGGAGTGAGGGACAGAAGAGAGGGGAGAAGGGGAGCGACGGACAGAAGAGGGGAGACGGGGAGCGACGAACAGAAGAGAGGGGAGACTGGAAGCGATGGACAGAAGAGAGGGGAGACTGGAAGCGATGGACAGAAGAGAGGGGAGACTGGGAGCGATGGACAGAAGAGAGGGGAGACTGGGAGCGATGGAAAGAAGAGAGGGGAGACGGGGAGTGAGGGACAGAAGAGAGGGGAGAAGGGGAGCGACGGACAGAAGAGGGGAGACGGGGAGCGACGAACAGAAGAGAGGGGAGACTGGAAGCGATGGACAGAAGAGAGGGGAGACTGGAAGCGATGGACAGAAGAGAGGGGAGACTGGGAGCGATGGACAGAAGAGAGGGGAGACTGGGAGCGATGGAAAGAAGAGAGGGGAGACTGGGAGCGACGGACAGAAGAGAGGGGAGACTGGAAGCGATGGACAGAAGAGAGGGGAGACTGGAAGCGATGGACAGAAGAGAGGGGAGACTGGGAGCGACGGACAGAAGAGAGGGGAGACTGGGAGCGATGGAAAGAAGAGAGGGGAGACTGGGAGCGACGGACAGAAGAGAGGGGAGACTGGGAGCAATGGACAGAAGAGAGGGGAGACGGGGAGCAACGGACAGATTGTTACCACAAGCGGGTGCTATATTGGAATACCCATCACTTGGGCATTCCAATATGGCGGTCGGCGTACTTCCGGTGCGGCGCGGTGGATTGTGGGATTCGAGGACGTCCAGACGGAAGTGGATGACAGACAATTTAAGGTAAGTGTATGTATATATATATATATATATATATATATATATATATATATATATATATATAGATGGGAGTGGCTAACAGTGCACAGCTGAGAGCCTTAAGGCAGGAAAGCTTCCAGGAGCTCTCAACTAAACAGATTAACCTCTGCACTCCTAAAAGAAACCTGCACCATTTAATATGAAGGTGAGGTGCTTCTAATCACTGCAGGAGTAGGAGAAATTATACGCTGTGGTCTTCTGGCTCCTCTCTGTCGCGGTAAGCCAGTGACATTTATGCTGCAGATGTTACTGCATTATTTTCAATATGAGATCACAACAGTGTGATATTTATGGAAGTTCGCAGCGGAAATACCCCAAAGAAACATTCCATTACATAGAGAACTGTGCACTACTGTTGTATTTCATTTCTGAGATGTGACTGTTTTTTTGTGAAAGTGACAAAAATACTTTAGACAGCTATCTGTTCCTGCAATTACAGGTCTCTGTGGGCTATGCTTCCCAGCATGCTTCGGGTGCTATGTAGCTAACAAATATGGGGAAAACTGCCTTTTGCCCTGTGTTCCAGGAGGAATGACTGCCATGCGCACACATATGCGATTAACTTATGGCATCAGAGTAAGTATTCAGACTGTTACTGGAGTGTGCGGGCACAATCTATACTACACACACACACCCACACACACAAACAGTTGTGCTCATAAGTTTACACACCCCGGCAGAATGTTTGCTTTCTTGGCCTTTTTTTCAGAGAATATGAATGACTAGATGGTAGCCCGATTCTAACGCACTGCAAAGCCAAGTAGCATATAACACAGCCCACGTAGCATATAGCACAGCCACGTAGCATATAGCACAGCCACGTACTATATAGCACAGCCCACATAGTAAATAACACAGTCACGTAGTATATTGCCCAGCCACGTAGTATATAGCAGACACGTAGTATATTACCAAGACACGTAGTATATTGCCCAGCTATGTAGTATATTGCCCAGCCACGTAGTATATTGCCTAGCCACGTAGTATATTGCCCAGCCACGTAGTATATAGCACAGACACGTAATATATTGCACAGCCACATAGTATATAGCACAGAGACATAGTATATAGCACTGCCCATGCAGTATATAACACAGGCCACGTAGTATAGAGCACAGCAATGTAGTATATTGCCCAGTCACGTAATATATACCACAGCCACGTAGTATATAGCACAGAGATGTAGTATATAACACAGCCCATGCAGTATCTAACACAGCCCACATAGTATATAGCAATGTGGGCACCATATCCCTGTTAAAAAAAAAATTAAAATAAAAAAGTTATATACTCACCCTCCGTCGGCCCCCCGGATCCAGGCGAGGCGTTTACCGATGCTCCTTGTGACGCTCCGGTCCCAAGAGTGCATTGCGGTCCCGCGAGATGATGATGTGCGGTCTCGCGAGACCGCTACGTCATCATCTCGCGAGACCGGAATGCATGGACCGGTCACCGGAGCGTCGCGAGGAGCGGGAAAGGCCTGGGCTGGATCCGGGGGGCCGACAGAAGGTGAGTATATAATGATTTTTTATTTTTTTTAACATTAGATCCTCTTACTATTGATGCTGCTTAATAATAGCAGCGTTAACGGAGTGCGTCACACCGCGGCATAACGCAGTCCGTTAACCCTGTGTGAGCACTGACTGGAGGGGAGTAATGAGCAGGCACTGACTGCAGGGGAGGAGTGAGCGGCCATTTTGCTGCCGGACTGTGCCCGTCGCTGATTGGTCGTGGCCGTTTTGCCACGACCAATCAGCGACTTGGGATCTCCGTGACAGACAGACGGAAGTGACCCTTAGACTATTATATAGTAGATAACACCAAAACTTTTTCTCCACTCATGGTTAGTGGTTGGGTGAAGCCAGTTATTGTCAAACTACTGTGGTTTCTCTTTTTAAATCATAATGACAACCCAAAACATCTAAATGACCCTGCTGTGATTTTTTTCTATATTGTCCTGTGGTCCATGCAGAAAATCGCTCATCTGCACTAGTACATAGACTACAAATGCTAAACGACAACTGCGTAGGACAATAACTGGCTATAAGAAGCATTCCTATTGCCTTTCAGGGTACGGTATGCAATGATAGCCTCTTGATGTGTTTCTGTGGATGGTGTGAGACGTGCAGAATGGCCCGGGAAGTTAAACGTTTGCAGAGTTGAGCTGCCAGGTAGGCGACAATCTCGGCTTTTTTATTGAATGTCTCTGTGCAAATTGATCTTCTACCTAAAAAATACGCCTCCAAAGGGTTGTAATGGTTGTAATCAGCAACCTCATAAGTGTGAGGGTGACTATGTATTTAGATAGAACACATGTTCCTTTATAAGAAATGCAGTTCACTTCTTTAAGAAAATAGAAGGTAAAACATGGATCCGTTTCTTGACTTTTATGTTTTAGTATTATGAAAATAGTTTTCCTAATTAGAAAATAGTGGTCATTAAATCACTGCAAATGTCACTCTCATCACTTGCCAGGACTACATACGGCCATATTGGAATATATCTTACCAATAAAATAATGGTTTCTGGGATATAAGGTTCCTACAATCTGCAGAAAGTGAGCTCGGCACTTGGTGGGCTTGGTGCTATGCTCCCTCTCCTGTACTTCTTGATACAGTACTGCAATCTTCCATGATGCTTGTAACTCCCGTGGCTGAGCCTTTGTTGATAAGCTGTTGCATAACTTAATAATTTTACTCGTCAGATGAGCAAAAGTAGGAAATGAAAAATAGTTCTATGGATAAAAGCTTTGTTGTACTTTATACAAAAGTAGATCCAACCCACAAAGAAAACCATTATGGAGGATCTTTCAACGTATCAACTGAAAATGATCAAATTCACTCCATGCAAGTGTATGGAAGCGAGTCTGCGCCCTCTGACCGGGAGTATGTATAACAAAAATGGAAAGACTCTTGGCTGGCTACAGAAAGCGTTTACAAGCAATGATACTTTCAAAAAGGGGTGCTACTAGGTACTAACCATGCAGGTTGCCCAAACTTTTACGTCAACCCATTTGCCTTTTTGTAATTTTTTAAAATGTAAAAGATGATAATATACACACTGCTAGATATCACTGAATGAAATATTCCAGTTGTAAATCTTTATGCATTACATAGTGGAATGTGTTGAGAACAATAAAACCTAAAAATGATCAACGTAAATCACAACTAATATCCCATGGAGGTACAGGCAGACCCAACTTCAGTGGAAATGCCTCAAGACAAGGAAATGATGCTGTTTGCTGTGTCCATTCCTGTCCTGGCCGCACCTTCTACTGTATGTGGTCACATGGGGCCGCTCATTTACTGTGATGAATATGCGGCTCCACCCCTATGGGAGGTGGAGCCGCATATTCATGACTGTAATCGGCGGCCCCACGTGACCGCTCATACAGTGGAAGGTGCGGCCAGGACAGGAAGCAGCGCCAGCGAGGGAGCCGGGTGAGTATTTTAAGAACAGCGGGCGGGCGCACAGGGAGTGGGAGGGGGGTGGGGACATGGACCTTTATTTTAAACACGAGAAACAAAGAAAAAAAAAAGGATTTATCATATCTTCTTTACAGCAAACGTTGCTGCAGACAAGATATGAATCGCAGCTTCAGCACCAGTGGGGGGGGGGCAGCGCTTACTGTAGCGCGGTCTCCTGCATGGCACACGGACTGCACACGGACGTGTGCGGTACGTGTTTTACACGGACCCATTGACTTTAATGGGTCCGTGTAATCCATGCGCTCCGACAAACACTGACATGTCTCAGTGTTTGGCACACGGAGACACGGTCCGCAAAAAATCAATGACATCTGCACAGATGCATTGATTTGAATGTGTCTACGTGTGTCAGTGGCTCCGGTATGTGAGGAAACTGTCACCTCACGTACCGGAGCCACTGACGTGTGAAACCGGCCTAACCTTGTCCCAGGTCCCGAAAAATTAAACAGTATGGGTCAAAAGACAAAAAGGAAGATTTTCTTTACAAATTTCTGAGTGTTTTTGTTCACTATTTTAAAAAAAACAAAAAAAAACTCTACATGTTTGGTATCTGCATACTCTTACTGACCTGGGGAATCATATTGCCAGGTCAGTTTTACAATATATTTAACATGGTAAATAAAAACAAAAAACAATTGTGGAATTGCACTTTTTTTTTTGCAATTTCACCAAGCTTGGAATTTTTTTTTCCTGTTCTCCAGTACACTATGTGGCAGAATGAATGGTGGTGTTCAAAATTACAACTCATCCTGCAAAAAAGTAAGCCCTCATAGGGGTACATGGATGGAGAAATAAAAAAGTTATGGCTCTTGGAAGAAGGGGAGGAAAAAAACAAAAAATGGAAAATCGCTGGTGGGTGAAGGGGTTAAACAATCCTAAAAAGTCCTATACTGTTATGCACGCTCCTCTGACTTACCTGGTTCCCACAGATTAGGAGACAGTAAGGCCGGAGTCACACTACAGCGAGATACGGCTGAGTCTCGCAGGTTAAAACCAAGTACTGGCATCGGTACTCTGGAGCGGAGCGTGCGGCTCCATGTATTGCTGTGCCGCTGCGCGCTCCGCTCCGGAGAGCCGGTGCCAGAGCTTGGTTTTGACCTGCGAGACTCGGCCGTATCTCGCTGTGTGTGATCCCGGCCTAGCGTGGCTAATCACGTGGTCGCCTCCCCGCGTTCACTCTACTCCCTGCACATGTGCTGTTTTCCAAACCTGACGGCCAGGGAAGTAATCATTACCCATGTGACTGCTGCCGCCGGACGCCCTGGTGGTCACTGCTCAGGGTTACCACCACCATTGATCCAGGGGTCTAGAAATGTAGAGCAGGGGTATACGTAATAGCTATTGTCTGCACAATGTCACGCTGCCCTTCTTACTTTTCTGCATTTTTCATAGGTTGCTGCTATATAAGATGACATCAGAGAGAGGATCCTGCCAAGTCTCCACCAACATGTAAAATGTCATCACTGAGAGCTGCGCTGTTGTTAAGGGCGTCATTTATTTGTATCATATACAAAGTGATCACTATATAACACTATGCCAATTACCATTACTGAGAACAATAGAAGACTGAAAAACCCACCGGATCTGAAGATCTACCGCAGTGATGTTATGTGCATCAACTATGTAATAAAGAAGGTGATGAATAACAAAGATTTCCAATATAATAATGAATAACAAAGCGACGAGATACAGGGGGCGGAATAAAGGGCCGGAATGGGACATCAACAGAACGCGCAGGCGGCCTATGGGTGACATGCGTCTAGTAGTGCTGAGCGGGCTCGGATAAGGCGTTGTGGGAGCGGAGTGTCATCGGCGTGCTCTAATACTATGTCCGAGTCCCCGCGGCTGCAGGTCTCAGCTGTCTGACAGTCGCACCACATGCGGGTACCTGTTCGTTGGGCAATGTTAGGCCTGTTTGTATAGTATTCGAGCACCCTCCGATAACGCCTTATCTGAGCACGCTCACTCATCGCTAGAAGGAGAATGTGCAGTGCACGCTGAGGGCGGTAGTTCTGGAGGCCATGCTGAGACCAGGGATGTCACGCGTACAGCGTGCTCCAGGTTATTCCCACTTTCTACATATATGACCCTCCATAGTTCCCGTCACGGCGCCCTGTGTGCTAACAAATCCACTTGAGCACTGTCCCAGGCTGGTGCTGGTGTTTCCATAGCTCATACATATCCGCACAGGAGCGTATGCCGCGGCACCCTCTCCGGTATGGCGCCCGCTGTTATACCGCCTCCTACATGAATGACGGGCGGATAAAGGCCGAGCGCAGGGGCTTGTAGGCCGCCATTGCCCCACACCCGCCGACAGTGGATCACTGAAATCTCACACGCAGCTTATTTTTCCCCTGCACATTTTAACCCTCACATCTCCAGCAGGTCAGTGCTTTCAGTGTGTTTTCAAATGAGTTAGGCCCCTTTCACACATCAGTTTCTGGCCGTCAGTCACAATCCGTTGGATCGACGCATCCGTCTCAGATTGTGAAAAACTGATGCGACCGATTTCATTTTTCCACGGATCCGACTAGCGGATCTGGCTAATTGGATCGGAGCATGCCCAGTTTAAAAAAACGGAATCTGTCACCCATAGGCTTCCATTCTAACAAACGATGGATCCGTCGCTGTCCGTTTTTTCGACGTACACAAAAAACGTTACTTTGTCCGTTGTCTCCGGCCGCCGGGCAATTTTCGACGGACGATGGATGAAACGTGAGGCAATCCCTTGCTAAACAGATTGGGCGGCATCAGTCACCGGATCCGTTTTTTTGGGGTTTTTTTTTCAAAATTTGACGGATTGCGACTGACAGCAAAAAAGTGATGTGTGAAAGGGGCCTTAGGGGCACCTCACAGTACACAGCGGTTTTGCTGCAAATACTGAACGTGCACACAGCCCAATGTCTGGCCAAGGGGTGATGGAAGGCTCGCCTCCTCCCCGGCACACCCCATACGGGCCATGGCCGCTCAGCAGTGCGGCTCCCCCGCCTGGTACGGGAACACACCGCCATTGCTAGATTTTACATCGGCGAAGGGAAGCAAACCCCCTTAAGAGTCGCAGATATAGCAAGGCGCTCTGTGATTGGCTGAGCCGGAAACCTAGCAACCGAGTGTCGGCGTCTGAGGCCTGAGCTCCCGGGAGAGCTGAGCGCGGAAGGGAGCGGGACTGTGGGGCCTGTTCTCCCCGTGTGTGGCCGGCCCCGCCATGTCTCTCCGCACACTGCCGCTGCTCTTCATCAACCTGGGCGGGGAGATGCTGTACATCCTGGACCAGCGGCTCCGGGCCCAGAACATCCCTCCAGATAAGGCCAAGAAGGGTGAGTGCCGGCCGGAAGGTCATGGGGGACGGATTTGGGGGCTGCTTTTTTCCCCTGCTCCTCCGTGTGTGTTCCGTATTCATGTTTATCATCATTTCCTCTGCCATGCCCAATGTAGGATAGACGGGTCTGGGTGGGGGTTGGAGTGTGTTCTATGTATTTATGTCGTTTTTTGCAGACTGTCCCGTCCAAAATCAGGAAAGGAGATTGGAGAGCTCTATGAATAAATATATCATTTAAAAACTATTATATGAGGGGCACGGAACTTAGATTAGTAGCACTGAAATAAAGCGGCTGGACTGGCGCTTTGGGTTACCGCCAAAGGCAGTTATGTGGCGCTGAACATGGCCATAGTATATGTCGGAGGCAGGAGCGAGAAGTGAGGGGAGCCGGACAGAGATATTGTTCTGCCAGGGGGCATCAACAGGTCTGTGCACAACCCTGTCATGTGAGGGTTAATATAGATGATTGGAAGGTCAAACACGTGTCATAAATGGTAATACGCTGGGTACAAGAGGTGTATGGGTGGTGGCCAGTGTCAGGCAGCTGCTGCCAAGGCAAATAAAATAATGGGATGCATTAAAAGAGGCATAGATGCTCATGAGGAGCTTTTCCTCTATACAGTCGCTAGTGCGGCCACACTCACATACTGAGTGCAAGTTTGCTCTCCAGAATATGAGAAGGACATAGCGGGAACTAGAACGGATGCAAGGTTATGAAATATTTCCGTGCCCTTCTAATTGGAAGCATATCGGTGGTGGTCCAGGTACTGAGACCCTCACTGATCTCTAAAACTCCCCACCACCCCCCTTCTTGAGGGGTTCGCAGCTCCTGGCTGAGCTCACACAGAGTGTAGTATGGTGGGCTTACGCTTTCTCCTGGGCCCGCACTACACTCTTTTATTGCCTCAGCCCCTGATGACGCCAGGTAAGCTGGTGAAACATGCTGGGGAGGCTTACGGCAATCCTTTATTAGCACTAGTCAGTGAATCTATGTGGTGGCAGTAGATGTGGTATGTAGGTAGCGGCCACACCGGATCCATACGCCTGAATGAAATTGAGCTATAAGCACTTTATAGGACACGAGTCTAATTGATAGTACACCAGGGTCCACTATGATAAACTGACCAGTGCGAGTATTAAGATTTCCTTTAGTAGTATTATTAAGTTACATTTTATGGTCTTCAGTTAGGGACTATTTGCCATTTTGCAATTTGTGATTCATATTTGTTACCCTACTCTGACTTTGGACAGCAATTTGTGTGTTAATATACAGAAGCACGCACACCACTCACATATCAGACACAGGCAGCACACGCACACCGTTCACATATTAGACACAGGCAGCACGCACACCATTCACATATCACACAGGCAGCACACGCAAACCGTTCACATATCAGACACAGGCAGCACACACAGACCGCTCACATATCAGACACAGGCAGCACACACACCGCTCACATATCAGGGATATGCAGCACACGTACACTGCTCACTTATCAGACACAGGCAACACGCACACCACTCACATATCACACAGGCAGCACACGTACACTGCTCACTTATCAGACACAGGCAGCACACACAGACCGCTCACATATCAGACACAGGCAGCACACACACCGCTCACATATCAGACACAGGCAGCACACACACCGCTCACATATCAGACACAGGCAGCACACGCACACCGTTCACATATCAGACACAGGCAGCACACACACCGCTCACATATCAGGGACATGCAGCACACGTACACTGCTCACTTATCAGACACAGGCAACACGCACACCACTCACATATCAGACTCAGGCAACACGCAAACTGCTCACTTATCAGGGACATGCAGCACACGCACACCGCTCACATATCAGACACAGGCAACACGCACACCGCTCACATATTATGGACATGCAGCACATCGCTCACATATCAGGAACATGCAGCACGCACACCGCTCAAATATCAGGGACAGGCAACATGCACACCGCTCACATATCAGACACAGGCAGCACACACACCGCTCACACACTAGGGACATGCAGCACACGCACACTGCTCACATATCAGACGCAGGCAACACGCACACTGCTCACATATCAGACACAGGCAACACGCACACTGCTCACATATCAGACGCAGGCAACACGCACACTGCTCACATATCAGACGCAGGCAACACGCACACTGCTCACATATCAGACGCAGGCAACACGCACACTGCTCACATATCAGACGCAGGCAACACGCACACTGCTCACATATCAGACGCAGGCAACACGCACACTGCTCACATATCAGACGCAGGCAACACGCACACTGCTCACATATCAGACGCAGGCAACACGCACACTGCTCACATATCAGACGCAGGCAACACGCACACTGCTCACATATCAGACGCAGGCAACACGCACACTGCTCACATATCAGACGCAGGCAACACGCACACTGCTCACATATCAGACGCAGGCAACACGCACACTGCTCACATATCAGACGCAGGCAACACGCACACTGCTCACATATCAGACGCAGGCAACACGCACACTGCTCACATATCAGACGCAGGCAACACGCACACTGCTCACATATCAGACGCAGGCAACACGCACACTGCTCACATATCAGACGCAGGCAACACGCACACTGCTCACATATCAGACGCAGGCAACACGCACACTGCTCACATATCAGACGCAGGCAACATGCACACTGCTCACATATCAGGAACATGCAGCACGCACACCGCTCAAATATCAGGGACAGGCAACATGCACACCGCTCACATATCAGACACAGGCAGCACACACACCGCTCACACACTAGGGACATGCAGCACACGCACACTGCTCACATATCAGACGCAGGCAACACGCACACTGCTCACATATCAGACGCAGGCAACACGCACACTGCTCACATATCAGACGCAGGCAACACGCACACTGCTCACATATCAGACGCAGGCAACACGCACACTGCTCACATATCAGACGCAGGCAACACGCACACTGCTCACATATCAGACGCAGGCAACACGCACACTGCTCACATATCAGACGCAGGCAACACGCACACTGCTCACATATCAGACGCAGGCAACATGCACACTGCTCACATATCAGACGCAGGCAACACGCACACTGCTCACATATCAAGGACATGCAGCACACACACCACTCACATATCAGGAACATGCAGCACACCTGTCATATAGCAGGTCTCCTTTCCCATCAGATGATGGCTTTGTTATTCAGCCATCATCTGCCGCTAACAGCTGTGGGTGGGGCAAAGCTGGATCCTTATCTGTTAGCCTGTTAAGTGTCAGAGATTGCAATAACCACCCATTATCACACTTGCAACCCAATCAATGGGTTTTAATGACAGCAGGGGGTCTGCTGGTGTTCTCCGTGCATATTATAAAGCGTGGTCCTAATAAAGCCAGCTCATGACTGGCATGTATTGAGGAACATGATTTTTGCTATACACTCCCTGACAGAAGTTATGTCGCTTATCCATGTTATGTAAATAAAAGCTTATAACCTGACGTTAAATTCATCCATTGGTTGTATAAATTATTCTTTTGAAAGCTGAAACCCTCCGAAATGTGGTTTAGGTTAAGAAAATAAATTGGCATCAATGCAGAAATATTGATCAGTTAATGGACATAGAATGGTCAGATTTTGGCAAGACAAAAGTTTTGTCGCCTGCTCATATAATGCACCCAATCCTAGTTTACATCCTTACCTATGCTCAGTAAATGATCGGTTAATTAAACTTGTGTATAAAAAGAAACCCAGCACCCCAGACCTTCACTTGAACTGCAACTTGAGCTTTGACAGCATGCCAAAAATCCTCCCTGCGACCAGAGCCTGGATTATCAAGAGGCTGAAGACCAGGTGCACTGCAAAGGTGGCTGGCACCTTTAATGTGTCTCAGCTTCAAGTACAAAGAATTAAAAATTTGAAGAGACTGGAGATGTGATTGACAAGCCCAAGTCCGGCAAACCCCGCAAGACAACTGCTCAGGAGGAACGTTTGTTGGTTAGAAAATCCAAAACGAGCCCCTTTTCCACTGCAGCAGAACTCCAACAGGCCTGTCACCTCAAGTCTCTGTGTCAACTAGAACAGTTTGTAGGATTCTGTCTCGAAATGGCCTCCATGGTCGAATCAGTGCCCAGAAGCCAGTACTAAACAAAAGGCAAATAAAAAACCGTGTGGCAATTGCAAAGTCCCACAGCCTGCTAAACAAATGGTTGCTGGAAAAGTGGCAGAAGATGGATTTCTCTGATGAATCTTCAGTACAATTACACCACAGCCGCTGCAAATACTGCAGGAGACCTACTGGAGCCCGTATGGATCCAAAATACACCCAGAAAACAGTTAAATTTGGTGGTGGAAAGATCATGGTCAGGGGTTACATTCAGTATGGGGGTGTGCAAAACATTTGCAAGGTGGAAGGCAATATCATTAGCCGAAAATATCATGAAGTATTAGCTACCTCTTATATTCCAAATCGTAAAAGGGGTCAAATTCTGCAGCAGGATGGTGCTCCATCTCATGCATCCATCTCTACAACAAAGTTCCTCCAGGCAAAAAAGATCAAGGTGCTCAAGGACTGGCCAGCCCAGTCACCAGACATGAACATCATTGAGCATGTTTGGGGTAGGATGAAAGAGGAAGCTTGGAAGACAAAACCAAAGAATCTAGATGAACTCTGGGTGGCATGTAAGACTACATTCTTTGCTATTCCTGATGACTTCATTAATAAATTGTATGAATCATTGGTGAATCGCATGGATGCAGTCCTTCAAGCTCATGGAAGTCACACAAAATATTAAATATGACTAATAGCACCACAGCTTCATTCACTAATGTTATGCAACATATATTTGTGTTTTAAGTTAATTGTTTGAATATCACATTACTTTCCGTGGGCGACAAAACTTTTGTCTTGCTAAAATCTGACCATTCTGTGTCCATTAACTGATCAATATTTCTGCATTGATGCCAATTTATTTTCTTAACCTAAACCACATTTCGGAGGGTTTCAGCTTTCAAAAGAATAATTTATACAATGAATGGATGAATTTAACGTCAGGTTATAAGCTTTTATATTACATAACATGGATAAGCGACATAACTTCTGTCAGGGACTGTACACAGCAATAATTCAGTATTTTTTTGTACAGTACAAACAATCGGCCTATGGAAAGCCAAAGTCCCCTGAAAGGACTACAAAATATAGTGAAAAGTTAAAAACATAATAAAAAGTTCAAATCACCTCTTTTCCCCTTATTAACCCTTTGTTGACATATGATGTACAGCTGCATCATATATCGGGTCCCTGACTTCCGCCATCATCTGGCTCCAACAGCTGTGGGTGGAGCGGAGCCCGCAGCTGTTGACCTGTTAAATGACGCTGTCAATCTCTCACAGCGGCATTAAGTGAATGGATGCATGTCGTTCTATGCCCCCATCAGCACGCCCGTAATGTGATCGTAGCGTGCCAATGTTTTGCCATATCAAACGGGGTCTGCTGAAGATTCCTGTGCCTGTCATTACTTTACTCCTGTGAAAGCCAGTCTGTAGGTGGCATTCATAGGAGACCATGCATAGGAGACCATGATTTTCGCTATATATCGCATATAGCATTGCTGTGTATAGTACAAGCAATCGCAGTTCAAGTCCCCTAAGAGAACTAACAAATACAATAGAAAGTGAAAAAAAACACGTTAAAATGAAAAATCTAAAAGTTCAAATTACCACTCTTTTGCTCCTTTAAAAATATATAGTGATGAGCGAGTGTACTCGTTGCTCGGGTTTTCCTGAGCATGCGTGGGTGGTCTCCGAGTATTTGTGACTGCTCGGGGATTTAGTTTGTCGACACAGCTGCATGATTTACGGCTGCTAGACAGGCTGAATACATGTGAGGAATACCTGGTTGCTAGGGAACCCCCACATGTATTCAGGCTCTCTAGCAGTCGCAAATAATGCAGCTGTGTCGACATAAACTAAATCCCCGAGCAGTCACAAATACTCGGAGACCACCCGAGCAACGAGTACACTCGCTCATCACTAAAAATAAAGCCATTAAACAAAATGCACATATTTGATATTGCTGCTTCACAAATGACCGATTATCAAAATATATAAAGTAAATTACGTAACGAGAAAAAAAATAGAAACACCGAAATTATGTCTTTTGGTCACCACATGATGAGACAAGGAAAAATAAAAAAAAACATTTTTTCCCAAATTTCCATTTTTTTTTCCTCCATTTAAATAATAAATGTTTGGTATCAGCAAAATCGGAATATCAAATACAATAAATTGCTATGTCGGGAAGGGGTTAAACAGGCCAATAAATAAAAGCTGATTGGCAATCGATTAACAGCCGCAGTTGCCAGTATGAATGGGCCCCCAGGTGTCATACCGGTCTTCTCTTGCAGGTTAATCACGTACATACTACCTTCTGGTCCACACAGGATCATTAAGCCCCACCATGTGTTAATTTCCACCCACCACCTGCTAATCTCTGCCCCCGTACACAGGCTGAGAGTAGGGGCAAATAAGAAACACTTTCATTGTGCTTAAAATGAAGATGAACAGCACATTACACAAGTTGAGGAAGAATATTGTCCCTCAATAACACAGCAGCAGAGCCCTGCTGCATTGGACGGGCCTACAGTACCCTTATCACGCAGTGCAGGGATGTGACTGTGATAGGCGCCTCTCAGTAACCAATTAGCGCTTTGTGTTACAGTCACGGAGAACTCTCATTGGTTAATGCAGATTCCCGTCACAAAGTCTGTGCCGCTGATGGGAGCTAGAGTAGCCAATGAGTGCTCTCCTCTGCAGTGAAGGAAAGTGCTGATTGGTTTCTGAGCAGCACAGTAGCTGCCGGACCCCAGTGTTCTTCAGACACTGCCCATTGCAGTTCATTGTTTCTGGTCAGCACTGCGCAGGCCACAACTAGGGGCAGTACAGGCCACATGTGGGCCGCGGGTTGTGCACCCCTGCTTTAAAGGGAATCTGTCAACAGGATTTCACCCCCAAACTATTCATATGTGTCTGAAACTCTTGCAAAGACAAGTCCAGGAGTACCTTTACAAGACCTGTCCATTCCTCAATTACTGAGATACCAGTGATGTCAGCTTATGGGCAATAGATGCAGAACACAATGTGAGAAGACCCTCAGATGTGTTGTGGTAGAGTTTTAATCAGGTCTGTGGGGTCGGTAAGTCAAGCCTCCGACTCATCAATTTCCATGACACCGACTGCACCAAAATGAATTCCGACTCTACAACTCCGACTCCACAGCCCTAACAAGGCTGTGGAGTCGGTAAGCCAAACCTCCTACTCCTCAATTTCCATGACTCCGACTCCACCAAAATGGACTCCGACTCCACGACTCTGACTCCACAGCCCTGGTTTTAACCTATTCCCCTTTTTGGCAGAGAAATTCCCAAAATTCTAATTTCACCTAGCCAATTGATACGAGCATCAACCCTCTTAGACGGAAACTTGATTGGTCTTCTACTGACACGTTTGATAACCTATGTGTCTTTATTCACAGATGAGTATAGATTTGTAAAGCCTACTGTCTCCATGTTTTGATCTGCCATTTTCTTTTCTCTGACCTACCTCCACATAGACGATTGGACAGATGAGGAAAGACAACGAGGTACGGGGTGCTGTAGACAAGATGGCTCTTCTATTGCCCGCCATTGCCCTATTGCTTCTGCCTGTAGCGCCTTTGTTATGTTTTGCTTTCGGTCGCTTGCAATTTGTCTTCCAATAAAGATTAGCGTTTGTACTAGGAAGTATTGTACAATTAGATGGGGCCTGTGGATACCGTGCAGTGTCAGAGCTTTGAAGGGTTTCCTATCATTGATCTCATATCTTTTGCATGTGCCATTTATTTCTGATCAGTGGGGATTTGGGGCTAGGAAGGCTGAATAGTGTTGTGACCCCACATCGGCTGAGCAAGCTTTGCCCCTTACAGGGGAATTAAGCCTTTCTCTAGTCTGTCTCCAATGTGAACTTTTCTTACTCAAATGGCACCATGTCCAAAACTAAAGCGATGGCATTGACCCTCCGTCGGCATTTGGTAGCAGGTTATGGTAAATACACACTGTGTATTTGGTGCAGATTTTTTGCGCGGATTTGCATGCGGAAAAAACAGTGTAATATAATACCAGCTAAGTACATCGAAAAATTACCAGAACATAAATTGACCCTCCTTGCGGACATTAGAAAGTAAATTCTTTATGAGATGCATTGCCGTCTCCAACCTTGCACTGCCTCGGGTGAAATCCTCAAAATAATCAGCATGTAACGCATTCGGATTGTAATGCGGAAATGCTGCAAATACACTATGGATAAATAGCAATGTGTGTGTGCAGCCGGCCCTAGGCAGTGAAAGGGTGGCGAGATTAAGTTTGTGATAAAAACTGGTGTGTGTATTGTGTAAAGGTATTCTCCAGGAATCTGACCATGTAAGGAAAGCAAATGTCATAATGAATAAATTCCTAAATATGTTTAATTAGCAAATCGCATTTATTTTGTTTAGGGAACTAATAACCATGGTACATCATAATGGCTGTTGCATTGTTACACTGACAGAAACCTGTCCTAGAGTGTTAATAGTACTTGTACCTGTGAGCATGTGTAGTAGAAGCTCCGTTCCCTCCTTTTTGTGAATATGTGTCCCCAGTGGATATTCTGATCTAATACTGGAGATATCAGGGATGCTGAGGTAAGAAGAGGCCCCTCACACTGCTGTCCATCCTGTCTATTTGATCTAATGCTGGAGAATCCAGGAGTGCTGAGGTAAAAAGAGGCTGCTAGCACTGCTGTCCACCCTGTCTTTATGACATACTGGAGAAACAAGGAGTGGTGAGGTGAGGTAAGAAGAGGCTGCTAACACTGCTGTCCACAATGTCTATCTGACATAAAGAGATACTAGGAGTGCTGAGGTAAGAAGAGGCTGCTCACTCTGCTGTCCAGTCTGGCTTTCTGACATAATACTGGAGATACCAGGAGTGCCGAGGTAAGAAGAGGCAGGCTTGCAGACTGCGCGTGTGCGGACAGTGCGGCCACCCACCTTGGGAATCCCAGCACCGCAGTGTGTTATGCATTATGCACAGTGCGGGGCTGGGATTCATAGGCAGGGCGGCCAGAGCTCACTGCGCCTGCCCCACACAGTAGTACACAGTGCAGGCGCCGGATTTCATGCGAAAACAGCGCAGAGGGGGTGGCGCCCGGAGCCCCTGAATATTCGAGTGACGGCAGTGTGGCGTTTCAAGCATGGGTGTGAGGGCTCCCTGACTCAGCACCATAGTATGCGTAATAAATAAATAAGTTTAAAAAAAAGACTTCGTGGGGCCCTCCCGTAATATTCCAAACCAGATGAGGCTTGAGGTTTTTTTTTAGTCTGGGAGTAGGCCAATATCCATTGCCCCTTCCTAGGCTATTAATGTCATTCCGCAGCTGTCTGCATAGGCTTTTCTGGTAAATATATGGGGGACCCCATGTCATTTTCTTTTTTGGGGGGAGTGTCTCCCCTATATTAACAAGTAAAGGCTAAGCAAACAGCTGTGGGCTGATATTAATATCCTGGAAATCTTTTATTTCTATTGGCCCCAAGCAGTTTTTTTTTAAAATATACTTCTTTACTATGCACACTACCATGCTGATTCCAACTCTCAGCATTGTCGCCTGGTCGTGCTGATCTCAGGGAGACCAGGCGACAATGATGAGAGTTGGATTCAGCAACCAGCACATGGGAACAACAACACCTACTGCTTTTCCCAGCCACTGGTACGTGTCACACTGATGACACACGGATGTCATCCATGTGTCAGTGTGCAGCATGCATTTTGTCCGTGCTGCGTTTAAAAAATGGACATGTCCATTGTTTTTTCACACAGACACATGGTCGTGTTAAGGCTACTTTCACACTATCGTTTTTTTCAATACATCGCAGTGCGTCGTTTAGGGGAAAAAACGCATCCTGCAAAGTTGTCTGCAGGATGCGTTTTTGCCCCATAGACCAATATTAGCGACGCATTGACACACGTCGCAACCGTCGTACGACGGTTGCGCCGTGTTGTGGCGGACCGCCGGGAGCAAAAAACGTTACATGTAACGTTTTTTGCTTCCGACGGTCCACCATTTCCGACCGCGCATGCGCGGCCGGAACTCCGCCCCCACCTCCCCGCACCTCACAATGGGGCAGCGGATGCGCTGGAAAAATGCATCCGCTGCCCCCGTTGTGCGGCGCATTCACTGCTAGCGTCGGTAACCTCGGCCCGACGCACTGCGACGGGCCGAGACCGATGCTAGTGTGAAAGTAGCCTTACCTGACGTGCGCACCACCATTGATTACAATATATCGATATTTGTGCGGTCCTTAAAAAAACGGATTTGTGAAGAAGGCCTTAAATGGTTTCCCCCTGGTGAACAGCAATCTTCAAGTCTGACCACAGATTCTCAGTTGGATTAAGGTCTGGGTTTTGACTTTGTCACTCCAAAACATTTACACATTTCCCATTAAACATTAAACCACTTGAGTGTTGCTTTAGCAGTATGCTTTCGGCTAATATCTTGTTGGAAGGTGAACCTCTGTCCCACTCTCAAATCACTGACAGCTGACAATCAGGTTTTGCAAAAGAATATCACTGTATTTCGCTCCATCCATCTTTCCCGTGACTCAGACCATTTTCGCTGCCCATGCTACCAAAAAACATTCCCACAGCATGATGCCGCCACCACCATGTTTCACTGTGGGAATGGGGTTCTTAGGGTGATGAGCTGCGTTGGTTTGGTGACAGACATAGCGTTTACCTTCGTGGCCAGAAAGTTCAATTGTGGTCTCATCTGATCACAGTACTTTCTTCCATACATATGGGGAGTTTCCCGCATGTCTTTCGACAAACTCAAAGCAAGCCTTACAATTTTTCTGTGTGTAAGTTCAGGCTTTTTCCATAAAGGCAACTTCTACTGAGCCTATAGCTTATTGTTTTTGTATGGACAGATACTCCAGTCTCTGCTTGGGAACTCTGCAGCTCCTTCAGGGCTACCTTCTGGTCTAAGTGCTGTCTCTCTGATTAATGCCCTCCTTGCCCTGGCTGAGAGTTTTGGTGGGTGGGCTTCTTTTGGCAGGTTTGTTGTGGTACCATGTTCTTTCTATTTAATTATAATGAATTTGCTGGTGCTCTGGGGCATCATCAGAGATTAGGATATTTTTTATAACCCAACCCTGACTTGTACTTCCCAACAACTTTGTCACTGACTTTTCTGGAGATCTCCTTGGTTTTCATGGTAGTGTTTGGTTAGTGGTGCCTCTTGCTTAATGGTGTTGCAGCCTCTGTGGCCTTTTAGAAAAGGTATGTATATAATGACAGACCATGTGACACTTATTTTGCACACAAGTGAACTTCCTTTCACTAAGCCTGTGACGTATGAAGGTAACTGCTTGCACCGGAAATTTTTAGGGGCTTCATAGCAAAAGGTGAATACATATCCGCATGCCAATTTTTAATTATTTGATCCCATAAATTTAATTTATGCCTATATTTTTCTCACTTCACAAACTTAGACTATGTAGTGCTGATACATCACACGCAATTTGGATTACAATATTTATACACAGGTTGTAATGTAACAAAAATGTAAAAAGCCAAAGGAGGTAGCCAATGTAAATAAGCTCTGGGAAATGACCATGTGCTTGACTATTTACAGAGGGACACTATTAGTCTGGCTTTTTAAGGGTGTATACTTACCCTAGTTGTCTTCTGCCATCATCAATGCTACTTCTGTTTGTGATCTAGCTATTCTTCATCAATGTGCGAACAGGCAATAGAAGCTGGTAATGGGACCTGTGGTCCTTCCATTGGGTATGGCTTTTTTACATTGAACTAGTCCGCAAGATTTAGGCCCCCAAACCATCACCAAACTGTTATTCAGGTCTTCTATTTTTCGTCTGGCAGTGAAAAGTCATAGGGGCGGACTTCTTTTCCTGAACAGTCAGGCTGGCTGGTTTCCCGCCTAGGTTGACTGATCTACAGGTCACCTCCTGTGAATGCACACTGCGTATGCGCAGGATGGATACTACTGGTTGTGGCTTGTAATGACATACTTGGTATGTGGGAAGCCAGAATGGGGCCAGTGTTATGATTAGGTGGCCTTGGAGCAGCATGAAAACCTTCACTGGAGTAAGTGGTAACTCTACTGACCGCAAACCCTGATCTTATCACCGCAACTAGAAGTAGCCGTGGGGTGTGCCTAACAAAACCTAGACACCTCGACACAGCCGGAGAACTAAATATCCCTAAAGATGGAAATAGGAATACTGTCTTGCCTCAGAGCAGATCCCCAAAGGATAGGCAGCCCCCCACAAATAATGACTGTGAGTTGGAGAGGAAAAGACACACGCAGGCAGAAAACAGGCTTAGCAAAGGAGGCCAATTCTAGCTAAATAGAAAAGGACAGGACATGATACTAAGCGGTCAGCATAAAAATACTACAAAAATATCCACAGCAGAAAATACAAAACTCCACCACCTAACTAAAGATGTGGAGAGTATATCTGCAACTCCAGAGAATCCAACCAGACTGAGAAAAACAACTGACACAGTCTAAGCTGGACAAATAGAAACAAAAGATCAGCACTGAAAATAAGCACACAGCATATGTGCTTCAGAAAAAGAAACAGACACTTATCTTTGCTGAACTGGCAGTGAAGCAGGTGAGGCCAGGCAGAGATCCAATACTTCCAAAGAAACATTGACAACTGGAAAGGGCTAAGGGATCCTGCACACCTAAATATCCCAGTCAGAATTGTAATAATCCGATACACCTGGCCAGGACTGCGAGTCAGACAACTGCATTCCCACCAACAACCACTGGAGGGAACCCAAGAGCAGAATTCACAACAGGCCAGTAACTTGACTCTTCCACAGAGTGGCTTCACCCTGTGACATCTTACTGCCTTTTGAGAAGAAGCATCACCTGGTTTTTTTTTTCTGTTATGCCGAATCTGTCAGAAGATCATTGTGGCAAATCTTTCACGGTCATGGAAAACAGATTGATGGCCACTCGGCGGCCTAGATGATGCTGACAGGTTCCTGTTAAATTGTTAAAACTTTTAATGAATCCAAATTGTGTGCACGTATAGTAACTATGAGGACATTTGTGTACTTTTTTGCCAATTTTTTACTGGTTTGTATGTTTCTCAGAAACATGTTTTCAATAATATGGATAGAAATCGCAGCCGTATTAGCACATATTATTGGAAACTCATTATTCTTATTGTTTGTATTACAGTTATGAACGATATCATCACCACCATGTTTAACAAGAAGTTTATGGAAGAGCTGTTTAAGCCTCAAGAGCTGTACTCCAAAAAGGCTCTCAGGACAGTATTCGACCGTCTCGCCCATGCCTCCATCATGAGGCTGAACCAAGCAAGTATGGACAAGGTAGGCAGACATAAGATCTGGGGGTGAGAGTCTTCATTCTCTGAGCTATGTGAAACGTTCAGCTATCCTTCCCTAAACAGGGACTGTAATGTCTGCTTATACAGTGAGCTGAAAATGTTCTAATCATGTGTGGCACAAGCCTGATCTGCTGTCTTCTGCTTTTATTCACGCAGCTTTATGATCTGATGACTATGGCCTTCAAGTACCAAGTCCTCTTGTGCCCTCGCCCCAAAGATATCTTGTTAGTTACTTTTAACCACATGGATGCTATCAAAGACTTCATCCGGGATTCTCCAAGCATTTTGAACCAAGTTGATGAGACTTTCCGGCAGCTTATTGACGTAAGATGGTATATCACAAGGGGTGCGTAGGCTTAAAGTTGGGTGCACGTTGGATATCCCATATTTACATTGTAGGATGTTTCAGCACATCCCTAGGACCCTTGCTGTGCATGGAACACCAACAGAGTGCCATCACTTATGGTGGGAAAACCACTGTAGAGCTTAATTAAAATGTGCTAGTATTTCCAGCATAGGCTTTGTTCACATTTCATTTCCCTGTAAGTATGTATGCACTTGGGAAAGCTCCTAATATATGCCCTGAATAAAAAGGCCAAACCTACTACATTATATGCCTTACAGTATCATATTTTTTTTGCATTGGCCCAATGAATAAGAAAATGCAGCAGATTGTACTGTAATTTGTAATAAAAAGCATAAATAAAAAATTGTTAAAAAAAAAAAAGCATACTGACAGATAGACAATCTCGACCTCCATGGGGTAAATGAGGGCCTTTGCATGACTTTGGCATATGCACTGGGAGTCCTCCTGGACCATACAACATACACAACGATAAAAAGAAACCTGTGAATATATTTGTGCTGCTCTCTACACCTGCGGCTCGTCCACTCGTCAGTTTTTCACGTATGAGTGCTATCTCATGAGAGTATTTTTCACAGATACCACTCATACCCATGGTGCGGTTCACGTCTGCGATAGTGGATCGAGTGGTCTAATCGCTGAGACATGTCCCACATTTATATGAGTGTCAGATTAAACTCGAAAGTCAAAGTCAAATGGATCTGAGAACAAAAATCTGAGAAAACGCCATCCAAGTGCTGTCTGTTTTTCATGGACTGATAGAAGTAGGTGGAGACAATTTTTTAATTAGAGAAAAGAAATAATGAAACCCTGAGCAAACTCTAATGAAAATCTGACCAAAATCATTGATTAGAAGCTGTCGGGGACCAGAGTCGGACTGGTCATCTGAAACATAGTCCCCTTCAGAGGAAAATGGACATAAAAAAATTCTGCCTTTTTTTTCTTTTCTCTGTATGGCATTTACCATATGGGTTTAATAGTTTTATGCTTTAATTAAAGATCTTACGTTTACAGACGTGTAATAGCAAATATGCTAACACTTTAGTATTGCAGCATATTGTCAAATTAGCACCCTATGAACCCCAGCTATAGGATATTATAGTACTCATACAGAGGTCTGTAGATCTCTGTTCAATCATGGACTACTACTGGCTGTGGATGTCTCAACCTGAGCATGAGAACCTCATAGAAATATACAAAGCTGTCACGCTCTGGTTGGGAGACCCGCGGCCAGTCCGTGCATTGCGGTCTGTGATTGGATCAAGATCCATGGAGATCTGCATGAGTCCTTCGTAATGCAAATATGGAAAGTGGCCATAGAAACAACAGCAGCAGCACCCCGGTATCAAGTTAATTCTTTCCTAAGATCGAACATCAGTGCTGCAGTCAATGACAGCACCATCTAAGGCCGGGATCACACACAGCGAGATATGGCCGAGTCTCGCTGGTTAAAACCAAGCTCTGGCACCGGCACTCCGGAGCGGAGCGTGCGACCACATAGCAATACATGGAGCTGCACGCTCTGCTCCGGAGTGCCTGTGCCAGAGCTTGGTTTTAACCAGCGAGACTCGGCCATATCTCGCTGTAGTGTGACTCCGGCCTAAGAGGGTAAACGGCATTGAATGAATTTATTTATTTATTTTACTCAGTAATATAGTGCCATTAATTCCACAGTGCTTTACAGAAAACGTTAGAAAAAAGAAAAGATTAGCATAAATTAACTCCTGCATGTAAGGCATCATCTTATGGTAATACCGTATTTTGTAGGTCCCATAGTTTTACGTTACTTACTCTGGTAATGTTATTTTCTGTCCAGATGTATAACTGCCTTCCTGCTGGTGAGTTTCAGCTGATTCGGCAAACCTTGCTGGTCTTCTTCCAGGACATGCATATCCGGGTAAGGATACAATCCCAGTGTTGTGCTCAGTTACAGGAACAGGACAACAAAATTAACAGAAGTGCCAGATCCATCTCCTAACTGATAACAATGCATCAAATGGACTGTTATGGGGTCTGTTGAGTTTTCACTATGTCATTTTCCCAGAGAAAATAGCACAGCATCCTTTGCTGTTTTTCTATTAGTTTGGACAGATCTGTTACAGAGACCTTTATCACTGATAAGCCATATCTATTGGTTACCATCATGACGTGTCACACAAAAGTTACAGATTTGTTTTTATACAATTGCCTAGATCAAAAGGTAATTTTGTACGTTGTGATTTGTGTATTTTACAATTTTTTTTTATATTTCATTGCGATTTATTTTTTAGGTTTCTATTTTCTTAAAAGACAAAGTCCAAAACTCTAATGGACGTTTTGTTCTTCCAACATCTGGTCCTGTTCCTTGGGGCACTGAGGTACCTGGACTCATCAGGTGAACACTTACTCATATGTTCCATAGTTTTTTTTGATTGGTCATTATTGCCCCAAGAAAAGTTGCATCCGCCAGTTTCCCTGTCCCTTTAGTGGCCCGAATGTATGGTTGACCACAATATCAGTGAACGGGGCTTTTTCTGGAGATCAAGGGTGGAGGACCAACCCACTACCATGTCCATATAGTTTAGATGGGCTGAAGGATAGAGGTTTTTGTTGAGAGACCTAGCATATATGAAAAGTTGAACAATAAAATAATTGTCCAGTGATCATCGAGGGACCGTTGGGAACCTGACTGAGCCTAACAACAGAGGTCCCGTGTGACCACTTCTGCATTCAGTCTGTGGGACCTGTCGTGACACATGCATTGCTGCTTCCATAGAAATGAATTGAGTCATTGTCACACATACTGATTAATTTAATTCACCTAGGAACTTGGAACTCCTGCTCTTCTGATGTACGGAGGTCCCCAGCATTACTTTCATCTTTCATTTATCTGTTGTTTTGCCAACTGTAGGATATTCAGCTTAAAAGGTGAGGAGTTGAAGAGAGCGGAGTTTCAGAATGGTGGAAATTATGTCAGTCCACTGCGGGAAGGGTCTTATGATCTTTTCGGTGACCGAGTTCTCAAGCTAGGAACAAATATGTGAGTATCTACTTGCATAGCTGCTGTAATTTTAGTGTAATTGGTTGAAAATAAGAAACAATAATGTGAAAGAAACCATTAAATACAAGTTGTGTAAAATCAAGTTTAATCTTGTATGTGTTGACAGGTACAGTGTAAGCCGCTCTGTGGAGACTGACATGTCGGGAACCTTAAAAAGCTCGGCATCCCACACCAAGGTAAAACACAACACGACCGATTTGATCAATATACAGTATATGCCCTAAATCAGGGTTGCACAACCTTTTTGGTTTTGAGGGCCACATTGTCAGGTAGAACCAACCCCATGGGATTGAGTATTACCAAAGGCTTTCCTTCTGAGACATTTACTGCATATTAAAAGTATGTGCCACAAATATATAATAAGTGCTAGTTCCACTCCCACATATCAGGTACTCTTCTCTACATTGTAGCCAGATGCTGAAACTGTTGATTAGTTTTCCTTCTCCCATAAACTACAATGAATATAGCAGAAAATCGTAATGATCCTTTGACAATTTAGTCATATAGGGATCTGTTATGACCTGGTGGTTAGGAGCACCCGGCACGACCTAATAGTTAAACTCACACAGGACAAGCTCTGGAATGTGGGAGCTCTGCTGACCGCAGGCCCTAATCTTATCACAACAACTAGAAATAGCCGTGGAGCGTTCCTGACTCTAGCCCTAGCTAGCTAGCCCTAGAGATAGAAAATAAAGCCTACCTTGCCTCAGAGAAATTCCCTAAAGGAAAAGGCAGCCCCCCACATATATTGACTGTGAGTAAAGATGAAAGTCACAAACGCAGAAATGAAACAGGTTTCAGCAAAGGGAGGCCAGACTTACTAAACAGACAGAGGATAGGAAAGGTATCTTTGCGGTCAGCACAAAAAACTACAAAAGACCACGCAGAGTGTGCAAAAAGACCTCCGCACCGACTAACGGTGCGGAGATGCCACTCTGCATCCCAGAGCTTCGAGCTAGCAAGACAAAATCATGATAACCAGCTGGACAAGGAAACAATGAACAAATAATAACTATCAGGAACTTAGCTTCTGCTGGAGAAGACAGGTCACCAGAAAGATCCAAGAGCAAACTGAACCAATGCAGGAACATTGACAGCTGGCATGGAGTAACGATCTGAGTGGAGTTAAATAGAGCAGCCAACCAAAGGATAAACCACGTCACCTATGTAAGGAACCTCAGAAGCAGCAGCTTCACTCACAGCCACCAAAGGGAGTCCATGGACAGAACTCGCCGAAGTACCATTCACGACCACAGGAGGGAGCTCAACAACAGAATTCACAATAGTACCCCCCCCCTTGAGGAGGGGTCACCGAACCCTCACCAGAGCCCCCAGGCCGATCAGGATGAGCCAAATGAAAGGCACGAACTAGATTGGCAGCATGAACATCAGAGGCAAAAACCCAGGAATTATCTTCCTGACCATAACCCTTCCACTTGACCAGGTACTGGAGTTTCCGTCTCGAAACGCGAGAATCCAAAATCTTCTCCACCACATACTCCAACTCTCCCTAGACCAACACCGGGGCAGGAGGGTCAACGGAGGGAACCATAGGCGCCACGTATCTCCGCAACAACGACCTATGGAACACATTATGGATGGCAAAAGAAGCTGGAAGGTCCAAACGAAATGACACAGGATTAAGAACTTCAGAAATCTTATATGGCCCAATGAAACGAGGCTTAAACTTAGGAGAGGAAACCTTCATAGGAACATGACGAGATGACAACCAAACCAAATCCCCAACACGAAGTCGGGGACCAACACAGCGCCGGCGGTTAGCGAAACGTTGAGCCTTCTCCTGGGACAATGTCAAATTGTCCACCACATGAGTCCAAATCTAATGCAACCTGTCCACCACCGTATCCACACCAGGACAGTCCGAAGGCTCAACCTGCCCTGAAGAGAAACGAGGATGGAAACCAGAATTACAGAAAAAAGGAGAAACTAAAGTAGCCGAGCTGGCCCGATTATTAAGGGCGAACTTAGCCAAAGGCAAGAAGGACACCCAATCATCCTGATCAGCAGAAACAAAGCATCTCAGATATGTTTCCAAAGTCTGATTAGTTCGTTCGGTTTGGCCATTAGTCTGAGGATGGAAAGCCGAAGAAAAAGACAAATCAATGCCCATCTTAGCACAAAAGGACCGCCAAAACCTCGAAACAAACTGGGAACCTCTGTCCGAGATGATGTTCTCTGGAATGCCATGCAAACGAACCACATGCTGGAAAAACAATGGCACCAAATCAGAGGAGGAAGGCAATTTAGACAAGGGTACCAAATGGACCATCTTAGAGAAGCGATCACAAACCACCCAAATGACCGACATCCTTTGAGAAACAGGGAGATCAGAAATAAAATCCATGGAAATATGCGTCCAGGGCCTCTTCGGGACCGGCAAGGGCAAAAGCAACCCACTGGCACGAGAACAGCAGGGCTTAGCCCGAGCACAAGTCCCACAGGACTGCACAAAAGAACGCACATCCCGTGACAAAGAAGGCCACCAAAAGGATCTAGCCACCAAATCTCTGGTACCAAAGATTCCAGGATGACCAGCCAACACCAAACAATGAACCTCAGAGATAGCTCTACTAGTCCATCTATCAGGGACAGACAGTCTCTCCGCTGGACAACGGTCAGGTCTATCAGCCTGAAACTTCTGCAGCATGCGCCGCAAATCAGGGGAGATGGCAGACAAAATTACCCCCTCTTTAAGAATACCCGCCGGCTCCGGAACACCCGGAGAGTCAGGCACAAAACTCCTTGACAGGACATCAGCCTTCACATTCTTAGATCCCGGAAGGTATGAAACCACAAAATCAAAACGGGAGAAAAAGAGCGACCATCGAGCCTGTCTAGGATTCAACCGTTTGGCAGACTCGAGATAAGTCAAATTCTTGTGATCCGTCAAGACCACCACGCGATGTTTAGCTCCTTCAAGCCAATGTCGCCACTCCTCGAATGCCCACTTCATGGCCAACAACTCTCGATTGCCAACATCATAATTGCGCTCAGCAGGCGAGAATTTTCTAGAAAAGAAGGCACATGGTTTAATCACCGAGCCATCAGAACTTCTTTGCGACAAAACAGCCCCTGCTCCAATCTCAGAAGCATCAACCTCGACCTGAAACGGGAGCGAAACATCTGGCTGGCACAGCACAAGGGCAGAAGAAAAACGACGCTTCAACTCCTGAAAAGCCTCTACAGCCGCAGAGGACCAATTGACCACATCAGCACCTTTCTTGGTCAAATCAGTCAACGGTTTAGCAATACTAGAAAAATTAGCGATGAAGCGACGGTAAAAATTAGCAAAGCCCAGGAACTTCTGCAGGCTCTTCACAGATGTCGGCTGAGTCCAATCATAAATGGCCTGAACTTTAACAGGGTCCATCTCGATAGTAGAAGGGGAAAAAATGAAACCCAAAAATGAAACCTTCTGAACTCCAAAGAGATACTTTGACCCCTTCACAAACAAGGAATTCGCACGAAGGACCTGGAACACCATTCTGACCTGCTTCACATGAGACTCCCAATCATCCGAAAAGACCAAAATGTCATCCAAATATACAATCATGAATCTATCCAGGTACTCTTGAAAGATGTCATGCATAAAGGACTGAAACACAGATGGAGCATTAGAAAGCCCGAATGGCATAACCAGGTACTCAAAATGGCCCTCGGGCGTATTAAATGCTGTTTTCCATTCATCGCCCTGTTTAATTCGCACAAGATTATACGCCCCTCGAAGATCTATCTTGGTGAACCAACTAGCCCTCTTAATCCGAGCAAACAAATCAGACAGCAGCGGCAAAGGATACTGAAATTTGACTGATCTTATTAAGAAGGCGGTAATCAATACACGGTCTCAAAGAGCCATCCTTCTTGGCCACAAAAAAGAACCCTGCTCCCAATGGTGACGACGACGGGCGAATATGACCCTTCTCCAAGGATTCCTTTATATAACTCCGCATAGCGGCGTGCTCTGGCACAGATAAATTAAACAGACGGCCCTTAGGAAACTTACTACCAGGAATCAAATTAATAGCAAAATCGCAATCCCTATGAGGAGGTAGGGCACCAGATTTGGGCTCTTCAAATACATCCCGGTAATCTGATAAAAACTCAGGGACTTAAGAAGGAGTGGAAGGCGAAATTGACAACAATGGAACATCACCATGTACCCCCTGACAACCCCAGCCGGACACAGACATAGATTTCCAATCTAACACTGGATTATGGACCTGTAGCCATAGCAACCCCAAAACGACCACATCATGCAGATTATGCAACACCAAAAAGCGAATATCCTCCTGATGTGCAGGAGCCATGCACATGGTCAATTGAGTCCAGTACTGAGGCTTATTCTTGGCCAAAGGCGTAGCATCAATTCCTCTCAATGGAATAGGATACTGCAAGGGCTCCAAGAAAAAACCACAGCGCCTGGCAAACTCCAAGTCCATCAAATTCAGGGCAGCGCCTGAATCCACAAATGCCATAACAGAATAGGACGACAGAGAGCAAATCAGAGTAACAGACAAAAGAAATTTAGACTGTACCGTACCAATGGTGGCAGACCTAGCGAACCGCTTAGTGCGCTTAGGACAATCGGAGATAGCATGAGTGGATTCACCACAGTAAAAACACAGCCCATTCCGACGTCTGTGTTCTTGCCGTTCAGCTCTGGTCAAAGTCCTATCACACTGCATAGGCTCAGGCCTATGCTCAGAGAATACCGCCAGATGGTGCACAGCTTTGCGCTCACGCAAGCGCCGATCGATCTGAATGGCCAAGGACATAGACTCATTCAGACCAGCAGGCGTGGGAAATCCCACCATGACATCCTTAAGGGCTTCAGAAAGACCCTTTCTGAAAATTACCGCCAGGGCACACTCATTCCACTGAGTAAGCACAGACCACTTTCTAAACTTCTGACAGTACACCTCCGCTTCATCCTGACCCTGACACAAAGCCAGCAAGATTTTCTCTGCCTGATCCACTGAATTTGGTTCATCATAAAGCAATCCAAGCGCCAGAAAAAACGCATCAACATCACGCAATGCAGGATCTCCTGGTGCAAGGGAAAATGCCCAGTCTTGAGGGTCACCACGCAACAAAGAAATAATGATTTTTACTTGTTGAACGGGGTCACCAGAGGAGCGGGGTTTCAAAGCTAGAAACAGTTTACAATTATTTTTGAAATTCAGAAACTTAGATCTATCCCCAGAAAATAAATCAGGAATAGGAATTCTAGGCTCTAACATAGGATTCTGAACCACAAAATCTTGAATGTTTTGTACCCTTGCAGTGAGATGATCCACACAAGAGGACAGACCTTGAATGTCCATATCTACACCTGTGTCCTGAACCACCCAAAGGTTTAGGGGAAAAGAAAGACAAAACACAGTGCAAAGAAAAAAAAAATGGTCTCAGAACTTCTCTTATCCCTCTATTGAGATGCATTAATACTTTGGGCCAGCTGTACTGTTATGACCTGGTGGTTAGGAGCACCCGGCACGACCTAATAGTTAAACTCACACAGGACAAGCTCTGGAATGTGGGAGCTCTGCTGACCGCAGGCCCTAATCCTATCACAACAACTAGAAATAGCCGTGGAGCGTTCCTGACTCTCCCTAGACGCCTCTTCACAGCCTAAGAGCTAGCTAGCCCTAGAGATAGAAAATAAAGCCTACCTTGCCTCAGAGAAATTCCCCAAAAGAAAAGGCAGCCCCCCACATATATTGACTGTGAGTAAAGATGAAAGTCACAAACGCAGAAATGAAACAGGTTTCAGCAAAGGGAGGCCAGACTTACTAAACAGACAGAGGATAGGAAAGGTATCTTTGCGGTCAGCACAAAAAACTACAAAAGATCACGCAGAGTGTGCAAAAAGACCTCCGCACCGACTAACGGTGCGGAGATGCCACTCTGCATCCCAGAGCTTCCAGCTAGCAAGATAAAATCATGATAACCAGCTGGACAAGGAAACAATGAACAAATAATAACTATCAGGAACTTAGCTTCTGCTGGAGAAGACAGGTCACCAGAAAGATCCAAGAGCGAACTGAACCAATGCAGGAACATTGACAGCTGGCATGGAGTAACGATCTGAGTGGTGTTAAATAGAGCAGCCAACCAAAGGATAAACCACGTCACCTGTGTAAGGAACCTCAGAAGCAGCAGCTTCACTCACAGCCACCAAAGGGAGTCCATGGACAGAACTCGCCGAAGTACCATTCACGACCACAGGAGGGAGCTCGACAACAGAATTCACAACAGGGATCATGGAGTGTTTAAACAACATTATTGATAAAAACCAATACTTTATTGACAATACATGTTAAAACCATACATGACCATTGTGAAAACGTGCCTCAAACCAAAGCAAAAGGGAAGAAGCAAGGAGAAACGTGTGTCGGGGTGAGAGGAAGGCAGCATGGATTCACTCCTTTACTTAGCCAGCACCTTTGCATGAACAGGTAAAATGTTCACACCAAATTAATTGTGCGGTCTGGCTGGTCCCTTATACAATACATGATACAGTTGTACTTAAAAGTTTACATACCTCGGCAGAATTTTTGCTTTCTTGGCCTTTTTTTTTAGAGAATATGAATAACACCAAAACTTTTTCTCCACTCATGGTTAGTGGTTGGGTGAAGCCATTTATTGTCAAACTACTGAGGTTTTTCTTTTTCAATCATAATGACAACTCAAAGCATCCAAATGACCCTGAACAAAAGTTCACATACCCTGATGATTTTGGCCTGATAACATGCACAGAAGTTGACACAAATGGGTTTGAATGGCTTCTAAAGGTAACATCCTCACCTGTGACCGGTTTGCTTGTAATCAGTGTGTGTGCATAAAAGCTGAGTGAGTTTCTGGGATCCAGACAGACTCTTGCATTTTCCATCCAGCCACTGATGTTTCTGGATTGTGAGTCATGGGGAAAGCAAAAGAATTGTCAAAGGATCTATGGGAAAAGGTAGTTGAACTGTATGAAACAGGAAAGGAATACAAAATCCAATATCCAAGAAATTGATAATGCCAGTCAGCAGCGTTCAAACTGTGATTAACAAATGGAAAATCAGGGGCTCTGTGAAAACAAAACCACGGTCAGGTAGACCAACAAAAATGTCATCCATAAATGCCAGGAAAATTGTTCGGGATGCAAAGAAAACCCACAAATAACATCAGCTGAAATACAAGACTTTCTGAAAACTAGCGGTGTGGCTGTTTCAAGATGCACAATAAGGAGGCACTTGAAGAAAAATGGGCTTCGTGGTCGAGTCGCCAGAAGAAAGCCATTACTGCAGAAATTGCTATAAAGTATCTCACCTACAATATGCAAAACAGCACAGAGACAAGCCTCAAAACTTCTGAAACAAGGTAATTTGGAGTGATGAGACCAAAATTTAACTTTTTGTCCACAACCATAAATGTCACATTTGGAGAGAGGTCAACAAGGCCTATGATGAAAGGAACACCATTCCTACTGTAATGCACGGAGGTGGATCGCTGATGTTTTGGGGATGTGTGAGCTACAAAGGCACAGGAAACTTGGTCAAAGTTGAAGGAAAGATGAATGCAGCATGTTATCAGCAAATACTGGAAATTTGCACTCATCAGCCCTGAAGCTGCACATGGGATGTACTTGGATGTTCTAACATGAGAACGATCCAAAACACAAGGCCAAGTCGACCTGTCACTGACTACAGCAGAACAAAGTGAAGGTTCTGAAGTGGCCATCTCAGTCTCCTGACCTCAATATCATTGAGTCACTCTGGGGAGATCTCAAGCACGCGCTGTTCATGCTAAACAGCCCAGGAACTTACAGGAACTGGAGGCTTTTTCCCAAGAAGAGTGGGCAGCTTTACCATGTAAGAAAATAAAGAACCTCATCCACAACTACCACAAAATACTTCAAGCTGTCATTGATGTTAGAGGGGGCAATACAGAGTATTAAGGAATGGGGTATGTGAACTTTTGATCAGGGTCATTTGGATGTTTTGGGTTGTCATTATGATTTAAAAAGAGAAAACACAGTAGTCTGACAATAAATGGCTTCACCCAACCACTAACCGTGAGTGGAAAAAGTTTTGGTGTTATCATTCATATTCTCTGAGAAAAGGCCAAGAAAGCAAAAATTCTGCCGGGGTATGTAAACTTTGGAGCACAACTGTACTATGCAGATGGTTAAGAGCCACAAAGAAGGGTACCACGGACTGCAGGTTGTGCACCCCTGCCCTAAATCATGCAAAACTAAATAGTCATTTTACTCTTTATAAGAGGAAAAACAAAATAATCTCAGAAGCTACGAAAAACAGCAATGTTATATCTCTGCTTGTAAGTAAATATCTTAATTTGGTCTCCATTAGGAGAATGTAGTACCAAATCCTCTGGCTAAAGAAGAACTCAATCTCCTTGCCCAGCTCCTAGGTGGTTTGGAGCTAAAGAAGCCCCCTGGTTCGGACCACAGCTTTCGACTTAACCTATTCATGAATGACGAGGAAGAAGAGTAAGTGGCATTGCCAACCTTTTCCTTGATTGTACAGCAGTAATGTTGGGAAAGTGGCAGTCAATATTTGTACTCCATTGCCATGAATTATACAATATAAGGCCGGGATCACACATATGCGAGATACGGCCGAGTCTCGCAGGTGAAATCCCTCCTCTGGCGCCGGCACTCCGGAGCGGAGCATGCAGCCGCACAGCAATACATGCTTTTATTTTTTTAAGTAGACCGTTGTATACAACACAATCTTTTCAACCCATGACAGTATGTTAAAGGGGTTGTTTAATTCTTCAGGAGCACACTGTTTCCCAGCCTTTCCACTTCCTGATCACTGAGGTGTGGACATGCCTGATTGATATCTAAGGCCAGCAGCATTGTCAAACTGCTGATCTCACCTGTACACATGCTCTGATGTGATGTTTTGCAGCACCAGAAGCTGGGCCGGATCACAAGCGTTCTCCAGCAATCTCGGCCAGCCTCAGAATAGTGCTTACGAGCTCAGCACCAAAGAGCTTGTAAGCACTGCGCATGTTTGGCCACTGCTACTGGACAGCAGGGGTGGCCGGTCCCCACTGACAACCAGCACCAAACAAAATAAAAAAGTAAAGATATCGGGAGAACAGGGCAGGAGATTAGTATTAGAAGTCTAGTAATCCTGTTCCCATTTAGTCCGTCCTATTCATGAGCGCTGTATAACCCCACCCACACCACTGACTGGTAGATTTCTGCCTATGCACAGTGTACCCAGAAAGCTGCCAATCAGTGGTGTGGGTGGGGTTATACAGAGCTCCGCATTAGAGGACTGCTACATCTGCAGCAGATAAACAGGGATTTTATCAAAACCGCTGCCCAGTAAGTGACACGTCGCTGGATCCAGAGTCTTTATCTCTATATCATGCTGGTCTCAAATGGGATAGCAAAAGCTTGGTGACAGGTTCCCTGTAAGAATAGAACATCAGCACACCAAGCTAGGACACAGTTATGAAATGTTATGCTTGGGCTGTATCATTGCCAATACATAATACAGTTTTTTTTCCTTAGACAAGCGGCGCTTTCAAGGCCAGAAGAGCTTTCTTATAAAGTTATCAACATTCAAGCCAGTGAAGTAAGTAAAGTGTTTATTTCCCATCCTGCACTCCGAAGAACCAGGTGTATTCCCCAGATGGCATCTGCTTTTTGCTACACAGCGAGCGGCATCGCCCACAGAAGCCGCATTTTGTAAATCCAAATATTTACAGACAATATTTTCATTATTGCGGCATTCAAATATCAGAAAGGCCTTAAAGTGAAAATCTGATAGACATCAATGTAATAATCAGAGAATATGGAAAGCGCTAAAGGAAGGTTGGTAGCAGGGAAAGGACATGGCGTGCAGTGCTAACGATACAGTGGGAATTCAGCGGAACTGATCGTGTAGCCATATAAACCTGCAAGGCCACCAGAGTTAAAGGGCTATAAACTGTGCTTGGGTGGCCCATCTCCGGGGCCCAATAGTCTCCTTATAGGGAGCACATAGTGTAGCAAATGGGGCTAGTTAGCTTCCCATCATCAGCAGGACAATATTCAGCCCAATACTGTTTTATTACTGGCGGCAGCACCTCCGTCTTTCCACAAGGGGTAACAGAAATGCCCACTTTTCTTTTGATCAGCAGAAATGTTTACAGGAGGCAATGATCAGAACGGGATGGTCACTCAGACAGTCACCACTTGTGTGGCTTCTCTAAGGTGATATTGACATTTCACCCCCTGTGATAGAAGAATGTGGAGGGACAAAGAAGAAATGTAGGCCTTTGGCAAGCTCAGACTTGCACTACAGTATGCAGCTAAGCAAGTAGCTCATCTTATTAAAGGGAATATGCCATTTGCATTTTTCAATCAGTACAACCAGATACTGATATATATTCCTTTTATTTTAACTCCTTTGTACGTTCTATATTTTCTTGTGATTTTTTTATATATTCTATTTGATGTATGTGACTATAGAGCAGCCATCATGCCTGAGCTGCTTTTAGTTATATGCTTTGCTGCAGTAACATGGACCTAGAAGACAGTTGTCTAGAAATGTTTATTGACTGCTGTAGATGTTTTTTTAGGCATGCTATGTGACCTTTGCAAGGTCATTGTGAGGGGGAAGGAGGGTTGTGTACGTCACCTATTTGTGACGATGAATCCTATGTTATGTATATACATTCATGGCCAAAATTGTTGGCACCTTTAAAATTGATTGGGGATGAAGTATTTCTCTCAGAAAATTATTGCAATTACACATTTTGCTATTGGACATCATTTCACACACAACCCCAAAAATTGGCCTGACAAAATTGTTGGCACTTTTACAAAATTGTGGCTAAACAAATTTGTTTCAAACATGTGATGCTCGTTCAAACTCACCTGTGGCAAGTAACAGGTGTGGGCAATATTACCTATTTATTAACCAGAATCCCATCATCTCTAGTGACTATTTCATCCTTCTTCTGTGCACGATTTCTCAAACTTAACATGGATAAAACAGAACTTGTTACCTTTTCTTCACCCCCCCCCAACAGACCTATCCATCAAAGTCAATGGCTGCTCACTCTCCCCAGTCCCACAAGCTCGCTGCCTTAGGGTAACCCTTGACTCTGATCTCTCCTTCAAACCCCATATCCAAGCCCTTTCCACTTCCTGCCGACTCCAACTCAAAAATATTTCCCACAATTGTACATTCCTTAACCAAGAATCTGCAAAAACACTAGTACATCCCCTCATCATCTCCCTCCTTGACTACTGGAACCTCCAGCTCTGTGCTCTCCCTTTTAACAATCTCGCATCCCTCCAATCTATTCAAACTCTGCTGCCTGACTAATCCACCTGTCCCCCCGCTATTCCCCGGCCTCTCCCCTCTGTCAATCCCATCACTGGCTTCCCATTGCCCAGAGACTCCAGTTCAAATGCCTAACCATAGCATTCAAAGCCATCCTCAACCTGTGTCCTCCATACATCTGTGACCTCTCTCCCGATACTTACCTGCACACAACCTCCGATCCTCACAAGATCTCCTTCTCTACTCCTCTTCCCTCAATTGCATACAAGCTTTCTGCCGCGCATCCCCCCAACTCTGGAACTCTCTACCCCAAAATATAAGACTCTTGCCTACCGTGGAAACCTTCAAAAGGAACCTGAAGACCCACCTCTTCCGACAAGCCTACAACCTGCAGTAACCCTTACTTCACTAAACCACTGCACAACCAGCTCTCCCATCATCTACTGTATCCTCACCCAATCCTCGTAGACTGTGAGCCCTCACGGACAGGGTCCTTTCTCCTCCTGTACCAGTCGGTGACTTTTAATGTTCATGTTCATTGTACTTGTTTTTTATTATGTTTACCCCTTTTCACATGTAAAGCACCATAATAATAAATACTATGAAAATCACACCTGAAACCAGATAAAAGGGGAGAAGTTGACTCAATCTCTGCAATGTCTCTGCATGAAAAACACAGAGGAGAAGAAAACTGTCTGAGGATTGGAGAACCAAAATTGTTGAATAGCAACAACCTCAAGAATGCAAGTCCATCTCTGGATATCTTGATGTTGCTTTGTTCACTGTGTGCAACATAATCAAGACGTTTACAACCCATGGCACTGTAGCTAATCTCCCTGGATGTGGACAGTAGAGAAAAATTGATGAAAGGTTGCAACGCAGGATAGTCCGGATGGTTGATAAGCAGCCCCAATCAAGTTCCAAAGAAATTCAAGCTGTCCTGCAGGCTCAGAGTGCATCAGTTTTAGCGCAAACTATCCATCAACATCTGAATAAAATGAAACGCTATGGCAGGAGACCAAGGAGGACCCCACTGTTGAAACAAAGACATAAAAAGCTGGAGTGCAGTTTGTCAAAATTCACGTGAGTAAGCCAAAATACTTCTGGGGAAAGCATCTTGTAGACAGATGAGACCAAGATAGAGCTTTTTGGTAAAGCACATCATTCTACCGAAAATGGAATGAGGCCTACAAAGAAAAGAACACAGTACCGACAGTCAAATATGGGGGTTGAAAGATGCTTTGCTCTTGCACTGGATGCCTTGACTGTGTGCAAATCATCATGCAATCTGAAGATTACCAAGGGATTTTGGGTCATAATGTAGTGCCCAGTGTCAGAAAGCTAGGTCATGAGTCTTCCAGCAGGATAATGGCCCCAAACATACTTCAAGAAACACCCAGAAATTGATGGAAACAAAGCGTTGGAGAGTTCTGGAGTGGCCAGCAATGAGTCCAGATATACAGGTCCTTCTCAAAAAATTAGCATATAGTGTTAAATTTCATTATTTACCATAATGTAATGATTACAATTAAACTTTCATATATTATAGATTCATTATCCACCAACTGAAATTTGTCACGTCTTTTATTGTTTTAATACTGATGATTTTGGCATACAACTCCTGATAACCCAAAAAACCTGTCTCAATAAATTAGCATATTTCACCCATCCAATCAAATAAAAGTGTTTTTTAATAACAAACAAAAAAAACAACAAATAATAATGTTCAGTTATGCACTCAATACTTGGTCGGGAATCCTTTGGCAGAAATGACTGCTTCAATGCGGCGTGGCATGGAGGCAATCAGCCTGTGACACTGCTGAGATGTTATGGAGGCCCAGGATGCTTCAATAGCGGCCTTAAGCTCATCCAGAGTGTTGGGTCTTGCGTCTCTCAACTTTCTCTTCACAATATCCCACAGATTCTCTATGGGGTTCAGGTCAGGAGAGTTGGCAGGCCAATTGAGCACAGTAATACCATGGTCAGTAAACCATTTACCAGTGGTTTTGGCACTGTGAGCAGGTGCCAGGTCGTGCTGAAAAATGAAATCTTCATCTCCATAAAGCATTTCAGCCGATGGAAGCATGAAGTGCTCCAAAATCTCCTGATAGCTAGCTGCATTGACCCTGCCCTTGATGAAACACAGTGGACCAACACCAGCAGCTGACATGGCACCCCACACCATCACTGACTGTGGGTACTTGACACTGGACTTCAGGCATTTTGGCATTTCCTTCTCCCCAGTCATCCTCCAGACTCTGGCACCTTGATTTCCGAATGACATGCAAAATTTGCTTTCATCAGAAAAAAGTACTTGGGACCACTTAGCAACAGTCCAGTGCTGCTTCTCTGTAGCCCATTTCGGCACCTGTAGCCCATTTCCTGCACACGCCTGTGCACGGTGGCTCTGGATGTTTCCACACCAGACTCAGTCCACTGCTTCCTCAGGTTCCCCAAGGTCTGGAATCGGTCCTTCTCCACAATCTTCCTCAGGGTCCGGTCTCCTCTTCTCGTTGTACAGCGTTTTCTGCCACATTGTTTCCTTCCAACAGACTTACCATTGAGGTGCCTTGATACAGCACTCTGGGAACAGCCTATTTGTTGAGAAATTTCTTTCTGGGTCTTACCCTCTTGCTTGAGGGTGTCAATGATGGCCTTCTTGACATCTGTCAGGTCGCTAGTCTTACCCATGATGGGGGTTTTGAGTAATGAACCAGGCAGGGAGTTTATAAAAGCCTCAGGTATCTTTTGCATGTGTTTAGAGTTAATTAGTTGATTCAGAAGATTAGGGTAATAGGTCGTTTAGAGAACCTTTTCTTGATATGCTAATTTATTGAGACAGGTTTTTTGGGTTATCAGGAGTTGTATGCCAAAATCATCAGTATTAAAACAATAAAAGACGTGACAAATTTCAGTTGGTGGATAATGAATCTATAATATATGAAAGTTTAATTGTAATCATTACATTATGGTAAATAATGAAATTTAACACTATATGCTAATTTTTTGAGAAGGACCTGTAAATCCCATTGAACACCTGTGGAGAGATCTTAAAATTGCTGTTGGTAGAATTCATCCTTCAAATATGAGAGACGTGGAGCAATTTGCAAAAGAAGAATGATCCAAAATTCAGTTGAGAGGTGTAAGAAGCTTGTTGATGGTTATAGGAAGCGATTGATTGCAGTTATTTATTCCAAAGGGTGTGCAACCAAATATTAAATTAAGGGTGCCACCATATGTGTCCTGCCCATTTTGGGGGTTTTGTGTGAAATTATGTTCAACTTGCTTTTTTTCTGTTTTTTGTATTGTCCCAGTGCACAAATACGAGGGGCGATCCAAAAGTAATGATAATCAATACTAAATACAATGAATATAGTCAAAAAATAAATTTATTTTTCTACATAGTCTCCTAACAAGTCTATACATTTAGTCCATCTCTTTTCTAAACTTAGAATTCCCTTCGAAAAAAAATTCTTGATCTTGACCCTCAAAAAAATCCCCAACAGCGGTTATCACGTCACTATTGTCGTCAAATTTCTTGCCCCGGAGGTGTTCCTTGAGCCGAGGAAAGAGAAAGAAGTCACTGGGGGCTAGATCTGGTGAATAGGGGGGGGGTGTTCCACCAGTTCAAAGCCCGCTTCTTGAATGGTAGCCATGGCAACAGCAGCTTTGTGAACCGGCGCGTTATCTTGGTGAAACAACACTCCAGCCCGCAGTTTGCCGCGCCTTTTCTCCTTGATAGCCTCCCGCAATCTTCTTATTTGTTCTGCGTAGTAGGAGCCCGTAATAGTGGCTCCCTTCTCCAAGTAGTCCACCATAATAATTCCTTCAGCATCCCAAAAAACGGACGCCATAACCTTCCCTGCTGAGCTTGACACTTTGAATTTCTTCGGCGTCGGCTCGTTTCCATGTCATCGATTGTTGTTTAGTTTCGGGATCAAAGTGGTGGATCCAGGTCTCGTCCATGGTCAAAAAACGTGACAAAAAATTTTCCTTGTCTGCTTGGAACTTTTTGAGATTTGCTATTGAAATGTCAACTCGTTTCTTCTTTTGTTCGTCGGTTAACATTTTTGGCACCCAACGCGCGGAGACCTTTCTCATATGCAATTCTTTTGCAAGGATTCTTTGAATACTGCCATATGAGATCCCTGTGACCTCAGCTACATGCCTGATAGTCACTCTTCGATCTGCCAATACAACTTCTTCAACTTTTTTCACGTTTTCTTCATTGAGGGACGTGGATGGGCGTCCTTGACGATGTTCATCTTCCGTCTATGTTCTTCCCAGCTTAAATTCCTTGGCCCAGCATGCAACTGTTGAAATATGGAGGAGAAGAGTCCCCCAATGTTTCCACCAAGTCGCTGTGTATGTCTTTGGTAGTCATTTTTTTTCAAGCAGAGGTATTTGATGACAGCTCTGAGCTCGTTTTTTTCCATTTTGATGTTCACTCCTCGGCAGTTCATATTCAAATGAATGTAGCTCCCGGGAATCGTGGTCTATTTAAGTGATTTTTTTTTCCTGGACTAGTGGGTACCTAAGAGAGAAGAAAACATTTTATTTTAATTTCTGTGTGTAATAGAAATAACCGATTATCATTACTTTTGGATCGCCCCTCGTAAATGTGTATATCAAAACATGTGTAATTGCAATTATTTGTCTGGGATAAATACTTCATTTTTGGATCAATTTCAAGGGTGAAACACTTTTGGCCATGGCTGTAGAGGTGTTAATGCTGTCTGGGATGACCGTGAGAGAAATGCTGAGTGTGATCTCTACAGAACAGGAAATGTCAGTTGATTATAAAGTTTAGCAGTGAGTGTGAAAACTGCAACATTTTTGGATATTTTTAAAACTGATCTTGGCATAAATTATGAATTTTATTTCAAGAACTTGATGAGTTTGGTGAACTTGCTATAAAACTCTGTGTACAAATGGCTCCATAATCCTGATATTAAAATACAAAAGCCCAGCTAAACCGTGAGAAAGTTCATGAGTCCAAGTGTATTCAGTCTCTTCCCATCCAGCCTGAATGACAACTGCAGCTTGTAGTGAGCAATGTGGAATTTAGGAGTTTGGAGGGGCACTGATGAGCTGTCATTGAGGCGTGATGAGTGGAGATTTGAGTTTCAAAGTAAGTACACCAATCTGATCAGGTCTAACGATTTAATTATGTGTAGTTTATTACTGTTTAACCCCTTAATGACCGCCAATATGTCTTTTTACTGACCTGAGATATAAGAGACTAGCCTCCCCATACAGGTGACAATCCAGCAGCTGTCGGCTGTCCACTATAGCTGACAACTTGCTGCATCAGCCACGATCAGCGTTGGCACCGTCCATATCTGTTTAACCCCTTAGATGCTGCTTTCACTAGTGACTACATCATATAAATGGTTAATAGAGTGCGGGGGCTTCTTCTTTATCCCCGTCCGCACCCTGAGATCATGATTGTGTGGTCCTGATGTTTGCCATGGCAATTCATGACCAAATAGCGGCCTCAAAGTCGGGCGGCTACGGCTGCCTGTTCAGAAGTCAGCAACATTTAGATGGTAAAAATACAGTTTTTCATTTCTGTCATGTCACTTTGCATTTATTCCTGAACAGCACGTGAAGGGTTAATAATCTACCTGACTGCAGTTTTCAGTATGTCCGGAGATGTTTTAAAAATGGTACCAGTTTTGGAGGTTTCCCAATATATAGGACCAGCAAAGTCACTTCAAACCTGGATATGTCCCTCAGAAATATAAATTTTGTAAATTTCCTGGAAAAAAAATAAAAATTGCTGCTACATTTTTAAACCTTCTAAAATGCTAACAAAATAAAATAATATTTTACAAATGGTGCTGATGTAAAGCAGGCATGTGGGAAATGTTATTTATTAATGGTTTGCTGAGGTATGATGATCTGGATTAAAGGGATAATCATTCAAAATTTGAAAATTGCCAATTCATGCATAAATTCTGTTGTATGTAGGTAAAAGTTGCATTCTGGTTTTCGGACGGTGATTGATGTAGCTACTGAACAACTGCAGTGATAAACTAAAAAGTTTTCTTTTTGATTTCTGATCTATTTTTTAGGACCAGGATAGAAATAAGGAACTTTCTCGAATAATGGGCGAGTTTCAGTCAGAAGAGACCCATGTGCAGAGTACTAGCAAAGGGGAGGATCTCCTGGCGCTAATGGATGGGCTGTGACGATGTCTGGGGCTGAGATGGTGCCTGCTCGTACCGACTGCCACGTGGAACTTGTGCTGAACCCGGCGAGCAGCTTGGACACTTATAGCCCAGATCTGAAATATAGTCTGTCTAGATGCAGGATGCGTGTCCTTTCTTGCGAGATCTGTACAGATGTCTTTACATCTTCTTGAGTCCTATGTATAGTGAGGATGAAATTGATTCCTTTTAGGTTAGTCATATGTGTAATATGTTCAATATTTCCAAGGAAGAAATCTTGGAACCTGCAAACATGCCAGACTGTGCCCTCCATGCTTTATCCTGGATTTTCTTTATGATTTTGTAATGTTACTGGTTTTCAGTAAAATAGGAATAAGGAGGTTAAAGCCTATAATGTGGAGTGATATTTGTTGTATGCGTGCTGTTCAGACTACAAAAGCCGGGAGGAGTTTTCATCCAAAGAAAAGTAACACTATGATCTCGATATTTCTTTCGGTCTACTGTTAAGGAATTTATAGAAGTAGCTTTCATCCAGTTTTGACCTTCAATGTTCTTTGGAACATGGCTGTTCATTAAGCAGGCCTCTCGTGTGTCTGGCTGATCACGAGGGTTGTTCTTGCTTCTCCTTCCCACTGATCAGCTGTTGAAACCATTGGGTAGCACTTAGTGAAGGGTTAAGGAAAAAGGGAAGCATACCCTAGCGTTCCTTGCAGTCATTTTGGAGGTCTGTGAAAAGACTGCTCCCTGCACTAGCTAATTGGGGGGTAACGGATTATGGGAACCCCCTGGCTATTACCGTCATAAGTCCCAGTGAGGGGGTTGGACCTTTTAAGGAGCTGTAGAAAGTGAGACTGCTGGAATTTGCTGATAAATACTCGATATTCCTGTACATAGTCTGATGGCAGCCTGTCACTGAATGTTTTATGGCATAGATGAATAAATAATAATCTAAATACTGTATATGTATGGGAGACTAGACGATCTGTTTTCTGTATATCAGATATGGCGCAATAGTGTTTAATCAAGTTTATTGTGAGCAATGGGAATCCAAAATCAGAGGATGATCACAATAGCCGGTATCTGGTTACTGAAAGAGGACCATCACAAAGATGACATTTCACTGGATTTTTTTTTAATATAAATAGGTTACCTTCCCCAATTGGTGCTGCTCCACTGATTATGGAACAGTTTTTCTTTATTTTTATTTTGTGCCTCTCTGTTCCAAAATTATGCTTCCCCCAGTAATAAGAGCTCCAAAATATGAAAACTTTCCCTTCAACCTTTTGGGCATATACCACAGATCTTTTGTCCACGTTTGCTTTATATCCTCTATGACACTAGCCAGTGAAAACATGGCCACGTCATGGCTCGTCTGTGTTCCAATAGCAGGAAGGGATGTGGGAGCTGTGAAGATCTGAGTGGTCATGTGAAACAAATCTGGTGAAAACGTTGATCCCGGCTGCAATTGTCACCTTTTCTGTGGGTGATTGCTTTTTCCCCTATATTGCATGGCCATGTGTGATGTAGACGTCTTTTAATTGGCCAGGGTCATAGAGGGGAGAAAAAAAGCAAACGCCCACAGAGAAATTCAGAGGTATATATGCCCAGTTAGTTAAAAAGAAAATGTGCATATTGGGGGCTCTTTACTTCCATGGGGCATAACTTTGGAAAGAAGAGGCACAGAAAAGAATACAAAACTGTTCCAGAATCAGTGGTACAGCACCAATTCGAGGAGGTACTCAGTTTTTAAATTGAAAACTCCAATGAAAGGTCATCTTCAAGGAACTTTGTGATGGTCCCAGACCCTCATTTACGTCATTGGTATGTATGTGTTTTAAAGGGTTGATAGAATAAAAAAGTGGGATATCTTCAAACAGTGTTGTCCAGATAAACTAGGATAGACTGAAGAAATTGGGAATATATGAAAATACTGTACATGAATTTGATGTTTTACTGAATTGATACACAATAAATACCCAAATGGTTTCTTCCTTAAAATACACTGTATGGGTTTTAAAAAATATTAAAATCCATGTGGAATGCTCGTTTCAGTGGTAGTCTCTGAATATTCTACCTTGAGGGAGCACGGTGTTTTACAGAAGAGATGTATGTAATGGTATGGTGTTCTCAGTGTGTGACTGTCTTCCATCATCCTTCTGTAATTAATCGTTACAGCTTTCTCCTACATATATAATGGAAAAATGTGAGGTTAGACATTGACGGCTACCTTTACACAAACAACCCCAGGAAGCAACTTCTGGGACTCCCATTGCTGTATTGTGGCCTTCAGGGAGATTTATGCTATTAGTAGTAATACCTCAGAGGTATTCCGGTCTAATAATGTCATAGCTTATCAGGTGGGATGGGCCACAACATTACGAGCTGTAGGGGTCCGACTTTTGAGACCCAAATCATCAACTTGCTTTTCATGCATTAAACTATGTGATTCTGATGAAAGGCATTCACTTACTTTGGTGAGAAAGCTCAAATGATTATTTTTGGTTGAAGATGCAAATCTCCAAAGAACTCTGCTAATATTACACTGGTGAAGGAAGTGAAACGTGGCATGTACCTTTTAGGTTTCCCATTTGCTTGTTTTAAGGATGTGTTAATTGAAGGGAACCTGTCTCGTCCAGAAATGCAATTTACCTGCAGCTATATGGGAAATTTGCAGGTAAATAGCATATAAACCCAGTAGCCAGAGCAGCGGCAACAGGGAGAAAATGAAATTATATCTTCCCTGTAACTGCTCACTTCCAGTCATCAGGGCGGTGTTTCCCATAAAGCAGCCAAATATTTTTAAAACGGTTTGAAGTTGCAGAATCCCTTTACAACGGCAGGTAAAAAGCGTTTCTGGACGTGACAAGTTCGCGTTAAGCTTCACGAGGTTACCGTGTAATTGATAATTGCAATGGTTGATTCTTGTGGACATTTTTAATTGCTTGAAAAAAAAAGGTCAACTTGTTTCTCCTTCATGTTCACCACTAGAGGGCATTAGTTTCCTAATAATAATAATAATAATTTTATTTATAAAATGCCAACATTCCGCAGCGCTTTACAAATTATAGAGGGGACTTGTACAGACAATAGACATTACAGCATAACAGAAATCACAGTTCAAAACAGATACCAGGAGGAATGAGGGCCCTGCTCGCAAGTTACAAACTATGAGGAAAAGGGGAGAAACGAGAGGTATCATTACATCTTCCTGTTACCTTCCGGCCATGTGACTTCGGGTCTTGCAGTGTAAATGCCCCTTTACATCTGTGCATTGTGTTATCTTTTTAGACAGGTATGCACTGCTATTTACCTGCGGATTTCCTGCGGTTTTTGTGCGGAATTCACCTGCGTTTTAACACCTGCAGATTCCTATTGAGGAACAGGTTTAAACCACTGCGGAATCCGCACAAAGAGTTGACATGCTGCGGAAAATACAACGCAGCGTTTCCGCGCGGTATTTTCCGCACCATGTGCACAGCGGATTTGGACTTCCATAGGTTTACATAGTACTGTAAACCTGATGGAACACTGCTACAGATCCGCAGCCAAATCTGCAACGTGTGCACATACCCTTACATAGAAAACATCTGCCATGTTAAGACTAAACCTTAGTCCTGGTTCTACAAGTCTCGCACCACATATTAACCTGTACAGGAAAATAATAAAATAGGGAACTAAGAATTTATTTCTTGTTCTGCACAATATATATATATATATATATATATATACTAGATGGTGGCCCGATTCTAATGCATCGGGTATTCTATAATATGCATGTCCACGTAGTATATTGCATAGAGCCACGTAGTATACAGCAGAGGTGTCAAACTGCATTCCTCAAGGGCCGCAAACAGGTCATATTTTCAGGATTTCCTTGTACTGCACAGGTGATAATTTAATCACCTACACACATAATGATTACAGCACCTTGTGCAATGCTAAGGAAATCCTGAAAACATGACCTGTTTGCGGCCCTCGAGTAATGCAGTTTGACACATCTGGTATACAGCACAGACACGTAGTATATTGCCCAGCCACGTAGTATATTGCCCAGCCACGTAGTATATTGCCTAGCCACGTAGTATATTGCCCAGCCACGTAGTATATTGCCCAGCCACGTAGTATATTGCCCAGCCACGTAGTATATTGCCCAGCCATGTAGTATATTGCCCAGCCATGTAGTATATTGCCCAGTGACGTAGTATATTGCCCAGCGACGTAGTATATTGCCCAGCGACTTAGTATATTGCCCAGTTACATAGTATACAGCACAGAGCCACGTAGTATATTGCACAGCGATGTAGTATACAGCACAGAGCCACGTAGTATATTGCCTAGCCACATAGTATATTGGCCAGTCACGTAGTATATTGCCCAGCTACGTAGTATATTGCCCAGCCACGTATGTCACAGGTTAAAAAATATACTCACCTTCCGAGGGTCCCTTGTAGTTCAGTCACATGACCGTGACGTCATGGCAGGTCCTTCTCGCGCAGGCATGCAGGGCCTGTGATGACGTCGCGGTCACATGACCGTGACGTCATGACAGGTCCTTCTCCCATACCATTCTTTGCACCGGACCTGCCGGAGGTCACCGGAGCCTCGCGAAAGGTGAGTATATAATGATTTGTTTTGTTTTATTATTTTTAACATTAGATGTTTTTACTATTGACGCTGAATAGGCAGCATCAATAGTAAAAACTTGGTCACACAGGGTTAATAGCGGCGGTAACGGAGTGAGTTACCCGCGGCATAACGCGGGTCCGTTACCGCTGGCACTAACCCTGTGTGAGCGGTGATTGCCGGGAGTATGGAGCGGGCGCCGACTACAGGGGAGTAGGGAGGGACTAATCGGACTGTGGCTGTCGCTGATTGGTCGCAGCAGCCATGACAGGTAGCTGGCGAGACCAATCAGCGACTTGGATTCCATGACAGACAGAGGCCACGACCAATGAATATCCGTGACAGACAGAAGGACAGAAAGACGGAAGTGACCCTTAGACAATTATATAGTAGATATAGATAGATATATATATATATATATATATATATATATATATATATATATATATATATATACGACATTACCAAAGGGAAGTGGTCTGGTTGGGAAATGCCATTTACCTGCACACAGGGTGGTAATTGGCAGGTAGTGTTCAAATCCTGTTAGGCTGCCTTATGGAGCAGCAGCTGCAGAGAGAAACTGACGTTCTATCCTCCCTGCAGCCCCTTGCTTCCTCTTATCGGGCATGCTGCAATCACTTCGCCACACTCTGTGCTGCGCACACACACTGCTGAGCAGGCTGGCACAGCTTACCTTCAGGTAACGTGTAAGTGCCATCTACTATATAATTGTCTAAGGGTCATGTCACAATCTATGTTTGGATCTGTGGCAGATCTGGTTTCCTTCAGATTAAAACGTTTTTTCCTTTCTGGTCATTGGGGGTTAATGCAGTTTTCTCCCCCCGGTGGACGCTGGTGATATTGCATTGCATTGCTGCTGGGTCAGCTGATGTTTGTTACCACTCCCACCTTCCTTTAAAGGGTCACCTGGTGCATCAGCTGACTGTTGGTTATACAGGTCCTTTGGATACCAACCGTGCTTTAGTTCTGCAGCTGAATCCTCATTCCTGGTGCCTTACTCTGCTGTTCGGTGCATTGCAGCAGAGAAAGCTAAGTGTGGTGTTGTTGTTTCTTTGTCCCTTTGTTGTGTAACTTTCCTTGTGTTGTATTAGTGCAGCGGTGGGACCAGTGCTCTCACCTGCCAGTTCCTTACATAGGGATTAGAGCAGGGAAAGTGAGGGACAAGGTATCCTGGTCGGCGATGGGTTGAAAGAACCCGTATAGGGACGGTAGTAAGATCAGGGCACAGCCTCAGGTGAGTGCAGGAGGTGCCCATTCCCCGTTCCCTACCGTCAGGGCCCACCGTTGTTAAAGTGTCCCCGGTGTACCCTTGTGTGTTTCATCGTTTTGTGACCGACCCGTCAGGTCGTGTTACACCAGGACAGTCACTTCGTGACAGGTCACTTCCGTCTGTCTGTCTGTCCTTATGTCTGTAACGGTTATTCGTTCGCTGATTGGTCTCGGCAGCTGCCTGTCATGGCTGCCGCGACCAATCAGCGACGCGCACAGTCCGGAAGAAAATAGCCGTTCCTTACTCCCCGCACTGACTGCCTGGCGCCCGCATACACCCCACCGCTCACACAGGGTTAATGCCGGCGGTAACGGACCGCGTTATGCCGCGGGTAACGCACTCCGTTACCACTGCTATTAACCCTGTGTGACCAAGTTTTTTACTATTGACGCGGCTTATGCAGCGCCAATAGTAAAAACATCTAATGTTAAAAAAAATAAAAAACGATTATATACTCACCTACGCCGCTTCTCGCGATGCAACCGCCACGTTCCGTTGGCACAGATGGTCTGGCAGAAGGACGTGCCGTGACGTCACGGTCATGTGACCGCGACGTCATCACAGTCCCTGCGCGAGCAGGACCTGCCGTGACGTCACGGTCATGTGACTGCGACGTCATCACAGGCCCTGCGCGCCTGGGCATGGACAGCCCTCTTCAAATGATCCCACAGATGTTCAATGATATTCAGGTCTGGGGACTGAGATGGCCATTCCAGAACAGTGTAATTGTTCCTCTGCATGAATGCCTGAGTAGATTTGGAGCGGTGTTTTGGATCATTGTCTTGCTGAAAGATCCATCCCCTGCGTAACTTCAACTTTGTCACTGATTCATGAATATTATTGTCAATAATCTGCTGATACTGAGAGGAATCCATGCGTCCCTCAACTTTATCAAAATTCCCGGTGCCGGCATTGGCCACACAGCCCCAAAGCATGATGGAACCTCCACCAAATTTTACTGTGGGTAGAAAGTGTTTTTCTTGGAATGCTGTGTTTTTTGGCCGCCATGCATAACACCTTTTTGTATGACCAAACAACTCAATCTTGGTTTCATCAGTCCACAGGACCTTCTTCCAAAAAGAAATTGGCTTCTCCAAATGTGCTTTTGCATACCTCAGCCGACTCTGTTTGTGGCGTGCTTGCAGAAACGGCTTCTTTCGCATCACTCTCCCATACAGCTTCTCTTTGTGCAAAGTGCCTTGTATAGTTGACCAATGCACAGTGACACCATCTGCAGCAAGTTGATGCTGCAGCTCTCTGGAGGTGGCCTGAGGATTGTCCTTGACTGATCTCACCATTCTTCTTCTCTGCCTTTCTGATGTTTTTCTTGGCCTGCCACTTCTGGCCTTAACAAGAACTGTACCTGTGTTCTTCCATTTCCTTACTATGTTCCTCACAGTGGAAATTGACAGGTTAAATTTCTGAGTCAGCTTTTTGTATCCTTCCCCTGAACAACTATGTTGAATAATCTTTGTTTTCAGATCATTAGACAGTTGTTTTGAGGAGCCCATGATGCCACTCTTCAGAGGAGATTCAAACAGGAGAACAACTTGCAAGTGGCCACTTTAAGTAGCTTTTCTCATGATTGCATACACCTGGCTATGAAGTTCAAAGCTCAATGAGGTTAGAAAACCAAAAAAAGTGCTTTAGTAAGTCAGTAAAAAGTAGGTAGGAGTATTTAAAACAAGAAAATGATAAGGGTGCCCATACTTATGCACCTGTCAAATTTTGTTTGAATGCAGATTGCACATTTTCTGTTAGTACAATAAATCTCATTTCAAGGCAGAAACATTACTGTGTCCAACAGTTATTAGATATATGAAACTGAAATAGCTGTTGCAAAAAAAAAACTATTTTTATAAAACATTAAGCTTAAGATTAATAGGGGTGCCCAAACTTTTTCATATAACTGTATATACAGGAGGAGATGACATACAGGTATATACTATGTATAGGAGGAGATGACATATAGGTATATACTATATAAAAGAGGAGATTACACATAGGTATATAGAGGAGATGACATACAGCAGGTATATACTATATACAGGGGAGATGACATACAGGTATATACTATATACAGGAGATGACATACAGGTATATACTATATATAGGAGGAGATGACAAGGGTATATACAATATACAGGAGGAGATGACATACAGCAGGTATATACTATATACAGGGGAGATGACATACAGGTATATACTATATACAGGAGATAGCAGGGAAAATGAAGATCGGTGTCAGGAGCGCAGAAAGAAGACTCGAACACCTGGTTGTATTTGAACCACAACGCGTTTCAACGGGTTTTATCCGTTGAAACGCAATGTGGTTCAAATACATCCGGGTGTTCGAGTCTTCTTTCTGCGCTCCTGAGACCGATCTTCATTTTCCCTGCTATCGCGTCCTCTACTGGAGGTGTTCGGCGGGAAGCTGCGGGGGACTCTGCACCTTTTCTTCTCTCTCCCCTCTCTGGGTCTATCTCCTGGTGCTCCACTACAAAACCGCCTATTACTATAATCCATATACAGGAGATGACATACAGGTGTATACTATATATAAGGGAGATGACAAACATGTATATACTGAGGGGAAAATAAGAGACATTTATTTGATCTATTCTAACCTGACAATGTGATTTTACTGTTCACCGCTCTAAATTACCGGCTTTTCTCTAAAACACCGGTGCGTATTTCTCGCAAGTCACACTGATGGTCCGTGTGTAATCCGTATTTTTCTCGCCCCCACAGACTTGCATTGGCAGATTTTTTGCACAATACGCTGACAAACACAGCATGCTGCGATTTTCTACGCCCGTAAAATACAGCTGAGAAATATATGGCTGATAGTAGCTGCCCCATAGAGAAACATTGGTCCATGTGTAATGCGTTGTTTTTGCGCCTCTCATACATCTGTAAAACTAGTGTGACACCGGCCTAACACTCTCGCACCCCTCCAATCAATTCTAAAGTCTGCTGCCCGACTAATCCACCTGTCACCCCGCTATTCCCCGCCTCTCCCCTCTGTCAATCCCTTCACTGGCTCCCCATTAGGCCAGGATCACACATACGTGAGATACAGCCGAGTCTCGCAGGTGAAAACCCAGCTCTGGCGCTCCGGAGCGGAGCATGCAGCCGCACAGTAATACATGGAGCTGCACGCTCCGCTCTGGAGTGCCAGCGCCAGAGCAGGGTTTTCAGCTGCGAGACTCGGCCGTATCTCGCGTATGTGTGATCCCGGCCTTACCCAGAGACTCCAGTACAAAACCCTAACCATGACATATAAAGCCATCCACAACCTGTCTCCTCCATACATCTGTGACCTCGTCTCCCGGTACTTACCTACACGCAACCTCCGATCCTCACAAGATCTCCTCTACTCCCCCCTTATCTCCTCTTCCCACAATCGTATACAAGATTTCTCTCGCGTATCACCCCTACTCTGGAACCCTCTACCACAACACATCAGACTCTCGCCTACTATCGAAACCTTCAAAAAGAACCTGAAGACCCACCTCTTCAGACAAGCCTACAACCTGCAGTAACCACCGATCGACCAAACCGCTGCATGACCAGCTCTACCCTCACCTACTGTATCCTCACCCATCCCTTGTAGATTGTGAGCCTTCGTGGGCAGGGTCCTATTTCCTCCTGTACCAGTCGTGACTTGTATTGTTTAAGATTATTGTACTTGTTTTTATTATGGATACCCCTCCTCACATGTAAAGCGCCATGTAAATAAATGGCGCTATAATAATAAATAATATATCTGTCTGGCTACTTTCACACATCAGGTTTTTGCCGTCAGGCACAATCCGGCGAGTTTTGAAAAAAACTGATCCGTTTTTTTTCCGCTGGATCCGTTTTTTTCTCATGGAGTTGTATTAGCGCCGGATTGCGCCTGATGGCCACACGTTTATATAATAATAATTTTTATTTATATAGCGCCAACATATTCCGCAGCGCTTTACAAATTATAGAGGGGACTTGTACAGACAATAGACATTACAGCATAACAGAAATACAGTTCAAAACAGATACCAGGAGGAGTGAGGGCCCTGCTCGCAAGCTTACAAACTATGGGGAAAAGGGGAGACACGAGAGGTGGATGGTAACAATTGCTTTAGTTATTCGGACCAGCTATAGTGTAAGGCTCAGGTGTTCATGTAAAGCTGCATGAACCAGTTATCTGCCTAAGTATGTAGCAGTACAGACACAGAGGGCTAATACTGCATAAAGTGTATGAGAACATGATGCGAGGAACCTTTTTTTTTTTTTTTTTTTTTTTATTATAAATAGGCCACACAGGGATCGTTAGGTTAATGCATTGAGGCGGTAGGCCAGTCTGAACAAATGAGTTTTTAGGGCACGCTTAAAACTGTGGGGATTGGGGATTAATCGTATTAACCTAGGTAGTGCATTCCAAAGAATCGGCGCAGCACGTGTAAAGTCTTGGAGACGGGAGTGGGAGGTTCTGATTATTGAGGATGCTAACCTGAGGTCATTAGCGGAGCGGAGGGCACGGGTAGGGTGGTAGACTGATACCAGGGAGGAGATGTAGGGTGGTGCTGAGCCATGGAGTGCTTTGTGGATGAGGGTAGTAGTTTTGTACTGGATTCTGGAGTGGATGGGTAGCCAGTGTAATGACTGGCACAGGGTAGAGGCATCGGTGTAACGGTTGGTGAGGAATATGATCCTGGCTGCAGCATTCAGGACAGATTGGAGCGGGGAGAGTTTTGCAAGAGGGAGGCCGATTAATAGAGAGTTACAATAGTCCAGACGAGAATGAATAAGTGAAACAGTCAGAGTTTTTGCAGAGTCGGAAGTAAGAAAAGGGCGAATTCTAGAAATGTTTTTGAGATGCAGGTAAGAAGAGCGAGCCAGTGATCGGATGTAGGGGGTGAATGAAAGGTCAGAATCAAGGATGACCACAAGGCAGCGGGCATGTTGCTTTGGAGTAATGGTGGAACCGCACACGGAGATGGCAATGTCAGGCAAAGGTAGGTTAGTAGAGGGAGAGAACACGAGGAGTTCAGTTTTTGACAGGTTTAGTTTCAGATAGAGGGAGGACATGATGTTAGAGACAGCGGTAAGACAATCACTGGTGTTTTCTAAAAAGGTCGGTGTGATATCAGGAGCAGAAGTGTATAATTGGGTGTCGTCAGCATAGAGATGGTACTGGAAACCAAATCTACTGATTGTTTGTCCAATAGGGGCAGTATACAACGAGAAGAGGAGGGGGCCTAGGACTGATCCTTGAGGAACCCCAACAGTAAGGGGAAGGTGAGAGGAGGAGGAACCAGCAAAAGATACAGTGAAGGATCGGTCAGAGAGATAGGAGGAGAACCAGGAGAGAACGGTGTCCTTGAGGCCGATGGAGCGGAGCATAGTGAGGAGGAGCTGATGATCCACAGTGTCGAATGCTGCAGAGAGATCCAAGAGAATTAGCATGGAGTAGTTTCACGTTTCATCTGTTTTTTGCCTGATCCGTCAAGAAAAACTGCTTCCAGTGAACGGAGAAAACGTACAGAGGAATTTTTTTTCTGTCTGGCGAAAAAACGCCCAGCGACGGATCCGGCGAAAAACGTATGATGTGAAATGATGAATCCGGCCTCCGAATCCGTTTTTTCATGCATTTTTCCATTCAAATCATGCACATTTTCCGTTCTCTCAAAAAAACGGATCAGTTGCATCAGTTTTTCATGATTTGCAACGGATCCGTTTTTTAAAAAATTCGCCGGATCCTGCCTGACGGTAAAAAACTGATGTGTGAAAGTAGCCTAACCATATATCTATCTACATCTATCCATAGATATATCGATAGATAGATACATATCTATTCATATATCTATAGATCTATCTATCTATATTTATATCTATCTAACATCTATCTATCTGTATTGGAGTGTGAGTTGGACACATGTAAAAGAGGAGGTTGGACAAGAAATGACATCACAATTTTTTTTTTTTGCTCAATAATATATCTTTATTTAGCTTTCAAAAACGCATACAAAACCGCACCAAAACCGTGCAAAAAACGCACCTGCGTTTTCTGTCAAGAGCTGTGGCTTTACTGCAGAAAAATCCGCAGGCAAATCTGCAATGTGTGCACATACCCTTAGGCCGGTTTCCCACGTCCATTTATTTCCAGTACCAGAAAAACGGTACTGGAGTTATCCGTGTCCATGTGTGTAATATTTGCGGCACACTTATGGCAACCCTGTGCCGCCCATGTGCCGCATCAGTACCACACAGACAGCCGGCAGGGAAGAAGCGCTACAGTAAGCGCTGTTCCCTGGTGCCAGGTGCACAACATGGCTCTCATCATTCTATGCTACATGTATTTCTATGCAGCTGAACGCTCCGGTCCCGAGTGCCGGCGGCAGTGCAGGGACTTGATGCGTGAGTTTCTCGCATTGAACTCGCAAGTGTGACCCCGGCCTTTTATTCAAGTCAGAACAATGACAGCAGGTGGGGGCTTTTTACTTAGTTTTCGGTGGAAGTAGGCGAGTATAACTGTGTGTGTTATTTTTAAATAAAAAAGCAAAACTGTGTTTTGTTTTATTTCTAATAAAGGACTTTGTTCTGGCTGTGGCTTTATTTACCATACAACTTACTAACGCTTCTTCCCCGATGCGTGTCACGCGGAGGACATCAATGTGTGTTCTCCATGTGCACGTCTATGGGACGTCTTGCCGTCTGTGCTGACGGTAATAAACGGACATGTCTACGTGTGGGACACACGGTCCGTGGAAACACACGGACCTGTGCACAGACCCATTCATTTGAATGGGTCTACGTGTGTACGTGTCTCCGATATATGTGAAAACTGTCACCACACGTACTGGAGACACGGACGTATGAAAGAGGCCTAAGAGCTGTAACTTTGACTTTGTCAGTGGGAAAATAAAAAATGTTGTGGGGGCTTGTGTTTTTATTTTATTGGGGTGAAGAAATTCATAGCAAAAAAATTACAAGAGCTGCAATTTTCCAAAACATCTGGGACTTATATACAGTATATTAAATGTTGGGGTACATGATGCTTTGATTGCTTCTTAATGCATTTTTTGTGGCATTGTGACCAAAACTCCAAAATTCTTGCATTATTTTTTTTTCTTTTATAGATTTTTACAGATCATGTTAATTTTATATTGAAATAGATTGTACTTTTGTGGACACTTTTATATTTTTTTAAAAACGCACTTCTTTATTATGGCTCTTTCACACGTCAGTATCTCAGGTACATGTGGTGACTGTTTCCGCACGTACCGGAGAATAGACCCATTAAAATAAATGAGTCTGCGCACATGTCATTGTGTTTCCACAGACTGTGTGTCATGGATGACAGCACGGATCACACGCACCTATTCAAGTCAATGAGTCCGTGTGACACGTACCCCACATGGATGCCATCCGTGCAACGCGTATTGCAGCCTGGGAATCAGTGCACAGTTTGCTCTGTTCCCGAGTGCTGGACGCTGCCCTCATCATGGTTCCCAGCACCAGCAGGGGATAATGATGAGAGCAGTAGTCTGCTCCCACTGTCTGCACCTGTAAAAATAAGGATAAAATACAACAAATCCTTAGAGTATGTTCCCGCGTTCAGTATTCGCTGCGGGTTGGACGCTGTGTACAGCCACAGCGTCCAGATGTTCCAGCATATTGGAGGGGATTTTATGAACTCCCATCTTCACTATGTATGCAGGGACACCTGCAGCTTCCCTGCGTATACGCACATATGGCGCATCTTTCCAGACCGCAGCGTGTCTATTTATCTTGCAGAGACGCTCAGTCTCCCCAAGGTAAATATCACTGTCCAATGTATAGGACGTGATGATTCCGCATGGTTCAATGAACACATCTGGAATCACAGGCGCTCAAAAGCCGGCAGCACTTTGGACGGAGCTGCGTCCAAAGCGCTGCCGATACGGACTGGGGAAACATACCCTTATACTCACGGTGTCCTGTCACTCCTCACTGGGGTCCGGAGCCGCTCGCTGCAGGTGTCATTCTCCCCGGCTCCGCTGCGAGAGCATTAGAACAGGTGAGTATATGGATTTTAGAAAATAACACAAGTCAGCAAAACAGATGAGGAGCGAGGGCCTGATCCCAGGAGCTACAATCTGAGAACATGGCAATGCTAAAAAGCCTTCACTAGACAGCTGTAAAGGTGTATAATGAGGCCCAGGCTTTAGGCCGGCGTCACACTAGCGAGTTTTACGGACATATGAGTGCATAAAATACGTCCGTAAAACTCGCATTACACACGGCCCAATTATTCTCTATGCCCCTGCTCCTATCTGCCGTATTTTACTGATCTGTATTATACGGTCTTCTACGACCATAGAAAATTGCAGCATGCTGCGTTTGTCACCGTATTGCGCAAAAAAAATCGCCAATGCAAGTCTATGGGGGCCTGAAAAATACGGATTACACACGGACCAGCAGTGTGACTTGCGAGAAATACGCAGCGGTGTTAGAGAGAAAAGCCGGTAATTCAGTGCGGTGTACAGTAAAATCACACTGACAGCTTACAATAGAATAGGTAGAATAAATGTGTACACATAGAATAGGTAGAATAAATGTGGACACATAGAATAGGTATATATATATATATATATATATATATATTGTCAGTAGACACATATATATATATGTATATTTCATCCAGCGCTATATATCTTTAAAGCCGGTAATTCAATTACCGGCTTTTGCTATCTCCTTCCTAAACCCGACATGATATGAGACCTGGTTTACATACAGTAAACCATCTCATATCCCTTTTTTTTTTTGCATATTCCACACTACTAATGTTAGTAGTGTGTATGTGCAAAATTTGGCCGTTCTATCTAGTAAATTAAAGATGTTTTTAGCCGGGGGGGGGGGGGCCAATAACCGTGGACCCTCTCCAGGCTATTAATATCTGCCCTCAGTCACTGGCTTTACTACTCTGGCGGAGAAAATTGCGCGGGAGCCCACACCAAATTTTTCCGCCATTTAACCCTTTAATTTAATAGCTAGAACGGCCATATTTTGCACATACACACTACTGACATTAGTAGTGTGGAATATGTAAAAAAAATGGGGATATGATATGGTTTACTGTATGTAACCATAATTCTACCCGAACCCCCTCAATTCTCCTAACACTGGATGCCGAGAAGGCGTTCGATAGAGTCAATTGGGCTTACTTAAAAAGTGTTCTTTTAAATTTTGGTTTCAACAACAAATGGATAGAAACTGTTTTTACACTGTACTCCAAGCCAAGTGCCAAAGTTTACATAAATAGCACCTTATCAAAGTCATTCTATATAAATAATGGCACAAGACAGGGGTGTCCCCTCTCGCCACTGCTGTTCGCCTTGGCGATAGAACCATTAGCCGAAGCAATTCGCATAAACGAAAAAATCACGGGGATTTACACACCGACTAAACAATTCAAAATAAGTCTATTTGCAGACGACATGCTGCTTTCACTCACAAATCCGTCACAATCCATTGCAACACTTCTTGAGATAGTAGAGGAATTTTCACAAATATCAAACTTTAAAATTAATAACAGTAAATCGAAAATCCTACAATTTTACCTTACAAACACCACAATAAACTCTATTAAAAATAATTCAGAGTTCGGCTGGGAAGAACAAATATCACACCTAGGCACTGTGTTCAAAAAAACAATACGTAGCACAGTTAATGCAAATTGCGAGACATTTCTGACCAATATCTCAAGAGATCTCCAACCCTGGGGAAATATAGGCTTGTCGTGGATGGGTAGAGTATTAGCGATAAAAACGGTGATACTTCCGAAAATTTTATACATTTTTAGGGCTCTCCCTCTTATCTTCCCAATAACTTTTTTTAATAGCTACAACAAAAAAATCTTCTCCTTTGTTTGGGGAGAGAAGAGAGCTAGAGTAGACAGAACAGTTCTTTCTAAACATAAATGTAATGGAGGAATGGGGATACCAAACATTTTAGCTTATTACCACGCTAACCTAATCAAACAAAGCCAATACTGGATAACTGAATATGTCAAACCATCTTGGATGGATCTAGAAAAGGACCATAGCATCTCAAGCCCTCTTAAAAATCTCCTCAATCATATATTCAACTTAAAAAAATACAAACTAAATCACCCTATTTTTCTGGCAATTACCCAATCTTGGGATCATCTTGCCTCATTGAACAAAACGGAGAAGTCAAAACTGAAAGAGAATTTTCCAATTTCCCTGATTGCTTCTGTTTACGGATTCTCGGTACCTGAACTCTGGACAAAAAATGGCATCCGAAAGTTGGGAGACATTCTCGCAACTGATAGATTGCTCAGTTTTTCCGACATTAAAAACAAATTCAAGATACCCTCCTCAGACTTTATGCAATATTGCATGGTTAAGGAGTACCTTCAAAATTTCATCTGTATGGTTCCCCCGAAAACAGAAGTAATCCATCTCCTTCTAAACAACCCAACTCATAAAATCTTCTGGAGCACTAAATTTCTTTACGGTACTTTCAATAAGGATAGCGAGTTCATAAAAAATAAATATATGGTCAAGTGGGAGAGAGATCTCCAGTTCTGTGCAACAAAGGAAGAATGGGAGAAAGCAATAAAAAATTCATACTCTTCAAATATATCCATACCGCTACATGAATCATTTTATAAATTATTAACAAGATGGTATCTGACTCCGTCTAGGATAGCACACTTCAAACCTGGCTCGTCTCCATTATGCTGGAGAGGGTGTGGGCTAAAGGGAGATCTGAAACACATATTCTGGACATGCCCAGTTCTCACAGAGTTATGGAATAAGATTTCTACATATATCGGTGAACTTCTTGATAAGAATTTCACTATTTCCCCACAGACAGCACTCTTTTTCTTGGACCTCGAAGAGGTACATCACTCAACCAAAAAGTTCATAATTCATTTGTTACTGATAACTAAAAACTTGATTGCCACCTTCTGGCGAAGATCTGACATACCAAGGTTCTCTGACATTGTGGACAGACTAAAGACGCATAATACCCTGGATTTAAAATTTGCAATAGCTAATGGATGTTTGCATAAATACGACAAAAAATGGAGCATTTGGAACACTAAACACCAAACCTTAGATTAGTTAATGTTATTTTATTAAATTTCTTTTCTAGATTAATGGTAGCTGCCGTGCTACTTTGATGTATATAGTTCTGAATTTAGAAATTCATGGAAGCTTATCTATTCAAGACAGCTCAATACTGTAGCAAATATACAAATAATTACAAATCTGTCTATTACCAATAAAGTTGTTTTTCTTTCCCCTCCCTCTCCCAACCCCTCACCTCCCCCCTCTATCCCAATTACTAATGCGAAATATCACACATATAAATAAAATGCAGATGTCTTGAAATTGTTAAAATGTTCAATAAAAATGTTTGAAACTGTATGTAACCATGTCTCATATCATGTCAGGTTTTTGAAGGAGATAGGAAAAGTCGGCAATTGAATTACCGGCTTTAAAGCTATCTAGCACTGTATGAAAATATTAATATATATACATATATATATATATATATATATATATATATGTCTCACTAACATATATATATATATATATATATATATATATATATATATATATATATATATAGACAGTATATATGTTTTTATTATTTTTGAGCACATGGATCCCTTGTATAGCCGTATGTCGGTTTTGCAAGCCTGCGAGAAAATCTTGCAGTACGGATGCCATACGGATTACATACGGAGGATGACATGCGCAAAATACGCTGATACACCTTGCCTACGGAGGAGATACGGACCACTATTTTGGGGACTTTTCAGCGTATTACGACCGTAAAATCCGGACCGTATTGTCTTACGCCGAGTGTGACGCCGGCCTTAGGCTGTGTGCACACGTTCATGTTTTTTTTTGCTATAAAAACGAGAAAAAAACGCATACATTAAGCATCCTATTATTAGAATGCAATCCGCAATTTTTGTGCACATGTTGCATTTTTTTCCACGGTAGAATCGCATTCCGGAAAAAAACGCAGCATGTTCATTTCTTGTGCGGAATTGCAGGGATTCCGCACACATAGGAATGCATTGATCCGCTTACTTTCCGCATGTGGCAATGGCATACCTCCCAACTTTTGAAGCTGGGAAAGAGGGACAAATTTTAGGCCACGCCTCTGATCACACCCATTCACTAGTCACACCCATATCCACATCCCAACCACACCCATTTAGCACTGCTGATCACACTACTGTTCATAAAGAATAATTATAAACAAAAGAATATGGCCACACAGTGCTCCATACTGTATAATGGCCGCACATGATGCTCCATACTCTACAATGGCCACACATGATGCTCCATACTGTACAATAACCACACATGATGCTCCATACTGTACAATGACCACACATGATGCTCCATACTGTATAATGACCGCACATGATGCTCCATACTGTATAATGACCACACATGATGCTCCATACTGTATAATGACCACACATGATGCTCAATACTGTACAATGACCGCACATGATGCTCCATACTGTATAATGGCCGCACATGATGCTCCATACTGTATAATGGCCGCACATGATGCTCCATACTGTATAATAGCCACACATGATGCTCCATACTGTATAATAGCCACACATGATGCTCCATACTGTATAATGGCCACACATGATGCTCCATACTGTATAATGACCGCACATGATGCTCCATACTGTATAATGGCCGCACATGATGCTCCATACTGTATAATGGCCACACATGATGCTCCATACTGTATAATGACAGCACATGATGCTCCATACTGTATAATGACCGCACATGATGCTCCATACTGTATAATGACCGCACATGATGCTCAGTACTGTATAATGACCACACATGATGCTCAATACTGTATAATGGCCGCACATGATGCTCCATACTGTATAATGACCGCACATGATGCTCAGTACTGTATAATGACCGCACATGATGATCAATACTGTATAATGGCTGCACATGATGCTCCATACTGTATAATGACCGTACATGATGCTCAGTACTGTATAATGACCGCACATGATGCTCAATACTGTATAATGGCTGCACATGATGCTCCATACTGTATAATGACCGCACATAATGCTCAATACTGTATAATAGCCACACATGATGCTCCATACTGTATAATGGCCACACATGATGCTCCATACTGTATAACGACCCCACATGATGCTCCATACTACACAACAGAGAAAAAGCACACGACAAAAAACTTCCAAAAGTACAATATATAAACAAAATACTAATTTTATTAATAAAATCCAATACAGGTAACACACGGAGGAGGGGAACAGAACACCCACTCGCACGTGTCCAGAACAAGACGTCCACAGTAACGCAAATAGTAGATAAACATACACTATCACAAATAATGGCATCCTTCTATTGCGGTATGATAGCCACATAAGTTGGAGCAGCCACAATAGCTGAATAATTACCTATGCAGTTAGTATATACTGCGGGCGTCCTCCCCGACGCGCGTTTCGGCGATTTGTAGCCTTTCTCAAGGGGTGACGAAAGAACAGGAAGAGGGAGTTTAAAAAGCCCCGAGGACCAATCACAACCCGATGTATTAATTCCCAAATCTGGCACAGGTGTAGCGGCCAGTAGCTAGCCGCTGAATGCATCGCTGCGCGTCTTACTGCAACTTCCTGTGACGCGCGCGATGCCATGGTAACTAGATGCCCCGGCGGCGGCGTCACGTGCCGCGTGACGTCATATCACATGACCGTCACCATGGCACTAAAGACGCCGCAGGCCGACGGGGGAGCCAGGATCATGGCGCGCGTGCGTACTGATGCTGGTAAGAAAGAATAGACACAGCGAGGTGCATATAATTAAGGTAATACCAACACGGCAGCTCACTGTATTGATGTTTAAACAACATGCCAACCATGTATATGCATTTAAATCATTCAGAGACCATACAGAGTCGAACTTTCCCAGGAGTACAGGCATTATTAGATAAGAAAGCATAAGAATAATATCATAGTAAAAATGCAAATATTGCCAAAACACTCCGCCGGGGCAGTATCTACTAACTGTATAGGTAATTATTCAGCTATTGTGGCTGCTCCAACTTATGTGGCTATCATACCGTGTGTGGGCAATACTATGCTATGGACCCATTGGGTTAAGTGCGCAATAGAAGGATGCCATTATTTGTGATAGTGTATGTTTATCTACTATTTGCGTTACTGTGGGCGTCTTGTTCTGGACATGTGCGAGTGGGTGTTCTGTTCCCCTCCTCCGTGTGTTACCTGTATTGGATTTTATTAATAAAATTAGTATTTTGTTTATATATTGTACTTTTGGAAGTTTTTTGTCGTGTGCTTTTTCTCTGTTGTGTTCTATTCAATCTTGCGACATTCCTTATTATGTCCAGAAGCTATCACAGTTATTTAAATATTCAAAATCTATGTTATTATTACTGTGATATGCGTATTCATGAGGTGTTCTAAAATGATGCTCCATACTGTATATTGGCTGCACATGATGCTCCATACTGTATAATGACCGCACATATGCTCCATACTGTATAATGACCCCACATGATGCTCCATACTGTATATTGGCTGCACATGATGCTCCATACTGTATAATGACCTCACATGATGCTCCATACTGTATAATGACCGCACATGATGATCCATACTGTATAATGACCGCACATGATGCTCCATAATGTATAATGACCTCACATGATGCTCCATACTGTATAATGACCGCACATGATGCTCCATACTGTATAATGACCTCACATGATGCTCCATACTGTATAATGACCGCACATGATACTCCATACTGTATAAAGGCCACACATGATGATCCATACTGTATAATGACCGCACATGATGCTCCATACTGTATAATGACCTCACATGATGCTCCATACTGTATAATGGCCGCACATGATGCTCCATACTGTATAATGGCCGCACATGATGCTCTATACTGTATAATGGCCGCACATGATGCTCCATACTGTATAATGACCTCACATGATGCTCCATACTGTATAATGACCGCACATGATGCTCCATACTGTATAATGACCGCACATGATGCTCCATACTGTATAATGACCCCACATGATGCTCCATACTGTATATTGGCCGCACATGATGCTCCATACTGTATATTGGCAGCACATGATACTTCGTACCGTATAATGGCCACACATAGCTACTCCTACACACGCGGCTGCGCTCCGTACACTTTGCATACATGGCTCCGCTCCGTACACACGGCTCCACTCCATACATCTCATACACACACGGCTCCGCTCCGTACACCTTGTACACATTCAGCTCCGCTCACCTTGTACACATTCAGCTCATCTCCATACACCTCATACACGGCTCCGCTCCATACATCTCGTACACACGGCACTACTCCGTACACCTCGTACACACCGCTCCTCTCCATACACATTGCACACGCTGCTCCGCTCCGTATACCTTGCACACACACGGCTCCGCTGCGTACACCTCATACACATACGGCTCCTCTCCATACATCTCGTACACACACGGCACTACTCCGTACACCTCATACACACACGGCTCCGCTCTATACACATTGCACACGCTCCGTATACATTGTGCACACATGGCTCTGCTCCGCACACCTCGTACACACGTGGCTCTCCTCTGTACACCTCATACACATGTGGCTCCGCTCCGTTCACCTCGTACACACGACTCCGCTCCGTACACCTTTCACACGCTGCTCCGCTCCGTACACCTCGTACACACGCAGCTGTGCTCCGTACACCTCGTACACGCGGCTCTGTACACCTCTTACACATGACTCTGCTCCGTACACCTTTCACATGCTGCTCCGCTCCGTACACCTCGTACACACGCGGCTGTGCTCCGTACACCTCTTACACACGCGGCTGTGCTCCGTACACCTTGTACACACGACTCCTCTCCGTACCCCTTTCACATGCTGCTCCACTCCGTACACCTCGTACACACGCGGCTGTGCTCCATACACCTCGTACACATGGCTCCGTACACCTCTTACACACGACTCCTCTCCGTACACCTTTTACATGCTGCTCCGCTCCGTACACCTCGTACACACGCGGCTGTGCTCTGTACACCTCGTACACACGGCTCCGTACACCTCTTACGACTCCGCTCCGTACACGTTTCACATGCTGCTCCGCTCCGTACACCTCGTACACACGTGGCTGTGCTCCGTACACCTCGTACACACGGCTCCGTACACCTCTTACACACGACTCCGCTCCGTACACGTTTCACATGCTGCTCCGCTCTGTACACCTCGTATACACACGGCTGTGCTCCGTACACCTCGTACACATGCGGCTGTGCTCTGTACACCTCGTACACATGGCTCCGTATACCTCTTACACACGACTCCGCTCCGTACACGTTTCACATGCTGCTCCGCTCCGTACACCTCGTACACACGCGGCTGTGCTCCGTACACCTTGTACACATGGCTCCGTATACCTCTTACACACGACTCCGCTCCGTACACCTTTCACATGCTGCTCCGCTCCGTACACCTCGTACACACGCGGCTGTGCTCTGTACACCTTGTACACATGGCTCCGTACACCTCTTACACACGACTCTGCTCCGTACACCTTTTACATGCTGCTCCACTCCGTACACCTCGTACACACGCGGCTGTGCTCCGTACACCTGGCTCCGTACACCTCTTACACACGACTCCGCTCCGCACACCTTTCACAGTACGAGGTGCACCGAGCGGAGCCGCGTCTGTGTACGAGGTGCACTGTTATGGCTGGCAATCAGGCAACACAGCGTGCAGTAATCAGCGCACATACAGAGATCTGGCAATAACCAAAAACAATAGGACGAGCTCTGAGACGTGGAATCTCTGTAGACTGCAGTACCTGATCTATCCTCACACAACTATAAGCAGCAGTGGATTGCGCCTAACAACTACCTATGCAACTCGGCACTGCCTGAGGAGCTGACTAGCCTGAAGATAGAAATACAAGCCTGACTTACCTCAGAGAAATACCCCAAAGGAATAGGCAGCCCCCCACATATAATGACTGTTAGCAAGATGAAAAGACAAACGTAGGAATGAAATAGATTCAGCAAAGTGAGGCCCGATATTCTAGACAGAGCGAGGATAGCAAAGAGAACTATGCAGTCTACAAAAAACCCTAAAACGAAAACCACGCAAAGGGGCAAAAAGACCCACCGTGCCGAACTAACAGCACGGCGGTGCACCCCTCTGCTTCTCAGAGCTTCCAGCAAAAGACAATAGCAAGCTGGACAGAAAAAAACAGAAAACAAACTAGAAGCACTTATCTAGCAGAGCAGCAGGCCCAAGGAAAGATGCAGTAGCTCAGATCCAACACTGGAACATTGACAAGGAGCAAGGAAGACAGACTCAGGTGGAGCTAAATAGCAAGGCAGCCAACGAGCTCACCAAAACACCTGAGGGAGGAAGCCCAGAGACTGCAATACCACTTGTGACCACAGAAGTGAACTCAGCCACAGAATTCACAACAGTACCCCCCCCTTGAGGAGGGGTCACCGAACCCTCACCAGAACCCCCAGGCCGACCAGGATGAGCCACATGAAAGGCACGAACAAGATCTGGGGCATGGACATCAGAGGCAAAAACCCAGGAATTATCTTCCTGAGCATAACCCTTCCATTTGACCAGATACTGGAGTTTCCGTCTAGAGACACGAGAATCCAAAATCTTCTCCACAATATACTCCAATTCCCCCTCCACCAAAACAGGGGCAGGAGGCTCCACAGATGGAACCATAGGTGCCACGTATCTCCTCAACAACGACCTATGGAATACATTATGTATGGAAAAGGAGTCTGGGAGGGTCAGACGAAAAGACACCGGATTGAGAATCTCAGAAATCCTATACGGACCAATAAAACGAGGTTTAAATTTAGGAGAGGAAACCTTCATAGGAATATGACGAGAAGATAACCAAACCAAATCCCCAACACGAAGTCGGGGTCCCACACGGCGTCTGCGATTAGCGAAAAGCTGAGCCTTCTCCTGGGACAAGGTCAAATTGTCCACTACCTGAGTCCAGATCTGCTGCAACCTGTCCACCACAGAATCCACACCAGGACAGTCCGAAGACTCAACCTGTCCTGAAGAGAAACGAGGATGGAACCCAGAATTGCAGAAAAATGGAGAGACCAAGGTAGCCGAGCTGGCCCGATTATTAAGGGCGAACTCAGCCAACGGCAAAAATGACACCCAATCATCCTGGTCAGCGGAAACAAAACATCTCAGATATGTTTCCAAGGTCTGATTGGTTCGTTTGGTCTGGCCATTAGTCTGAGGATGGAAGGCCGAGGAGAAAGATAGGTCAATGCCCATCCTACCACAAAAGGCTCGCCAGAACCTCGAGACAAACTGGGAACCTCTGTCAGAAACAATATTCTCAGGAATGCCATGTAAACGAACCACATGCTGGAAGAACAAAGGCACCAAATAAGAGGAGGAAGGCAATTTAACCAAGGGCACCAGATGGACCATTTTAGAAAAGCGATCACAGACCACCCAAATGACCGACATTTTTTGAGAAACGGGAAGGTCAGAAATGAAATCCATCGAAATATGTGTCCAAGGCCTCTTCGGGACCGGCAAGGGCAAAAGCAACCCACTGGCACGTGAACAGCAGGGCTTAGCCCTAGCACAAATTCCACAGGACTGCACAAAAGCACGCACATCCCGTGACAGAGATGGCCACCAGAAGGATCTAGCAACCAACTCCCTGGTACCAAAGATTCCTGGATGACCGGCCAGCACCGAACAATGAAGTTCAGAGATAACTTTACTAGTCCACCTATCAGGGACGAACAGTTTCTCGGCCGGACAACGATCAGGTTTATTAGCCTGAAATTTCTGCAACACTCTCCGCAAATCAGGGGAGATGGCAGACACAATGACTCCTTCCTTGAGGATACTCGCCGGCTCAGATAACCCCGGAGAGTCGGGCACAAAACTCCTAGACAGAGCATCCGCCTTCACATTTTTAGAGCCCGGAAGGTATGAAATCACAAAATCAAAACGAGCAAAAAATAACGACCAACGGGCCTGTCTAGGATTCAAGCGCTTGGCAGACTCGAGATAAGTCAAGTTCTTATGATCAGTCAATACCACCACGCGATGCTTAGCACCCTCAAGCCAATGACGCCACTCCTCGAATGCCCACTTCATGGCCAGCAACTCTCGGTTGCCCACATCATAATTACGCTCAGCAGCAGAAAATTTCCTGGAAAAGAAAGCACATGGTTTGAACACTGAGCAACCAGAACCTCTCTGTGACAAAACCGCCCCTGCACCAATCTCAGAAGCATCAACCTCGACCTGGAACGGAAGAGAAACATCAGGTTGACACAACACAGGGGCACAGCAAAAACGACGCTTCAACTCCTGAAAAGCTTCCACGGCAGCAGAAGACCAATTAACCAAATCAGCACCCTTCTTGGTCAAATCGGTCAATGGTCTGGCAATGCTAGAAAAATTACAGATGAAGCGACGATAAAAATTAGCAAAGCCCAGGAATTTCTGCAGACTTTTTAGAGATGTCGGCTGAGTCCAATCCTGGATGGCCTGAACCTTAACCGGATCCATCTCGATAGTAGAAGGGGAAAAGATGAACCCCAAAAATGAAACTTTCTGCACACCGAAGAGACACTTTGATCCCTTCACGAACAAGGAATTAGCACGCAGTACCTGGAAAACCATTCTGACTTGCTTCACATGAGACTCCCAATCATCTGAGAAGATCAAAATGTCATCCAAGTAAACAATCAAGAATTTATCCAGATACTCACGGAAAATGTCATGCATAAAAGACTGAAAAACAGATGGAGCATTGGCAAGTCCGAACGGCATCACCAGATACTCAAAATGACCCTCGGGCGTATTAAATGCCGTTTTCCATTCATCTCCCTGCCTGATTCTCACCAGATTATACGCACCACGAAGATCAATCTTAGTAAACCAACTAGCCCCTTTAATCCGAGCAAACAAGTCAGAAATCAATGGCAAGGGATACTGAAACTTAACAGTGATCTTATTAAGAAGGCGGTAATCAATACACGGTCTTAGCGAACCATCCTTCTTGGCTACAAAAAAGAACCCTGCTCCCAATGGTGACGACGATGGGCGAATATGTCCCTTCTCCAGGGACTCCTTCACATAACTGCGCATAGCGGTGTGTTCAGGTACGGACAAATTAAATAAACGACCCTTAGGGAATTTACTACCAGGAATCAAATCGATAGCACAATCACAATTCCTATGCGGAGGTAGGGCATCAGACTTGGACTCTTCAAATACATCCTGAAAGTCCGACAAGAACTCTGGGATGTCAGAAGGAATGGATGACGAAATAGACAAAAATGGAACATCACCATGTACTCCCTGACAACCCCAGCTGGTTACCGACATAGAGTTCCAATCCAATACTGGATTATGGGTTTGTAGCCATGGCAACCCCAACATGACCACATCATGCAAATTATGCAGTACCAGAAAGCGAATAACTTCCTGATGTGCAGGAGCCATGCACATGGTCAGCTGGGCCCAGTACTGAGGCTTATTCTTGGCCAAAGGTGTAGCATCAATTCCTCTCAACGGAATAGGACACCGCAAAGGCTCCAAGAAAAATCCACAACGTTTAGCATAATCCAAATCCATCAGATTCAGGGCAGCGCCTGAATCCACAAACGCCATGACAGAATACGATGACAAAGAGCACATTAAGGTAATGGACAAAAGGAATTTGGACTGTACAGTACCAATAACGGCAGAGCTATCGAACCGCCTAGTGCGTTTAGGACAATTAGAAATAGCATGAGTAGAATCACCACAATAGAAACACAGTCTGTTCAGACGTCTGTGTTCGTGCCGTTCTACTTTAGTCATAGTCCTGTTGCACTGCATAGGCTCAGGCTTACTCTCAGACAATACCGCCAGATGGTGCACAGATTTACGCTCGCGCAAGCGACGACCGATCTGAATGGCCAAGGACATAGACTCATTCAAACCAGCAGGCATAGGAAATCCCACCATTACATCCTTAAGAGCTTCAGAGAGACCCTTTCTGAACAAAGCCGCTAGTGCAGATTCATTCCACAGAGTGAGTACTGACCATTTCCTAAATTTCTGACAATATACTTCTACATCATCCTGACCCTGGCATAAAGCCAGCAGATTTTTCTCAGCCTGATCCACTGAATTAGGCTCATCGTAAAGCAATCCGAGCGCCAGGAAAAATGCATCAACATTACTCAATGCAGAATCTCCTGGTGCAAGAGAAAACGCCCAGTCCTGTGGGTCGCCGCGCAAAAAAGAAATAATAATCAAAACCTGTTGAATAGGATTACCAGAAGAATGAGGTTTCAAGGCCAAAAATAGCTTACAATTATTTCTGAAGCTCAGGAACTTAGTTCTGTCACCAAAAAACAAATCAGGAATCGGAATTCTTGGTTCTAGCATCGATTTCTGATCAATAGTATCTTGAATCTTTTGTACATTTACAACGAGATTATCCATTGAGGAGCACAGAGCCTGAATATCCATGTCCACAGCTGTGTCCTGAAGCACTCTAATGTCTAGGGGAAAAAAAAGACTGAAGACAGAGCTAAGAAAAAAAAAAAATGATGTCAGGATTTCTTTTTTCCCTCTATTGGGAATCATTGGCAGCTCCTTGTACTGTTATGGCCGGCAATCAGGCAACACAGTGTGCAGTAATCAGCGCACATACAGAGATCTGGCAATAACCAAAAACAATAGGACGAGCTCTGAGACGTGGAATCTCTGTAGACTGCAGTACCTGATCTATCCTCACACAACTATAAGCAGCAGTGGATTGCGCCTATCACTACCTATGCAACTCGGCACTGCCTGAGGAGCTGACTAGCCTGAAGATAGAAATACAAGCCTGACTTACCTCAGAGAAATACCCCAAAGGAATAGGCAGCCCCCCACATATAATGACTGTTAGCAAGATGAAAAGACAAACGTAGGAATGAAATAGATTCAGCAAAGTGAGGCCCGATATTCTAGACAGAGCGAGGATAGCAAAGAGAACTATGCAGTCTACAAAAAACCCTAAAACGAAAACCACGCAAAGGGGCAAAAAGACCCACCGTGCCGAACTAACAGCACGGCGGTGCACCCCTTTGCTTCTCAGAGCTTCCAGCAAAAGTTAATAGCAAGCTGGACAGAAAAAACAGAAAACAAACTAGAAGCACTTATCTAGCAGAGCAGCAGGCCCAAGGAAAGATGCAGTAGCTCAGATCCAACACTGGAACATTGACAAGGAGCAAGGAAGACAGACTCAGGTGGAGCTAAATAGCAAGGCAGCCAACGAGCTCACCAAAACACCTGAGGGAGGAAGCCCAGAGACTGCAATACCACTTGTGACCACAGAAGTGAACTCAGCCACAGAATTCACAACAGTGCACAGAGCGGAGCCGTGTCTGTGTACGAGGTGCAGCGAGCGGAGCCGCGTGTGTGTGTCTGTGTACGAGGTGCAGCGAGCGGAGCCGCGTGTGTGTACGAGGTGCACTGAGCAGAGCTGCGTGTGTGTCTGTGTACGAAGTGTACTGAGCGGAGCCTCAGCCGCGTGTGTGCACCGAGCGGAGCTGCAGCTTGTAATTAGCACATGATGATACAGTGACTGTCATAGGGGTTTAGGCTTAGCCCTTTTATGCCTGGGGAAAAAAAGCAGCCACATTGATGTGTTGTCACTCTCTCTCCCAGGAGGCTGCAGCTCCTCCTGCACAATGCACTGGACGGAGTCATCTCTGTGACATCCACTACTCACTGATCTGCATCTGTCCCATTAGCAGCCTCCAGTCCACTCATGGTCTGCTGCTTACATTGCCGCCGGTGTGTTCGGCTGTGTTATGTCCCCTCAGGTGTCCCCTCTGTCTGGCCCTCTCTGAACTGTGAGGCAGAGGCACACTGGAAGACTCAGGAACGTACCGACGGGGAAGGGGCGTGGCCTAACAAAAGGGGGCGTGTGACAGCAGCTTCTCCTGTTCTGTCTGCGGGAAGCTCTGCGTCCCAGGCAGGACAGCCGGGACAAGCATCAAATCCAGGGCAGTCCCGCACAATGAGGGACGGTTGGGAGGTATGGGCAATGCCCACCATGCGGGAAGTAAGCGGATCATGTGCGGTTGGTACCCAGGGTGGAGGAGAGGAGACTCTCCTCCAGGCCCTGGGAACCATATAATTGTTAAAAAAAAGAATTAAAATAATAAATCGTGATATTCTCACCTTCCGGCGTCCCTCGCAGCGTTCCCGCTCCTCGCTATGCTCCCTTTCCCAGTAATGCTTTGCGGCAATGACCTGTGATGATGTAGCGGTCTCACGAGACTGTACGTCATCTGGGGTCATGCTGCAAAGCATTACTGGGAAAGGGAGCATAGCGAGGAGCGGGAACGCTGTGAGAAAAGGTGAGAATATCACGATTTATTATTTTTTTAAATTATTTTTAACATTATATATTTTTATTATTGATGCTGTATAGGCAACATCAATAGTAAAAAGTTGGTCACACTTGTCACACACTATGTTTGATAAGTGTGACCAACCTGTCAGTTTTCCAAGCGATGCTACAGATCGCTTGTAAAACGCTAGTGTTTAGCGGGAATATGCATGCCAGTTCTGCATGCACTATACCCGCGGCAGGGAGTTGTAGAATAGCCGCGGAAATTTCCATGCAATTAAGGGACTAGAGTGATAAAAGTGGCACTATGTGCAAGAAGAGACGTTTTTCAGCCATGTGGGTATGCGCACACGTAGGTGGGATGTCTGCAGATTTTTCCGCACCTGTTTTTGTAAATCTGCAGGTAAACTGCACTGCGGATTTCCTGCGGAATTACCACGATTTTTGTGCGGTTTACACCTGCGGAGTCCTATTGTGGAGGTGTAAACCACAGCGGAATCCGTACAAAGACTTGACATGCTGCGGTATGTGTGTTTCATGCTGCGTTTCCGCGCGATATTTTCCGCAGCATGTGCACTGCGGATTTTGGTTTACATGGGTCTACATGGTATTGTACACGCCTTCCATCTTCAGCCTGCCCCAGCCCCACGCTGCCCTGACGCACCAATCAGCGTCACGCCAATTGCAGCCTGGCAGCCAATCAAATCACGGAACTGCACAACCAATGAGCGGCTGCAGCTCCCACAGACTGACACACCCACTACACAGAGGACCGATCACACCGTCCTCCCCGCCTCCAGGATTGGTGCAGCCACTCCAACAGTTTGATTGGTTGAAGCATTGTTACAGCCATAGGTGAAAATAACTGTCGGTTATGAAAGCAGATACTCTGATTGGTTGCGAGGTGATCATGTGACAAAAAAAAAAAGAGGCGCTGCTCCGACGTGCACGTGAGCGGAATGACTGGTGTCTGTCGCGTCACTCGCGTGAGTTCCACAGCACTGTAAGAGTAGGAGAGCGGCGTCGGTCGGTAGGAGCTTTATGTGTCCGCGCACCAGTTAGCACAGCTCGGGGTACACGGCTACTGCGCTGACCATATCACGGGTGTGTGCGGGCCGTGTCCCGTGTAGGACCCACTCCAATCTTCATCCAGAGGTAAAGTCTGAGAATCCTGTGAGTGCGGACTGCCCTCACCTGACCCTGCCGCTCACGGACGTAGCTCTGGTTCCACAGATGGCTGCCGACGCTTGTCGCACAGTAAATCGGCCACAATCTACTCGCTTGCTCTTCCGGCCGTGTGGTGTCACATGACCATAGCAGCCAATCAGCGATAACGTCCTGAGCTGTCTTGCCCCCGTCTTCACACTGCGGTATCTGTTTAGAAAATCCGCTTGTTTAGCTGCTCCTCTACCATTTTGTTCTGGTGTCTTCACATGCAGGACTAATCCCCTCTGCTCCATGTTGGCGCACTCCTGGGTACAGCTAAGGCTGCGTTCACATTTGCGTCGTTGGGCGCAGCGTCGGCGACTCAACCAACAACGCAGCGTTTTGTGACGCATGCGTTGTCATAGGATCGCACAGAGCAGGAATTCGGCGCAGGGAAAACGCTACAAGTAGCGCCCTCTGCGCCCTGTCTGCGTCAATATGATGCATGCGTCGTAAAATGCAATACAACGCATACCGGCGCATGTCCATGCGCCCCCCATATTAACCCCTTACCGGCATCGGACGTACTATACCGTCCGATGCCGGCTCCCCTGCTTTGATGCAGGGCTCCGCGGTGAGCCCGCACCAAAGCCGGGACATGTCAGCTGTTTTGAACAGCTGACATGTGCCCGTAATAGGCGCGGGCAGAATCGCGATCTGCCCGCACCTATTAACTAGTTAAATGCCGCTGTCAAACGCAGACAGCGGCATTTAACTACCGCTTCCGGCCGGGCGGCCGGAAATGACGTCATCGCCGACCCCCGTCACATGATCGGGGGTCAGCGATGCGTCAGGATGGTAACCATAGAGGTCCTAGAGACCTCTATGGTTACTGATCACCGGTGGCTGTGAGCGCCACCCTGTGGTCGGCGCTCACAGCACACCTCCGTTTCTGCTACATAGCAGCGATCAGCAGATCGCTGCTATGTAGCAGAGGCGATCGAGTTGTGCCTGCCTCTAGCCTCCCATGGAGACTATTGAAGCATGGCAAAAGTTAAAAAAAAAAGTTTAAAAAAATGTGAAAAAAATAAAAAAAACATAAAAGTTTAAATCACCCCCCTTTCGCCCCAATCAAAATAAGTCAATAAAAAAAATATCAAATCTACGCATATTTGGTATCGCCGCGCTCAGAATCGCCCGATCTATCAATTAAAAAAAAGTATTAACCTGATCGCTAAACAGCGTAGCGGGAAAAAAATTCGAAACGCCAGAATTACGTTTTTTTGGTCGCCGCGACATTGCATTAAAATGCAATAACGGGCGATCAAAAGAATGTATCTGCACCGAAATGCTATCATTAAAAACGTCATCTCGGCACGCAAAAAATAAGCCCTCAACCGACCCCAGATGATGAAAAATGGAGACGCTACGAGTATCGGAAAATGCGCAATTTTTTTTTTTTTTTTTTTTTTTTTAGCAAAGTTTGGATTTTTTTTTCACCACTTAGATAAAAAATAACCTAGTCATGTTTGGTGTCTATGAACTCGTAATGACCTGGAGAATCATAATGGCAGGTCAGTTTTAGCATTTAGTGAACCTAGCAAAAAAGCCAAACAAAAAACCAATGTGGGATTGCACTTTTTTTGCAATTTCACCGCACTTGGAATTTTTTTCCTGTTTTCTAGTACAGGACATGCTAAAACCAACGATGTCGTTCAAAAGTACAACTCGTCCCGCAAAAAATAAGCCCTCACATGGCCAAATTGACAGAAAAATAAAAAAGTTATGGCTCTGGGAAGGAGGGGAGCGAAAAACGAACACGGAAAAACCAAAAATCCCCCGGTCATGAAGGGGTTAAAGATAGAGGCCCATGACGTATGCGTCGACGATGCTGCGCCCAAAGACGCTAATGTGAACGTAGCCTATGACTGAAGCCTTTCTTCATGTGGCTTCCACACGGCGCCATAGATCACTAGTGAGCGCTCCTCACCCCGACTAGCGCCATAACTAAGGCTCCATGTATTTGTCAGCGCCACAGTCAACAGAGTGATACCTGTGACGTGAAGATGGCGCGGACCCTTGGTCTGGGCATATTAACGCTTTATCAGGCGGAGTCTTTGCTTCTACTAGCGCTGCCTCCAGATTAGGACTGCATCCTGCAATAGCACTGTACAGACCTTCATATCACTGTCCCCGCTGGGGCTCACAATCTCCGCATGTCTGGAGGAAGCCTAGGGAGAACATGCCAACTCATTGTAGATGTTGCCTTTGGTGGGATTTGATGCCAGTACTGTGCATCAGTCATTAGCTGTGAGGTCAATACTCGGGGCTAATCCAGGCTTGGTTCGTTTTTATCAGAGTGAACCTGTTCACATTTTCTGTTGACAGCCGAAAGCGCCGGTCATTCTTGACTCTTACGACCTCCCACCCCAGCGGCACTAAAAACCCGCTCAGATAAGATGCTAGTGTCCAGGCAGCACAACCCCTCCGAGGCATAGAGGTCCAGCTGTGAGACCCAATAGTTGAAGGTTGCAGAGTTATTGGGGAGTACGCTGGTTTTGTTGGCCTGTTTTTGCTTGACCATCATTTAAAAACTAATCCCTCGTTGTCAAAAATACCAGGTCATCAGGGCATGGATGCTAGGGAGGGTGTCATGAAATTGGCCCAGACCTTTGACACTGTACCACTTCCTCTGCTGTACCTGGTGTGTGTCTCCCTTGCCTCCCCTCCTTTGTTAGGCAAGGAAGCTTGCTCCATGCCACTAGCGTTGACTGAGGGGAATTTTTTCAACATATTTTCCACAATGGCCTTGTGGTATAGCACCATATTAGTAGACCTCTCCGTCTCAGGAAGGAAAGATGCAAGGTTCTTCTTTAGCACGGGTCTAGCAGGGTGAACAACCAGTACTCCTTTTTTTTTTTTTTTTTTTTTCTTTTTTTTTTTTCTCCCAAAGTTAATGTAACACGAGGGTTATGGGAAAGGAAGTGGTGCATAAAGTCTGCCATATGTGCCAATCTCCTTACAGCCAACAATTCCCTGTCTCCTTCATGATGACGCTCTCCATCTCATTTTCACTCTATTCCTCATTCCTTTTTTCGGCCCATCCATGTAGGAGAAACGAGATGAAGTTTGTGTGGGTACTAGCCCCTGTTGCACTTCCAACCACGAGGCTGAAGTTGGTTTCTTATTCGTTCAGTTTCTTATTCGGAGCTGAAGTTGGTTTCTTATTCGCCAATTTTTTCTTTTCTGTTTTTTGTAGGTTTAACAACTTAAAATAAGCATCACCATAATAGACAATGTATTGAGGTGCCCTGATGTGAATACACTTAAAAACGGCAACAAAAACAATAAAACTGGCACAAAAATGGGCATCAAAGTGGGCACCAAGAGTGCTGAAGAAAGGGTTAAATGCCTTTGGGCCACTGATCTCACACTGCAGACATATAGAAGAGGGCGCCCCACATCAAAACCTGTTATTTCCAGCCTGGCCCAAATGGGTTCTGGGCATCAGAACTGGCATCAAAGTGGACAGACAGTCAATTTTTGCCATTTGAATAAGTAACTGATGTTTTTAAGGGGTTAAATGCCTTTGGGCCACTGATACCACAGTGCAAACATATAAAACAGGGAACCCCACATCAAAAACAGGTCTCTTCAGCCTGGCCCAAATGGGTTCTGGGCATCAGAACTAGCATCAAAGTGGGCAAACGGCCCTTTTTCACAGATTTGAATAACTAACTGATGTTTTGAAGGGGTTAAATGTCTTTGAGCCACTGATACCACAGTGCATATGTCAGGAAATAGGAAGAAGTCCTGATTACTTCAATTACACATACAGCGCTCTGAGCTGCAATTTCCTCTGCTTGCCAGCACAAGGCTGGAATTCTAAGCCACTCTTTCTCCCTCCTCCCACTATACAGCCATCATGTAAGACGAGCCTGCCAGCTTCATTGAAGAATTTATATAGCCTTGTGCTGCTGTCAAGATAATGCCAAAAATGTCATACTGTGAATGTAGTTTCAGAAGGACATGGCGAACTACACACATTCACAATTCAGCTGCGACCCCTTGCTCTCCTGCCCCCCCCCCCCCCCTCAGCTTCACTCCTACCCAAAACAAAGCCTATGATAGAGATTGGGCAACCTGATACTAATTGGGGGCAGGGGGTGGCTTTAAACTGCAGGTGACCAATCCGGCAAAGCCACCCGTTGTCCCTCCCCTCTCACTCAGGAATGCCTTTGTCTGAGACCTTGGAATAACCTAAAGAACTATCCGATCAGTGCATATCATTAACCAGCCCTTTAGTGATGTCACAAGGTCAGAAGTATAAGTCACTATACTCTTAGACCAGCCTTCAGTCTTGGCCGGGAAGTGATCTATACACGTGCCTGATGATGGTGCCTCAGGATATGCTGGGCCGGAGGCATTTGTGCCAGTGTCATGAACAGGGACTGGGAAGCACTTAATACAGGGGAATAGGCAGTGGTCTCACCGGCTGGCACCAATCGTAGACCCTGGCATTCGGCCCACTGAGTCAGGAGCTTAGGTGACATGTGCCTGATCATTGTGGTGGTGGTTAGGCTTTTAGTGGTGAGTCCCCTGCTGATCTTGGCATGGCACAGGATGTACATGAACTTTTTTTAATTTCATTTTTTGGTCTTGGCACTCTCTTAAAAAAAAAAAAAAAAAAAAGTGTTCCAGACTGGGGAACAACTAACTTTGACAGAGAAATTTACAAGTGTGGGTGCTCTGTGGAATTGTTGCCCGCCATTGCTCTCTGGTCACTCCACCGCCTCTTCCTGTCTGTTTCGGTGCTACAGATTTCCCCCTCCCCCAGCGCTGCTGGCCTCTCTACATGCCAGTTTCCCAGGCTGGGTCGGTAAATTTGTCATCCACCACCTCCTCTTCTACTACAGCACCCTTGTCTTCCTGTCTTGTGGACTTGGCCAGACGTACAAGCATCCTGTGAGACTGCACAGAGCTCCGGTCCATACAATGGCTGGCTGGCACAATATAAAAGAATCAGTATATGCCTGTTAGGATTATGCATTGACTAAGATCTGACACGATCGAAACGCGTCGCATTCTTCTGTACCTAAGCATTTGCACAATAGCAAGGAATTATGGAATTGAAGGAATTTTATCCCCTTCCCGACCTGTGACACAATGTATGCGTCATGAAAGTCGGTGCCAATCCGACCTGTGACGCATATGCTGTGTCACAGAATGATCGCGTCCCTGCAGATCCGGTGAAAGGGTTAACTCCCATTTCACCCGATCTGCAGGGACAGGGGGAGTGGTAGTTTAGCCCAGGGGGGGTGGCTTCACCCCCCCGTGGCTACGATCGCTCTGATTGGCAGTTTCACTTTCAACAGCCAATCAGAGCGATTTGTAATATTTCACCTAAAAAAAAACTGGTGAAATATTACAATCCAGCCATGGCCGATGCTGCAATATCATCGGCCATGGCTGGAAACACTTATGTGCACCCACCCCACCGATCGCCCCGCCAGCCCCCCGATCTGTGCTCCGCTCCCCTTTGTCCTGTGCTCCGCTCCCCCGTCCTCCTGTAAGAACTAGGGTTAGGGGTAGGGTTCGGGATGTGCACACGTATTCTGGTCCTCTGCGGATTTTTCCGCAGAGAATTTGATAAATCCGCAGTGCTAAACCGCTGTGGATTTACAGCAGTTTTTCTGCGCATTTCACTGCGCTTTTACAACTGCGATTTTCTATTGGAGCAGAATGTAAACCGCTGCGTTTCCGTGCAGTTTTTCTGCAGCATGTGTACAGCGATTTTTGTTTCCCATAGGTTTACATTGAACTGTAAACTCATGGGAAACTGCTGCGGATCCACAGCGTTTTCCGCAGCGTGTGCACATACCTTTAGAATTAGGCTATGTGCACACGGTGCGGATTTGGCTGCGGATCCGCAGCAGTGTTCAATCACGTTTACAGTACCATGTAAACATATGGAAAACCAAATCCGCTGTGCCCATGGTGCGGAAAATACCACGCGGAAACGCTGCGTTGTATTTTCCGCAGCATGTCAATTCTTTGTGCGGATTCCGCAGCGTTTTACACCTGTTCCTCAATAGGAATCCGCAGGTGAAATCCGCACAAAAAACACTTGCAATCCGCGGTAAATCCGCAGGTAAAACGCAGTGACTTTTACCCGCGGATTTTTCAAAAATGGTGCGGAAATATCTCACACGAATCCGCAACGTTGGCACATAGCCTTAGGGTTGGGTTGGAATTAGGGTTGTGGTTAGGGTTAGGGGTGTGTTGGGGTTAGGGTTGTGATTAGGGTTGTGGCTACAGTTGGGATATGGGTTAGGGGTGTGTTGGCGTCAGAATTGAGGGGTTACCACTGTTAAGGCACATCAGGGGGTCTCCAAACGCAACATGGCACCACCATTGATTCCAGCCAATCTTGTATTCAAAAAGTCAAATGGTGCTCCCTCACTTCCGAGCCCCAACGTGTGCCCAAACAGTGGTTTACCCCCACATATGGGGTACCAGCATACTCAGGACAAACTGCGCAACAATTACTGGGGTCCAATTTCTCCTGTTACCCTTGAGAAAATAAAAAATTGCTTGCTAAAACATCATTTTTGAGGAAAGAAAAATGATTTTTTATTTTCACGGCTCTACGTTGTAAACGTCTGTGAAGCACTTGGGGGTTCAAAGTCCTTACCACATATCTAGATAAGTTCCTTGGGGGGTCTAGTTTCCAAAATGGGGTCACTTGTGGGGGGTTTCTACTGTTTAGGCACACCAGGGGCTCTGCAAACGCAACGTGATGTCCGCAGACCATTCCATCAAAGTCTGCATTTCAAAAGTCACTACTTCCCTTCTGAGCCCCGACGTGTGCCCAAACTGGTTTACCCCCACATGGGGTATCAGCGTACTCAGGACAAACTGGACAACAACATTTTTGGTCCAATTTCTCCTATTACCATTGGCAAAATAGGAAATTCCAGGCTAAAAAATCATTTTTGAGGAAAGAAAAATTATTTTTATTTTCATGGCTCTGCATTATAAACTTCTGTGAAGCACCTGGGGGTTTAAAGTGCTCACTAGGCATCTAGATAAGTTCCTTGGGGGGTCCAGTTTCCAAAATGGGGTCACTTGTGGGGGAGCTCCAAAGTTTAGGCACACAGGGTCTCTCCAAACGCGACATGGTGTCCGCTAACGATGGAGATAATTTTTCATTCAAAAAGTCAAATGGCGCTCCTTCCCTTCCGAACCTTACCATGTGCCCAAACAGTGGTTTACCCCCACATGTGAGGTATCGGTGTACTCAGGAGATATTGCCCAACAAATTTTAGGATCCATTTTATCCTGTTGTCCATGTGAAAATGAAAAAATTGAGGCTAAAAGAATTTTTTTGTGAAAAAAAAAAAAAGTACTTTTTCATTTTTACGGATCAATTTGTGAAGCTCCTGGGGGTTTAAAGGGCTCACTATGCATCTAGATAAGTTCCTTGGGGCGTCTAGTTTCCAAAATGGGGTCACTTGTGGGGGAGCTCCAATTTTTAGGCACACGGGGGCTCTCCAAACGTGACATGGTGTCCGCTAAAGAGTGCAGCCAATTTTTCATTCAAAAAGTCAAATGGCGCTCCTTCCCTTCCAAGCCCTGCCGTGCGCCCAAACAGTGGTTTACCCCCACATATGAGGTATCAGCGTACTCAGGACAAATTGGACAACAACTTTCGTGGTTGTTTCTCCTTTTACCATTGGGAAAATAATAAAATTGTTGCTGAAAAATCATTTTTGTGACTAAAAAGTTAAATGTTCATTTTTTCCTTCCATGTTGCTTCTGCTGCTGTGAAGCACCTGAAGGGTTAATAAACTTCTTGAATGTGGTTTTGTGCACCTTGAGGGGTGCAGTTTTTAGAATGGTGTCACTTTTGGGTATTTTCAGCCATATAGACCCCTCAAACTGACTTCAAATGTGAGGTGGTCCCTAAAAAAAAATGGTTTTGTAAATTTCGTTGTAAAAATGAGAAATCGCTGGTCAAATTTTAACCCTTAACTTCCTAGCAAAAAAAATTTTGTTTCCAAAATTGTGCTGATGTAAAGTAGACGTGTGGGAAATGTTATTTATTAACTATTTTGTGTCACATAACTCTCTGGTTTAACAGAATAAAAATTCAAAATGTGAAAATTGCAAAATTTTCAAAATTTTCGCCAAATTTCCGTTTTGATCACAAATAAACACAGAATTTATTGACCTAAATTTACCACTAACATGAAGCCCAATATGTCACGAAAAAACAATCTCAGAACCGCTAGGATCCATTGAAGCGTTCCTGAGTTATTACCTCATAAAGGGACACTGGTCAGAATTGCAAAAAACGGCAAGGTCTTTAAGGTCAAAATAGGCTGGGTCATGAAGGGGTTAATGAATAAAGAAACATTGTTTTATGGAGCCGGAACGCTTTCTTTTTGTTGCTGTATCTTCCCTCGTCGTGGTCCTGGACGAAGTTCCGAGCACCTGCGTCTGATCGGTGAGCTGGCTGAGGTTTATATAACCACAACCCGATATTTACCCTGGTTACCATTGTAAAAAAACAAAACCTTCATACTCACATTCTGATATCTGTCACATCCCCCGGCATCAGCTTCCCTGCACTGTGTCAGCGCCGGCCGGCCGTAAAGCAGAGCACAGCAGTGACGTCACCGCTCTGCTTTACGGCCGGCGCTTACACAGTGCAGGGAAGCTGATGCCGGGTGACGTGACAGACATCGGAATGTGAGTATGTACTTTTTTTTTTTTTACTTTTACAATGGTAACCAGGGTAAATATCGGGTTACTAAGCGCGGCCCTGCACTTAGTAACCCGATGTTTACCCTGGTTACCCGGGTGCTGCAGGGGGACTTCGGCATCGTTGAAGACCGTTTCAACTATGCAGAAGTTGTTCCCCTGATCGTTGGTCGCTGGAGAGAGCGGTCTGTGTGACAGCTCCCCAGCGACCACACAACGACTTACCAACAATCACGGTCAGGTCGTATCGCTGGTCGTGATCGTTGGTAAATCGTTTAGTGTAACGGTACCTTTAGACAAAAGGAAGGAGGATCAGGGTGAGGATTAAGTGACCATGACTGTTGGCTGATGAGACTGGACTGGTTGCTGCTGCCAAGCATTATCTGCTATCCAACCGGCCATCTGTTTGATCTGCTCTGGCTTCAGAAATCGTGTCCTGTGCCTCCCTGCTAAGTGGGACAGGAAGCTATGTGTAATATATGGGCTTGTTTCTTGTGCTCCTGCGACAGTCACAACTGCCCCATGTCCTCGGTATCTGCGTGCGCGATCATCCGCACTTTCCCATCCCTTACAGAACACGCCTTGTGCATTTTCTTTTTAAAAAAATCTGATACATTTTTGTTGAATCTTTCAACATACAACAAAAGGCAACAACCTTGCACATTTTCTAACTGCTAGGACATTACTTGTTCCCTTTACGGGTCTCGTGCACATTAGACTATAGCCTATGAAAACTGATGAAGTTAACCATGACCAACATTGATTAGCTGAAATTCAACAATGAGTGATTGCTTTTAGCAGAGGTACAGACAGTGTCATTGTCTAGAATGAAATCGGCTATGTTTGAATCTTTCGTCCATAGTCGGATGAAAAGTTTTGTCCATGAGCGATATGTCTATTAAAGAGGAGTCACAGAAAAATTGCCTGTCCTTTTCCCCATGACGTTCAGTGTGACCCATTGAATGACTAAACTTTTCTGTTTATACAATGTTTTGCAGCTTTAGTCATTCACCAGATAGTCTTGTTGAACAGTCTTCCTTCTAACCTCTTAACCACATTAAAACGGTGTCCGCTAAGGGGCCTTATTCCCTCATCGCAGTTTTAACCCCTTAATGACCGCCAATACGTCTTTTAACTGACCTGAGATATTAGAGACTAGCCTCACCATACAGGTGACAATCAGCAGCTGTCGGCGGTCCACCATAGCTGACAACTTGCTGCATAAGCTGGACCGCAGAGTGAAGGCAAAAGGGCCAACAAGTGCTAAGCATCTCTGGGAACTCCTTCAAGATTGTTGGAAGACCATTCCTGGTGACTACCTCTTGAAGATCATCAAGAGAATGCCAAGAGTGTGCAATGCAGTCATCAAAGCAAAAGGTGGCTACTTTGAAGAACCTAGAATATAAGACTTAATTTCAGTTGTTTCACACTTTTTTGTTAAGTATATAATTCCACATGTCCATAGTTTTGATGCCTTCAGTGTGAATGTACAATATTCATAGTCATGAAAATACTGAAAAATCTGTAAATGAGATGTCTGAACTGTTTGGTCTGTACTATGTATGTATATATATACCGTATTTTCCGCTTTGTAAGACGCACTTTATTTCCCCCAAATTTGGGGGGGAAATGTGGGTGCGTCTAACAAAGCGGATATACCGCTTACCATTACAGGCTGGGAGGAGGGGGTGTCCGCCGCCGCTACCGCCTGCCGCCGCTGTCGTCCGCCGCCACTGCCGGGGTTGTCCGCTGCTGCCCCGGGTGATGCTGAAGGCTCCGGTGCTGCGGGGGGCTCTGGCGACATATTGTGAAAGACCAGAGCCCCCCGGCAGTTCTTCCATGCGTTCCAGTATGACTAATTCCGGGAAAATGGCCGCCGGAATCTCGGGAGATGAGATTTCAGCGCTGAGATCTCATCTCTCGAGATTCCGGCGGCCATTTTCCCGGAGTTAGTTCCAGTATGACTGACTCCGGGAAAATGGCCGCCGGAATCTCGGGAGATGAGATTTCAGCGCTGAGATCTCATCTCTCGAGATTCCGGCGGCCATTTTCCCGGAATTAGTCATACTGGAACGCATGGAAGAACTGCCGGGGGGCTCTGGTCTTTCACAAAATGTAGCCAGAGCCCCCCGCAGCACCGGAGACAGCCCTACAGCACAGGAGCCCCCTGCAGACCCCTCATCCCAGCCTGCAGCAAAGGAGCCCCCTGCAGACCCCTCATCCCAGCCTGCAGCAAAGGAGCCCCCTGCAGACCCCTCATCCCAGCCTGCAGCAAAGGAGCCCCCTGCAGACCCCTCATCCCAGCCTGCAGCAAAGGAGCCCCCTGCAGACCCCTCATCCCAGCCTGCAGCACAGGAGCCCCCCTGCAGCACAGGAGCCCCCTGCAGACCCCCTCATCCCAGCCTGCAGCAATGCTCCACTCCTGCCTCCGGCAACGAGCCTGGGACCCTGATCCACCACAACCACAACCCCCGGTAAGTAATAAGACGCATGGATTATAAGACGCCCCACCAATTTATTAAAAAATAGTTTTTTCCTATTTTTCTCCTCAAAATTTGGGGTGCGTCTTATAATCCGGAGCGTCTTACAAAGCGAAAAATACGGTATATATATATATATGTATATATATATATATATATATATATATATATATATATATATATATATATATATATATATATATATTCTCACAGGAGAGAGAAATGATGTGCCCCCCTCAGTACCTCCGTCATACCCCAGGCTCTTACTCTGTCCCTTGGCACTTTGCTTCCTATTCATGAAAAATACCTGGCGCCTGCGGCGGGTAACAGCAGAGAGTTTTCCTTTTGGTTCCACACTTTTGACCATGGTGATCAAAATCCCAATAATTAGTAAATCCTCCGTGTCCTTCCCCTAGTCAGGTTATTATTTTTTTTTTTTTATATAATTTGTGTGGAAACATTCCAGCGTTATTACCACGTAGTAACACTAGTCAGAATTGTAAAATGTGTCCTGGTAATAATAGGGGTTCACTACTAGGACTACCCCTTCTTAAACTAAATGTTCAGCCCTGATAAAATAATAAAGCCTATACTCCCCTGCAGTGCCAGCTTTCCCATGGTGTTGACACTCTCACCAGGGCTGTGATTCGGTTTTGTGACCTGTAACACTGGCGCCCAATCAGCGCTGCAGCTCATCCCTGGCTTCCTCTTTATGTTCAGTTTGTTCGAAGGTGGAGACATGACGCAGCATCGATTGGGCACCTGGCATCATGTGTCATTCGACCGCATCACAGCCCCAGTATCGCAAGTACTGACACCGCTGGAACGGCGCCGGCACGGCAGGTGAGTTTAGGCTTTTTTATTTCATGGGGCCGGACATTTAGTTTAAGAAGGGGTTGTCCTAGTAGTGGAAAACACCTTTTGGCCGGTTTCACACGTCAGTGGCTCCGGTACGTGAGGTGTCAGTTTCCTCACGTACCGGAGCCACTGACACACGTACACACATAAAAATCAATGCATCTTTTCAGATGTCATTATTTTTTTTTTTTGCGGTCTGTGTCTCCGTGTGCCAAACACGGAGAGGTGTCAGTGTTCGTGGGAGCACACGGATTACACGGACCCATTAAAGTCAATGGGTCCGTGTAAAACACGTACCGCACACGGACGATGTCCGTGTGCCGTGCAGGAGACAGCGCTACATTAAGCGCTGTCCCCCCCACTAGTGCTGAAGCCCCATTCATATCTTCTCTCCAGCTGTGATTAAAATACTCACCTAGCTTCCGGATCCCTCGCCGTAGCGTCCTCTTCTGGCTGCAGCTTCTCCTGTATGCAGTCACGTGGGGCCGCCGATTACAATCATGAATATGCGGCTCCACCTCACAAAGGGGCGGAGCCGCATATTCAGTACTGTAAATGAGCGTCCCCACGTGACCGCGTACAGGAGACGATGCGGCCAGGAGAGGATGCTGCGGTGAGGGATCCAGAAGCTAGGTGAGTATTTTAATCACAGCGGGGGGTGGGGGGACCTGGATCTGCATTTTAAACACTAATATTCATATCTTCTCTACAGCAAACGCTGCTGGAGAGAAGATATGAATGGGGCTTCAGCACGATGCCAGGGACGGCGCTTAACTTTAGCGCTGTCTCCGGCACGGTGCGTGTGGTACCCAGTGGGCACACGGGCGGCACACGTGTGCTGCTCGTGTGCCACACTGATGTACCACAGAAACGCACTGGCACACGGACACGGATAATTCCGGTACCGATTTTTTTTTTTTTTATTTTTTTTTTTATTTTTTTTTTTTTCCTTCCTCCCGGTACCGGAATTATCTGGACGTGTGGGACTGCCCTTAAGGTCAAAATTAGCTGTCACTAAGGTGTTAAGCTGGAATTTTCTATTCTAAGTGTATGTAAACTTTAGGCTGCAGGTCACTACATCATGTGCATAAAACATTTTGTCTTGTATAAATATTCAAAGTTTCACTTTCCAAATTTGCCTGGGAAATGTCCTGATTTGTACATTCCACTAGCACATAATGGCAGAAAAGTGATAAAAAAGGAAGTGGGAGAGAAAATGTGAGCATGAACTATTACTTTTTCTGTGTAGAAATATGTGATGTGTACTTGATCCAGAAATGGTGATACTGTGGATGAAAGCTGAAATGTATACTTCCTCTTCTTGCCTCATAAGACACTTCTCAGGAAGGATAACCATCTGAAATGGAATCTATCGTCGGGAAGGGAAAACTTCATTCCTCCTCTTATCACAAGGTCATGAAGAGGGTGACGTTAAAAGGATCTTGTCACCTCCAGAAAACTAATTTAACAGTTATACGGGGGAATTGGCGCCTATAAAAATGATAAGCGGGATATATTTAAATTTTCTAATTATTTTCACAACTTATTTTTCATATGCAAATGAGTGGGTTTCGGTGCACCCTCGGTGTGGCCAAGAGCTCCGTGCACCATTACAATTTGCCCACTGTTGGCTCTCGCTTGGCCAGAGTAAAGGTACCGTCTCAGTGGCACTTTGGTCGCTACGACGGCACGATTTGTAACGTTCCAGCGATATCGTTACGATCTCGCTGTGTCTGACACGCTACTGCGATCAGGGACCCCGCTGAGAATCGTACGTCGTAGCAGATCGTTTGAAACTTTCTTTCGTCGTCAAGTGTGCCGCTGTGGCGGCATGATCGCATGGTGTAACAAAGGTGTGCACGATTTTTTTATACGATGTGCGCATAGTAACCAACAGCTTCTACATCGCAAACACGTCATGAAATTATCACTCCAGCGTCGTACATTGCAAAGTGTGACCGCAGTCTACGACGCTGGAGCGATAATGGAGCGATGCTGGAGCGTCACGGATCGTGCCGTCGTAGCGACCAAACTGCCACTGTGAGACGGTACCCTAAGTGTTTCCTAGACTGCAACCTTGGCTCTGCGCGTGCGCCCTGACTATGCTCGAGTCAGCGGCGTGCATACTTTGGGGGCGGGCCATTCTTTCATCATTGCCTCCTGTTAGTGGCTACGGCTCGCTGCAATCAAATGTGTAGTGAGCAGCTTCAGCTAGGGTGTAGAGGGTCAGCTACGTTCTCCTGTGCTCAGTGTATCTTCGAATAAGTGACCATCCTCTCTGAATCTGCTCTCTACACTTCTCGTTGTATCCTTGTAGTGTGCAGCTGACAGAGAATGATGCAAGGGGGAGGACGCCTTCACAAAATGTGCGCACTGCTGTCACTTAGGTTTTCCATCTCAAGGCAATCTGTGTATATGCAGTGCAGCGTGACAGATATGAATGGTGTGTAATATACACACTGTTAGGCATCATCTGATATATATATTTTTTTTTTTTCACGTATGAGAAAAATGGGTGTAGTTTCATCACGTTGGTTTGATTTTTCTAGTACTTGGCAAGCGGTTTTCCATGCTGGAAACTTGTCATGGGGTGGAAAACCATTTAAAGGGAATTTGTCACCAGGTGTTTGCTACCTCATCTGAGAGCAGCATAATGTAGAGAAAGAGGCCCTGATTCCAATGTGATTAGTGTAATGGGTGCAGGAGTTGAAACGCAGACCTACTAGATGTAGCAGGGCTCAGAAAGCTGTCCCTGTCCACACCACAGCTTTGTGTCCATTCTGTTGATGGTAAGCTGCTTATCACAGGAGGGGGGTGGTTGGACAACCCCGGCAGTGATAACGGCCTGGCAATAGAACACTCATTGTAAGGGTAGAGACAGACTGCCGTATTTCGCGTGCAAGAATCGCATCGCACTGCACGGACTGGCCGGCACCTCTCCTGACCTGAGCAAGACGGCATAAGGCTATGTGCACACGTTGCGGATTCTCTGCGGATCCGCAGCGTTTTTTGCAGTGCAGTAACGCTGCAGATCCGCAATTGATTTACAGTACACTGTAAATCAATGAGAAAAAAAATGCTGTGCACACTTTGCGGAAAATCCGCTGCGGAAACGCTGCGGTTTAAGGGTATGTGCACACGTAGAAAGCTCCTCTGCGGATTTTTCCACAGCGGATTTGATAAATCCGCAGTGCAAAATCGCTGCGTTTTTTCCTGCGGATTTATCTCGTTTTCTATTGCGGATTCCGCTGCGGATTTACATCTGCAGTTTTCTATTGGAGCAGATGTAAAAACGCTGCGGATTCCGCACAAAGAATTGGCATGCTGAGGAAAATAAAATGCTGCGTTTCCGTGGGTTTTTTTTTCCGCAGCATGCGCACTGCGTATTTCGTTTCCCATAGGTTTACATTGTACTGTAAACTCATGGGAAACTGCTGCGGATCTGCAGCTGCGGAAACGCTGCGAATCCGCAGCAAAATCCGCAACGTGTGCACATACCCTTAAAGTAGTAGCATGTCACTTCTTTTTTTGTGAATCTGTAGCGTTTTTGTGCCCATTCCATTATAGAAAACCGCAGGTGTAAAAAACACAGCAAGTCTGCAAGAAAACCGTAGAAAAAACGCGACAAATCTGCAGGTGCGTTTTCTGCCAGGAGAGGCAGAATCCGCACCAGAAATTCCTAAGCCTAATCTGCAACGTGTGCACATAGCCTAATGGATTACTGTGCAGCTGTCAAGCTCAGGTCAGGAGCGCTGACAGCCAGTACAAGGTTTATGATGCGATTCTCGTAGGAGAAATAGGGCAGCCAGTCTCTGCCCTAAGTCAGCAACTCCGCACAGCCAAAAAAGTGACACATTGCTGAATTTTGTATTTTAACCTGTACATCATGTTGTACTCATTTACAATGCAAAAACCTCCTGACAGATACCCTTAAACTGCGTAGATCTACAGTTTATAGAGGGGCTAGAGCATAAGGTTTCAACCTCCTATTTTTTTTTTTCTGGAAAATTGGAGCAAAAATCACAGATCGCTGCAAATTTGTATGGACTCGCACCACGCCCATCCATCATGCCCCCAAAATAGTTAAGATTGTCCATTTTAAAGGGAATCTTTCACCTAATTTTGGCCCTATAAATTGCGGCCACTGCCATCAGGGGCTTATCTACAGCATTCTGTAATGCTGTAGATAAGCCCCCCCCCCATATAACCTGAAAGATAAGAAAAACAAGTTAGATTATACTCCAATGGTCCAATGGGTGTCGCGGTCTGGGTCCGGTGCCTCCTATCTTCATACGATGTCCTCTGCTTCCTGTTGCGGCTCCGGCACAGGCGTACTTTATCCTGTTGAGGGCAGAGGAAAGTACTGCAGTGCGCAGGTGCTGGGCCTCTCTGACCTTTCCCAGCGCCTGCGCACTGCAGTACTTTGCTCTGCCCTCAACAGGATAAAGTACGCCTGCGTCTGAGCCGCAGCGTGAATACAAGAAGAGGATGTCATCGTAAGAAGATGGGAGGCCCCGGACAACGACGCCCATCGGACCGGACCACCCCTGGGTGAATATAATCTAACCTCTTTTTCTCATCTTTCAGGATACATCGGGGGGCTTATCTACAGCATTACAGGATCCATTCAATTGAATCTTCTCTCTGAAATGCAGAACATCGCAGGTCTTCCCAGAGTGAGAGATCTTTGTAACCACTCTCCGTTCTGGCCAAAGGATGAGAATTCTCAACATTAAATCACCCTGTAGTAACTTAACCCCTTTATCCAATATGACGTACTATCCCGTCGAGGTGACCTGGGACTTAATTCCCAGTGACGGGATAGTACGTCATAGTGGACTATCGCAGCTGACATCCGGCACTATTAACCCCCGGCACACCGAGATCAAAGATGATTGCAGTGTTCTGGCAGTATAGGGAAGCATCGTGCAGGGAGGGGCTCTCTTCGTGCTTCCTTGGGATCCTCAGAGCAACGCGACGTGATCTCCTACCTGCAGGCCCGGATCAAAAATGGCAAGCCTCCTGCAAGTGCTCTGCAAAGTGTCAGATCAGCGATCTGATAATATATAGTGATATCTCCCCCTGGGGAAATGTAAAAAAAAATATATATATATTTACAGGTGTACAAAAAAAAAAATTCCTAAATAAAGAAAAAAACAATATTGTTCCAATAAATACATTTCTTTATCTAAATAAAACAATAAAAGTACACATTTAGTATTGCCACGTCCGTAACGACCCGACCTATAAAACTGTCCCACTAGTTAACCCCTTCAGTGAACACTGTTAAAAAAAAAAAAAAAAGCAAAAAACGACACTTTATTATCATACCGCCAAACAAAAAGTGGAATAACGCGAGATCAAAAAGACGGATGTAAATAACCATGGTACCGCTGAAAACGTCATTTTGTCCTGCAAAAAAACAAGCCGCCATACAGCGTCATCAGCGAAAAAATAAAAGTTATAGTCCTCAGAATAAAGCGATGCAAAATAATTTTTTTATAAAATAGTTATCGTATAAAAGCGCCAAAACATAACAAAAAGATATAAATGAGGTATCGCTGTAATCGTACTGACCCGAAGAATAAAACTGCTTTACCAATATTATCAAACGTGGAACGGTATAAGTGCCCCCCCCCCGCAAAAAAAAATAAATAAATAAAAAATTCATGAATAGCTGTTTTTTATTCATTCTACCTCAATCGGAATAAAAAGCGATCAAAAAATGTCACGTGCCCGAAAATGGTACCAATAAAAACGTCAACTCGTCTCGCAAAAAAACAAGACCTCACATGACTCTGTGGACCAAAATATGGAAAAATTATAGCTCTCAAAATGTGGAGACGCAAAAACTATTTTTTGCAATAAAAAGCGTCTTTTAGTGTGTGACGGCTGCCAATCATAAAAATCTACTAAAAAACCCACTATAAAAGTAAATCAAACCCCCCTTCATCACCCCCTTAGTTAGGGAAAAATAAATTAAAAAAAATGTATTTCCATTTTCCCATTAGGGCTAGGGCTAAAGTTAGAGTTTGGATTACATTTACGGTTGGGATTAGGGCTTAGTGGTGTGGTGTGGTCAGGGTTAGGGGCGTGTTCGGGTTAGGGTTGGGATTAGGGTTAGGGGTGTGTTTGGATTAGGGTTTCAGTTATAATTGGGGGTTTCCACTGTTTAGGCACATCAGGGGCTCTCCAAATGTGACATGGCATCCGATCTCAATTCCAGCCAATTCTGTGTTGAAAAAGTAAAACGGCGCTCCTTCCCTTCCGAGCTCTCCCGTGCGCCCAAACAGTGGTTTACCCCAACATATGGGGTATCAGCGTACTCAGGACAAATTGGACCCCAAAAGTTGTTGTCCATTATAAAATATCACTTGGTGGGTCAAAGTGCTTACTACATATAAGTTCCTTAGGGGGTCTACTTTCCAAAATGGTGTCACTTGTGGGGGTTTCAATGTTTAGGCACATCAGGGGCTCTCCAAACGTAACATGGCGTCCCATCTCAATTCCAATCAATTTTGCATTGAAAAGTCAAATGGCGCTCCTTCCCTCCCAAACAGTGGTTTACCCCTACATATGGGGTATCGGCGTAATCAGGACAAATTGTACAACAACTTTTGGGGTCCAATTTATCCTGTTACCCTTGGTAAAATTAAACAAATTGGAGGTGAGAGAAATTTTTTTGTGGGAAAAAAAAAAAAATTAAAGTTAAATGTTCGGTTTTTTTTTTAAACATTCCAAAAAATCCTGTGAAGCACCTGTAGGGTTAATAAACTTCTTGAATGTGGTTTTGAACACCTTGAGATGTGCAGTTTTTAGAACGGTGTCACACTTGGGTATTTTCTATCATGTAGACCCCTCAAAGTGACTTCAAATGTGATGTGGTCCCTAAAAAAAAAAAAAAAAAAAATGGTGGTGTAAAAATTAGAAATTGCTGGTCAAATTTTAACCCTTAACTCCCTAACAAAAAAAATTTTGGTTCCAAAATTGTGCTGATGTAGACATGTGGGAAATATTACTTATTAAGTATTTTGTGTGACATCTCTGTGATTTATGGGCATAAAAATTCAAAGTTGGAAAATTGCGAAAATTTTCCCCAAATTTCCATTTTTTTTTTTCACAAATAAACGCAGGTAATATCAAAGAAATGTTACTACTATCATGAAGTACAATATGTCACGAGAAAACTCTGTCAGAATCATCAAGAACTGTTGAAGCGTTCCAGAGTTATAACCTCATAAAGGGACAGTGGTCAGAATTGTAAAAATTGGCCCGGTCATTAACGAACAAACCATCCTTGGGGGTTAAGGTGTTAAAATTGGAGTATATTAATTTGTTTTTGTTTTTTTCTGTTTGGCCTGTATTTCATGTATAAAGTTGGTGTTTGCATTGTGATGTACCTAGTAATCATATATTGAGATTAACAGGTTAGTGTTGTTTTATAGGTGCTGTCATGGAGGTCAGTCACTCGGTGAAAGAGAGAACAATTGCTGAGAACAGTCTAATAATCCTCTTGCAGGGGTTACATGGTCTTGTCACCACTGTTGACTTACGAAATGAAAGCTCTGCCAGGGGGACTATCCTAAATGTAGATGCTTTTATGAATATACGCCTGGAAAAGGTTATCTACACAGATCGCCATGGCCAGGAGGCTAAATTAGAGGACTTGTTTGTTACTGGACGCAACGTGAGATATGTTCATATTCCACAAGAAGTAGATATAATCCACACCATTGAAGAACAGCTAAAGAAGATACAAAGTATTCGTGGCTTCGGTGGAAAGGGAAGAAAAGAGTTTCCCTCAAAAAAGTCGAAATGATTTCCAAGCCTCCATAACAAAGAGAAAGCCCAGTTGACAGTTTTTTCCATACCCGATATTCCAGTGCAAAGAAATTGCTGTTGGGTAGATCAGGGGTGTCAAACTGCATTCCTCGAGGGCCGCAAACCATGCGGGTTTTCAAGATTTCCTTAGCATTGCACAAGGTGCTGGAATCATTCTCTGCAGGTGATTAAATTATCACCTGTGCAATGCAAGGAAATCCTGAAAACATGACCTGTTTGCAGCCCTCGAGGAATGCAGTTTGACACCCCTGGGGTAGATTATCTGAAAATGAAGAGAACTGTGAAATGTATGCTAGGAAATTGCCCTGGGTACATCCATGTGGCTTCAGAATGCATTTGTTCTTGAAGTGCTTATTACCTCTCCAAAATAAAAGTTCAAGGTTCATTGAAGCTAAAATATCAGTTATTAAACTTCTTTTGCATCAATTTTTTTGTGCGGTTTATTTCTCATTCTTTTAACATCTGTGTCATGCTTTCTGTTACAAACAGAAGACAAGTGATCTATTTGTTGTGCACCTAATGCCAGGAGACCAACTGGTAATAAGGTTTGATGGGTACCGCTATGGGATCTATGATGCTGGAGTTTTTTTTGTTTTTTTAACTCCTTGGATTAAAGAATATACAACATAACAAGTTTCATCATTGAACAAACAGCATGTGTTATTGCTCTTTAACCATTTTAACGTAACTGTACGTCATGATTGAGAAGGGATTACTGCAAATTGATGTACCATTATGTCATGGCGATCATACAGGTACAACTTATGTGCCCGCCCGGTCGCTGCCAGGTGCTCGGCTTAAGTAATAGTCAAAATCCGACTGTCAGTCAGAACCGTGCTGTTGTCCTTAGCTGTTTAACCCCCTTAATGCTATGATCGATGACAGCATTTTGAGGATAGGGCCTCTTCTACATGATTGGCATGCGATGGTGTAATCAATGGTAGCCATGGTGACAGGAGGTCAAATAGTGACCTACAGGTATGGTGGCCTATTTGATCAAGCCAGGAGGAATGTTCTAAACGGCTTTGTCAGTATAACACTTGTCAGGTGTAATGCATTATACCAGTGATCAAATTAATAAAATTTAAAGTCCCATACAAGGGACGAAGTAAAAAAAAAAAAGTAAATCTCAAAATATCATGAACTAAGGAGAAAAAGACAACACTAATAATGGTATGCACATCCACCATTTGTAAGAAAATAGAAAAAACCTTTATTACACCTCAAGTAACACAATGATAAAACCATTTAAAAACATACATACATAACCAATGAACTAACACCACTCCAGGCTATAGAGGCCATAGAAATGAGACAAATACATAGTTGAACTGGCTCGAAGTACACACATGTCAATATTAAATCATGGTCCATAAACCTAGTGATTTAGACACATGAATGTTGAACAATTGTATACCAACGACAGCCCATACATCAAAATTGTATTAGTCACAGATAAGAAATAAATCAGTGCACAACTAAATAGTAGGTTCCCTAGATATATGTATATTATTTTTCCTCTTTATGGTATTTTGCCCTCAGATTGGGCTGCTTTTGTATGTTTTTAATGTATTAATAAAATGATTGTTTTACTTTTACAATCAGTTGGTGCTTTTTGTACTCCATGTTCTCTAGTTTGTTAAATAGTAATTGTCAATGGTGTACCTGAACCATTGTATGTGGCACAGTATAAAACACATATAATAAATCCCAACATGTAGATACATTCCCCCCCTTAGGAAGCCATGGGGGTCAGTTCCCACAGTTGTAGGATCCCATATAAAGGAGTAATATATGTACACCAAACATGAGGGAGAAAGTGCCACAATAACAGTTGTATCACAAGTCTGGGAAATGAAGCCCAAATATACAACCTGGCAGGAAATCACCCGGCATGACACACAGGAATTTAAAGAGGCTGTATTTGCCTATGAGCTGTCAATAATGGTGGCCATAGTGTCAGTTCTGAAGAGGATAGTCAGAGCCAAATCAGCCCGGGATCAAAGGCAAGAGGAGGGGTGAGGCTAGAGCCCCACGTGTATTGCTGACGAAGGAAGGTGAAATACAGTTTGGGAAGGTAACCTTGCTCTTAACATGCACCTTTACCCCTTTCTGACCTCGGACAGGATAGTACGTCTGAGGTCAGATCCCCTGCTTTGATGTAGGCTCCGGCGGTGAGCCCGCATCAAAGCCGGGACATGTCAGCTGTTTTGAACAGCTGAAGTGCCCGCAATAGCGGCGGGTGAAATCGCGATTCACCTGCCGCTATTAACTAGTTAAATGCCGCTGTCAAATGCTGACAGCGGCATTTAACCGGCGCATTCGGCTGGAAATGAGCGCATCGCTGACCCCCGTAACATGATCGGGGGTCATAGATGCATCAGAATGGTAACCATAGAGGTCCTTGAGACCTCTATGGTTACTGATCCCGGCCTGCTGTGAGCGCCACCCTGTGGTCGGCGCTCATAGCAGACCTGCAATTCAGCTACATATCAGAGGCGATCGAGTTGTGCCAGCTTCTAGCCTCCTATGGAGGCTATTGAAGCATGGCAAAAGTTTAAAAAAAAAAATTAAAATTGAAAAATATGTGAAAAAAAATATAAAAGTTTAAATCACCCCCCCTTTCGCCCCATCCAAAATAAATTAAAAAAAATCAAACCTACATATATTTGGTATTGCCGCATTCAGAATTGCCCAATCTATCAATAAAAAAAAGGATTAACCTGATCGCCAAATGCCGTAGTGAGAAAAAAAATTTGAAACGCCAGAATTACATTTTTTTTGGTCGCAGCAACATTGCATTAAAATGCAATAACAGGCGATCAAAAGAACGTATCTGCATCAAAATGGTATCAATAAAAAATGCCAGCTCGGCATGCAAAAAATAAGCCCTCAAGCAACCCCAGATAATGAAAAATGGAGATGCTATGGGTATCGGAAAATGGCGCAATTTTATTTTTTTTAGCAAAGTTTGGAATTTTTTTCACCACTTCGATAAAAGAGAACCTAGACATGTTTGGTGTCTATGAACTCGTAATGACCTGGAGAATCATAACGTCAGGTCATTTTTAGCATTTAGTGAACCTAACAAAAAAGCCAAACAAAAAAACAAGTGTGCGATTGCACTTTTTTTTGCAATTTCACCGCACTTGGAATTTGTTTCCCGTTTTCTGGTACACGACATGCTAAAACCAATGATGTCGGTCAAAAGTACAACTTGTTTCGCAAAAAATAAGCCCTCACATGGCCATATTGACGGAAAAATAAAAAAGTTATGGCTCTGGGAAGGAGGGGAGCGAAAAACGAAAACATCCCAAGGTCATGAAGGGGTTAATCAAAAGTATAAGACACCTCTGTCACGTACAAAATAAACATGTATAGCAAAACATTTGTAACTGCAATAATTTTCTGGGAGAAATACTTCATTTTCTGGAACGATTTTACTCATGAGCGAATACTCTTCATTTCTTTGAGTCAAAGGCTCCCATACCTTTATAAAACTTTTGAGGACAATGTGTATTTTATATATCACGCTCTCCTAGGCAGCTGCAGAATTTACCATTTTGACCCAGGGTGAAATCCACGGGGGTCTTCTATCAATCCATTGCATGGCTGTCACGAGTTACCGCGACAGTGTGGTCATCCATACAATGTCCCCCAATCGTGCACCTGTACACTTCTCTCTGCCTCCTGAGATCAGAGCAAAGTACTATAATGTGCATGTGGCGGGAAAGGCCGAAGAACGCCAATGACCCTTAAGTAAAGCCAGCGCATACGCATTGCAGTACTTTGCTCTACCCTCAGCAGGGCAGAAAGAAGTACGCCTGAGCTGGAGCACAATTGGGAGACACTGGATTATGTACGACACATCATCCACATAAAGAAGGCAGGTGATTACGATGAGAAGGGAGGAGCTGGATCAAGGCCAGTTGTGCCTATCAGACCAGGCCGCGCCGTATGGGGGTATAATAAAAGTTCTTTTTTGTGCTATGCAAAGGGGATTAGGGACTTAAAGCTTACTAGGATGCTTTAAAAAGGCCTTAAAGGGGCTGACCCACAAGCAAAGTGCATTTTAATTAATAGATCTTAAAATAAAATAAGTCCCAAAATTGTTCCTGTGCTGATCTTATAAATGTAATAATGCTATGTACTGTGTAATGTACAGGGACCGATCATACCACATCTGGGCAGGCAAGAATATAAAAGAGAATATACAGACTGGACAGCATGGGATTACAGCTGATTTTTTTCTGAGAAGTAAAATCTGATTTTAAACAGGCAGGGAAATATTTTTCCTTACAGAAACCAGCAGCTGTGATTCTGTGTTGTCCTGTCTGTATATTCTTTTGCGTTCTCCCCTGCCCAGGAGATGTGATATGATCAGACCATGTCCCTGCACGGTCAGACACAGCCATTACACAGTACACAGCAGGGGCACATGTATAAGATTATCTCAGCACAGGAACATTTTATTTATCGCATCCAATTATGAAACTTTTTATTCCAAGATCTATTGATTAAAATGTACTTTGTTTGTGGCACAACCCCTTTAACCCCTTCACCCTCAAGCCTGTTTTCACCTTCCTGACCAGGCCAAATTTTACAATTGTGACCACTGTCACTTTATGTGGTAATAACTCTGAAACGCTTCAACCAATCTCGGTGATTCTGAGACTTTTTTCGTGACACATTGTACTTCATCTTAGTGTTAAATTTAGTTCAACGTTTTTTGTGTTTATTTGTGAAAATATAGGAATTTTGGTGAACATTTTGAAAATTTCACAAATGTCAAGCTTTCAATTTTTATATCCTTAAGGCCGGTTTCACATGTCAGTGGCTCCGGTACGTGTGGTGACAGTTTCCTCACGTACCGGAGACACTGACACACGTAGACACATTAAAATAAATGTGTCTCTGCAGATGTCAGCGTGCTTTCACGGACCGTGTATCCGAGTGCAAAACACGGAGACATGTCTGTGTTCCTGGGAGCGCAAGGATCACACGGACCCATTAAAGTCAATGGGTGCGTGTAAATACGTACCGCACACACATGCCGTCCGTGTGCTTTTTTAAAGTCATAGGGTTAAAATTCAAGCAAATTGTTTCAATGCACGGATAGCACACGGACGAGAAACACGGACACACAGACAGCACACGGCCTACATGCACACACGGACACGGATAGCTCCTCGACTGTTTCTTCCGGTACAGGAAATATCTGGACGTGTGAGACTGGCCTAAGCCAGTTCATCATGCTGTGCAAAATAATTTCTACATCAGCATCATTTTTAAAACATTTGTTGTTAGGGTAGAAAGGGTTAAAAATTTATCAGCAATTTCTCTTTTTTCCAACAAAATTTACAAAGCCATTTTTTTATGTACCATACCATGTTTGAAGTGCCTTTGAGGGGCCTATGTCGCAGAAAATACCACCCTTTTAAACACCGTACCCCTCAAAGTGCTCAAAACCACTTTCAATACGTTTATTAGCCCTTCAGGTGTTTCACAGAAATTAAAGCAATGTGAAAGGAAAAATTTACATTTTAATTTTTCCAACAAAAATGTTCATTTAGACCCATATTTTTTATTTTTACAAGGGTACCAGGAGAAAATAGTACGATTTCATGTGCAATTTTTCCTAAGTACATTGTTGGTTCTATTTTCACATTAACTATCCTAACCTGAATGTCTAATTTATAGGCAATAGTCCAAACAGTAATCCTTCATGAGAGAGAGATACAATTGATCCCTTATATATTTACTAAACAAGATCACATTCACATCCACAAAGAATCCACAACTCCACCCTTGCTCCGGTTTCCTTTGTGATAGATTGTCCAACTTCTAATAACATGAGAAATTATATGGGTGCAGTGGTCACCATCTTCCTGCAGATGGCATCCTTGAATGTAGGATAAAGTCCCTGTGCCAAAAGGCCTGAGGGCATTCATTGGGGCCAGAGATTAGTTGTCCATCTCAAGAACAATTGTTCCTAATCCAATTTCACAGGGGGAGTGTACAGATGTATCTTCAAAGAAGCCAGAGATAGGATGTTCAATTTAAGAGCAATGGTTTAAGGTACCTTCACACTCAGCAACTTTACAACGAGAACGACAACGATCCGTGACGTTGCAGCGTCCTGGATAGCGATCTCGTTGTGTTTGACACGCAGCAGCGATCTGGATCCCGCTGTGATATCGCTGGTCGGAGCTAGAAAGCCAGAACTTTATTTGGTCGTCAGGTCGGCGTGTATCCTCATGTTTGACAGCAAAAGCAACGATGCCAGCAACGTTTTACATGGAGCTAACAACCAGCGAGAACGAGAAGTGAGTCGCCGTTACGTCACTAGATCGCTCCTGCATCGTTCTGGAGCTGCTGTGTTTGACGTCTCTACAGCGACGCTGCAGCGATCGGCTCGTTGTCTATATCGCTGCAGCGTCGCTGAGTGTGACGGTACCTTTAGACTCCAAACACAACAGGGGTTATGTACCCTCAAAGAGACTGAAGACACAATGTCCATTTACATGTAAGTGCTTTCTTCTATTAGCAGAATATAGGACCATAAACCACAAGACACAATTGCCTTCTTGCCTCGCAACTTTTCCAACTTTTTTACAGTTCATTTAATGTAGGCCTTAGGTGTTAGGGCTCATTCTCACTTGTGATGAAATTGGACGAATGCAATCCGATTAACAATTGGATTGTATTTGGACCAATGTTATTCTATCATTATGTGTTCATCTGCAATTTTTTTTCCAGCTCGGAGCGGATCACAATCGGATTCCGAAAAAACTTTGCATGCTGCGCTTGTAATCCGAAATTGGATCACATTCGGCAATAGAAATCAATGGGTGCGAGAAAAAAATGGAACAGCACTGGGACCAAGCAACTGCTGTCTGATTTTTACACACCGATGACCTTCATCTGCCATGTACAATAAAATCACAGCGTGACAGGTTTGAGTAGAATAGATATTTACACAAAGAATAGATAGATATAAAGATGTCAGTGACATGTGTGTGTGTATATATATATATATATATATATACAGTAAAATCACAGCAGGACCCAACAGTATGGATTACATACAGTATATAGTCATAGAACAGATATACAGATGTCAGTTACATATACAGTTAGTACTATGCATGTGCAGCTCACTGTACAGGTATTTAATTATTAAAAGATTATTTTTATTAAAAAAAATAGCGTGGGCTCCAGTGTAATTTTCTTAACCAGCAGAGGTAAAGCCAACAGCTTTTGGCAGATGTTTATAGCCTTTAAAGAGGGTAATACCCATGGAGCTTCCCATGCTATTAATATCAGCTCACAGCTGTATACTTATTCATTATTGGCTATTAAAATAGGGGACGCCCAAAAAATGATGTAGGGTTTTCCTATAAATTATTAACGAGCAAAGGCTAGGCAGACAGGTGCATGCTTGCATGCTGATATTAATAGCCTAGGAAGGGGCTATGGATACTGGCCCCCATCAGGCTAAAAATATCAGCCCTCAACCGCCCCAGAAAAGGCGCATCTATAAGATGTGCCAATTCTGGCATTTAGCCTCGCTCTTCCCACTTGCCCTATAGCGGTGGCAAGTGGGGTAATAGTTGAGGGGGTTAATGTCACCTTTGTATTGTCAGGTGACATCAAGCACATAGGTTAGTAATGGAGAGGCGTCTATAAGGTGCCCCATTACTAACCCTATAGTCATATTTAATAAAAACTCATAAACCCAGAATAAAGTCTTTTAATTGAAAGAATGACACAAACTCCTTTAATAAATATTAAGTAAACCATACTTATGACATTGCCCATTCCAGAGATGCTATTGTCAACTTTAAAAGAATTAAAATAAACAATATTCCTCACCTATCTGCAGAGAAGATGATAATCCATTTGTCCCATGACGGGTCTAGCTCTGCTACATCTAAATGGCAGGCTGCATGGTTGCATCTTGCGACCATACAGCCTGTCATCCAGCAGAGACACTGAGCAGTGTCTTGTGGTGAACATGTATGACGTTACCTCGAGTGAGAAAATTCTCTTGCTTGCAGTGCCAACACAAAGATCTTAGGAGTTCACATCCAATGGACTCACTTCACCTAACTGAAGTCAGCACGAGCACTGTGGGAAAATTTATTACGGTGCTAGTGCTGATATCAAGTGAAGTGAGTGAATTGGATGTGAACTCCCAGAACTAGAAACGGGCGAACCCAGACAGTAAAGTTCGGCGTCCATGCCGAACACCTACTGTTCAGGCACGGACACCGAACACAGATGTGTTACTGTTCGGGTTCAGCTGCCCGAACTCTTGGTGCTTGTCACTGTTATGTGCATGACAGGGCGGCAAACACCTCTTCTGATCAGCGGTAAAATCATCACCGCTGGCTAGACAGCCGCGGTTCCTACGCTGTCAAATGAGCCCACAGATGTGGTTGGAGCTATAAACTTTACCTCCGGTCACTGGTGTCAGCTGATGGGAGTATTAATCAGCCGCCGCATGAGCTGTAAATAAATAATAAAAAAAAAACAGCATGGATTCCCTTGTATTTTTGATAATCGGCCAGACAAAACTCACAGCTGGGGGCTGCAACCCTTAGCTGTCAGCTTCAGCAAGGCTGGTTATCAAGAATAGAGGGGTCCCCACACCGTATTTTTTTATTATTTAAATAAATAATGAAAAAAACAGCATGAGGTCCCCCCCATTTTTGATAAACAGCCTTGCTAAAGCAGATAGCTGGGAGCTGGTATTCTCAGGCTGGTAAGAGGCCATGGATATTGGCCCCCCAGCCTATAATTAGCAGCCCGCAGCCACCCAGAAAAATAAAATATACTAGATCCGCCAATTCTGGCGCTTTGACCTTCTCTTCCCACTTGCCATATAGCGGTGGCAAGTGGGGTTCATATTTGTGGGGTTGATGTCACCTTTGTATTGTTAGGTGACATCAAGCCCACCACTTAGTAATGAAGAGGTGTCTATAAGATGCCTATCCATTACTAATCCTATAGTTATATGGTAAATGAACTTCAATGACGTCTGCACCGTGAGAAAAATCTCACGGTGCAGAGACGAGTTCATCGCAGTTCAAATTCACTACAGTGAAATTCTCCCTGTGAACTCGCATCTGCACTGTGAGATTTTTCGCACGGTGCAGAGGTCACCGCAGTTCATTTGCCGGCTGGGAACGCAACTTCACTGACCAGCGGTAACCTCAATGACGTCACCGCTAGTCACTGATGCTGCGTTCGCAGCAGCTCCTTCAGCAGTGGTTCTCAGCCTGGACTGTCGCATCTTGGCACCGTCCAGGTTGAAAACTATTTATCCCCGAGACATGGATTACGGCATGGGACAGAACGGACAGGGGATGGATATTGTTATTTTTTATTTTTGTTTTATTACAGAAGACAAAAGCTTTGGTGGAATAGGCATTAGGTGAATATAACTATTTGTTACTTTTAAATAAGTAAACGTGTGTTTTGTTTTATTTAAAAAAAATACGTTATTCCGGTTGTGTGTTTATTTACAATATAACTATAGGATTAGTAATGTATAGGCGTCTTTATAGACACCTCTCCATTACTAAGCCGTGGGCTTGATGTCACCTGACAATACAAAGGTGACATCAATCCCACAAATATGAACCTCACATGCCACCGCTTCAGGGCAATTGGGAAGAGCCGGGCAAAGCACCAGAATAGATGCTCCTTTTCTGGGTGGCTGTGGACTTCTATTATTAGGCTGAGGGGGTCCAATATCCATGGCCCCTTACCAGCCTTAGAATACCAGCCACCAGCTGTCTACTTTAGCAAGACTGGTTGTCAAAATTGGGGGGACCCCATGCTGTTTTTTAAATTATTTATTTAAATGATAAAAAACACGGTGTGGGGTCCCCTCTATTCTTGGTAACCAACCTTGCTGAAGCTGATAGCTGAGATTTGCAGCCCCCAGCTGTGAGTTTTGCCTGGCTGGTTACCAAAAATACAGGGGAACCCACGCTGTTTTTTTTTACTATTTATTTACAGCACATAAGCCGGATGATGAATACTCTCATCAGCCACTCCTGCTCTCATTGTAATTAGGAGTAGCAGGCATCGTCTGGTGGGAGCAGTTCTCCCATCAGCTGACACCAGTGACCAGTGGTAAACTTTATACCTCCGATCTTAGCTACAAGAGAAAAAATTAGCAAGAACCCTGCTGTAACTAAGTAAATAAAAAGCAAAATGTGCATTTAAATAACACAGTTTTTAGCAATACTGTTTTTGATCAAAAATAGCATAAAAGCCATCCCACCATGATAAGGTAACTCTGAACGGGACAGTCCTCCTAGCACGCCACTAAGGGCGCGCGTGCACTCCCGGTCTCTTAAAGAGACAGCGCGCTATATTCCTAATTATGTTTCAGCCAATGGCTGAGTGTCACGTACTATTTCAGGCACCTCTGCCCTTAGGGAGGTGCCTGAGCAACAAGTGTTTCCTGTTGCTAGTATTCAGGTTTCCTGTGCCTGTGTGTTTGCTCTGCTTGCATCTCGCTAACACTGTTTGTTTCCTCAGTGTCTCCACCGTGCTTCCACGTCTCCTGGAACTATGCCTGCTACCCGCCTGTACCACTTGTCTCCTGCCTGGTTCTTCGGTACTTGGAGCACCTGTCTGCCTGCAAGTCCGGCCGAGTCAGCTACCACGTGCCCAGGGTAGTGGTCCAGTGATTCTACAATAAGTTTAATAAACGAATGTGCACTTCACCATCTGTGCCTCAGTTTCTGTTTGTTACAATTTACTCATAAATAAGCGAATTCTGCTGGGTTGGAGGGCATGAGGGACCTGAAAGGTTCCCTTTGACTGTACAATAACAGTCATTTTGACCAGGGTGCCCAAACTTTTACATGTTACTGTATACGATAATTGTTTCTGTATTGTGAAGGATATATATGGTATATTCTGATGTCTTTTTCTTTTATAGAAATGACGCCAAAATTCTGCAATTATTTATTTTACTACCGTATTTACTCGTGTATAAGCCGAGTTTTTTCAGCACATTTTTTTGTGCTGAAAACGTCCCCCTCGGCTTATACACGAGTCATTGTCCCAGAAAGCTGGCAGGGGAGGGGGATCAGCAGAGCAGCAGGTCACAGAGGCAGGAGCCGGCAACTGTGGCTAAAGCCTGTGCCGCTGCTGTAATAGCGCACAGTGCCAGCTGCAGCCGCCGGCTTCCAGCACACATCCTACTCACCTACCTGCGCACCCTCCCTGGCTCTGCATCTCATTCGTTCTGGTGCCAGTAGCTCTTCCGGCGGAGCAATCATGTGGCCCCGCTCATTAAGGTAATGAATATTCATGCCTCTCCACTCCCATAGGTGTGGAGTGCATATTCATTACCTTAATGAGTGGGGCCACATGATCGCTCGGCCGGAAGAGCTGCTGGTGCCGGAACGAGGTGCAGTGCCAGAGAGGGCGTGCAGGCAGGTAAATAGGATGTTTTTGTTTTTTAACAGGAATCATGCATCCATGTACAGCACCATGGAATGAATGGCCCTATATAAATAAATAATAATACTAATACAAGGATAGGGGATAAAGAGCCATACATACAAGGATAGGAGATAAGGAGCCATGTATACTAGGACAGTGATGTGGGAGCCATGCATAGAAGGACAGGGATGGGGGAACCGTGCATACAATGACAGGAATGGGGGAGCCATGCATACAATGACAGACGGGGGAAGCCATGCATACAATGACAGGGACGGGGGAGCCATGCATACAATGACAGGAATGGGGGAGCCATGCATATAATGACAGGGACCGGGGGGCCATGCATACAGTGACAGGGATGGGGGAGCCATGCATACAATGACAGGGACGGGGGAGCCATGCATGCAATGACAGGGACGGGGAGCCATACATACAATGACAGGGATGGGGGAGCCATGCATACAATGACAGGGATGGGGGAGCCATACATACAATGACAGGGACGGGGGAGCTATTCATACCAGAATAGGGATGAGAGAGAAAATGCATACCCACCTTATATTCGAGTCAATAAGCTTACCAAGTTTTTTGTGGCAAAATTAGGTGCCTCGGCTTATACTCGGGTCGGCTTATACTCGAGTGTATATATGGTAATATACATATAGTGCAAATAATTCCACAGAGCTTTATAGACATTATCGGCAATGGGAATTTCAATTGTGAGCTCCAATCAATATATCTTTGGAGTGAGGGAGGAAACCCAAGCAAACACAGGGAAAACACACCTCCTTGAAGATGTTGTCCTTGGTGGGACTTGTACCCAGGACTCCGGCACTGCAAAGGTATTGTGCTAACCACTGAGCCAATTTTTATGAAGTGCCATATATTTCTGTCACATTTGGTGGTTTAGAGAGAGACCGTTACTTTACTTAGTGTGCAGCATCACTGTCCTTTTCATGAGGTCTCTTCCTGCGTTGTGATCTTGATTATTATTATTATTTATTGTTATAGCGCCATTTATTCCATGGCGCTTTACATGTGAGGAGGGGTATACATAATAAAAACAAGTACAATAATCTTAAACAATACAAGTCATAACTGGAACAGGAGGAGAGAGGACCCTGCCCACGAAGGCTCACAATCTACAAAGGATGGGTGAGAATACAGAAGGCGAGGGTAGTGCTGGTCATGCAGCGGTTTGGTCGATCGGTGGTTACTGCAGGTTATAGGCTTGCCGGAAGAGGTAGGTCTTTTTGAAGGTTTCGATGGTAGGTGAGAGTCTGATATCTTGGGGTAGAGGGTCCAAGAGTAGGGGTGATGCGCGAGAGAAATCTTGTATACGATTGTAGGAAGAGGAGATAAGAGGGAAGTAGAGAAGGAGGTCTTGTGAGGATCGGAGGTTGCGTGTAGGTAAGTACCGAGAGACGAGGTCCCAGATGTATGGAGGAGACAGGTTGTGGATGGCTTTGTACGTCATGGTTAGGGTTTTGTACTGGAGTCTCTAGGCAATGGGGAGCCAGTGAAGGGATTGACAGAAGGGAGAAGCTGGGGAATAGCGGGGGGACAGGTGGAATAGTCGGGCAGCAGAGTTTAGAATAGATTGGAGGGGTGCGAGAGTGTTAGAGGGGAGGCCACAGAGCAGGAGGTTGCAGTAGTTAAGGCAAGAGATGATGAGGGTATGCACTAGGGTTTTTGCAGATTCTTGGTTGAGGAATGAACGGATTCGTGAAATATTTTTGAGTTGAAGTCGGCAGGAAGTGGAAAGGGCTTGGATATGTGGTTTGAAGGAGAGATCAGCATCAAGGATTACCCCGAGGCAGCGAGCTTGTGGGACTGGGGAGAGTGGGCAGCCATTTACTGTAATGGATAGATTCGTTGGGGGGGTCACGTGAGATGGGGGAAAGATGATGAATTCTATTTTGTCCATGTTAAGTTTCAGAAATCTAGCGGAGAAGAAGGATGAAATAGTGGACAGACAATGAGGGATTCTGGTTATTAGGGAGGATATCTGGTCCAGAGATGTAGATCTGTGTGTCATCAACATAGAGATGATACTGAAAGCCATGAGATTCTATGAACTGTCCCAGGCCAAAGGTGTAAATGGAGAAGAGCAGGGGCCCTAGGACTGAACCTTGTGGGACTCCGACAGATAGGGGGCGAGGTGAGGAGGTGGTGTGTGAGTGGGAGACGCTGAATGTCCGGTCTGTTAGTTGTGATGAGATCCAGGATAGGGCCAAGTCTGTGATGCCAAGGGATGATAATAATAGGGAATGGTCCACTGTGTCAAAGGCAGCCGACAGGTCGAGGAGGAGGAGGACAGAGTAGTGTCGCTTGATCTTGGCGGTTAAGAGGCCATTGGTGACCTTAGTTAGGGCAGTTTCAGTGGAGTGGTGTGACCGGAAGCCAGATTGTAAGCGGTCAAAGAGGGAGCAAGAAGAGAGATGGGAGGACAGTTCAAGGTAGACGTGTTGTTCCTGTAGCTTGGAGGCATAGGGGAGAAGTGATATAGGGCGATAGCTAGATACAGAGGATGGGTCAAGAGAGGGCTTTTTGAGGATAGGTGTGATGGAGGCATGTTTAAAGCTTGAGGGGAAAACACCAGTTGTTAGTGATAGGTTGAAGAGATGGGTTAGGGTTGGGATGAAGACTGTGGTGAGGTTTGGGATGAAGTGGGATGGGATCGGGTCAAGTGCACAGGTGGTGAGATGTGATCTTGTGAGTAGAGTGGAGAATCGATCTTCTGTAATGGTGGAGAAGTTGGTTTTGGAGGTGGAGGGCTGGGAAGTCGGGAGGAAGGGCTCTGGGGGTTGTTGACCAAAACTGTCTCTGATGTTATCAATCTTCTGCTTGAAATATGAGGCAAAGTCTTCAGCTGAGATGAGCGGGGAGGGAGGAGGTGCTGGGGGACAGAGGAGAGAATTGAAGGTGTTGAATAACTGTATAGGGTTGTGAGACAGGGAGGATATGAGAGATGAGAAGTAGGTTTGTTTAGCTGTGGTGAGTGTGGTCTTGAAAGTAGTGAGGGACTGTTTGAATGCGATGAAGTGCTCGTTGGAGTGGGATCTTTTCCATCTGCGCTCAGCAGCCCTGGAAGCTCGCCTCAGTTCTTTGGTCAGGCTGGTGTGCCCGGGCTGTCTGTTGATTTTGCGAGCTTTGGTATGTGTAAGTGGGGCAGCAGATTCCAAAGCTACAGCTATTGTGGTGTTATATAAAGCGGCAGCGTCATCCGCATTGTGTAAGGCAGGGGTCCCCAACTCCAGTCCTCGAGGCCCACCAACATGTAATGTTTTCAGGATTTCCTTAGTCTTGCCCAGGTAATAATTGCATCACCTGTGCAATGCAAAGGAAATCCTGAAAACATGACCTGTTGGTGGGCCTTGAGGACTGGAGTTGGGGACCCCTGGTGTAAGGAACTTATATCTGTGAGAGGGAGGAGGGATTCAGAGAATGAGTGTAGGTCAAGGTGTTTAAGATTTCTGCGAGGGTGTGAAAGTTTGTGGGGTGGGGATTGTAGACATGGAGTGGACAGGGAAGAGAATGTAAGAAGGTTGTGGTCAGAGAGAAGAAGAGGTGAGTTAGAGAGGTTAGATAGACCTTGATGTTGATCATTATTATCCCATGCACTGTGGTTCATGCTCAGTAGTTTTGGGGATTTTTCCCCCTCATTGTAGCTGGTCACTTTAGCTTCTCTAAGACTTCAATGTAAACTTAGTTATTAGTGATGAGCAAGTGTACTCGTTGCTCAGGTGACCTCCGAGTAGTTATGACTAGAGTTGAGCGACTTTTACTTTTTTTCGGATCGAGGCTTTGTCAAAAGTCGGGTCGGGTGAAATCGGCCGATTATTACGAAAAGTCGGGGGCCGACTGAAACACGAAACCTAATGCAAGTCAATGGGGAATCAAAGTCGGCAGTGAGTGGAGGACAGGAAAACACCTACAGTGCCCCTTTTAATGCCAAAAACATCAATTCTTATTACTTAAGCTTGTCAATCTTAATTTACTTTATAATAATAGTTAGGCATTGAAAACTGGGGGTCATTTGGCTAAAGTTGTGGGGGGGTAGGGCTGGCTCAAGATTTTCTTGGGCCCAGGAAACGCGGAATACGTCACAGCGGTGGAGCAGGGAGAGGTAAGTATTTCAACTCTGCAAGTGCTGTGACCCTGAGCAAGCAGGGGGGGCCCACTCGTTGACACTGGCACAGGGCCCCTAATAGTACGGCGGTGTGTTTGACGGTGGGTGGCGCCTCCCACTGGCAGAGACACTTTTGCGTACTATGAGGGGCCCTGTGCCAGTGACGTCGCCAACGAGTATGCCCTCCCCCACCTGATGAAGGAACCTGCACTTTCATCTGCACCTTCCTCTTTGTCCCCGTGTAAGGTGGTATAGTATGCGGGAAGGGGAACCTGACTTTCAGCAGGGTCAGATTCTGGCTGTATAGAGTGCAAGGGGAATGTAGTGGTCTGGGTTAATGTACTAGCAGACTCATCTAGCAGTGACTGGGCAATGGGCAGGATGAGGAGGAAACACAGATATAAGCCCAAATAATAAAGTAGGCTAAATGCAGTTCATAATTGGTAACAGGACTAAACAGGCGGCATTACTTTGTTCAGTGGAGGAAAACTGTAATGAGTGGCAGACACAGTTAGTAGGCCCAAATAATAAAGTAGGCTAAATGCAGTTCAAAATTGGTAACAGGACTAAACAGGTGGCATTGCTTTGTTCAGTGGAGGAAAACTGTAATGAGTGGCAGACACAGTTAGTAGGCCCAAATAATAAAGTGGGCGAAATGTCTGCCAAAAAATTGTTCATAAATAAACAGGTGACATTGCTTTGCTCAGTGTCGGAAAATTGTAATAAGTAGCAGACTAAGTTAGTAGGCCCAAATAATAAAGTGGGCTAAATATCTGCCAAAAAATTGTTCATAAATAGGTGGCATAGCTAGGTACAGGGGTGGGCTCCTCTGCTAAGTAGCAGACAGTGGTAGTAGGCGCAAAGTATTACCTGGTCTAAATGGAGGCCAGGGCCCCTGTATATTTTAACGATCATCTATCATTTCAACAAATTGGTATTGGCAGTGCCATTGAAGGATTTAACAGCACTGACTACACAGTGGTGGAGCAGGGAGAGGTAAGTTTTACAAGTGGTAGAGCACTGTTCGAGCTGGGGGGGAACACTCTCTCGTGGGCGGCGGTACTGGCATAGGGCCCCTCATATTACGACGGTGTCTCTCACGTTGGTTGTGCACCACCACCGTCAGAGACATTTCCTTGTACTGTGAGGGACCCTATGCCAGTGCTGTCGCCCAAGAGTGGGCCCACCCACCTGTCCAGGCAAACGGCACTCGCACGGGTGCTTGCGCCAAGTGGTGACCACGACCCTGTGGGGGGAGTCAGCCCATTTAGGGAGGTATAAAAATGGCCTATGGTGGACATTCAGCAGCTGCAAATGGAGGAATTGGAGAAGTCAGTAAGAGGAGGCCAAAAGCAAGACATTTTACAGGCAAGCTACGTGTCAGCAGGGGAAGGTAGGGCAAAATTATTTGAAATCCATGATTGGTTTATTTTAATGAAGGTTAGATCATCAACATTCTGGGTAGCCAGACGTGTCCTTTTTTTGGTCAGTATTGAACCAGCAGCACTGAAGACTCTTTCTGATAGCACACTAGCAGCAGGGCAAGCGATCTCCTGTAATGCATATTCTGCCAATTCAGGCCAGGTGTCTATTTTAGATGCCCAGTAATCAAAGGGGAATGACCTGTGAGGGAGAACATCGATAAGGGAGGAAAAGTAGTTCGTAACCATACTGGACAAATGCTGTCTCTTGTCACTTTGAATCGATGCAGCAGTACCTGTCGTGTCAGCGGTCATTGCGAAATCACTCCACAACCTGGTCATAAACGCCACTTCGGATTTGTGCTCCTCTAACACCTCTGCCATGTTGCCCCCTACGGCTCGTGTGAGAACCATCACCGCCGCTGTGTGCTGGGAATGCCTGAACCAAACGGTCTACAAGAGTTGCTTGTTTGGTAGGCAATATTTGCTCAAGGTTCTCATGTGGCATGATATTTTGTAATTTTCCTTTATATCATGGATCCAGGAGGCAGGCCAACCAGTAATTGTCATCGGTCATCATTTTGATAATGCGGGGGTTCCTTTTTAGGATACGCAAGGCATACTCAGCCATATGGGCCAATGTTCCAGGTGCCAATTCACTGCTTGTGCTGGGTTGAGGAGCACTTTCTTGCAAATCAACATTACTTGTGTCCTGCAAAAACCCTGTACCTGACGTTGCAATGCCACCAGTTTCTATTGCCCCCTGAGAAGCATCCTCCTCCCATAAATATTCATCCCAATCATCCTCCTCCTCCTCTTCATCCGCCAGCTCGTCCAGAAGAGTTCCCTGAGCAGACAATGGCTGACTGTCATCAAGGCTTCCCTCCTCCTCGGCTGCAGATACCAGCTCCTTAATGTGTGTCAAACTTTGCATCAGCAGACGCATTAGTGGGATGCTCATGCTTATGATGGCGTCGTCTGCACTTACCAGCCGTGTGCATTCCTCAAAGCACTGAAGGACTTGACAGAGGTGTTGTAGCTTCGTCCACTGCACACCAGACAACTCCATGTCTGCCATCCAACTGCCTGCCCGTGTATGTGTATCCTCCCACAAATAAATTACAGCACGCCTCTGTTTGCACAGCCTCTGAAGCATGTGCAGTGTGGAGTTCCACCTTGTTGCAACGTCGATTATTAGGCGGTGCTGGGGAAGATTCAGCGATCGCTGATGGTTCAGCATACGGCTAGAGTGTACGTGCGACCAGCGGATGTGCGAGCAAAGTCTTCGCACCTTCAGGAGCAGGGCTGGTAACCCCGGATAATTTTTCAGGAAGCACTGCACCACCAGGTTCAAGGTGTGAGCCAGGCAAGGTATGTGTTTCAGTTCTGAAAAGGCTATGGCAGCCATAAAATTCCTTCCGTTATCACTGACTACCTTGCCTGCCTCAAGATGTACACTGCCCAGCCATGACTGAGTTTCTTGCTGCAAGTACTCGGCCAGTACTTCCGCGGTGTGTCTGTTGTCGCCCAAATACTTCATTTCTAACACAGCCTGCTGACACTTACTGACAGCTGCGAATGGAGTGGTCATGCGACTGCATTCTGTGGACGAGCTTTCGCTTCTGGAGGCCTACAGCCAACTGTTTCCTAGACCGTGGGCTAGGCAGAACTGTCCCACTATGGCTGTCCCCTGTGGACCCTGCATCCACCACATTAACCCAGTGTGCCGTGATGGACATGTAACGTCTCTGGCCATGCCTACTGGTCCATGCATCTGTTGTGAGGTGCACCTTTCTACTGACTGATTGCCTCAGTGTATGGACAATGCAGTCTTTGACATGCTGGTGGAGGGCTGGGATGGCTTTTCTCGCAAAGAAGTGTCGAACGGGAAGGTCATAGCGTGGTACTGTGTAGGCCATCAGGGCTTTGAAAGCTTCGCTTTCAAGCAAACGGTAGGGCATCATCTCTAACGAGATTAGTCTAGCAATGTGGGTGTTCAAACCCTGTGTGCGCGGAGGATGAGTACTTTCTTTTCCTAACGAGAGTCTCTTGTAGGGTGAGCTGGACTGGAGAGCTGCATATGGTGGAACTAGCGGGGATGGTGGTGGACATGGCAGATTGAGATAGGGTTGGTGATGGTATTCTTGATGTTGGCCTTGATGTTTCCTACCAAGAACCTTGTGATTCCCTGACTGCTTTGGCCTTACGATGATACCTCCACATTTGCTGCTGGTGGTGTCCTAACCAGTGGGCTTACAGTGAGGGAAGCAATGTAGCGTTGCTGACTACCTTCATTCTGAGCAGGTGCACCAACGGCACGAGACGTTTGGTAGTTAATCCAGGCTTGTCTAAGCATGCAAGTTGTATTTAAATTTTGGAGATTCTTCCCTCTGCTAAAGGTCTTTGAGCATTTCTTACAGATAACTTTGCACTGATCATTCGGATCTTGGTTAAAAAATTGCCACACTACACTCTTCCTACTATGGAACACCTTTTCAGGCATTGCACGCTGTACTACTTTCACTGGATGGCCACGCTGTCACACGTTTTTGGCCAGATACGGGCCTGCCAGATGAAAGCTGTTGCAATGTAGATGGCTGCTGCGGATCATCAACCTCCGCTTCTGAGCTACTGGCAGCGGCACCCTCTTCCCCCAATGGCTGCCAATCTGGGTCAACATCTGGGTCATCTATCACCTCCTCTTCAATGTCATGTGCACCTTCCTCTGTGTCACCGTGTAAGGTGCTATAGCGTTCGTGACGGGGCACAATAGTCTCATCAGGGTCAGACTCTGGCTTAGTACACTGCGAGTGCAATGTAGTGATCTGAGTCAATGGAACAGCATAATAATCTAGCTGTGGCTGTGCATCAGTGCAGTCCATGTCCGATTCATCTTGTAATGGGCTGTTTACAATTTCCCTTTCTAACCCAGGCACGGTATGTGTAAAAAGCTCCATGGAGTAACCTGTAGCATCGCCTGCCGCATCCTTCACTTTTGGTTTGGGTGAAGGACACAAGGAAGCCACTTGTTCCTGACTGGGAGCATCCACTGACGACTCGCTGCTTTTATATTTCGAACTTTCTGAAGAGGAGGCGAATGAGCTAGAGGCTGAGTCAGCAAGGAAAGACAAAACTTTTTTCCTGCTGCTCCGGCTTTAAAAGCTGTTTTTCTACTCCCAGATAAGGGAGCCTTCGAGGCCTTGTGTAGCCAGACGATGATGCTGGCTCAACACCTCGAGCCTTTGGTGCTATTTTGCTTTTCCCACTACCACCAGATGCTCCACCACCACCATCAGTACCAGCTGGCAACGACCGCCCACGGCCTCTTCCACCAGACTTCCTCATTTTTGAGAAAATCTAACCAAAATAACAACCGTTATATGGTACTGTAAAACAAGGTAGAAGGTGTATATAAACTTGTTGAGAATTTAAATCTCCCTTTTTTGGGGGGGGGAGACTGAACCAAAACTTAGGCCCGGTGTATAACACTACACAATGTAAGTTTCAGAACGTGGCTGGCTGATATACTGCACACTAACAGAACTGACGTAGATCCACTTAGTGACAATTTGAATCTCCCTTTTTTGGGGGGGAGACTGCACCAAAACTCAGGCACAGTGTATTACACTACACAATGTAAGTGGCAGAACGTGGCTGGAAGATATATGACAAACTAACAGAACTGACGTAGATCCAGTGTGTGACAATTTAAATCTCAATTTTTTGGGGGGGAGACTACACCAAAACTCAGGCACAGAGTATAACACTGTTATGATCTGGTGGCCGAGGAGCAGCATGAGACGTACTCTGGAGAAGGTGGTACCTGTACTGACCGCAAACCTGAACTTAGCACCGCAACTAGAAGTAGCCGTGGGATGTACCTAACGCTCCCTAGACACCTCGACACAGCCTTAGAACTAACTTCCCCTAAAGATAGAAATGGGAAAACTATCTTGCCTCAGAGAAAATCCCCAAAGGATAGACAGCCCCCCACAAATATTGACTGTGAGAGGGGAGGGAAATGACATACGCAGACTGAAATCAGGATTTAGCAAAGGAGGCCATTCTAGCTAAAAAGAAAGAATAGGACAGAGTACTATGCGGTCAGTATTAAAACACTAGAAAATATCCACCACAGAAAATACAAATCTCCACATCTGACTAAAGACATGGAGGGTATATCTGCATCTCCAGAGACACAGCTTGGCTGCAAAAAATCCTTCACAGACAAAGCTGGACAAGACAAAACATTAAAATACACTGAACTATAAGATCCACAGCATGTGGACAGCAAAAACAAAGCCAGAACTTATCTTTGTTGAAATGAACAGCAAAACAGGAGAGACCAGACATGGATGTGAATCCTCCAAAAACAATGGACAACTAGCACTGACTAAAGGATCAAGCAAGACTATATAGCCCAGCCCAAATTGCAATAAGTGGACACACCTGATAAATGCTGCGATCCAAAGACAGCAGCACTACCACTCATAACCACCGGAGGGAGCCCAAGAGCAGAATTCACAACAAACACTACACAATGTAAGTGGCAGAACGTGGCTGGAAGATATATGACAAACTAACAGAACTGACGTAGATCCAGTGTGTGACAATTTAAATCTCCCTTTCTTGGGGGGTAGACTACACCAAAACTCAGGCACAGTGCATAACACTGCACAATGTAAGTGGCAGAACGTGGCTGGAAGATTGTTATTATTATCATTCATTTATATAGCACCATTAATTCCATGGTGCTGTACATGAGAAAGGGGTTACATACAGAGTTATAGATATCGTTTACAGTAAACAAATTTACAGTGAGACTGGTACAGAGGGGAGAGGACCCTGTCCTTGCGGACTTACATTCTATGGGATAGTGGGGAAGAATATATGACAAACTAACAGAACTGACGTAGATCCACTTAGTAACAATTTAAATCTCCCTTTTTTGGGGGGGAGACTGCACCAAAACTCAGGCCCAGTGTATAACACTACACAATGTAAGTGGCAGAACGTGGCTGGAAGATACACGACAAACTAACAGAACTGACGTAGATCCACTTAGTGACAATTTAAATCTTGGAGGGAGACTGCACCAAAACTCAGGCCCAGTGTATAACACCACACAATGTAAGTGGCAGAACGTGGCTGGAAGATATACGACAAACTAACAGAACTGATGTAGATCCACTTTGTGACAATTTAAATCTCCCTTTTTTGGGGGGGAGACTGCACCAAAACTCGGGCCCAGTGTATAACACTACACAATGTAAGTGGCAGAACGTGGCTGGAAGATGTACAACAAACTAACAGAACTGACGTAGATCCACTTTGTGACAATTTGAATTTCACTTTTTTGGGGGGGAGACTGCACCAAAACTCAGGCCCAGTGTATTACACTACACAATGTAAGTGGCAGAACGTGGCTGAAAGATATATGAAAACATACAAGAACTGTAGTACAATTTCAATCTCCCTACAATGATCTCAGGACAAGTATGGCAGCAATAAAAAGGACTGCTGCACACAAAAGTGTGGACAAAGAAACAAGAGAACTGTGCAGAAAGGAGCAACAGGATTTTTGCTTTTAAAAAAGCAGTTGGTTTGCACACCGGCGTACAAACAGCAATGCAGCTATCAGGGAGCCTTATAAGGCAGCCTAACAAGCTACAGAGCTGATGTACAAAATTATAAACTCCACTGTCCCTGCAAAGAAAAGGTGGTGTTGGACAGTGGAAATCGCTACAGCACAAGCAGTTTCGGGACTTAATCTTCCCTCCCTAACTATATCCCTTCTTCTGATGCAGCTGTAGCAACCTCTCCCTATGCTACGATCGGCAGAAGTAAGATGGCGGCCGGCGTGCACGCCCCTTTATAGCCCCTGTGGCACCGCAGAAAGCAAGCCAATCACTGTCTTGCCCTTCTCAAAGATGGTGGGGACCGAGACCTATGTCATCACGCTGCCCACACTCTGCGTCCTCCTTCACTGGCTGAAAAATGGCGCTGAAAACGTCATACGAAACGCGACTTTGGCCCGAAGATCACCAACCTCATGGCCGATCCCACACTAGGATCGGTTCGGGCTTCACGAAACCCGACTTTGCCGAAAGTCGGCGATTTTTGAATTTGTCCGATCCGTTTCGCTCAACCCTAGTTATGACTGCTCGGAGATTTAGTTTTCATCGCGGCAGCTGAATGATTTACAGCTATTAGCCAGGCTGAGTACATGTGGGGGTTGTCTGGTTGCTAGGGAATCCCCACATGTAATCAAGCAGGCTAGTAGCTGTAAATCATTCAGCTGCCGCAATGAAAACTAAATCTCTGAGCAATCATAAATACTTGGAGGTCACCCGAGCGTGCTCTGGAAAACCCGAGCAACGAATGCACTCGCTCATCACTATTAGTTATGTGTCAGTTTTGTTGGATACTATCGATGTTGCAAATGATACTTTTTTGTTTCCGTTTTATTTATAAATCTTGCAGAAAGTATAATTTCATTTCCTCCGCAGCATGGCTTCAATTGGGTCATCTAAGGTTGGATCTCGCTGAGCGAGGTCAGTTGGCCTTCCTCTTTGTGAGAACGCTCTGTGCTCTACTCCAGGATGCTGCTGTAAACAAGGACTCTTGCCAGCTCCAATTAGAACCTCTGAGTTTGCTCTTGTTTTATTCCATTGTGGGCACTATTTTCTTTGGCAAGAATACATTGTTGTGCAACGTTTTCTGAGTGCCAGTGTCATGTGCCACTCAGCTGCCGCCTATCTAGACACCACTCCGGTTAACTTTTACCTGTTCTGTATTGTAGCACTGTGCATGTTTTTATAATTGCAGCAGTTTGATAATGTAATTTGAGTGGCTTACAATAGTATCTGTACTGTCTTAGTGAAAAAAATATCGTTTTTTTGCTGGGATACATCAAAGATAATTCTAAATTAAATTGGTAAATTATCTTGGCATGTTAGGCCAGGTTTGCATAGTAAAGAATTATTGTGAATTTTTACCAACTTTTTCATTTCATTTCTATATCCTACAATCCCACAGGTTGTTTGGTAGGCTGCTAAATTTAAGTCTGGCATTGACAGTGTATTGCAAAAATTGTTACAGGTTTGAGCTATATTAAAATGGGCAAAATGGACTGTAGAACAAATTTATAGTGTTGGAGAGTCAGCCTAAACTACAAGAAGTACGATTGCATCTGAGCAAATTAAACATTAACAAATCCCCTGGCCCACAACGCATTCATCCACGGGTACCGAGAGAATTGAGCTCAATAATTGACAGAACACTGTATCTCATATTCTTAGACTCTCTTGTAACAGGGGTGGTGCCACAGGATTGGAGGAAGTTTCATATGGTACCGATATTTAACCCCTTTCCGGCATGCGCCGTACTAATACTGCGCTGCGGGAACTGCATATCTGTCAGCTGCCGTCTTAGGACAGTGGCACGATAACCGCGGTCTCACGGTGAGCGCCGCTGCGATCGCATGCGGGTGTCAGCTGTATGTAACAGCTGACACCCCGCAGCAATGCCCACGATCAGTGCTAGCGCCAATCGTGGTCATTTAACCCCTCTGATGCCACTGTCAGTAGTGACAACGGCATAGAGAACAATCGCGCAGGTAAGGGGGCTCCCTGCACTCTCCCACTGGAACAACATGATGTGATCGCTTTTGTTCCGGCGGTCTACATGGAGACTCTTGGCTCCAAGATGGCCACGGGGTCCTTCCAGGTCCTTCAGTGAGGTGGCTTGCGAGCGCCTGCTGAGAACATTCGCCGGCAAGCCTCCTTTACTGCCTGTCAGATTGCTGATCTGACACTATGCTGTGCAAATTGTCAGATCAGCGATCTGACATGATATAGTGATGTCCCAACCTGGGACACTGTTATAAAGTTAAAAAAAAAAATTAGAATGTGTAAAAATATTTTTTTAAACAAATCCCCCCAAAAAGAAAAAAATATATATATTTTTTTTCCAATAAATCCATTTATTTATGTAAATAAAAAAACAATAAAAGTACACATTTGGTATCGCCGCATCCATAACGACCAGCTTTATAAAACTGTCGCACTAGTTAACCCCTTCAGTGAACATCGTAAAAAAAAAATGCTTTATCATCATACCGCCAAACAAAAAGTGCAATAAAAAGCAATAAAAAAGACGGATGTAAATAAAAATAGTACCACTGAAAACGTCATCTTATCCTGCAAAAAACAAGCTGCCATACAGCTCCATCAGCAGAAAAATAAACAAGTTATAGCTCTCAGAATAAAGCGATGCAAAAATAATTATTTATTCTATAAAATAGTTTTTATTGTGTAAAAGCGCCAAAACATGAAAAGAAGATATAAGTGAGGTATCGCTGTAATCATACTGATCCAAAGAATAAAGCTACCTTATCAAATTTACCACACGCGGAACGGTATAAAAAGAAATATAAAAAAAAAAAAGCAATTCCTGAACTGTTTGTTTTTGTTCATTCTGCCTCCCAAAAATCGTAATAAAAAGCGATCAAAAAATGTCATGTGCCTGAAAATGGTACCAATAAAAACATCAACTCGTCCTGCAAAAAACAAGACCTCACATGGTTCTGTGGGACAAAATATGGATAAATTATAGCTCTCAAAATGTCTTTTAGTGTGTGACAGCAGCCAAACATAAAAACCCGCTGTAAATAGTAAATCAACCCCCCTTTATCACCTCCTTAGTTAGGGAAAAATAATAAAATAAATTGTATTTATTTCCATTTTCCCATTAGGGTTAGGGCTAAAGGTTGGGTTAGGGTTGGGGCCAGAGTTGGGGTTAGGGTTTGGATTATGTTTACGGGTGGGGTTAGGGTTGTTTTTAGGGTTAGGGGTGTGTCAGGGTTAGGGGTGTGGTTAGGGTTATGGTTAGGGTTGGGATTAGGGCTAGGGGTGTGTTGGGGTTTGCGGTGTGATTAGGGTTGGGATTAGGGTTAGAGTTGTGCTCGGGTTAGGGGTGTGTTTAGGATTATGGTTAGGGTTGGGATTAGGGTTAGGGGTGTGTTGGGGTTAGGGTTGGAGTTAGAATTGAGAGGTTTCCACTGTTTAGGCACACCAGGGGCTCTCCAAATGCGACATGGCGTCCGATCTCAATTCCAGCCAATTCTACGTTGAAAAAGTAAAACGGTGCTCCTTCCCTTCCGAGCTCTGCCGTGCACCCAAACAGTAGTTTACCCCCACATATGGGCGTACTCAGGACAAATTGGACAATAAATTCTGTGGTCCAATTTCTCCTTTTACCCTTGTGAAAATAAAAATTTGGGGGCTCAAAAACCTTTTTTGTGGAATTTTTTATTTTTTTATTTTCACGGCTCTGCGTTATAAACTTTAGTGAAACACTTGGGGGTTCAAAGTGAGCACCACACATCTAGATAAGTTCCTTAGGGGGTCTACTTTCAAAAATGCTGTCACTTGTAGGGGGTTTCCACTGTTTAGGCACATCAGGGGCTCTCCAAACACGACATGGCATCCTATCTCAAATCCAGCCAATTTTACATTGAAATGTCAAACGGCGATCCTTCCCTTCCGAGCTTTACCATTCGCCCAAACAGTGGTTTACCCCCTCATATGGGGTATCAGCGTACTCAGGACAAATTGCTCAACAACTTTTGGAGTCCAATTTCTCCTGTTATACTTGATAAAATTAAACAAATTGGATCTGAAGTAAATTTTAAATGTCCATTTTTTTTTTAAACATTCCAAAAATTCCTGTGAAGCACCTGCACTGTGCATAGCACAGTGTCAGATCAGCAAACTTCTTGAATGTGGTTTTAAGTACCTCAAGGGGTGCAGTTTTTAGAATGATGTCACTTTGGGGCATTTTCTGTCATATATGCCCCTCAAAGTCACTTCAAGTGTGAGGTGGTCCCTAAAAAAATGGTTTTGCAAATTTTGTTGTAAAAATGATAAATTTCTGTCAACTTTTAACCCTTCTAACTTCCTAACAAAAAGAAAATTATGTTTCCAAAATTGTGCTGATGTAAAGTAGACATGTGAGAAATGTTATTTATTAACTATTTTGTGTGATATGACTCTCTAATTTAAGGGCATAAAAACTAAAATTTTTAAACTTGCAAAATTTTCAAAATTTTAGCCAAATTACCATTTTTTTCACAAATAAATGCAAATCATATCAAAGAAATTTTACCACTATCATAAAGTACAGTATGTCTCGAGAAAACATTCTCAGAATCACCATGATCCGTTGAAGCAGTTCAGATTTATGACCTCATAAAGTGACAGTGATCAGAATTGAAAAAAAAATGGCCTGGTCAGGAAGTTGAAAACAGGCTTCGGGGTGAAGGGGTTAAGAATAGTAAGAAGGTGGATCCCGGCAACTACCATGAGGTAAGTCTGACATCAGTACTGTGCAATGTTCTTGAGGGCATATAACAAATGACCTGCAGAAATATATTGTAGATAATAATATAATAACTGACAACCAGCATGGATTCATGAAGAATAAGTTGTGTCTAACTAACATGTTGGGTTTCTATGAGGAGGTAAGTTCAGATCTGGATGTAGGTAATGCGATTGATGTGATTTATCTGAACTTTGCAAGGGCATTTGATACTGTTCAACATAACAGCCTTGTACTGAAGCTTTAGAGGCAAGGGCTGGGGGAACTATATGCAGATGGGTAAGGAATTGGTTAAATGGCAGAAAACAAAAAGTTTCCAGAAATGGTACATTCTCTAAATGGTATATACATTCTCTAAATGGTATGTAGTCAGCATTAGGGTCCCGCAGGGATCTGTGCTAGGACCGATTCTTCTTAAACTCTCTATTAATTACCTTGTGGATGGGATTGAGAGTAAAGTGTCAGTCTTTGCTGACGACACCAAACTATGTAGGATGTTAAAAATGACTTTAGCAGGACAATATTACAAAACTATCTGGCTCCCATGCTGTTTTTTAAATTATTTAAATAAATTGTTTAAAAAAATGGCGCGTGATCCCCCCGTTCTTGATAACCAACCAAGCTAAAGCAGACAGCTTGCTGCCGCCCCAGAAAAGGCGCATCCATTAGATGCTCAAATTCTGGCACTTTGCCTGGGTCTTCTGACTTGCCCTTGTGCGGCGGCAAGTGGGGTAATAGTTTTAGGGTTGATGTCAGGTGTTTTATGGCTGCTGACATCAAGCCCAGAGGTTAGCAATGATGAGGCATTCTATAAGATACCCCCATTACTAACCCCATAATCAGTAGTAATAAAGACACAGACGCAGGAAAAAGTCATTTAATTGAAATAAACACACCCCAACCCTCTTTTACCCATTTATAAATTTTAAGAATCACAGTATTCCTCACCTGTCTGCTGATAATTCATATGTGCCACAACGTGCTCGAACTCTGCAACATCTGGATGAATTGCTGAGCTGTGGAATGATGTGTCTGCTGAGCCCTGCATCCAGTATACACTGAGCTGAGAGTCAAAACGTGGCTACGTGTGACCGGCGGTAACCTAAATGACGTCACCACCGGGCACACACACTCGCGTTCTCACACTCAGCTCAGTGTATAGCATGCTGAGAGGTCACATCACTAATATGACCGCTCACCAAACCATCTGAATCGTTGTGGGGACATGGGCTTAATGGATTATCAGTGGATAGGTCAGTATAGCTGCTTTATTATTTTTGTTGAATAAATGGGTAAGGCCGGGATCACACACAGCGAGATATGGCCGAGTCTCGCTGGTTAAAACCAAGCTCTGGCACCGGCACTCCGGAGCAGAGCGTGCGGCCGCATAGCAATACATGGAGCCGCACGCTCCGCTCCGGAGTGCCGGTGCCAGAACTTGGTTTTAACCAGCGAGACTCGGCCATATCTCACTGTAGTGTGACTCCGGCCTATAAGAGAGCCAGGGAGTTTTCTTTCAAATGAAAGACTTTGTGTGTTTATTTCACTTAACCCCTTAATGGCCGAGCTAATTTTGACCTTAATGACCAAGCCAAATTTTACAATTCTGACCACTGTCACTTTATGAGGTTATAACTCTGGAATGCTTCAATCTATCCCACTGATTCTGAGTTTGTTTTTTCGTGACATATTGTACTTCAAGGTAGTGGTAACATTTATTTAAAGCAAAGAGTTATGGCACACAAAATAATTAATAAATAACATTTCCCACATGTCTACATTAGCACAATTTTGGAAACATAATTTTATTTTTGTTAGGAAGTTAGAAGGGTTAAAAGTTGACCAGAAATTTCTCATTTTTCCAACAAAATTTACAAAATCATTATATTTCATTTTTATTTATTTTTTCAAAAAATTTACTTTAGACCCAAAGTTATTCATTTTTACAAGGGTAACAAGAGAAATTGCACCCCAATTTGTGTTGTACAATTTCTCCTGAACACGCCAATACCTTATTTGTGGGGAAAATCTACTGTTTGGGTGCACGTCAGAGCTTGGTAGGAAAGGAGCGCCATTTGACTTTTTGATTGTAAAATTTGCTGGAATAATTAGCGGACGCCATGTCGCGTTTGGAGAGCCCCTGATGTGCCTAATCAGTGGAAACCCCCCACAAGTGACAACATTTTGGAAACTAAACCTCTCAAGGATTTTTTCCAGGGGTATAGTAAGCATTTTGAACCCACAGGTACGACTCAAAATTTGATAACACTAGGTTATATTGAATATGTTGTCATTAGTGTTGAGCGCAAGTGCTTACTACTCCTATTTGCAGCGGGTGCTCCGGTATGCACCAAATATTGCGAGTGCTCGAGTCCCTGCCCGGCATGTTTTGCAGCTGTTAGACACCCCCAAAAATCATGCGGGGATCCGTGATACTCCATGTATACCCAACCCCCTGATGCAAACTAGAGTAGCGACCACATACGCTCAACACTAACCTCATATTGTCATTTTTTTTCACTTTTGAAAAAAAAAAAATTCTAATCCCAACCCTAACCCTAACCTTAACACAATGCTAACCCGAAGCCCAACTGCAAAGAATGGAAAAAATAAAAAATAAATATTTTATTATTTTTATCTAACTAAGGGGGTGATAAAGGGGAGTTTGATTTACTTTATTTTTTATTTTGATCACTGTGGTAGGATCAATCACAGTGATTTAAAAGAACCTAAAAGAAAAATTTCTTATTTTATGCCAAATACCGGCCGGCAGATCTTGGTGGGCGCACTTGCCCATGTGCCCCAAGGGCTAGGGGTTACTCGGTACCGGGTCCTTCTTCTGTACTCAGTGGGGATGTCACGGTGGCTGACCTGGTCCGTGGCCCTCGGGAGGTCCGTTTATGAAATGTGGGGGAAAGGTCTTTAAAGGGATAATGTTCGTGACGCCACCTGTGCTATTCGGTCAGGGTGACCGACGCTGCTTAGGGGTCCACTGGGGTGATGTTATGGCAGCTAGATGGTATACCTTCCCACAGGTGAAGTATGTCCCCAGGGCTTCCCAGAGTGTAGATGGTGGATGGTGGATAATGTAAGGCGCAGTGAATAACGAGGACACAAGGTTGCAGTCTCTTTACCTTTACTGAAGGCTTCAGCATCCACAGTCCGGGGTAAGGAACACAGGGTAGGCAGACTCCGGCCGGTCTGAAGGCAAATCCAGAGTCCCTTTATCCAGGTGGAATTCAATAGCCTTCCTCTAGCGCCTGGGCGTTGTAGTATCTCCCTGCTGAGCAACTCGGTAAGGCGGTAAGGTCCTCACAACTATTGTAGATGTTAAGTCTCTTCTCTCTGTCCCCCTGATGGATAGGACAAACCAGTATGACTGGTGGCCTGAGGCTTTTTATAGGGACCCTAGTGACGCCCCGACCCCCAAAAGTTGCCACCCTGCCTCCTGGGTAAATGGTCGGGCAGCTAACGTTGAATTAACTGTCCTGCCAGTCTCTGAAGTAACGGCATAGAGCTCTTTACTCCCTTGGTGTTCTGACTACCGGTCCTGCGCTTCAGAAGGAGGCAGCTTGCTTCTAGCTGGTCTCCCTCTGATGTTTCACTCCTGTTGCTATGACTTCGTTGCTCACTCACTGCAACACAATTCCTTTTGTGTCCTTTCTTAGGATGCTGCCGCACGTGGGGCAGGCGCAGCTCCGTGTACCTTCCTCTTCCACAGGCTGCAGTCTGGAGCTGGCTGGAACCCACTCCAGCCAGCCTCTGCCAGACTTGGTCGGGACTCACTGACTATCTCCTTCTCCCTCCAGTCAGCTTCTGTCTGACTTCCTAACCAACCCACCAGTTTTACCCAAGTGTGAGGAGTGCCCTAATAGATAGAAGCATGGCTCCCCCTGGCGGACTGGAGTGTGAAGTGTGTGTAGTGGTTGTGATTAGGGTTGAGCGACTTTTAGTTTTTTAGGGTCGAGTCGGGTTTCACGAAACCCGACTTTCTCAAAAGTCGGGTCGAGTTAAATCGGCCGATCCTATTGAAAAGTTGGGGTCGGGGATTGGCCGAAACTCGAAACCCAATGAAAGTCTATGGGTTTTTTTTTTTATATTTCCTTCAGGGTGATATAGCAGGAAAGCCGGTAATTCAATTACCGGCTTTTCATTTCTCCTGCCAAAACCCGACATGATATGAGACATGGTTTACATACAGTAAACCATGTCATATCCCCATTTTTTTGCATATTCCACACTACTAAGGTTAGTAGTGTGTATATGCAAAATTTCGGTGCTTTAGCTCTTAAATTTAAAGGTTAAATCGCGGAAAAAATTGGCGTGGGCTACCGCGCAATTTTCTCCGCCAGAATAGTAAAGCCAGTGACTGAGGGCAGATATTAATAGCCTGGAGAGGGACCACGGTTATTGGCCCCCCCCTGGCTAAAAACATCTGCCCCCAGCCACCCCAGAAAAGGCACATCTGGAAGATGCGCCTATTCTGGCACTTGGCCACTCTCTTCCCATTCCCGTGTAGCGGTGGGATATGGGGTAATGAAGGGTTAATGCCACCTTGCTATTGTAAGGTGACATTAAGCCAGATTAATAATGGAGAGGCGTCAATTATGACACCTATCCATTATTAATCCAATTGTATGAAAGAGTTAAAAAAACACAAACACATTATTAAAAAGTCTTTTAATGAAATAAACACACCGTTTGTTCTAATATTTTATTGTACGCTCAATACACTTGCTGAAGACCCTCGTTCTGTAACAAATAAAAAATAATAAACCAACAATATACATACCTTCCGTAGATCTGTAACGTCCCACGTTGTAAATCCATCTGAAGGGGTTAAAATATTTTACAGCCAGGAGCTCTGCTAATGCAGTAACCGTGGACCCTCTCCAGGCTATTAATATCTGCCCTCAGTCACTGGCTTTACTACTCTGGCGGAGAAAATTGCGTGGGAGCCCACGCCAATTTTTCCGCGATTTAACCCTTAAATTTAAGAGCTAGAGCGCCGAAATTTTGCATATACACATTACTAACATTAGTAGTGTGGAATATGCAAAAAAAATGGGGATATGACATGGTTTACTGTATGTAAACCATGTCTCATGTCATATCATGTCGGGTTTTGGCAGGAGAAATGAAAAGCCGGTAATTGAATTACCGGCATTCCTGCTATATCGCACTGAAGTTAATATAAATATATATATGTGAAAAAATTGGAACAGCATCAAATTACTACCTTACAAGGCATGCAGAGCTCTCCCGACCAGCAATCCAATGGTCAAAAAGTAATAAACTCAAAAAAAGGAAAAGCAGCACAAAATAATTGAAAAAAAGTGGACTTTAATGCCTGAACAGCGTGGCAACGTTTCGGATGTGTTATCCTTTGTCAAGCCAATATATATATATATGTGTCTGAATGACATATATATATAAAACGAAACCCGACTTTTCATAAGAGATCTCCGACCGCCGACCTGATCCCAGATTGGGATCGGGTCGGGTTTCCCGAAACCCGACTTTGCTAAAAGTCTGCCACTTTTGAAAAGTGCCAATCTGTTTCGCTCAACCCTAGTTGTGATACCTGGACAGAAGATCTCCTTCATTGCCTTCAGACGTAACATCACTCCCTCTGGTGGAAGAATAACATTACTGCAACGAACCAGGACTCTGGGGCGCAGCACATGAGCCCGCCATATTTTTTTCCAGGAAGATGACGCCGGGCCAGGGTGGACCGGGGGATGGTGAAGGTATCGGGGAGTCTCAGGAGGCATCATTTCATTCATTGAAACAGCCGACACACTTTTTGCTTGTGATCACCGTTATTCAGTGAATAACGGCGATCACATGATTGGACACAAAAAAATCCGGCCCTTATCATGTTCTCTTGGGCCTCAGCTACCCCCAGTAGCCGAGATTCCAAAGCTTTTCCGACTCTAGGGGGCAATACAGCCTTATTTGCGATCGGCATGTTAAAACGGCAATGAGGGAATAAGGACCCTTAGCGGCTGCAATCTTAATGCGTATCGGAGGTCATTAAGGGGTTAAAAGATTTTACTTTGTCTGTGTCTTCATTAAATTTGACTATAGAGTTAGTAATGGAGGAGTCTGACACCTCTCCATTACTAACCCCAGGGCTCGATGTCAGCTAATATAAAACAGCTGCCATCAACTCCAAAACTATTACCCCACTTGCCACCACACCACGGCAAGTGGAAATATCAGGGCAAAATGCCAAAATCCATTAGATGTGCCTTTTCTGGGGTGGCTGCAGGCTGCTAGTTTTAGGCTGGGGAGGGGCAATATCCATGGCCAATTCCCAGTATGATAATATGATAATACCAGTCCCCAACTGCCTGCTTTAGCTTGGCTGGTTATCCAAAAATAGGGAAGACCGCAAACCGTTATTTAAATAGGGCCCCTCTATTTTTCATAACGAGCCAAAATAAAGCTGACACCTGAGGGATGCAATCCGCAGCTCTTGGTTCTGCCTGTGCTGGTTATCAAAAATGGAGGGGATCCCACACCATTATTTTATTTATTTATTAGGTAAATAGACTAGCACAAGCTGGTGAATATTTACAACATCATACACCTGCTCTCGCTGCTATCAGCGAGACCATGCATACGATGGTGAGAGTAGTACTCTCATCAGCTGACACCTGCGACTTGCGGTAACCTTTTCACCGTCGGTAATGTGTAACTTTACTGCCAAACAGAGCCTGTGCCTGTGTAAGTCTGATCACGTTGAGCTCTGTGCCTGACCCAACATGACTTTATTCCCTTCCTGGACTTAGACTATTTGCTTGTGACCTGACTTCTCTTTTGCCTTCTCCCTATAAACTATATTGCCTTTCTAGTTTTCCTGACCCTGGCTCTTGAATTGGCTTTGTTCTCTGACTACCCCTTGTTGTACTGCGCCATTTCCTGGACCTCCCTTTATATAGTATTATATTACTATCTGTTATTGTAGTCTTTCTCTCCACTTTTGGGACTTATTATTTCTATAGTGACTCGTGTCACACCATTCTCTTTTCAACTTAAACTTTTTACAGATAGTGTTATGTTTACATCAAGAATTTGTTGACATTTCATTGAATCCATTTTTCCGTCTACCCATTAAATGTTCCCCTTGCCATTGGCTGCAACACAACCCCAAAATATAATTGATCCACCCTCATGCTTAATGGTTGGCGAGATGTTCTTTTCCTGAAATTCTGTGACCTTTTTTCTCCACACATACCTTTGATCATTTTGGACAAAGAGTTAGATTTTAGCCTCATTGGTCCACAGGACCTGTTTCCAAGATGCATCAGGCTTGTTTAGATGTTCTTCTGCATACTTCTGATGATGGTGAGGATGCAGGAGAGGTTTTATTCTGATGACTCTTCCATTAAGGCCATATTTGTGCAGGTGTCTCTGAACAATAGAACAATATAACTCGACTCCAAAGTCTGCTAAAGGCCCCTTCACATTAAGCGACGCTGCAGCGATACCGACAACGATCCGGATCGCTGCAGCGTCGCTGTTTGGTCGCTGGAGAGCTGTCACACAGACCGCTCTCCAGCGACCAACGATGCCGGTAACCAGGGTAAACATCGGGTAACTAAGCGCAGGGCCGCGCTTAGTAACCCGATGTTTACCCTGGTTACCATGCTAAAAGTAAAAAAAAAAAAACAGTACATACTTACCTACCGCTGTCTGTCCTCCAGCGCTGCGCTCTGCTTCTCTGCTCTCCTCCTGTACTGTCTGGGAGCCGGAAAGCAGAGCGGTGACGTCACCGCTCTGCTTTCCGGCTCACAGCCAGTACAGGAGGAGTGCAGAGCGCAGCGCTGGAGGACAGACAGCTGTAGGTAAGTATCTAGTGTTTGTTTTTTTTTACTTTTAGCATGGTAACCAGGGTAAACATCGGGTTACTAAGCGCGGCCCTGCGCTTAGTTACCCGATGTTTACCCTGGTTACCAGTGAAGACATCGCTGGATCGGTGTCACACACGCCGATCCAGCGATGTCAGCAGGAGTCCAGCGACGAAATAAAGTTCTGGACTTTATTCAGCGACCAACGATCTCCCAGCAGGGGCCTGATCGTTGGTCGCTGTCACACATAACGATTTCATTAACGATATCGTTGCTACGTCACAAATAGCAACGATATCGTTAACAATATCGTTATGTGTGAAGGTACCTTAAATCTTTCTGAAGGTCTTTTGCAGTCTTCCAGACCTTATCTTGCTGTCTTCCATCGTTACTATTAACTGACACCTCTTAATTACATTTCAAACAGAAGAAAGGACAACTTGAAAATGCTTTACTATCTTCTTACAGCCTTTTCCTGCTTTGTGGGTCTCCACCATTTTCATTTTCAGAGTGCCAGGCAGCTGCTTAGAATAACCCATGGCTGCTGTTTTTTGGCAAGGTTAAAGGAGACTGGCTTTTTATAAAGCTGGGAAAATTTGCATCACTTGACCTTTTGTTAGAAAGATTAGACATTTTTTGTAACTTTAAACTCCCATTTTGTCTTGATTTTATAAATTGGCACTAAAAGGGTGCAATATTGCTGCGATTGCGACCGAAAACCACACCATGGCCATAGTATGTGAATGCAGCTTTAAGATGAAACAACTGAATATCCATGCCCCTAGGCTGCTTTAACATGATGACTTTTTAACGCTGCATATTTTTGAAAAAGAGCAAGTAACCTATCTTACTAATGCTGCTGAAAATCTGCAACATATAAAACTCACAAAAAAACTGTGAGGATTTAGCATTAGGTTCTTTTTAAACCATGTTTAGGAAGGAGGTATTATTGGGGAAGAAAAGATGTATACATATTAAATGTATGTCAAAAGACCATTCTTATTTTGCTCCTAGAAACCTCTACACATGCCCCGGTTTATCCAAAGGTAGACGTCCGAAGGTCATTCATATCGAAGGCTGTGACTTTACATAAGACAACCAAGGTACGGGATTGCAAAAGTGCTGCTGATCCAAAAGGTTAAAAATAATCTTCAATTCTACTACATATGTACTTACAGGGAAGTTATATTTTTCATATGTGAGTTGACATTTAGCCTCGCTGTCTGTAAATTTAAGTGCATAAACAGGATCTCCAAAAAATCTGCCCTGACATTTTGGTGTCGGGCTCAGCGCACATAGAAAATGACAGCGGTTCTGTATGTAAAGAATGTTTGAACATTGACAGGCAGCGTTGTGTTTGGAAAGTGAGTCATCATGCTGACTTGCCGGCCAGGCCACGTCAGCACTTCCAAATGCCACACAGAGAAAAGATCTGTGACGCATACACTCCTAAGTGCCTGGGAAAGTAATTGCACATGGTTGGATGGAAATCCTTCCTAGAAACAAGGAACCAGTCAAATTCCATGAAGTTTTACAGTAAAATCGGCGTTTTCCTTCACAGTTTCTTCAGTATGTAAATCACCAAGCTGCTCTGAAGGTGCACACAGTCCGCTTCACTTTGGGATATGTCCTGCAAGGCCTTATGAGATTTCTTGTAACTCAATATTATGGCTCTGTGCTGTATTTGTAGAGTAAAAAATAATTTTGGCACTCAGTTCATTTTATTACTAATATAACTTGGATGGAAAATTGTACATTTGACCTGGAGAAACACAGAGGAATTTTAAAAATGTTGCCAGTATGAAATCTTTTCAAGGGAATCTGACAGCTGATACAGGCCCCCCAAATCCATAGGAAACGTGTCAGCCACTGGTTGTATGAACTCAGCCAGGTATGTCTGACTCTGAAACACTGCGGTGATTCAGAGAGAAAGAAGAGTCTGAGGCCGAGCTATACACTAGTCCAACGTCGGACTGGATCACCTTGTGCCGTCCAGAGAAAATCATTCTTTGGGCCCACTATGTATCTACATAGAAATAAATACAAGACCACCAATCGTGCGGTAATTCACGCTAATATCAGGGTAAAATATAAGGTAGTTCACATCTTAATTATGTAGCAGGGGTTGGGGTAGCCCCCTCATAGAATATAATACAGTCCACTCATAGAATATAATACAGCCCTAACAGAATATAATGCAGCCTTCTAATAGAATATAATGGAGCCCCCTCATAGAATATAATGCAACCCTTCTAGGATATAATGCAGCCCCCTCATAGAATATAATGCAGCCTCCTCATAGAATAAAATGTAACCCCCTCATAGAGTATAATGTAACCTCCCTCATAGAATATAATGCAGCCCCCTCATATAGTATAATGTAGCCCTCTCACAGAATATAATGCAGCCCCCTCATAGAATATAATGCAGCCCCATCATAGAGTATAATGCAGCCCCTTCATAGGGTATAATGTAGCCCCCCTCATAGAATATAATGCAACCCCCTCATATAGTATAATGCAGCCCCCTCATAGAATATAATGTAGCCCCTCCATAGAATATAATGTTGCCCCGTCATAGGGTATTGTTAGTGATGAAATGTGTATCACTAACATGTTTTTGTCAAAGAAAATCTCCAAGTATTAGGTATAAAAAAATACTTGCTATCATTAGAAGATTCCCTCACATACCTTTTCTTTCAGTCACAGGGATGATGACTTTATCATCTTTTCAGGCACGGATCATTCAGTGTACTTTTGAAATCAAAATATTTAGAATTGAGAGTCCTCAGTGGTTGATACCTTTTAATGGCTAACTGAAAAGATGGTAACAAATTGCAAGCTTTCGAGACTACACAGGTCTCTTCATCAGGCAAAGACTAAAAGAAATTCTGAAGAATCACATATTTATGCACAACATAGCACAGAAAAAAAAAATATGTGTCCGTGTGTGTACTACATGCGGCACACGTGTGGCAACCGTGTGCCGCATCAGTACCACACGAACGGCCGCTGGGGAGAAGCGCTACTGTAAGCGCTGTTCCCCTGCATGTGGTGCTGAAGCCAGCTATCATCCCTTCTCCCCTGCTGTGCCGGCAAGCAGGGGAGAATCAATGAAAGAAAAACTCGACGTGTTTTATGTTTTTAAACCAACCCGGCAAAACTCACAGGTGCGGGCTGCTATTCTCAGGCTGGTAAGGGGCCATGGATATGGGCCCCCCCAGCCTAAAAACATCTTTCATTAAAAGTCTTTTTTCTTACTGTATGGTGTTTTATTATCCCTTTAACAACTATAGGGTTAGTAATGGAGAGGTGTCTTATTGACACCTCTCCATTACTAAGCTGGCTTAATGTCCCCTTACAATAGGAAGGTGACATTAACCCCTCATTACCCCATTTACCACTGCTACAGGGTAAGTGGGAACAACTGGGCAAAGCTCCAGATGTGGCATATCTAATAGATGCGCCTTTTCTGGGCAGCTGCGGGCTGCTGTTTTTAGGCTGGGGGGCCCATATCCATGGCCCCTTACCAGTCTGAGAATAGCAGCCCACACCTGTGAGTTTTGCCGGGTTGGTTTAAAAACATAGGGGGACCCCACGTCTGTTTTTTTTTTCATTCATTCTCCCCTGCTTGCTGGCCGAGCAGGGGAGGAGGGATGACAGCCGGCTTCAGCACCACATGCAGGGGAACAGCGCTTACAGTAGCGCTTCTTCCCCGGCGGCCATCCGTACACACGGAGGACAGTGTGCACTGTTCTCCGTGTGCACGTGTGGCACATTCTGCGGCCCGTGTGTCCGGATAAAAACGGACATGTCTGCGTGTTTTGCACACGAACACACGGTCTGCCAAAACATGCTGACATGTGCATAGACCCATTCATTTGAATGGGTCTATGTGTGTCAGTGTCACCGCTACGTGAGAAAACTGTCACTACACGTATCAGAGACACTGACGTGTGAAACAGGCCTTAGGGACATGTTTTTGTGGCACTTACTTTGTAAAGCATAACTCACATATTAGTGCTGGTTTCCTCACAGGCTGCACAGACCTTTTCTTCTCAAAATGGCATTTGATTTCTGGGCAAGTAGCCAGACCTGTGCATGTCCACCTCCAGTGTAAAAACACTACTGGGAAAGCTGTTTATCAATTGCAGGAGGCCGACTGAACTGCTCTACTATCTACTGCCAATCTGAGAAAAGGAGCTCTGTACAGACTATGAGGAAGCAATAGTAAACAGCAGCCAGATGCCAGCCCCTGGACCTCGCTGAAGTCAATTTGGCCTGCAGATGTTTGATGTGGGCTGACTCATGCTGGGTGTTGTCTGTGGTAGCAAGATGAGCATCCAGCCCACACACATGTAGCTAGAACTGTTTCCATACATTACTAGATAAATGTTTGTTGTACGGCGATTATAGAATCTTGCAATCTCCAAATCAGATTTATTATGTTTTTTTATCAAAGTTACACAAGAAAACATAAAATATTATAAACACAGATATTACACTTTTACATAGTCACCACAATTACATTACAACTTCATGGTGAGATACTTATGCCAAGGCATATAACACTATGCAGGTATAAAGTGCTGGAAAGCGGTAGTTGCGACCGAGCTGCTGTCTGGTTGCGCTCTGGCACTTTACAGACAAGGGGTGTCCTAGTCCCAGTCTGCTGTAGGGTGTGGGGTGCATCAAATTCATCTGTAGGGCATAGGCCTCCACAGCCTCCAGGGTTCGGTCCTCAGGAGCCACTGCAGACAATGCATTGGACACCAGGTTCTTTGCAACAGTCAAACTATTACTAAACTGTCATCAGGTGGATACAGGTGGGATAGGGCACAGCAATGCAGACTTTCTCCCTGCTTAGCACAACTCCTCTTCTGTTTTGCCACATGTTCATTCTGGACTACCACCTAGTCTACTGTCTCCATCAGCCTCAGGGATTCATTGTCCACTCCAGCAGTGCACTCAGGACCGGCCATCTGCCCCCATGTAATTCCATGTCCACCGACCTTGTGATGGACCTTGTGGTGTTGAATGACAAGGCCCGTTACATGGCGCGGGGCCCAAGCCCTAGGCTCCAGACATTGTTTGAATGTCCATCTGGGATCTCCATTTGGCCGCTCACTGCCCTGAATGTTTGGCCCATTGCTGCCCATAGCAACTCACCTCACCTGAACTCTCCTCCATACTTTACTGGCTGACACTGAACTCCCTCTAAACAGGAAGCATCCCCCTTTTTATGGGCACTAGTGCCCTCCCACCAGGCTAATCCTAACCTTAACCATTTCCTATCTACATGCTAACCTGTTCTATATCCTATGCTGTCCCAAGCTTATTCTTATGCTATCTACTATATAATTGTCTAAGGGTCACTTCCGTCTTTCTGTCTGTCCTTCTGTCCTTCTTTCTGTCACAGATATTCATTGGTCGCGGCCTCTGTCTGTCATGGAATCTAAGTCGCTGATTGGTCTCGCCAGCTGCCTGTCATGGCTGCCGCGACCAATCAGCGACGGCCACAGTCCGATTGGTCCCTCCCTACTCCCCTGCAGTCAGTGCCCGGCGCCCGCTCCATACTCCCCACAGTCACCGATCACACAGGGTTAATGCCAGCAGTAACGGACCGCATTATGCTGCGGGTAACTCACTCCGCTGCCTATGCAGCGTCAATAGTAAAAGGATCTAATGTTAAAAATAATAAAAAAAATAAAAAATCATTCTATACTCACCTTCTGCCGCCTTTCCCAGTCCTCGCGACGCTCCGGTAACCGCTCCATGCAAGCGGCAGGTTCCGGTGACAAGGATGGTATGCGACAAGGACCTGCCATGCCGTCACGGTCATGTGACCGCGACCTCATCACAGGGCCTGCGCTAGAAGGACATGCCATGACGTCACGGTCATGTGACCGCGACATCATCACGGGTCCTGCGCTACCAACCCTGGGACCAGAAGCTGCCGAGTGCACCGCACATAGGCGACATTACTACAAGGGCTCCCTCGGAAGGTGAGTATATGTTTATTTTTTATTTTTTATCCTGTGACATACGTGGCTGGGCAATATACTACGTCACTGGGCAATACACTACGTGACTGGCCAATATACTAAGTGGCTGGGCAATAAACTACGTGGCTCTGTGCTGTATACTATGTCGCTGTGCAATATACTACGTGGCTCTGTGCTGTATACTACGTCACTGGGCAATATACTACATAACTGGGCAATATACTACGTGGCTGGGCAATATACTACGTGGCTGGGCAATATACTACGTCGCTGGGCAATATACTACCTAACTGGGCAATATACTATGTGGCTGGGCAACATACTACGTCACTGGGCAATATTCTATGTGACTGGGCAATATACTACGTGGCTGGGCAATATACTACGTGTCTAGGCAATATACTACGTGACTGGGCAAAATACTACGTGACTGGGCAATATACTACGTGGCTGGGCAATATACTATGTGGCTGGGCAAGATACTACGTGGCTGGGCAAGATACTACGTGGCTGGGCAATATACTACATGACTGGGCAATATACTACGTGATTGGGCAATATACTACGTGACTGGGCAATATACTACGTGGCTGGGCAATGTACTACGTGGCTGGGCAATATACTACGTGACTGGGCAATATACTACGTGGCTGGGCAATATACTACGTGACTGGGCAATATACTACGTGTCTGGGCAATATACTACGTGGCTGGGCAATATACTACCTGACTGGGCAATATACTACGTGATTGGGCAATATACTACGTGGCTGGGCAATATACTACATGACTGGGCAATATACTACGTGACTGGGCAATATACTACATCACTGGGCAATATACTACGTAGCTGGGCAATATAGTACGTGACTGGGCAATATACTAGGTGGCTGGGCAATATACTACGTGACTGGGCAATATACTACGTGGCTGGGTATTATACTACGTGGCTGGGCAATATACTACGTGGCTGGGCAATATACTATGTGACTGGGCAATATACTACGTGACTCTGTGCTGTATACTACGTCACTGTGCAATATACTACATGGCTCTGTGCTGTAAACTACGTCACTGGGCAATATACTACGTAACTGGGCAATATACTACATGGCTGGGCAATATACTACGTGACTGGGCAATATACTATGTGGCTGGGCAATATTTACGTGGCTGGGCTATATACTACGTGTCTAGGCAATATACTACGTGACTGGGCAATATACTACGTGGCTGGGCAATATACTACGTGGCTGGGCAATATACTATGTGGCTGGGCAATATACTACGTGACTGGGCAATATACTACGTGACTGGGCAATATACTACGTGACTGTGCAATATACTACGTGGGCTGTGCAATATACTACGTGGACATGCATATTCTAGAATACCCGAAGCATTAGAATCGGGCCACCATCTAGTATTTATATAATGCTCTACTTTGTATACTATACATAACAAATCACATTACATTAGATACATGTTACTTAACATTTCAAACTGCACAACAATGTTCACACAGTGCGTCTGTTGTCTTCAAGGGCAGGAACAGGGTAAGACAGTCCACATCCCTACATGGTCATCCTTGATTATTCTGGGACCTGGAAGACAACACACAGCATGCAACAATCATATAAAACATTTAAACTGTTAGTCTCCTCTCTTCTGGGATATAGCATGTCCATTGCCAGTGAGTGCACTGACCCCAAAATTAAAGAGCACAAGTTCCTGGGCCCATAGGCCAACATAACAACCGCCCAACAGTCCATGAGCGCATACCACGTTTATCTCCTGCGAGAGACTTTAAATAAGCTGTCCTCTCAGTTAGAATGGCAGATCAATGTCCATCTGAGTCCATGTTCAGAAACGAATGCCTGCCTGACAGTCTATGGGCATAATCAAGTTCCTTCATGGTTCCACATGACAATGGTCTCATCAACTTGGGGAGCCTGACACTGCTTGTTGAAGTTCTTTGTTCTCACAGGCCCATTGGCCAACACAGCAACAACTCCAGCAGTTCTGGAGTACAGTCCATACAATCCTCATCTATCTTTTAAGACAAGGGTGCAATAAACACAGTCCTGACCAGGCTCGATCCTAGGATCGTCTGTTTCCATTTTCCTCTTCCGCTTTTGTGAACAGCAGTTCCATTAAGTTGCATAGTCTATAGGGACAAAAAAGGATTTCTGGCCCTTTAAGAATCCACAGTCCCACAATCCAGCAGGGGGATAGGCAATGTGCATAAAAAAAACTTGGGGAGGGAGGGTGAACATAAAAGTTCTTTGGCTATCCTGGCTAGCATCCGGGTGTTCCTGACACATTTTAGGGCCTCCTGCCCTCAGAAACGTGGAACACTTCCTTTTAATGGCGTTTCCTGTGCAACAGGCATAACTAAGCCTTTTGGGCTGCATTTTACTTACAGCTACCTAACACCAGGTCTCCTGCCTGGTTCAGGCACCGCACCTTCTCCCCGAGATGCCCTCCTTGTACCTTGCGGCTAGTGAACCCACTAATACGTGTTATACTGTTAGGACTGGAAAAGACTCCAAAGGGTGAACCCACAGGATCGTGACAGCGAACCTCCCCAGCGCGAGTAGACCAGGTAGACCACCCCCAATACAGGGAGCGTTAGGAGCAGGCCTAGGGGAGACTACTGCTACGGCAGCTGATACCCAAGAAAGGAAGAATGGTAAAGTGGAGAGACAAACCGGAATGCTAAGCAAGGACGCTGGAACACTGACGAGGGTAAAACAGCAGACTGGAACAGCAGGAAATCAGGTGTACTGGAGGGACGGAGGTAATGGATGACCAGGACTAAAAGAAAAACCAGAAGAGGGACATGGGTCAGGCACAAGACAATCCACAAGGTAGAACGGAGGGAAGACAGGAGAGTACGCTGGGAGACGAGAGGGCCATCGACACTTGCAATATGCAAATAATAATCAGGCACCGCCAAGCGGAAGAGGCGGCCTAATAAGCAGAGCGGCGGCATAAATCAAAGAGATGAGGGTGCGCATGCGCCGTGAAATCCAGTGCGTGCGCGCACTCGAGCAGAGGCAGAGGCCAGCTGCGCGAGCAGAAGAGAAGACGCCGAAGACGGAGCGGGACCGCGCCGTGACACCATGGAGCGGTAAGTATGAAAGGGCACCTGGGAAGGTGGCGGTGACAGCATAACAGTACCCCCCTCCTTACAACCCTTCCGCTTAAGACCGGAAAGAAATCTTGCCAAAATCTGAGGAGCCTGGATGTTCTCCCGAGGTTCCCAAGATCTCTCCTCAGGACCCAAACCCTTTCAATCCACCAAAAAAAGTCCTACCTCTAAGACTTTTCATGGCCAGGATGTCCTTAACTTCAAAAACATCATCAGCGGATACAGGCCGAGGAAACCGAGCAGTGGAAGCATGGAACTGATTAAGGACAACTGGCTTCAGGAGGGAAATGTGAAAAGAATTGGGGATACGGAGCGAAGAGGGTAACTTTAATTTGTAAGAAACATCATTAATGTGGGACAAAACCTCAAAAGGTCCTATATAGCGGGGACCCAACTTGCGTGAGGGAATCTTTAAGCGAACGAACCTGGAAGACCACCACACCTTATCACCATGATGATAGAGTGGAGGATTTATACGCCTTTTGTCCGCGAGTCTCTTCATCCTGTCACATGCTAACTCAAGAGCGGTCTTGGTCTCCTGCCAAACCTTGGAGAACTCCCCAGACAGAAGATCAGCTGCAGGCACGCTCGAGGCTGGAGGAACCGGCAGATGAACACCGGGATGTTGCCCGTAGATGACATAGAAAGGTGTCTTGGAAGAAGATTCACTGGTATGGTTGTTGTATGCGAATTCAGCCCATGGAAGTAAATCGACCCAGTCACTCTGATGGGAGTTACAAAAATGATGGAGAAAAGTCACCAAAGTCTGATTTGTATGTTCCACTTGACCGTCGGTCTGTGGGTGGTAGGCGGAGGAGAAGTCCAGCGTGATGTTCATATATTTACAGAGAGCTCTCCAGAATTGAGAGGTGAATTGGACTCCCATGTCCGAAACGATATGTTGAGGAAAGCCATGAATCCGAAAAATATGGTGGACAAAAACTTTAGCCAAGTCAGGAGCAGAGGGCAGACCTGGAATAGAAATGAAGTGAGCCATCTTGGAGAACCTGTCCACAACCACAAGAATGACGGTGCAGCCAGAAGAATGAGGCAAATCGGTGACAAAGTCCATTGCGATGTGTTGCCATGGAGCCGATGGAACAGGAAGCGGAAGAAGAAGACCAGAGGGTAGCCGCTTAGGAACCTTGTTCTTGGCACAAAAGGGACAGGAAGTAATAAAACTTTGAACGTCCTGAGAAAGGGCTGGCCACCAGTAGTAGCGATAGATGAGCAAAATAGTCTTCTTGACACCAACATGACCTGCAATTCTTGAGGCATGACCCCACCGTAAGACCCGCCTCCTGTCGCATCTGGAAATGAAGGTCTTACCAGAAGGTAAGGAAGACATATCGACTGGTGCAACCATGATAACCTTGGAGGGATCCAAGATGTGCGAGGGTTCCTCCTCCGTATCGGTAGAGAAAAAGGATATGGAGAGTGCGTCAGCTTTGAGATTCTTATTGCCAGAATGGAAGTGTAATTCAAAATTAAAATGGGCAAAGAACAGAGACCATCTAGCTTGCCGAGGATTAAGTCTCTGTACCGAACGGATATACGATAGATTCTTGTGGTTTGTATAGATCTTAAATGGATGGACGGCTCCCTCCAACAGATAGCACCATTCTTGCAAGGCCAACTTAATGGCCAATAACTCCCTGTCTCCAATGTAATAATTCCATTCCAAAGAAGAGAATATCTTGGAGAAGAAACCACAGGTGACGAGCCGACCAGACAGAGATTTTTGAGAAAGTACTGCTCCAGCTCCAATGGCAGAGGCGTCTACCTCAAGAATAAAAGGTTTGTTGACCCCTGGACGATGGAGTACGGGAGCTGTGGTGAAGGCTTTTTTCAGAGACTGGAAGGCCTCGTTAGCTTCAGACGACCAGATGTGATGATTGGAACCCTTGCGAATCAGAGAGGTAATGGGACTGATTAAAGAAGAAAAGTGTGGGATGAATTGACGATAATAATTTGCGAACACAAGGAATCGCTGAATTGCCTTGATGCCATGAAGACGAGGCCAGCTGAGCATGGCGGACACCTTCTCCGGATCCATGCATAGACCAGAGTCCGAGATGATATATCCCAGGAAAGGAAGGGAAGACAACTCAAAAGCGCATTTTTCGAGCTTGGCAAAAAGACGATTCGCTCTCAAACACCGAAGAACGAGGCAGACGTCCCCTTTATGGGTAGATAGATCCGGGGAGTAAACGAGAATATCGTCCAAATATACAACCACACATGAATATACAAGATCACGGAACATGTCATTCACGAATTCTTGGAATACCGCAGGGGCATTGCAAAGGCCGAAGGGCATGACCAAGTACTCATAGTGACCATCTCTGGTATTAAAAGCAGTTTTCCATTCATCTCCAGGACCGATTCGGATTAAATTGTAGGCGCCATGAAGATCCAGTTTAGTAAAGATTTGTGCTCCCCGTAGCCGATTAAAAAGTTCTGGGATGAGAGGAAGTGGATATTTATTCTTAATCGTGATACTGTTAAGACCCCTGTAGTCGAAACAGGGGCGGAGAGATCCATCCTTCTTTTTGACAAAAAAGAAACCTGCACCAGCTGGAGAAGAGGACTTCCGGATGAAACCCCTGGCCAAATTCTCCTGGATATAGTCAGTCATGGCTTGAGACTCGAGAGGATTCAAAGGGTAAATTCTACCTCTAGGCAGGGTTGAACCTGAGACGAGGTTGATAGGGCAGTCGTAAGGACGATGTGGTGGCAAGCTCACCGCTTCTTTCTGGTTGAAGACGTCTGCAAAGGAGCAATAGGCCATAGATAGATCAGCAGGCACAGAAGTAGACCAGGAAGAAGTTAAAGGCTGGACGGTGAGCAGGCATGTAGACTGGCTGGAATGCCCCCAACATAGGACATCACCAGAACGCCAATTCAAGACAGGTTCATGAATTCTTAACCACGGAAGGCCCAGAAGAAACTTATAGGACAACGATGGCAACACGTAGAAGGTGATCCTTTCCCGCTGCAAGGTGCCGATCTGTAGTTCCACCTCTTCGGTAACCAAGGTAACGGTCTCCCGCAAGGGTCTGCCGTCAACTGAAGCAATCTGTCGAGGAGACTCCAAGGACTTGACAGGAATTTGAAACCTTTTAACCGCTTCAAGCTGAATAAAATTCCCCACTGCTCCAGAGTTAATATATGCCACCTCAGAAAAATTACTGGACCCTAAATTCAACAAAACATAGAGAGTAAAGGGTTGAGAAGTATCACTGACACCTAGGGAGGCCTCTCTTACCTGTCCTAGGCGGAGGCGTTTCCCGGCCTCACCGGACAAGAACACAGAAGATGGGTAGCGCTGCCACAATAGAAGCAGAGACCCTGTACGAGTCTCTCCTTGCGACGTAGTTCCGCTGGCTTGAAGCTGCAGAAGACAAGACATGTAATGAACGAGGAGGACTGCGAGTGGGAGAAGCTTGACGAGGAAGGTTTTGCCCCTGGCAGATTCACAGAGGTGCTCCTGGAAGCGCAAACCTATGCGGGTTGCCAAAGAAATAAGATCCTTCAAGAACGTTGGAGTATCTCGGCCCGCCAGCTCATCTTTGATGTGACCAGACAATCCACGCCAAAAAGTTCCTACTAAGGCCTCGTTATTCCAACCTAATTCGGAGGACAACGTACGGAAACGGACAGCGTACTGACCGACAGTAAGAGAGCCATGATGAAGATTAAAAAGGGACCCGGTGGTAGAGACGAGTCGCCCAGGCTCATCGAAAGACCCTCCAAAAGGTCTCCTGGAAAGTGGAAAGTCAGGAGATAAGAGGATCGTCCCGTTCCCAGAGAGGGTTAACCCAGGCTAGAGCCTCTCCCTCCAAGTGAGACACCACAAATGCCACCTTAGATCGGTCTATGGGATATTGGAGTGGTAGTAATTGGAAATATAACTGACACTGATTCAGAAATCCCCGACACAGTTTGGGATCACCAGCATAGCGCGGAGGTTTAGCCAGACAAGGCGGAGGGTGCAGAGTTGGAGTAGAGGCAGACGATTGCAGAGAAAGGAGACGATTATCCACCGAAGCCATGTAATTAAGGATATGGCCCTGAGTATCGCGTTGCTGGGCGAGCTACTGCTGCTGGAGGCCAGCCACCTGGGAGGCGTTCCCAGGGTCAGAAGGCTGAAGCGCAGATATACGGGACTCCATAGATTTTAGGAAAGCCATGATCCTGGTTTGATTCTCCCATAGGAACGCCAGTTCCTTTTGGATGGAGGCAGAGGTACCAGCGGGGTCCATGGCCTGATTATACTGTTATTAGATGGTGGCCCGATTCTAATGCATTGGGTATTCTAGAATATGCATGTCCACGTAGTATATTGCACAGCCTACTTGGTATATTGCCCAGCCACGTAGTATATTGCCCAGCCACGTAGTATATTGCCCAGCCACGTAGTGTATTGCCCAGCCACATAGTATATTGCCCAGCCACATAGTATATTGTCCAGTCACGTAGTATATCGCCCAGCCACGTAGCATATTGCCCAGCCACATAGTATATTGCCCAGCCACATAGTATATTGCCCAGCCACATAGTATATTGCCCAGTCACGTAGCATATTGTCCAGTCACGTAGTATATTGCCCAGCCACGTAGTATATTGCCCAGCCACGTAGTATATTGCCCAGTTACATAGTATATTGCCCAGTGACATAGTATACAGCACAGAGCCACGTAGTATATTGCCCAGCCACGTAGTATATTGCCCAGTCACATAGTATATTGCCCAGTGACGTAGTATATTGCCCAGCCACGTAGTATATTGCCCAGTTACGTAGTATATTGCTCAGCCACATAGTACATTGCCCAGCCACGTAGTATATTGCCCAGTCACATAGCATATTGCCCTGTCACGTAGTATATTGCCCAATCACGTAGTATATTGCCCAGTGACGTGGTATATTGCCCAGCCACGTAGTATATTGCCCAGCGACGTAGTATATTGCCCAGCCATGTAGTATATTGCCCAGTTACGTAGTATATTGCCCAGTGACGTAGTATACAGCACAGAGCCACGTAGTATATTGCACAGCGACGTAGTATACAACACAGAGCCACGTAGTATATTGCCCAGCCATGTATGTCACAGGTTAAAAATAAAAAATAAACATATACTCACCTTCCGAGGGAGCCCTTTTAGCTATGTCGCCTGTGTGCGGTGCACTCGGCAGCTTCTGGTCCCAGGGTTGGTAGCGCAGGACCCGTGATGATGTCGCGGTCACATGACCGTGACGTCATGGCAGGTCCTTCTCGCGCAGGCGCGCAGGACCTGTGATGAGGTCGCGGTCACATGACCATGACGTCATGGCAGGTCCTTGTCGCATACCATCCTTGCCACCGGAACCTGCCGTGTGCATGGAGCGGTTACCGGAGCGTCGCAAGGAGCGGGAAAGGCGGCGGAAGGTGAGTATATGATTTTATTTTTGCTTTTTATTATTTTTAACATTAGATCCTTTTACTATTGACGCTACATAGGCAGCATCAATAGTAAAAACTTGGTCACACAGGGTTAATAGCGGCAGTAACGGAGTGAGTTACCCGCGGCATAACGCAGTCCGTTACTGCTGGCATTAACCCTGTGTGAGTGGTGACTGCGGGGAGTATGGAGCGGGCGCCGGGCACTGACTGCAGGGGAGTAGGGAGGGACTAATCGGACTGTGGCCGTCGCTGATTGGTCGCGGCAGCCATGACAGGCAGCTGGGGAGACCAATCAGCGACTTGGATTCCATGACAGACAGAGGCCGCGACCAATGAATATCTGTATGCATGTAGAAAAGCCGCGGAGACACCATCACGTGTTTCTCAACGCAAGCAATAAATAGCCAGGTCTTTCACCGGGAAGGAACTACCACGGGAAGGGCAGCATCCAAAAAGGAAAACCACCTATGCCAAAACATGTTATCCATCCACAGACAGCTGTTTCGGAGTACATGTGAGCGCCTGCCTCCTTCCCTGCCTGTCAGATGCTGATGTGATACTCTGCAGTGCAGACTATCAGATCAGCGATCTAACACCATACAGGATGGGACAATGTAAAAAAGTTTTAAAAAAAAAAAGTGTAAAAATATTTTTTTTAAACATACCCAAATAAAGAAAAAAAGAAAAATATTTTTCCAATAAATACATTTATGTAAATAAAAAAAAGACAATAAAAGTACACATACTTGGTATTGCCGCGTCCATAACGACCTACTCTAGAGTTATATGAAAAAGTTTGGGCACCCCTATTAATCTTAAGCTTAATGTTTTATAAAAATTGTTTTTTTGCAACAGCTATTTCAGTTTCATATATCTAATAACTGTTGGACACAGTAATGTTTCTGCCTTGAAATGAGGTTTATTGTAGTAACAGAAAATGTGCAATCTGCATTTAAACAAAATTTGACAGGTGCATAAGTATGGGCACCCTTATCATTTTCTTGTTTTAAATACTCCTACCTAATTTTTACTGACTTACTAAAGCACTTTTTTTTGTTTTCTAACCTCATTGAGCTTTGAACTTCATAGCCAGGTGTATGCAATCATGAGAAAAGCTACTTAAAGTGGCCACTTGCAAGTTGTTCTCCTGTTTGAATCTCCTCTGAAGAGTGACATCATGGGCTCCTCAAAACAACTGTCTAATGATCTGAAAACAAAGATTATTCAACAGAGTTGTTCAGGGGAAGGATACAAAAAGCTGTCTCAGAGATTTAACCTGTCAATTTCCACTGTGAGGAACATAGTAAGGAAATGGAAGAACACAGGTACAGTTCTTGTTAAGGCCAGAAGTGGCAGGCCAAGAAAAACATTAGAAAGGCAGAGAAGAAGAATGGTGAGATCAGTCAAGGACAATCTTCAGCCCACCTCCAGAGAGCTGCAGTATCAACTTGCTGCAGATGGTATCACTGTGCATCGGTCAACTATACAACGCACTTTGCACAAGGAGAAGCTGTATGGGAGAGTGATGCAAAAGAAGCCGTTTCTGCAAGCACGCCACAAACAGAGTCGGCTGAGGTATGCAAAAGCACATTTGGAGAAGCCAATTTCTTTTTGGAAGAAGGTCCTGTGGACTGATGAAACCAAGATTGAGTTGTTTGGTCATACAAAAAGGCGTTATGCATGGTGGCCAAAAAACACAGCATTCCAAGTAAAACACTTGCTACCCACAGTAAAATTTGGTTGAGATTCCATCATGCTTTGGGGCTGTGTGGCCAATGCCGGCACCGGGAATCTTGTTAAAGTTGAGGGACGCATGGATTCCTCTCAGTATCAGCAGATTCTTGACAATAATGTTCATGAATCAGTGACAAAGTTGAAGTTACACAGGGGATGGATCTTTCAGCAAGACAATGATCCAAAACACAGCTCCAAATCTACTCAGGCATTCATGCAGAGGAACAATTACACTGTTCTGGAAAGGCCATCCCAGTCCACAGACCTGAATATCATTGAACATCTGTGGGATCATTTGAAGAGGGCTGTTCATGCTTGGCGACCATCAAACTTAACTGAACTGGAATTGTTTTGTAAAGAAGAATGGTCAAAAATACCTTCATCCAGGATCCAGGAACTCATTAAAAGCTACAGGAAACGACAAGAGGCTGTTATTTTTGCAAAAGGAGGATCCACTAAATATTAATGTCACTTTTCTGGTGGGGTGCCCATACTTATGCACCTGTCAAATTTTGTTTGAATGCAGATTGCACATTTTCTGTTACTACAATAAACCTCATTTCAAGGCAGAAACATTACTGTGTCCAACAGTTATTAGATATATAAAACTGAAATAGCTGTTGCAAAAAAAACAATTTTTATAAAACATTAAGCTTAAGATTAATAGGGGTGCCCAAACTTTTTCATATAACTGTATAAATTGGTACCACTAGTTAACCACTTCAGTGAACACAGTGAAAAAAAAAAAACTAGGCAACAAAAAAGAATGCTTTATCATACAGCCGAACAAAAAGTTCAATAAAACGCAATAAAAAAGATGGATGTAAATAAAAATGGTACCGCTGAAAACGTCATCTTGTCCCTCAAAAAACAAGTCACCACACAGCTCCATCAGCAGAAAAATAAAAAAGTTATAGCTCTCAGAATAAAGTGATTCAAAAATAATTAATATATAAATGGAGTATGTAATAGTAGTAACTTGGAGAATTAATCTGCCTTACCAATTTTACCACATGCGGAACGGTATAAAAAAAACCTGAAAAAGCAATTCTTGAATTGCTATTTTTTGTTCATTCTGTCTCCAAAAAATCAGAATAGAAAGCGATCAAAAAATGTCATGTGCCTGAAAATTGTACTAATAAAAACGTCAGCTCGTCCCACAAAAAACAAGCCTTCACATGACTGTCAGCCGAAATATGGAAAAATGATAGCTCTTAAAATATGGTCAGGTAAAAACTAGTTTTCGCAATAAAAAGCATCTTTTAGTGTGACAGAAGCCAAACATAAAAACCTGATATAAATCTTTTATCAATGTAATCACACTGACCCCAATACTAAAGTCGCCTAATCACTTATACTGCACTAGGAATAGCGTAAAAAATAAATAAAACCAATTCTTCACATGCTGTTGATTTTTTCATTCTGCCTCCCAAAGATTGCATTAAGGCTTGGCGCACATTTATCCTGCACTGTATGCTGAGTGCTTACACCGCAGTTTCTGTGTAAATCTCTGAAATACGTGATTCAGACGGAACCTCTGGTGGAAGATTCCCTATAACGAGGCAGATGGAGGCACTGTGGACACCATTGGACCTGTGATCCGGCAGTGTCCATCTTTTTAGGATTACATAAGAGTGCCGTTGACCAAAGTTTTTCAAAACGAACACATCCAGCCCATGAATGGCAGCGCTTCCCAGGACTCATATCCAAAGATGATATTTTGAATTTTATCTTTTTTTATTAATTGATAGAACATACAATGCGTTTCGGATAAGTTCCTTCTTCAGGTATCATAAAAACACAATACAATTCCATGACTATAGTTTTGTGCACTTCTGAGAAAAAGGACACCACTGACGAGAGGCCAGACGGAGTCCAAAGTAACTCTGCTGCCACATTATAGTGAATGGATCCATCGTGGAATTCATCTGTCATGTCACTCAGAGATATAGATGTAAACCCCGATGTAAGTACTTAGTGTAGAGTGCAGGATAAATGCGATCATAAATGTTATGTAAAATGTTCCTAATAAAAGCTTCAACTCAATCCACAAAAAAGCAAGCCTTCACTAAGTTCTGTCATTTGTTAACGGAAATATAGGGGGCTTCCACGTTACTGGTAGCACAAAGGCTCTTGAAAAACTAAATGGCTCCTCGCCCCCAAAAGAAATTCAGCAAATTCTGCACTCCCAAATCCAAATGTTTCTGAACCCCATTGTGCCTAAACCACATTTAGTGCCCACATGCTTGGCATTTCTGTTGTGATGAGAGTCCACCTAATTTACAGGTGCGTTTCTCCAGAAGCATGAGCTGGGCATAATGTACTGAGCACAACAACGTATTGGTGACTTCCATGTACTGTTCACTACAACGGCAGTTTCTAATTTTCACTAAGCAACATCCACTGCTGCTTGTTTCTAGAAAACACCCATGGAGTCAAAATTGTCACTACACCTTGTGGCATAGCGACTGGTCATGTGATTAATGGGCGGTATGTATCGCAGAGGTGGGTGGCCCTGTGATGGAAGCCTGGGCATGTTTTGCTCAGCAGATCTACTGCTGAGGGATTTGTTTTACATTGGGAAGGCTTCGAGGTGATTGGAGAGCTGGGTGGGTCCAGTCACCTACAAACCCACCCAAAGGGATGTGTCTGAATACTAGTGTAGAGCATTCTGATACTGCAAATATCAGGTATCGGCCGATATTCGCTGTATCGGAATTCTGATACCGAGTTCCGATACTTTTGCGATATCGGTTCCCGGAATCAGAAGTTCCTATAGTGCAATTATGCACTATAATGGAGTGTGGGCGCTGCGTGTGCGGAGAATGCGTGGGTGTGTGTGCGGGTGGGGTCTGTGCGTGACGTGGGGGGTCTGTCCATGCCTGCCGGGGCTCTATGCGGGCTGCTGGGGGTCTGTACGGGCCTGCTGGGGCTGTATGCGGGCCTGCCAGGGCTGTATGCAGACCTGCCGGGGCTTTTGTATGCGGCGTGCTGGGTCTCTGTGCGGCGTGCGGGGTCTTTGTGCGGCATGCCGGGTCTCTGTGCAGCGTGCGGGGCTCTGTGCGGCGTCTTTGTGCGGCGTGCGGGGCTCTGAGCGGGTTACGGGGCTCTGTGCAGTGTGCTGGGTCTCTGTGCGGCGTGCCGGGTCTCTGAGCGTGTGTGCAGGCATCGTCCGACAGGACTACAAGTCCCATCGGACGATGCTTGCTACACTGACAGTGATTGACACATTAGCCAATTATGGGACAGTAGTACTCCCATCATCCGGCTAATGTGTTGAGTGAAAAAAAAAAAAACACATACATACTCCATACAGCACATTCATAGATTACATACAACACATACATATAGACATATAGTACATTAAACATGGAGTTCATACTCACCATTACTTGTCACTCTGATCCCCGAAGCCAGTGTCAGCTGTAAAAAAGATTAAAATAACAAACAACTAATATACTCCCTGTCCGCAGAAATCCACGAGTGTCCCACGACGATCTCCCGTGGAGAACGGCAGCAACAGCTGTTGCGACCGCTCTTCGGGGGCTCCAGAAACACAATGACGGGAGGAAGGTATCCTTCCGCACTGTATTCCTCCGCCGCTGTAAAAAAATAGTCCCTAGTCTCACTTTTGGCATTGCTAGGTGAGAAATTTTCCAGCGCAGCAATTGCCATAAAGTGACACTTTGAACTTTAGTAAAAATACTTTTTTCCTAATGTGTGCGTGTTTTGTTAACCCTTTCTTACTTTTGGATTAATAATGGATAGGTGTCTTATTGACGCCTCTGTTATTAACCTGGCTTAATGTCACCTTACAATAGCAAGATGACAGTAACCCCTTATTACCCCATATCCCACCGCTACACGGGAGTGGGAAGAGAGGGGCTAAGTGCCGGAATTGGTGCATCTTACAGATGCGCCGTTTCTGGGGCGGCTGCGGACTGGTATTTGTAGCCGGTGGGCCCCTCTCTAGGCTATGAATAACAGCCCGCAGCTGTCTGCGTAGCCTTTCTGGCTATAAAATATAGAGTGACCCCACGTCATTTTTTGGGGGGGTTCCCCTATTGTAATAGCCAGTAAAGGCTATGCAGACATCTGCGGGCAGATATTCATAGCAGGCTACAAATATTGGCCCCCGGCAGTCGGCTTTCCCCCTCTGGCGCGGAAGCCCACGCCATTTTTTTTCTGACTTTTTTTTTAATTAACCGCTCATTAGGGCCTCTTTCATACTTGCGTCGGTACGGGTCCGTCGCTATGCGTTGTGAAATTTATGCACGACGTGGGCAGCGGATGCAGTTTTTCAACGCATCCACTGCCCATTCTGAAGTCCGGGGAGGAGGGGGCGGAGTTTCAGCCACGCATGCGCGGTAGAAAATGGCAGACTCGACGGCCAAAAAATGTTCACTTGAACGTTTTTTTGTGCCGACGGTCTGCCAAAACACGACGGATCCGTTGCATGACGGACGCGACGTGTGGCCATCCGTCGCGATCCGTCACTAATATAAGTCTATGGGTAAAAAACGCATCCTGCAAGCACATTTGCAGGATCCGTTTTTTTCCGTCGGATCCGTTTTTTTCTCATAGAGTTGTATTAGCTCCGGATTGCGCCTGATGGCCACACATTTCATCTGTCTTTTGCATGATCCGTCAAAAAAGCTGTTCCTGGCGGACGGAAAACACATATAGAGGAACGTTTTTTCTGCCCTGAGAAAAACGCACAGCGACGGATCCAGCAAAAAATGGATGAAACTGAGATGTGAAATGGTGAATCCGGCCTCCGAATCTGTTTTTTCATGCATGTTTCCATTCAAATCATGCACATTTTCCGTTTATTTATTTCCAAGTGAATGTTTTTTGGCCGTCGCATCCGCCATTTTCTACCGCGCATGCGCGGCCGAAACTCTACCCCCTCCTCCCCAAACTTCAGAATGGGCAGCGGATGGCTTGAAAAACTGCATCCACTGCCCACGTCGTGTACAAATTTCACAATGTGCGTCGGTACGTCGGCGCGACGCATAGCAATGGACCCGTACCGACGCAAGTATGAAAGAGGCCTTAACCCCTCTGTGACCTTAGACGTACTATCCCGTCGAGGTGCCCTGGGCTTATCTGACCCTGGACGGGATAGTACGTCATAGCCGATCGGCCGCGCTCACGGGGGGAGCGCGGCCGATCGCGGCCGGGTGTCAGCTGCTTATCGCAGCTGACATCCGGCACTATGTGCCAGGAGCGGTCACGGACCGCCCCCGGCACATTAACCCCTGGCACACCGCGATCAAAGATGATCGCAATGTGCCGGCGGTGCAGGGAAGCACCGCGCAGGGAGGGGGCTCCCTGCGGGCTTCCCTGAGCCCCCCGCAGCAACGCGATGTGATCGCGTTGCTGCGAGGGTCTCCTCACCTCCCTCCCTGCTCGAGCCCCGGATCCAAGATGGCCGCGGATCCGGGTCCTGCAGGGAGGGAGGTGGCTTCACAGAGCCTGCTTAGAGCAGGCACTGTGAAGGCTGCAGCGCTGCATATCAGATCAGTGATCTGACAGAGTGCTGTGCAAACTGTCAGATCACTGATCTGTGATGTCCCCCCCTGGGACAAAGTAAAAAAGTAAAAAAAAATTTTTCCAAATGTGTAAAAAAAATAAAAAAAAAATTCCAAAATAATGAAAAAAAAAAAAAATATTATTCCCATAAATACATTTCTTCATCTAAATAAAAAAAAAAAACCAATAAAAGTACACATATTTAGTATCGCCGCGTCCGTAACGACCCGACCTATAAAACTGTCCCACTAGTTAACCCCTTCAGTAAACACCGTAAGAAAAAAAAAAAAAAACGAGGCAAAAAACAACGCTTTATTATCATACCGCCGAACAAAAAGTGGAATAACACGCGATCAAAAGGACAGATATAAATAACCATGGTACCGCTGAAAGCGTCATATTGTCCCGCAAAAAAAGAGCCGCCATACAGCATTATCAGCAAAAAAATAAAAAAGTTATAGTCCTGAGAATAAAGCGATGCAAAAATAATTATTTTTTCTGTAAAATAGTTTTTATCGTATAAAAGCACCAAACCATAAAAAAATGATATAAATGAGGTATCGCTGTAATCGTACTGACCCGAAGAATAAAACTGATTTATCAATTTTACCAAACGCGGAACGGTATAAACGCCTCCCCCAATAGAAATTCATGAATAGCTGGCTTTTGGTCATTCTTCCTCACAAAAATCGGAATAAAAAGCGATAAAAAAATGTCACGTGCCCAAAAATGTTTTCAATAAAAACGTCAACTCGTCCCGCAAAAAACAAGACCTCACATGACTCTGTGGACCAAAATATGGAAAAATTATAGCTCTCAAAATGTGGTATTGCAAAAAATATTTTTTGCAATAAAAAGGGTCTTTCAGTGTGTGACGGCTGCCAATCATAAAAATCCGCTAAAAAACTCGCTATAAAAGTAAATCAAACCCCCCTTCATCACCCCCTTAGTTAGGGAAAAATAAAAAAAAATGTATTTATTTCCATTTTCCCATTAGGGCTAGGGTTAGGGCTAGGGTTAGGGCTAGGGCTAGGGTTAGGGCTAGGGTTAGGGCTAGGGCTAGGGTTAGGGTTAGGGCTAGGGTTAGGACTAGGGTTAGGGCTAGGGTTAGGGTTAGGGCTAGGGTTAGGGCTAGGGTTAGGGCTAGGGTTAGGGCTAGGGTTAGGGTTAGGGCTAGGGTTAGGGCTAGGGTTAGGGTTAGGGTTGGGGCTACAGTTAAGGTTGGGGCTAAAGTTAGGGTTAGGGTTTAGATTACATTTACAGTTGGGAATAGGGTTGGGATTAGGGTTAGGGGTGTGTCAGGGTTAGAGGTGTGGTTAGGGTTACCGTTGGAATTAGGGTTAGGGGTGTGTTTAGATTAGGGTTTCAGTTATAATTGGGGGGTTTCCACTGTTTCGGCACATCAGGGGCTCTCCAAACACGACATGGCGTCCGATCTCAATTCCAGCCAATTCTGCGTTGAAAAAGTAAAACAGTGCTCCTTCCCTTCCGAGCTCTCCTGTGTGCCCAAACAGGGGTTTACCCCAACATATGGGGTATCAGCGTACTCAGGACAAATTGGACAACAACTTTTGTGGACCAATTTCTCCTGTTACCCTTGGGAAAATACAAAACTGGGGGCTAAAAAATAATTTTTGTGGGAAAACAAAAAGATTTTTTATTTTCACGGCTCTGCGTTATAAACTGTAGTGAAACACTTGGGGGTTCAAAGTTCTCACAACACATCTAGATAAGTTCATTGAGGGGTCTAGTTTCCAATATGGGGTCACTTGTGGGGGGTTTCTACTTTTTAGGTACATTAGGGGCTCTGCAAACGCAATGTGACGCCTGCAGACCAATCCATCTAAGTCTGCATTCCAAATGATGCTCCTTCCCTTCCGAGCCCTCCCATGCGCCCAAACGGTGGTTCCCCCCCACATATCGGGTATCAGCGTACTCAGGACAAATTGGACAACAACATTTAGGGTCCAATTTCTCCTGCTAACCTTGGAAAAATACAAAACTGGGGGCTAAAATATAATTTTTGTGGAAAAAAAAATATTTTTTATTTGCATGGCTCTGCGTTATAAACTGTAGTGAAATACTTGGGGGTTCAAAGCTCTCACAACACATCAAGATGAGTTCCTTAGGGGGTCTACTTTCCAAAATGGTGTCACTTGTGGGGGGTTTCTACTGTTTAGGTACATTAGGGGCTCTGCAAACGCAATGTGACGCCTGCAGACCATTCCATCTAAGTCTGCATTCCAAATGGCGCTCCTTCCCTTCCGAACCCTCCCATGCGCCCAAACGGTGGTCCCCCCCCACATATGGGGTATCAGCGTACTCAGGACAAATTGGACAACAACTTTTGGGGTCCAATTTCTCCTGTTACCCTAGGGAAAATACAAAACTGGGGGCTAAAAAATAATTTTTGTGGGAAAAAAATTTTGTTTTATTTTTATGGCTCTGCATTATAAACTTCTGTGAAGCCCTTGGTGGGTCAAAGTGCTCACCACACATCCAGATAAGTTTCTTAGGGGGTCTACTTTCCAAAATGGTGTCACTTGTGGGGGGTTTCAATGTTTAGGCACATCAGTGACTCTCCAAACGCAACATGGCGTCTGTTATGGCTGGCAATCAGGCAACACAGCGTGCAGTAATCAGCGCACATACAGAGATCTGGCAAAAACCAAAAACAATAGGACGAGCTCTGAGACGTGGAATCTCTGTAGACTGCAGTACCTAATCTATCCTCACACAACTATAAGCAGCAGTGGATTGCGCCTATCACTACCTATGCAACTCGGCACTGCCTGAGGAGCTGACTAGCCTGAAGATAGAAATACAAGCCTGACTTACCTCAGAGAAATACCCCAAAGGAATAGGCAGCCCCCCACATATAATGACTGTTAGCAAGATGAAAAGACAAACGTAGGAATGAAATAGATTCAGCAAAGTGAGGCCCGATATTCTAGACAGAGCGAGGATAGCAAAGAGAACTATGCAGTCTACAAAAAACCCTAAAACAAAAACCACGCAAAGGGGCAAAAAGACCCACCGTGCCGAACTAACAGCACGGCGGTGCACCCCTTTGCTTCTCAGAGCTTCCAGCAAAAGATAATAGCAAGCTGGACAGAAAAAACAGAAAACAAACTAGAAGCACTTATCTAGCAGAGCAGCAGGCCCAAGGAAAGATGCAGTAGCTCAGATCCAACACTGGAACATTGACAAGGAGCAAGGAAGACAGACTCAGGTGGAGCTAAATAGCAAGGCAGCCAACGAGCTCACCAAAACACCTGAGGGAGGAAGCCCAGAGACTGCAATACCACTTGTGACCACAGAAGTGAACTCAGCCACAGAATTCACAACAGTACCCCCCCCTTGAGGAGGGGTCACCGAACCCTCACCAGAACCCCCAGGCCGACCAGGATGAGCCACATGAAAGGCACGAACAAGATCTGGGGCATGGACATCAGAGGCAAAAACCCAGGAATTATCTTCCTGAGCATAACCCTTCCATTTGACCAGATACTGGAGTTTCCGTCTAGAGACACGAGAATCCAAAATCTTCTCCACAATATACTCCAATTCCCCCTCCACCAAAACAGGGGCAGGAGGCTCCACAGATGGAACCATAGGTGCCACGTATCTCCTCAACAACGACCTATGGAATACATTATGTATGGAAAAGGAGTCTGGGAGGGTCAGACGAAAAGACACCGGATTGAGAATCTCAGAAATCCTATACGGACCAATAAAACGAGGTTTAAATTTAGGAGAGGAAACCTTCATAGGAATATGACGAGAAGATAACCAAACCAGATCCCCAACACGAAGTCGGGGTCCCACACGGCGTCTGCGATTAGCGAAAAGCTGAGCCTTCTCCTGGGACAAGGTCAAATTGTCCACTACCTGAGTCCAGATCTGCTGCAACCTGTCCACCACAGAATCCACACCAGGACAGTCCGAAGACTCAACCTGTCCTGAAGAGAAACGAGGATGGAACCCAGAATTGCAGAAAAATGGAGAGACCAAGGTAGCCGAGCTGGCCCGATTATTAAGGGCGAACTCAGCCAACGGCAAAAATGACACCCAATCATCCTGGTCAGCGGAAACAAAACATCTCAGATATGTTTCCAAGGTCTGATTGGTTCGTTCAGTCTGGCCATTAGTCTGAGGATGGAAGGCCGAGGAGAAAGATAGGTCAATGCCCATCCTACCACAAAAGGCTCGCCAGAACCTCGAGACAAACTGGGAACCTCTGTCAGAAACAATATTCTCAGGAATGCCATGTAAACGAACCACATGCTGGAAGAACAAAGGCACCAAATCAGAGGAGGAAGGCAATTTAGACAAGGGTACCAGATGGACCATCTTAGAAAAGCGATCACAGACCACCCAAATGACTGACATCCTTTGAGAAACGGGAAGGTCAGAAATAAAATCCATCGAAATATGTGTCCAAGGCCTCTTCGGGACCGGCAAGGGCAAAAGCAACCCACTGGCACGTGAACAGCAGGGCTTAGCCCTAGCACAAATTCCACAGGACTGCACAAAAGCACGCACATCCCGTGACAGAGATGGCCACCAGAAGGATCTAGCAACCAACTCCCTGGTACCAAAGATTCCTGGATGACCGGCCAGCACCGAACAATGAAGTTCAGAGATAACTTTACTAGTCCACCTATCAGGGACGAACAGTTTCTCGGCCGGACAACGATCAGGTTTATTAGCCTGAAATTTCTGCAACACTCTCCGCAAATCAGGGGAGATGGCAGACACAATGACTCCTTCCTTGAGGATACTCGCCGGCTCAGATAACCCCGGAGAGTCGGGCACAAAACTCCTAGACAGAGCATCCGCCTTCACATTTTTAGAGCCCGGAAGGTATGAAATCACAAAATCAAAACGAGCAAAAAATAACGACCAACGGGCCTGTCTAGGATTCAAGCGCTTGGCAGACTCAAGATAAGTAAGGTTCTTATGATCAGTCAATACCACCACGCGATGCTTAGCACCCTCAAGCCAATGACGCCACTCCTCGAATGCCCACTTCATGGCCAGCAACTCTCGGTTGCCCACATCATAATTACGCTCAGCAGCAGAAAATTTCCTGGAAAAGAAAGCACATGGTTTGAACACTGAGCAACCAGAACCTCTCTGTGACAAAACCGCCCCTGCACCAATCTCAGAAGCATCAACCTCGACCTGGAACGGAAGAGAAACATCAGGTTGACACAACACAGGGGCACAGCAAAAACGACGCTTCAACTCCTGAAAAGCTTCCACGGCAGCAGAAGACCAATTAACCAAATCAGCACCCTTCTTGGTCAAATCGGTCAATGGTCTGGCAATGCTAGAAAAATTACAGATGAAGCGACGATAAAAATTAGCAAAGCCCAGGAATTTCTGCAGACTTTTTAGAGATGTCGGCTGAGTCCAATCCTGGATGGCCTGAACCTTAACCGGATCCATCTCGATAGTAGAAGGGGAAAAGATGAACCCCAAAAATGAAACTTTCTGCACACCGAAGAGACACTTTGATCCCTTCACGAACAAGGAATTAGCACGCAGTACCTGGAAAACCATTCTGACTTGCTTCACATGAGACTCCCAATCATCTGAGAAGATCAAAATGTCATCCAAGTAAACAATCAAGAATTTATCCAGATACTCACGGAAAATGTCATGCATAAAAGACTGAAAAACAGATGGAGCATTGGCAAGTCCGAACGGCATCACCAGATACTCAAAATGACCCTCGGGCGTATTAAATGCCGTTTTCCATTCATCTCCCTGCCTGATTCTCACCAGATTATACGCACCACGAAGATCAATCTTAGTAAACCAACTAGCCCCCTTAATCCGAGCAAACAAGTCAGAAATCAATGGCAAGGGATACTGAAACTTAACAGTGATCTTATTAAGAAGGCGGTAATCAATACACGGTCTTAGCGAACCATCCTTCTTGGCTACAAAAAAGAACCCTGCTCCCAATGGTGATGACGATGGGCGAATATGTCCCTTCTCCAGGGATTCTTTCACATAACTGCGCATAGCGGTGTGTTCAGGCACGGACAAATTAAATAAACGACCCTTAGGGAATTTACTACCAGGAATCAAATCGATAGCACAATCACAATTCCTATGCGGAGGTAGGGCATCAGACTTGGACTCTTCAAATACATCCTGAAAGTCCGACAAGAACTCTGGGATGTCAGAAGGAATGGATGACGAAATAGACAAAAATGGAACATCACCATGTACTCCCTGACAACCCCAGCTGGTTACCGACATAGAGTTCCAATCCAATACTGGATTATGGGTTTGTAGCCATGGCAACCCCAACACGACCACATCATGCAAATTATGCAGTACCAGAAAGCGAATAACTTCCTGATGTGCAGGAGCCATGCACATGGTCAGCTGGGCCCAGTACTGAGGCTTATTCTTGGCCAAAGGTGTAGCATCAATTCCTCTCAACGGAATAGGACACCGCAAAGGCTCCAAGAAAAATCCACAACGTTTAGCATAATCCAAATCCATCAGATTCAGGGCAGCGCCTGAATCCACAAACGCCATGACAGAATACGATGACAAAGAGCACATTAAGGTAATGGACAAAAGGAATTTGGACTGTACAGTACCAATAACGGCAGAGCTATCGAACTGCCTAGTGCGTTTAGGACAATTAGAAATAGCATGAGTAGAATCACCACAATAGAAACACAGTCTGTTCAGACGTCTGTGTTCTTGCCGTTCTACTTTAGTCATAGTCCTGTCGCACTGCATAGGCTCAGGTTTACTCTCAGACAATACCGCCAGATGGTGCACAGATTTACGCTCGCGCAAGCGACGACCGATCTGAATGGCCAAGGACATAGACTCATTCAAACCAGCAGGCATAGGAAATCCCACCATTACATCCTTAAGAGCTTCAGAGAGACCCTTTCTGAACAAAGCCGCTAGTGCAGATTCATTCCACAGAGTGAGTACTGACCACTTCCTAAATTTCTGACAATATACTTCTACATCATCCTGACCCTGGCATAAAGCCAGCAGATTTTTCTCAGCCTGATCCACTGAATTAGGCTCATCGTAAAGCAATCCCAGCGCCTGGAAAAATGCATCAACATTACTCAATGCAGAATCTCCTGGTGCAAGAGAAAACGCCCAGTCCTGTGGGTCGCCGCGCAAAAAAGAAATAATAATCAAAACCTGTTGAATAGGATTACCAGAAGAATGAGGTTTCAAGGCCAAAAATAGCTTACAATTATTTCTGAAGCTCAGGAACTTAGTTCTGTCACCAAAAAACAAATCAGGAATCGGAATTCTTGGTTCTAGCATCGATTTCTGATCAATAGTATCTTGAATCTTTTGTACATTTACAACGAGATTATCCATTGAGGAGCACAGAGCCTGAATATCCATGTCCACAGCTGTGTCCTGAAGCACTCTAATGTCTAGGGGAAAAAAAAGACTGAAGACAGAGCTAAGAAAAAAAAATGATGTCAGGATTTCTTTTTTCCCTCTATTGGGAATCATTGGTGTGGCTCCTTGTACTGTTATGGCTGGCAATCAGGCAACACAGCGTGCAGTAATCAGCGCACATACAGAGATCTGGCAAAAACCAAAAACAATAGGACGAGCTCTGAGACGTGGAATCTCTGTAGACTGCAGTACCTAATCTATCCTCACACAACTATAAGCAGCAGTGGATTGCGCCTATCACTACCTATGCAACTCGGCACTGCCTGAGGAGCTGACTAGCCTGAAGATAGAAATACAAGCCTGACTTACCTCAGAGAAATACCCCAAAGGAATAGGCAGCCCCCCACATATAATGACTGTTAGCAAGATGAAAAGACAAACGTAGGAATGAAATAGATTCAGCAAAGTGAGGCCCGATATTCTAGACAGAGCGAGGATAGCAAAGAGAACTATGCAGTCTACAAAAAACCCTAAAACGAAAACCACGCAAAGGGGCAAAAAGACCCACCGTGCCGCACTAACAGCACGGCGGTGCACCCCTTTGCTTCTCAGAGCTTCCAGCAAAAGATAATAGCAAGCTGGACAGAAAAAACAGAAAACAAACTAGAAGCACTTATCTAGCAGAGCAGCAGGCCCAAGGAAAGATGCAGTAGCTCAGATCCAACACTGGAACATTGACAAGGAGCAAGGAAGACAGACTCAGGTGGAGCTAAATAGCAAGGCAGCCAACGAGCTCACCAAAACACCTGAGGGAGGAAGCCCAGAGACTGCAATACCACTTGTGACCACAGAAGTGAACTCAGCCACAGAATTCACAACAGGCGTCCCATCTCAATTCCTGTCAATTTTGCATTGAAAAGTCAAACGGCGCTCCTTCCCTTCCGAGCTCTCCCATGCGCCCAAACAGTGGTTTACTGCCACATATGGGGTATCAGCGTACTCGGGACAAATTGGACAACAACTTTTGAGGTCCAATTTCTTCTCTTACACTTGGAAAAATAAAAAATTGGGGGCAAAAATATAATTTTTGTGAAAAAATATGATTTTTTATTTTTACGGTTCTGCATTATAAACTTCTATGAAGCACTTGGTGGGTCAAAGTGCTCACCACACCTCTAGATAAGTTCCTTAGGGGGTCTACTTTCCAAAATGGTGTCACTTGTGGGGGGTTTCAATGTTTAGGCACATCAGTGGCTCTTCAAACGCAACATGGCGTCCCATCTCAATTTTTGTCAATTTTGCATTGAAAAGTCAAACTGCGCTCCTTCCCTTCCGAGCTCTCCCATGCGCCCAAACAGTGGTTTACTGCCACATATGGGGTATCAGCGTACTCAGGACAAATTGGACAACAACTTTTGAGGTCCAATTTCTTCTCTTACCCTTGGAAAAATAAAAAATTGGGGGCAAAAATATAATTTTTGTGAAAAAATATGATTTTTTATTTTTACGGTTCTGCATTATAAACTTCTGTGAAGCACTTGGTGGGTCAAAGTGCTCACCACACATCCAGATAAGTTCCTTAGGGGGTCTACTTTCCAAAATGGTGTCACTTGTGGGGGGTTTCAATGTTTAGGCACATCAGTGGCTCTCCAAACGCAACATGGCGTCCCATCTCAATTCCTGTCAATTTTGCATTGAAAAGTCAAATAGCGCTCCTTCCCTTCCGAGCTCTCCCATGCGCCCAAACAGTGGTTTACTGCCACATATGGGGTATCAGCGTACTCAGGACAAATTGGACAACAACTTTTTGGGTCCAATTTCTCCTGTTACCCTTGGTAAAATAAAACAAATTGGAGCTGAAGTAAATTTTTTGTGTAAAAAAGTTAAATGTTCATTTTTATTTAAACATTCCAAAAATTCCTATTAAACACCTGAAGGGTTAATAAACTTCTTGAATGTGGTTTTGAGCACCTTGAGGGGTGCAGTTTTTAGAATGGTGTCACACTTGGGCATTTTCTATCATATAGACCCCTCAAAATGACTTCAAATGAGACGTGGTCCCTAAAAAAAAATGGTGTTGTAAAAATGAGAAATTGCTGGTCAACTTTTAACCCTTATAACTCCCTAACAAAAAAAAAAATTGGTTCCAAAATTATGCTGATGTAAAGGAGACATGTGGGAAATGTTACTTATTAAGTATTTTGTGTGACATATCTCTGTGATTTAATTGCATAAAAATTCAAAGTTTGAAAATTGCGAAATTTTCAAAATTTTCGCCAATTTTCCGTTTTTTTCACAAATAAACGCAGGTACTATCAAAGAAATTTTACCACTATCATGAAGTACAATATGTCACGAGAAAACAATGTCAGAATCACCAGGATCCGTTGAAGCGTTTCGGAGTTATAACCTCATAAAGGGACAGTGGTCAGAATTGTAAAAATTGGCCTGGTCATTAACGTGCAAACCACCCTTGGGGGTAAAGGGGTTAAAGAGCGGTTAATTTTAAAAAAATCAGGAAAAAACAGCGTGGGCTCCTGCGCAATTTTCTGCGCCAGAGGGGGAAAGCCGACGGCCGGGGGCCAATATTTGTAGTCTGCTATAAATATCAGGCCGCAGCTGTCTGCGTAGCCTTTACTGGCTATTAAAATAGGAGGACCCCCCCAAAAAAATGATGTGGGGTCCCCCTATATTTTATAGCCAGAAAGGCTACGCAGACAGCTGCGGGCTGATATTCATAGCCTAGAGAGGGGCCATGGATATTGCCCCCCCCCCCAGCTACAAATACCAGTCCGCAGCCGCCCCAGATATGGCGCATCTGTGAGATGCACCAATTCCGGCACTTAGCCCCTCTCTTCCCACTCCCGTGTAGCGGTGGGATATGGGGTAATAAGGGGTTACTGTCACCTTGCTATTGTAAGGTGACATTAAGCCGGGTTAATAACAGAGAGGCGTCAATAAGACGCCTATCAATTATTAATCCAATAGTAAGAAAGGGTTAATAAAACACGCACACATTAGGAAAAAGTATTTTAATATTCTTCATGTAACCATATTTACCATACTTCAGCGCCTGCAAAAAACTTAAAATAATAAACCGTATACTACCTGTCCACTGTAGTCCAATTAATAACGAGGGTCCCACGACGATCTCCCCTATAGAACAGTGACATCGGGTGATGTCACTGCTCTATAGGACCCTCAGTGACACACTGACAGGAGACAATGGCTCCTGCAGTGCATCACTGAGGTTACTAAAGTTCAAAGTGTCACTTTATGGCAATTGCTGCGTGGGAAACTTTCTCACCCAGCAATGCCATAAGTGAGACTAGGGACTATTTTTTTTACAACGGCGGAGGAATACAGTGCGGAAGGATACCTTCCTTCCATCATTGTGTTTCTGGAGCCACTGGAGAGCGGTCACAACAGCTGTTGCTACTGTTCTCCATGGGAGATCGTTGTGGGACACTCGTGGATTTCTGCGGACAAGGAGTATATTGGTTGTTTGCTATTTTAATCTTTTTTACAGGTTGACACTGGCTTCGGGGAACAAAGTGACAAGTAATGGTGAGTATGAACTCTATGTTTAATGTACTGTATGTCTATATATATGTACTGTATGGAGTATGTATGGAGTATGTATGTGTTTTTTTTTTCATTCAACACATTGGTTGGATGATGGGACTACTACTGTCCCATAATTGGCTAATGTGTCAATCACTGCCAGTGTAGCAGGCATCGTCCGATGGGACTTGTAGTCCCATCGGACGATGCCTGCACACGCGCACAGAGACCCCGCACGCCGCACAGAGACCCCGCACGCCGCACAGAGACCCCTTACGCCACACAGAGACCCCGCACAGAGACCCCGAACGCCGCAGAGACCCTGAATGCCGCACAGAGACCTGGCACGCCGCACAGAGACCCAGCACGCCGCACAGAGACCCGGCATGCCGCATACCGCCCCGGCAGGCCCGCATACAGCCCCGGCAGGCCCGCATACAGCCCCGGCAGGCCCGCATATAGCTCCGGCAGCCCGCATACAGCCCCGGCAGGCCCGCATACAGTCCCGGCAGGCCCGCATACAGCCCTGGCAGGCCCGCATACAGCCCTGGCAGGCACGTACAGATCCCCGGCCGGCCCGCACAGACCCCGCCTGCACACACAGACACGTACAGTGTCCGCCCACGCACCGCCCACACTCTTCCCCCCTCTGGAACAGGATGTAGAAGGACAGGAAGGGTTTATTTACGTTCCGATATGTGTGTCCCAATGACTTGCATTGGTATCTGGTATCGGCGATATCCGATATTTTTTGGATATCGGCCAATCCAATCCGATATGATACTTCTGGATATCAGAAGGTATCGCTCAACACTACTGAAGACCCAAGATGACGCCTGTAAAGATTCTGTGTTTGAGGGCCTGCGGTGATGTCACGATCACCCGACTTGCCATGTGATAGGTACCTGGGTGTGGTTACACCTATGTAATGGAGGTGTGTTTGGCACATGGGAGTGAGTGCTGGCTAGTCTGAGCAAGAGCAAGGAGGCCTGAGATGCCTCCGGAGTGGACAGTCTGATAACTGTGAGTGATACTGACCGGGGTCAGTGAGAAATGTCTGTGGGATACCTCCGAGGATAAGAGGTATCCGGGAACATATGTGGCCCGACACCAACAGGTAACGGAAAGGGATCCATGTTATACTGATCGGGGTCAGAGAGAGAGAGAGAAGAGAGAGAGACACTGTTTACTCTATGGGATACCTCTGAGGATAAGGCATCCAGGAACCTGTGTGGCCGGCACCAACAGGTAAAGGGATCCGTGTTATGCTGACCGGGGTCAGTGAGATACTGTGGTTCCACTGTAAAGCCGAATGTGTACAGACGGTGTTCAGGCTGTTGCATACTAACAAGTTCCTGAGGTTGTGGATTATGCTGATCTGGAAATAAAACTAATAGACTGTTTTTGTAAGAAAATCGTGCCCGTGTGCATTTATCCCATTGCCAAGCGAGTGTCCCCCAAGACACGCAGTAAGCTCTATCTTAAAATTGGTGCTAGACTGCGGGCAACGTTCCAGGAAGCACGTGTGGAGGTGATTGCTGTGACTCGGCAGGGTCACAAACATTTTTTAGTTTTTTTTCTTCAAATCAACTTGCTGTGGATCGGTGGGTCCACGAAGCTGACAAGCGTCTGGTTGTAACTCGGCGGGCTTATGAAGAGTTGCTGTGGATCGGCGGGTCCACGAAGTCTGTGGTGCGGAGCCGTTCAGTGCCTTGTGGAGAGGCGCTGCAGTTGCAGCAAGAGGTTCCACAGCAGCTGGAGCTGCAGTGGCAGCAGCAGCGGCTTGTGATCGGCAGCCGGAGGTGCCGGTGGTGAGTGACTGCAGCAGGAGCTGTGGTAGCGCCAGCAGGAGCTGGTGAGGTGTCATAAAAACATTGTATGTCCAGATCGTGCAAGCCCAGAGACATACTCATGTTCTGTGCGAACTGGGGCCTGAGAGTACCATGGGGAGTCCACGGGGTGTACCTCAGGGAAGGGGTGGTGTCCCAAAAAAAGGGGGCGGTATCACAAAAGGGAGTAGTTGCCCAAAAGGTTGTGGTAACCCTAAAGGGGGCTGTGACCCAAACAGGTGTGGTGGCCCAAAAAGGGTGGAGTCCCAAAAGTACTGGCCCCAAAAGGGGTGGAGTCCCAAAAGGAGATGGTGGCCCAAAAAGGCGGAGCTTTCAAAAGGGGCGGCATCGGTTAACTCAGTTGACAGGTCTGGGGACAGCAGTGTTTGTGTTTTACTTATTCCGAGTGCGGCATAGACTTCCTGTTTGACAACAGGCCGCAGGTGTGCACCGTGATGTTATACCATGAAGGAGTCTCTGGAATGTTGGACTCAAAGAGTCAGGTGACTCTGACGGGAACTCCTCTCATTTTATGTCTGACTGAGAAAAAGGTCAAGGTTCGCTGCATCCATGGGGTCACTGTGGACTTTATTTTGGACAGAGTGATGATTGATATGTCCAAAAAGTGTTGGGTGCCAAGATGGCGGTATGACACCGAACTTATTGTACCCTTTTGAGAGGGGCCGGGACTTTGTGTTATTTGAAGATCTATGGGAAGTTGATGAAGTGTGGGGTTGCTCAGAGGAGAGATGGAGCGGTCGTATGGAAGCCCCACTACAGCAGCATGCTGTGGGTATTCATGGTAATAGGATGTATAAGGAGGAGGTAGTGCCACCTAAAGGCAATAGTCCAGAGTTCGGGATGACCGGAAGAAAGTGTGGATCTGACCAACGCGGGGACTTGGCAGAGGTGACCAAAGGTGTGACCTTTGAAGACGGGGAAGCTCCAGGAATGGTGTCCGACACCATTAGAAATGGGGTCTGTTGGTACCAGGTTGACCGAGTGGGCAGTGGGGACTCCCATTCAGATGCTGATGTGGTAGTTGAACAGAGTGGAGCTGACACCCAGATAGAGAGTGACTTGGAGGTCCACCATACTGTGGGGTGTGACATAGACTCCGGGGGTGACTGTGACTCTGAGAAATTAAAGGAGTACAGCAAAGAAGAGCCCCAAAAGAAGGGTAAGACCTCCCGTCGCCGGAGAAACAAGGGCCACAAAGAAGTTGTTCAAGTGACTCTTGCTGATAATAGAAGGTCGTGTACTTCTACCTCCCATATGAGTTCTCTTTCAGACACTGAAGAGTGTGTGAAGTACTCTGAAGTCCCCAAGAATCGGGAAGAGGCTAAGGTCGTCACTGCTGAAACCCAAGAGAGGGCTGAAGCTAACACTGTTGAAACCCAAGACAGAGTTGAAACTGTGAATGCAGGAAAAAGTAGGCAAGTTGGCCCATCTGAAAATATATTTAAAGACGTGATGGTGCGACATGTGCTAGCCAAAAGAGAACTGGATCACGAAATAGAGATGATTAAAGAGACAGTGAAAGTCCATGTTGAACAAGAAAGTGTCCTAAGGCAAGTGGCTGAGCACAGGGTGGATGAGCTGGAGAAGGAAGTCTCTGAGCTCAGAAGTCACCTGTCCAAGTGGCATAGTGTGTATAAGGCCTTAAGGGAAGATGTGGAAGTGCTCAGAGAAGCATTAAGAGGTCTTCCGCCAGTGGAGAAGATGGTGGTTGCAGACTTACAGTGGCAGTGCCAGAGTGGTAATGAGGCGGAGCTGCCACTGCCCATCTTGGTGAAGGCTCATGCAGAAGTTGAAGCTGAGGAAGAGTGCTCGCTAAAAGCAGAACAAGACAGTCACCCGGTTGTGGCAGATGTCTTGATGGAAATGTCCGAAGCAAAATGGGAGCCATCCGTCCGTGAAGTGTGTGATAGATACCCAAGGATGTGCTGGATGCATGTACCAGTGAGGGTGTGCATGAGGCCTTTAAAAAGGCAGTAGCAGCATGTAGTGTGCACTGGGCACCAGAGACGAAACAGTTGATGATACTGTCAACTAAGGAAGTTACAGTGAAGCGGGTGGCTATCCTGAGGGATATGCACCTACAATGCCTCCGCACAAAACAAATGATCCTGTTGAGGAATGAGGAAGCCGCTCGACGTCTGGAGCGTGCAAGGAAAGCTCAAAGTCGGCTGGGCTTGGTGGAAGACATAGTACAAGTACCCAAAAATTTGGTGGGGAAAGTCATCGGAAGGCTTGGGAGAGTGACGCAGGACATTGTAAATAGATCCGGTGTGAAGAGGCTGAGGATTCCGGCTGATAACGAGGCCCATGTCGTGGGTGAATATGGGATGGTTCCATTCCTTGTTTTCAAATCCATGGAGAGTCTTGGGAATATCCGGATGATCCTGGGGTATCGCGTGGCGTACCTAAAAGAAGTCAAGCAGCTAAGACGTGAGAGGGAGCAGATCAACAGAGAGCTGCAGGAAATGGAAACAAGATGGCCGCCATCTCCAACTCACGGTATAGAGAGGCGAAGAGGTTCGCTAAAGACTGGAGGACACAGAGACAAATGGAAGAACTGCTCTTCAGGCAATAAAGACCATGGGAGAAATGGCCAAGAGAGACATAACAGAAGGTGGTCTGATGGAAGAGGTAGAAGTAATGACGCCTCAGTTAGCTCAGGACTGTGTGACCTAGGCGGGAGACCCTGTAGTGGGCATGTTGAAAAAGAGTCAGACCAGACAGATGGTATGGGTGCAATGGAATTGCGATGCCGGATTGATCGCCGGGGAAGCGGATGGTCTGACAAGGGGTCATCTGAATTAAAAGATATGATGGAGGATGGGTATCTACAAAAAGGTTCAGTAGTGGGGCATGACTTGGACAGACGGTTTGACTGGCAGAGACGACCGAGAAGGATCTCTGGCTGGGTAATAGAAAGTGCCAAGCCCCACGGCTTTAGGCAGAGGGGGGGGAATACGTGGCATAGTGACTGGTCATGTGATTAATGGGTGGTATGTATCGCAGAGGTGCGTGGCCCTGTGATGGAAGCCTGGGCATGTTTTGCTCAGCAGATCTACTGCTGAGGGATTTGTTTTACATTGGGAAGGCTTCCAGGTGATTGGAGAGCTGGGTGGGTCCAGTCACCTACAAACCCACCCAAAGGGATGTGTCTGAATACCCAAGATGAAGCCTGTATGTGATTGTGTTTGAGGGCCTGCGGTGATGTCACGATCACCTGACTAGCCATGTGATAGGTACCTGGGTGTGGTTACACCTATGTATTGGAGGTGTGTTTGGCACATAGGAGTGCTGGCTAGTCTGAGCCAGAGCAAGGAGGCCTGTAAGATGCCTCCGGAGTAGACGGTCTGATAACCGTGATACTGACCGGGGTCAGTGAGAGAGGTCTGTGGGATACCTCTGCGGAAAAGAGGGAACCTGTGTAGCCGACACCAACAGGTAACGGAAAGGGATCAGTGTTATAGTGATCGGGGTCAGAGAGACAGAGAAGAGACACTGTTTACTCTATGGCAGGGGTCCCCAACTCCAGTCCTCAAGGCCCACCAACAGGTCATGTTTTGAGGATTTCCTTTGCATTGCACAGGTGATGCAATTATTACCTGGGCAAGACTAAGGAAATCCTGAAAACATGACATGTTGGTGGGCCTTGAGGACTGGAGTTGGGGACCCCTGCTCTATGGGATACCTCTGAGGATAAGGCATCCGGGAACCTGTGTGGTCAGCACCAACAGGTAACGGAAAGGGATCCGTGTTATACTGACTGGGGTCAGAGAGAGAGAGAGAGAAGAGAGAGAGACACTGTTTACTCTATAGGATACCTCTGAGCATCCGGGAACCTGTGTGGCCGGCACCAACAGGTAAAGGGATCCATGTTATGCTGACCGGGGTCAGTGAGGGACTGTGGTTCCACTGTAAAGCCGAATGTGTACAGACGGTGTTCAGGCTGTTGCATACTAACAAGTTCATAAGGTTGTGGTTTATGCTGAACTGGAAATAAACCTAATAGACTGTTTTTGTAAGAAAATCGTGCCCGTGTGCATTTATTCCGTTGCCAAGTGACTGTCCCCCAAGACACGCAGTAAGCTCTATCTTAAAATTGGTGCTAGATTGTGGGCAACGGTCCAGGAAGCACGTGTGGAGGTGATTGCTGTAGCTCGGCAGGGTCACGAAGATTTTTTTTTCTTCAAATCAACTTGCTGTGGATCGGCGGGTCCACGAAGCTGACAAGGGTCTGGCTGTAACTCAGTGGGGTTGCGAAGAGTGGCTGTGGATCGGCAGATCCATGAAGTCTGTGGTGCGGAGCCGTGCAGAGCCTTGCGGAGAGGAGCTGCAGTTGCAGAAAGAGGTTCCACAGCAGCCGGAGCTTTTTGTAAGAAAATCGTGTCCGTGTGCATTTATCCCGTTGCCAAGCGAGTGTCCCCCAAGACATGCAGTAAGCGCTATCTTGCAACCTGTAGATAAATTCACAACGGGTATAATTTCCAAAATGGGGTCACTTGAGGGGGGATTCTGCTTTTCTAGCACTATTATGGAGTCCACAAATTATTCTAGGAAAATCTGTGCTCCAGGAGGCAAACAGTGCTCCATCCCTCCTGTGGTTAAGCAGTACTGTACAGCTACATATGCGGTATTTCTACATTCAGCAGAATTTGTGGGACAAATTTTGGTGCCATTTCTACTGTTTTCCCAGTATGAATATGTAAAACTTGGAGCTAATGCACAGTCTTGGTGGTAAAAATGTAAACTATTCCTTCTTCACTGCCCAATGGTATAAAATTATGTACACACCTGTGGTGACAGTATAATCACTGCACTCCTAGATGAATTCATTGAGAAGTTTAGTTTGTAAAATGGGATCACTAAGGCTACGTTCACATTAGCGTTGCGCCGCCGTTGCGTCGGCGACGCAGCGGCGACGCGCCCCTATGTTTAACATAGGGGACGCGTGCGTTGTTTTGGTGGCGTTTTTCGCCACGTGCGTCGTTTCCGACGCTAGCGTCGGACGCAAGAAAACGCTACATGTAGCATTTTCTGTGCGTCCGATTTTTGTCAAAAACGACGCACGCGTCGCAAAACGCGCGCGTTTTTGCGCGCGTTTGCGCGCGTTTTTACGTGCGTCGCGCGTTGCGTCGCCGACGCAGGGCGGCGCAACGCTAGTGTGAACCTAGCCTTATGGGAGGTTCTGTTGTTCTGGGACAAAAAGAGCTCTGCCAATGAGACATTACACCCTCAAGCCAGTGCAGCAAAATCACCACTGTAATATGCCTTTAGTTCCCTTCTGAACTTTGCACTGTGCCTCAAAAGTAGTTTTCAACCACACATGGAGTATTGGTGAACTGAGAAGAAATTGCAAAACAGTTTTTGGGGTCCATTTTCTCCTGTTACTTTTATGAAAATACAAAATTTGGAGCTAAAAAAGATTAATCTGGGAAAAATGTGATTTTTTTTTCTTTTATTTTCACGGCTCTACTTTACAAACTTCTGTAAAGCACCTGTAGGTTCAAGGTGCTCAATCCACATCTAGATAAGTTCCCAAAGGGGTCTAGTTTCCAAAATGGTGTCACCTGCTGGGGGATTCCATTGTTTAGGCACATCAGGGCTCTCCAAACATGACATGGCATTCGCTAATTATGCCAGCAAATTTTACATTCAAAAAGTGAAATGGCGCTCCTTACCTTCTGAGCCCTGCCGTGTGCCCAAACAGTAGATTTCCCCCACATATGGGGTATCAGCATGCCCAGGATAAATTGTACAACAAATTATATGGTCCATTTTCGCCTGTTACCCTTGCGAAATTTAAAAAAAGTTAGGTCTAAAGAAAATTTTTGTGAAAGAAAAGTAAATGTTTATTTTTTCCTTCCACACTCCAAAAATTCCTGTGTAGCACCTGAAGGATTAATAAACTTCTTGAATGTGGTTTTGAGTATCAGGAGAGATGCAGGTTTTAGAATGATGGCACTTTTGGGTATATTCTGCCATATAGGCCTCTCAAAGTCACTTCAAGTGTGAGGTGGTCCCTAAAAAATGATTCCACAAATTTTGTTGTAAAAATGAGAATTTGCTGGTCAACTTCTAACCCTTATAACTTCCTAGCAAAAAAAAATTATGTTTCAAAAATGTATTAACTATTTTGTGCAGTACGACTCTCTGATTTAAGGGCATAAAAATAAAATTTTGAAAATTGTGAAATTTTCAAAATGTTTGCCAAATTTCCGTTTTTTCACAAATAAATGCAAGTCACATCAAATAAATTTTACCACTGTCATGAAGCACAATATTTCAAGAGAAAACATTTTCAGACTAAGTGGTCAGAATTGTAAAAATTGGCTTGGTCAGGAAGGTAAAAACAGGCTTCAGGGGCGAAGGAGTTAAGGTTAAAAAATATCTATTTTATTAATTAAAAGAATTCCATGATTGAATAGAAAATTGGTATGTACAAAGTGAAAAAGACAGACATACAGATAACAAACATTGATAAATTGCGTGCATTTAGACAAATATCAAGTCATATCAACTGGGCATAAGTGAAGTCTCCAACAGTGGTGAAACAGTGGTCAAATAAGTGTCCACAGTTTACAACATGTAATTACACTACCAAGTAAAAGGAGAAACCACCTTACCCATTAATAAAGCCAGCTAAGTTTGTTACCAGGAAAAATAGTCCCCAACGTACGTTTTGCTTTTTAAATAGCATTTTTTTATCTGTTTGTCTTTTTTCACATTGTACACACCAATTTTCCATCCAATCATGGAAATTTTGTAATTAATAAAATATATATTTTTTAACCTTAAACGCCAAGTGATCCGATTATATACAACGGTTAGTACTTAGTTGCAGCCCCTTTTGAAAGTATCACAGCTTGTAAACGCTTTTTGTAGTCAGACAAGAGTATTACATTTCTTGTTTGAGGGATTTACATTCTTCCTGAAAAAATTCTTCTAGTTCTGTGAGATTCCTGGGTTATCTTGCAGGCACTGCTATTTTGAGTTCTAGCCACAGATTTTCAATGATGTTCAAATCAGGAGACTGTGAGGTCCATTGTTAAACCTTCAGCCTCCACCCTTTGATGTGGTTTATTGTGGATTTTGACGTGTGTTTAGGATTATTATCCATTTGTAGAAGCCATCCTCTTTTCAACTTCAGCTTTTTTTTTTTTTAACAGATGGTGTTAATTTTACAAGAATTTGACATTTCATTGATTTCATTTTTCCCTCTACCCTTGAAATGTTCCGCATGCCATTGGCTGCAACACAACCCCAAAGCATTACTGATCCATCCCAATGCTTAATGGTTGGCAAGATGTTTTTTTTCCTGAAATTCTTTGTTCTTTTTTCTCCACACATACCTTTGATCAATTTGGCCAAATAGTAATATTTTAACCTCACCAGGCAACAGTTTGTTTCCAAAATGCATCAGGCTTGTTTAGATGTTCTTTTGCATACTTCTGATGCTGAATTTTATGGTGAGGACGCAGGAGAGGCTTTCTTCTGATTACTCTTCCATGAAGTCCATATTTGGGCAAGTGTCTCTGAACAGTAGGAAAATTCCAGAGTCTGACAAATCTTTCTGAAGGTCTTCTGCAGTCAAGCGGGGGTTCCGATTTGACTCTCTAGCAATCCTATAAGCAACTCTCCTGAAATTTTGCTTGATCTTCCAGACATTATCTTGACTCCCACTGTTCCTGCTAACTGACATTTCTTAATTACATTTCAAACTGAGGAAAGGGCAACTTGAAAACGCTTTGCTATCATCTTATAGCATTCTCCTGCTTTGGAAACCTCCACCATATTATTTTTCTGAGTGCTAAGCAGCTGGTTAGAAGAACCGATAGCTGCTGTTTTTTGGCACAAAATTAGAGGAGTCTGGGTGTCAGGAAACGTGAAGGAGACACTCCTCACCACCCAGTCTGATGTCAATATTACGTCAGCAGAATCACGTGGTAAGGTCTCACCACTTCTACCAATGTGGCGTACTGCACCCCCTAGAGACACGTAACGTACAGTTTTACACAGTTCTCCCTGCCACTCAGGGAGGTACAGGGAGTGAGAGAAGGTGGCCCACGCAGTCACAGACTGACAGGCTGAGAAGCCCCATTTACTAGCCCAAGTGAAGCAGAACCTTATCAGCCCGGTAGGACAGTCACCGGTTCCTTGTTCGATGTACGCCTGATCCGTAAACAGGTTTATATGGGACCAGAAACTAGCCCCAGTGGTGTGTAATTAGGTCGAGAAATGGATGTGTGGATTCATAGATCGAGATAAAAGAGCATCCCAAGGTTAAATTATATACTTAATTGCCTTGTAAAATTGTAAAAGCCATTACCCTACAGATTTGAGGTTACTCTTTATTACTGAGCTGGCACTGACTGACAACCGGATCACCATTAGAACCATATCTTAGTCAGATTTGGGGTTACTCTTTATTACTGAACTGGCACTGACAGACAGCTGGCTCACCATTAGAGCTGGCTGTTAGTCAGTGCTGGGGGTGCAGTTACAGCAACCAATCACTATTCATTGAGCGGTGACTCAAGGCACACCGCCTGCATCCTTATAACGGAAAGACCAAACCCTGCCGGGAGGAATAAATTTCATTTCCTCCAAGTGCAGGCACTGGGCAGCTTGAGAACGCTATTTAATGGGGGTTAATCTGCAGGTTAATAGTGTATTTTTTATATGACAGGTACCATTTAATCACCTGCGTGTCAATTGCGTATACAGTGGAGAAGGAATGGCACACTAGGTGAGGGATCTCTGCAGGTAGAAATATGAGACTAAAATGGGGGTAGGTTACTTAGTGATTACCATTCAGTGTTTTTTAAGAAAAAACAACAGTATTATATTTCCAATTTACCAATATAAACAGAACCTGACTTCCAGCAGTATTTAATTCCACCCTGTGATTCATTTTGGGGTGGGAAGCACAATAAACTCTGCATAGTAATCATTTTATCTAGGACAATACAGATTTCATAATAGGCAACTTTCTAATATGAATATTGTATGTCATTTCTAAATTCTCTGTGATTCCCTCTATGTGCTACATAAATATTATCACTTACCTGGCTTGCATATTATGACCCCTTCATTGCAGATTTTTTGAAGGTTGCAACAATATATGGAACAAGTACACAAGAGTAAAAAGTAGACCCCTGACGAACACCTCAGACTAAGGCCGGACTGGAAAAAAAAGCAGCTCTGGCACACAAACATCAACATAATATATCACCACCCATCAAGGCGCATGCAAGGTTCAGCGAATTTTGCTTTACTTGGTCATGTCATGGTCAAGGTCACTCCAGTAAACAGGTTGACTCAAATTTGGAAGTTTTTTGGTGAGGGTCCTAGCAGTCAGAACCTCTATGATAGGGAAGTTATCACCTATTCCAAGGATAGGGGATAACTTCCAAATTTGCAATAACCCCTTTAAATAGGTTGTATAGGATTAGATTAATTTTTATTTGCCCAGAGGCTTGATAATTTCTTGCTCAAAAACTGTTAACTAAGAGCCTTATGTTTTATATGTTGCGAGTGGTTGACACGCTTAGCTGCTCCTCAGAGGTAGACACAGGCACACGTGGTTAAAGTCTCTGGGTAGTTTATTGCATCATAAACCAAATAAAACCAAAATGGTAAAGTCCATTAGAAGCGTCCCGTACCACCCGCAAACCAATGGGTTGTGTGAACGCTTTAACGGGACGTTAAAACAACTCATTGGGACTTTAGGCATGAGTAAGACCCGTTGTGGTCGAAACGCGTAGCCGTTCTCTTCGCAATCACTTATTCTGTCTGCCATCTGTAAGGATTATCCTGTTTTTATTACGTTGGATCAATAAAGAAAAAGTTTTTTACCATTTATCTGGAGCTGGAGTATATACATGGTTGGATCTGCTGCTGCTTGGAGTCCCGGGTCAGGACTTACTTTCGTGCTCCACATCTGATGGTCTGGTTGGTGAGCTGGCTGCGGCTTTTGTTAGCCGTTTTTCTTTTTTTGGCTTTATAGTATTTGACTGTGCCGAGGTCTCCTAACCACATTCCTACAGTTTTAATAGAGGCGGACTTTAAGTGTATTGCTATAGTTCATTGTATTTCGTTTCCTGCATTTACCACTATGCAATCCCAGGATAGATTAGCTAAAGTGGCGCAGGTGTTCAGAGACACAGGAGTGGACTTGCTGGGGAATTGTGATTTCACCACATGTCTAAATGAAGCTGAGAGACTTAGGAAAATCGAAACAAAATTATGGTGGAATCACACTACTCTCCAAAACTATGTGGCGAAGGAGATGGTTCCAAGAGGCTTAAGGATTAAAAAAATCTCCACAACCCTCTATTCAGATGAATTTAAAAGGGAATGAAACCAAATCCTTACTAATTGTTCCCTGAATTTAATGAGACTAATTATAAAAAATGAAGAAGCAAAATTGGAAGAAATGCAAAGAAATGTAGAGAAAATTAAAATTACTTTGGATGAATATAAATCATTGCCGCATTATGAGCAGTCGGTAAAACAAATACAAGAAAATGTACGCACTCTTGAAGATGAAATAATGAGTAGAAAGAGGCGTAAATTTGAGAGAGATCTCAATGATTACTCTACCGATTGTGTGTATGAATGGGGACATTGGGAAAATACATATGTTACCCAAATCAATTTTGAAAAAAAGCCAGACTCGACGCAAATTTACCAACAGGCCTCAGGTGGTTTTTTCCTCTACCGAACCCGAATCCTCTGATACAAATGCCAGCACATCAGATACGTCTATGGTGAGCTTCAAACAAACTAATAAGAAGAAGCATGGAAAAACGGCAAAAAACGGAAAAGACGAGGCGGGAGGAAGCACAAAAAGCCATTCAGGAATAATGACACGACACAGAAAGAAGCACAACAAGTAGTAAAGAGTAGTGTGGTCAACTTGTCATCCCATATACTAACGCAGGAGCAATTGGACGTATTGGCGCTTGGGCTTAATTTTGTGCCAGAGACTAATTTCAATCTCTTTATGACAATTTTAGACATAAATAAATTTGTGAGAGATCTTACCATTAAAAAGCATTTTTTTTCAGAAGAGACACCAATTCACACACATGATGTGGTATCGGAAAATAACGAATTTGAGAATTTGGATTTTAAAGAACAGGTCACCCTGAATTGTCTGCTGAAATTATCGAGAGAACAACATGGGGATCTATCGGAAGGATTGTTGAACACTTCGGAGAAATTTAAAACTAAAAATCCCTATTTTTATCCCATCCAAACAAGGGCTGAATGCATGGATAGGTTCCAAGAATTGGTTGAAAAAGATCTAAAAAATTTACAGGAGGATTGGAATTACAAACAAAATCGGAGAAATTTAACTCAGCAACAATGGAAAGCATTGGAAGAATTGAAACAACTAAAAAACATCACAATTAAAAGAAGTGATAAGGGTGGTACCATCGTTGTGATGAATGAGAATGACTACAAAAATAAAATGTGTGAACTATTGTCAGACACAACTATACAGGTCCTTCTCAAAAAATTAGCATATAGTGTTAAATTTCATTATTTACCATAATGTAATGATTACAATTAAACTTTCATATATTATAGATTCATTATCCACCAACTGAAATTTGTCAGGTCTTTTATTGTTTTAATACTGATGATTTTGGCATACAACTCCTGATAACCCAAAAAACCTGTCTCAATAAATTAGCATATCAAGAAAAGGTTCTCTAAACGACCTATTACCCTAATCTTCTGAATCAACTAATTAACTCTAAACACATGCAAAAGATACCTGAGGCTTTTATAAACTCCCTGCCTGGTTCATTACTCAAAACCCCCATCATGGGTAAGACTAGCGACCTGACAGATGTCAAGAAGGCCATCATTGACACCCTCAAGCAAGAGGGTAAGACCCAGAAAGAAATTTCTCAACAAATAGGCTGTTCCCAGAGTGCTGTATCAAGGCACCTCAATGGTAAGTCTGTTGGAAGGAAACAATGTGGCAGAAAACGCTGTACAACGAGAAGAGGAGACCGGACCCAGAGGAAGCAGTGGACTGAGTCTGGTGTGGAAACATCCAGAGCCACCGTGCACAGGCGTGTGCAGGAAATGGGCTACAGGTGCCGCATTCCCCAGGTAAAGCCACTTTTGAACCATAAACAGCGGCAGAGGCGCCTGACCTGGGCTACAGAGAAGCAGCACTGGACTGTTGCTAAGTGGTCCCAAGTACTTTTTTCTGATGAAAGCAAATTTTGCATGTCATTCGGAAATCAAGGTGCCAGAGTCTGGAGGAAGACTGGGGAGAAGGAAATGCCAAAATGCCTGAAGTCCAGTGTCAAGTACCCACAGTCAGTGATGGTGTGGGGTGCCATGTCAGCTGCTGGTGTTGGTCCACTGTGTTTCATCAAGGGCAGGGTCAATGCAGCTAGCTATCAGGAGATTTTGGAGCACTTCATGCTTCCATCGGCTGAAATGCTTTATGGAGATGAAGATTTCATTTTTCAGCACGACCTGGCACCTGCTCACAGTGCCAAAACCACTGGTAAATGGTTTACTGACCATGGTATTACTGTGCTCAATTGGCCTGCCAACTCTCCTGACCTGAACCCCATAGAGAATCTGTGGGATATTGTGAAGAGAAAGTTGAGAGACGCAAGACCCAACACTCTGGATGAGCTTAAGGCCGCTATTGAAGCATCCTGGGCCTCCATAACATCTCAGCAGTGTCACAGGCTGATTGCCTCCATGCCACGCCGCATTGAAGCAGTCATTCCTGCCAAAGGATTCCCGACCAAGTATTGAGTGCATAACTGAACATTATTATTTGATGGTTTTTTTGTTTGTTGTTAAAAAACACTTTTATTTGATTGGATGGGTGAAATATGCTAATTTATTGAGATAGGTTTTTTGGGTTATCAGGAGTTGTATGCCAAAATCATCAGTATTAAAACAATAAAAGACCTGACAAATTTCAGTTGGTGGATAATGAATCTATAATATATGAAAGTTTAATTGTAATCATTACATTATGGTAAATAATGAAATTTAACACTATATGCTAATTTTTTGAGAAGGACCTGTACATGAAAAACTGGGAAGAAATCCAACTAAAGAATTTAATGAAGAAATTGCAGAAATTATTGAGGAAGGTCTAAATTTGTCAGTTATTAATAAAAAACAGGCTGACTATCTGTTTGTACAATCCCCCAAATTACCCATCATGTATGGGTTGCCTAAGATGCATAAGGGTGATGGATTTCCAGCAATGCATCCCATCATATCCGGGATCGGATCCGTGACGGAACACCTGTGTGAGTGGGTTGACTCACTGCTGCAACCTATAGTCACGAAAATGCCAGGTTATATCAAAGACTCAAGAGAGGTGTTAAAAATACTTTCTAACTGGACTTGGAGAAAGAATTATGTCTGGCTGAGCTGTGATGTTGTGTCTTTGTACACAAATATACCTCATGATGTAGCGATGAGAGCTTTACAGTTTCATCTAACAGATTATGGACATTATTCACAGGACTTAATTAATTTTGCGTTGCAGGTTATTTTCTTCCTTATCAGACACAATGTTTTTTCATTTGGTGATGAAATATTTGTTCAAAAGTCAGGAGTTCCTATGGGGGCTAAATATTCGCCATCTTTAGCTAATTTGACAATGGCCCATTGGGAACAGCAATATTTGTATTCTCCAGACAATCCCTTTATTGATCACATCTCCTGGTATGGCAGATACATCGATGATACGCTCATTATTTGGGGGGGTGATGTGTCTGCCATACCAGGATTTGTTGACTATATTAATACAAATGATTTTGGTATTAGGTTCACTTATGTTTTCGATCAAAGTAACATTTCCTTTCTTGATTTAAATCTGTACGGTATAGTTGATTAATCTATAGCTAGTAAAACGTATGTAAAGCCCATCAGTGGAAATACTATTCTCCATGCGACCAGTAGCCACCCAGCCCACACAATAAAATCTATACCTGTGGGTGAGTTTACTAGGTTAAAACGTAATTGCAGTAGGGATGAGGATAAACTAAAAGAATTCAGTGAACTTAATGAAAAATTAAAAGCCCGTAAATACCCCAATTGGTCGATTAATAGGGCCAAAAATATAGTGGACAAAAAACGCAGAGAAGATCTTTTGGTAAATAGTGCTATGAGTGGATCTAATAAAGAGAGATTAAGTGATAAACATCATGTATGTTTACAGTTCAGTTCTCAGTTTAATCATATCAAAAAAATTATCAATTATAGATTACCTATTTTATATGAAGACCATACACTCATGAATATTCTGAAAGATGGGGTTAATGTGGTGGCGAGAAGGGCTCGAACTATCGGGGATCTAGCAGCTCCGAATTCGTTTCTGACTAAATCAGGATCCAAAACCTGGCTTGAATGCAAGGGTTTCTTTAGATGCGGCACTACGGCTTGCAGTACCTGTGCGCATTCTTGTGTAGGCAACACCTTTCAAAATACCGAAAAAACTAAAAGTTACAAAATTAATAGTTTTATAAATTGTCACAATAAAAATGTGATCTACAAAATAGACTGTTTAATTTGCCAAATTTCATACATAGGGTGCACATCAAGAAAGTTGAAAACACGCGTCTCCGAACATCTCAGGGACGCAAAAAAATTACAACATGATTAATAGGAATATCTCAATGGTATCCAAACACTTCGGTATGACACATAATGGAGACACCGCAGCTCTTAGAGTACATGGCAAAGAGAGAGTTTTTCCTCAAAGCCGCGAGGGTGATATAAAAAGACGCATACTTACTAGGGAGGCGTTTTGGATGTACAGTCTGAACACTCGCTTCCCTGCGGGTATGAATAAAAGAAACGAAATACTTTACCATTATTGCTAATTAGGGCAATAGGTAGGTTTGACAATTTTATTGAAGTCAATCCAAAAGAAACTCAGCTGACAGCACCACCGTACTAGGGAAATAACTTGTGCCTGCTCACCTGTGATGGGAGTCCTGACCGCCAGATCTGAGGTGCTCCAGCCACTTAACAAGTCCAATATCAAACAACGAAGAAGGAAAGGCGGCACTCACAGATCCATTCCGAGCGGTTACTTTATTGCTTAAACGGGACCCGTAGAAGCGCCAGGAGGGCGTGAAACGGCCGTCGTCAGGCTTGCCGCACTGTTTGTTCAGTACCCCCGGCTGTGATGGCTTTTTAAGCAATAAAGTAACCGCTCGGAATGGATCTGTGAGTGCCGCCTTTCCTTTCTTCTTCGTTGTTTGATATTTGACAATTTTATATTTTGCATTTATGTATGTGTTTTTTTACTTTTATATGCACTATCTGTATTTGTCTTTTATGCACTTCCAGAACCTGTGTATTTAGTCATGTGACGGATGAAATGCTTGTGATAGGTTCTAGGGTGCTATATATATAGCTACCATTTCTGAGATTATCTAGGCATGAGTAAGACCTGTTGTGGTCAAAACGCGTAAGTAGGCATGAGTAAGACCCGTTGTGGTCGAAACGCGTAGCCGTTCTCTGCGCACTTATTCTGTCTGCCATCTGTAAGGATTATCCTGTTTTTATTACGTTGGATCAATAAAGAAAAAGTTTTTTACCATTTATCTGCAGCTGGAGTATATACATGGTTGGATCATTGGGACTTTTACCAGGATCTACAGGGACTGGGAGAAATTCTTGCCACACCTCCTGTTTGCCTATCGGGAGGTGCCCCAAGAATCCACGGGGTTCTCCCCGTTCGAGCTGGTACACACCGAGACGGGTAAGGGGACCCCTAGACTTAGTGCTAGAACACTGGGAAGGGGAGGGCCTCATAGAAGGGGTACCTATTGTACCCTATGTGCTGGAATTCCGGGACCATATCAGAAGCTGACCCAGGCTGTACGTGAGAACATGCAGGTGACCCAGCGGCGCCAACGCGTATGGTGCGATCGGAGGGCCAGAGAGCACACCTTGGAAATAGGACAGAAGGTCCTGGTGTTAGAGCCCACTAGGCACAACAAGTTCCAAGCTGCATGGCAGGGGCCATACCAGGTAGTGGGGAAAATAGCCGACACAACCTATAATGTCGCCATTATCCGCCAGGGTTATCCGCATGTTCCACGTGAATATGCTGAAGCCCTACCAGGAGCGCTCTGAAGAGGTAGTGGCCATCTGTGCACCTGAAGCAAAGGATTTATCCGGACTTCCCTTGCCGGATGTCTTAGGGGAAAGAACTCAGTCTAAAACATGGGACCAGGTACACGTGGGTGAAGACCTAGGCCCCCGGGAGAGACAGCAGGCAGAGGAGTTGTTGAGGCAGTGACAGAGGATGTTTTCGGGGAGACCAGGGTACACTCGCCTGGCACAACACAAGGTTGAGACCCAGGATCAGACCCCCCTGCGACAAAACCCCTTCCACGTCCCAGAGTCTGTACGAGAGGGGATGCGACAAGCGATACAAAAGATGTTGGTTTAGGGGTCATTGAAGAGTCAGATAGTCCCTGGGCATCCCCCGTAGTGTTAGTGCCCAAGAAGGATGGGATTACACAGTTTTGTGTAGACTATCGTAAGCTCAATGAGAAAACAGTGACGATGCATATCCCATGCTGCGTGTGGATGAGTTGTTAGACCGGCTGGCGGAGGTAAAGTATTTGACCACCATCGATCTATGCAAAGGCTACTGGCAGATTCCCTTTAGTCCTGACGCTATTCCCAAGTCGGCATTTGTCACCCCGTTCAGCTTATTCCAGTTTCGAGTTATGCCATTCGGGATGAAGAATGCCCCGGCGACCTTCCAGAGGCTGGCTGACCGGCTTTTGGATGGTCTCCAGGACTATGCTTGTGCCTACCTGGATGACATCGCCATCTACAGTGCGACATGGGAAGAGCATCTAATTCACCTAGAGACAGTATTGGACAGGATCCACAAGGCCGAAATCACCCTGAACCCAAACAAGTGTCACGTGGGCAAAGCAGAGGTTCAGTATTTAGGGCATTGGGTGGGAAGTGGGAAACAGAAACCAGAACCAGCCAAGATTGAGGCCATAGCCAAATGGCCCACCCTATGCACTAAAACCCAGGTCATGGTGTTTCTAGGGACAGCGGGGAATTACAGGAAATTCGTTCCCAATTACAACAGCGTAGCCTAGCCCCTCACTGATCTGACCCATAAGAACCAACTCCACCAGGTAACCTGGACCCCAAAGTGTGAGGAAGCCTTCCGCCAACTAAAGGACGCCCTAACCAATACCCCTGTATTGGCCACACCCGATCCAACTAAACGTTTCCTTGTTCACACAGACGCTTCTATGTTTGGATTGGGGGCAGTACTGTGCCAAGTCGGGCCGGATGGCCAAGAACACCCGGTAGCTTACCTGAGTCGGAAACTACTGCCCCGTGAAGCTATGCGGCCATCGAGAAGGAGTGCCTGGCGGTAGTATGGGCACTCAAAAAGTTGCAACCATATTTGTATGGACAACAGTTTTCCCTCCTAACGGACCATAATCCCCTAGTCTGGCTTAATCGGGTCTCCGGAGACACCGCCAGATTGCTGCGGTGGAGTTTAGCCCTACAACCTCTGGACTTCACCATCCACTACAGACCCGCAAACAAAATAGTAACGCCGATGGACTAAGTCTACAAACGGAACTTGTACCAACCCCATAAATTTCGGTCATCCAGAAACCGATCCATTAAGGATCAGACTGTGAATGCCGATCGCGTCGCTGAAAAGGGGAGCCGTGTTACGGAACCACTCAGCACCCAGAATATGTTGTGCAGTTATATGTATGTATAATAGGTTCCATGTGAGATGCATGTCCCTAATGCATCAGCCCACAGGCTGCGCCCCTGGGCAGAGGGGACTCGATATTCCCCTTTGTCCGCCCCCCTTGGTAATTCCCACAGTAAATATCGTCAGGTTCCGGCCACCTGCGGCTATTGTAATGTATGTCTGGTATGATGATCACTCTTAAGATTTTGTGAAATATCTAATGATTTCATACCTTAACCAAGGCATTGAACTATTTAATGCTTTTCAGTTGCAGAGAGATCCTTTTTATTTCCTATATTGCTAGAAACCTGTGGCCTGCTTAATAATGTGGAACATCATTTTTAAGCAGTTTTCCTTTAAAGGGAACCTGTCACCCCCAAAATCGAAGGTAAGCTAAGCCCACCGGCCAGCTGTAGATGGAATGCTGTAGACAAGCCCCCGATGTATCCTGAAAGATGAGAAAAAGAGGTTAGATTATACTCACCCAGGGGGAGTCTCGCTGCGGTCCAGTTCAGCGCCTCCCATCTTCTTACGATGACGTCATCTTCTTGTCTTCACACTGCAGCTCTGGCGCAAGCGTACTTTGTCTGCTCTGTTGTGGGCAGAGCAAAGTACCGCACTGCGCAGGTGCCGGGCCTCTTTCTCAAGGTGTAGGATCCTTCAAAGGCTTGCTGTGGTTTATAAACCTACTATTTGGCCACCCCAAAACAGTGTTCACAAGCAGAAATGGTTGCAGTGAGCCCAGACATGCATGAAGACTAATTTTCAGTCTTGTTTACTCATGATTGTCGAACAAACCTGGATGGTCCAGATGGATGGAGTAGTGGATGGTTGGTGGATGGCAACCATGTCCCAACAAGGCTGCGACGTCAGCAAGGAGGTGGAAGAGTCATGTTTTGGGCCTGAATCATGGGGAAACAGCTGGTAGTGCCCTTTAAGGTTCCTGAAGGTGTGAAAATGACCTCTGCAAAGTATATAGAGTTTCTGACTGACAACTTTTTTCCATGGTATAAGAAGGAGAAACGTGCCTTCAGGAACAAAATCATCTTCATGCATGACAATGCACCATCTCATGCTGCAAATAATACCTTTGAGTCATTGGCTGCTATGGGCATAAAAGGAGATGAACTCATGGTGTGGCCACCTTCTTCCCCAGACCTCAACCCTTTGGAGAACCTTTGGAGTATCATCAAGCAAAAGATCTATGAGGGTGGGAGGCAGTTCACATCCAAACAGCAGCTCTAGGAGGCTATTCTGACTTCATGCAAAGAAATACAAGCAGAAACTCTCCAAAAAGTTCAATGGATGCAAGAATTGTGCAGGTGATATTAAAGAAGGTGTCCTATGTAACTTGGCCTATTAGGATGTTTTGGAGTTAAATAGCTTTTTTGTTCAGTGAATGTAACCTCCTAATGCTGCAAATTCCACAAATTAGCATTTCCAGTTCTTTAAAACATAAATGTTTAGAAATTCTACTGTGCCTAATAATTTGGAACAGTGCATTTTGAGTTTTTATTCATTTTGGAGATTATACTGTTATCATTGGGAGGTTTCTTCAATAAATTTCGATGTATACTCTAACGCGTGATGACTTTTATTAGACTGTCATTTGCACCGACCATTTAGGAAAATCCGAAAAAAATATTATTTGCATAATAATTTGGAACATGGTGTACATCACAGAGGATGCACTGAGTCTCTGCTGTATATATCACAGACAAAGCACTGAAACTCTGCTGTGTACATCAGAGGATGCACAGAAACTGCTGTATACATTACACAGTATACCATGCAAATTGTCTTCTGTCACAAGTTGTGACTCACAACCAAGCACCTACTAACGGTTTTCTGCACCCCACTTTTGAAGTTGTCATGCACAATTGAGTTCCTTGACTGTTTCCATGTAAATGGTATTGTTTTTTTGCACAAATTCTTCCATGAAGACCTCTTTTGGCCAGACTTACAAACAATAAATGGGTGTAGCTGGCTCCCACTGGTTGCTGCCAGTTCTGAGCTGATCACACTTCTGAACATTTTCCAATGCCTAAAGCAAATTTTATCTGCTGCACTGATTTCAATTCAGACTGGCTAAAAATATACAATAGCGGTATGGGAGAGCATAGCGTGCTAACTGCCTACAAAGAACATCCTAACACTGGCATTGGCTAGTGTCAGATTTCAATTAAATCCATACAACCACCACCATACAGCTTCCCTCCAAGAAGCCAGCACCATACAGCTTCCTCCATGCAGCCACCACCGTACAGCTTCCCTCCATGCAGCCACCACCATACAGCTTCCCTCCATGCAGCTACCACCATACAACTTCCTCCATGCAGCCACCACCATACAACTCCCTCCATGCAGCTTTCTTCCAAGCAGCCACCGCCATACAGCTCCCTCCATGCAGCCACCACCAGCTTCACTCCATGCAGCTCCCATCATACAGCTCCCCTCCATGCAGCTCCAACCATAGAGCTCAACTCAATGCAGCCCCCACCATGCAGCTCCTGTTATGATCTGGTGACCTAGGAGCAGCATGAGACGGACTCTGGAGAAGGTGGTCCCTGTACTGACCGCAAACCCTGAACCTAGCAGCGCAACTAGAAGTAGCCGTGGGGGGTACCTAACACTCCCTAGACCCCTCGGCACAGCCTAAGATCTAACTACCCCTAAAGACAGAAACAGGAAACCTATCTTGCCTCAGAGAAAATCCCCAAAGGATAGATAGCCCCCCACAAATATTGACTGTGAGAGGAGAGGTAAATAACATACGCAGATATGAAATCAGATTTTAGCATAGGAGGCCATACTAGCTAAAAAGAAAGAACAGAGTACTATGCGGTCAGTATAAAAACACTAGAAAATATCCACCGCAGAAAATACGAATCACCACATCTGACTAAAGACATGGGGGGTATATCTGCATCTCCAGAGAAATAGCTAGGCTGCAAAAAATCCTTCACAGACTAAGCTGGACAAGACAAAAACATGAAAATGCACAGAACGATAAGGTCCACAGCAGGTGGACAGCAAAAACAAAGCCAGGACTTATCTTTGTAGAAAAACACAGCAAACTGGAGAGACCAGCAGGGAAGTGAATCCTTCAAGAACAATGGACAACTGGCACTGACTAAAGGATCCTGCAAAGCTATATACCCCAGTCAGTTTTGCAATTAGTAGATACACCTGTCCACTCCTGCAGTCCAGGCACAACTGCATTACCCTCTACAACCACCGGAGGGAGCCCAAAAGCTGAATTCACAACAAGCTCCCCTCCATACAGCCCCCACCATACAGCTTCCCTCCATGCAGCCCGCCTCCAGGCAGCCACTTCTTTGCAGCTCCCTCCATACAGCTCTCCTCTATACAGCCCCAACCATACAGCTTCCCTTCATGCAGCCCCCACCCTACAGTTTCCCTCCATGCAGCTCCCCTCCATGCAACCCCCCACCATACAGCTCCCCTCCATGCACCTCCCACCACACAGCTCCCCTCCAGGCAGCCCCCTCCATGCAGTCCCCCACCATACAGCATCCCTCCATGCAGCTCCAACCATACAACTGCCCTCCATGCAGCCCCCACCATACAGATCCCCTCCATGATGCTCTCTTGCATACAGCCCCCACCATACAGCTCCCTCCATGAAGCCCCCACTATACAGCTTCCCACCATGAAGTCCGCCTCCATGCAGCCCCTTCCTTGCAGCTCCCCTTTATAAAGCCCCCACCATGCAACCCTCCTCCATGCAGCCCCCACCATACAGCTCCCCGCCATACATCTCCTTTCCAGGCAGTTCCCACCATACAGCTTCCCTCCATGCAGCTCTAACCATACAGCTCCCCTCAATGCAGCCCCCACCATACAGCTCCCCTCCATACAGTGCCCACCATACAGCTTCCCTCCATGCAGCTCCAAACCTACAGCTCCCCTCCATGCAGCCCCCACCATGAGGCTACCCTCCATGCAGCCCCCACCATACAGCTCCCCTCCATGCAGCTCCCTACATGAAACACCCACCACACAGCTTCCCTCCATGCAGCCCGCCTCCATACAGCCCCTTCCTTGCAGCTCCCTCCATACAGTTCCCCTCTATACAGCTTCCCTCTATGCAGCCCCCACTATACAGCTTCCCTCCATACATCTCCCCTCCAGGCAGACCCCTCCATGCAGCCCCTTCTTTGCAGCTCACCTCCATACAGCCTCCACCATACAACTCCCTCCATGCAGCTCCCCTCCATACAGCCCCCATCATACAACTCCCTCCATGCAGCTTCCCTCCATGCAGCCCCCTCTATGCAGCTCACCATCTTACAGCCCCTTCCTTGCAGCTCCCTCAATATAGCTGCCCTCCATGCAGCCCCCACCATACAACTCCCTCCATGCAGCTCACACCATACAGCTCCCTCCACACATATCCCCTCCATGCAGTCCCCCACCATACAGCTTCCCTCCATGCAGCTCACCTCCATACAGCCCCTTCCTTGCACTCCCTCCATGCAGCTCACACCATACAGCTCCCCTCCATTCAGCCTCCCACCATACAGCTTCCCTCCATGCAGCCCCCTCTTTGCAGCTCGCCTCCATACAGCCTTCCTTGCAGATCCCTCCATACAGTTCCCTCCATGCACCCCCCACCATACAACTCCCTTCATGCAGCTCCCCTCCATACAACTCACACCATACAGCTCCCCTCCATGCACCTTCTATCCATGCAGCCCCCTTTTTGCAGCTCGCCTTCATACAGCCCCTTCCTTGCAGCTCCCCTCCATGCAGCCCACCATACAGCTTCCCTCCATGCAGCTCGCCTCCATACAGACCCTTCCTTGCACTCCCTCCATGCAGCCCCCACCATACAACTCCCTCCATGCAGCTCCCCTCCATTCAGCCCCCACCACACAACTTCCCTCCATACAACTCCCTCCATGCAGCTCCCCTCCATTCAGCCCCCACAACACAACTTCCCTCCATACAACTCCCCTCCAAACAGCCCCCACCATACAACTCCCTCCATGCAGCTCACATTATACAGCTCCCTCCATACAGATTCCCTCCATGCAGCCCCCACCATACAGCTTTCCTCCATACACCTCCCCTCCATACAGCTCCCACCATACAACTCCCTCCATGCAGCTCACACCATACAGTTCCCTCCATACAGAACCATTCCATGCAGCCCCCCACCATACAGCTTCCCTCCATGCAGCTCGCCTCCATACAACCCCTTCCTTGCACCACCTCCATGCAGCTCACACCATAAAGCTTCCCTCCATGCAGTCCCCTCTTTGCAGCTTGCCTCCATACAGCCCCTTGCTTGCAGCTCCTTCCATACAGCCCCCACCATGCAGCCCCACCATAAAACGTTCCTCCATACAGCCCCCACCATGCAACTCCATCCATGCAGCTCCCCTCCATACAGCCCCCCACCATTCAGCTCCCCTCCATGCAGCCCCCTCTTTGCAGCTTGCCTTCACACAGCCCCTTCCTTGCAGCTCTCTACATACAGCTCCCTCCATGCAGCCCCTACCATAATACTTCCCACCATACAGCCCCCACCATACAACTCCCCTCCATACAGCCCCCACCATTCAACTCCCCTCCATACAGCCCCCACCATACAGACCCCCAACATTCACATCCCTCTATACAGCTCCCATCCATGCAGCCCCTTCTTTGCAGCTCGCCTCCATACAGCCCCTTCCTTGCAGTTCTCTCTATACAGCCCCCACCATAAAACGCCCCTCCATACAGCCCCCACCGTACAACCCCCTCCATGCAGCTCCCTCCATACAGACCCCACCATTCAGATCCCTCTATACAGCTCCCATCCATGCAGCTTGCCTCCATGCAGCCCTCTTTGCAACTCGCCTTCACACAGCCCCTTCCTTGCAGCTCCCTCCATACAGCTCCCTCCATGCAGCCCCCACTATACATCTTCTCCCCATACAGCTGTCCTCCATACAGCCCTCACCATACAACTTTCTCCATGCAGCTCACACCATACAGCTCCCTCCATGCAGCCCCCACCATACAACTTTCCTCCATACAGCTCCCCTCCATACAGCCCCCACCATACAACTCCCTCCATGCAGCTCCCTCCATACAGATCCCCTCCATGCAGCTTCCCTCCATGCAGCTCGCCTTCATACAGCCCCTTCCTTGCACTCCATGCAGCTCACACAAAAAAGCTCCCCTCCATGCAGCCCCCCCACCAAACAGCTTCCCTCCATGCAGCCCCCTCTTTGCAGCTTGCCTCCATACAGCCCCCACCATAAAATGTCCCTCCATACAGCCCCCTCCATACAACTCCCTCCATGCAAATCCCCTACATACAGCCCCCACCATTCAGCTCCCTCTATACAGCTCCCCTCCATGCAGCCCCTTTTTGCAACTCGCCTTCACACAGCCCCTTCCTTGCAGCTCCCTCCATTCAACTCCCTCCATGCAGCCCCCACATACAACTTCCCTCCATACAGCCCCCACCATTCAATTCCCTCCATGCAGCTCCCTTACATACAGCCCCCACCATACAACTCACTCCAGGCAGCTCACATCATACAGTTTCCTCCATACAGCTCCCCTCCATGCAGCTCCCTCTTTTCAGCTCGCCTTCATACAGCCCCTTCCTTGCAGCTCCCTCCATACAGACCCCACCATAAAACGTCCCTCCATACAGCAATCTGCATACAACTCCCTCCATGCAGCTCCCCTCCATACAGCCCCCACCATTCAGCTCCCTCTATACAGCTGCCCCCCATGCAGCCCCCTCTTTGCAGCTGACCTTCACACAGCCCCTTCCTTGCAGCTCCCTTCATTCAGTTCCCTTCATGAAGCCCCCACCATACAACTTCCCTCCATACAGCCCCCACCATTCAATTCCCTCCATGCAGCTCCCCTCCATGCAGCTTCCCTTCATGCAGCTCCCTCTTTGCAGACCGCCTTCATACAGCCCTTTCCTTGCAGCTCCCTCCATACAGCTCCCCTCCATGCAGCCCCACCATACAACTTCCCTCCATACAGCTCCCACCATACAACTCCCTCCATGCAGCTCACACCATACAGTTCCCTCCATACAGTTGAATCTTCTGGGGTCCTTGGTGGGTGGGCTGACCACAGGGGCTCAGTGTTAATGCTCCTTATGGCTGTGCACCTCTTAGTATGGTAGGTGGTAAGATATGGCCTTGTGAGCAATGGCTCATCTTCGTGTCCCAGCTAAATAAGGCTAGGGCTACACAGTGATTTTGGCCACGACACAAGTCATGTAGCCAAAGTTATCTAGGTATCGCAGTACAGTAACAGTCAATGGGGTCACATTGCAACCCTCTATGGTACTTTGACAAGCAAGCTGAAAAAATCCAACTATTTGGGACTTTTTGCGACTTGTTGGTTTTTGCAATTGGACCCTATTGACTTGTATTGAGCTGCAATATAGCTGTATGACTTGTGGCTCTGTAGCCTTTGCAGAATGTGTCATAATTAACTCTCCTCCCACCTCTCATCTAACTTGTTGTACGACAATCTACAATCTGGTTTCCGCCCCCATCACTCAACTGAGACTGCCCTGACCAAAATCACTAACGACCTACTTACCGCCAAAGCTACTGGACAATACTCTGTACTCCTCCTTCTAGACCTGTCCTCTGCTTTCGACACAGTTGACCACTGCCTCCTACTGCAGATGCTCTCCTCCTTTGGCATCAAAGACCTCGCCCTATCCTGGATCGCCTCGTACCTTTCCAACCGCACATTCAGCGTCTCCCACTCCCATACTAACTCCTCATCCCACCCTCTCTCTGTTGGAGTCCCCCAAGGCTCTGTTCTAGGACCCCTACTCTTCTCAATCTATACACTTGGCTTGGGACAACTCATAAAGTCCCATGGATTCCAGTACCACCTCTATGCTGACGACACTCAGATCTACCTCTCTGGCCCAGACGTCACCGCTCTGCTGTCCAGAATCCCAGAGTGCCTATCAGCCATATCCTCCTTCTTCTCCTCTCGCTTCCTCAAACTCAATGTGGACAAATCTTAACTCATCATCTTTCCTCCATCCCACAAATCTTCCTTACTTGACCTATCTATCGCAGTCAATGACATCATGCTTTCCCCTGTACCCGAAGTCCGCTGCCTCGGAGTAACCTTCGACTCTGCCCTGTCCTTCAAACCACACCCAAGCTCTTTCCACCTCCTGTCGCCTCCAGCTCAAAAATATCTCCAGGATCCGTCCTTTCCTCAACCCCCAATCTACTAAAATGCTTGTGCACGCCCTCATCATTTCCCGCCTTGACTACTGCAACATCCTTTTCTGTGGCCTCCCTGCTAACACCCTTGCACCTCTCCAGTCCATCCTTAACTCTGCTGCCCGACTAATCCATCTCTCTCCTCGCTACTCCTCCGCTTCCCCCCTCTGCAAATCTCTTCACTGGCTCCCATTCCCTCAGCGTATCCAGTTCAAATTGCTAATACTGACCTACAAAGCCATCCACAACCTGTCTCCTCCATATATCTCTGAACTAATCTCTCGATATCTTCCCTCACGTGACCTCCGGTCCTCCCAAGACCTCCTACTCTCCTCCACACTTATTCGCTCCTCATCCAATCGCCTCCAAGACTTCTCCCGAATATCCCCCATCCTCTGGAACCTTCTGCCCCAACACGTCCGACTATCAACCACAGTCGGATCCTTCAGACGGAACCTGAAAACTCATCTCTTCAGGAAAGCCTACAGCCTGCACTGACACCGCTGCTGCCTCATCACTATCGAAGCTACCGCCTCACCAACACCGGAGCTACCGCCTCACCAACACCGGAGCTCCTGCAACCCTCAACCTACTGTCTCCTTCCCCATAATCCTGTAGAATGTAAGCCCGCAAGGGCAGGGTCCTCGCCCCTCTGTATCAGTCCGTCATTGTTAGTTTGTTTACTGTATGTGATATTTGTAACTTGTATGTAACCCCTTCTCATGTACAGCACCATGGAATCAATGGTGCTATATAAATAAATAATAATACAGAACCACTCCATGCAGCCCCCCACCATACAGCTTCCCTCCATGCAGCTCGCCTCCATACAACCCCTTCCTTGCACCACCTCCATGCAGCTCACACCATAAAGCTTCCCTCCATGCAGTCCCCTCTTTGCAGCTTGCCTCCATACAGCCCCTTCCTTGCAGCTCCTTCCATACAGCCCCCACCATAAAACGTTCCTCCATACAGCCCCCACCATGCAACTCCATCCATGCAGCTCCCCTCCATACAGCCCCCCACCATTCAGCCCCCTCTTTGCAGCTTGCCTTCACACAGCCCCTTCCTTGCAGCTCTCTACATCCAGCTCCCTCCATGCAGCCCCTACCATAATACTTCCCACCATACAGCCCCCATCATTCAACTTCCCTCCATACAGCTCCCACCATTCAACTCCCCTCCATACAGCCCCCACCATTCAAATCCCTCTATACAGCTCCCATCCATGCAGCCCCTTCTTTGCAGCTCGCCTCCATACAGCCCCTTCCTTGCAGCTCTCTCTATACAGCCCCCACCCTGCACCCCCACCATAAAACGCCCCTCCATACAGCCCCCACCGTACAACCCCCTCCATGCAGCTCCCTCCATACAGACCCCACCATTCAGATCCCTCTATACAGCTCCCATCCATGCAGCTTGCCACCATGCAGACCCCTCTTTGCAACTCGCCTTCACACAGCCCCTTCCTTGCAGCTCCCTCCATACAGCTCCCTCCATGCAGCCCCCACTATACATCTTCCCCCCATACAGCTCTCCTCCATACAGCCCTCACCATACAACTTTCTCCATGCAGCTCACACCATACAGCTCCCTCCATGCAGCCACCATACAACTTTCCTCCATACAGCTCGCCTCCATACAGTCCCCACCATACAACTCCCTCCATACAGATCCCCTCCATGCAGCCCCCCACCATACAGCTTCCCTCCATGCAGCTCGCCTTCAAACAGCCCCTTCCTTGCACTCCATGCAGCTCACACAATAAAGCTCCCCTCCATGCAGCCCCCCACCAAACAGCTTCCCTCCATGCAGCCCCCTCCTTGCAGCTTGCCTCCATACAGCCCCCACCATAAAATGTCCCTCCATACAGCCCCCTCCATGCAAATCCCCTACATACAGCCCCCACCATTCAGCTCCCTCTATACAGCTCCCCTCCATGCAGCCCCTTCTTTGCAACTCGCCTTCACACAGCCCCTTCCTTGCAGCTCCCTCCATTCAACTCCCTCCATGCAGCCCCCACATACAACTTCCCTCCATACAGCCCCCACCATGCAGCTCCCCTACATACAGCCCCCACCATACAACTCACTCCATGCAGCTCACATCATACAGTTTCCTCCATACAGCTCCCCTCCATGCAGCTCCCTCTTTGCAGCTCGCCTTCATACAGCCCCTTCCTTGCTGCTCCCTCCATACAGCCCCCACCATAAAACGTCCCTCCAGACAGCCATCTGCATACAACTCCCTCCATACAGCCCCCACCATTCAGCTCCCTCTATACAGCTGCCCCCCATGCAGCCCCCTCTTTGCAGCTCGCCTTCACACAGCCCCTTCCTTGCAGCTCCCTTCATTCAGTTCCCTTCATGAAGCCCCCACCATACAACTTCCCTCCATACAGCCCCCACCATTCAATTCACTCCATGCAGCTCCCCTCCATACACCCCCACCATACAACGCACTCCATGCAGCTCACACCATACAGTTCCCTCCATACAGCTCCCCTCCATTCAGCTTCCCTTCATGAAGCTCCCTCTTTGCAGACCGCCTTCATACAGCCCTTTCCTTGCAGCTCCCTCCATACAGCTCCCCTCCATGCAGCCCCACCATACAACTTCCCTCCATACAGCCCCCACCATACAACTCCTTCCAAGCAGCTCCCACCATACAGATCCCCTCCAAGCAGCTCCCACCATACAACTCCCTCTATGCATTCCCCTCTTTGCAGTTCGCCTATACACAGCCCCTTCCTTGCAGCTCCCTCCATACGGCCCCCACCATAAAACTTCCCTCCATACAGCCCCCACCATACAACTCCCTTCATGCAGCTCCCCTCCATACAACCCCAACCATGCAGCTCCTTTCATGCAGCTCCCATCCATACAGCTCACGCCATGCAGCTCATACCATACAGTTCCCTCCATACAGCTCCCCTCCATGCAACCACCTTTTTGCAGCTTGCCTTCATACAGCCCCCACCATACAACTCCCTCCATGCAGCCCACACCATACAGCTTCCCTCCATACAGCCCCTTCCTTGCAGCTCCCTCCATACAGCTCCCACCATGCAGCCCCCACCATACAACTCCCCCCATTCAGTTTCCCTCCATGCAGCCCCCTCCTTGCAGCTTGCCTTCATACAGCCCCTTCCTTGCAGCTCCCTCCATATAGCTCCCCTCCATGCAGCCCCCACCATACATCTTCCCTCCATACAGCCTCCACTTTGCAGCTTGCCTTCACACAGCCCCTTCCTTGCAGCTCCCTCCATATAGCTCCCCTCCATGCAGCCCCCACCATACATCTTCCCTCCATACAGCTCCCCTCCATACAGCCCCCACCATACAACTCCCTCCATGGAGCTCACACCATAAAGCTCCCTCCATGCAGTCCCCCACCATACAGCTTCCCTCCACGCAGCTAGCCCCCATACAGCCCCTTCCTTGCACTCCCTCCATGCAGCTCACACCATATAGCTCCCCTCCATGCACCCTCCCACCATACAGCTTCCCTCCATGCAGCCCCCTCTTTGCAGCTCGCCTCCATACAGGCCCTTCCTTGCAGCCCCCTCCATACAGCCCCCACCATACAACTTCCCTCCATAGAGCCCCCACCATACAACTCCCTCCATACAGATTCCCTCCATGCAGCCCCCACCATACTTAACTTCATACACCTCCCCTCCATACAGCCCCCACCATACAACTCACTCCATGCAGCTCACACCATACAACTCACTTCATACACCTCCCCACCATACAACTCACTCAAAACAGCTCGCCTCCATACAGTCCCTTCCTTGCACTTCCTCCATGCAGCTCACACACCATACAGCTCCCCTCCATGCAGCCCCTCACCATACAGCTTCCCTCCATGCAGCCCCCTCTTTGCAGCTCGCCTCCATACAGCCCCTTCCTTGCAGCTCCTTCCATACAGCCCCCACCATAAAACGTCCTTCCATACAGCCCCCACCTTACAACTCCCTCCATGCAGCTCCCCGCCATACAGCCCCTACCATTCAGCTCCCTCTATACAGCTCCCCTCCATGCAGCCCCCTCTTTGCAGTTCGCCTTCACACAGCCTATTCTTTGCAGCTCACTCCATACAGCTCCCTCCATGCAGCCCCTACCATACAACTTCCCTCCATACAGCCCCCACCATTCAACTCCCTCCATGCACCTCCCCTTCATACAGCCCCCACCATACAACTCACTCCATGCAGCTCACACCATAGTTTCCTCCATACAACTCCCTCCATGCAGCCCCCTCTTTGCAGCTCGCCTTCATACTGCCCCTTACTTGCAGCCCCCCACCATAAAGCTTCCCTCCATACAGCCGCTTCCTTGCACTCCATCCATGCAGCTCACACCATACAGCTCCCCTCCATGCAGCCCCCCACCATACAACTTCCCTCCATGCAGTCCCCTTTGCAGCTCGCCTCGATACAGCCCCTACCTTGCAGCTCACTCCATACAGGCCCCACCTTACAACTCCCTCCATGCAGCCCCCCTTTGCAGCTCGCCTTCACACAGCCCCTTCCTTGCAGCTCCCTCCATGCAGCCCCCACCACACAACTTCCTCCATGCAGCTCACACCATACAGCTCCCTCCATACAGATCCCCTCCATGCAGCTTCCCTCCATACAGCTCCCACCATGCAGCCCCCACCATACAACTCCCCCCATTCAGTTTCCCTCCATGCAGCCCCCTCCTTGCAGCTTGCCTTCATACAGCCCCTTCCTTGCAGCTCCCTCCATATAGCTCCCCTCCATGCAGCCCCCACCATACATCTTCCCTCCATACAGCCTCCACTTTGCAGCTTGCCTTCACACAGCCCCTTCCTTGCAGCTCCCTCCATATAGCTCCCCTCCATGCAGCCCCCACCATACATCTTCCCTCCATACAGCTCCCCTCCATACAGCCCCCACCATACAACTCCCTCCATGGAGCTCACACCATAAAGCTCCCTCCATGCAGTCCCCCACCATACAGCTTCCCTCCACGCAGCTAGCCCCCATACAGCCCCTTCCTTGCACTCCCTCCATGCAGCTCACACCATATAGCTCCCCTCCATGCACCCTCCCACCATACAGCTTCCCTCCATGCAGCCCCCTCTTTGCAGCTCGCCTCCATACAGGCCCTTCCTTGCAGCCCCCTCCATACAGCCCCCACCATACAACTTCCCTCCATAGAGCCCCCACCATACAACTCCCTCCATACAGATTCCCTCCATGCAGCCCCCACCATACTTAACTTCATACACCTCCCCTCCATACAGCCCCCACCATACAACTCACTCCATGCAGCTCACACCATACAACTCACTTCATACACCTCCCCACCATACAACTCACTCAAAACAGCTCGCCTCCATACAGTCCCTTCCTTGCACTTCCTCCATGCAGCTCACACACCATACAGCTCCCCTCCATGCAGCCCCTCACCATACAGCTTCCCTCCATGCAGCCCCCTCTTTGCAGCTCGCCTCCATACAGCCCCTTCCTTGCAGCTCCTTCCATACAGCCCCCACCATAAAACGTCCTTCCATACAGCCCCCACCTTACAACTCCCTCCATGCAGCTCCCCGCCATACAGCCCCTACCATTCAGCTCCCTCTATACAGCTCCCCTCCATGCAGCCCCCTCTTTGCAGTTCGCCTTCACACAGCCTATTCTTTGCAGCTCACTCCATACAGCTCCCTCCATGCAGCCCCTACCATACAACTTCCCTCCATACAGCCCCCACCATTCAACTCCCTCCATGCACCTCCCCTTCATACAGCCCCCACCATACAACTCACTCCATGCAGCTCACACCATAGTTTCCTCCATACAACTCCCTCCATGCAGCCCCCTCTTTGCAGCTCGCCTTCATACTGCCCCTTACTTGCAGCCCCCCACCATAAAGCTTCCCTCCATACAGCCGCTTCCTTGCACTCCATCCATGCAGCTCACACCATACAGCTCCCCTCAATGCAGCCCCCCACCATACAACTTCCCTCCATGCAGTCCCCTTTGCAGCTCGCCTCGATACAGCCCCTACCTTGCAGCTCACTCCATACAGGCCCCACCTTACAACTCCCTCCATGCAGCCCCCCTTTGCAGCTCGCCTTCACACAGCCCCTTCCTTGCAGCTCCCTCCATGCAGCCCCCACCACACAACTTCCTCCATGCAGCTCACTCCATACAGCTCCCTCCATACAGATCCCCTCCATGCAGCTTCCCTCCATACAGCCCCTTCCTCGCACTCCTTCGATGCAGCTCACACCATACAGCTCCCTTCCATGCTGCCCCCACCATACAGCTTCCCTCCATGCAGCCCCCTCTTTGCAGCTCGCCTCCACACAGCCCCTTCCTTGCAGCTCCCTCCATACAGCCTCCACCATGCAACCCCACCATAAAACGTCCCTCCATGCAGCCCCTACCATTCAACTCCCCTTCATACAGCCCCCACCATACAACTCACTCCATGCAGCTCACACCATAGTTTCCTCCATACAACTCCCTCCATGAAGCTCCCCTCCATACAGCTCACACCTTCAGCTCCCTCCATGCAGCCCCTTGTTTTGCAGCTCCCTCCATACAGCTCCGCTCCATGCAGCCCCAACCATAAAACGTCCCTCCATACAGCCCCCACCATACAATTCCCTCCATACAACCCCCCACCATTCAGCTCCCCTCCATGCAGCTTCCCTCCATGCAGTCCCCTTTGCAGCTCTCCTCGATACAGCCCCTACCTTGCAACTCACTCCATACAGGCCCCACCTTACAACTCCCTCCATGCAGCCCCCCTCCATGCAGCTTCCCTCCATGCAGCCCCCCTTTGCAGCTCGCCTTCACACAGCCCCTTCCTTGCAGCTCCCTCCATGCAGCCCCCACCACACAACTTCCTCCATGCAGCTCACTCCATACAGATCCCCTCCATGCAGCTTCCCTCCATACAGCCCCTTCCTCGCACTCCTTCGATGCAGCTCACACCATACAGCTCCCTTCCATGCTGCCCCCACCATACAGCTTCCCTCCATGCAGCCCCCTCTTTGCAGCTCGCCTCCACACAGCCCATTCCTTGCAGCTCCCTCCATACAGCCTCCACCATGCAACCCCCATCATAAAACGTCCCTCCATGCAGGCCCCTCTTTGCAGCGAGCCTTCACACAGACCCTTCCTTGCAGCTTCCTCCATACAGCCCCAACCATACAACTTCCCTCCATACAGCCCCTACCATTCAACTCCCCCCATGCAGCTCCCCTCCATACAGCCCTCACCATACAACTCACTCCATACAGTTCCCTCCATACAGCTCCCCTCAATGCAGCTCGCCTTCATAGAGCCCCTGCCTTGCAGCTCCATCCATACAGCTCCCTCCATGCAGCTCACACCACAGCTCTCTCCATACAGATTCCCTCCATGCAGCCCCCCACCATACAGCTTCCCTCCATGCAGCTCGCCTCCATACAGCCCCTTCCTTGTACTCACTCCATTCAGATCACACCACACAGCTCCCCTTCGTGCAGCCCCCCACCATACAGCTTCCGTCCATGCAGCCCCCTCTTTGCAGATCCCTCCATATAGCCCCCACAATAAAACGTCCCTCCATACAGCCCCCTCCATGCAGCTCCTCTCCATACAGCTCCCCCCATTCAGCTCCCCTCCATGCAGCCCCCTTTGCAGCTCGCCTTCACACAGCCCCTTCCTTGCAGCCCCCACCATACAACTTCCCTCTTTACTGCCCCCACCATTCAACTCCCTCCATGCAGCTCCCCTCCATACAACCCCCATCACTCCATGCAGCTCACACCATACAGTTCCCTCCATGCAGCTTCCCTTCATAAAGCCACCTCTTTGCAGCTCTCCTTCATACAGCCCTTTTGTTGCAGCTCCCTCCATACAGCTCCTCTCCATGCAGCCCCCACCATACAACTTCCCTCCATAAAGATTCCCTCCATGCAGCTCCCCTCCATACAGCCCCCACAATTCAGCTTCCCTCCATACAGCCCCCACCATTCAGCTCCCCTCCATGCAGCCCCTTTGCCGCTCGCCTTCACACAGCCCCTTTGCCGCTCGCCTTCACACAGCCCCTACCTTGCAGCTCCCTCCATGCAGCCCCCACCATACAACTCCCCACCATACAGCTTGCCTCCATAAAGCCACTTCCTTGCACTCCCTCATGCAGCTCACACCATACAGCTCTCCTCCACGCACACCCCCACCATACAACCCCCTTTGCAGCTCGCCTCCATACAGCCCCCACCATAAAACGTCCCTCCATACAGCCCCCACCATACGGCCCCCATCATTCAGCTCCTCCATGCAGCCCCTTCTTTGAAGCTCCGTCCATACAGCTCCCCTCTATATAGCCCCCTCCATACAACTCCCTCCATGCAGCTCACACCATACAGCGCCCCTCCATACAGCCACCCTACCATACAGCTTCCCTCTAACATTACCGACGCATTGACACACGTCACAACCGTCATGCGACGGTTGTGCCGTGTTGTGGCAGACCGCCGGGAGCAAAAAGCATTACATGTAATGTTTTTTGCTGCCGACGGACCGCTTTTTCCGACCGCGCATGCGCGGCCGGAACTCCGTCCCCACCTCCCCGCACCTCACAAATGGGGTAGCGGATGCGCCGGAAAAATGCATCTGCTGCCTCCGTTGTGCGGCGCATTCACCGCTAGCGTCGGAATCATGGCCCGACGCACTGCGACGGGACAGATCCGATGCTAGTGTGAAAGTAGTCTAACTGGACATGTTGCGGCACAGAATTCCAGAGGATGGGGGATATTCGGGAGAAGTCTTGGAGGTGATTGAGTGAGGAGCGAATAAGCGTGGAGGAGAGGAGGTCTTGGGAGGACCGGAGATTACATGAGGGAAGATATTGAGAGACTAGTTCGGAAACATATGGAGAAAGGTTATGGATGGCTTTGTAGGTCAGCGTTAGTAGTTTAAACTGGATACGCTGGGAAATTGGGAGCTAGTGATGGGATTTGCAAACAGGGGAAGCAGGAGTGTAGGAGAGAGATTAATTAGTTGGGCAGCAGAGTTAAGAACGGACTGGAGGGGTGCGAGAGTCTTAGAAGGTAGGCCACAAAGGAGGATGTTGCAGTAGTCGAGGCGGGAGATGATTAGGGCATGCACAAGCATTTTGGTAGTGAGGTTTGAGGATACAGCGCTCTCCATGCAGCCACCACCATACAACTCACACCATACATTTCCCTCCATGCAGCCTCCTCCTTGCAGCTTGCCTTCATACAGCTTGCCTCCATGCAGCCCCCCACCTTACAGCTCCCCTCCATACAGCCCCTTCCTTGCAGTTCCCTCCATGCACCTTACACCACACAGCTTCCCTTCATGCAGCCCCCTCCATACAGCCCCCACTATACAACTTCCGTCCACACAACTCACACCATGCAGCTCCCTCCATACAGCTGCAGTAATAGTATGAGTTGTCAGCAGCCAATCACCGCCGCCTCCATTACAACGCCGCTACACGATGACGTCATCACACTGGAGAGTGTGTAGGTGTGTCTTACATTGGCAACAAACGGATTGCTTGTAACCAATAGGAGAAGCTGTCCCTTGACTATCCAGCTGACTGGAAGATCACACACTCAACGTGATTGGTTGGCGATAGGTGTGCGTCATTTCCGTTGTCAAGTGCGCAGCGATGGAAAGCCGGGCTTAATGGTCGGCGGCGGAGGCCTGCCTGAGTGTCGCTTTCTGTGCGAGTCACTGGGCATGAGTCCGGAGTGAGGTGGACCGAGTGCTGCGTTCCAGGTGAGGGCAGAACGGTGCACACCACGTTTGGGCGGGGATAACAGCGGCAGAGGAGCGCTGTGCCCGGGTGTCCTACGCTCCAGCCTTGTGCACAGCAGTGCACGTCTGCGGACCGCCAGGCAGGGCTGCAGTCAGTCCTCTGCGCTGCCCGGAGCAGGGTGCAGTGTATGGGTGGGATCCTCACCTGCTGCCGGGGATCAGACGTGTTGCATTCCGGCATGCCCAGTCTTTTGTTCCCACAACTGTCCCCATGTTGTTTTCCCCTTCTGAAATACACATACATGCCAAGCCAATGGCGGGTCTGCTGGGCACCTGCCACCCCTGTGCCAGCATCCAGCAGTGTGGCACATCACTAGGGTATGCCAGGTCAGGCTTTGCCCCCCACCCGCTGGTCATTGATCCTCTGATTTGGTTGGTGTTTGCCTTAATCTGATCCTGTAGTAATGGCAGCTGTGCAGCGCTGGGGGTCCTGGGTCAGATCCCACCAAGGACAACATCTGCAAGGAGTTCGTGTTCCCCCCACACTCCAGAGCCAGTGAGGACTGTGCTAATATCTGTGGGATATGATGGCGGTAATAGCGGGTTCTCCTGCTCAGGCTGGAACAAAGAGCCTGTCCCGCTGCTCCTCATGTTACACTGCCGTTAGCTGATTTTCGGAGCACTGTTCTAATAGCGAGCGGTTATCTACTAGCATTGGGGGCAGCATGAGTCACACAGTGTCTGCAGTGCTGGAGCAGTGAGTGCGGAGACCGTGGGTCATATGGCCGCAGTGTCTGTGATGCCAGTGTGCTGGAGCAGTGAGTGCGGAGACCGTGGGTCATATGGCTGCAGTGTCTGTGATGCCAGTGTGCTGGAGCAGTGAGTGCGGAGACCGTGGGTCATATGGCTGCAGTGTCTGTGATGCCAGTGTGCTGGAGCAGTGAGTGAGGAGACCGTGGGTCATATGGCCGCAGTGTCTGTGATGCCAGTGTGCTGGAGCATTTAGTACGGAGACCGTGGGTCATATGGCCGCAGTGTCTGTGATGCCAGTGTGCTGGAGCAGTGAGTGCGGAGACCGTGGGTCATATGGCAGCAGTGTCTGTGATGCCAGTGTGCTGGAGCAGTGAGTACGGAGACCGTGGGTCATATGGCCGCAGTGTCTGTGATGCCAGTGTGCTGGAGCAGTTAGTGCGGAGACCGTGGGTCATATGGCAGCAGTGTCTGTGATGCCAGTGTGCTGGAGCAGTGAGTGCGGAGACCGTGGGTCATATGGCCGCAGTGTCTGTGATGCCAGTGTGCTGGAGCAGTGAGTGCGGAGACCGTGGGTCATATGGCCGCAGTGTCTGTGATGCCAGTGTGCTGGAGCAGTGAGTGCGGAGACCGTGGGTCATATGGCAGCAGTGTCTGTGATGCCAGTGTGCTGGAGCAGTGAGTGCGGAGACCGTGGGTCATATGGCCGCAGTGTCTGTGATGCCAGTGTGCTGGAGCAGTGAGTGCGGAGACCGTGGGTCATATGGCCGCAGTGTCTGTGATGCCAGTGTGCTGGAGCAGTGAGTGCGGAGACCGTGGGTCATATGGCAGCAGTGTCTGTGATGCCAGTGTGCTGGAGCATTTAGTACGGAGACCGTGGGTCATATGGCCGCAGTGTCTGTGATGCCAGTGTGCTGGAGCAGTGAGTGCGGAGACCGTGGGTCATATGGCAGCAGTGTCTGTGATGCCAGTGTGCTGGAGCAGTGAGTACGGAGACCGTGGGTCATATGGCCGCAGTGTCTGTGATGCCAGTGTGCTGGAGCAGTGAGTACGGAGACCGTGGGTCATATGGCAGCAGTGTCTGTGATGCCAGTGTGCTGGAGCATTTAGTACGGAGACCGTGGGTCATATGGCCGCAGTGTCTGTGATGCCAGTGTGCTGGAGCAGTTAGTGCGGAGACCGTGGGTCATATGGCTGCAGTGTCTGTGATGCCAGCGTGCTGGAGCAGTTAGTGCGGAGACCGTGGGTCATATGGCAGCAGTGTCTGTGATGCCAGCGTGCTGGAGCAGTTAGTGCGGAGACCGTGGGTCATATGGCCGCAGTGTCTGTGATGCCAGTGTGCTGGAGCAGTGAGTGCGGAGACCGTGGGTCATATGGCCGCAGTGTCTGTGATGCCAGTGTGCTGGAGCAGTGAGTACGGAGACCGTGGGTCATATGGCTGCAGTGTCTGTGATGCCAGTGTGCTGGAGCAGTGAGTACGGAGACCGTGGGTCATATGGCCGCAGTGTCTGTGATGCCAGTGTGCTGGAGCAGTGAGTACGGAGACCGTGGGTCATATGGCCGCAGTGTCTGTGATGCCAGTGTGCTGGAGCAGTTAGTGCGGAGACCGTGGGTCATATGGCCGCAGTGTCTGTGATGCCAGTGTGCTGGAGCATTGAGTGCGGAGACCGTGGGTCATATGGCTGCAGTGTCTGTGATGCCAGCGTGCTGGAGCAGTGAGTGCGGAGACCGTGGATCATATGGCCGCAGTGTCTGTGATGCCAGTGTGCTGGAGCAGTTAGTGCGGAGACCGTGGGTCATATGGCAGCAGTGTCTGTGATGCCAGTGTGCTGGAACAGTGAGTGCGGAGACCGTGGGTCATATGGCCGCAGTGTCTGTGATGCCAGTGTGCTGGAGCAGTGAGTGCGGAGACCGTGGGTCATATGGCTGCAGTGTCTGTGATGCCAGTGTGCTGGAACAGTGAGTGCGGAGACCGTGGGTCATATGGCCGCAGTGTCTGTGATGCCAGTGTGCTGGAGCAGTGAGTGCGGAGACCGTGGGTCATATGGCTGCAGTGTCTGTGATGCCAGTGTGCTGGAGCAGTGAGTGCGGAGACCGTGGGTCATATGGCTGCAGTGTCTGTGATGCCAGTGTGCTGCAGCAGTGAGTGCGGAGACCGTGGGTCATATGGCTGCAGTGTCTGTGATGCCAGTGTGCTGGAGCAGTGAGTACGGAGACCGTGGGTCATATGGCCGCAGTGTCTGTGATGCCAGTGTGCTGGAGCAGTGAGTACGGAGACTGTGGGTCATATGGCCGCAGTGTCTGTGATGCCAGTGTGCTGGAGCAGTTAGTGCGGAGACCGTGGGTCATATGGCCGCAGTGTCTGTGATGCCAGCGTGCTGGAGCAGTGAGTGCGGAGACCGTGGGTCATATGGCTGCAGTGTCTGTGATGCCAGCGTGCTGGAGCAGTGAGTGCGGAGACCGTGGATCATATGGCCGCAGTGTCTGTGATGCCAGCGTGCTGGAGCAGTGAGTGCGGAGACCGTGGATCATATGGCAGCAGTGTCTGTGATGCCAGTGTGCTGGAGCAGTGAGTGCGGAGACCGTGGGTCATATGGCCGCAGTGTCTGTGATGCCAGTGTGCTGGAGCAGTGAGTGCGGAGACCGTGGGTCATATGGCCGCAGTGTCTGTGATGCCAGTGTGCTGGAGCAGTGAGTACGGAGACTGTGGGTCATATGGCCGCAGTGTCTGTGATGCCAGCGTGCTGGAGCAGTGAGTGCGGAGACCGTGGGTCATATGGCCGCAGTGTCTGTGATGCCAGTGTGCTGGAGCAGTGAGTGCGGAGACCGTGGGTCATATGGCCGCAGTGTCTGTGATGCCAGTGTGCTGGAGCAGTGAGTACGGAGACTGTGGGTCATATGGCCGCAGTGTCTGTGATGCCAGTGTGCTGGAGCAGTGAGTGCGGAGACCGTGGGTCATATGGCCGCAGTGTCTGTGATGCCAGTGTGCTGGAGCAGTGAGTACGGAGACCGTGGGTCATATGGCCGCAGTGTCTGTGATGCCAGTGTGCTGGAGCAGTGAGTACGGAGACCGTGGGTCATATGGCCGCAGTGTCTGTGATGCCAGTGTGCTGGAGCAGTGAGTACGGAGACTGTGGGTCATATGGCCGCAGTGTCTGTGATGCCAGTGTGCTGGAGCAGTGAGTACGGAGACCGTGGGTCATATGGCCGCAGTGTCTGTGATGCCAGTGTGCTGGAGCAGTGAGTACGGAGACTGTGGGTCATATGGCCGCAGTGTCTGTGATGCCAGTGTGCTGGAGCAGTGAGTGCGGAGACTGTGGGTCATATGGCCGCAGTGTCTGTGATGCCAGTGTGCTGGAGCAGTGAGTGCGGAGACTGTGGGTCATATGGCCGCAGTGTCTGTGATGCCAGCGTGCTGGAGCAGTGAGTGCGGAGACCGTGGGTCATATGGCCGCAGTGTCTGTGATGCCAGTGTGCTGGAGCAGTGAGTACGGAGACTGTGGGTCATATGGCCGCAGTGTCTGTGATGCCAGTGTGCTGGAGCAGTGAGTACGGAGACCGTGGGTCATATGGCCGCAGTGTCTGTGATGCCAGTGTGCTGGAGCAGTGAGTACGGAGACTGTGGGTCATATGGCCGCAGTGTCTGTGATGCCAGCGTGCTGGAGCAGTGAGTGCGGAGACCGTGGGTCATATGGCCGCAGTGTCTGTGATGCCAGTGTGCTGGAGCAGTGAGTGCGGAGACCGTGGGTCATATGGCTGCAGTGTCTGTGATGCCAGCGTGCTGGAGCAGTGAGTGCGGAGACCGTGGGTCATATGGCCGCAGTGTCTGTGATGCCAGTGTGCTGGAGCAGTGAGTGCGGAGACCGTGGGTCATATGGCCGCAGTGTCTGTGATGCCAGCGTGCTGGAGCAGTGAGTGCGGAGGCCGTGGGTCATATGGCCGCAGTGTCTGTGATGCCAGCGTGCTGGAGCAGTGAGTGCGGAGACCGTGGGTCATATGGCCGCAGTGTCTGTGATGCCAGCGTGCTGGAGCAGTGAGTGCGGAGGCCGTGGGTCATATGGCCGCAGTGTCTGTGATGCCAGCGTGCTGCGGAATGCCCTACTTATAAGGAATAAGAAGCTTTTTATTTATAGAAAAGTGCAGAAATCCTATTTACTCAGTTATTTCTCCTCATTGGAAAGTATGACGATATTGTTATTATAGTGTGGCTAACAATGTCCCAAATACACGCGCACAGTTATGCAAATGGCATTACTCCCTGCAACCACAAGTGGCGCTGTTATACAATGTAAGTGTGGGTTATGAGCATCCTCTTTAAAGGGAGGTCTTCTGTGTAAACTACCTCTGTTCATTAGTTCTTTGCCTGTATGTGCAAATGGACATTATAGACGGGATCTCTTGACTTTGACCCGCTCCATCATCACAGCTTTTAACTACAGCACGCAGCATTCCCTCCTGATGCCTAGTTTTGGAGGACCTGGACCTGCGGGGATCAGCAGATCACTACGTCAGGTTCATGTAATTATCTATGTACTCATATAGTGCAGAGCCTTCAGTTGGGTTGTGAAGCCCCTGTTTGCGTTCTTCTGGTCCATGCAATGTGTGCACCCTGCCTCCACGCGAGGTGCTTTAGGCCATGTTCACACAGTGCGTTTTTTACCGCGGAACCGCGGCGGTTTTGCCGCTGCGGTTCCGCGGCTGTTTTCCATGCAGGGTACAGTACACTGTACCCTATGGAAAACAGGACACACTGTGCACATGGTCCGGAAATTGTAAAAAAAAAGACGCGCTGAATAGCTCCCGGAAAAAAGAAGGAGCATGTCAATTCTTTTTCCGGAGCCGCAGCGGTTCTGCACCCATAGACCTCCATTGTGAGGTCCAAACCGCAGTAAAACCCGCAGATCAAAAATATATCTGCGGGTTTTACTGCGGTTTGATGTGCAGAACCGCTGCAGCAGGAAGTGCGGGGAGCGGGCGGAAGTGCGTGGGCGGAGTGTGGCTGCCCCCCCCGTGCTCCGATCCCGCCCCCCCGTGCTCCGATGCCCCCCCCCAGTGCTCCGATGCCCCCCCCCAGTGCTCTGATGCCCCCCCCGTGCCCTAATCTCCCCCCCTTATACTCACCCGGCGTCCCGGTGTCCGTCCGGCCGTCTTCTCCCTGGGCGCCGCCATCTTGCAAAATGGCGGGCGCATGCGCAGTGCGCCCGCCGAATCTGCCGGCCGGCAGATATGGCGGGCGCATGCGCAGTGCGCCCGCCGAATCTGCCGGCCGGCAGATTCGTTCCAAAGTGCATTTTGATCACTGAGATATAACCTATCTCAGTGATCAAAATAAAAAAATAGTAAATGACACCCCCCCCCCTTTGTCACCCCCATAGGTAGGGACAATAAAAAAAATAAAGAATTTTTTTTTTTTTTTTTTTTCACTAAGGTTAGAATAGGGGTAGGGGTAGGGTTAGGGGTAGGGTTAGGGTTAGGGGTAGGGTTAGGGTTAGGGGTAGGGTTAGGGTATTTTCAGCCATTTTAACCCTAAAAAAATTCCTAGAAAACACACAGACTCTGGCTAGAAAACTGCATAAAAAAAACGCATCAAAAAACGCATCAAAAAACGCATCAAAAACGGACCAAAAAAGGACCAAAAAAAGGACCTGCGTTTTCTGCCAAGAGCTGCAGTTTTTTAAAAAACAGTCAGGAAAAAAAAAGGATGGAAATCCTGAACGTGTGAACATACCCTTAGGGGGATGGAATTGCTGCAGTAGGTCGCTTTCTAGGTGCCCAGCTGTTCACCAGAGACAGGGTTGGTTGTTGTGTCCTTGGTGCTTGTACAGTGCTGTTTCCTCCATATAGTCGTCTTCTGCATTTGGCTTTATACTGTTTGTTTAGCTTAAGTTTGTTTTTCATCTGAAGAATGTTCTTATATGTTTGAGAGCTTGATTAAGTCGAATGCTAGTCGTTGGGATTAACAGGGTTAACTTTGAGAGTACACCGTTCCTGCTCCTCTAGTTGTTACTGAAGCTTTTGTGGAGACTCATGAGAATATAATAGTAATGGCTTTTATGTGTTCAGGGTAGTTTGATGGGCGGCAGTGAGAGCTGTCACGCGCCCCTTCATGCCGCCATGGCCATTAATTTCAGCTGTCGGTGGCTAGGAGCAGTGAAATGATCTGCCAGCGATGGCGCTTTAATCCTGTCACCTACAGGGAACACCGGCCAAGGTAGCAGAGGAAATGCAGAAGGCTTCCCAAACGACATGAGTCGGTATCTTAATAAAGTGGCCAAGAAGCGAGGCCTCCAGATCCTCATGCCACAGCCCTTGCCAGATCTGCTATGTCTGCGCCAATCCTCAGTGATGCTCTGTTAGTGTGTAATGGCACAGTTGTGATGTACATTACTGGCATACACGCGCTGGTGTGTGGAGGCTGCAGTGAGCTGCTGTATAGTGGCACGGGCATGTTTGCAGAGGGAGCGTTCATATTAGGCTCGCGCTTGGGAAGCCACTGGCCGAGGAATAGGAGTCATGAGAAGGGCTGTGCTATAGACACCTGAAATAACCGTTTTCCATGTAGATTTGTAGCAGGTTTTACCTCTTTGCATTCTGCGGTCTGCTGAGCACTACATGGGGATTGCGGTGTTGTGCTCCGACGTAGCTATTCACTGTTATCAGATTGATGGAGACCCCTTGGACAGTTTGGCAGGGTTTGGGTTTTATGGGTTTCTGCTCGAATCCCTTATGTGATTCTCCGCAGAGAGCACTGTATGTGGGTGACCCTAGACCCATATATATCCGATGACTGAGGCATTGTTACTAGTTGTGAACAGCTTCGCTATATTGTGTAGTGAGGGTCTGTGATGGTGGCCGTCGGGGGGGGAGGCACATCGGCAGTACCCTATTTCTGTAGGGTCTGCCGTAAGATTAGTGTCTGGGGGCATTGCAGTGTAACCAATCCGAGGATGTAATGAGTTGATCTGTACAGTTTTTTTTTCTCATGGAAATCCATGACACATGTTTTTATTAGTTGCTGACTTGGTTTGTGGTGACAGTCCAGCTTCCTATGTTTACTCATGGGTGCCATAAATATCGTGCTCTTAGTTTCGGTTTTACTCGAGAGCCCGTGGGAGTAGTAGGCCTGGCTCATAATCCGTTTGTCTTTTTATTTTTCTCTTCAACCTGCAAAATGAGAAATGTTTTATCAAGCTGCCATTGTATTCCGATATGTGGTAATCTGCTTGCATTGGTAGTAGTTTTATCTGCACTTACACATCTTGGGTATTTATCTACTATAGCTATTTGTTTGTTTAATAAAAAATCAGTCATGGGGCTGCAAAAACCAATCTGTAGAGGTTTAGTACCTGATTGAAAAGTGAACTCAAAGCTGTCTTGCTGCTCACATGGCCGTGCACGGAAATAATCTGCACACAGCTGCAGTACGGGAGTAAAGCACTAAAGCGAGGAAACCCAGTCTGTCCTCAGTGTGGAACTGTTGTAAATGAAAAATGTTTTGGTTAGTGATGGCTTAGGCTTCTTTCACACTTCCGTCTTGAGACTGCCGTCATGATGGGTCGGCGCGACGCCTTGACGGACGTTGGGAAACAGATGTAATGTGACGGATGCATCGAATGTGGTAGGATTTGAAATTCAATGCATAAAATTCTGGAGAGGGAGACTTTTTCCCTGACTTGAATCCTTTTCAGGCATGCTCACAGTGGAAAAAACGGGACCCGTCGCTGGATTCCAGTGTGTGACGGTCAGCGACGGATCCTGCGTCCATAGGCTTCCATTATAGCCAACGACGGACAGCGCAGGACTCGTCGCTGAGCGATTTTTCGATGTGCAGAGCAAACGTTCCGATTAATGTTTTCTCTGCACGACGGACCGCTATTTTCCAACAGATCTAGTGCACGACGGATGAAACGGATGGCCATCCGTCGCTAATACAAGTCTATGGGAAAATGCCGAAAAATTTGCAGGATCCTGTTTTTTCAAAACTCGACGGATTTCGACGGGAGAGAAAATACGGAAGTGTGAAAGAAGCAATTGCTGTGGCTGCAGGCACAACCTGACTGGGGAGGGAGATGCTGCCACACACACCTCTCCTGCTTCTGACTGCATTTAACTCCACACTGTGTTTTTCCAAAGAATATATAAAATGCCTATCCATATAGCTAATCAGTCAGACATTTGTAATATCGCTGATCTGTCTTTGGAAATCTTAGCTCTGTTCCTAAAGCTGTACTTAAAGGGGTTGTGCAGTCACTCCGTGTGACCTCAGGCTTGTGAATCGTCCCAGCGCAGGCTCTGTGAAGGAGTCACCGGGAATGGCCGTCATGTATGATGTATGCAATATGCGTACTCGCATACATTGGGTGCGACCTCCACACTTGCCAGACCGTGTGCGCGCTGGGAGGACTCACAAGTCTGCAGACTTTTCATTTTTGACAGATAAGAGCAGCGCTGGGCGACACTGGAGAAAGCCGTGTTGGGAGTATGTTAATGCGCTCACTACGTTACTTGCGTGTACACAGTAACTGAACAAAAGTCAGTGGGAGTGTTTCTTTAAAAATGTACATTGTTGTTTTTTTTTTTTTTTCAAAGATGTGGTTATTTACTATAATTTTTTTTATTTCATGAAAATTTAAAGGGAACGTTCAGCAACCAAAAATGCGTTTTACCTGCAGATATAGGGTAATTCTGCAGGAAACCAACATGTAAATCCTGTGTACTTGGCTTAAGGTACCGTTACACTAAACGATTTACCAATGATCACGACCAGCGATATGGCCGTGATCGTTGGCAAGTCGTTGTGTGGTCGCTGGAGAGCTGTACCACCGAAAACGTCATCTTGTCCCTCCAAAAACGAGCCAACATACAGGGAGCCTCCCCCCCCCCCTAAAAAAGAAATTCACCAATTGCTAGTTTTTGTTAATTCTGCCTAACAAAAATCGGAATAAAAAGCGATAGTCATGTGCCCGAAAATGATACCAATAAAAACGTCAACTCGTCCTGCAAAAAACAAGACCTCGCATGACTCTGTGGAACAAAATATGGAAAAATTATAACTCTCAGAATGTGGTAACGCAAAAAATATTTTTTGCAATAAAGAGTCTTTTAGTGTGTGACAGCTGCCAAACAAAAACCCGCTATAAATGGTAAATCAAGCCCCCCATTATCACCGCTTTAAGTTGGGGAAAAATAATAAAATAAAAAATGTATTTATTTCCATTTTCCCATTAGGGCTAGGGTTGGGGCTAAAGTTGGGGTTGGGGCTAGAGTTAGAATTGGGGGTTTCCACTGTTTAGGCACATCAGGGGCTCTGCAAACGCAACATGACGTCCCATCTCAATCCATACAATTCTGCGTTGAAAAAGTAAAAAACGGCGCTCCTTCCCTTCCGAGCTCTGCTGTGCGCCCAAACAATGGGTTACCACCACATATTGGGTATCAGCGTACTCAGGACAAATTGGACAACAACTTTTGGGGTCCAATTTCTCCTGTTACCCATGGGAAAATTCAAAACAGGGGGCTAATAAATCATTTTTGTGGTTAAAAAAAAAATTTCTTGTTTTCACAGCTCTGCATTATAAACTTTAGTGACACACTTGGAGTTAAAAGTGATCACCACAATCTAGATAAGTTCCTTAGGGGGTCTAGTTTCCAATATGGGGTCACTTGTGGGGGTTTCTACTGTTTAGGTACATCAGGGGCTCTGCAAATGCAACATAACGCCCGCAGACCATTCCATCAAAGTCTGCATTCCAAAACGCCACTTCTTCCCTTCCGAGCTCTGCCATGCGCCCAAACAGTAGTTTTCTCCCACATACGGGGTATCAACGTACTCAGGACAAATTGTACAACAACTTTTGGGGTCAAATTTCTCCTGCTACCCTTGGAAAAATAAAACAAATTGGATCAGAAGTAAATTTTTTGTGAAAAATAAGTTAAATGTTCATTTTTTTTAAACATTCCAAAAATTCCTGTGAATCGCTTGAAGGGTTAATAAACTTCTTGAATGTTTTTTTTGAGCACCTTGAGGGGTGCAGTTTTTAGAATGGTGTCACACTTGGGTATTTTCTATATATAGACCCCTCAGTGACTTGTAAAAAATGGTGTTGTAAAAATGAGAATCGCTGGTCAACTTTTAACCCTTATAACTACCTAAAAAAAAATAATTTTGGTTCCAAAATTGTGCTGATGTAAAGTAGACATGTGGGAAATGTTACTTAAGTATTTTGTGTGACATATCTCTGTGATTTAAGGGCATGAAAATTTGGAAGTTGGAAAATTGCAAAATTTTCAAAAATCTTCGCCAAATTAGTGTTTTTCACAAACTCAAGCAATGTCAAGGAAATTTTACCTCTATCATGAAGTACAATATGTCACGAGAAAACAATGTCCGGATCACCGAGATCCGTTTAAGTGTTCCAGAGTTATAACCTCATACAGGGACAGTGGTCAGAATGGTAAAAATTGGCCTGGTCATTAACGTGCAAACCACCCTTGGGGGTAAAGGGGTTAAGCGCATCACGGCTTTGGAATCGTGAAGCTGTTAACAAACTCAAATACACGGAACCTATGCATAGCATGTCGTTTGTACATTGTGCATTCTTTTTGGCATTTTTTTTAGGTCATTTTCAGGCGGGTTCTAAGCGGAATTTTCCTAAAGTACCTGTCACGTGCACACGCCCTAAGAAAAAGGGGGTGTCCAAGGTAAAAAGTCTAGAGACTGCAGGCTAGTGTGGATAAGCCTATAAAGACTATTCAACTCGGTGTGGATTTTTGGCAAATGTAGAACATATGATTTGATGTTGGGCTTCATGGTTTATCATAAGAGTAGACTGAAAATTTTACTCTTAAATGTACGGTGTATGAAACTGGTGATAAAAATAGAGATTCCTAAAACAACTGCAGAGTAGAACTGAGAAATCCCATTTTTTTTAATTTTTCTATAATCATTTTCTATAGATCTGAGAAGTGTTTCCAAATGGATTCCAGGCAGACTTGGGCATTGTGCCTCACGTTTGCATGGAATAAAAGTGTTCCCACGCACCTCTCTGAATAAGTAGATGTAGAAAGGAGCTTTGTTCTTCAATTAATGCTCCTATAAACACAGGCTGTCTTGGCGTTACACACATTTCATTAATTAATTAATTCATTCATTAGACAGACAAGCAGCTGACGTGTTGCCGATTAGTGCCATGATAACATCATCTCTGCTGTCATAGGTTTAATATTCATCGTAAAGTTAGAAATGTATGCAGAAATTGCAAATAACATAGCTTTATTGAGAAAATATACCATCACTAGATGGTGGCCCGATTCTAACGCGTCGGGTATTCTAGAATATGTATGTAGTTTATTTATGAAGATTTCAGAATAATGCAATGAATACACGGGATTTGGCCGGCCGGGCGCTACCAATTAGCGAAGCGTGGTTCAATTCGCGGCCAGACTGCGTCTGTCGCTGATTGTTCGTGGCCGGCTGCTAACAATCAATCAGTGAAGCCAGGGCCTGCTCCAGGTTTTTGAGGGTCCCGGGCGAAAGACTCTCACAGCCCACGTAGTATATAGCACGGCCCACGTAGTATATAGCACAGCCCACGTAGTATATAGCATAGCCCACGTAGTATATAGCACAGCCCACGCAGTATATAGCACCATATGCCTGTTTAAAAAAAAAAAAAAAAAAAAAAAACTTAAAATAAAAAATAGTTATATACTTCTGGCAGCCCCCAGATCCAGCCCAGGCATTTAGCGATGCTCCTCGCGATGCTCCATTCCCAGTAATGCCTTGCGGCAATAACCCGTGATGATGTAGCGGTCTCGCGAGACCGCTACGTCATCCTGGATCATTGCCCCAATGCATTCTTGGGAGCGGGAAAGGCTGCCGCGGACACCGGAAGGTAAGAATATAATTTTTTTTTTTTTATTATTATTATTATTATTTTTAACATTATATGTTTTTACTATTGATGGTGCATAGGCAGCATCAATAGTAAAAAGTTGGTCACACTTACAGGGTTAATGGCAGCGTTAACGGACTGCGTTACACCGTGTTATGCCGCGGTGTAACGCAGTCTGTTTAACGGACTGCTAAAACGCTATGTGGGTGCTGACTGGAGGGGAGTATGGAGGGGCCAATTCGCGGCCGGACTGTGCCTGTCGCTGATTGGTCGCGGCCGGCTGGGCGCGACCAATTAGCGACACGTGATTTCCGTGACAGATAGAAGTGGACCTTAGACGATTATATATATATATATTTCATAGCCTGTTAATGTCTTCCTTATATCTTGTCTGTCTATAGGTCTCTGATTATTTAAAGTCTTTTTAACCAGAAACGTACTTTTAGATCTTTAGCTCGTCTTGACTGACAGCAAAGTTATCAAATCACCCAGTCCTGTTGCCAGCAAATGACATTATGTGCAACATAGATTAGGAAAGTATTGTGGGCAGGCGGTTGAGTAATGGGAATACCTGAGCCAGCTTTAGTGTGGTGTAGTCTTTGTCTTTTTGAAATTACCCTGTATCGTTGTTGTGTTTTTTTTTTTTTTTATTATTATTATTAACAGGATACTCTGATAAGATTCACCTTGACTTAACATGGAAAAAAAAACCCATAGAATTGTATCTATGTTACTGATTGTGTTTTTTTTTAATTTACTTGACACTCTGTGCATTTTAAAACTTCTTCCAATGGGTCATAGGTCAGGATTTTATTTTGTTTTTTTGCTCCTTACGCAAGCCAGCCCCCCGGGTTCAGCCTAACAGTTACAAAAAGTTGGGGGTTCCAGGTACCAGAAGAGTACCTGGACCCCATTCAATTGAATGGGGGTCCTGAACATCCAGCGTTTGGTACGCTGTCATGCAAACACAGCTTCTGATCGGCGGTGAAATAATTTCCAACCGGACAGAGAGCTGCGGTTCCTACGCTGTCAAGACAACGTGAGCGCTTAGCTATGATCGGAGGTATTAAGTTTACCTCCTGTCACTGGTGTCAGCGGATGGGACTACAACTCCCATCAGCCGACACCTGCTGCCACTAATAACAGCGAGAGCAGGAGCGGCGGATGGGATTATTCATCAGCTGCTCCTATGCTGTAAATAATTATAAAAAAAAAAAAACCTGCGTGGGTTTCCCTGTAGTTTTGATAACCAACCAGGCAAAACTCACAGCTGGGGGCTGCAACCCTCAGCTGTCAGCTTCAGCAAACCTGGTTATCAAGAATAGAGGGGTCCCCACACCGTATTTTTTAATTAGTTAAATACATAATTTAAAAAAACGGCATGGGGTCTCCCTCATTTTTGAAAACCAGTCTTGCTAAAGCAGACAGCTGGGGGCTGGTATTCTCAGGCTGGTAAGGGGCCATGGATATTGCTCCCCTCAGCCTAAAAATAGCAGCCCGCAGCTGCCCAGAAAAGGTGCATCTATAAGATGCGCCAATTCTGGCACTTTGCCTGACCCTTCCCACTTGCCCTGTAACAGCAAGTGGGGTTCATATTTATGGGGTTGATGTCACCTTTGTATTGTCAGGTGACATCAAGCCCATGGCTTAGTAATGGAGAGGCGTCTATAAGACACATATCCATTACTAATCCTATAGTTATGTGGTAAATAAAGGCATAACCAGAATAAAGTATTTTATTTGAAATAAAACAAAACACACTTCAATTTTTACTTAAAAACAACAAATAAAATTATACTCACCTAACGCCTAATTCCACTGAATCCCTCGTCTCCTGTAATAAAATCAAAATAAAAAAAACAATATCCTCACATCTCCGTCGTTCTGTCCCATGCCATAATCCATGTCTGGGGTATAAATCGTTTTCAACAAGGACAGAGCCAAGATGCGACCGTCCAGGTTGAGAACCACTGGTGACTGAACTGCTGCGAGCGCAGTATCGGTGACCGGCCGGCGGTGACGTCATTGTGGTTACCTCCGGTCACTGAGGCTGCATTGTAAGCCGAGCTGAACTGCCGTGACCTCGGTAAGATCCCTTCTAGCACCGTGAGGAAAACTCGGGATCCTTGAGATCCCAGCAATTGGGACATGAACGATTAGCGAATTAGCAAATTAAACCCCATTCTTGGGGTAGGAGATGCTTCTACTATGTAAACACATAATGCCTATTCTACTTTTCACAGTAGCAGGTGTTCAAAAAAACAAAACAAAATACACATTGGTAGTGCCCAGTTTTTGGATTGCTCTCTATAAAGTGAAGACTGCATGCTGTCCCTACACCAATCGCTTATATGCTCATCCATACACTTCTACAGTCATGGCCAAAAGTATTGACACCCCTGCAATTCTGTCAGATAATACTCAGTTTCTTCCTGAAAATGATTGCAAACACAAATTCTTTGGTATTATCTTCATTTAATTTGTCTTAAATGAAAAAACACATAAGAGCATGAAGCAAAAAGCAAAACATTGATCATTTCACACAAAACTCCAAAAATGGGCCAGACGAAAGTATTGGCACCCTCAGCCTAATACTTGGTTGTACAACCTTTAGCCAAAATAACTGCGACCAACTGCTTCCGGTAACAATCAATGAGTTTCTTACAATGCTCTGCTGGAATTTTAGACCATTTTTCTTTGGCAAACTGCTCCAGGTCCCTGATATTTGAAGGGTGCCTTCTCCAAACTGCCATTTTTAGATCTCTCCACAGGTGTTCTATGGCATTCAGGTCTGGACTCATTGCTGGCCGCCTTAGAAGTCTCCAGTGCTTTCTCTCAAACCAATTTTCCCTTCACCATGACAGCACCGCACGTGAGAGATGGCATCCACCCCCAGGAACAGGAAACCTGTAGCAGAGATATAAGAATGGGGCGGCCCCTCTCTCCTCAGTTTTGGTTTCCTGTTCCTGCAGGTGGACGCCTGTCGCAGAGCTCCTACCTCCGGAGGGATCCCCCTCTGATGATTCCGGTCCGGAGGCCGAGGTCCGCGGGGGGGCCAGCCATACTCGGCGGCATCGCGTGCGGTGCTGTCCGGTGAAGAGGCTGCTAGGTCCGCGCCTTCCTTCCCCCTCGCTGGACTCCCCGGAGACCGCTCTGTGCAGGAGGCTGGTCCGGGGATAAGGGGGCGTGTCCCTCACTGACGCTGGCGCTGAAGTGAAGGATGACGGCTTCCGGTCGCGCAGGAAGTGACGTCACACGCCGAAGGAGCCGGTGTGCTGGACACTTCCGGGTGGAAGCTGTTCCAGAGGCGCGCACACCGCTCTTTCTATATAATAGAAGCGGCAAGAGGAGTCGCTGGTCCTGCACTTCAAGCAAATGCCTGAAGATGACCAAACCAGCGATGGATCCAGAGACGCTGCTGATGCCTGCGCCCAGAATGTCTGAGGACACTCAAGCTGCCGCGGTATCTGGGGTCCTGGAGGGGTGAGTGCCTTTGTAAGGCAAACCACACACACTGATACCCTGTACACTATGTTTTTTTTAGGGAAAGAAAGCCACCTCCAAACAGAAAAATAGGGTCTCTCCACTATGTAAAGAAACACTCCCCAGGCTATACAGCAAGAAAATCTGCCAACCCTGTATTGATAAAACGGTTGCGGAGGAATCTTCTTCCTTATTACAATATATGAAATCAATTATACGGGAGGAAGTTAAATCTACGGTTAAGGAGCAGTTGAAACATCATACGGCAAAGGAAACCCGCCCTCCCCCAACAAGTGAGCAAGGGTCGGACCTAGATTCAGGGGATGAGCCGGGAGCCTTAACCCCCTCTGATGCCTCAGATTTAGACTCCTCAGACGAGGAGTATGGTCACCCTTATTTTCAGTCAGAAGATATTGGAAAGCTGCTCAAACTCGTCAGAACGACTATGGGAGTAGAGACCCTTAAGGAACCGTGGACAATCCAAGACACCATGTTTAGTAATTTGGAGGAGAAAAAGCGAAAAAATTTTCCCTTCCATGATAATATAGTCAATTTAATAAAACATGAGTGGAAAAAGCCTAATAAAAAGATGTCCATCCCTCAGGCTTTAAAACGCAAATACCCCTTTGATGAGGAGGTCTGTGAGAAGTGGGATAAGGCACCTAAGCTAGATGCAGCCATCGCAAGCACCTCTAAAGGGGTGGCGTTACCATTCGAGGACATGGGAGCCCTAAAAGACCCCCTCGACAAGAAAGCAGATGCTTTTCTAAAGTCGGCTTGGGAAACAGCGACATGGTCATTTAAACCCGGGGTGGCTGTCACTTGCACGGCACGGGCTATGGTCAAGTGGTTAGAGGAGTTAAGTGACCAAATCCAAAACAAATGCCCGAGAGAGAGACTTCTGGAAGCATTGCCCTCTCTACAGGGCGCCGCGAGGTTCCTGGCGGATGCCTCAACAGATTCTGTTAGGAGTGCCGCACGTGCATGTGCTTTATCCAATTCAGGACATAGAGCATTTTGGCTAAAAAATTGGTCAGCTGACTTTCAATCGAAGGTCAAACTCTGCGGGGTACCCTTTGAAGGGCAATACCTTTTTGGCAAGGCTCTGGACGAGATCCTTGAGAAGGCATCGGACAAGAAAAAGCGGTTTCCACCTCCTTCCTTTCCCAGGCGCCGATGGGAAACCTCTCGTTCGTCCTTTCGTGGATCTGGATATAGAGGGACCCGCGGCCGATCAGATGACAGGCCTAGTCGAGGCAGACCCTGGAGAGACCGAAGAGAAAAGGGATTTCTTTTCAACAAGCCTCCTCCCAAGCCTAATCCCAGACATCAATGACGCCAGCATTCCGGTGGGGGGAAGACTCCGGCGGTTTCTACACCACTGGGCAGCACTCCCGGCTTCTCAATGGGTAACCAACTTATTGTCAGAGGGTCTAAGACTCAAGTTCTCCAGCCTCCCACCAAATCGTGTAAAAATGACCCAAGTGGCGGGAAAAATCAGGCCACACTAGAGAGAAATTCATCTCCTCATGGAAAAGGAGGTGTTAGTAAAAGTACCTCATCAAGAGATGGGGAAAGGATTCTACAGCACCTTATTTCTAACGCCAAAACCGGACGGCTCGCTGAGAGTAATATTCAACCTAAAGGCCCTAAACCATTATATTCAAATAGACAAATTCAAAATAGAGACCTTAAGAACCGCAGTCAAAGTACTCGACCCAAACTGTTACATGGCAGTGATCGATCTCACAGATGCTTACTACCATGTGCCAATCGCTGTCCAACACCAACAATATCTGAGATTAGTGGTAAACCTTGCAAAAACCCCCGTCCATCTACAGTATCAGTGTCTTCCCTTTGGGGTAGCCATAGCGCCCCGTATATTCACAAAAATTATTTCCAAAGTGGCATCTTTCATCAGGAAAGAAGACATAATGTTGGTACCATATTTGGACGATTTTTTGGTAATAGAAACAACAAAGAAAATTGCGAGAAAGCGGTCGCAAGAGTACTGGAGGTACTGACCAGATTAGGATGGATGATAAACCTGAAAAAATCAAGACTTATCCCAACACAGACTCAAGAATTCCTCGGAATCTTATTAGATTCAGTCAAGCAGGAGTGTGTCCTCCCACAGAGGAAAATTCATTCTATTCAACAGAAAATACAATTGTTCCAGCTACAACGGACTATCTCTCTAAGGAATGCAATGTCGCTCTTAGGAGTCCTAACGGCAACAATTCCAGCAACACGGTGGGCACAAAGCCACACATGTTACAATGGCAGATACTAGCCGAACAATAGAGGAATCCATACAATCTAAATCGGAAGATTCATCTTATCTCCAAGGGTTCAGAACTCACTAGAATGGTGGCTGAAAACAGAAAATTTAAGCAACGCTGGTCAGTACAGGATCCAGTAGTCGTTACTACCGATGCGAGTCCATGGGGATGGGGAGCACACTTAGAGGATCAGGTCCTACAGGGTCAATGGGGGGGCCCAATGATAACAGCGTCCTCCAATCTAAAGGAATTGTCTGCGGTAAGGCTAGCACTTCTTCATATAGGGGAAAGGATTCGAAGAAGACATGTTGTGGTGTTGTCAGACAACAACACAACGATAGCCTATATAAATCGCCAAGGGGGCACAAGGTCACCATCCCTTATGGCAGAAGCCAAAGAACTTTTTATATGGGCCGAAAACAATCTTCTTTCACTAACCGGAACATACTTAAAAGGGTCAGAGAATCAGGTAGCCGACTTCTTAAGCCGTCACACGTTACATCAAGGGGAGTGGTCCCTGAACCAGCGAGTGTTTGGGAAAATATGTGCCAGCTGGGGCGTTCCAGAGATAGACTTGTTCGCCACAAAAGGAAATCGGAAGGTGAAGAAGTTCTATTCTCTGAACCCAAGAGAACACCCGGAGGGGGTAGACGCGTTTCTATATCGGTGGAACTTCCATCTAGCATACGCATTTCCCCCAATACCCTTAATCCCGACAGTCCTCAGAAAAATTCGGGAAGACAAGGCACGAGTGATCCTCATAGCTCCCTTTTGGCCGAAAAGGGCATGGTTCACTCAGATGCATGTCTATCTCGGACCCGTGGATCTTTCCGGATGCCCCGGATCTCCTACACCAGGGACCAGTTCAACATCCCCAAGTACACAGGCTACATCTCACCGCCTGGAACTTGAGAGGGGACTTCTGTTAGCAAAAGGATTCTCAAACCCTTAGGTGACCACATTGCTCGCCAGCAGGAAAAAAGTCACCTTAGAGAAATACCAAAAAATCTGACAAAAGTTCCTAGATTTCTCGGGGCGGCAATTGTCCGAAATGAGTCAGCAAGTCCCGGTAAAAGAAATTCTTGAATTTCTCCAAAAAGGGTTGGGAAGGGGTCTGTCTACTAGCACCTTAAAAGTGCAAGTCTCCGCCCCGGGTGCGCTGTTTGATCATAAACTTGCTGACCACCCTTAGGTCTATAGGTTCATCCGAGCCTCTTTTACATCCAGACCCTCAAAATTATTACCTAAGGTGGCTCCCTGGGATTTAAATTTAGTTTTAAATGCTCTAACAGTTTCCCCTTTTGAGCCTCTTGATTCTATATCAATAAAATCCTTGACCCTAAAAACGGTCCTCCTGGTTGCCTTAACTTCAGCCCGTCGTACCTGTGAGCTACAAGCTATGTCGGTGAACCCTCCTTACACTACCTTCCATGATGACAGTGGTTATCAAAACCGACCCGGCCTTCCTTCCGAAGGTCAACTCAAAATTTCATAGAGACCAGGAAATTATTCTGCCCTCATTCTGTCCCCAACCAAAATCCCAGGGAGAGCAAACCTTCCATTGTCTCGATGTCAGACGATGCCTGCTTCAATACATAGAAGCCACAAAATCTTGGCGTCAGTCATCAGCCCCTTTTGTCACCTTCCAGGGGACAAACAGGGGAAAAAAGGCCTCAAAGGCAACTATTGCACGGTGGTTACGTACGGCTATCTCACTTTCATATTCCTCTTCTGCTCAAGTTCCCCCACAGGGTGTTACGGCCCACTCCACGCGTGCTATTGCCACATCCTGGGCGGAAAGGGCAAGCGCCTCGGTGGAACAGATTTGTAGAGCGGCAGTATGGTCCTCGCCCTCTACCTTCTTCCGACATTATAGGCTAGACTTAGGTCTATCATACTTGTCTTTTGGGAGAAAGGTGTTATCTGCTGTTGTCCCACCCTAGGAGTCTTCTATTTCTTCCTCTCACGTGCGGTGCTGTCATGGTGAAGGGAAAAAATGATAATTACTTACGGGTAATTTGATTTTCCAGAACCATGACAGCACCGCATTAATTCCCGCCCTATCTTGGTGATGGTTGTGTGACTCACGAAAAAAAAAAAAAAGATACATAAGTAAATATGTATGTAAGGAGATGTGTATAGATAGAAACTAACGAAAGGTTGTACAATGTAAATATGACACATAACTGTGTACTAACAAAGCGGTCATCTTCCATACTCTGAAACAAACTGAGGAGAGAGGGGCCGCCTCATTCTTATATCTCTTCTACAGGTTTCCTATTCCTGGGAGCGGATGCCATCTCTCACGTGCGGTGCTGTCATGGTTCTGGAAAATCAAATTACCTGTAAGTAATTATCATTTTTATAGTGCTTTTTGAAGTGTGTTTTGGGTCATTGTCCTGCTGGAAGACTCGTGACCTCTGAGGGAGACCCAGCTTTCTCACACTGGGCCCTACTTCATAATACCATGCACACGGTCAAGCAGTCCAGTGCCAGAGGCAGCAAAGCAACCCCAAAACATCAGGGAACCTCCGCCATGTTTGACTGTAGGGACTGTGTTCTTTTTTTTGAATGCCTCTTTTTTTTCTACTGTAAACTCTATGTTGATGCTTTTGCCCAAAAAGCTCTACTTTTGACTCCTCTGACCAGAGAACATTCTTCTAAAACGTTTTAGGCTTTTTCAGGTAAGTTTTGGCAAACTCCAGCCTGGCTTTTTTTATGTCTCTGGGTAAGAAGTGGGGTCTTCCCGGTTCTCCTACCATACAGTCCCTTTTCATTCAGACACCGACGGATAGTACGGGTTGACACTGTTGTACCCTCGGACTGCAGCTTGAACTTGTTTGGATGTTAGTCGAGGTTCTTTATCCAACATCCGCACAATCTTGCGTTGAAATCTCTTGTCAATTTTTCTTTTCCGTCCACATCTAGGGAGGTTAGCCACAGTGCCATGGGCTTTAAACTTCTTGATGACACTGCGCACGGTAGACACAGGAACATTCTGGTCTTTGGAGATGGACTTGTAGCCTTGAGATTGCTCATGCTTCCTCACAATTTGGTTTCTCAAGTCCTCAGACAGTTCTTTGGTCTTCTTTCTTTTCTCCATGCTCAATGTAGTACACACAAGGGCACAGAACAGCGGTTGAGTCAACTTTAATCCATGTCAACTGGCTGGAAGTGTGATTTAGTTATTGCCAACACCTGTTAGGTGCCACAGGTAAGTTACAGGTGCTGTTAATTACACAAATTAGAGAAGCATCACATGATTTTTCGAAGGGTGCCAATACTTAGTAACTGCGCTTAGTAACCCGATGTTTACCCTGGTTACCGGCATCGTTGGTCGCTGGAGAGCTGTCTGTGTGACAGCTCTCCAGCGACCAAACAGCGACGCTGCAGCGATCCGGATCGTTGTCGGTATCGCTGCAGCGTCGCTTAGTGTGACGGTACCTTAAGGGTGCAGCTAGTGTCATAAACTTGTCAGAGATGTTTTCAACCACTAGAATATGGATTTTAATGTTGTAACCAATATGAATACAGCTTGAAGATTACGGTATATTGATTTTTTTTTTTGTTGTTGTTGTACCTATCCTTTTCTTATTTAGCAACATATAATGGCCGACTGTCTGCTTTATTGTTATTATTTATTTATATAGCACCATTAATTCCATGGTGCTGTACATGAGAAAGGGGTTAAATACAGAGTTATAGATATCGTTTACAGTGACAGACTGGTACAGAGGGGAGAGGACCCTGTCCTTGCGGACTTACATTCTATGGGATAGTGGGGAAGAGGCAGAAGGTAGGGGCCAGGCGGCGGCTCTGGTGATGGCGAGGCGGCAGAATGGTTATTGCAGGCTGTAGGCTTTCTTGAAGAGATGGGTTTTCAGGTTCCATCTGAAGGAGCCAAGGGTGGTGGATAGTCGAACGTGTTGAGGCATGGAATTCCAGAGGATGGGGGATATTCGGGAGAAATCTTGGAGGCGGTTGTGTGAGGAACGAATAAATGTGGAGGAGAGTAGGAGGTCTTGGGAGGATCGAAGATTACGTGAGGGAAGATATTGCGAGATTAGTTCAGAGATATAGGGAGGGGACAGGTTGTGGATGGCTTTGTAGATCAGTGTTAGTAGTTTGAACTGGATTTGTTGGGGAATTGGGAGCCAGTGGGGGGATTTGCAGAGGGGAGAAGCAGGCGAGTAGCGAGGAGAGAGGTGGATTAGCCGGGCAGCAGAGTTGAGGACAAACTGGAGTGGTGCAAGAGAGTTAGTGGGGAGGCCACAGAGGAGGGTGTTGCAGTAGTCGGGGAGGGAGATGATGAGGGCATGCACAAGAGTTTTGGTAGATTGTGCGCTGAGGAAGGAACGGATTCTGGCAATATTTTTAAGTTGGAGGTGGCAAGAGTTTGGACGTGCGGTTTGAAGGACAGGGCAGAGTCGAGAGTTACCCCGAGGCAGTGGATTTCAGGTGCGGGAGAGAGCGTGATGCCGTTTACCATAATAGATAGGTCAGATAGGGGGGATACGTGAGATGGGGGAAAGTTGATGAGTTCGGTTTTGTCTACGTTGAGTTTTAGGAAGCGAGAGGTGAAGGAGGAGGATATGGCTGACACACTTCGGGATTCTGGACAGCAGAGAGGTGACATCTGGGCCAGAGAGGTAGATCTGAGTGTCGTCCGCATGCAGGTGGTACTGGAAGCCGTGGGACTTTGAGTCGCCCTAGGCCAAGAGTAACGATGGAAAAAAGTAGAGGCCCTAGGACAGAGCCTTGAGGGACTCCAACAGAGAGAGGGCGGGATGAGACGGTGGTGTGGGAGTGGGAAACGCTAAATGTGCAGTCGGAAAGGTATGAGGCAATCCAGGACAGGACAAGGTCTTTGATGCCTAGGGAAGAAAGAATCTGTAGCAGTAGGCAGTGATCGACTGTCGAAAGCAGAGGACAGGTCAAGAAGGAGGAGGATGGAGAACTGTCTGTTAGCTTTGGCTGTGAGTAAGTCATTAGTAATTTTTGTCAGGGCAGTTTCGGTGGAGTGGTGGGGGCGGAAGCCAGATTGGAGGTTGTCAAGGAGAGAGTTAGATGAGAGGTGGGAGGAAATTTGAGCATGGACATGCTGCTCATGGAGTTTTGAAGCAAATGGGAGCAGTGATATGGGGCAGTAACTGGGCATAGCAGTTGGGTCAAGGTTAGTTTTTTTGAGGATGGGTGTGATGGTGGCATGTTTGAAGGCCGAGGGGAAGGTACCAGAAGATAGCGATAGGTTGAAGAGATGGGTTAGGGCTGGAATGAGCATGTTAGTGAGGTTGGGGAGCAGATGGGAGGGGATGGGGTGAAGTGCACAGGTGGCGAGGTGCGATTTGGAAAAGAGGCGAGTAAGCTCTCCTTCAGTGATGTTGGAGAGGGAGGTTATTAGGGAAGGGCAGAGGTCTGGTATATGGAGTGGTTGGGGTGGTGGAACAGTTAGGGTTTGCCTTGTTTGGTCGATCTTGTTTTTGAAGAAGGTGGCAAAGTCCTCTGAAGAGATGAGGGGAGTTGGAGGTGGCAGTGGTGGGCGGAGGAGGGAGGTAAATGTGCTGAATAGTTGTTTTGGGTTGTAGGATAGTGAAGATACAAGGTTAGTGAAATAGGTCTGTTTAGCGGAGGTGAGGGCTAATTTGAAGTCAATTGTAGCTTGTTTGAAAGCCATGAAGTCGTCTGGCAGGCGTGTTTTCTTCCAACGCCGCTCCGCAACCCTGGATGCTTGTCGAAGTTTTTCTGTGAGCTTATGCCAAGGCTGCCTATTGGTTTGTCGCACTGTGCCATGCATGAGAGGGGTGACTGAGTCTATGGCTGATGTGAGAGTGGAGTTATAGAACGCGGTGGCGCTGTCCGTGTCGTGGAGTGAAGATATGGAGGACAGGGGTAGGAGAGAGTCTGAGAGTCTGTGAATGTCTAGATGTGCGAGGTTTCTGCGAGGATGTAGTAATGGTTGGACATGGGGGTGCAGGTGAGGAGGACAAGGATGAGAAGGTGAGTAGATGGTGGTCAGATAGGGGGAAGGGAGAGGTTGTGAGATTAGATAAGGAACAGAGGCGGGTGAAGATGAGGTCTAGCGTATGTCAGTCTGCTCTTCTAATCTACATGTCTCATACTGGTAATGTCCCCTTTCATTTATAATAAGCTCTGGAGGTATATTCTTTAGGAAATCTATGTCCCACCCATAGCTTGTAGCAGCTCCTTTACATATTAACTAAAAATGTGGGTTTCTCTGGCATAGGAGAAGGGATCGCACATATCAATATATTATTTTTTTTTCAACTTTCTGTTGACCTGCATGCTCAGGAGGGTTGATCCTGACAGAATCCCTTTACCATGGTGACATGTTGTGTTCTCTGTTACCAGCTTGATGAGCAGCCTCGAGCCTCTTTCAGGTAGCATAAGAAAAGCAGATCTTGGCATGTAAATAACAACATCCCCGGCCTGATCGTGTGCCTTCAGACTGGAGCTAACACCATCTTAGATCCCTGTGACATCGTTGGTTCATTGTGAAACCCGGGGCTGGGCCTAGACTTGTGGCTCTACCTCAGATATTACAATGCCCATACATTGAAGCCATCAGGCCTTACAACAGGATGCCGTCACTTGTCTTTTTCATCTTTTGCAATCATGTCTAGTTACAGAATCTTGCTGTCTCCACTTGCCCAGAATAGAAGAAACCCTTTGGGGACATGTAAGAATGTAGAAATGTCAGTTTATCACTATTTGGTGTACTGCTCCTATGATGCAACATGTGGGACCTGTGCTCAATTCTCTCGGTAACCTGATGATTTGCTGCGTTATGTAATAGTGTCATCATTTTCGCTGATGGGACGAGCATTTCTACTCTGCAGCGTGGTCTGTAGTGATATTCCACATCTACATGAAGATGATGGAGAAATGTGGTGAGCCCCCCACTGCAGTGTGTGTGTATGTATATTATAGTTTTCTACGTGGATGGTTTCCATTTTCAGGGAAGTGGCTAGTGAGGTTGTGACTTGGTTGCCCTGTGCAGTTCATTCATGAAGAATATTGCTAGCCAGATTTCGATGTTCCTGTTATTCTATTTGACCTATTTTATGTTTGTAGATGTGGCTGACCTGTTCATTTCTCAGTCTGTGAAGGCAGATGTAGATCTGTCTGCTCAGGAACTGACTGTAAAGTCAGTAGGTGGAGAAGCTCTGCAGGGAAAAAGGCATGCATATGAGTAAGTGAGCCTGCAGCCGTTCACCCCAGACATCCATCTCTTCACGCTTTTTTCTTCTGCAGATAGAGGATGAAGAGAAGGGCATCTGAAAGGGATTCTGGGGAGACCTCTGCCAGATCCAAGGCACTTTGCAGCAGTATCTCTGGAAGTAATGCCAAGAGGGCTGGGCCATTCATCCTGGGTGAGTACCAATGACTTTGGGTTTTAGAGCTTTCATGTATTTGGATGTATTTTGCAATCCAAGTAGTGTGATGATTCATGAATGGTTTTGAGTGTATAGCATTTTACTAAATACTAAAGATTTAATGTATAGTCAGAAGCAAAAGTTTTCTCACTGACAGGCTTTCATAAAGTTTTCTGCTTCAGTGTTTTTAGATCTTTTAGTCAGAAGTTTCTATGGTTACAGAACTACAATTATGAACTTTTCATGCATTTTAACAAGCTGACAGATACATCAATTTTATGTATAGACTCAATATTGACAGTGCTGACTCTTATTTTTCAAGTCTTGTGAAATTCACTCTGGCAGCTGGGTATCAGCTTCTGGGCCAAGTCCTGACTGACGTCTCATTCTGGTCTAATCGGTGCTTAACCCTGCTGTACTGTTCGGTCAAAAATGACCGTTTTTGAACTTTGATATTTTTTAAACAATTCATTATGCGGTTCTGAAACTTGTGGTTACTTCTATTTTCCTAATTTGAGGGGTTCTTTCTAAGGGTCCTTTTTTTTTTTTCTGGTTTAGTTTTTGCGCCACATTTTTTTTTTTTTTACACTTGTACTGTTCCCGGTCAAAAATGACCGAATAGCATTTTTAGCTAATTTCAGCCATTTTTTGAGTAAAACAAATGTTATAATTTCTTTTGAGGCTATTTATTGCATCTACTATTGTTTATGAAGTAAATAGTTGCTTTAGGTGCAGATTTACACATGCAAACCATAAAATTAGCTAAAATGCTATTCAGTCATTTTTGACCGGGAACTGTACAACTGTAAAAAAAACCAAACAAACCATATTGGCTTTCAGTACAGTTCTGTGCAAACAAGCCTGAGCTTCCACAAGGTACTCTCAGCAAAAGAGGTGTACATAGTTCCATGTTTTATTTCACTCAAGACACAACAGTGGTTTCTTATGTTCCAAAAAAAAAATAAACCAGTGATACTTATGAGTACAATGCACAATGATGATGCAATAAGCAATCGAGAAGATAGAAAGCCAGACATAATGGACTAGGCAGACATGTGTATTATTGTTGTCCTGAATGTAAACAATAGAATTATGTAAAGATTTTCTGAAGAAAAATTTTTTTTAATTATTTTTACTATTTTTTTTCAAAATGTTTGCACGCAGTTAAATTTTATACTATAGTTAATTTTAGTTATAGTTGTTGTAGTAGTTGTTGTTTTAGTTAGTTAAGCTCAAATTTGTAATTTATGTGCAGAATTCAATAAGCCCTTGTAACCTTTATAGGCACAAAATAAATAAAATTGAGGTTTTTACGTATTTTTATTTTTTATAATGACCAACCATGCTCACATACAGTATAATAATGCAACAGGTATTCAAACACATTTTTTAAGTAGCTAAAACAGCATTTTATTAGGTCCGGTCAAAAATGACCGGACAGTACAAGTGTATAGTGGAAACGAACAGAACAGCAGGGTTAAGTGAGGCTTTGTTTCCACACCCGCTTATTAAGGATTGACCAGAGGTTCTCAAATGGATTGAGAACTAGGGAGTTTCCAGGTCATGGATCCAACATGTCAATAGTTTGTTCACCAAGGTTTTTAGTTCTCACTTCTGTCGTGTTTGTCACAAGTGCCCTATCTTGCTGGATAAAGCATTGTTCACCACCATGTTGCTCTTGGAGGATGTTTAGATACCACTCTTAATTTATTGCCTCATTAGTTCTTCTACAATCAGTATTTTTCCTTTCAGTGTGTTCCTTCAGCACACTCACAGGCAGCGAATATGTCCCTTACTGTTTTGTTTTTTTGTCTGACCTCAGGAATTCTTAACAGAAACATTAAGAAAAAAAAATACTGTTGTTAATATACCATTAAAGCATAAAGAGAAGACCATATACTTGAAGTATATGGAAAATAAAGAAAATCCATCACATAAACATCACAGTAAATTCATTTATAGATCAAGGTGGTCTTGTGTAGAGATTTTTTTCAATAAGTTATGAATATATTGAGCTTTATTTTATCCATCCCCTTTTATTTACTTTAATTTTATGTATATTAAGGTCCACGATTGGGCAACTCTCCTGTGCCCAGTATTGTGCAGTGCTTGGCACGGAAGGATGGCACAGATGATTTCTATCAGCTTAAGGTGAGTGCTTATTCCACTTTTGTTGGTACTTCTGCCCACCTTCTGAAATATCAAACTGATTGCTTGTGGTTGCTTCCTGTTGCTCATACTTCACCCAGGGGTGGACGCAGACAGCTTGGGGCCCCTGTGCAGGAAATGTGTCTGGGCCCCACTCCTTTTAAGGTGACAAAGCTAAGGGACTGTGCTATACATAAGTGAGTACACTTTATACTAAGGGACTGTGTTAGACATAATAATTGATGATAATGTCTTCCTCCACCACCCCCTGTTCTTAAACCCATTATTGCCCTCTCCCCCACCCCCATGATTGCTCTCTTCACCACCTCCATTATTGCTTTCTCCCCCACCACACCATATCATTGCCCATTCCACCACCTCTATCATTGCCTCCTCCCCACCTCTATCATTGCCTCCTCCCCACCACCCCCATCATTGTCCTTTCCACTACCACCATCATTTCCTCCTGCCCCAATCATTGCCCTCTCCATTAACCAACCCAATCATTGCCTTCGGCCCCACACACACACACACACACACACACACACACACACACACCCACCCACCCACCCACACCCACACACACACCCACACACACACCACGATTCACCTCTCTGCACACACGCCTCACCTCTGCATGCGGTATCCTGAAGCCGCACCATCACTGGCAGCTTCCTGTCTCACACAGCCGCAGCACTGAATGATGTAATTCATCCGCTGCTGTGTGACAGTTATAGCATGGGCAGGAAGCAGGATGGATCCATTCATTGCAGCTCTGTTCCACTGCCTTCTTCTCTTGCAGGCAGCGGAGCTGCAATCCCAAATGATGGCAATCTGTCCAGGGGCCCCCTGGAGCCGGATAAACTGGCAAGTTTGCCCTCATTATTAGCCACCCTGCAGGAAGGGCCGGTTTTAGGCAAAATGGGGCCCTAGGCAAGGTTTAAAATGGGGCCTCAAATGCTAACATATTGCACATCACACAGAAGCATGTTGAGTGTATTTACATTCCCTGAGTTCAGGCCGCTAAAGGAGTGTGATTGACAATATTGAAATCGTTCAGCGCTTGTTTCCCGGCCTCTTTCCACCATTTGAGAATGCATGATGGGAACAGGATGATCACTAATAGATCAATAACAGATCACCATACAGTATCATGTTACCAGCAGCACATCTACAGTTTAAACCGGCGATGTTCTGCTGAGAACAATGATTTCTGTTCCGGCATAAACAATCCAATCACTCGATGAATATGCAGCATTTTACTTGTTTAGCATAATACACCTCATAGTCCTCAGTATATTATAATGTGCACACCGCATAGTCCTCCATATAATATAATGTGCCCTATAGTCCTCCATATAGTATAATACACTCCTCATAGTCCTCCATATATTAAAATACACTGCCCAGGTGTGTCTTCAAGAAAATGGCGCCGGAAAGCGCAGACTGCGCAGGCGCCGATTCCGGCAGCAGGAGGACGAAGAAAATGGGCGGAAAGGAATAGCGTAAGTAACAAATTGCTGTGGCATGAAGCTGTGGCGCTTCATGCCACAGCAATTTGTTACTTGCGCCACCTGATTCCTTTCCGCCGCCATTTTCTTGGTCCTGCTGCCGGAATGCAGTGTCTTCAAGAAAATGGCTCCGGAAAGCGCGGACTGCGCTGGCGCCGATTCCGCCAGCAGGAGGCTATGGCACTTCATGCCACAGCTATTTGTTACTTACGCCACCTGATACGGGGCATATACTATGGAGCATCTTATGGAGCAGCGTATGGGGCATATGGATGGGAGCAGCACATGACAGAACGGTGGCACAGGATGGGAGCAGCACATGACAGAACGGGGGCGCAGGATGGGAGCAGCACATGACAGAACGGGGGCGCAGGATGGGAGCAGCACATGACAGAACGGGGGCGCAGGATGGGAGCAGCACATGACAGAATAGGGCAGCACATGACAGAACGGGGGCGCAGGATGGGAGCAGCACATAACAGGATGGGGGCGCAGGATGGGAGCAGCAAATGACAGAATGGAGGCGCAGGATGGGAGCAGCACATGACAGAATGGGGGCGCAGGATGGAGCAGCACATGCCAGAATCGGGGCGCAGGATGGGTGCAGCACATGACAGGATGGGGGTGCAGGATGGAGCAGCACATGACAGGATGGGGACGCAGGATGGAGCAGCACATACCAGGATGGAGACCATATACCAATATAAATGCTCGCCACCCGGGCGTAGAACGGGTTCAATAGCTAGTAATATATATTCCCCATAGTCCTCGATACAGTATACTGCAGCCACCCCACAGAGTATGATGTAACCCCCATAGAATATAATGTAACCCCCTCATAAAGTATGATGCAATCACCCCTCATAGAATATAAATATAATACAGCCCCCCATAGAATATAATGCAGCCCACCTCCCCATAGAATATAATGTAGCCCCATCAAAGATGCAATCCTCCCTCATAAAATCTAATACAGCCCCCCCATAGAATATAATGTAGCCCACCTCCCCATAGTATATAATGTAGCCCCCATAGAATATAATGCAGCCCCCCACAGTATATAACACAGCCTTCCCCATAGAACATAATGCACCCCCCATAGTATAAAACACAGCCTCCCCCATAGAATATAATGTATAATGTACCCCCCATAGTATACAGCACAGCCCGCATAGTATACAGCACTGCCCGCATAGTATACAGAGCAGCCTCATGGCATACAGCGCACCCTCCCCCCTCTTCTCACCTCTCCTCGTGCCCGCTGCTTCCAGTTCCTGCTCCTGTCAGCACACAATGAGTGCGCGGCAGTGTCTGTCAGAGGCAAAGCGGGGAATGATGGGAGAGGGAGCTCCCTATGGCTGTTATAACTTGCTGCACTATGTCATGCATAGGTGGACACCAGTTTCTGGCATTGTTCCCTGCATAGCTACGCCAGTTTCTGGCAGTGGTCCTGCGGAATCTTGGCCCATTCGTCATAGGGAATGGCATTCAGTTCACTAATATGTTTGGATTTTCATGCTGCAACCGGTCTCATCTGACTGGATAGGGAATATCCAATCAGATCTCAGACAGCGGGATTCCCCAAACCTACGTCACAGTGGGCTCAGCTCGCGAAACCAATAGCAAACCAGAGAGTGCGGTAGGATCACAATTAGCCCTCCTTTAAGAGTACGTGCTCCCAATTTACTTACCAAGTGGGAGAAAGAGGCCACTGGAGGAAGGAAAATAGTGAATGTCCTTTGTGAATGGAAGGGTCACACCAATACTGCTACCTGTGCATAAATATTGTTTTTATGGGCTTTAGTCTCTTTTCTAGTGGGAATATTCCAGTGTCTCCTTATGAGTTATTAAAGCTATGTGCACACGTTGCGGATTGTATGTGTTTTTTCGCTGCGAAAACTCATACACAAGACACCCCATTGAATTGGAATCGCATCGCGGAAAAATATGTAGCATGCTTATTCTTTGTGCGGAATCGCGGCTATTCCGCACACATAGTAATGCATTGATCCCCTTACTTCCCGCATGGAGCTATGCCCACCATGCACAAAGTAAGCGGATCATGTGCGGATGGTACCCAGGGTGGAGGAGAGGAGACTCTCCTCCAGGTCCTTAAAGAATTAAAATAAAAAATAATTATATACTCCCCTTCTGGCGGCCCCCGGATCCAGCCCAGGCCTTAGCGATGCTCCCGGCAGCTCCTGTTCCCAGTGATGCCTGGCGACAATGACCTGTGATGATGTAGCAGTCTCGCGTGATGTTACGTCATCTGGGGTCATTGTCGTGAGGCATCGCTGGGAAAGGGAGTTGCCGGGAGCATCGCGAGGAGCAGGTAGGCTGCGGGGGGCGCCGGAAGGTGAGACTATCACGATTTTTTTTTTTTTTTTTAATTATTTTTAACATTATATATTTTTACTATTGATGCTGCATAGGCGTTTTACAGGGAATTGTGGAATTTATGCGGAAATTTCTGCGGCAACTCAGCAACGTGTGCACATAGCCTAAAGCGTTGAGATGAGATGGAGAGAGATTATATGTGATGGGAAGAATTATCACATTAGGCTACTTTCACACATCAGGTTTTTGCCGTCAGGCACAATTCGGCGAGTTTTTTAAAAAAAAAAAAAAACTTCCTTTTTTTTTTTTCTCACAGAGTTGTATTAGCGCCTGATGGCCACGCGTTTCATCCGTTTTTTGCTAGATCCGTCTATAAACATTTTTCTGGTGGCCGGAGAAATCGTTCTGTCCGGCGAAAAAACGCCAAGCAACGCTTCCAGCGATAAATGGATGAAAGTGAAATGATGAATCCGGCCTCCGAAACAGGTTTTCTATGCATTCTCCATACAGTCATGCAAAATTTCTCGCCCTCTCTCGTTGGAGCCTACGTTTCTTGTAATTTGGGGTAGTAGAGGTATGTATCTTGTAGGTCTTTTGCAGTCATTCAAGGGTTTTTGACCACCAGCCTCCTCAGGAAGGTGCTCCCAGTATATATGAATATTGAATGCCTATGCTAGCTTTTTGTACCCTTTTCCTTTTTGCCAAAAGCTGGGGTCTAGCAATCATGTTTGCAATAGGCTTCAACAGCATTTGGGTTCTCTACTACTGGCTAAAGACACTTGTCATGAAGGGGTTGAATAATTCTGAGACTGAAGTAGTCATTAAAAATGACAATTTGTGTTGAATTTTGAGAAACCACTTAATTTAGTTTTGATGAGGTATTTATATTGCTATTGTTAGGTGGATTGGGAACCGCAGAAAGTTTGCTGATTAAAAATAACCTGCAATGGGGGGAATAGTTTTGATTGAAGTTGTGGAGTACTTGTAGGAAATTAACACAAACTGCATCCAGAAGATATGTTACAGGGAATCTAGCTGTTGATTCATGCTGCATAGTAGCTGGCTCTTGCATTTCTTACATGGATATTTTGCTTTGTGCTGTTTGTATTTATGTATTGCTTATATAGTGCCATCATATTCCGCAGTGCTTTACCGACATTATCTTCACTGTCTTCAATGGGGCCCACAATTTAAATTCCCTATCAGTATGTCTTTGGAAGTGTAGGAAGGACAACCCGGAGGAAACCCTCCCAAACACGGGGAGAACATATAAACTCCGTGCAGGTGTTGTTCTTGGTGAGATTTGAACCCACGACCCCAGCGCTGCCCATTTAGTTGTTTTACAAGATCACAGCATCAGAAAATTCAGCTCTGTTGCAGAGACGTTGGGAGAATTTGAGCATATTTTTTGTATAGAGACTGATCGGAGAGAGCCGTGTGACAAGTATACCTCATTTCTAGCTTGGCCACCTGGACCATGTTGTACGCCCATCTGGTTGTACTGGCACGTGTTGCCTATTTCTTGGAAGTTCTTGAACTTGTATGATGTGTCAGAGCATTTGCAGTCTTATTCAGTCTTATATGTGACTGGCGTATCCTGGATTTGGTTTAATAGTTGGAAAAAAAACAAATTCTCCTTTAAAAGTTCTCAACTGGAACTTTTAAATCCCCACATCACAGTATAATTCCTAGAATAATGAGGGCTTTTGTGTGTCCACGTTCAGCAGGTTTTTATAACGTTTCCTTTAAAAGAATTGACATGGATAGCTGACAATTTGAAGAAAAAAAACATACCGTAATTTTTCAGACTATAAGACGCAGCGGACCATAAGACTCACCTAGGTATTGGAGGAGGAAATTAGAAAATAAAACCTGAAGCAAAAAATGTGGTCAATTCTGTACTTAATATCCCCTGTCATGGTAAATATGGTCCCCTCATCCCTATCCTGGTATGCATGGCTCCCTCATCTCTATCCTGATATGCATGGCCACACATCCCTATCCTGGCAGAAATTATTGCCCTCATCCCTATACTTGTATGCATGGTTCCATCCCTATACTTGTATGCATGGTCCCATCCTTATTCTGGTATTATTGGTCCCATCCCGGTCCTGGTATGCATGGCCCCATCAGAAAAGATTAAAAAAAAAAACCCATTACACTTGCCTTCCTTCGCCTCCCTCGCGTGTCCTGCTCCGGTGCCAGCAGCAGCTTAATGCTTGTAAGCAGTGCATGGCAGGGATGTAATTCGCTGCTCAGAAGCAGAGCACAGCTGCCGTAATACTCACCGGGACCGTTCTTCACAGAGAGCAGTGAGTATTCATTGCTCTTCAGTAGTGTGCACTGTCAACCGCCTGCTTCCTGCTGCTGCCGGCGGTCACGTGTTCTGATACTTAAGAGAAATTAATATTCAGAATAGTCATTTCTCTTAAGTATCGGCACACATGACCACCATTAGCAGCAGGATGCCGGTACGTAAAAGCAATTCCTCAATAATCCAGTGTAAAGGCTCTGGCAATTCCCACCCTGTGTTTGGTTGCAGTGGTCGCATGAGTCGCATCTAAGCTGTCATCTCTAGCATCATGGCTTCCATTTTTGAGCGTTGGTAATATTATGTCTTCTGACCACTGAGGCTACTACACATTGGCTGTACAATTATCATATACTTGTAAAAACAAACCAGGGAGACTGTGGGAGGCTCTGACTTTGCAAAGCATTGTCATGTATGTTTGTTTGCTTTTTTTTATAGCTAGAATAAAATTCAGGTAACCTCTTATTATTGTCTTTCGACTTCTTCCCCCTTAAGTTCTATTTTCTGCATCATATAGATACTGAGTTTGGAAGAAAGACCAGACAAATCGGGAGAGACTCAGGAGGAGAGACAAGGCAAAATGTTACTACATACTGAATATTCCCTGCTATCTCTCCTGCACAACCAGGATGGAGTGGTCCATCACCATGGCCTCTTTCAGGTACTATAAATGAGAATAATGCTTTCTCTATTAATGTCGCCTGCTGATCAGCTGTGGCTCTTTGTTCAGAAGAGACAACCCCTTCATCCTCAAGTTGTAGAGTGGAAAAGATGCGCTTTTACTGTTCTGCCAAACTTGGTTGATAAACAGAAGACTTTATCATTCAACATAATTTCACGTCGGTCTGTGTTGCTTTAATCTTTTCCTGCAAAAGAAGAAAAAATCTCCAGTAATACTCAGGTAAACTCCTGCTGGGACTGGAACTAGCTTCCATCACCGCCCTAAAACTCCTCATATGCCGATGCCAATATTGACAGACAGACAATGTGATAAGGAGGCTGATGGCTGCAGTCTAAGGCTATGTGCACAAGGTACGTTTTTGCAGTGGGTTTTGCGTGCAGAAATGAGCCAAAACCACTATGGAATCCTTATGCAAGCTAATTCGATGACAATCCTGAAGTGTTGTGCACATGAGCAGTAATTTTCCTCTGCGTATTTGCAGTGCGTTTTTTTTCTGCAGCATGTCAATTCTTTGTGCAAATTTGTTGTTTTACACACATTGACATCAATTGAGTCCGCCAAATCCTCAGCAAAAACACAGGTATAAAAATGTTTGCATATTTGCTGAGTTTGTTTGCAGTTTTACAGTCTTCCCATGGCGTTTCCCATGCTGTCAGTGGCATGGTGGTTCTTATCGGCTGTAACGCTACCGCTGGTAAGACTGTCGGTCAGAGCGCTGCAGGGTCATGCTGCCAGATGTCAGCGTGACCCTGCAGCTGTAATTGTGACCCACAGTAAAACGCTTACTGCAGGTCAGCAGGTGTGGGCTGATGAGACTACTCCTCCCATCAGCCTACGTCTGCTGTCACTGAGGACCGTGATGACAAGAGCCGCTAAAGAGAGACATCTCTCGTCAGCTGGCGCCTGTGCTCACACACAAAAAAAACAAAATAATTACTTACATATTCAAATATACACATTATACTCACCTAACATCCGAAGCCCTTGTATCCTAGAAAAAATGTAACCTAAAAAACAAACTCACCTTAACGCCCAATTCCCGATGCCCTTGTGTCCTATAAAAAATCAAAAATAATAAACCACCATATACTCGCCTGTCCGCCATAGTCCACGTAATCCCGAGTGGCCCACGGTTATCTCGCGTGTAGCACAGTCACATCGGGAGATGTGACTGCTCTACTTGGCTGTTGGCGATACACTGACAGGAGGTAATCGCTCCTGCAGTGTATCACTGAGCTGCCGTGAGAGAGTTCACCGGAGTTCATCAGCTTATCAGCTCCGGTGCTCTCAATTACGGTACCACCGGTGCGTGAGAACTTTTGAGGTTAATATAGAACTCTTTGGCTACAATGATGAAAGGTATGTGTGGAGAAAAAAGGGCACAGAATTTCAGGAAAAGAACGTTTCGCCAACAATTAAGCATGGGGGTAGCTCAGTCATGATTTGGGGTTCTGTTGCAGCCAATGGCAAAGGGAACATCGGTGGAGGGAAAAATGGATTCAATGAAATTTCAACACATTCTTGATGCAAACAGCACCGTGTGTAGTAAAAAAAAAAAAAAAAAGAAAAAAAAGCTAAAGTTGAAAGGAGGATGGCTTCTACAAATAGATAATGATTCTAAACACTTCATAATCTACAATAGACGACCTCAAAAGGCACAAGCTGAAGGTTTTACAATGGCCCTCACAGTCCCCTGATCTGAACATCATTGAAAATCTTTTGCTAGACCTCAAAATTGCGGTGCATGCAAGACGACCCAGGAATCTCACAGAAGTAGAAGAATTTTCCTAAGGAGAATGGATGACAATCTCTGAAACAAGAATTTAGACACTTGTCTAGCTTCAAAAAGCATTTACAAGCTGTGATGCTTTCAAAAGGGACTGCTACTAGGTGCTACCCATATAAGGTGCCAAAACGTCAGCCCATTTTCCGTTTTGTAATTTTTAAAATGTAAAAGATGAAGAAAAAACAAATACATTTTTTTTGTGTGCCTAGAATACAAAGGAAATGTATCATCTTTAACTTTAAGCCTTTTAGAGATAATTTCAGCTTTAACTTGTTTACCCCTTATTGAAGCCACTGACCAATACAACTCACCCCCCAAAAAAACAAAAATCCCCCACATGACTGTAGAAGAAAAACTATATGAAAGGTTATGATTCCTTGAATGTCACACTAAAGAGGAAAAAAAAGGAAAAATGTCTTGCTTTAAAACAGACAAAAAGAGAACCAGCACATCTCAGCTAGTTTGAATAGGCACCAACCAAAGAAAGCATATTCGTCAAAAAGATTAAGGTTTGTGCAATAACTTACCAAGAATGGTTGCTCTAGAAGCTAGTAACTGCATTGCTGCCATAGAACATGGGAGAAAAGAAAAAATTTAAAAAAGTGCTACATAGTGTATATATTTGTGTGTATGTATGTGTATGTGTGTGTATATATGTGTGTATATATATATATATATATATATATATATATATATATGTATATATGTATGTATGTGTGTGTGTGTGTAATATGCATCTGCAAAAATTGCTATGAAAAAAGGAAAGTTCTTCGCACAGAGATTGGCCAATTTGTGTGGCCAGTTGCCACGTCATGGCGTCTTTCGTAAATTGGGTCCCTATCCTTTAAAAGCCAAAACTGGCTGTCAGTAAGTTAAAGTAGTAGGGTTTTATGCCTGAAAATGGGGGGAAAAAAAACCCGAATATGTGTAGAGATATATAGATGGGCCTTTCTTGAATTACATGATGTGATGCCAGTAAGCTGGATGCATGACATCACTTCTTCAGAAGGTTTAGAAACAAATCTGTTACAATTGGCATTACCTCATAACCACAGCCCTCTTTCTGCTCATTCCACAGAGTGCAATTACAGCGCTCCTGGGGAAGCGACAAAATCCCCTGCCTAGTGGTGTCTACCCGGCCATGTCTCCTGAATTGGAAAATGGAGCTTGGGTGTTTCTTCTCTACTTGCTTGTACTGTGTTTTTAAGAGCTTTTCCCTTTGGAGCATTGTGGCACTAATAGTGTAGTCCTTGCAAAACACAAGAAAAAGAATGCCCATATACATAGGGAACACCCAAACAAATTAAACACAACAATTTAAAAACATTTAAAACAGTTCTGATGATCCACAAAGGCCATGTCCAATAATATGGATCATAGACATCCCGTAACTACCAAAAATATGCTCGATGCTGTGTACATGGACTAAACAATAAATGTTAAATACAGGAAAAAATATCATTAAGAGCGGCCCCCATCTATTCAGAGTACCATATAAAATATGAGGTGGGAAAGGGTATATATGCACATATGTCCTGTACAAAAAAAATCAGCGTACATGGACACAAATATACGCAGGCTTTTTTTAGCACACAATAAATGCTCGGTCAAAAAGGGGATAATGGTATCTAAGATGTAAAACAAGGTCTTGAAAGAAAACTAAAATGACACTAATGACCCAACTGTGTGTATCTGGTCCAATGCACCAGTCTGGTTGCTATACAAAACCTGTTATCCACCTAACAAATGAAGAGACCGAGAAGGAGGCCAGTGCTCAGATCCCATGAACCTGGAAGTCCAGCAAAGAGCCATGTGAGCAAGAGGTAGTAGAGGGTGAACCCCACGCGTATCGCCACTAACAATGTGGCTTCTTCAAGGGAGGAAGTTCATGTCTACACTAATAATGTAGTCCTTAGCACAGTCTGCCATTCATTGCAGTCAGGCTCCTGAAAACCAGTGAGCTGAACAATTAAATGGGGGGGGGGGGGTTAGTCACTCCCTCCATAACCACCTTATCAGTGAGTGATCACAAGACCCCTCTGGGCCCCAACCCCAGTTATCAGCCAAGCTTGGTTGTGATGTGTTAAGTTGTGTCTGACTTGTCAGTTAGTACAAAGTCTGTGCTCTAAAAATGAAGTTTACAGGATGATTAGAAAAGGATGGTGGAAAACTTGAGCCTTGGTATCCATAATGGAAAGAACATGATACACATTTTTAACATGGAAGGACACACTATCCAAGTTTTATGTATGCACTACAAATATTCAAAGTTGTTTCCGTTGAGGACACCACAGATGAATAGGTGGTAGTCTAGTTCTGTACAGACCTCTGCCATATCCTCAGACTCCTGTTTCAGTGGTGCTGTGGTCTCACCAGTGTTTCCCTGGCCTCCAGAATCACCAGATCTTGCCCCCTGTGACTACTTTTGGTTGGTCTATATCAAGGACTCTGTGAATCTGTCCTCTTAACCTCCGCGTCTGAACGAACTGAGACAATATATCACTGAAACGGTGGAATCTGGGGATATGCTGGCCATTGCGTGGACAACACTGGACTACTAGTCGCCGGTCATGTCACCAATGGAAATCACTTTGAACGTTTGCTGTGTATAGATAAAGCTTGGATATACAGATGTCTCTTTAGGTTGGTGCATTTGTGTTCTCTTTTCTCGATTATGAATACAGATGCTACAATTGTGCACCATCCTTTTTGAATCGCTTGTATTTTATTTGGTGGTTCTCACGTGAGGTTACCATTTTGGGGGACAATGCAGAAACCATACTTTGTAAGATCTGAATCCAGTCAAGTAGTCACAATATACTTCACCATCTTTGCACATTTCTCTCCATAGGATCGAACATGTGAAATTGCTGAAGACATGGATGCCAACAAGCTAGTAAGGAAGATGCGGAAGCGAATATGCCTTGTCCTCGATTGTCTTTGTGCCCACGATTTTAGCGACAAGACTGCGGACTTAATTAATTTACAGCATTACGTAATTAAGGAGAAAAGGCTGGGGGAGAGAGAAACTGTTGTCATATTCTACGATGTTGTCCGAGTCGTGGAGGCTTTGCACAAGGTATGTTTGACCTGAGACCATTTTGCATAAATGTCTGATTTTCTTCCTACTTTAAATTTCCAGACTTGAGGAGGAGTAATCGTAGTAGCAGTAAAGTCCCCACGTTTATGCCAGCCATGTCACTTGTGTGGCTGTATTCTGTACAATTTTATGTCTTGTGGGCAATAACCAAAAGAATCTTTTACTTCCGCAGAAGAACATTGTGCACAGAGACTTAAAGCTGGGTAACATGGTGCTGAACAAAAGGTAAGACTGGGCAACAAGAAAACTGTATTGATCATTTTCAGAAATGAGGCATTATTTCTTTATTTTATTAAACTTGATAACCAGCTACATCGCTAATGTAAAAGGTCTGTATATGTGGGAGCTTGTGGGCAGTTAATAAATATATATATATATATTACACTGTGTATATATGTATGTGTGTGTATATATGTATATGTATGTGTGTGTGTATATATATATATATATATATATATATATATATATATATATATATATATATATATATATATATATATATATATATATATATATATACACACTACATCAGAGGTGTCAAACTGCATTCCTCGAGGGCTGCAAACAGGTCATGTTTTCAGGATTTCCTTGCATTGCACGGGTGATAATTTAATCACCTGCAGGGAATGATTCCAGCACCTTGTGCAATGCTAAGGAAATCTTGAAAACACGCATGGTTTGCGGCCCTCGAGGAATTCAGTTTGACACCCCTGGTCTAGATGGTGGCCCGATTCTAACACATCGGGTATTCTAGAATATGCATGTCCACGTAGTATATTGCCCAGCCACGTAGTATATTGCCCAGCCATGTAGTATATTGCCCAGCCACGTATGTCACAGGTTAAAAAATTAAAAAAAACATACTCCCCTTCTGATCCGAGGGCCCCTTGTAGTTCTGTCGCCTGTTCGCCAGCTTCTGGTCCCAGGGTGTGATGACGTCGCAGTCACATGACCGTGACGTCATGGCAGGTCCTTTTCACGCAGGACCTGTGATGACGTCGCGGTCACATGACTGTGACGTCATGAAAGGTCCTTCTCGCGCAGGAACTGTGATGACGTCGCAGTCACATGACCATGACATCATGGAAGGTCCTTGTCGCATACCATCTTTAGCATCGGAGCGTCGCGAGGAGCGGGAAAGTTTTTTTTTTTTAACATTAGATCTTTTTACTATTGATGCTGCATAGGCAGCATCAATAGTAAAAACTTGGTCAAACAGGGTTAATAGCGGCGGAAACGGAGTGAGTTACCCGCGGCATAACGCGGTCCGTTACCGCTGGCATTAACCCTGTGTGAGCGGTGACTGCGGGGAGTATGGAGCGGGCACTGACGGCAGGGGAGTAGGGCGGGACTAACCGGCCTGTGGCCGTCGCTGATTGGTCGCAGCAGCCATGACAGGCAGCTGGCGAGACCAATCAGCGACTTGGATTCCATGACAGACATCTCAGTAAGTTTCTATATTAATCAAAACGTTTTTAGGATAAAAAAAAAAGCACTTTTGCTATCCTATGTATATTGTGTTAAATAAAAAAGCCTACTGAGGAATATATATATAATATGCTTTGGACATTTATTGTCTCCGGCTCTGCAGCTCCCACTGTTATAGACTATGTTCTTATCCACCTTTATACCCTCTTTTAAGGAATCCAATAATTTTAAAAGAGCTTTCTGGTCTTTAAACATTGTAAGTATAAAGTGATTCTTATGAAAAGGGCAGAAAAAAAAGCATGCTTTCTTACCCCCCAAAAAAACATTCTCCACTTCAGCACTGGTGATAGTCATGACGACCCCTGACCAATTACGCCACAGATTGGTGGCCATGTTGTCCTCTTTTGCAACCCTGCGAAGACTGTTGGGGCAGCAGCACTCAGGAGTCAAGGGACTTACTGGCAAAATGGTGGATGGTTGCTCCAAGGCTTCACTTCTAGTGCTGTACATGCTTTTTCATAGCGAAGAATAGGAGAAGCTTTAAAATTTCCCAAACTTACCCTATTTTTGGACTATAAGACGCACCTGACCATAAGATGCAGTTATGTTTTTGCTGGAAGAAAAATTATTTTTTTAACTGAATGGTATGCTGCAATGCTTGATAGTGGCTGACTCGCTATAATGGGAGACCTGTGCATGATACATTGGTATGGAAACCTGAAGCTTGCACGCTATTATGGGGGGACCTATGTATGATGCCCTGTTATGGCAGGGTATGTGGATGACCTTGGTATGGGCTGACATGCTAAGAGTATATTCATATTACGGAGGCGTGGGGAAGAAGATATTTCTACTTCAATAGAATAAGACACCTTTTCTCTCATGATATGTAGCTTACCTGTCTAATAATAATAAATAATAATAATTGTACTGTAATGTTTTTTCCATTGTTATTTAGACAGTCAGGGTGAACAATTTAGAGAAAGTGGTGGTTGAAGAACAGTGTAAGGTGTTTTCTTGACAAAAGCAGAGCTTATCTCCACCTACTGCACAGTAAGCTTCCTGAACCTCAGTGTCTCATCCCAGGCAGTCCTCTCAGTCCAAGGCACGGTGGTGATGGTTCCTGTCCCCACTACTCCCCCTGCCTTCTTTCTGCCGGGAGACTGTAGAAGTGTGTGGCAGCTGATTTCAACCCGACGGACTAAAAACTCTGATGTTGTTATTGGATCGCCCCTGTAGGGCAGTGGGGCACTTGGTACCGGGTCCTTCGGTTCTCAAGGGGGATATCACGGCTGACCCGGTCCGTGGCCCTTGGTACGTCCGTTAATAAAAGGGAAAGATCTTTAAAGAGATAATGTTCGTGACGCCACCTGTGGTATTCGGTCAGGGTGACCAACGCTGCTTAGGGGTCTGCTGGGGGAATGTTATGGCAGCTAGATGGTATACCTTCCCACAGGTGAAGTATGTCCCCAGGGCTTCCCAGTGTGTGGATGGTGGATGATGTAAGGTGCGGTGAATAACAAGGACACAAGGTTGCAGTCTCTTTACCTTTACTGAAGACTTCAGCATCCACAGTCCAGAGCACCAGACCACAGGGTAGGCAGAGTCCGGCCGGTTTGGAGGCAAGTCCAGAGTCCCCTTATCCAGGTAGAAATGAGTAGCCTTCCTCTAGCGCCTGGGTGTTGTAGTACCTTATTGCTGAGCCTCATAAGGTCCTCACAACTGTTGTAGATGTTCTAGATGTTGTCTCTTTCTGTCCCCCAGATGGATAGGACAAACCCATATGACCGGTGGCGTGAGGCTTTTTACAGGGACACTATCATGCCCCAGTCTCTCGTGGGTGCCACCTTGCCTCCTGGGTATAGGGCGGGCAGGTAATGTGGAATTAGCTGTCCTGCCGGTCTCTGGAGCAAGGCATAAAGAACTGTTGCTCCCTCGGTGTTCCAGCTACCGGGATCCTGCGCCTCAGAAGCAGGCAGCCTGTGTAGGGCAGAACTCTTTCTGGTTTCCTCTCCTTTTGCTATGACTTCTTCTCACTCTATATAATACAGTTCTCTGTTTGTGTCCTTTCTTAGGAACTGCCGCACGTGCGGCAGGCGCAGCTCCGTGGCCTTCTGTCTAGGCCTCTGACAGGATCCCACCCCTGTCAGGGACCCACTAACTGAGCGGAGCTCAGCTAGCAGCTCACTGGGTGAAGCCCAGCCAGCTTCTGCCTAACTTCCTATCCAGACCACCAGTTTTACCTAATTGTGAGGAGTGCCCTAATAAATAGGAGCATAGCTCCCCCTGGTGGACTGGAGTGTGAAATGTGTTGTGTTGGTGTTACCTGGTAAAGAGATCTCCTTTATTGCCTTCAAACATAACATCACTTCCCCCTAGAGGAAAATTATATTACTGCAATGACCAGGACCCTGGGGCACTGCACTATTCTCCTGCAGTATGTGAAACTCATCCAGCAGCCTTACAAAAAAAACAACGCTATGTTAATACACACTGAAATTTTAGCCTCTCTTTCTGTGTCTAAAAAAGTGTGTTGGAGTCACAAAAATATGGTTTAAATAAAAAAATTAAGCACCGTATTTTTCTGACTCCAAGACACTTCTTTAGATCCAGAAAATGAGGCTAAAATTTCATTGATTTTTACTGATCGAAAAACATTCCATCGGTGAAAGTCACTGATATAGCTAGCATTGGTGGTGAAAACAGACTAAATGCTGATGAAACTGTGATCCAAAATACTGATGAAGAATGATCCATGTTTTTACTAGTCAGACAAATTGTGGACGTCTGAATGAGACCTAATGCTGTATTTACAGCTACACTGCTCAGTTTTGCTGAATGTCCATACTGCTTCTCAGTGTTGGGAACAGGACCTTCCCTGGTCTGTCTGCTTTGTATGAAACCCCACTTATTATGGGGCAAGCATTACTTAGCACCCACAAAGCTTATCTTTTGCTGTAGAAGTTTATTTTTGTCTGCCCTTGTTGAGTGACATGCTTTTTCCTCAATGTGTTTTCTTTAATGTTCAGTATTTTTTTTATATTTTTCACTTGAAGTGGAAATCTGAAAAGCATTGAAAAAGAGCGTGTTTGTGGCACAGTGGTGTGTTCTCCCCCCGCGTCGATTAGCGTGGGCTTATGTATAAAACTATCAGGCTAATGAGGATGATTCATCTCCGAGAGTACAGCCTGTTCAGTCTCAGATAATAGAGATTCCTGTGTGTATATAATACACAGTCCGGTACAGCACCCCCATATATGTACACGGAAGGGTTCAGTAAAAATACATTTAGCAGAATAGTGTTCAATAATATTTCTGCCAGCTTTATTCTTGTGGCTTCAACGTCATGTAATAGAAATATCATATATTGATATGATTAGCAGTCACCGGAACGCTGCTGGGATTACCAGTGTCCATTGCTTTGTTACTAGCCATCTGGGCGCTGAATTCTATTCGCTATGGAAAACTCTCGCAGCACACCGGAGTAGTCAATAAAAATCCAAACACGGCACTGAATCTGAGGATGCAGTACAGCCAAATAAAGGAAAACTAAAGGTGCACTATAAACAAATATTTTGTGTAACTTCATAAAAAATCTCTTTTGCCTGGCCGTGAGACAACTGATTGCAGCACGATCCTCCCCAGTTGCTCACAAATGGTGAACTATACTCTCCAGATCAGCAGATAAGCTCCTGTATGATCTGGAAGCGAGCGGTGGCCATTTTCAGCTTGTGTGCGTACTTCTCTAATTTCTATAGCGCCTTGGCAATAATATGCAGTCAGATGTGCATATGTGGGAGAAGCCACCTTTATGTATTATACCGTATACGCTTTCATGAAGATAGCTGTGTGTTTTGGCTACTCTGCTTTGTGCGGATTGTTTCAATCAAACAATTCAACCAGCTAATTCTACAGAGCTGTGGTTTCGGTCTTCAGCGCTGTTTGTTTGTATATCTGTTGTCTACATTTATACTCTGCATTTCTCTTTTACAGGACACACCGAATAACAATCACCAACTTTTGCCTGGGCAAGCACTTAGTGAGTGAAGATGATTTGTTGAAGGATCAGCGAGGAAGTCCAGCTTATATCAGCCCTGATGTTCTTAGTGGTGAGTGGGCAATATTTTCTGGGGAAACTGCAGGGATACACGCCACTCTTGATTTTTCCAATACAAGCAGCATACAAACTAATGAGGCTGGTGTGCTCCCGTTGAAAATCCATGTCATCTTTCTTGCAGCAGGAGTCGAGTAGTTTCGGTTGAAAGGCCCGATTGGTCATTCTTGGATTTTCAAGTTCCCTTTGTCTTGTGTTATTCATTGACCTTTCATGCCAAGTTATTCAAAATGTCATGAATTTTTAAGCAAAATAAATGTTTATTTGTTTTTGGTTAACCTAAGTCACATGCACCATTACAATGTCACACGCAGCTCTAGCAATTGCGCAAAAACTTCCTTTACACACACACCTTTTTTTTTTTTTTTTTTTTGTAAGTCGCAATTTGTGAAACTGAAATAAAAAATCACACCCACAATGGTGAACATTAAAAAAAAAATGTACACACGCATAAAACAGACTTAAAAAGAAAAGATTAAAAGCACTTGGTGCGAATCAAAAATGGGCTTAAATGGAATCTGTGGGCAGCATGACACAGCCTGGCTACACAATTGCAGACAGGTATTTTTATTTTCTGAAATTTTCCAGTATTTCAGAGATAATAAACTCTCAAGATCTGCCTGGTGACCATAGCTGTAGCCCAGACCAATTCCCTGCCAGCTCTTCCTAGCACTGCTAGAAGTGAGAATCTTGCTGCCCGTGGTTAGGGCAGCACGCGTTGCCTGAAAGGTTACCTTTACCACTTGACAAAAATCAGGCGCACACACAATATCGCATCAGATCCTAACTATATATGCATGAGCTGGACTTAAACTGGCATCTTCTGACCCGAACCAACATTTTCAGTTATGCCAGTGAAGCAGTAATGTTGGGTCAGGTTAGTCCTGCCGATCATGCCACTTATGATCTGAGTGCAGACTGTATATCATGGACGTGTTACGCCGGCCTTGGTGTGCTCCTGCCATACTATCTGGACTCCTCACAAGGCAGGCAAACGTTCAAAAAAGGATTATCAGCTGTTCTGACTTGGATTTTCAGTGAAAGTATGCTGGCCTCATAACCTCCAAGAGATCTTTTTAATAATGTATACAGTTAGTATGGCCTTAACCTGGCCATATATGAGTAATTTAAATGCCATTCACAAAGCTGATTTGTAGTGGAAAACAGTCATTCATTATGCCTACTAAGCACCGATCTCGCTGCATAGATCCATGGTGACTGCAATAGTCTGCATCCCAGCGCACATTTCTCAAATCTGACTAGAAATATTAGCATATACATCTGACCTTTCATGTAAATCAGTGATTGCCAAGCTCCAGTCCTCATGGCGCCCAACAGATCATGTTTTCTGGATTTCCTTAGTATTGCACAGATGAGAGAACTTGCGACAATTTCTGATGCTTTGATTAAAATTCAATCACCTGTACAATACTAGGGCAATTCTGAAAACCTGATCTATTATGGGCAGTGAGGACTGGAGCTTGGGAAACACTAATATGCCATATATACTCGAGTATAAGTCGAACCGAGTATAAGCCGAGGCACCTAATTTTACCACAAAAAACTGGGAAAACTTATTGACTCGTGTATAAGCCGGGTATGCATTGTCCCCCCATTGCATTCATGGCTCTTCATCTCTATCCTTGCATGCATGGCTCTTCATCCCTATCCTTAGCATTCATGACTCTTCATCCCTGTCCTTGCATGCATGGCTCTTCATCTCTATCCTTGCATGCATGGCTCTTCATCTCTATCCTTGCATTCATGGCTCTTCATCCCTATCCTTAGTATTCATGACTCTTCATCCCTGTCCTTGCATGCATGGCTCTTCATCCCTATCCTTAGCATGCATGGCTCTTCATCCCTATCCTTAGCATGCATGGCTCTTCATCCCTATCCTTAGCATGCATGGCTCTTCATCCCTATCCTTAGCATGCATGGCTCTTCATCCCTATCCTTAGCATGCATGGCTCTTCATCCCTATCCTTAGCATGCATGGCTCTTCATCCCTATCCTTAGCATGCATGGCTCTTCATCCCTATCCTTAGCATGCATGGCTCTTCATCCCTATCCTTAGCATGCATGGCTCTTCATCCCTATCCTTAGCATGCATGGCTCTTCATCCCTATCCTTAGCATGCATGGCTCTTCATCCCTATCCTTAGCATGCATGGCTCTTCATCCCTATCCTTAGCATGCATGGCTCTTCATCCCTATCCTTAGCATGCATGGCTCTTCATCCCTATTCTTGTATGCATGGCCCTCAATAGAAAAACATTAAAAAATCCTACTTATCGGTGACTTTGAATGAATCCCCCCGCACAGTCAAGTATATGGAGAGCAAGGCCTCGCCCAGTGGCCGGGAGAATATATAATGCATACATACCCACGATCCTGGGTCTGAAAAAAAGTGACTGCAGACATTTCCGTTTTGAACCGACAAACCCTTTAAGGTCACTTTCACAGATGTATTTTGCAATAGCTGTCGATCTCTCTATTGAAAAGGAAGACCATTCTAACTACTGCAAAGTACAGACCAAAACCTGATAGTGTGAAAATGACGTAAAGATGACCTGTCATGACCGATACCACTATTAACTTGAAGATATAGGGTCATTCTGCAGGTTCATAGTGTTAAAACGGCGCGGCTCCTGTACTGAGAGTGCGGCTACTTAAAGGAAATTAACTTTAACTTTATTCCTCTCTGGGAGCTGCCGGCTTTCCATCATGCAGGCATGCCAGAAGGACTCCAGTCACCGCACAGCACATAGCAAGCTGCGGCTGTAAACACGCCCCAGCACTTTAACAGTCAGCCGGCTCTGCACAGATGCACCTTAAAGCCGGCTATTATGCTAGCTTCACGCTAGCGTCGGGAGGGCTACGGAGGGCAGCCTTCTTCCTCTGTGAAGCCCCACCCACTGCCGCTCCTCTTCCTTCAGTTCTGCCTATGTCTGCAGGCGTTCTGCGTACCCTATGTTTAACATTGGGTGCGCAGGCCATGCGGATGCCTCCGCATGCATCAACTTTGAAGCTGCGCCGACCGCAACAAAATCCTAACATGTTGCGTTTGATTCAGGTCAGTGCAGCGTCAAGACGACGCATGCGGAGGCATCCGCATACATCCGCATGGCTTTCATCTGCAGCCCTGCCGAACGCTGGTGTGAAGCCTGCCTTAGTCAGTGCCGTGAGGGGTGACTGTATCTGATCCGGGTACGTCTGTATATCTGAAAACCAGTGGCATCCGGAAGGAGAAACTTTGTTAATTTCCTCCCATTAGCCATGCTTCTAGGACAGTGACCGGCACCTTTCTAGCACTTAACCTGCAGATTAACCCTATATCTTCAATTCAATAGGGTTTTCTAACAGGAGGTTTCCTTTGAATCAACAAATTTTCCAAGCCTCTTTGAGTATGCTAGACCTGAAGAGCTCGATCTGCAATTCTGTATTTCAATGTAACTGCTCTTTCCACTTTTATGAAGGTCGTCCTTACCGGGGAAAACCAAGTGACATGTGGGCTCTTGGAGTGGTTCTTTTTACTATGCTGTACGGCCAGTTCCCCTTCTATGACAGCATACCTCAGGAACTCTTTCGCAAAATTAAGGCTGCAGAATATTCTATCCCAGAGTGAGTGACTACAATCTTACCTATTTTTATTTCAACTGACCTCAAAATTCATGTAAAGCTATTTTACACTTGTCTGTTAATGTGTTTTTTTCTTTCTTCTTTGTATCATGTGTCATCTGCTCAGTATTTCACAGTAGGTTTTCTGGTGGTAATATGGACACAAGTATTCAGAAAAGTTTAATCTGGGATATATTACTTTTGGGAACCCGGTGATCATGTTCCATATTTTGGTAACATAATGTGCAGGCTACTATGGTTTGAGGTCTTATGTATGTTGGACACTATTGGGCAATATTATGGCTATCCAGATGCGGCGTGTCTTTCAACGGCCTTTTTTGCTCGTGTAAATATGTGTTGTGATGCAGTTAGAGCTACCGTTCCCTAACTCCCGGATTTTTCTTGCCATTTCTCTGTACATGAAAGTCATTGCTAATTGCAGTTATGAGAAGGTTACATAAAGGAGAGTTTTCTTTAATAGTGGTAGTGCATCGGCTGTTGGCTGCTTCATTCTTTCCACTGATCACTTGGCCACAGTGGCAAGATTGCTGGTGTTATCAGTTAAGAATGTGTTTTTTAAGGAAACAATTGTAAATATACCAGTAATGGGGAGTTGCTACACTACGGCACGATGGAATCTAGAGTAGCCATCAGCGGCACATGGCCAAAGGGCCTCATGTCTTCTCAGATACTGTTTAGGGACCATTCTACTATGCCATAGTCACTAGATGTAGAAAATCTTAGTGAACCTTAAAGGGAGCATGCCACTTGATTCATGCTACCCAAACCATGAGGAGCATGAATCTGAGCCTAGCCAGGTATGTTATTTTTCTCTGAAACTCATAAATGCTTTGGCATTTCAGAGAAAGTAGAGTTAGAAGCGAAAGCTAGGAGAGACAAGTCCACTACCAATTCTCCCCTGCTGTAGGTGATGGACAACTCTTGTGTGCGTAAATTTGGAGAGACTTGATCATCACCTGGAGTGGGGCAGGGAGATGCCGAAGTGGACTCTTCTCTCTCGGCTCTTTCTTCATCTCTAATGCTTTGGCATTTCAGAGGAGAAAAATATTTGGTGGCAATCAAGCAAAAAGGCTTTAATTTATGTTGCTCATGGTTTGGGCTGCATGTATGAAGTGACCGGTTCTCTTTAAAGGGAACGTGTCACCAGAAAAAATGCTATTAACCTGAAGATATGGTGTTAATCTGCAGGTTAGTAGCACTACTAACCTGCTTAACGCTGCGGGGAGAAAATGAACTTCATTCTCTCCCCCTGGCAGCGATCAGGTGTCAGGCATGGAGCCAGCACTCTACTATACAGGTCTGTAACCACACCCCCATCCCTGACTGACACTGGCTCTGCATTGAGGCTGGCTGTTAGTCAGTTTCGGGGGCATGGCTACAGCCGCCATTCTGTATACTTAGAGCCGTGACTGAAACCGCATTGTCAGCCCTGACTGACACTCCCTCTGCATTGGGGCCAGTGCCAGTCAGGGCCAGGGACATGGATACAGCCACTGCTCTGTATTCTCAGAGCAGTGATTAAACCGGTGATGCCCCCCATGACTGAAACCAGAACGCTGCTTTGGTGGAGTAAAGTAAATTTTCTCTCCTCAGCATACAGCTAGGTGCAATCACCGGGCAGGTTAGGAACACTATTAACCTTATATCGGCAGGTCAATAGTATTTTTTCTGGTGACCGGCTCCCTTTAATCCCTGTTTGAGCTTTGATTCATTTGTTTTCATTAATAATCGAAGTCTAATGATGCATACATGTCCGAGCTGTGTGGGCTTATGGAATATGGATGCTTGCCCTCAATTCAGTTCCTTCATAATGGTGAAGTGTGTGAATTCATTAGGCGGAAGGCTTTGACGAAGTTTATAATACATGTGGATAATCATTAGAAGCTTGCAATATTGTACAAGAGGTCCATTTAATGTAAAAGATCCTCCTATTAGTCAGTGACTCTTGTCGTTAATTGCCAACGTCACAGCCAGTTTTTTTTTTACAGTGACTTAAGACATGAAGTTTTTTTTTTATTTTTAAGGAAGTTGTTTTGCAGTAAAATCCTTCGGTGGGGGTTGTTTGTGTGTACAGTAAATATATATTTATTACATTTATATTTGCATGTGGGGGATTTAAGTGCTGGGATCTGCACAAGCACTTCTTCTATCACATCAAGCAGGGGCTCTTCCGGCTATTGCTGAGGATGGCATGGGCACAACTCCTTGCCATCCTTGGGACGTAACTGCAAGTGGTTTCCTGCAATCAGACACGCAATATGGGTGTACCATTGTAGCAACAGGTTAATATAATAAACTCTAAATTCTGCAAAGTTCATCCTGTTCTTCTACTGGAAGCTGGCGAATATTTACACTGTGCAGTACTGGCACATTTGTCTGAAAAACGTCACCCCACCATCCAAGCCAAGTTACAGTTCCAAATCTAAATGACATCCCTGTATAATGTAGTAATGAAAGTGTTTTCTCTTTTCAATGACAGAGATGGCAGGGTGTCGGAGAGCACCGTGTGCCTCATTAGAAAGTTGTTGGTTTTAGATCCACAACATCGTCTGACGGCATCAGAAGTCCTGGAGTCTCTTGGCGGCATTATATCTTCATGGTTAGTTTCTCCAGCTCTGCTATTACTTAAGCTCTGTTAGCCTCATACATCAAATTCATGGGGTTAAATACTTCCTAATCTATGTGCCAGGGGTGGGCAATTAATTTCCCCAAGGGGCCACTTAAGACTGTTGTAGAGGGCAGAATCAATGGGCTGGATTTAATGCTGCTGAAAGTTCATATTGAGCAGAATTGTATAATAGTAATGACCTTTTGTACACACACATTAGATGCTTTCTTGGTTGAATCAATCATTCATATATTCATAAGTGTAAATTTCTATTGTTTGGACAGTAGGCTGAAACCTGTGTGTAAACCCATCCATAGCTTCTATTTCCAAGCTCTTCCATCTGGGTCTTTCCAGTAATCTTATGAAATTCCCAACTAACAACGTGTATTCTTGTCTCCAGGCAATCTATGTCCTCTCTGAGCGGCCCGCTGCAAGTAGTGCCTGACATTGATCATGTTACCAGTCCGGAGAACTCACAAGAGGTAAGAACGAACGGCGCATTTATCCTGTGCTTGTCTTGGCTGGTAACCCCAATATACAGTGCCTTGCGAAAGTATTCGGCCCCTTGGAACTTTTTAACCTTTTCCCACATATCATGCTTCAAACTTAAAGATACCAATTGCAAATTTTTTGTGAAGAATCAACAACAAGTGGAACACAATTGTGAAGTTGAACGAAATTTATTGCTTATTTAACATTTTTGTGGAAATTCAAAAACTGAAAAGTGGGGCGTGCAATATTATTCGGCCCCTTTAACTTAATACTTTGTTGCGCCACCTTTTGCTGCGATTACAGCTGCAAGTCGCTTGTGGTATGTCTCTATCAGTTTTGTACATCGAGAGACTGAAATTCTTGCACATTCTTCCTTGGCAAACAGCTTGAGCTCAGTGAGGTTTGATGGAGATTGTTTGTGAACAGCAGTTTTCAGCTCTTTCCACAGATTCTCGATTGGATTGACGTCTGGACTTTGACTTGGTCACTCTAACAGTATAGAATATTGCCCAGCACAGAGCCACGTAGTATAGAGACGTTAAAAAATAAATAAATAAATAAACATATCCTCACCTATAGCCCGTTGAAGTCCTGCTATTCTTACCCTCCACCGCCTTTCTTGCTCCTCGCCACGCTCCCGGGAGCGCTCCATTGCAAGCGGCAGCTTGCGATCCCAGGGCTGGTGTGAGCAGGACCTATGATGACGTCGCGGTCACATGACCGACCGTGACGTCACGGCAGGTCCTTGTCGCACACCAGCCCTGGTACGGGAGCGGAAGCTGCCGCTTGCAATGGCGCGGTCCCGGGAACGTGGAGAGGAGCGAGAAAGGTGCATTGGCAGCATCAATCGTAAATAGTTGGGGACACACAGGGTTAATAGAAATCGGTAGCGGAGTGCATTACACCGCGGGCCGTTACCGCTGCCATTAACCCTGTGTGAGCGGTGAGTGGATGGGATTACGGAGCGGGCGCCGGGCAGTGAGTGCAGGAGAGTAGGGCAATGCGCTGCAATGCGTCGCTAATGTTAGTCTTTGGGGAAAAAACGCATCCTGCAGACAACTTTGCAGGATGCGGTTTTTCCCCAAAACGATGCATTGCAACGTATCCCAAACAACGCTAGTGTGAAACTAGCCATAGAGGAAGGAAGGGTATGCGGAAGAGCACAGCCTGGCTTCTTTCTGTTTCCAGAGCAGTGTTAGGCACTGCAAAGCTGTGACATTTCCGCACTGCTTGCTGTGTGATCTTATTTCACAATGCCTTCGTAAAGAGGCAATTCTGTAGACAGAATAGGAGGAGTAAATGACAGCCAAAAAAAAGTCGTATAAGGCTTCTTTCACACTTGCGTCGGTACGCGGCCGTCGCTAAGTGTCGGCGCGACATACCGACGTGTGTTGTGAAAATTCGGCACAACATGGGCAGCGGATGCACTGAAGGCATCAAACTATGAATTAACATATGTGGAATTATATACTTAAAGGGAACCTGTCACCCCGTTTTTTCAGATTGAGCTATAAATACTGTTAAATAGGGCCTGCGCTGTGTGTTACTATAGTGTATGTAGTGTACCCTGATTCCCCATGTATGCTGAGAAATACATTACCAAAGTCGCCGTTTTCGCCTGTCAACCAGGCTGGTCAGGTCGGGTGGGCGTGTTCACAGCGCTCTTTTCTTCCCCAGCTTTCCGTTGGTGGCGTAGTGGTGTGCGCATGTCCAAGGTCCGAATTCCCTGCGCCCACGTGAAGACACAGCGCGCGATCTGCGCTGTCATCCCTTTCATCGGTGGGGGCGGCCATCTTCCTGGGGCCGCGCGTGCGCAGATGTAGTGCTCTGCTGCACGGGGCTTCAGGAAAATGGCCGCGGGATGCCGCGCGTGCGCACAAGAGATCGCGGCGGCCATTTTCCCAAAGCCGAGTTTGCATCTCGGCTTTGGGAAAATGGCCGCCGCAATCTCTTGTGCGCACGCGCGGCATCCCGCGGCCATTTTCCTGAAGCCCCGTGCAGCAGAGCACTCCATCTGCGCACGCGCGGCCCCAGGAAGATGGCCGCCCCCACCGATGAAAGGGATGACAGCGCAGATCGCGCGCTGTGTCTTCACGTGGGCACAAGGAATTCGGACCTTGGACATGCGCACACCACTACGCCTCCAACGGAAAGCTGGGGAAGAAAAGAGCGCTGTGAACACGCCCACCCGACCTGACCAGCCTGATTGACAGGCGAAAACGGCGACTTTGGTAATGTATTTCTCAGCATACATGGGGAATCAGGGTACACTACATACACTATAGTAACGCACAGCGCAGGCCCTATTTAACAGTATTTATAGCTCAATCTGAAAAAACAGGGTGACAGGTTCCCTTTAACAAAAAAGTGTGAATCAACTGAAAATATGTCTTAAATTCTTGGTTCTTCAAAGTAGCCACCTTTTGCTTTGATGACTGCTTTGCACACTCTTTTCACACTTTTTTGTTAGGTATATAATTCTACATGTGTTAATTCATAGTTTTGATGCCTTCAGTGTGAATTTACAATTTTCATAGTCATGAAAATAGAGAAAAATCTTTAAATGGGAAAGTATGTCCAAACTTTTGGTCTGCACTGTATATATATATATATATATATATATATATATATATATATATATATATATATATATATATATATATATATATATATATATATATATATATATATATATATATATTATTTAATGTGTATACTGTATGTGTGTGTGTATGTGTATGTGTATATATCAGATAAGTTGCGGTTGCATGTGACTTGCATTAAAGCCTATGGGCAAGTCAATGGCATGCAATTTGAGACCGACAGAAAATCCAGCAAACTTGGAAACCTTTGCGATCTGTCGCAGGTCACCATGTAATACCATATGAAATCATTAGATGCATTGTTACAAGGCACACGTCACGTGTAGCCCTAGCCCTATTCTGAAGCGCTGCTGTTCTTAGGTTTGGAGGATTGTATTTGAGGGGGCACCACTGTGCCACCGAGCCCTTATTTCACTATATATATATATATATATATATATATATATATATATATATATATATATATATATATATATATATATATATATATATATATATATATATATATATATATTAAATCCTGTAAATAAATGTGGATATAATTTGAGTGTTGGGGTGCACACTCCCTTAACCTTATTCGTCTATCTAATGCAGTCAGCATTTTAGCAGGGTAAAAACTGATGGCAAACGTTTTCTTTTACTTCTTCCAACTTTATCACCCTTAGGCGAAGGTAACGGAGGAGTCGTCACAGTACGAGTTTGAAAACTACATGCGACAACAGCTTCTATTGGCAGAAGAGAAAAACACAATCCATGAAGCCAAGAACTTTCCTCAAAAACGTCAGTTTGGAAATTTCCCCCCAATAAGGAGACTGGGGTACGATGCCCAGACAATGAGCCCTTTGGACGCTGCAATTTTGGCCCAGCGATACCTCCCTCCCCCGCACCTGTCCCTTCCCAATGCTCACTAACCATTTTTTTTTTTTTTCTCACCTGGATCTGTTTCTTTGGAAAAAATCATGGACTTACAAGTGGATGAAACCTTTCAGTAGTGAGAGGCCACATGGTGCTAACCCCCTTTTCTTCCTTTACTTTTGCTCCCCTTATTTCAGTTTGCACATATGCCCTGTAATTATTCCCACCCCATAATCCTATAGCAATACAATTTGCAGCACAGGAAATGTCAACTAATGTAGCAATCTTCTGTTTGACAGGGTTTCTTATTTTGGGATGTTCTTGGCTGCATACTAGCAGGTTCTGCAGTGCAGCATTAATTATCAATAACTATATATTCGTCTTGCCCTGGTATGTTTTACCCCTTCTGCATCCTCCCAGATTGTAGAAAGATTTTTTTGCAATCGACCCTTTTATACATATATATACATATAGATCTATACATGGACATTAAATCTACCTCTTTTTTTTTTTTTTAGTAGGATTCCACAAAGTTGAGAATCTGCAGCATTAGGAGGAGTTTGCTGTGGAACAGATGTCTTTTATTTGCTATTTGTTCAGAAAGTCATCCCCCTTCTAAGTAATGGGGCCGTATAATCTAAATATTGAGTGTACATATATAAATATATATATATCCTTATATAGAGATATATATTTGATATTGAATATATGCTGGATTGCAAGATCCGTGTTGGAAGAATAAGCTGTGTTATAACCACCAGGCTTATAACGTCCCATATTATCTACGCCTGCAAGCAGACGTATGTGTTTGGTTTTTTTTTGTTTTGTTTTTTTACTCCCTTTTGGTGTTCATATTTATTGGTGTGTTTTCCATATTTGCCACAGTTCCATTGTAAAGCACGTTAGGATTTGTCCTGCGTTCTTATCTTGTGTGACAAACTGGAAGGATGAAGGTGAGCAGATGTGTCCGGTATGCATAACACGTATGGGATCCAGCTATACTGTATGGAACAACAAGCTTTAGGAGCCTATACTAACACGAGCCCAGTAGATTTGGACCAAATATCTGCAGATTTTTTAGTTTTTTTTTTTTTTTTTAAAACCTACTTTCCGCGACGGTATACCGCAAACATTTTCAGCAATCACATGGCTACGCCGTGGACCTTTTTAATAGCTGCAGTCAATGTAGGCAGTAGACCAGTGGGCAGAATTTGGGACTCTGTGATGGAGTGGCAGGGATGAAATGGGTGGTTATATGCTATGAACCTATTTTAGCAATGTTACTGCTTGTTTGAAGCGTTAAATTAATTGGAGAATCCCTTTTAATTGCTGACCATTAATTGTGCATCCCCTTATGCTGACTTAAACCTTTGCCCTTCTCTGTTTAGTGTAGCTTTCCTCACAAACTAACCAGCACTTTTGTCCATAAAATGGTGGCTGGTGGAGGAGCATGTGACCTAATCAGTCAATCTTCCTCTTACAATTGAAAAACGTGTCTCGGAAGAAACCTGCTTTTCTTTTGGAGGAGGCTGAAGGACAGATCTGGTTACGTGCTTCTCCATCTGCAGCCATTATAAGGACAAGAGGAAGTGATCAACCCCTATAATTTGTCTGGTAAAGAGGTTCACAAATGGCCAATTTTTGTTTTTCCTTCCCCTCAAATATTTTTTTTTCTGCATAGGTGATAAATGTATGATGGCTGAGAACCCACCGAACACTATCATAGAGGTCCAGAGCCGTCCATTCGTTTAAAGTTTCCAATCATTCTGGTGGTCTAGTTAGAAGGGAGTGGTGGTTCATGCTCCCTGCACTGCTCCATTTAGTGTGTATGGGCATGCGGAAACAGATGAGTGTTGGGATTGGCTGTTTATGTCAGCCCTGTAGACTTAAAATGAAGTGGTGGGCACACATTCACCCTCGTAATCCATTCAATCATCTCAGCAGTGGTGATGAATGAGATTCTCAGCTATCGGTGGACTTTCCCAGCAATTGTACTTCTGTTATCGTTCCGATGCCGGTAATTACCATATTAATAAGTTCTACGTCTGCGTTTTTGTATATTGCCACCTCTTTATGATGCATGCTGGGCACGTACTGGTGAAAATTGATGGGTGGGATCCCTACTTCCGCAATGCTTCGTTCTCATGTGCTGATAGAGATACCTATATAATGTAACCTACGCGTTTGTCAGAACCACATATGGAGGCCTCTGACCCAAGGTGATAGTAGTAACTTATATTTTCTGCCTCTTTCACAACCTCTTTATTTCATGAAGGTGTTGATTTCAACTACAGCCGTGAAGGTCAGAAATGAGGATGAAGTTTCTCCATAACTGAGCCATCACCAATGCCGTTTTCTTGCCACCACATATTCCCAGTTTCAGATGTGCTTTTATTTCTATCCCTTTGCATATGTGACTGGACAGTGGCACCTAAGTGCTAGGTCTTGCCCTCCTAACTATGAATTGTGTATATTACCTTTTTTTTTTTAGTCTAACATTTCATTGTGTGGTGTGTGTGTGTATATCATTTGCTGAGTAGTTTACTGGGTTATGCTAACATGCACCTTTAGTCGCTAGAAGGTTTAATGTTTTTTATGTTTTCCATTCTGTGAGCATTAATAATTTCATGATATGTTGGTGCAGGAAAAAGTCCGGTTAAGTTACTACATTGTGATTCCAAAGCAATATCTCATACACAGGCACCTTCTGAAAGTCACTGCTTGGTCACTAGAAGGTTCCCACAAGAGACTCTAATTGTAAGACACAGAGCCGCCACTTGTGCATCACGTATGGCTATGAAGACCTGACTAGCAATGGATGACCCATTTTATTAGGTCCGGTGTTCATCTTCTTGCCACAATCATTCTCCATACATTGAACTCCATCATAAAGTGGGTTAAAAACAACAATGGCATTACAGTCAGGGATGGAAATACTGGAACCATGACAGTGAGGGCATATCATGATGTTTGTACAGTCATTTTTGTATTTTCTTTTTAGGATTTTTTTTTTTATGTTGATGTATTGAGCAATAGTGGCAAGCGACTGCATTAAAGTTTTGTTATATAAGAATATGTACAGTGTTTAGAGTTCTAGATACTGAAAAGGCGCACCATCACTGTAAAAAGATGATCATGTAATTTTATGGCTTGCATGCCTATCTCTGCCTGTGTACAATATAAAGACCTTGACACCATAGTCATATGATGGTATATTGTTTTATGTGGGAAGATTTGCAATACAAAATGCCTTGAAATGTTCTGATTGATGTGCTTATTTTTAGTCTGTGGAATTAAGCTAAAAGCTAATTTGTCTGCAAATGTCCCCACCAGGCAATAGTTCCTGGGGTGTTCATTACACATTCTAAGAAAACTAAAGCTAAAATAGAAGTTTGAGGCATAAAAGATATGTCTTTTTAATACTGACATTAGATACAAAGATATTTATATTCACATTGCACTGTCTTTATCTCGGGTCTCTGTAGCTAGTGCAGTGTTAGAATTATTCATCTTCACCCAGTCAAAGTGCCTAGTCATGGAGGGACTCGTAGTAGTCCCTGCCCTTCCACCATGACAAATTTGAAATGGCAATCTGGACATTTTGCTGGCTGGACATTGAAGTTTTGCTGAAATACATGGTAAATTTTGGGAATATGAGATGGGTGCCTGACTTTTAGTTTTTCTTTTGTATTTCCTTTTAGTTCTGTGATTATCTGTGTAATTAGTTCTGGGGTGGAATTTTTCTTTCAGTGAATATAGCTGTTAAGAAATAAAAAGAAGGTATTAAAATGCTCATGTAAATCTTATTTCTACTGTGCTGAGTTCTCTAGCTGCTTTGGTCATAAATGGAGATGGATGGACCCTTGGATTTACACGTCTGGTTTGGCCAAACTTTTTATAAAAAAAGAAAGAAAAAAAAGCTTGAGTACCCGAACCCCAATCAAGTGATTGTGGGACCCGAACATCCAACGGTTCACACAGATGACAGCACAGGAAACTCCGGCTCTGACCGGCGGTTACAGTTGCTGGCTATCGCGGACCGCTGTAGGTTCCCACGCTCTCCAACAGTGGACAAGTGTGTGAGCAAGGAGCTGTGACCGGCGGTGACAATGATACCACCGATTAGGCGATGCTGATGAGTATTCACCAGCCAGTGCTTGTGCATAGTGAGAAATGTCAGTGAGATATATAATTAGTGCAGTGTGTGTGTAGCTTACTGTAAATGTATTTAGTGAATAAAGAAATAAAGGAGAAAAATGGCATGTGGGTCCCCCTTATTTTTAATAACCAGGTGAGGGAAAGCAGACATCTGGGGGCTGGGGATGTTATTCTGGGAAATTACCAATATCCATGAAGCTTCCCATGCTATTTAATATCAGCTCACAGCTGTCTTCGGAGCTTTTGCTGGTTATGAATAACCAAAGGCTAAGAAGATAGCTTCAGGCTGATATAGTCTGGGAAGGGGCCCCGCTTGCCAACGTTAACAAGGCAAGCGTATAAAGCCAGGCAAAGCGCTAGAATTGGTGCATTTAATGGATGCACCTTTTCTGGGGCAGCTGTGGGCTGCTATTTCTAGGCTGTAGGGGCCAAATATCCATGAACCTTCTCAGCATGAGAATACCAGACCCAAGCTGTTTGCTTTACCTTAGCTTGTTGGCTATTAAAAATATGGGTGATCCCATGCAGTTTTTATTCATCTTTTGTAAAATAACTCTTCTATTTTTTTGAAAACCAGCCAAGATAAACCAGACAGCTGAGGGCTGTGCTCCCGCTGCTGTCTGTTTTACCTGCGCTTGTTATAATAATAATAATAATTTTTATTTATATAGCGCCAACATATTTCGCAGCACTTTACAATTAAGCGGGAACATGTACAGACAATAAATTCAATACAAGTTAAGACAATTTAAACAGTGACATTAGGGTTGAGGTCCCTGCTCGCAAGCTTACAATCTACAAGGAAATGGGGGGACACAATAGGTGAAAAGTGCTTGTTATTTCAGGTCTGGCAATTATAATAAATAGGGATTTTCATTTTCAAAACTGCATGATCCGGTCATCAGCCCGTGTGTTTAAGTGCAATAGTCAAGTATCAAGTGCAGTTATCATGTGCATGGAAAGTGTGGAGACAGATGAATAGTAGGGTGCAGATTAACATGCAGATATTTGGAAGGAGGGAACAGGGCAGTGTTAGTTTACTGAGTAGTTGATGTGGTAGGCTTGTTTGAAGAGATGGGTTTTTAAAGCGTGCTTGGATAGGTTGGGGCTAGGTATCAGTCTGGTCTGGGGAAGTGCATTCCAGAGAGCTGGCGCAGCACGAGAGAAGTCTTGGAGATGGAGGTGCGAGGTTCGGATTATGGGGGATATTAGTCTTAAGGTACCTTCACACATAACGATATTGTTAACGATATCGTTGCTATTTGTGACGTAGCAACGATATCGTTAATGAAATCGTAATGTGTGACAGCGACCAACGATCAGGCCCCTGCTGGGAGATCGTTGGTCGCTGAACAAAGTCCAGAACTTTATTTCGTCGCTGGACTCCTGCTGACATCGCTGGATCGGTGTGTGTGACACCGATCCAGCCATGTCTTCACTGGTAACCAGGGTAAACATCGGGTAACTAAGCGCAGGGCCGCGCTTAGTAACCCGATGTTTACCCTGGTTACCATGCTAAAAGTAAAAAAAAACAAACACTACATACTTACCTACAGCCGTCTGTCCTCCAGCGCTGTGCTCTGCACTCCTCCTGCACTGTCTGTGAGCCGGAAAGCAGAGCGGTGACGTCACCGCTCTGCTTTCCGGCTCACAGCCAGTACAGGAGGAGAGCAGGGAAGCAGAGCGCAGCGCTGGAGGACAGACGGCTGTAGGTAAGTATGTACTGTTTGTTTTTGTTTTTTTTACTTTTAGCATGGTAACCAGGGTAAACATCGGGTTACTAAGCGCGGCCCTGCGCTTAGTTACCCGATGTTTACCCTGGTTACCGGCATCGTTGGTCGCTGGAGAGCGGTCTGTGTGACAGCTCTCCAGCGACCAAACAGCGACGCTGCAGCGATCCGGATCGTTGTCGGTATCGCTGCAGCGTCGCTAAATGTGAAGGGGCCTTTAGGTCATTTGTAGAACGGAGGGCACGTGTAGGGCGATAGATTGAGATGAGAGAGGAGATATAAGGCGGTGCAGAACTGTGGAGAGCTCTGTGGGTGAGAGAGATGAGTTTATACTGGACACTGTAGCGAATGGGTAGCCAGTGTAATAACTGGCACAAGATGGAGGCATCGGTGAAGCGGCTGGACAGAATTATGACCCTGGCTGCCGCATTCAAGATGGATTGGAGAGGAGAAAGTTTGGAAAGAGGGAGACCGATCAGAAGAGAGTTGCAGTAGTCCAGACGAGAATGAATAAGAGTGACAGTAAGAGTCTTAGCAGTTTCAAAGGTGAGAAAAGGTTGGATTCTGGAGATGTTTTTAAGATGCAGGTGACAGGAGCGAGTGAGTGATCGGATATAGGGAGTAAAGGAAAGTTCTGTGTCGAATATGACCCCAAGACAGTGGGCATGCTGCTTGGGAGTTATGGTTGAACCCTCCAGGGTAATTTCGATGTTGGGTAGAGTGAGGTTAGTAGAAGGGAGAAACACAAGTAGTTCAGTTTTGGAGAGATTTAGTTTGATAGAGGGAGGACATGATGTTAGAGACAGCAGACAAACAATCCTTGGTATTTTGAATTAGAGTGGGGGTGATGTCAGGGGAAGAAGTGTATAATTGGGTGTCGTCAGCATAGAGATGGTACTGGAACCCAAATCTGCTGATTGTCCAATAGGGGCAGTGTATAGAAAGAAAAGGAGGGGGCCCAGGACTGAGCCCTGCGGAACCCCGATAGTAAGGGGACGAGGAGAGGAAGAGGAGCCGGTAAAAGATACAGTGAAGGAGCGGTCAGCGAGATAGGAGGAGAACCAGGCCTATGGAGCGGAGCATAGTGAGCAGGAGCTGGTGATCCACAGTATCAAATGCGGCAGATAGATCCAGGATAATCAGCAGAGAGCAATGACCTTTGGATTTAGCTGTTATTAGATCATTAGAGACTTTAGTGAGGGCAGTTTCAGTGAAGTGTAAAGAGCGGAAACCAGATTGTAAGGTGTCAAGAAGAGTTATCCGAGATAGAGGATTAGACGGGAGTGGACCAAGCGTTGCAGGAGTTTAGAGATGAAGGAAAGGTTAGAAACAGGTCTGTAGTTAGCCGTGCAGTTCTGATCCTGGGATGGCTTTTTAAGTAAAGGGGTAATGATGGCATGTTTAAATGAGGAGGGAAAGATACCTGAAGAAAGAGGTTAAAAATTTTAGTCAGGTGAGTGGTGACCACTGGTGAGAGAGACTGCAGGAGAGGTGAATGAATGGGGTCACTATTGCTGGTTGTAGGCCAAGCAGAAGTGAGGAGCTTGGAAACTTCTTCTGAAACAGGCTCAAAGATGTCTAATGAGCTTGAGGTAGGGAAGGGGATCCAGGCACTGAGGAGATTGGGCTGAGATTTCCTGATGGATGTGGTTGATATTTCTCTAGTCACCTTCCACGACAGCATATGGAGGTTGTTCCCTAATGGGGAACAGGAAACAGGTTTAAAAGGACCTCCCACTTGCCAGTGTCTTTCCTGTTCCCCATTGCAAAGGGAGAGGTGTCCATGTGCTGTAGTGGCCGGGCGACTGCAGTAGCTCTTACAGGCTTTGCCTGTTAAAGCCGGGCAGCTGGCGGTCGCTTTGTGCCTTCGGTGCTGCTCCAGTCGTCCTGCGTGCAGGTGCCTCGGGACCCCCTCCCGGCCTTCCCGCGCCCCCACGAGGGCTAAGCAGGCCTGGGATCCCCCGCCGGGTTCGTCCATGAGCTTCCCGGCATTCTCATCCTCCATTCTGTTGGCTCGGCGTTCCGGAAGTGACGTCAGCGGTCGCGCGCGTCACTTCCGTTTTTTCGTATCTCCCTGAAGCCGGTACTTCCGGGTTCGCTGGCCAGCGTGTCGGGCCTGATGGCATCCCTCGCATGGATCCGGGAGGGGGAGCGTTTGATTGCTGGAGGCAGGTGCTGGGACGGCGTCTATAAAATCCTGCTGAACCACCACTGAGGTAAGGCTATTTCCCCCAGTATGGATGGTTCTTTGTGCCCTGCGTCTGCGGAGCCCAGCGCTACCCCTGCTACAGTGAGTGCAGGGATGGGATCCAGGAGGTAGTACCCTTAGGGGGTTATTTGTCACCCCTCTCTCCCTTTCTATTTCAGGGAGAAAAGCCTGCCCCTAAAGCCGCCAATAAAAAGTGCCCAGTCTGTTCTGTTAAATTCCCTCCCAACTGGGATAAAAAACTCTGCCAGCCATGCACTGACAGGATAATAAAAGCCGAGCAACCATCTTTGCTAGATGAAATCCGCTCTCTTGTAAAACAGGAGGTACAATCTTCCTTGGCAGCTTTTACTCCTCCACCACCACATTCCCCAGCTAAAAAGAGAAAAATTCAGGTTGTGGAATCTGATACTGATTCAGGCCTCTCATAACTCATCTGTTGGCTGGGAAAATCCAGTATCGCCTAAAGCTGAGGTCAGGAAATACCTCTTTTCCTCAGACTACATTGAGGATCTAGTGTCTGCTGTCCGTAATACTATGGGACTAGAAGAGGAACCTGAACCACAGTCCATACAGGATCAGATGTTTGGCGGGCTCAGATCGGAGAAGAGAGTGGGGTTCCCAGTACACGCTAACATTGTTAGTATGATTGATCATGAATTTGAACTGCCTGAGAAACGCCTTAGTACCCCTTCAAAAATGAAGCATAGATTTCCTCTGGAGGGTGAAATTATCAAGTTGGACATTCCAAAGGTTGATGTGCAGGTGGCTAGAGTTGCCAAAAGAACAGCACTCCCTTTTGAGGATTCTTCACAATTGAAAGATCCTATGGACAGGAAGATTGAAAGTCTCCTAAAAAAATATCATGGGAAACTTCTACGTCTGTCCTTAAAGCTAACGTCGCCTCTACTTGTGTAGCTAGGGCCCTCTCCTGCTGGCTAGAAAAATTGGAGACTCTCATATCTCAAGGTACCTCAAGAGGCGAGATATTAGATTCACTCCCCATTCTGCATAAAGCTACTGGGTTTCTTGCAGACGCTTCTCTAGAATCTGTTAGTGACCGCCAGATCCCTGGTGCTTTCCAACTCTGCCAGAAGAGCCCTCTGGCTTAAAATATGGAGCGGTGATATCACCTCTAAAGCCAAGTTGTGCGCCATACCCTTTAAGGGAGATTATGATTTCGGTCCGGCCTTGGATGACATTCTTGACAAGGCTACCGACAAGAAAAAAGCGCTCCCGTAGCAAAAACAGCCTAGGAAACGTTTTTTTCGTGGCCCACAGTCTCAGCCCTCTCAAGCGAGAGGTAAAGGCAAAACCGGCAGATGGAGCTACGCAAAGGGTAGAGGGAAAAATATTTTTGTCCCACAACAGCAGCAGCAACAGTCCCAACAGGACAAACAATGACTCCGACCTGGTGGGGGGAAGACTCTCAAAATATGTGGGTCAGTGGGAAAATATCACCAGTTCCCACTGGGTCCTCAATGTTATCAAAGAGGGCCTATTAATAGAGTTAATCTCTTCCCCCCCCCCCCCTCAGGGTCTAAAAATTACTACCCTTCCAACATCAAGAGATCACAGTTTGTTGACATTAGGTCTCAGAGATCTTATGAAGTCAAACGTGATCTCCCCAGTTCCACAATCGGAATGGGGAAAAGGACATTATTCCCAACTATTCCTAGTGCCCAAACCTTCAGGGGACGTCCGTATTATTATAAATCTGAAGGTTCTAAATCAACATGTGAAATATCGCAGGTTCAAGATGGAGTCTGTAAAATCTGCAATTCCTCTGATAGCACATCACTCCTTTATGGCAACCATCGACCTAAAGGATGCATATTTTCACGTTCCTATTCACCCGAGACACAGAAAATATCTCAGGTTTGCGATACAGGGGAGTCATCAAGTGGAGCACTACCAGTTTGGAGTCCTTCCCTTCGGCATTTCTTCAGCACCGAGAGTGTTCTCCAAGATAATGGCAGAGGTGGTGTAATTTATCCGGAAACAAGGTATCTGTATAGTGCTTTATCTGGACGATCTCCTGATAGTTGCTCCCACCGAGATAACCCTGATATCCCATGTGTCAACCACCCTAGAGATATTGAGGTCTCTGGGTTGGATTCCAAATATAAAAAAATCCCAGCTTCAACCCTCAAAAACCAGGAGATTTCTGGGAGTGGTTCTGGACTCTCGGATGATCACAGACTACCTTTAGTAGCAAAAATCAGGAAATTCAAAGGGATCATATGAACAATAGAAAGAAAATATGCGCACTCACCCCAATATAGCAGTGAAAACGTGAACTTTAATGGAGAAAATGAGTTGATGCATACATCCGTCAGGACATCAGGTAAGCAGGAGGGTGCGGTATTGGAGCTTGGACGACGGCCGTTTCGCACGCTATGTGCTTCGACGGGTCCAGATGGTAGATTACAGCACGTCATTTCCTTATAAAGGATCTCTGACGTGTAAGCGTTCTTAGAAACGTGAAATTAACAACTTTAAACAATACAAAAACTACGTGATAGCGTGACATATTGTGCAATAATCTACATACAGAACATACACTTCCAAAGGATTCTTCATTTGTAGTCAATATAAGCATAAAGCAATAAATATCATTATACTTGCAATATTATCTGACACGAACCTCAATTATAACAGTGCTATGACCTCCAATATTCTATAAAAATAAAAATTCAAAGGGATAAGATCTCCTACTCTTCGAGAAGGAATGTCTCTCTTAGGCTCCATGACAGCCTGCATACAGTCGGTGGCTTGGGCTCAAGCTCACTCAAGAACCCTTCAAGCCCACATTCTCGGCAATTGGGATGGTCGGCCTGGCACTCTAACCAAAAGGGTCCACACACCGGGGCGAGTGAAAGCATCCTTAACATGGTGGATGAATTCCAGAAACCTCCTGAAGGGTGTGAGTTGGATTCAGTTTCCACTAACCACGATCAAGTCAGATGCCAGCAAGAGAGGCTGGGGAGCCATAATAAACCTAACCAAGGTCTTTGGAACCAGTCGATCAGCGAGAAATCATCAAATTTCAGAGAGCTCAAAGCTGTGGAAGAGGCCCTGTTAGCAGCAAGTCGTCAGATTTCTGGACAACATGTTCAGATATATTCAGACAACATGACCACGGTGGCTCACATCAAGCACCAGGGCAGTACAAAATTCCTCAGCTTAAAAAAGATCTCCGCTCAAATTTTTTGTTGGGCCGAAAAACACTTAGGGTATGTGCACACGATGCAGATTTAGTGCAGAACTGCAGCAGATTTTTCTGCAGCAGAAACGCTGCAGAACTGCACTGTGATTTACAGTACAATGTAAATCAATGTGAAAAAAAAACTGTGCACATGGTGCAGAAAAATCTGCGCAGAAACGCTGCAGATTTGAAAGAAGTCCATGTCACTTCTTTTGTGCAGTTCTGCAGCGTTTCTGCACCCTCCATAATAGAAATCCATTGGTAAAAAACCGCACCAAAAACGCATATAAAATGCACCTGCGGATTCTGCCAGGAGATGCAGATTTTATGCAGAAAATTCTGCACCAAATCTGCATCGTGTGCACACAGCCTTACTGTCCCTGACAGCAATTCACCTGAAAGGTGCTGCAAATATTCAGGCAGATTACCTGAGTCGCCAGGACATTCATCCTGGCGAATGGAGCCTGGATCTTCAAACGTTCAACATGCTAGTACAAAAGTGGGGTCTTCCAGATGTCGACCTCTTTGCCTCTCACCAGAACGCAAAAGTCTAAACCTTTTTTTCCTTGAACCCAAGAGGCAATCCCAGAGGAGTGGATGCCCTAGTCCAAGATTGGCATTTTCAGCTAGCCTAAGCATTTCCACCAATCCCAATTCTTGCAAAGGTTCTACGGAAGATACAGATAGAAAGGACTCCGACTATTCTGATAGCTCCTTTATGGCCCAAAAGAAGTTAGTTCAACTTGATCATCCATCTACAAGTGGACGGGCCGGTAATGTTACCACTAAAAGACAATCTCTCTCAGGGTCCCATTCTCTACTCAGACCCTCAGAGATGGAATTTAGCGGCGTGGTTACTGAAGCCCAGGTATTGAAAGCAAAAGGGTTATCGAACCCTGTCATAGCTACTCTCCAAAAATCGAGAAAGCCAGTAACCAACACCATCTACAATAAAATCTGGAAAGTTTTCATTGTTTTGTCTGCCTAACCTTCCAGACCCTCTCAAGCCAAATATACCTAACATATTAGATTTTTTGCAAAAAGGCTTGGAGATGGGTCTTAGACCCAGTACTCTCAAAGTCCAGGTCTCTGCACTTAGCTCTATTTTTGATCAAGATCTAGCAGGTCATCGCTGGTTCAGAAGGTTTATGACATCAGCAACTAGAATGAATCCTAGAAAACAGATCATAGTTCCCCATGGGATCTCAACGTTGTGCTCCAAGGTCTTACAGGTCCACCTTTTGAACCTTTATCTTCCTGTTCTCCACAAAATCTTGCCTATAAAACTGTCTTTTTGGTAGCCATAACTTCGGCTAGAAGAGTGGGTGAACTGCAGGCCTTATCTATAAGAGAGCCATATCTTCTAGTGAAAGATGATTCAATAGTGCTTCGCCTGGATCCTTCTTTTCTTCCGAAAGTGGGCTCTGAATTTCATCGTTCCCAAGAGATCGTTCTACCGACCTTTTGCCATAAACCTGCAAATTTGGAAGAAAGAAGATTCAGCACTCTAGATGTCCGGCGTATTCTGTTACAATACTTGGATCAGACCCGTGCTCTCAGAATCAATCATAACCTCTTTGTCCATCTCTCAGGACAAAATAAGGGGGAAAAAGCTAAAAGTACCATTGCTACATGGATCAAAAAAGCTATAACGGAAGCCTACCTTGCTCAAAACAAAATACCTCCAGTAGGGATCAAGGCCCATTCAACCAGATCTACATCAGTTTCCTAGGCAGAAAGAGCAGGCGCATCTCCGGTGCAGATCTGCAGGGCAGCAACGTGGTCTTCACTCCATACCTTCTCTAAACATTATAGATTAGATGTATTGTCCAATAAGGACTTAGTCATTGGCCGTAAAGTTCTCCAGGCCGTTGTCCCTCCCTAGTGCCAAATTAGTTGGTATTCCTCCATTTGCCGTCGTGGAAGGTGACTAGAGAAAATAGAATTATTCTTACCGTTAATTCGGTTTGTAGGAACCTTCCACGACGGCGCTTATTTCCCACCCGATACATATTCCTGGACTAGTTCTGGGATTCAGAAGGTAAACCAGTGCTATGGTCTCAGTTGTAAGTCACTGGCAAGTGGGAGGTGGGAGGTCCTTTTAAACCTCTCTGTGTTTCCTGTTCCCCATTAGGGCAAAGAGACAACCTCCATATGCCGTCGTGGAAGGTTCCTAAAAACCGAATTAACGGTAAGAATAATTCTATTTTTTCTAGGAAATAAGTGGCCAGATCCTCACCACTGATATTGGAGATGGGGGCCTGTACTTTAAGTTTCAGGAGGGAGTTTAAGGTTTCAAAAAGTCGTTTTGGGTTGTTGAATAGTGAGGTGATGAGGGTGGTGAAGTAGGACTGTTTGGCCAGAGAAAGGGCAGAGTTATAGGTTTTGAGCATGAACTTATAGTGGATGAAGTCTTCTGCCAAGAGAGATTTTCTCCACTGCCGCTCAGCACACTGATATTGTTATCAAAAATAGTAGACCCCACTTTTTTTTTATTTACTTATTGTGCTAGCAAATCACAGCCATGCCAATATTTGGCCTGGCTGTGATGAAGCTGGAAGTACCCACATCAGAAAAGCTCATTGATTGGCTGCGCTGTAGCCTTTCAACAAGCTTTGTTCAGGCTGCCTAACCCTAAAGGTACCGTCACATTAAGCGACGCTGCAGCGATATAGACAACGAGCCGATCGCTGCAGCGTCGCTGTTTAGGTCGCTAGGAGACGTCAAACTCCGGCAACAGGTGAACGATGCAGGAGCGATCCAGTGACGTACTTATCGTTCTCGCTGGTTGTTAGCTCCATGAAAAACCATTGCAGGCATCGTTGCTTTTGCTGTCAAACATGACGAATCACGCCGACCTGACAACCAAATAAAGTTCCGGACTTCTAGCTACGACCAGCGATGTCACAGCAGGATCCTGATCGCTGCTGCGTGTCAAACACAACAAGATCGCTATCCAGGACGCTGCAACGTCACGGATCGCTGTCATTCTCGTTGGAAAGTTGCTCAGTGTGAAGGTACCTTAACAGTATCATATGTGAGAAGTCTCTGTTCAGGGTCCGTACACGGAACCCGAAATTTACTGTTCGGGTTCACCCATCCCTAGTCCTAAAAAGTACTGCACCCATGTAAACCATCATGTCTTTATTCTGTTAAGTGATACTTGTCTCATCATGCTGCTGTCAAAATAATCTATTTCAGTTTTATAGATAAAAGGGTTAAAACTGCACATGGTATGTGTAAATTGCTCAGCAAGAGTCATCTGGCTGATGTCTGTTTAGTGAAGTCACATAGTTCTGAACCATTCTGTTTTGATTTACAGCTAGCTGGATTTGTGATTTTATTGATTACTCTGCTGTTTGCAACTCTTGGTGAGCAGTTTACATGTAACACGTGCTGTTATAACTAGTGTTGAGTTATAACTAGTGTTGAGCATTCCGATACCGCAAGTATCGGGTATCGGCCGATACTTGCGGTATCGGAATTCCGATACCGAGATCCGATATTTTTGTGATATCGGGTATCGGTATCGAAAGTGTAAAATAAAGAATTAAAATAAAAAATATTGTTATATTCACCTCTCCGGCGGCCCCTGGACATCAGCGCGAGGAACCGGCGTCCGGCACGGCTTCTTTGTTCAAAATGAGCGCCTTTAGGACCTGCGGAATGATGTCGCGGCTTCTGATTGGTCGCGTGCCGCCCATGTGACCGCCACGCGACCAATCAGAAGCCGCGACGTCATTCCTCAGATAAATTCCTAGAATGATCGCCTTAAGGACCTGAGGAATGACGTCGCGGCTTCTGATTGGTCACGTGGCGGTCACATGGGCGGCACGCGACCAATCAGAAGCCGCGACGTCATTCCGCAGGTCCTAAAGGCGCTCATTTTGAACAAAGAAGCCGTGCCGGATGCCGGTTCCTCGCGCTGATGTCCAGGGGCCGCCGGAGAGGTGAATATAACAATATTTTTTATTTTAATTCTTTATTTTACACTTTAATATGGATCCCAGGGCCTGAAGGAGAGTTTCCTCTCCTTCAGACCCTGGGAACCATGAGGATACCTTCCGATACTTGGTGTCCCATTGACTTGTATTGGTATCGGATATCGGTATCGGCGATATCCGATACTTTTCGGGTATCGGCTGATACTATCCGATACCGATACTTTCAAGTATCGGACGGTATCGCTCAACACTAGTTATAACTTTTTCATACATAAAACTAAAATGGACTATTTTGGACAGCAGCATATTTAGGAAGGCATTAGGAACTGTTTACATTTCAATTCAGGAATCTGACAAGTCACAAAAGATTGTTCAAAGGTACCGCTCGGTGGAGTCAAAATCAGACATGGTTCCACTGTGCTTCCATATCGCCAAACTTTTGAGATTTTTTTTAAATTAAATGTATGAATAAACAAAATACCATGCTTTTCTACACTTCTGAAAAAATATACCTTTCAAAAAGATGGCCAATCTGAAGCTTAGTTGAAAGTGGGTGTCCACTACTAGGCCAACCCCTTCTTGATCTGAATGTTTGGAATTTATAAAATGACACCTATACTCACTTCCTGTGCCAGTGCGATTCCAGCTGTGCTGGCATTCGCGATCCTGGGACTCTTGTGTAATTATTGTGACAAGTGAGCTCTTCGCCTGGTCAGCACCGGTAGCACTGTCTCCTCCTTCAGACATATTGATCATCAACAGGAAGCCAGGGTTGCTGCTGTTCTCTCACGTCATCTTGCGTTGTCCGAAGGTGGGGTCAGTGAAGCGCTGATTGGGCGATGGGCTCATATATCGTAACTGCATGAGAGCCCCAGGAACGTGAGTGCTGACACTGCTGAAAGGGAGCTGGCATGGGGGGTGAGTATAAGAGTTTTTATTTTATCAGCGCCAAATATTCCAATCGAGAAGGGGTTGTCCAGGTCGTGCGCAACCCCTTGAACTAGGTCTAGCTTTGTCTCCACCCAGCAATAAAATCTAATTCTTTTTTTTTCTTGTGCTTTTTCAAACGTATTTTAAAGCTGTTTAATAGTCATAGACTCACAATAGTGAGGACTTGAAGATAACCTGTTATTTGATTCATGCAGTCCAAGATATGGGCAGCATATATCATATACTGGCTGCATTATTGGTTTGGGCAGCGTGAATCAGATGACGTCTCACTTTTTATCTCATAAAATTGGTTCCCCTCAGACATATGAGCCTTATGACAGCTGTCTTGATTTACAGCCTATAGAAGACATCTGCCCATAGGTTTACTACCAGCTCCTTCTATTGCACATAGGAGTGCACTTATGCAGACAGGTACAGACTTGAGTCCCGATTGATAGGAGAGCGTGTAGGAGTAAGATTCCTCTGATTCATTAAGAGATGCCTGACTAATGGCATGTGCCAGGATAAATAGAATACACCGCACTCTTATAATCTATATTGCAGTGATAATGAAAATTTATTTATATTACATTAAACATAGAATTCCACAGTGCAGAAAGCGAGCAGAAGTTAAACTGACGTTTGACTCCTCCCGAGTCTTAATCATATGATCGCTAGTACAAAACAAAAGTAAGCGGAAATACAAACTACAAACCTTGTATAAATATACGTGGCAGAATCGAAGATACGAAATAAAAAATATAAAAGGAAATGGATCAATGCCCCAGTATAAATATGATAAAGAGCGATATCCATAGAAGACAATAGGCACCAATCGTATAACCAAAAAATAGGACAAAAAATTGAGGCATAATATGTAAAATTAAGTAATGAAGAGGGAAGGACCAGAATGTCCTATGTCTTCTATTCACTAATCCCCCGGGGAGGCCCATTGTGGCCTCAACCGAGTCTGTCTTGTCACCCCTTTCCATCTTTTTGGAAAAAATTTTGATGCCTTTAACAAAAGACACAAGGTCCTTCCTACTTAACACCAGTCAATTTCTGGAGACCATCAAACAAATTCAGTGTGTACCCACACATAGTTTGCTCGTGACACTGGATGTAAATAGCCTATACACGTCTATATCCCACAAGAAAGGTATTCTCCCCACTAAAGGACCTTCTGGAAAAATCAGATATGTCCCTTAACTCCATCAACTTATGTCTTGACCTATTGAGGATAGTCCTATATGAGAACTTTTCTCTACGAGGACACTTATTATGTACAGGCGTGCGGGACCGCTATGGGCTCGAATGTAGCCCCGGCCTACTCCAATGCGTACATGAACTTTTTTGAAGAACATCATGTCTATAACAATGAGCTTTTTTTACAGTATGCCATCAACGCTATATAGATGATATTTTTCTTATCTGGACAGGTACACCGGATTCGTTAAAATCATTTTTTTTTCACATCTTAATTCAATCTTTCAGGAATTACAATTCACCATTCATTTCAATGGGACACAGATTGCCTTCCTGGACACCATGGTATTGAAGGATGACTGTGGACATCTCACAACTGATCTTTATATAAAACCCACCGACTGCCATAGTCTATTACTCTACTCCAGCTGTCATCCTAAATCCACCAAAAATAATCTACCACATTCTCAATTCAAGAGGGTCCCCTGTATAGTGACCGATCCTGAGATACGTCACACCAGGCTAAACCTAATGGCACAGAAATTCAAAGATGGGGAGTACCCCCCTACACTCTTGGAGCAAGAAATGACAAGGTCTTTGAATCCTCCATCCACTTCCTTTTCCAAGCAGTCACAAGAAAGGATACAGTTTGTCCACACACATCATCCTTTTATGCCTAGTCTATTTAATGATCAAGAAACATTGGCCACTTCTAAGTAGGGCCTACCCTGATGTGACATCTTTCCAGGCACCAGCACTAATGAGCACCAGGAGACCTTGAAACATAAGGGATCAAATAGTCAAAGCTGATATTGGTAGCACACGTTCAGAGTACACTCAGAGATTACTCCGTACACGCCGCCATGGCACCTTTCCCTACCTTAACTGTGCTGCATGCTCTAACGTTATCAAATCTGACGTCACACATCCCAGGACTGGAAAATCTTTCCCCATCTGCGGCTACTACATGTGCATGTGTGAATCTAACTTTGTCATTTACGTGATTAAATGCCCCTGTGGTCTCCTCTATATTGGAGAGACCACCCAACACGTGAGGAACCGTATAGCCAGCCACAAAGCTACAGTAAGGTGTGGAAAAACATGGCTTCCACTTCCAGACCATTTTACCACTGCTAGGCATTCCGTGGCACAGCTTAAATTCCAGGTCATTGAGCATGTACCTCGCCCTAGGTGAGGGGGTAACCATATTAAACGTCTTAAATCTAGGGAAACCTATTGGATATATACACTAGATACCCTCTCACCAATGGGCCTCAATAGGGAAATGGATTGACTGCTTTGATCATCTGATTGTATTTTCTCCCCTTCTATTCCAGACTATGATCAAATGCATCATATTCTCAAAATTCTTCTGTATCCTGTATTCTTCTGCTAGTGTTAACTTGGTTTGTCAAGCTGTGCAATAGCACATAATCGCTGTGGCCAAGTCCGTACACTTTAGTGGTGGGAACTAGAGAATTATTTCAATAATTGTTTTTCATTGTGTTGTCTCTTTTATTAGTTCAGAGGCCCAGAAAACGCCCATGTAGTTATTTTGTTTTTTTATCTGTCAGATGAATTGCAGACCCATCTTTAATGCTAATACACAATAGTACATCTGTCTTGAACTGTTTATAGTGTACAGTTGCTACTGAACCACTCTTGAGAGGGCATTAGAATATCCTTGACCACTAAGAATCTTTGATTAGGGTGGAAGATGGATATAGACATTTTTTACATTATCTTCTTTTACACTTTTTTTTTATGCAAGCAATAAGATGAAATGTTTTAAAACCTGTCTAACAATTTTGAAATAATTTTAAGTACCACCTCATTTTGATTTAAAAACAAAACAAAAACCTGCAAGTTAGGACTGTTGTATGTAAAAATGTTCAATCTGGTTGATGAGCCATTATTTCTTTCTTGGAAAGGTCTTATTGTTGCACGCTGCATAAAGTGGCAGATATTTGAGGTGGGAGTCTTTTTATGTATGCCGCTTAAAGTTCTCTTAGGCCCCTTTCACACATCAGTTTTTTGCCGCCAGATGTTTTTTTCTCATAGACTTGTATTTGCGACGGATTGCGATGCCTCACGTTTCATCCGTCGTTCGCCGGATCCGTCGAAAATTGTCCAGCAGCCAGAGACAATGGACAAAGTAACTTTTTTTTGTCCGTCGAAAAAACGGACAGTGACGGACCCGTCGTTTGCTAGAATGGAAGCCTATGGCGTCGGATCCGTGAAATGATGGAATCCAGCGACGGATTCCATTTTTTGAACTGAGCATGCTCCGATCCAATTAGCCAGATCCGCAAGTCTGATCCATCCAAAAAAACGAATCTGTCGCATCCGTTTTTCACAAGATTGTGACTGGCAAAAAACTGATGTGTGAAAGGGGCCTTAGCTCGGCATATGGCATGGAGCTTTATGATCCCACTGCTATATCTATCTATAAATTGAATTATGGTTGGTTGACCATTTTAAAGGGAACCTGTCACCCCCAAAATCGAAGTTGAGCTAAGCCCACCAGCATCAGGAGCTTATCTACAGCATTCCGGTGCAGGCGTACTTTGCCCTGTTGAGGGCAGAGCAAAGTACTGCAGTGCTCAGGTGCCGGGCCTCTCTGACCTTTCCCGGCGCCTGCGCACTGCAGTACTTTGCTCTGCCCTCTACAGCCGCAGAGTGAATACAAGAAGAGGACGTCATCATAAGAAGATGGGAGGCCCCGGACCAGACCGCGATGCCCATCGGACCGGACCGCAGCGGGACCGCCCCGGTTGAGTATAATCTAACTTTTTTTTCTCATCTTTCAGGATACATCAGGGGCTTATGTATAGCATTCCAGAATGCTGTAGATAAGCCCCTGATGCTGGTGGGCTTAGCTCATCTTCGATTTTGGGGGTGACAGGTTCCCTTTAAGATATAACGTAGTCTGTTCTAGCTTGCTTGACTCATTGTTCTCTTCAGAAGCTATTTTTATATTTGTACAAATACAGAATATCTTGAGTATGTCTTGTTATAGCTAAAGTATCAGTTACTTGATTGTAAATCCCAAGATGGCAGGTGCCTATAATGTGCCAAGATTGAAAAATTACTTTGATTTTGTTACCACGTTCTTCAATAATCATACAATAAACTGGAACGAATATCTACAAATCAAATGGAGTATTGGTTCTTTTTTTTATGTAATTTTTTTTAAAGTAATTTTTTTTTCTTGTAGTTAGACCCAATTATGTATGAAATTCTAGCTGTTTAAATCTGTCAGCCACCAAAGCTTAAGAGTCGCAACTACTAGTGTTGAGGTTTAACTTCAGTAATTCAATGGGGCTGGTTCTATCTTGTGTGGTTTAACAAATATTGTTTGCATTTAGCAAATGAAAAAATAACATCTGCTGCTCCAAGCAGAACGTGGTCTTCTTCTTTATCATCAGTCTAGGACAGAGGTCTCTAATGTTTCGCTGGTTACAAGACACCTTCTACCATGACAAATATGATTGAGCCATATTGGATGTGGGGAAAAAAAGAAAAATAAACATAAATTACATTTAAGCTGTTGTTGCCTATCAGTGAAATGGTTTAATTCATATGACCAAGTTCTTGGAATGCTAAAACATTCCTGGTTACACCAATACTTAGAGGTATCTGCAGGTGCTAACGGCTGGGGGGCCACATCTGCAAAGGGAACACTGCTCCAGGCAATCCTCTGGCTTTTCTTGCCCTGGATACCAGATGGATATATCTTAAGTTGACACATTGTATCATATCTTCAGATGATGGCATGTCCAGATGTCCATTTACATTGCAATTATATCGGTAACGAGTATTCTAAGAAACTCTTGTTTCAAGAAAATCATGCAGTGTATACAGGCTTCTGATCAAATAATGAATGAACAAAACGTTTGTTGCATGAATTGATTTTCTGTTTTGCACAAAAAATACCTTTTCTTGGCAGTGCATCCTGTGTAAACAGGACCCTTCGTGTGAGTTAAGTATGTGCGTGAATGATCTGTATTAAGTGTAGTCTTTATTAAATCCAGCTGCTGGTTAGTCATTTAATACTGCCGGTTTGGTACTGTAATTGGACATTAACCCCTTCACCCTCATGCCTGTTTTCACCTTCCTGACAAGGCCAAATTTTTCAAATCTCACCAGTGTCACTTTGTGTTGATGGCTCTCGAACGCTTCAACAAGTCCCAGTGATCGAGATTGTGGGGTTTTTTTTTTTTGTTTTTTTTTCATGACACATGGTACTTCATGTTAGTGGTAAGTTTAGGTTGATTTATATTTTCCTTTTATTCATGAAAATTTTGCCAATCTTTGAATTTTTATGCCCTTAAACAGATTAACACCAGATTATACCACACAAAATAGTTAAAGGGAATCTGTGACCCCAAAATTCGCGTATTAGCTAAGGCCACCGGCATCAGGGGCTTATCTACAGCATTCTGGAATACTGTAGGTAAGCCTCCGATGTAACCTGAGAATGAAAACAAGTTAGATTATACTCACCCAGGGGCGGTCCCGCTGTGGTCCGGTCTGATGGGCGTCGCGGTCCAGGTTCAGCGCCTCCCATGTTCATATGAAGACTTCCTCTTCTTTGCTTCTTGCCGCGGCTCCTGCGCAGGTGTACTTTATCTGCCCTGTTGAGGGCCGAGCAAAGTACTCCAGTGTGCAGGCGCCGAGCCTCTCTGACCTTCCCCGACGCCTGCGCACTGCAATACTTTACTCTGCACTCAACAGTGCAGATAAAGTACACGTGCGTAGGAGCCGCGGCAGGAGGAAAAGAAGAGGTCATCGTATGAAGATGGGAGGCGCTGGACCCGGACCGCGGCGCCCATCATACCGGACCACTCCTGGGTGAGTATAATCTAACTTGTTTTTCTTCTCTTTCAGGTTACATCAGGGGCTTATCTACAGCATTACAGAATGCTGTAGATAAGCCCCTGATGCCGGTGGCCTTAACTTATATGCGAATTTTGGGGTGACAGATTCCCTTTAATGAATAACGTTTACCACATATCTGCTTTACATCAGCGTAATTTATAAACTGTGGAGAGACGGGGGGTTGGCGGGTACCCAGGTCCGCTAGACAAAATCGCATTGACCGGGGATCATCCCGCCGAATGCGCGCTCTTCCTTTGACGTGGATGTAGCGCTAGTCTGACACGCACGCACACAGGCGGTAATGACAAGCGTAGGGAGATGAGTCTATTCAAGTACAAGGCCTGTTGACATGAGAGTCACAACCTGGCTTCTCCAAACATCTCCATGGAGCCATGTGACCGGAGGGTCCCAATCCTGGCTTTCTCCAAATGTAACCATGGTTCAGCGATGGTCAATGTAGCAGAACTGTATTCTTCCAACCGTGGCCAAAAACCCCTAGGTTGTTTCCTTTGGAATGATAGATCTGTGTCCCTTTTGATGGAGCCATGATGTAGTGCTGCTGTCCTGTCTCTGGTCCTTTTGGATGTATGGATGTCTTGGCAGAATCTCAGGCTGATTATCTCTCTGTCTCTGAGTGACTTTATTCAAAGGCATGTAACCTATTTTTAGATTAAAGGTACCGTCACACTGAACGATATCGTTAACGATATCATTGCTTTTTGTGACGTAGCAACGATATCGTTAACAAAATCGTTATGTGTGACAGCGACCAACGATCAGGCCCCTGCTGGGAGATCGTTGGTCGTTGGGGAAAGTCCAGCACTTTATTTTTACCAGCGATGTCTTCACTGGTAACCAGGGTAAATATCGAGTTACTAAGCGCAGGGCCGCGCTTAGTAACCCGATGTTTACCCTGGTTACCATTGTAAATGTAAAAAAACAAACACTACATACTTACATTCCCGGTGTCTGGTCATGTCCCTCGCCGTCAGCTTCCCGCACTGACTGGTGAGCGCCGGCCGGCCGAAAAGCACGCTGTGCAGCGGTGACGTCACCGCTGTACTTTACGGTCGGCGCTCAGTGCGGGAAGCTGAAGGCGAGGGACGTGACCAGACACCGGGAATGTAAGTATGTAGTGTTTTTTTTTTTACATTTACAACGGTAACCAGGGTAAACATCGGGTTACTAAGCGCGGCCCTGCACTTAGTAACCCGATGTTTACCCTGGTTACCCGGGGACTTCGGGATCGTTGGTCGCTGGAGAGCTGTCTGTGTGACAGCTCTCCAGCGACCAAACAGCGACGCTGCAGCGATCGACATCGTTGTCGGTATCGCTGCAGCGTCGCTTAGTGTGACGGAACCCTTAGATTCTTGCCCGGTGCCACCCCTTATCATTGCCATCTCTTATTAGCCCTGACTTATTATACAGGAACGCTACCTAGGAGGCCTGTTTGTAGTATAGGACGGTTTATTTGTTCTAGCTACGGGGGCCTCTCATGTGGGGTACTATTGCATCCCTAAATCTCCTGTATCTGGACTTGTTCTGTTAGTCTGTGTGGGGTGACACTGTGGCTCGACCTTATTATAGGTCTAGTTCTCATTTTTGCTATGTGCTGCAATTTTATTTGTTTTTAACGGCTTTTTGTAGTGTACTCAAGTGTGGTTTAATAAAAATTTGTTATACTTTGTTATAAATTTTGTGGTGATCCCTTCATTATGCATGCTACCCTTTTCTTCTGTTTTTGGCCCTTGTTCTTCTGTAGCATGCTATAGGTGATCCCTGACGGTGGTGCCGGCCTATATTTCTTTGTGTATACTATTTTTAGATTTAACAATGCTTCAGTCCAGCATCATAGATAAGGGTAAGAATGATGATGAGATCAAGTAGCATCACTATATATAATTTTTTTTCCCCACGAGACTAGTCGCAATCTATGTATGGTCTTCCTTACCTGAAATTCTAGAAGTCAAATCTTTTTTGGCAGTATCATAATCGAGTTATTCAATTAAAAACACATGATCCATATCAATAAATCAGATTGATCTCACCCAGATTGTTGATTTTTACTCCGGATTATGTTCAAGGCAACGGAGCATCATAAAATTGATATACCAGTGATGAGAATCCACCTGACATGTTGATTCAAGGGGTTCAAGCCTGGTGTTCCCTCCCTTTTGTAGACTGTAAATCTGTGTGTGCACCCTGTGGTGCTTTGCCATGGCTTATATATTTTAATTCTGTACCGGCCATTCTTACTGGGCAAGTATTGTCAAAATTGTAGTCTAACTTTGAAATGAACCAGAGATTCATCTATATCAATGTCCCTTTTGGGGGTTTTCTGCTGAAGTGGTCAATTTTGTATAGACGATCAAAACTGTGATTGTCTTGGGGACAATTTTAAGATTGCTTCAAATTGTGTCCTTGTCATGGCCATATGGAAAACTAGTGTGCTGAATAATGTCAGTATTGCCGAAGCTGTGTTTTTTTTTTTTCACACAATGCCCATACGCAGCACAATGTCACAAAATGTCACATTTTCTGCTGCATTTACAAGGGTCCATCTGGCGTATGTTAATGTGGGATTTTGGGGTGAAAAATTAATTGGCATATATAATACTGTATATACATGTAGACACAAGAGCACAGTGAGGTAAAAAATACTCTGTTGTAAAAAAAATCACAGTAATAAGCAAGTGCTAGTCAAAAGATGGAAAAAACGGTATTTAGTTGATCCTTGTTTTGCAAAAAAATGTATACTAAGCTGCTCCACCAATCATCAAGGTATACCCATATAGAGCAGTCCTAACTAATGTATATAATCCCTATCTGATGTATTTAAAAACCTGATCATCTGTATAGTACCTGTATAAGCAGGGTTCAGAGCGGGAATATCCATGTGGACATGCTGGATGGAACAGCTTTGATGCAAATGACCCATAAGGAGTGGTGGACTCCCTAGTCTTGTAAAAACAAGAGAACAATTATAGAACCAGAAACACATGGGCTACTTGCACATTGAACAAGTCTGTAGGAACCTGTTCACACACCACCAAGAAACTTGAAGACACAAAAGAGCACAGTGAGTTCAAAAATACTCTGTTGTAAAAAAAAATCACAGTAATAAGCAAGTGCTAGTCAAAAGATGGAAAAAATAGGGTATTTAGTTGATACCTTTTTTTGCAAAAAATGTATACTAATATACTATATACATGTGTCTGGACCACCATAAAATTTACTATATCCTCAATGAAGAAGACTTTGAAAGTCAATTTCAGTAATGTCTACAGTGTCAAATTGGATTCCTTAGATGCCCCTGAATTCCAGAATAAGAGGCTGATAGTTTTCGGAGGCCGGAGTTCATATGGGATCGATTGCTGCAGGAGTTGCCTCTGTCCACTACGCTACTTTACAATATGGGATCGATTGCAGCAGGAGTTGCCTCTGTCCACTACGCTATTTTACAATATGGGATCGATTGCAGCAGAAGTTGCCTCTGTCCACTACTCTACTTTACAATATGGGATCGATTGCTGCAGGAGTTGCCTCTGTCCACTACTCTACTTTACAATATGGGATCGATTGCAGCAGGAGTTGCCTCTGTCCACTACTCTACTTTACAATATGGGATCGATTTGCAGCAGGAGTTGCCTCTGTCCACTACTCTACTTTACAATATGGGATCGATTGCAGCAGAAGTTGCCTCTGTCCACTACGCTACTTTACAATATGGGATCGATTGCAGCAGAAGTTGCCTCTGTCCACTACTCTACTTTACAATATGGGATCGATTGCAGCAGGAGTTGCCTCTGTCCACTACTCTACTTTACAATATGGGATCGATTTGCAGCAGGAGTTGCCTCTGTCCACTACGCTACTTTACAATATGGGATCGATTTGCAGCAGGAGTTGCCTCTGTCCACTATGCTACTTTACAATATGGGATCGATTTGCAGCAGGAGTTGCCTCTGTCCACTACGCTACTTTACAATATGGGATCGATTGCAGCAGAAGTTGCCTCTGTCCACTACTCTACTTTACAATATGGGATCGATTGCAGCAGGAGTTGCCTCTGTCCACTACTCTACTTTACAATATGGGATCGATTTGCAGCAGGAGTTGCCTCTGTCCACTACGCTACTTTACAATATGGGATCGATTTGCAGCAGGAGTTGCCTCTGTCCACTATGCTACTTTACAATATGGGATCGATTTGCAGCAGGAGTTGCCTCTGTCCACTATGCTACTTTACAATATGGGATCGATTGCAGCAGGAGTTGCCTCTGTCCACTACGCTACTTTACAATATGGGATCGATTGCTGCAGGAGTTGCCTCTGTCCACTACGCTACTTTACAATATGGGATTGATTGCAGCAGGAGTTGCCTCTGTCCACTACTCTACTTTACAGGGGAAAAAAAGTCCCTTGGCACAGACTGATCAGGAATACTGATCTGAGCACTGTGGCCACAGAAAGTGCACACATAAATGTCACAAAAAAAGCACCCCAACAATTGAGCAGCGACACTCGGAGCAGGATGCAGTTAGGTGGGGGCTCAGACTCTCTTCATTTGCTGGGAATCTTGTGGTTGTGGCAGTGGATAAAACCAGTACCCAAGGTTACCTGTACTGCCTTTTGATTTGCTTTGGGGCGTAAATGAAAGACATTTGAATACTATTTAATTACTCTCTGAATACAAAACTGAGAAATGAAGGCTAGCAGATCAAGAGGCAAGTGTGGAATTATTGGTTGACACCATGGAAGGTTTCATGCCAATCAGGAGATGCAAAAGCCAATCAAATTTTAGAATGCATAAAAGTATGCAAATATATGGCCCTTCAATAAATCTCCTGTAAAGGCCATACTTAGGCTACATTCACATTTGCGTTGGGCGGTGCTGCGTCGGCGACGCAACGCACAATGCAAACAAAAACGCATGCAAAACGCTTTGTTTTGTGACGCATGCGTCCTTTTTTGGCATGATTTTGGACGCAAAAAAAAATGCAACTTGCTGCGTCCTCTGCGCCCTGACGCTTGCGCCAAAAAAGACGCATGCGTCACAAAATACAAGACAACGCATGTCCATGCACCCCCATGTTAAATATAGGGGCGCATGATGCATGCGTCGCCGCGGCTGCGCCCGACGCAGCCCCGCAAAACGCTAATGTGAACGTAGCCTTAAAGGGATGGTCCCCTGAACAAGGTACACTTTATTAGTTCTTGGGAAAAAAATGTTTCACAATTGCGAATGTGTTAAAATAAAAATGTTCCTGTGCTGAGATACTTATAAATGTGCTCCTGCTGTGTACTGTGTAATGGTTGTGTCTAACCGTGCAGGAACATGGTCTGATTATGCCACATCTCCTGGGCAGGGGAGGAAGAAAAAGAGAATATTTAGACAGGACAATATGGGATCACTGCTGATTTTTAATGTGAGGTTCTCTCACATTTCTCTTCCTGTTTAAAAACTTGTTATACCTCGCTGAAAGAATCAGCTGTGATCCCATGCTGTCATGTCTGTATACATCCTCCCATGTACAGAAGATGTGGTATAGACCGTGTCTCTGAACAGTCAGACATGGCCATTACACAGTACACAGCAGGGGTACATTTATAAAATTATCTCGGCACATGAATTTTTTTTTAACGCTCTCCATTGTGTAAAAAATTATTATTCAAAGATCTATTAATTAAAATGTACTTTGGCCGTAAACAACCCTTGAGTATAGATTCCATGCTCTAAATGATAGAAGAGATAGAGCTCTGCTTGCAATCAGAGCTGATTAAACTACAAAACACTCTTGACAAGATTGAGTGTCTAGCCAAGAATTAAATGGTAATGCTCACAATGGATATATTATTTAAGGTACCGTTACACTAAATGACCTACCAACGATCACGACCAGCGATACGACCTGGCCGTGATCGTTGGTAAGTCGTTGTGTGGTCGCTGGGGAGCTGTCACACAGACAGCTCTCTCCAGCGACCAACGATCCGGGGAAAGACTTCGGCATCGTTGAAACTGTCTTCAACGATGCCGAAGTCCCCGGGTAACCAGGGTAAACATCGGGTTACTAAGTGCAGGGCCGCGCTTAGTAACCCGATATTTACCCTGGTTACCATTGTAAAAGTAAAAAAAAAACAAACAAAAAGAAAAAAACAGTACATACTCACATTCCGATGTCTGTTACGTCCCCCGCCGTCAGCTTCCCGCACTGACTGTCAGCACCGGCCGTAAAGCAGAGCACAGCAGTGACGTCATCGCTGCTGTGCTCTGCTTTACGGCCGGCACTGACAGTCAGTGCAGGGAAGCTGACGGTGGGGGACGTGACAGACATCGGAATGTGAGTATGTAGTGTTTTTTTTTTACTTTTACAATAATAACCAGGGTAAATATCGGGTTACTAAGTGCGGCCTTGCGCTTAGTAACCCGATGTTTACCCTGGTTACAGGTGAACACATCGCTAGATCGGCGTCACACACGCCGATCTAGCGATGACAGCGGGGTAATCAGCGACCAAAAAAAGGTCCTGATCATTCCCCACGACCAACGATCTCCCAGCAGGGGCCTGATCGTTGGTCGCTGTCACACATAAAGATATCGTTAGTGGGATCGTTGCTACGTCACAAAAAGTGTGACGTTGCAACGATATCGTTAACGAAATCGTTATGTGCGAAGGTACTTTACAAAGCAAAGTATCTGCATTACTATTGTTAAAATACCGTTCAGGTCACAAAGATTTCTTTCTTGTACCTTTTTGTCTCTTTTGTTCCCTCTTCATTTTCTTCTGCCCGTCTATGAATCCATCTTAAGAAAATAATTGGCGGCTCTTTTCTTTTCTGATAAAGCTACATTTCTCAGCAGCACTTCTGCTCCTCAGTGCTGCAGGTCCCCCCCCCCCCTCTACTTTTCTTTGCTCTCTAGATAGAGATAGATCTCAACATGGTCAATTTATATACAAGCTGACCTTTCATAGTTTTGTTTGTAGTGGCTATGACCCATTATGTGACCAATATTCATTTCTACTTAAAAACTCCTTATTTCCTTGGTAGTTCATGAAGATCTTCAGAGCATGATCATGACTTCCTTGCATGCAGAGCAGAACTGAGCATAGAATAGTTGAGCTGTGCTAAAACACAACTGTCAGGGCAATGAGGAAACCAAGAATGGGGAATGCATTTGTCATTCATGAATTTTGGTAATAAAGGAGCAAATGCTGCTGCTATCAGTGGGATCTTCAATATACAGTTGTGCTCAAAAGTTTATATAACCCAGCAGAATTTTTGCTTTATTTGGCCTTTTTTCAGAGAATGTGAATAACACCAAAACTTTTTCTCCACTCATGGTTAGTGGTTGGGTGAAGCCATTTATTGTAAGACTACTGTGTTTTCTTTTAAAATCATAATGACCACCCAAAACATCCAAATGACCCTGATCAAAACTTTACATACCCCATTTCCTAATACCGTGTATTGCCCTCTCCAACATCAATGACAGCTTGAAGTCTTTTTGTGGTAGTTGTGGATGAGGTTCTTTATTTTCTCAGATGGTAAAGCTGCCCACTCTTCTTGGCAAACAGCCTCCAGTTCCTGTAAATTCCTGGGCTGTCTAGCATGAACTGTGCGCTTGAGATCTCCCCAGAGTGGCTCAATGATATTGGGGTCAGGAGACTGAGATGGCCACTCCAGAACCTTCACTTTGTTTTGCTGTAGCCAATGACCGGTTGACTTGGCCTTCATGTTGGGATATCCAAGAACATCCAATGCGCAGCAGTATTTGCTGATAACGTGCTGCTTTCATTTTTCCTTCAACATTGACCAAGTTTCCTGTGCCTTTGTAGCTCACACATCCCCAAAACATCATTGATCCACCTCCGTGCTTTACCGTAGGAATGGTGTTCCTTTCATCATAGGCCTTGTTGACCTCTTTCCAAATGTAATGTTTAGGGTATGTGCACACACTGTGGAAAACGCTGCAGATCCGCAGCGTTTCCGCAGCAGTTTCCCATGAGTTTAGAATTCAATGTAAACCTATGGGAAACCAAAAACACTGTGCACATGCTGTGGAAAAAAACGCATGCAAACGCAGCGGTTTACATTCTGCAGCATGTCACTTCTTTCTACGGATTCCGCAGCGGTTTTACAGCTGCTCCAATAGAAATCCGCAGTTGTAAAACTGCAGTGAAATCAGCAGAAAAACCGCAGTAAATCCCCGATAAATCTGCAGCGGTTTTGCACTGCGGATTTATTAAATCCGCTGCGGAAAAATCCGCAGTGGACCAGAATACGTGTGCACATAGCCTTATGGTTGTGGCCAAAAAGTTCAATTTTGGTCTCGTCACTCCAAATTACCTTGTTCCAGAAGTTTTGAGGCTTGTCACTGTGCTGTTTTGCATATTGTAGGTGAGATACTTTGTGGCATTTGCACAGTATTGGATTTCTTCTGGCGACTCGACCATGCAGCCCATTTTTCTTCATGTGCCTCCTTATTGTGCATCTTGAAACAGCCACACCGCTAGTTTTCAGAGAGCCTGTATTTCAGCTGATGTTGTTTGTGTTTTTTTCTTCACATTCCAAACTATTTTCCTGGAAGTTGTGAATGACAATTTTGTTGGTCTACCTGATCGTGGTTTTGTTCTTAGAGCCCCTGATTTTCCTTTTGTTAATCACAGTTTGAATGTTGCTGACTGCGTTCAAACTGTGAATTACTTTGATATCTTTTTGTATCCCTTTCCTGTTTTATACAGTTCAACTACCTTTTACCCTTAAGGTACCTTTACACTGAACAACTTAACAACGATATCGCTAGCGATCTGTGATGTTGCAGCGTCCTGGATAGCAATATCGTTGTGTTTGACACACAGCAGCGATCTGGATCCTGCTGTGACATTGTTGGTCGGAGCAGAAAGGCCAGAACTTTATTTCGTCGCTGGATCTCCCGCAGACATCGCTGAATCGGCGTGTGTGACGCCGATTCAGCGATGTCTTCACTGGTAGCAAGGGTAAACATCGGGTTACTAAGCGCAGGGCCGTGCTTAGTAACCCGATGTTTACCCTGGTTACCATTGTAAATGTAAAAAAAAAAAAACAGTACATACTTACATTCCGGTGTCTGTCCCCTCGCCGTCAGCTTCCCGCACTGACTGTGAGCGCCGGCCGGCCGTAAAGCACAGCGGTGATGTCACCGCTCTGCTTTACGGCCGGCCGGTGCTGACACAGTGCAGGGAAGCTGAGGCCGGGGGACAGACACCGGAATGTAAGTATGTACTGTTTGTTTTTTTTTACATTTACAATGGTAACCAGGGTAAACATCGGGTTACTAAGCGCGGCCCTGCGCTTAGTAACCCGATGTTTACCCTGGTTACCAGGGGACTTCGGCATCGTTGGTCGCTGGAGAGCTGTCTGTGTGACAGCTCTCCAGCGACCACACAGTGACGAAACAGCGACGCTGCAGCGATCGGCATCGTTGCCTATATCGCTGCAGCGTCGCTTAATGTGACGGTACCTTTAGATCCATTGACAATTCTTTTGTTTTCCTCATGACTCACAATCCAGAATGGTCAGTGGCTGGATGAAAGATGCAAGAGTCTGTCTGGATCCCAGAAACTCACTCAGCTTTTATGCACACACAATAATTACAAGGAAACTGGTCACAGGTGAGGAGGTTACCTTTAGTAGCCATTCAAACCCATTTGTGTCAACCTCTGTGCATGTTATCAGGCCAATATCACCAGGGTATATAAAGTTTTGATCAGAGCCATTTGGATGTTTTGGGATGTCATTATGATTTAGAGAGAGAAAACAGTAGTTTGACAATAAATGGCTTCACCCAACCACTAAACATGAGTAGAGAAAAAGTTTTGTTGTTATCATTCTTATTCTCTGAAAAAAGGCCAAGAAAGCAAAAATTCTGCCTGGATATGTAAACTTTTGAGCACAACTGTAGCTGAGCCATCGGATGTTTTATTAAGGTGATTAGGTGCATCTGAATATGCTTGACACAAAACAGAACTATTGGATGACGGATCTGGACAACTAGGCTAGAAGATGCTTATATGCATCTTACACCCATCTACATCAGAATGATAAGTAACTTCTTTCTTCACCTACCACCCAGCATCATGTTCCCACTTCTAGCCTAGTCTATCGTCCGGTCTAGGATCCCTGCATATATTTTAGCACAGGGCCTGCAGGGTAAGTGAGGGACAGCCGCCGTGGAGCTGGGGCACACAATATCGCATTTTCGGGTGCCAACCTCCGCTGGCAGGTAGGGATGATAGTGGACACGTAAGGCTTCCTAGGCCATTGTGGTTGTACCTGGGATTTTTCCAATGGAGTCCATCTAGCCTGTTTGTCCCCCCCCCCCCCCACCTTTCAATAAGACCTCCTATCTCTGGTCTGGTTCAAGGAGGAGAAGACCACAGTGGCTCTCTCTTGGAACATATATTTGACTGTTGACAGAATATGGTGTATGAAAACTGTCACATATGAAACATGTTGTGCGTATTATCAGTGAGTATCTTGTTTTTTGTGCACTTTGTTTTTTTTGTGGTGTTTTTATATTTTTTCTTATAAACGTACTTTTTAAAGGTTATATGTTCACATTTGCTATCCCTTAGTATTATTTATATACCTCTTAGCATTATGGTAAAACATGCCATCATGATAACTCAAAGGATCTTTTTAGTGGTTAAAAACCATCTTTGAGTGAGAGAAAAACTGTGCCTTAACCCCTTTCTGATGTTGGGCGTAATAGTACACCCACGTCAGAATCCCTCCCTTTGATGTGGCCTGCGGTGCTGAGCCCACATCTTTACCGGCACATGCCAGCTGTTTTGAACAGCTGACATGTGCCTCTAACAGCCGTGGGTGGAATCGCGATCCATCAGTGGCTATTAACCTGTTAAATGCCGCTGTCAATCTATGACAATGGCATTTAAGTCGCGCTTCTGGTAAGCGCGGCAGAAATCCCAGCCATCGGTGACCCGGTCACCTGATTGTTTGGCATGAGAACCAGAGGTCTCCAGCAGACCTCCATGGTTGTCATAGCCAGATTGCTATGAGCGCCGCCCGGTGGTCAGCGCTCATAGCAAGTGAGCATTTCTGCTACATACAAGCGATTTGATCATCGCCTGTGTGTCGATCAGACAACTGCAGACTATTGAAGCATGCAAAAAGTAAAAAAAAAAAAATGGTTTAAAAAAAATATATAAAAAGTACAAATTGCCCCCCTTTCGCCCCATTTCGCCCGATCTAGCAATATAAAATAATTAACCCGATCGGTAAACGGTGCAACGAGAAAAAATTCAAAACGCCAAAATTTCATTTTTTTTTTGGTCGTCACTACATTGCAATAACAGGTGATCTAAAGATCGTTTTTACACCAAAATGGTATAATTAAAAATGCCAGCTCGGCACGCAATAATAAATCCTCACTCAGCCCCGAATCACGAAAAATGGAGACACTACAGGTCTCAGAATATGACACTTTTTTTTTTACCAAAGTTTGGATTGTTTTTTTCACCACTTAAATGAAAAAGAACCTAGACATGTTTGGTGTATATGAACTCGTAATGACCTGGAGAATCATAATGGCAGGTCAGTTTTAGCACTTAATGAACATGGTAAAAAAAAACTGTGGAATTTCATTTTTTTTTGCAGTTTCACTGCACTTGGAATCTTTTTCCTCTTTTCCAGTACACAATATGTTAAAACCAATTGTGTCATTCAAATGTACAACTTGTCCCGCAAAAAACAAGCCCTCACATGCCCATTTTGACCAGAAAATAAAAAAAAGTTATGTCTCTGGGAAGAAGAGAAACGAACACGCAAAAACGAAATACCTCTGGTCATGAAGGGGTTAATATTATAATTTAGCCTTAGCATCTAAATTGACTGTTTGTTGGCTAATTCACTATGATGTTGGAATATTGGCATTGCAGGACCTTTTAGGTGTCCATGGATACGACCACTGATATAGTAACAGTTACCTAGTTGCTAGTGGTCGTAACCATGGATACCTAAGGTCCTGCAATGCCTGCACATGAGGAAAGAGACATAGAAATGTAGTATAGTTTTTGGATTCGCTAATTAGAGGTACTTGCTAATATTATAATATTTATTATTACATCTACTACATATTGGGATAGGATCTTGGAGATGGGAATACCGCTTTAAGAATAACTATCAATACACAAAAAAATTGCATTCCCTGAAGTCAATTCCATTTTTTTTTTACTCCACAATGTGGGATGGGGTCTTGACAAACCCCATTTACTTACAAAGCTGGTCCATATGAATATCTTTAAATCTTTTGATATCCATCAATGCTGAAGAATTTTATTAAGCTCTAAAGGACGGTGAAATGATGATTTTATTATTTTACATTTTTTTAAATGATGCTTTTGCCCGTTTGCTCATGCAGATTGTCTAATGGTTCCAGCTGTTGACGCAGAAGTGTATTTCAATATATTGTAAGCACGACTTCAAATTACGAAAGAACAAGTCTTGGGCAGATGACATGCAGTGTTGTAGACTTTTTTCAAGCCACTAGAGGGCATCAGTCACTCTTAATAATTTCTGGTTATTGATTACAATATACTGACAGAAATGTTTTGTGTTTTATTCTCTGTGAAATGTATGTCTTCTAAAACAATCTTCTGCATTGGAGGGGTGTATGTATGCATGTACGGTATATACTGTATGTGTGTATATATAATATAAATCGTCATTTAAAATATACACAATGCTTTCAATATTATGAACTGCTTTTTTTGTCAACCAATACAGTCAGGTGCTGAAATTTTTGGACTGTGACCGATTCTTTGTGATTTGGGCTCTGCATGCCACTCTTTTTTTTTTCATTTAAAATGAAACAACTGAGATGCAGTTGAAGTGTAGACTTTCAGGCTTAATTAAAGGAGTTGAACAAAAAATGTTCTGTGAAATGTTTAGGAATTAAAACCATTTTTCTACAAAGCCTCCTCATTTCAGGGGCACAAAAGTAATTGGACAAATTAACTTTATAAAATATTAAAAATGAACATTTTATTTATTGTAAAGAATCCTTTGCAGGCAATGGCTGCATGAAGCCTGGAAGCCACGAAGTCACCAAACACTGGGTTTCTTACATTGTGAATCTTTACCAGGCCCTTAGTGCAGCTGACTTCAGTTGTTGCTTGTTTGTGGGTCTTAATCCCTTAAAGGGAACCTGTCACCCCAAAATCGACTGAGCGAAGCCCACCAGCATCAGGGGCTTATCTACAGCATTCTGGAATGCTGTAGATAAGCGCCTGATGTAACCTGAAAGATAAGAACTTCATGTTAGTTTAGGTTGATTTATATTTTCCTTTTATTCATGAAAATGTTGCCAATCTTTGAATTTTTATGCCCTTAAACAGATTAACACCAGATTATACCACACAAAATGGTTAAAGGGAATCTGTGACCCCAAAATTCGCGTATTAGCTAAGGCCACCGGCATCAGGGGCTTATCTACAGCATTCTGGAATACTGTAGGTAAGCCTCCGATGTAACCTGAGAATGAAAACAAGTTAGATTATACTCACCCAGAGGCGTTCTCGCTGTAGTCCGGTCCGATGGGCATTGCGGTCTGGTCTGGGGCCCCCCATCTGCTTACGATGACGCCCTCTTTTCTCCACGCTGTGGCTCTGGCGCATGCGGGTCTCTGACCTTTCCTGGCACCTGCTCACTGCAGTACTTTGCTCTGCCCTCAACAGGGCAGACAAAGTACGCCTGCGCCGGAGCCGCAGCATGAAGACCAGAAGAGGACATCATCATAAGAAGATGGGAGGGACCGGACCGCGACGCCCACCGCAGCGGGACTGCCCTTGGGTGAGTATAATCTAACCTCTTTTTCTTATCTTTCAGGTTACATCAGGCGCTTATCTACATTATCTGTTGCTACATTATCTACATTATCTTATCTACATTATCTGTTGCTCAACAGGAAAAAAAAGGCATTTAAACTAGGTGACAAAGAGGAAATTAAAATGATACAGCATGAATTGAAGCAAAAAATAAAGGAGGCCCAGGAAGCCTTCAGAATTAAACTTGAAAAGAAACTGTCCCACAATAATACCAGGGAGGTTTGGTCAGGAATGAAATTACTGACTGGGCTTAAGCTGAGGCCTGAAAATGATCCAGGAACAATGGACAAGGCTAATGAGATGAATAAGTATTTCAATAGATTTAGCAGTACATGTGTACTGCCAACTGATAGTGGATGGGAATTGGGTGCAAATTCTGCAACATCGATATTGGAGGATGAGCAGACTAAATTTAGAGTATCCAAAAATGATGTGAGGAGGCAGTTTAAGTCACTTAACATTGGTAAAGCAGCAGGACCAGATGGACTCAGCTCACGTGTCCTTAAAGTGTGTGCAGACCAGCTGTGTACTGTCTTTACACGCCTATTTAATGGAAGTATACAAACACAGAGGGTACCCGTGTTATGGAAAACTTCCTGTCTGGTGCCGGTACCCAAGACTTCTTCTCCTGCAACCCTAAATGACTATCGTCCTGTAGCCTTAACATCTCACGCTATGAAGGCCTTGGAAAGATTAGTGCTTGCTCACTTAAGACCAAGGGTCAATGCTTTTATCGATCCCCTTCAGTTTGCTTACCGACATAGATTGGGGGTGGATGATGCTATTCTTTCCCTGTTACATAGGGTACATTCATTTCTGGAGATGGACGGAACCACGGTGCGAGCGATGTTCTTCGATTTCTCGAGTGCATTTAACTCCCTGCAGCCACTTTTACTACACAAAAAGATGACTGATATGAAGGTGGAGGAGGGGATGAGAAATTGGATAACTGACTACCTATCAGATCGGCCACAGTTTGTACAGATGGGAGCAGTTGTGTCAAGCAGATTACTGAGCAGTGTTGGTGCCCCCCAGGGAACGGTGCTTGCGCCCTTTCTATTCACACTGTATACTTCAGACTTTCAGTATAAATCTGAACTTTGCCACCTTCAAAAATTGTCGGATGACTCCGTGGTTGTGGGATGCATTAGGGGAGATCAGGGGGATGAGGAATATAGAAGGGTGGTGTCGAATTTCGTGGATTGGTGCAATGGTAACTATCTACAACTAAATGTTAAGAAAACTAAGGAGTTGGTGGCCAACTATAGCAGGATTAAGTTGGAATGCTTACCGATCACTATTGCTGGTCAGGAGGTAGAGTGTCATGATCCCAATGGCAGGGGATCACAAAAGGACAAGCACAAAAACAAAACAAGCTCTAGGGTGATGGAACCTGAGCTGACCGCGATCCTGAACCTAAACACAACTAGCAGTAGCCGGGGAACGTGCCTACGATGATTCCTAGACGTCTCGCGCCAGCTGAAGGATTAACTTCCCCTATTAGAAGAAACACAGACCTCACTTGCCTCCAGAGAAACACCCCACAGAAATAGCAGCCCCCCACATGTAATAATGGTGAAATTAGAGGAAAGCACATACATAGTTATGAAAATAGAATCAGCAAAAATGAGGCCCGCTAAAGCTAGATAGCAGAGGATACAAAAGTGAACTGCGCGGTCAGCTAAAAACCCTTCAAAAAACCATCCTGAAATTACTTGAACTCATGTGCCAACTCATGGAACATGAGGAGTAATTTCAGCCCACTAGAGCAACCAGCAGCAAGGAATCACATATCTGCAAGCTGGACTAAGACAAAAATAAAGCAAAACGTGGAACAGGAAAATCAAAACTTAGCTTGTCCTGAAGATAACAGACACAGGGAGCAGAGGTAAAAAGACACGCTGATTACATTGATAGCCGGCGAGGAAATGACAAAAAAGCCAGGTTAAATAGGAAACTCCCATAACCTGATGGAACAGGTGGACACCAGAGACCGCAGAGAACACAAGTCACCCAGTACCATCAGTAACCACCAGAGGGAGCCCAAAAACAGAACTCACAACAGTACCCCCCCCTGAGGAGGGGTCACCGAACCCTCACGAGAACCACCAGGGCGACCAGGATGAGCCCTATGAAAAGCACGGACCAAATCGGCAGCATGAACATCAGAGGCAATCACCCAAGAATTATCCTCCTGACCATAACCCTTCCACTTGACCAAATACTGGAGTTTCCGTCTGGAAACACGAGAATCCAAGATCTTCTCCACAACATACTCCAAATCACCCTCCACCAGCACCGGAGCAGGAGGCTCAAGCGAAGGAACAACAGGTACCTCATACTTCCGCAACAACGACCGATGGAACACATTATGAATAGCAAACGATGCCGGGAGATCCAAACGAAACGACACAGGGTTAAGAATTTCCAAGATCCTATAGGGACCGATGAACCGAGGCTTGAACTTAGGAGAAGAGACCTTCATAGGAACAAAACGAGAAGACAACCACACCAAGTCCCCAACAAGAAGTCGAGGACCCACGCGGCGACGGCGATTAGCAAACTGCTGAGCCCTCTCCTGGGACAACTTCAAATTGTCCACCACATGACTCCAAATCTGATGCAACCTATCCACCACCATGTCCACTCCAGGACAATCAGAAGGCTCCACCTGACCAGAGGAAAAACGAGGATGAAACCCCGAATTACAAAAGAAAGGAGAAACCAAGGTAGCAGAACTAGCCCGATTATTAAGGGCAAACTCGGCAAGCGGCAAAAAGGAAACCCAGTCATCTTGATCAGCAGAAACAAAACACCTTAAATAAGTTTCTAAAGTCTGATTAGTTCGTTCTGTCTGGCCATTCGTCTGGGGATGGAATGCAGACGAAAAGGACAAATCAATGCCCATCTTAGCACAGAACGTCCGCCAAAATCTAGACACAAACTGGGATCCCCTGTCAGAAACGATGTTCTCCGGAATGCCATGCAAACGGACCACGTTTTGAAAAAACAGAGGGACCATCTCAGAGGAGGAAGGTAACTTAGGCAAGGGTATCAGATGAACCATCTTAGAAAAGCGGTCACACACAACCCATATGACGGACATTTTTTGAGAGACAGGGAGATCCGAAATAAAGTCCATGGAAATGTGCGTCCAAGGCCTCTTCGGGATAGGCAAAGGTGACAACAATCCACTGGCCCGAGAACAGCAAGGCTTAGCCCGAGCGCAAACTCCACAAGACTGCACAAAAGAACGCACATCCCTCGACAAGGAAGGCCACCAAAAAGACCTGGCCACCAAGTCTCTAGTACCAAATATTCCAGGATGACCTGCCAACACAGAAGAATGGACCTCGGAGATGACTCTACTGGTCCAATTATCCGGAACAAACAGTCTTTCCGGCGGACAACGATCAGGTTTATCCGCCTGAAACTCCTGCAAAGCACGTCGCAAGTCTGGGGAGACAGCCGGCAAAATCACCCCATCCCTAAGGATACCAGTGGGCTCAGAATTTCCAGGGGAGTCAGGCACAAAACTCCTAGAAAGAGCATCCGCCTTCACATTCTTTGAACCTGGCAGGTATGAAACCACAAAATTGAAACGGGAGAAAAACAATGACCAACGAGCCTGTCTAGGATTCAGACGCTTGGCAGACTCAAGGTACATCAGATTTTTGTGATCAGTCAAGACCACCACACGATGTCTAGCACCCTCAAGCCAATGACGCCACTCCTCAAATGCCCACTTCATGGCCAAAAGCTCCCGATTACCAACATCATAATTCCGTTCAGCGGGCGAAAATTTTCTAGAAAAGAACGCACATGGCTTCATCACTGAGCCATCGGAGCTTCTCTGTGACAAAACCGCCCCCGCTCCGATCTCGGAAGCATCAACCTCAACCTGAAAAGGAAGCGACGTATCTGGCTGACGCAACACAGGAGCAGAAGAAAACCGGCGCTTAAGTTCCTGAAAGGCCTCCACAGCCGCAGCAGACCAATCAGTAACATCAGCACCCTTCTTAGTCAAATCCGTCAAAGGCTTAACAACACTAGAAAAATTAGTTATGAAGCGACGATAAAAATTAGCAAAGCCCAAGAACTTCTGTAGACTCTTAAGAGATGTAGGCTGCGTCCAGTCACAAATAGCCTGAACCTTGGCGGGATCCATCTCAATAGTAGAAGGGGAAAAAATATACCCCAAAAAAGAAATCTTCTGGACTCCAAAGAGACATTTAGAACCCTTTACAAACAAAGAATTGGCCCGCAGGACCTGAAACACCTTCCTGACCTGCTGAACATGAGACTCCCAGTCATCAGAAAAAAACAAAACATCATCCAAATACACGATAATAAATTTATCCAGATATTCACGGAAAATATCGTGCATAAAAGACTGGAAGACAGAAGGAGCATTAGAAAGTCCAAAAGGCATCACCAAATACTCGAAATGGCCCTCAGGCGTATTAAATGCGGTTTTCCACTCATCACCCTGCCTTATCCGCACAAGATTATACGCACCCCGAAGATCAATCTTAGTGAACCATTTAGCCCCCTTAATGCGAGCGAACAAATCAGTCAACAATGGCAAAGGATACTGATATTTGACTGTAATCTTATTCAAAAGACGATAATCTATGCAAGGCCTCAAGGAACCATCTTTTTTGGCCACGAAAAAAAAACCTGCTCCCAAAGGGGACGAAGATGGACGGATATGTCCCTTTTCCAAGGACTCCTTAACATAATTCCGCATAGCAGTATGCTCTGGCACTGACAGATTGAACAAACGACCTTTAGGGAATTTACTGCCAGGAATCAAATCTATAGCACAATCGCAATCCCTGTGAGGAGGAAGCGAACTGAGCTTAGGCTCCTCAAAAACCTCCCAATAATCAGACAAAAATACCGGAACCTCAGAAGGAGTAGATGAAGCGATAGAAATCGGAGATGCATCATCATGAACCCCCTGACATCCCCAGCTTAACACAGACATTGTTTTCCAGTCCAGGACTGGGTTATGAGTTTGTAACCATGGCAGACCAAGCACTAAGACATCATGTAAATTATACAGTACCAGGAAGCGAATCACCTCCTGATGAACGGGAGTCATACGCATGGTCACTTGTGTCCAGTACTGAGGTTTATTCATAGCCAAAGGTGTAGAGTCAATTCCTTTCAAAGGAATAGGAACTTCCAGAGGTTCCAGACTAAACCCACAGCGATTGGCAAATGACCAATCCATAAGACTCAGGGCAGCGCCTGAATCCACATAGGCATCGACGGAAATGGATGATAATGAACAAATCAGAGTCACAGACAGAATGAACTTAGACTGTAAAGTACCAATGGCAACAGACTTATCAACCTTTTTTGTGCGTTTAGAGCATGCTGATATAACATGAGCTGAATCACCACAATAAAAACACAATCCATTTTTCCGCCTATAATTTTGCCGTTCACTTCTGGACTGAATTCTATCACATTGCATTATCTCAGGTGCCTGTTCAGAAGACACCGCCAAATGGTGCACAGGTTTGCGCTCCCGTAAACGCCGATCAATCTGAATAGCCATAGTCATGGACTCATTCAGAGCTGTAGGCGCCGGGAACCCCACCATAACATCTTTAATGGCCTCTGAAAGGCCATCTCTGAATTTTGCAGCCAGAGCGCACTCATTCCACTGAGTAAGCACCGACCATTTCCGAAATTTCTGACAATATATTTCTGCTTCATCTTGCTCCTGAGAGAGAGCCAATAAAGCTTTTTCAGCCTGAATCTCGAGGTTAGGTTCCTCATAGAGCAAACCCAATGCCAGAAAAAACGCATCCACATTGAGCAACGCAGGATCCCCTGGTGCCAATGCAAATGCCCAATTCTGAGGGTCACCCCGCAGGAAAGATATAACAATCTTGACCTGCTGAGCAGGGTCTCCAGAGGAGCAAGATTTCAAGGAAAGAAACAACTTGCAATTGTTCCTAAAATTCAGAAAACTAGATCTATCTCCAGAAAAAAACTCTGGGATAGGAATTCTAGGTTCAGACATAGGCATATGTACAACAAAATCTTGTATATTTTGAACCTTAGCAGCAAGATTATTCAGGCTGGAAGCCAAACTCTGGACATCCATGATAAACAGCTGAGGTCAGAGCCATTCAAGGATTAAGAGGAGGAAAAAAGCAGCCAAGCTGCAATTAAGGCTAGGCAGCAAACACTGAGGAGGAAAAAAAAAAAAAAAAAACTTCCTCAGACTACTTTTCCTCCTACTTCAGCCAAAACGATGACCAATTTTTTCAGGCCGGCTATACTGTCATGATCCCAATGGCAGGGGATCACAAAAGGACAAGCACAAAAACAAAACAAGCTCTAGGGTGATGGAACCTGAGCTGACCGCGATACTGAACCTAAACACACAACTAGCAGTAGCCAGGGAACGTGCCTACGACGATTCCTAGACGTCTCGCGCCAGCCGAAGGATTAACTTCCCCTATTAGAAGAAACACAGACCTCACTTGCCTCCAGAGAAACACCCCACAGAAATAGCAGCCCCCCACATGTAATATCGGTGAAATGAGAGGAAAGCACATACATAGTTATGAAAATAGAATCAGCAAAAATGAGGCCCGCTAAAGCTAGATAGCAGAGGATACAAAAGTGAACTGCGCGGTCAGCTAAAAACCCTTCAAAAAACCATCCTGAAATTACTTGAACTCATGTGCCAACTCATGGAACATGAGGAGTAATTTCAGCCCACTAGAGCAACCAGCAGCAAGGAATCACATATCTGCAAGCTGGACTAAGACAAAAATAAAGCAAAACGTGGAACAGGAAAATCAAAACTTAGCTTGTCCTGAAGATAACAGACACAGGGAGCAGAGGTAAAAAGACACGCTGATTACATTGATAGCCGGCGAGGAAATGACAAAAAAGCCAGGTTAAATAGGAAACTCCCATAACCTGATGGAACAGGTGGACACCAGAGACCGCAGAGAACACAAGTCACCCAGTACCATCAGTAACCACCAGAGGGAGCCCAAAAACAGAACTCACAACAGTAGAGCAGGTGGAGAGTTACAAATATTTGGGGGTCCATTTGGATAGCAAATTGGACTGGAGATGCCACTCAGAGTTTGTCTACAAAAAGGGGATGAGCAGATTGTTTTTCCTAAGGAAACTGAGGTCTTTTAATGTTTGTAGCAAAATGTTAGAAATGTTCTACCAATCTGTAGTGGCAAGTGCCATCTTTTTTGCAATCACGTGCTGGGGTAGTAGTGTGCGGGCCTCTGATGCCAATAAGCTGAATAAGATTATTAAGAAGGCAAGTTCTGCTGTCGGCTGCAATCTGGACTCTTTTGGGGAGGTAGTGGAGAAAAGAACTCTGAAAAAGTGTATGACTATTATGAACAATAATGCACATCCATTATATGAGCTATTCATGAGACAGAAGAGCACCTTCAGCAACCGGCTAATACTTCTGAGGTGTAAGAAGGAAAAATATAGGAAATCGTTTGTGCCAACTGCCATGGGGATGTACAACAATAACATTAGGGTTAAACCACCAAGGTGAATGTCTACTTATTTCTCTACATTTCAGTTCACTCGTTGTGTATGTCCTATTCTAATGTATAATGTTCTTCTGTCAACAAACTGTCATGTCAACTATGTAATTCCTTTATAATTTTTATGATTTAAGTTGTGCTGCTGTGATACCATAATTTCCCACGGGATCAATAAAGTGTATCGTATCGTATCGTATCGTACAGCATTCCAGAATGCTGTAGATAAGCCCCTGATGCTGGTGGGCTTTGCTCATAGTCGATTTTGGGGACGACAGGTTCCCTTTAAGTTTTGTCTTAAGCATGTGAAATGCTGCTCGATGGGGTTGAGATCAGGTGAGCGACTCAGCCATTGCAGAATATTCCACTTGTTTGCCTTAAACTCCAAGGTTGCTTTCGCAGGATGTCTGCAACATGCGGGCCAATCATGAGTCTGGGTCACGTGACCCCCAGGCTGCAGCCGCCGCTAACTTCCAACGACGTCCCATCAATTTCCAGACTCTGGAAATTGACATGACGTCAGTAGCAGGCGTGACCAGCCTCCACAGACAGCAGTCACTCAAGAGTGACTGGGCTGTGGGCAGGGCTGGGGGCTGCCTGCGAGGCTGTGCTGGGGGTGGGCGGGGCTGTTTTGGGGGTGGGCGGGGCTGTGCTGGGATCTGCAGGCGGGGTTGGGATCTGCTAGCCTGCCGCGCTCATGTGCTGAGATGTGCGGCGGATGCCGTGGTGGTGGTGGCGGCGGCTGGTGCGGGGGGGGGGGTCTGCCGAAGGTGCTGGAGTGTGCGGGCTGGGGGTCTGCAGGGCTGTGCGGTGGTGTCATTGGTGTGTGTCTCTGTATGCAGGCATCGTCCGATGAGACTACAAGTCCCATTGGGCTCTGCCTGCTACAGTGACAGCGAGTGACACATTGGCCAATGATGGGACAGTGGTAGTCCCATCATCCGGCTAATGTGTTGAATGTAAAAAAAAACACACACACACATATACAGTACATACATACAACATACATTACACATATAGAACATGCACCATGCGACGACATGCACCGTGCGACATGCAACATGCGATGACATGCAACATGTGGCAACATGCACCATGCGACAACATGCGACATGCACCATGCGACAACATGCGACATGCAACATGTGGTGACATGCACCATGCAACATGCAACATGTGGCGACATGCACTGTTCGACATGCACATGCGACAACATGCACATGCGACATGCACCATGCGATGACATGTGACATGCACCATGCGACATGCATCATGCGGCGACATGCACATGCGATATGCACTGTTATGATCTGGTGGTTAGAACTAATAGTGGACCTGGTAGTTAGAGCACCAGAAAAGACCTGATAGCACATTGATACAGGACCAGCTCTGGGAAGTGGAACCTCTGCTGACCGCAATCCCTAATCCTATCACGTACACTAGAAATAGCCGTGGAGCGCTCCTATCATGACCTAGGCGCCTCGTCACAGCCTCAGAACTAGCTAGCCCTAGAGATAGGAAAAATAAGCTTATCTTGCCTCAGAGAAAATTCCCCAAAGGAAAAGGCAGCCCCCCACATATATTGACTGTGAGTAAGATGAAATCACAAACACAGAGATGAAATAGATTTAGCAAAGAGAGGCCCGACTTACTAAACAGACAGAAGATAGGAAAGGTCACTTTGCAGTCAGCACAAAACCCTAAAAAAGCCACACAGAGAGTGCAGGGAAAAATACCTTCCGCACCGACTAACGGAGCGGAGGTGCCCCTCTGCGTCCCAGAGCTTCCAGCAAGCAAGGCAAAATTCACATAAGCATGCGGGACAGAAAAAATAGCAAACAAGAAAAAAGCAAAGCGAAACTTAGCTTCTGCTGGAGAAAACAGGAAACCAGGAAGATCCAGGAGCGAACTAGACCAATGCTACAACATTGACAGCTGGCATCGGACAAGGATCCAAGTGGAGTTAAATAGAGCAGCCCACTAACGAATTAGCCTCGTCACCTGTGGAAGGAAACTCAGAAACACCCACAGGCATCAAAGAAAGTCCATGGACAGAACCAGCCGAAGTACCATTCACGACCACAGGAGGGAGCCCGAAAACAGAATCCACAACAATGCACCATGCGGCGACATGCACATGCAACATGCAACATGTGGCGACATGCACCATGCGACAACATGCACAAGGCGACAACATGCACCATGCGACATGCACCATACGACGACATGCACATGCACCATGCGACATGTGGCGACATGCACCATGCGACGACATGCACCACTTGACATGCAACATACATCATGCAACATGCCACATACAGTACATACATACTGTACATACATGCAACATACATATAGACATACAGTACATATAACATAGAGTACATACTCACCATCACTTGTCACTTTGATTCCCGAAGCCAGTGTCACCTGTAAAATTTTTTTAAATAAACAACCAATATACTCCCTGATCCGCAGATATCCAATTAAAACGAGTGTCCCACGACGATCTCCCGTGGAGAGCAGCAGCATCAGCTGATACGACCGCTCTCCAGGGGCTCCAGGAATACAATGATGGAAGGTATCCTTCCACAATGTATTCCCCACAATGTATTCCTACGCACCTGTGAGAAAATAGTTCCTAGTCTCACTTCTGGCACTGCTGTGTGAGAAAGTTCCCACGCAGCAAATGCCATAAAGTGAGACTAGTGAACTATAGTAACCTCTCAGTGATGCACTGCAGGAGCCATTGTCTCCTGTCAGTGCGTCACTGGAGGTCCTATTGAGCAGTGCCTTTATAGCCTTTTTACTAGGCACTGCTCCTAATAGCCAGATTCCTACTCCACACTGATGAGGGGCAAAAACCCCCAAAACAGCTGTCTGTGGATGGATACCATGCTTGGCATAGGTGGCTTTCCTTCATAGGATGCTGCCCTTCCCATGGTTGTTCCTTCCCGGGGAAAGGCCTGGCTATTCACTGCTTGCGTCGAGAAACACGTGATGGTGTCTCCGCAGCTTCTTTACATGCATATGAACTCGTAATGACCTGGAGAATCATAATGGCAGGCCAGTTTTTGGCTGTGTGCACACGTTGCAGATGTGGGTGCAGAATTTTCTGCACAAAATGTGCATCTCCTTGCAGAAAACGCAGCTTGTTTTTGATGCATTTTTTCACGTTTTTTGCGCGATTTTGATGCAGGTTTTGTGAGGTTTTGATGCAGTTCTTGGTGCGGTTTTTGGTGCATTTTTTGAACGGTTTTGATGCAGTTTTTGGTGCTGTTTTTGGTGCGGTTTTGATGCAGTTTTTGGTGTGGTTTTGATGCAGTTTTTGGTGCTGTTTTTGATGAAAATTTGATGGTTTTTGGTGCAGTTTTGATGCAGTTTTTGGTGCAGTTTTGATGCGGTTTTCATGCGTTTTTGCTGCGGTTTTGATGCATTTTTGCGTGGCTTTGATGCATTTTTAATTTTTTGGGGATGCGTTTTTGTATACATTTGTCCAACCCACACTCAATTACACACAGATAGACAGGTGATAGATGAAATGGATAGACAGATCTACATATAGATAGATCTATAGATGCATACATCTATCTATTCATATATCTATCTATAGATATATCTGGATAGATATATCTATTGATAGATGTATGGTTAGTGTAGGGTGTGTCCACTGTCCGGATTACATTAATTAGCTGCAGATGGGGCTACAAGTACGCAGCATCCTATCGGATGATGCCTGCACACACACCCCAAAAGACCCCCGCACAGCCCCGCATACACCCGAACAGTCCCGCACACACCCGAACAGTCCCGCACACATCCGAACAGTCCCGAACAGTCCCGCACACACCCGCACACATCCGAACAGTCCTGCACACATCCGAACAGCCCGCAGACCCCACCCGCACACACATACACGCACACAGTCGCCGCCCACACACTTCCCTCCTCCCGAACTGCAGCGTTTCTCGGACCCACATCCGCAGCAAAACTGCAGATCTTTTTTACATCTGTGGTTTTGCTGCGGATGTACCTGACTCAATGAACGTCTAAGGGTGCAGAACCGCTGCAGTTCAGAACAAAAGAAGTGACATGCTGCGGAAAAAAAAAAGCTGCGTTTCGGTGCGGCTTTCTCCGCAGCATGTGCACAACAACTCTGCTGCTCCCATAGACTTACATTGGTTGTGCACTCTACACTGTGGATTTGCTTCAATTCTGTGCAGCAATAAAACCTGCAGATCTGCAATCAAATCTGCAACGTGTGCACACAGCTTTAGCATTTAGTGAACCTAGCAAAAAAGCCAAGCAAAAGTGTGGGATTGCACTTTTTCTGCAATTTGATCGCACTTTGAATTTTTTTCACATTTTCTATTACACGACATGGTAAAACCAATGGTGTCGTTCAAAAGTACAACTTGTCCCGCAAAAGACAAGCCCTCACATGGCCATATTGACGGAAAAATTATGGCTCTGGAAAGAAGGGGAGCGATAAATGAAAAAAAACTCCAGGGGTGAAGGGGTTTAGAAACATGGATATGGACATATCTATGTAAATAGACATAGATATATAGATACATATCTATCCATCCATCCATCCATCCATCCACCCATCATCTGTGTGTAATGAAGTGTGGGTTGGACAAATGTAAAAGAGGAGGTTGGTCAGAAATGACATCACAAATCTTTTTGAAGAGAGAGGAGGGAGGGGTTTGGGTGTGTTTTGGAGTGGGTGTGGTAGGTTCGGGCTTAGTGGGCTGTGCAATGCATCATGGAACTTGTAGTATTAGAGCACAATAACTCAGGAGAAAGGAAGTTGTCGATTAACCCCATGAGAGCTGGATCCAGCACTGAAGATGTGCTGCTACAGCATGATAAAAGGTAATATTGCTAAAATAAACACAGTGGATGTTTTCAGTGGCACATAATAGCAAGATTTACAAGAAAAAAAAAATTATTGTAGTGGACAACTTCTTTAAAGATAGAAGTGTAATTGTAATGCTCCTGAATAAAAAATTGCTCCTCACTATATTGTCTACACAAAATATGACTCCCACATTGTCCCTCTTATGGTACATGCTCTTTACACTGACCTCTCCTTTCCATACTGACCCCCTCTTCGCACTGTTTTCTCATACTGTGCCCCCCTATAGGGTCCAGTATTTATACTGTACTCTCATCACACTCCCCCCTCCTTAGTATACTGTCCCCTCCTGGCTGTGCCCTTACACTGTCCCTTCCTGCTACACATGCACACATCCCCCTCACTCCCCGTACTCTGTCCACATACCTTTTTGCACATTGCTACACATACTGTGTCTGCATACATTCCCCCGTTCGCTCCCCATACTGTCTGCACCCATCCCCCATTCTGTTTCCTCGTACATGCCCCCCATTCCCCTGTACTGTTTCCTCATACATGCCCCCCATACTGTTTCCTCATACATTCCCCTATACTGTTTCCTCGTACATGCCCCCATTCCCCCACAGAGAACAGCTGACTCTCAGTCCAGGGGCGGCAGAATGCAGCCACCTGGGGAGACACTGCGGACCACCGCATTAGGTGGCTTGACTGCTCCCCCCTGTCGGCTGTGCCCGGGGCACATCCACCGGCTGCCCCCCCTAGATAAGCCTCTGCTCCACGCAGGGAGGAGAGAAGGTATAGACAGGTGGTATTAACACTTTCGTTACACCGACGGAGGGAGGTAAGGGCAAAGGGTATAAACAATGTTCAACAGTAGTAAACTTATTGGTTCTCCGGTCACATTCTTTGTAGGGAGCAGCCGAAACAATGTAGCCCGGTCCTGCGCTGCCACGGTGCTCAGAGGACAGAGCACCTAAATCCCACTGCTGCGTGCTGCCTCTTCTCACCAAGTCTGCCTGCCGTTTTGCGTGCTCTGTCCTTTTTATCCTGACTCCGTCCCCTGCTGTCAAGTGCAAAGGTCGGTCCGGATCTCTAAACTTTCACCTAGGCAACAAAGGTGACAGTTCCGGCCCCGGTGTGAAAAAGATACCCCCGATCTGGGCTCTCTTACACTCCCCCTCTCCTTTTGCTCGCCATTCCATGGGCAAGAGTTTTGATAGTTTGCATTGACAGCCTGCTGGACCTTAGACAACTTATTGCTAAATAAATTGGTCCTGATTGTATCTATTGGGGGTATCCCGGCTGTGGCCCGCTCGGAGCACCTTAAGTCAGAAGGGCTAGTTGAATAAGGTTGAGTAGTCGAGTCGGTATGAATAGACGAGGGCGGAGACGCTCCCATATCCACAGGAACTATCTTTTTGGGAATCTCAGAAGCTTCATGAATCTGTCTCACTTCCGAATCTTCAGGCGACTCTTCATCTTCGCAATCAACAACAGGCGGAGGGGGTATTTCAGGAGCATTTTTCTCCTTTTCAATTTGGTCGTGATCTCTGGACATTCAAGGACGTAGCATATTTCGATGGACTACTCGAGTAGGGGCCTTTTTTTTCTCCTTCAGGTTGGATTTCATATACGGGTCCATCTGAGCTGATTCTTCACTTTACTCGATACAAGGTCTTTTCCCACCGGTATTCCAGTTTCTCCTTTGGACGCTTGTCTTGAATCAACACTCGGTCTCTGGACTGGAAAGCTGTTCCTTGCAGAGGATCTGTCTCCGGATGTTCGAGTTCCTGGAACCTGGTCTGCACCAAGCGATGCAGTGTCTGCAACTGATGATGGTGTTCTCAGACCCAGGTGGACACCCCCGTCCATGGGTAGTCCTCCTCAGGGTCCAGTTCTAGCTTGGTGATCTCTCTTCCCAGCTGGCCAAACAGTAGGAAATATTGCGTGTATCCAAGGGTGCGGTGTACTCGGTTGTTATATACCCACACCAACTCGGCTACAAATTCCGGTCTTCCTCTAGTGTTCTTAACATTTCAATAAGAGTTCGATTGAACCACTCACAGGCTCCATTTCCCTGAGGGTGATATAGTGTCGTCCACTTTTTTTGATCTGGTACAGGTGGTGCAGTTCTTCCATTACTCACCCTGGAAAACAGGCACCTTGATCAGAATGGATTCTCCTCGGGCAGCCGTACACTTGGATGAAATTTTTACAGATGGCATGTGCTGCAGACTCAGCAGTTTAGTCACGTGTCGGGGTCACAACAACAAACTTAGTGAAATGGTCCGTCATTACTAGACAATGTTCGCATCCCTAGTGGGCCGTACCTGTAGTAAGATAATCTATCATCAAAACTTGCAGAGGTGCGGAAGTCATGATGGTTTGTGTAGGAGCTCTTTGCTCCAGAGGCTTAGCTAATTCATAGTTTCTGCATTGCCGACAAGCCTCTTCCACAGCAGCTTTTAAACGGGGATGGTAAACCAGCTTTTGTAACCACTGAAAGGTCTTCCCTTGACCGAAGTGAGCTCCTCTTTTGTGTGCTTCCTTAGCTATCATGAGCAACTGCATTTCGGGGATGACCACCTGCCAGGTGACTCCCAGTTCCCGGTGTAACTTGATCTTCTTGTATAATAGCCCATTCTTCAATTGAAGTCTTTCCCACTATCGTATGATTTGCAGAGCCCGTGGGGACAGGGCATCCCTCTCTCTTTGGCTGGGTAGTTGTTTTAGAGTCACCCATTGTCTCATTTGAGCAAGCTCCTCATCTTCCTGTTGTTTCCAGACCTACTCATCGCGGGACCGCCCAAGAATGCTTTCCCGACAAGCTGCCTGTACCTGATCCTGCGTAGCTGCCAACGTCCTCTCAGAATCCCGGAACTCAGAAACCTTTTGTGCCTCCAACTCCTCGTCACGGTTAGGCTCAGGTCTTCTATGAGACTCTCTGGATAGGGTGTCAGTGTTAGTATTCTCAGCAATATTCACCGAACGCCATTGGAGTCAATGGGAGTACAGATGAGTGAATATGTTCGGAAACGATCATCAAACACAAATTCGGCATGAATATAGTACAAATATGGCACATTCAGATTCAGTGATTGTTTTCTGAACATATTCACTCATCTCTAGTCCTGGATAGTTGATACCTTTTACAGCCTAACTGAAAAGAGATGGTAAACATAAGTTTATGAGAATGCTCAGGTCTCTTCATCGGGCAGAGTACAATACAATCTGAGGCCACATATTTATACACAAAAGGACAAATAATAATGCATTAAATAAGACAAGTAACATGAAGCAGAACTATTAGTATGGGAAGGGGAGAAACTATGCAGTTGCAGAGTATATATTGAAGTAGTTCATAGATAAGGAGTGTGAAAGTTTTATTGTCCACAGATTGAGGTCTGGTCCATGGTTGTGATACCCCCATGAGGTCAGGGCACATTCCTCAATTGATGTGGAAAGATCTGAAACCATATTCATCCCTGCCTGGAGAGTCAATATTTGTCATGTATTTGTATTCCTAAATTTTCCATTCTCTCTATAAGATATATATATATATATATATATATATATATATATATATATATATAGAACTGCCCTTTTTTTCTTTGATTATGTGGTGCTGTGATGAGAATTCATCGTTTTATTCTAAGCTTTTGTCCTGTTCCCCCTACACATAGATCCCAATCAGACATTTGGTACATATAACGATGTAGACAATATTAGGTGTGTAAACTATGTCATATCAACCACTGTGCACTTTCAATTTTGAATATTTTTTCCATCTACTGGCTAACAGATACAAAGTATACAGTACAAAGCTTAGCTATATTACTATTATATATAAGCTATATTACTACTGTAATACTATATTAACACAGTACAAAGTTATTTTTCATATTCAATGTAAAACTTAAACTGCTGTTCCTATATTTCCTATATCTGCTTTTATCTTCTATTCCTTTTCAACTATTCTTTTAATGAAAAAGAACCAAACAAGTTTGAAGATTGAAGCAAAACCTTAGTACTCCATTCTCTTAAATAATCAACATTAGCATAGGTAGCTTAGGTCATAAAACACCTTAAAAATGCCCTCAAAAAATCCTTTTACGATGCTGTGTTACCCAATTCAGAATTTCTAAAACCAATGCACAAGTCTATGATTCCCGTTGTAGCATCGTGAGCAGTACTGCACCTCTTTCTATATGTGGTTGTCTTTTCCTAGTGCTCATTTATTTGGGTGAATCATTAAGACCTTTTTGTCCTCCTTTACCTCACATCAACAAACTGGATCCAGGTTTAGATGACCGTTTTCTCAGTACTTGGTCAATTTGTTAGCATTTCTTGTCCATCTATACTGATCGGATTGGTTTTCCACTTCAACGTGTATGCATCTCACAAGCACAATTCCATTTTATTTTTAAAGACTAGTTTCCTTAGACTGTCTACAATGTAATGCTCTCATCCTAAAAATATTTATTCTGTACAAAATGTCATGATTTATTTTTTAACTTAAATTGGTTGCAGATGTTAAAAAGTGATTCTTTACAATAGTCATTACAAATGATTCCTTAATTGAAACAGAAACAAAATAAGATGCATCTAATCGGTCATGTAATTGAATATTATGATAGATGCAATTGCTTTTCTATTTTAGCCTATTTTAGTATATTATAGTTTCTATAATACAGTGTAACTTTGTTTTGCTGTGTTGTTTTTTTATTGCATCATTATTTTTTTGTATTGAATTTTACGTTTAAATCAGAAAAATCAAAGTGCTGCTAAAGTTTGGTTTTATATTCTAGATTCTCAGCACTGTTGATTGGTGGAGGTCTAGGTCTTGAGACCCAACAAGATCACATAAAGCATTGGTCAGAAGTGCTCCGCTTGTCCACCAGCATGAGCACAGTTTTGTAGAGATCCACAGACTTTCTATGCATATGTATAAGCTGAGTGCTTCTGACCTGTGATTTGACAGATTGTGTAATAATATTTGTACCCCAGATGATCAGCCGTGATTCAGAGAGGATCCAATATTTAATAGTTTAATTACTCTTTAAAGAAAAATACTAATTTCCATAACATGTCCACTGCTTTTAACCTTTTGATATCCATTCCTGTGATAATCTCACCACACAATATTTCCAATCTTGATAGCACCAGATTGTGTTTTCCTGATTTCCTTAGTATTGCACAGGTGAGAGAACCTGTGGCAATTTCTGATGCCTTGATAATAATTCCATCACCTGTACAATACTAGGGAAATTATGAAAACATGACCTGTTGGGGGCCATGGGTTTGGGAATTACTGTTCTATACCCGTTAGGACTGGCGGAACGCACCAAGTTTAAGATGGAATAGTATCTGGTGCGTTCGCAGTCCGGGGTCCACCATGCAGGTGAAAACCTGCTGCTAGTGCTGACGGACAATATGGCGGTACAATGTGAATACACACACGGGTTTACTTCACCCTGTGTGAAGGAAGCGAACCCCGTTGCATCACAGGGCCGCGGTACCGCACCAAGAGCGCAAGCAAGGAGTCTCAGAACTCAATCCCAAGACACAGTAACAGAGTTCATAAAAACCTCATGCACTCGACACCGCTACTGGGGTGTCAGAGTGACAGAAATAAATGTATTAAAGATGCACGTGAGTGCGTGCGGTGCCGCACTGGCGGACGCCACTAACCACCCAGGCTTGGGTCAGGAAAGCGCTGGGAAAGCGCACGGCGCCGCACTGGCGGTCACAGCAACTAGACGCTGTAATGTGTGTTTCGTGCTGATGGCTTAGTCGGGCGCTAGATAGCTACCATCATTCGCGAACAGTCAACAACACTAGGAATGGGAATGATTTAGGAGCTTTCATCCATCGACATACATCCATCTACACACACACATTATATCAAGTCAATACTAGCGCATGGCCGTGCGGTCATGCGCAGCTTATATAGTTGCAGCACGTTCAGGACCTTCCAATAAAGGACCAATGGGAAGCTGCTACCGAAGTTTTGCACTTTCAGGACCTTCCTGGAGGACCAATGGGATGTGCTGCAGTACCTGAGCATGTGACCCTCGATCTCCAATGGGAGATCTTGCCCTGGGCATGCTCAGAAAGAGAAAAGCAGGACTTAGTCCAAAAAGCATCTGCTCGCCGCTGCCCAACACTGACTTCAATGGCAGAAGCAGGAAAAGCAGCAGTAACTCTTTGTACAGAGTGGGACCGAGCAAGACGCTGGGACCGACGTCTCTGCTGAGCAGACTCCACTGCGGCTGGAGAAGAATGGGAGACCGCAGTGGAGACGGCCCAAGATTCCACCTGTGCAGAGGTGGGAACTCGACCCCTAACATATACCATCCTCATCTGTTCCTCCTATAATCTTCTTCAAGACTTCTTGGACTCATTCTCCAATCCTCAGGAACTCTCTATTGTCAGACTATGAACATATCAGACACCTACCATCCAAACCTTGAAGTATCACCTTTAAACAGCATCTTATTATTAATCTTTATGAATATATAGGAGATTGATTTATTTTGTTAGGCAGAGTTAAAGGGGGCATGTCATGTGGAAAACCGCTCTCTAACTGCAGACATAGGGTTAAGCTGAAGATAAATAGCATTAAAATGCTGCCTAACCGCCTTACTGAAAGCACCTCTATTGGCAAGAAATTAACTTTGATATCCTCCTGAAAACCGTTTCTCTGTCAAAGTGATTAGTCATAAGTTGCAATACAGCGAGTGACCACTATAAACACTCCCTGACTCTATGACAGCACATGCTGCACACACAGGCTGCAGTCCAGGCTGTCAATCAAAGTCTTGGGGAGTGGTTACAGTTGCTTCTCACATCATGGTGACTGTAATCACTCTGTGCACACCTTCATGACTGAAAGTGGGCAGCTCCAAGAAGGGTATAGACTCATTTCTTCTTGGTAACCTTGCAGTTAGGCAGCATTTTCAAGCTGTTTACCTGTAGCTTGACCCTATATAATCTCTAAGTAAATCAATGTTTTTGCACATGACCGGTTCTTCTTAAGTATTTCAAATGCCATTTAGAAATAGTGGATTTGTTCTTAGCTGGTACCAAGATGCACCTACATTTTAAGAAACAATTAGGAGAGTCTTCAAATTGTATGAAAGATTCCACAGAGCACATGATCTGTCATGTTTTACATTAAAAATGATAGTTTGCCGTCACCTATTCGTGTTGTGTACTTAGAAACAACTCTGGTAAATGCAGGTGCAATAGTATTGATCTGGAGTAGAAAATGCTAATGTACAAAAAAGGAGAATCGCATCAACAGTAGCATGGCTGGAACTGAAGGTGAAGGATCAAGGCCTTTATTGTAATTAATTTTATTCTATCTCCTTGCCTTGACAAGCCAGAGATGGTATGTCACTCTCCATAAGGAGAAACGATACCCCTTAGACCCCAGTCCAGAGCCTGTCACCTAGCTAAATTAGTTCTCATGCTTCGCACTGATGAGGGCCAACAGCCCGAAACACCGTGTCTGCGAATTGAGATAGTAATTTGGCTTTTATCCTAAGTCACATTGCACGACTCGTCAAAGAGTTGATTGTGACTTGTAGGATCGCCACTTCCAACAGGTGGCGCTATAGAGTTTAAGTCCTCTTTTTTTTCAGAAGAGGCAATTTGCATTCTATCTACTATAATTCATTTTTTGTACATTGATTTTTTTGTGACAATCAAGATAGTGTGATATATTGGGCTCTTAAACAGTATACAGTTAGCTATAGCCACAACTGTGCCACTATTCTGTGATGTTCAGATCTACAGTATCCAGCAGATTAGGCAAAATACCAAGTACAGCATGAAAACAATCTTGGGAAGAGGCATTAATTTCTGATACTTTTCAGATATATGTATGGATATGTTTCATCTGCTGTGATTCGTGGAGCATTATTGGTATGTGGCATGTTTATAACATACATAAGGAATGCAATGTCTGGATTTTGTCCGAGTAAAATATATAGAACATTTTTTAGTGCTTTAAATGCTAACATGAGTGGAGGATTGTCTAAAAATGAACCATACGGCGCTGCTTAGTTGCTCCAGGTGAATAAGCAGCAAATATATGGACGAAATCACTCCCAATCGTCCCAGAAGTGGTTAATTAAAGAAAACTATATGTAATATTTGCGCTAAGTTCACCTATATGAAGCCATAAATAGTTAAAATACTAAGAAATGTCATAAACAAGGTTCCCCATACAGTACTTTGATTAACAAAATGTGTTTACCTTAATATCAAAGAAAAGGAAATCTGTGTCCAGTGCTGACATGCGGAAAGGTCCTTCACTCATGTGCTGAAAGGTTGGTATCTGAAGCCTTCTCTGAATCTCTGTTCCAAAAATATCCAATATGTTGCAGAGCAAAAAGTAGTATAGGAGACGCTGTCCCGGCCGGTGACTAGCGTACTCCCCCAGAGCTTGGTAACGGCCGTGCACAGGCAGTGGCGGCCGCGTGTATAGAGCTGAAGCCGACAAGGTGCAGGACCTTGTGTGACATCACAGTCACGTGATCCATTTGCTCATTGGATAAAAGAAATTATACATAGGTCGCAATATTCGCCCTATGAATGTAAGGATTAGAGAACATTTGTGCAACATTAGTAAAAAATTCTCGGAACATCCTCTATCTCAACATTTTGCCAAATATCACAGGGGTTCACTTGAGGACATCTTAGTCACTGGACTGAAAATAGTGAAAAAAGACTGGAGGGGTGGCAACTTTATTCACCAAATGTCAAGAGAAGAAATGAGGTACATATTTGAACTGAATACTTTGGCACCCCATGGTCTAAATACTGAGATAGAACTGTTTGCTTTTATCCAATGAGCAAATGAATAAAGGGAAAAAAAAAAAAAAAAAGGCGGCACGCTATATAAAGCACACATCCTGCACACAGCACCATCCCTGATGAAGGAGTCAGTGACTCTGAAACGCGTAGGATTAGTTGGTCCTGTGTGCTATTCGTAGCTCCGCAGCTCCGTAGCTTTGCAGCTGGTCACGTGTACACATCACGTGACTGTGACGTCACACAAGGTCCTGCACCTTGTCGGCTTCAGCTCTATACACGCGGCCGCCACTGCCTGTGCACGGCAGTTACCAAGCTCTGGGGGAGTACGCTAGTCACCGGCCGGGACAGCGTCTCCTATACTACTTTTTGCTCTGCAACATATTGGATATTTTTGGAACAGAGATTCAGAGAAGGCTTCAGATACCAACCTTTCAGCACATGAGTGAAGGACCTTTCCGCATGTCAGCACTGGACACAGATTTCCTTTTCTTTGATATTAAGGTAAACACATTTTGTTAATCAAAGTCCTACATGAGTGGAGGATTGTCTCTGCTACAGCCTGATGCTTGACTATTAGAATTAGGCATTTAACACTAAAATTAAAGGAGTATTTCCAGCTAAATGTATAAACTGTTATGGTTCATGAGCTCATTACAGGCAAATGCAGTTCATGTGTCATTGTATTATGAAGATATTTTCCTCCAAAGGTAAAACCTTTACCTCTAAATACCCCTTTACTGCAGCATCATTTGGCAAACTTATCAAAGTCTATTGAAAAAAGCAAAAGGAAACAAAATTCTGTCCCATAGAGACCATGATCATCCTATCATGGTCCTATTTAGTCATGGGCATGAGCCTTTATGCCTATTGAAGAACCTTAGACTTTTGCCCTGGTACACCAAGCCACCACCATGTGGAGTTTTTGCAGCTCACCTGCTCAGAGCAGATGCACTCTTGCTGAAGATAGGTACTGTTCTTCCATAAGTCTGCCACACAAGTAGAATCTAACACCTGACCTGCCTATTGCATGGTTACCACACTCTAAACCAGTGTTTCCCAAACTCCAGTCCTCATGGACACCACTGGTCATGTTTTCAGGATTTCTATAGTGTGCACATGTGAGACAGTTCCTGATGCCTTGATGATACTTCCACTACTTGAGCAATACTAAGGAAATCCTGAAAACATGACCCGTGGTGTCCATGAGGACTGGAGTTTGGGAAACACTGCTCTAAAGATACTCATCTACATGGGTGCCCAACCTTGATTTAACTGGAGAGCCTCCAAGCAGAGTAGTAGTAGAGAAGGGCCGTTTGGAAGTCACCATGACTCTAAACTGGGAGGAATAAGACCATGGGAAGAAGAGAGTAGAATGATCTCTGTAATTCAAAGAAATTGCTCACCTGGATTTAATTTTTGTTTTGTGTTGTAATGGGATTGTCTGATGACCCACATCTGACCACATCACTTGGCATAATTTCTCTGAGGAGCAATTAAAATTTATGTGATGGGCTGGAGGTTATGCAAGGGAGGGAGAGTGTGCTATGATGTCAGCAGCAGCAATACAGAAGCTACAGAAGCATACAGTGGGGGAAATAAGTATCTGATCCCTTGCTGATTTTGTAAGTTTGCCCACTGACAAAGACATGAACAGTCTATAATTTTAAGAGTAGGTTAATTTTATCATTGACAGAATATCAAAAATAAAATCCAGAAAATCACATTGTATAAATCTAAATTTATTTGCATTTTTCAGTGAGAAATAAGTATTTGAACGCCTATCAAGCATTAAGAGTTCAGGCTCCTACAGACCAGTTAGACGCTTCTAATCAACTCTTTACCTGCATTAACCCCTACCCGACATGCGCCGTACTAGTACTGCTCTGCGGGAACTGAGTTCCCGCAAACCGCAGTACTAGTACGGTGGCACGATCGCGCGGCCTCACGCTGAGCGCCGCGGCGATCGCGTGCGGGTGTCAGCTGTATATGACAACTGACACCCCGCTGCAATGCCCACAATCGGCGCTAGTGCCGATCAAGGGCATTTAACCCCTCTGATGCCACTGTCAGTAGTGACAGCGACATAGAGGGGCATCGCGCAGGGATGGGGGCTCCCTGCGCTCTCCCACCGGAACAACGCGATGCGATTGCGTTGTTCCGGTGTTCTGGAAGGATCCGGGTCCTGAAGTGAGGTTGCTTGCCGGCGCCTGCTCAGAGCAGGCGTCGGAAAGCCTCCTGCACTGCCTGTCAGATCGCTGATCTGACACAGTGCTATGCAAAGTGTCAGATCAGCGATCTGATCTAATATAGTGATGTCCCACCCTGGGACAATGTTAGAAAGTAAAAAAAAATAAAAAATCCCCAAATAAAGAAAAAAAATCCCAATAAATCCATTTATTTATGTAAATAAAAAAAAACAATAAAAGTACACATATTTGGTATCGCCGCATCCGTAATGACCCGATCTATAAAACTATCCCACTAGTTAACCCCTTCAGTGAACACCGCAAAAAAATAAAAATAAGCAAAAAACAAAGCTTTATTATCATACCGACGAACAAAAAGTGGAATAACACGCGATAAAAAAGACGGATATAAATAAACATGGTACCGCTGAAAACGTCATCTTGGGTGGGGCAGAACCAGATATGTGCTCGGGAGCTGACCTGTAAGTCAACCCCCATGCACCTTCATAAGGAGTGAGGTGTGGTGAAATGTGTGTGTGTATATATATATATATATACAGTGGGGCAAAAAAGTATTTAGTCAGTCAGCATTAGTGCAAGTTCCACCACTTAAAAAGATGAGAGGTGTCTGTAATTTACATCATAGGTAGACATCAACTATGGGAGACAAACTGAGAAAAAAAAATCCAGAAAATCACATTGTCTGTTTTTTTAACATTGTATTTGCATATTATGGTGGAAAATAAGTATTTGGTCAGAAACAAAATTTCATCTCAATACTTTGTAATATATCCTTTGTTGGCAATGACAGAGGTCAAACGTTTTCTGTAAGTCTTCACAAGGTTGCCACACACTGTTGTTGGTATGTTGGCCCATTCCTCCATGCAGATCTCCTCTAGAGCAGTGATGTTTTTGGCTTTTCGCTTGGCAACACGGAGTTTCAACTCCCTCCAAAGGTTTTCTATAGGGTTGAGATCTGGAGACTGGCTAGGCCACTCCAGGACCTCGAAATGCTTCTTACGAAGCCACTCCTTCGTTGTCCTGGCGGTGTGCTTTGGATCATTGTCATGTTGAAAGACCCAGCCACGTTTCATCTTCAATGCCCTTGCTGATGGAAGGAGGTTTGCACTCAAAATCTCACGATACATGGCCCCATTCATTCTTTCATGTACCCGGATCAGTCGTCCTGGCTCCTTTGCAGAGAAACAGCCCCAAAGCATGATGTTTTCACCACCATGCTTTACAGTAGGTATGGTGTTTGATGGATGCAACTCAGTATTCTTTTTCCTCCAAACACGACAAGTTGTGTTTCTACCAAACAGTTCCAGTTTGGTTTCATCAGACCATAGGACATTCTCCCAAAACAACTCTGGATCATCCAAATGCTCTCTAGCAAACTTCAGACGGGCCCGGACAAGTACTGGCTTAAGCAGTGGGACACGTCTGGCACTGCAGGATCTGAGTCCATGGTGGCGTAGTGTGTTACTTATGGTAGGCCTTGTTACATTGGTCCCAGCTCTCTGCAGTTCATTCACTAGGTCCCCCCGCGTGGTTCTGGGATTTTTGCTCACCGTTCTTGTGATCATTCTGACCCCACGGGGTGGGATTTTGCGTGGAGTCCCAGATCGAGGGAGATTATCAGTGGTCTTGTATGTCTTCCATTTTCTAATTATTGCTCCCACTGTTGATTTCTTCACTCCAAGCTGGTTGGCTATTGTAGATTCAGTCTTCCCAGCCTGGTGCAGGGCTAAAATTTTGTTTCTGGTGTCCTTTGACAGCTCTTTGGTCTTCACCATAGTGGAGTTTGGAGTCAGACTGTTTGAGGGTGTGCACAGGTGTCTTTTTATACTGATAACAAGTTTAAACAGGTGCCATTACTACAGGTAATGAGTGGAGGAAAGAGGAGACTCTTAAAGAAGAAGTTACAGGTCTGTGAGAGCCAGAAATCTTGATTGTTTGTTTCTGACCAAATACTTATTTTCCACCATAATATGCAAATAAAATGTTAAAAAAACAGACAATGTGATTTTCTGGATTTTTTTTCTCAGTTTGTCTCCCATAGTTGAGGTCTACCTATGATGTAAATTACAGACGCCTCTCATCTTTTTAAGTGGTGGAACTTGCACTTTTGCTGAGTGACTAAATACTTTTTTGCCCCACTGTATATATATATATATATATATATATATATACAGTACAGACCAAAAGCTTGGACACACCTTCTCATTTAAAGATTTTTCTGTATTTTCATGACTATGAAAATTGTACATTCACATTGAAGGCATCACAACTATGAATTTACACATGTGGAATTATATACTTAACAAAACAGTGTGAAACAACTGAAAATATGTCTTATATTCTAGGTTCTTCAAAGTAGCCACCTTTTGCTTTGATGACTGCTTTGCACACTCTTGGCATTCTCTTGATGAGCTTCAAGAGGTAATCACCGGGAATGGTCTTCCAACAATCTTGAAGGAGCTACCAGAGATGCTTAGCACTTGTTGGCCCTTTTGCCTTCACTCTGCGCTCAGCGTTCAGGTCTGGTGACTGTGGAGGCCAGGTCATCTGGCGTAGCACCCCATCACTCTCCTTCTTGGTCAAATAGCCCTTACACAGCCTGGAGGTGTGTTTGGGGTCATTGTCCTGTTGAAAAATAAATGATGGTCCAACTAAACACAAACCGGATGGAATAGCATGCCGCCATGGAATAGCATGCCAGCCATGCTGGTTCAGTATGCCTTCAATTTTGTATAAATCCCCAACAGTGTCACCAGCAAAGCACCCCCACACCATCACACCTCCTCCTCCATGCTTCACGGTGGGAACCAGGCATGTAGAGTCCATCCGTTCACCTTTTCTGCGTCGCACAAAGACACGGTGGTTGGAACCAAAGATCTCAAATTTGGACTCATCAGACCAAAGCACAGATTTCCACTGGTCTAATGTCCATTCCTTGTGTTCTTTAGCCCAAACAAGTCTCTTCTGCTTGTTGCCTGTCCTTAGCAGTGGTTTCCTAGCAGCTATTTTACCATGAAGGCCTGCTGCACAAAGTCTCCTCTTAACAGTTGTTGTAGAGATGTGTCTGCTGCTAGAAGTCTGTGTGGCATTGACCTGGTCTCTAATCTGAGCTGCTGTTAAACTGCGATTTCTGAGGCTGGTGACTCGGATAAACTTATCCTCAGAAGCAGAGGTGACTCTTGGTCTTCCTTTCCTGGGGCGGTCCTCATGTGAGCCAGTTTCTTTGTAGCGCTTGATGGGTTTTGCCACTGCACTTAGGGACACTTTCAAAGTTTTCCCAATTTTTTTGGACTGACTGACCTTCATTTCTTAAAGTAATGATGGCCACTCGTTTTTCTTCACTTAGCTGCTTTTTTTCTTGCCATAATACAAATTCTAACAGTCTATTCAGTAGGACTATCAGCTGTGTATCCACCAGACTTCTGCACAACACAACTGATGGTCCCAACCCTATTTATAAGGCAAGAAATCCCACTTATTAAACCTGACAGGGCACACATGTGAAGTGAAAACCATTCCCAGTGACTACCTCTTGAAGCTCATCAAGAGAATGCCAAGAGTGTGCAAAGCAGTCATCAAAGCAAACGGTGGCTACTATGAAGAACCTAGAATATAAGACATAATTTCAGCTGTTTCACACTTTTTTGTTAAGTATATAATTCCACATGTGTTAATTCATAGTTTTGATGCCTTCAGTGTGAATGTACAATTTTCATAGTCATGAAAATACAGAAAAGTCTTTAAATGAGAAGGTGTGTCCAAACTTTTGGTCTATACTGTATATATATATACTAGCTGAAGAGCCCGGCATTGCCTGGGCATAGTAAATATCTGTGGTTAGTTATAGCACCTCACGTCTCCTTTTTTCCCATCATGCCTCTCATTTTCTCCCTTACACCTCTCATTTTCCCCCTCACTCCTCTCATTCCCCCCTAACACTTGTCATTTCGACCTCACATCTGTCATTTTCCGATCACTATTTTCCCTCACTCATCTCATTTTGCACTCACACCTTTTCATTTTCACCTCACACCCCTCATTTTCACCTCAGTATATACATGTTTGTTATCTCCCTTACATATAGTATACACCTGTATATCTTCTCTTGTATATAGTATATACCTGTATGCCATCTCCCCTGTAAATAGTATATACAGTGGGGCAAAAAAGTATTTAGTCAGTCAGCAATAGTGCAAGTTCCACCACTTAAAAAGATGAGAGGCGTCTGTAATTTACATCATAGGTAGACCTCAACTATGGGAGACAAACTGAGAAAAAAAAATCCAGAAAATCACATTGTCTGTTTTTTTTAACATTTTATTTGCATATTATGGTGGAAAATAAGTATTTGGTCAGAAACAAACAATCAAGATTTCTGGCTCTCACAGACCTGTAACTTCTTCTTTAAGAGTCTCCTCTTTCCTCCACTCATTACCTGTAGTAATGGCACCTGTTTAAACTTGTTATCAGTATAAAAAGACACCTGTGTACACCCTCAAACAGTCTGACTCCAAACTCCACTATGGTGAAGACCAAAGAGCTGTCAAAGGACACCAGAAACAAAATTGTAGCCCTGCACCAGGCTGGGAAGACTGAATCTGCAATAGCCAACCAGCTTGGAGTGAAGAAATCAACAGTGGGAGCAATAATTAGAAAATGGAAGACATACAAGACCACTGATAATCTCCCTCGATCTGGGGCTCCACGCAAAATCCCACCCCGTGGGGTCAGAATGATCACAAGAACGGTGAGCAAAAATCCCAGAACCACGCGGGGGGACCTAGTGAATGAACTGCAGAGAGCTGGGACCAATGTAACAAGGCCTACCATAAGTAACACACTACACCACCATGGACTCAGATCCTGCAGTGCCAGACGTGTCCCACTGCTTAAGCCAGTACATGTCTGGGCCCATCTGAAGTTTGCTAGAGAGCATTTGGATGATCCAGAGGAGTTTTGGGAGAATGTCCTATGGTCTGATGAAACCAAACTGGAACTGTTTGGTAGAAACACAACTTGTCGTGTTTGGAGGAAAAAGAATACTGAGTTGCATCCATCAAACACCATACCTACTGTAAAGCATGGTGGTGGAAACATCATGCTTTGGGGCTGTTTCTCTGCAAAGGGGCCAGGACGACTGATCCGGATACATGAAAGAATGAATGGGGCCATGTATTGTGAGATTTTGAGTGCAAACCTCCTTCCATCAGCAAGGGTATTGAAGATGAAACGTGGCTGGGTCTTTCAACATGACAATGATCCAAAGCACACCGCCAGGGCAACGAAGGAGTGGCTTCGTAAGAAGCATTTCAAGGTCCTGGAGTGGCCTAGCCAGTCTCCAGATCTCAACCCTATAGAAAACCTTTGGAGGGAGTTAAAAGTCCGTGTTGCCAAGCGAAAAGCCAAAAACATCACTGCTCTAGAGGAGATCTGCATGGAGGAATGGGCCAACATACCAACAACAGTGTGTGGCAACCTTGTGAAGACTTACAGAAAACGTTTGACCTCTGTCATTGCCAACAAAGGATATATTACAAAGTATTGAGATGAAATTTTGTTTCTGACCACATACTTATTTTCCACCATAATATGCAAATAAAATGTTAAAAAAACAGACAATGTGATTTTCTGGATTTTTTTTTCTCAGTTTGTCTCCCATAGTTGAGGTCTACCTATGATGTAAATTACAGACGCCTCTCATCTTTTTAAGTGGTGGAACTTGCACTATTGCTGACTGACTAAATACTTTTTTGCCCCACTGTACCTGCTGTATGTCATCTCCTTCTGTATATTGTATATACCCATGTGTCATTTCCTCCTGTATATATTATACACCTGTATGTCATCTCTTCTGTATATACTATATACCTGTATGTCATCTCCTCCTATATATACTATATACCTGTATGTCATCTCCTGTATATAATATATACCTTTATGTCTTCTCCCCTGTCTATAGTATATACCTGCTGTATGTCCTCTCCTCCTCTATACCTATGTGTCATCTCCTCTTTTATATAGTATATACCGGTATGTCATCTCCTCCTGTATATAGTATGTACCTGTAAGTCATCTCCTCCTGTATATAGTATATACCTGTGTATCATCTGCTCCTGTATAAAGTATATACCTGTGTGTCATCTCCTCCAGTATATAGTATATACCTTTATGTCATCTCCACCTGTATATAGTATATACCTGTGTGTCATCTCCACTGTATATAGTATATACCTGTGTGTCATCTCCCCTGTATATAGTATATACCTGTTGTGAATTCCGCTCTTGGGCTCCCTCCGGTGGTTGTAAGTGGCACTTTTGTGAGTTCTGCTCTTGGGCTCCCTCTTGTGGTTTCAAGTGGTATGGCTGCTCCTTGGAGTTAGCTGTCATCAGTTGCCTCCACTTATCTTCTCTTCTGCTCGGCTATTTAGGCTTGGCTCTTTCTTCAGCCAGTGCCACTTGTAAATGGTTCCTCGTTGGATTCACATCTCTTTGGATTTCCCTGTTATCCTGACCAGTTCTGCAAAGCTAAGTTTTTGCTTGCGCTTTTCTGTTCACAGTTTGTGGACTTATCCATTCAGTGCTTTCTATGTTTGTCCAGCATTATCAGTATGAATTAATTCTGTCTTGCTGGAAGCTCTGGGAAGCAGATTTACCCTCCACACCTTTAGTCAGGTGTGGAGATTTTTTTGTAAACTTTGTGTGGATTTTTGTAGTGTTTTATACTGACCGCACAGTATTCCATCCTGTCCTATCTATCAAGCTAGACTGGCCTCCTGTGCTCATCCTGGTTTCATTCTGTGTATGTCTTTTCCCTCTCCACTCACAGTCATTATTTGTGGGGGGCTAATCTATCCTTTGGGGATTTTCTCTGAGGCAAGATAGTTTTCCTGCTTCTGTCTTTAGGGGTAGTTAGCTCTTAGGCTGTGACGAGATGCCTAGGGAGAGTTAGGAGCATTCCACGGCTACTTCTAGTGTTGTGTTGAGCTTAGGGACTGCGGTCAGTACAGTTACCACTTCCTTCAGAGCCGTTCCATGTTGCTCCTAGACCACCGCATCATAACAGTACAAGTGGCCAAAAATGAATTAAATGCATCTCAAAAGAAGGAAAAGAAAGTTCTGAACCATTTTTTTTCTGTGCTCTGGTTTGTCTTTTTTTTCCTCTTGATATCTGGGTGGTTCAGGATATATGCTTTGGCATGGATGTTCAGGGTTTGTTTTCTCGTGTGGATCAACTTGCTGCAAGAGTACAGAGTATTCAGGACTATGTTGTCCAGACTCCAGCTTTAGAGCCTAGAATTCTTACTCCTGATTTGTTTTTTGGGGACAGATCCAAGTTTTTGAACTTTAAAAATAACTGCAGATTGTTTTTTGCTTTGAAACCCCGTTCTTCTGGTGATCCCATTCAGCAAGTAAAAATCATCATATCCTTGCTGCGTGGTGACCCTTAAAGATGTTATGGTGGGCTTTCCTATGCCTGCCGGTTTGAGAGAATCTATGTCTCTAGCCATTCAGATTGATCGGTGTCTGCGCGAGCGCAAACCTGTGCACCATATGGCAGTATCCCCTGAGCAGAGTCCAGAACCTATGCAATGTGATAGGATTTTGACTAGAACAGAACGGCAGGAATTCAGACGTCAGAATAGGCTGTGTTTTTACTGTGGTGATTCTACTCATGTTATCTCTGATTGCCCTAAGCGTACTAAGAGAGTCGCTAGGTCTGTTACCATTAGTACTATACAGCCTAAATTTCTCTTATCTGTAACCCTGATTTGCTCATTGTCGTCCTTTTCTGTCATGGCATTTGTGGATTCAGGCGCTGCCCTGAACTTAATGGACTTAGAATTCGCCAGGCGCTGTGGTTTTTCCTTGCAGCCTTTGCAGAGCCCTATTCCTTTGAGGGGTATTGATGCTACACCCTTGGCCAAGGATAAACCTCAGTACTGGACACAGATGACAATGTACATGGCTCCAGCGCATCAGGAAGATTGCCGTTTTCTGGTGTTGCATAACCTGCATGATGTTGTTGTACTGGGTGTTCCATGGTTACAGGAACATAATCTGGTGCTGGATTGGAAAACTATGTCTGTGACTAGTTGGGGTTGTCAAGGGGTACATAGTGACGTTCCTGTGATGTCAATTTCCTCTTCCCCCTCTTCTGAGGTCCCTGAGTTTTTGTCGGATTTCCAGGATGTATTTGATGAGCCCAAGTCCAGTTCCCTTCCTCCGCACAGGGACTGTGATTGTGCTATTAACTTGATTCCTGGTTGCAAGTTCCCTAAGGGCCGACTTTTCAATCTGTCTGTGCCAGAGCATGCCGCCATGCGGAGTTATGTCAAGGAGTCTTTGGAGAAGGGGCATATTCGGCCCTCTTCGTCACCATTGAGAGCGGGTTTCTTTTTTGTTGCTAAGAAAGATGGCTCCTTGAGACCCTGTATTGATTATCGTCTTCTTAACCCCTTCATGACCTTGGGATTTTTCATTTTTCCGTGTTCGTTTTTCACTCCTCTCCTTCCCAGAGCCATAACTTTTTTATTTTTCCGTCAATTTGGCCATGTGTGGGCTTATTTTTTGCGGGACGAGTTGTACTTTTGAACGACATCATAGGTTTTAGCATGTCGTGTACTAGAAAATGGGAAAAAAAATTCCAGGTGCGGTGAAATTGCAAAAAAAAGTGCAATCCCACACTTGTTTTTTGTTTGGCTTTTTTGCTAGGTTCACTAAATGCTAAAAATGACCTGCCATTATGATTCTCCAGGTCAGTAAGAGTTCATAGACACCTAACATGACTAGGTTATTTTTTACCTAAGTGGTGAAAAAAAATTCCAAACTTTGCTAAAAAAAAAAAAAAAAAAAAAGCGCCATTTTCCGATACCTGTAGCGTCTCCATTTTTCATGATCTGGGGTCGGTTGAGAGCTTATTTTTTGCATGCCAAGATGACGTTTTTAATGATAGCATTTTGGTGCAGATATGTTCTTTTGATCGCCCGTTATTGCATTTTAATGCAATGTCGCGGCGACCAAAAAAATGTAATTCTGGCGTTTCAAATTTTTTTCTCACTACCCTGTTTAGCGATCGGGTTAATGCTTTTTTTTAGTTGATAGATCGGGCGATTCTGAGCGCAGCGATACCAAATATACGTAGATTTGATATTTTTTTATTGATTTCTTTTGATTGGGGCGAAAGGGGGGTGATTTAAACTTTTATATTTTTTTTATTTTTTTCACATTTTTTTTAACTTTTTTTTTTAACTTTTGCCATGCTTCAATAGCCTCCATGGGAGGCTAGAAGCAGGCACAGCACGATCGCCTCTGCTACATAGCAGCGATCTGCTGTTCGCTGCTATGTAGCTGAAAATCAGGTGTGCTGTGAGCGCCGACCACAGGGTGGCGCTCACAGCTGCCGGCGATCAGTAACCATAGAGGTCTCAAGGACCTCTATGGTTACAATTCTGAAGCATCGCCGACCCCCGATCATGTGACGGGGGTCGGCGATGACGTCATTTCCGGCCGCCCGGTCGGAAGCGGTAGTTAAATGCCGCTGTCTGCGTTTGACTGCGGCATTTAACTAGTTAATAGGCGCGGGCAGATCGCGATTCTGCTCGTGCCTATTACGGGCACATGTCAGCTGTTCAAAACAGCTGACATGTCCCGGCTTTGATACGGGCTCACCGCCGGAGCCTGCATCAAAGCAGGGTATCTGACCTCGGATGTACTATCCCGTCCGAGGTCAGAAAGGGGTTAATAAGATCACGGTCAAATTCCAATACCCCTTGCCTTTGCTTACTGATTTGTTTGCTCAGATTAAGGGGGCTAGTTGGTTTACTAAGATTGACCTCCGAGGGGCATATAATCTTGTTCGTATTAAACAGGGTGACGAATGGAAAACTGCATTTAATACGCCCGAAGGCCATTTTGAATACCTTGTGATGCCATTTGGGCTCTCTAATGCTCCATCTGTGTTCCAGTCTTTCATGCATGATATTTTCCGCAATTATCTTGATAAATTCATGGTCGTATATTTGGATGATATTTTGATTTTTTCCGATGATTGGGAGTCTCATGTGAAGCAGGTCAGGATGGTGTTCCAGATCCTTCGTGATAATGCTTTGTTTGTGAAGGGGTCTAAGTGCCGATTCGGAGTTCAGAAGGTCTCTTTTTTGGGTTTTATTTTTTCTCCCTCGTCTATAGAAATGGATCCTGTTAAGGTCCAAGCTATTCATGACTGGATCCAACCCACATCTGTGAAGGGCCTTCAAAAATTTTTGGGCTTTGCTAATTTCTATCGCCGTTTCATTGCCAACTTTTCCAGTGTGGTTAAGCCCCTTACAGATTTGACGAAGAAAGGCGCTGATGTGACGAATTGGTCCTCTGAGGCTGTTGAGGCCTTTCAGGAGCTTAAACGCCGATTTACTTCTGCCCCTGTGTTGCGTCAGCCGGATGTTTCTCTTCCTTTTCAGGTTGAGGTCGACGCTTCTGAGATTGGGGCAGGGGCCGTTTTGTCTCAGAGGGAGTCTGATGGTTCTTTGATGAAACCGTGTGCTTATTTTTCCAGAAAGTTTTCGCCTGCGGAACGCAATTATGATGTCGGCAATCGAGAGTTGTTGGCTATGAAGTGGGCGTTTGAGGAGTTGCGACATTGGCTTGAGGGAGCTAAACACCGCGTTGTGGTCCTGACCGATCATAAGAATCTGATTTACCTCGAGTCGGCCAAGCGGCTGAATCCTAGACAGGCTCGATGGTCCCTGTTTTTCTCCCGTTTTGATTTTGTGGTCTCGTATCTTCCGGGATCTAAGAATGTTAAGGCTGATGCCCTCTCTAGGAGTTTTTCGCCTGATTCTCCTGGAGTCCTTGAGCCGGTTGGCATTCTTAAGGAGGGGGTGATTCTTTATGCTATCTCCCCTGATTTGCGGCGGGTGCTTCAGGAATTTCAGGCTGATAGGCCTGACCGCTGTCCAGTGGGGAAGCTGTTTGTTCCTGATAGATGGACAAGTAAGGTAATTTCTGAGGTTCATTGTTCAGTGTTGGCTGGTCATCCTGGGATTTTTGGTACCAGAGATTTGGTTGCTAGGTCCTTTTGGTGGCCTTCCTTGTCGCGCGATGTGCGTGCTTTTGTGCAGTCCTGTGGGACTTGCGCCCGGGCCAAGCCTTGCTGTTCCCGCGCTAGTGGGTTGCTTTTGCCTTTGCCGGTCCCTGAGAGGCCCTGGACGCATATTTCCATGGATTTTATTTCGGATCTTCCTGTTTCCCAGAAGATGTCTGTTATCTGGGTTGCTTGTGACCGGTTCTCTAAAATGGTCCATCTGGTACCTTTGCCTAAGTTGCCTTCCTCCTCAGATCTAGTTCCATTATTTTTTCAGCATGTGGTTCGTTTGCATGGCATTCCGGAGAATATTGTGTCTGACAGAGGTTCTCAGTTTGTCTCTAGATTTTGGCGGGCCTTTTGTGCTAAGATGGGCATTGATTTGTTTTTTTCTTCGGCGTTTCATCCTCAGACTAATGGCCAAACTGAGCGAACTAATCAGACCTTGGAGACCTATTTGACATGCTTTGTGTCTGCTGATCAGGATGATTGGGTGTCTTTCTTGCCATTGGCCGAGTTTGCCCTTAATAATCGGGCTAGTTCGGCTACTTTGGTTTCACCTCTCTTTTGTAATTTTGGTTTTCATCCTCGTTTTTCTTCTGGGCAGGTTGAGCCTTCTGATTGTCCTGGTGTTGATTCTGTGGTGGACAGGCTGCAGCAGATTTGGACTCATGTGGTGGACAATTTGACGTTGTCTCAGGAAAGGGCTCAACGTTTTGCTAACCGCCGTCGGTGTGTTGGTCCCCGGCTTCGTGTGGGGGATTTGGTTTGGTTGTCTTCTCGTCATGTTCCTATGAAGGTTTCTTCCCCTAAGTTTAAGCCTCGGTTTATTGGTCCTTATAAAATTTCTGAAATTATTAATCCGGTGTCTTTTCGTTTGGCTCTTCCAGCCTCTTTTGCCATTCATAATGTTTTCCATAGATCTTTGTTGCGGAGATATGTGTTGCCCGTTGTTCCCTCGGTTGACCCTCCTGCCCCAGTGATGGTTGAAGGAGAGTTGGAATATGAGGTTGAGAAGATTTTGGATTCTCGTTTTTCGAGGCGGAGGCTTCAGTATCTTGTCAAGTGGAAGGGTTGTAAGTGGCACTTTTGTGAGTTCTGCTCTTGGGCTCCCTCTTGTGGTTTCAAGTGGTATGGCTGCTCCTTGGGGTTAGCTGTCATCAGCTACCTCCACTTATCTTCTCTTCTGCTCGGCTATTTAGGCCTGGCTCTTTCTTCAGCCAGTGCCACTTGTAAATGGTTCCTGGTTGGATTCACATCTCTTTGGATTTCCCTGTTATCCTGACCAGTTCTGCAAAGCTAAGTTTTTGCTTGCGCTTTTCTGTTCACAGTTTGTGGACTTATCCGTTCAGTGCTTTCTATGTTTGTCCAGCATTATCAGTATGAATTAATTCTGTCTTGCTGGAAGCTCTGGGAAGCAGATTTACCCTCCACACCTTTAGTCAGGTGTGGAGATTTTTTGTAAACTCTGCGTGGATTTTTGTAGTGTTTTATACTGACCGCACAGTATTCCATCCTGTCCTATTTATCAAGCTAGACTGGCCTCCTGTGCTCATCCTGGTTTCATTCTGTGTATGTCTTTTCCCTCTCCACTCACAGTCATTATTTGTGGGGGGCTAATCTATCCTTTGGGGATTTTCTCTGAGGCAAGATAGTTTTCCTGCTTCTGTCTTTAGGGGTAGTTAGCTCTTAGGCTGTGACGAGATACCTAGGGAGAGTTAGGAGCATTCCACGGCTACTTCTAGTGTTGTGTTGAGCTTAGGGACTGCGGTCAGTACAGTTACCACTTCCTTCAGAGCCGTTCCATGTTGCTCCTAGACCACCGCATCAGAACAATACCAGGATGTCATCTCCTCCTGTATATAGTATATACCTGTATGTCATCTCCTCCTGTATATAGTATATACCTGTGTGTCATCTCCCCTGTATATAGTATATATGTGTGTGTCATCTCCTCCTGTATATAGTATATACGTGTGTCATCTCCTCCTGTATATAGTATATACCTGTAAGTCATCTCCTCCTGTATATAGTACATACGTGTGTCATCTGATCCTGTATATAGTATATACCTGTAAGTCATCTCCTCCTGTATATAGTATATATGTGTGTGTCATCTCCTCCTGTATATAGTATATACGTGTGTCATCTCCTCCTGTATATAGTATATACCTGTAAGTCATCTCCTCCTGTATATAGTATATACCTGTGTGTCATCTGCTCCTGTATATAGTATATACCTGTGTGTCATCTGCTCCTGTATATAGTATATACCTGTGTGTCATCTCCTCCTGTATATAGTATATACCTGTGTGTCATCTCCTCCTGTATATAGTACATACCTGTGTGTCATCTGCTCCTGTATACAGTATATACCTGTAAGTCATCTCCTCCTGTATATAGTATATACCTGTGTCATCTGCTCCTGTATATAGTATATACCTGTGTGTCATCTGCTCCTGTATATAGTATATACCTGTGTCATCTCCTCCTGTATATAGTATATACCTGTAAGTCATCTCCTCCTGTATATAGTACATACCTGTGTGTCATCTGCTCCTGTATATAGTATATACCTGTAAGTCATCTCCTCCTGTATATAGTATATACCTGTGTCATCTGCTCCTGTATATAGTATATACCTGTGTGTCATCTGCTCCTGTATATAGTATATACCTGTGTGTCATCTCCTCCTGTATATAGTATATACCTGTGTGTCATCTCTCCTGTATATAGTACTAAATTGGCAGCCTGATAAATTCCCAGCCAACAGGAAGCCCTCCCCCCTGGCAGTATATATTAGCTCACACATACACATAATAGACAGGTCATGTGACTGACAGCTGCCGTATTTCCTATATGGTACATTTGTTGTTCTTGTAGTTTGTCTGCTTATTAATCAGATTTTTTTTTTAAGGATAATACCAGACTTGTGTGTGTTTTAGGGCGAGTTTCATGTGTCAAGTTGTGTGTTGAGTTGCATGTGGTGACATGCATGTAGCGACTTTTGTGAGATGAGTTGTGTGGCGACATGCGTGTAGCAACTTTTTGTGTGTCGAGTTGCATGTGACAGGTTAGTGTAGCAAGTTGTGTGCAGCAAGTTTTGCGCATGGCGAGTTTTGCGCGTGGTAAGTTTTATGTGTGGTGCGTTTTGAGTATGTGCAAGTTTTGAGTGAGGCAACTTTTTGCATGTGGTGCAACTTTTGTGCATGTAGCAATTTTTCCGTGGGTGCAAGTTTTGTCTGCGGCAAGTTTTCCATGAGGTGAGTTTTGCACGTGTGGCGAGTTTTGAGCCGTGACTTTTGTGTTTCGACTTTTATGTGGCGAGGTTGGTGTATGTGTGGTGAAATGTGTGCTAAGGGTGGTATATGCGTTCAAGCACGTGGTAGTTTGTGGCGCATATTGTGTGTGTGTTCATATCCCCGTGTGTGGTGAGTATCCCATGTCGGGGCCCCACCTTAGCATCTGTACGGTATATACTCTTTGATGCCATCGCTCTCACTCTTTAAGTCCCCCTTGTTCACATCTGGCATCTGTCAATTTGCCTCCAACACTTTTCCTTTCACTTTTTCCCCATTATGTAGATAGGGGCAAAATTGTTTGGTGAATTGGAAAGCGCAGAGTTAAAATTTCACCTCACAATATAGCCTATGACGCTCTCAGGGTCCAGACGTGTGAGTGTGCAAAATTTTGTGGCTGTAGCTGCGACGCCTCCAACACTTTTCCTTTCACTTTTTCCCCATTATGTTGATAGGGGCAAAATTGTTTGGGGAATTGGAACGCGTGGGTTTAAAATTCCGCCTCTCAACATAGCCTATGACGTTCTCGGGGTCCAGACGTGTGAGTTTGCAAAATTTTGTGGCTGTAGCTGCAACGGTGCAGATGCCAATCCCGGACATACACACACAAACATACATACATACATACACACATTCAGCTTTATATATATATATATATATATATATATATATATATATATATATATACCGTATATACTCGAGTATAAGCCGAGATTTTCAGCCCATTTTTTTGGGCTGAAAGTCCCCCTCTCGGCTTATACTCGAGTCATATACCCGGGTGTCAAGCAGGGGAGGGGGAGCGGGGGCTGTGTAATCATACTTACCTGTTCCCAGCGCTGTCCCTGCAGTCCCTGGCTTCTCCGGCGCTGCAGATTCTTCCTGCACTGAGCGGTCACATGGCACCGCTCATTACAGAAATGAATAGGCAGCTCCACCCCCATAGGGGAGGATCCGCATATTCATTGCTGTAAATGATCGGTGCCATGTGACCGCTCAATTACAGGAAGAAGCTGCAGCGCCGGAGAAGCCAGGGACTGCAGGGACCGGGCCAGGAGCAGGTAAGGGGAGCGCAGCGCTATAATTACCTGCTCCTCGCTCCGGCTCCGTCTGCAGCGTCCTCTAGCAATGACGCTCAGGTTAGAGGGCGCTGTGACGTAGTCAGTGCGCGCCCTCTGCTGAGCGTCAGTGCTGGAGACGGAGCCGCAGGAGGAGCAGGTAATTATTGAAAGCGCCGGCGTCCTGAGAAGAGAGGTGAGTATGTGATTTTTTTTTTTTTTATGGCAGCACCAGCAGCATTCTAAGGAGCACCTATGGGGCCATAAAGGTGCAGAGCATATAAGGGGCACAGCATTATAAGGAGCACCTATGGGGCCATAAAGGTGCAGAGCATATATGGGGCAAAGCATTCTAAGGAGCACCTATGGGGCCAAGGATGTGACCGATAGGATACCAAAGCTCTTCAACTCCAAGGACGTCCACCCATTTCTTCTGATACATGTTGGCACCAATGACACGGCAAGGAAGGACCTACCGACAATCTGCAAGGACTTTGAAGAGTTGGGGAAGAAAGTAAAGGAACTGGATGCACAGGTAGTTTTTTCTTCTATCCTTCCAGTAGACGGGCATGGCATCAGGAGATGGAACAGGATCCTTGATGCAAACAACTGGCTAAGACGATGGTGCAGACAACAAGGATTTGGATTCCTGGACCACGGTGTGAATTACTGGTATGATGGACTCCTCGCCAGAGACGGACTACACCTCAACAAACCTGGGAAACACACATTCGCCAGAAGACTCGCTACACTCATCAGGAGGGCGTTAAACTAGAAGAAGAGGGGACGGGAAGAAAAACATTAGACTCGAACAAAGACGACCCAGGAAAACATACTCAGAAGGGAGGTAAGAACATTTCTAAAACAATCCACAGCGAGGAGATTGGAACAAAACAAAATCCTCTAAACTGCATGCTCGCAAACGCCAGAAGCCTGACAAACAAGATGGAAGAACTAGAAGCAGAAATATCTACAGGTAACTTTGACATAGTGGGAATAACCGAGACATGGTTAGATGCAAGCTATGACTGGGCAGTTAACTTACAGGGTTACAGTCTGTTTAGAAAGGATCGTAAAAATCGGAGAGGAGGAGGGGTTTGTCTCTATGTAAAGTCTTGTCTAAAGTCCACTTTAAGGGAGGATATTAGCGAAGGGAATGAGGATGTCGAGTCCATATGGGTTGAAATTCATGGAGGGAAAAATGGTAACAAAATTCTCATTGGGGTCTGTTACAAACCCCCAAATATAACAGAAAGCATGGAAAGTCTACTTCTAAAGCAGATAGATGAAGCTGCAACCCATAATGAGGTCCTGGTTATGGGGGACTTTAACTACCCGGATATTAACTGGGAAACAGAAACCTGTGAAACCCATAAAGGCAACAGGTTTCTGCTAATAACCAAGAAAAATTATCTTTCACAATTGGTGCAGAATCCAACCAGAGGAGCAGCACTTTTAGACCTAATACTATCTAATAGACCTGACAGAATAACAAATCTGCAGGTGGTCGGGCATTTAGGAAATAGCGACCACAATATTGTGCAGTTTCACCTGTCTTTCACTAGGGGGACTTGTCAGGGAGTCACAAAAACATTGAACTTTAGGAAGGCAAAGTTTGACCAGCTTAGAGATGCCCTTAATCTGGTAGACTGGGACAATATCCTCAGAAATGAGAATACAGATAATAAATGGGAAATGTTTAAGAACATCCTAAATAGGCAGTGTAAGCGGTTTATACCTTGTGGGAATAAAAGGACTAGAAATAGGAAAAACCCAATGTGGCTAAACAAAGAAGTAAGGCAGGCAATTAACAGTAAAAAGAAAGCATTTGCACTACTAAAGCAGGATGGCACCATTGAAGCTCTAAAAAACTATAGGGAGAAAAATACTTTATCTAAAAAACTAATTAAAGCTGCCAAAAAGGAAACAGAGAAGCACATTGCTAAGGAGAGTAAAACTAATCCCAAACTGTTCTTCAACTATATCAATAGTAAAAGAATAAAAACTGAAAATGTAGGCCCCTTAAAAAATAGTGAGGAAAGAATGGTTGTAGATGACGAGGAAAAAGCTAACATATTAAACACCTTCTTCTCCACGGTATTCACGGTGGAAAATGAAATGCTAGGTGAAATCCCAAGAAACAATGAAAACCCTATATTAAGGGTCACCAATCTAACCCAAGAAGAGGTGCGAAACCGGCTAAATAAGATTAAAATAGATAAATCTCCGGGTCCGGATGGCATACACCCACGAGTACTAAGAGAACTAAGTAATGTAATAGATAAACCATTATTTCTTATTTTTAGTGACTCTATAGCGACAGGGTCTGTTCCGCAGGATTGGCGCATAGCAAATGTGGTGCCAATATTCAAAAAGGGCTCTAAAAGTGAACCTGGAAATTATAGGCCAGTAAGTCTAACCTCTATTGTTGGTAAAATATTTGAAGGGTTTCTGAGGGATGTTATTCTGGATTATCTCAATGAGAATAACTGTTTAACTCCATATCAGCATGGGTTTATGAGAAATCGCTCCTGTCAAACCAATCTAATCAGTTTTTATGAAGAGGTAAGCTATAGACTGGACCACGGTGAGTCATTGGACGTGGTATATCTCGATTTTTCCAAAGCGTTTGATACCGTGCCGCACAAGAGGTTGGTAAACAAAATGAGAATGCTTGGTCTGGGGGAAAATGTGTGTAAATGGGTTAGTAACTGGCTTAGTGATAGAAAGCAGAGGGTGGTTATTAATGGTATAGTCTCTAACTGGGTCGCTGTGACCAGTGGGGTACCGCAGGGGTCAGTATTGGGACCTGTTCTCTTCAACATATTCATTAATGATCTGGTAGAAGGTTTACACAGTAAAATATCGATATTTGCAGATGATACAAAACTATGTAAAGCAGTTAATACAAGAGAAGATAGTATTCTGCTACAGATGGATCTGGATAAGTTGGAAACTTGGGCTGAAAGGTGGCAGATGAGGTTTAACAATGATAAATGTAAGGTTATACACATGGGAAGAGGGAATCAATATCACCATTACACACTGAATGGGAAACCACTGGGTAAATCTGACAGGGAGAAGGACTTGGGGATCCTAGTTAATGATAAACTTACCTGGAGCAGCCAGTGCCAGGCAGCAGCTGCCAAGGCAAACAGGATCATGGGGTGCATTAAAAGAGGTCTGGATACACATGATGAGAGCATTATACTGCCTCTGTACAAATCCCTAGTTAGACCGCACATGGAGTACTGTGTCCAGTTTTGGGCACCGGTGCTCAGGAAGGATATAATGGAACTAGAGAGAGTACAAAGGAGGGCAACAAAATTAATAAAGGGGATGGGAGAACTACAATACCCAGATAGATTAGCGAAATTAGGATTATTTAGTCTAGAAAAAAGACGACTGAGGGGCGATCTAATAACCGTGTATAAGTATATAAGGGGACAATACAAATATCTCGCTGAGGATCTGTTTATACCAAGGAAGGTGACGGGCACAAGGGGGCATTCTTTGCGTCTGGAGGAGAGAAGGTTTTTCCACCAACATAGAAGAGGATTCTTTACTGTTAGGGCAGTGAGAATCTGGAATTGCTTGCCTGAGGAGGTGGTGATGGCGAACTCAGTCGAGGGGTTCAAGAGAGGCCTGGATGTCTTCCTGGAGCAGAACAATATTGTATCATACAATTGTTGGGTTCTGTAGAGGGACGTAGATCTGGGTGTTTATTGTGGTGGAGTGTGGGCTGAACTGGATGGACGGGTGTCTTTTTTCGGCCTTGCTGGCTATGTTACTATGTTACTATGCTATTCTAAGGAGCACCTATGGGGCCATAAAGGTGCAGAGCATATAAGGGGCACAGCATTATAAGGAGCACCTATGGGGCCATAAAGGTGCAGAGCATATATGGGGCACAGCATTATAAGGAGCACCTATGGGGCCATAAAGGTGCAGAGCATATATGGGGCACAGCATTATAAGGAGCACCTATGGGGCCATAAAGGTGCAGAGCATATATGGGGCACAGCATTATAAGGAGCACCTATGGGGCCATTAGGTGCAGAGCATATAAGGGGCACAGCATTATAAGGAGCACCTATGGGGCCATAAAGGTGCAGAGCATATATGGGGCACAGCATTATAAGGAGCACCTATGGGGCCATAAAGGTGCAGAGCATATATGGGGCACAGCATTATAAGGAGCACCTATGGGGCCATAAAGGTGCAGAGCATAAATGGGGCACAGCATTATAAGGAGCACCTATGGGGCCATAAAGGTGCAGAGCATATATGGCACAGCATTATAAGGAGCACCTATGGGGCCATAATCAAAGGTGCAGAGCATATATGGCACAGCATTATAAGGAGCATCTATGGGGCCATAATCAACGGTGCAGAGCATTCTATATAGCACAGTTGTATATGGAGCATCAATGGGGCAATAATGAACGGTATGGAGCATCTAGTTTTATTTTTGAAATTCACCGGTAAATGCTGCATTTTCTACCCTAGGCTTATACTCGAGACAATAAGTTTTCCCAGTTTTTTGTGGCAAAATTAGGGGAGTCGGCTTATACTCGGGTCGGCTTATACTCGAGTATATACGGTGTATATATATATATATATATATATATATATATATATATATATATACAGGTCCTTCTCAAAAAATTAGCATATAGTGTTAAATTTCATTATTTACCATAATGTAATGATTACAATTAAACTTTCATATATTATATATTCATTATCCACCAACTGAAATTTGTCAGGTCTTTTATTGTTTTAATACTGATGATTTTGGCATACAACTCCTGATAACCCCAAAAACCTGTCTCAATAAATTAGCATATTTCACCCATCCAATCAAATAAAAGTGTTTTTTAATAACAAACAAAAAAACCATCAAATAATAATGTTCAGTTATGCACTCAATACTTGGTCGGGAATCCTTTGGCAGAAATGACTGCTTCAATGCGGCGTGGCATGGAGGCAATCAGCCTGTGACACTGCTGAGATGTTATGGAGGCCCAGGATGCTTCAATAGCGGCCTTAAGCTCATCCAGAGTGTTGGGTCTTGCGTCTCTCAACTTTCTCTTCACAATATCCCACAGATTCTCTATGGGGTTCAGGTCAGGAGAGTTGGCAGGCCAATTGAGCACAGTAATACCATGGTCAGTAAACCATTTACCAGTGGTTTTGGCACTGTGAGCAGGTGCCAGGTCGTGCTGAAAAATGAAATCTTCATCTCCATAAAGCATTTCAGCCGATGGAAGCATGAAGTGCTCCAAAATCTCCTGATAGCTAGCTGCATTGACCCTGCCCTTGATGAAACACAGTGGACCAACACCAGCAGCTGACATGGCACCCCACACCATCACTGACTGTGGGTACTTGACACTGGACTTCAGGCATTTTGGCATTTCCTTCTCCCCAGTCTTCCTCCAGACTCTGGCACCTTGATTTCCGAATGACATGCAAAATTTGCTTTCATCAGAAAAAAGTACTTGGGACCACTTAGCAACAGTCCAGTGCTGCTTCTCTGTAGCCCAGGTCAGGCGCCTCTGCCGCTGTTTATGGTTCAAAAGTGGCTTTACCTGGGGAATGCGGCACCTGTAGCCCATTTCCTGCACACGCCTGTGCACGGTGGCTCTGGATGTTTCCACACCAGACTCAGTCCACTGCTTCCTCAGGTTCCCCAAGGTCTGGAATCGGTCCTTCTCCACAATCTTCCTCAGGGTCCGGTCTCCTCTTCTCGTTGTACAGCGTTTTCTGCCACATTGTTTCCTTCCAACAGACTTACCATTGAGGTGCCTTGATACAGCACTCTGGGAACAGCCTATTTGTTGAGAAATTTCTTTCTGGGTCTTACCCTCTTGCTTGAGGGTGTCAATGATGGCCTTCTTGACATCTGTCAGGTCGCTAGTCTTACCCATGATGGGGGTTTTGAGTAATGAACCAGGCAGGGAGTTTATAAAAGCCTCAGGTATCTTTTCCATGTGTTTAGAGTTAATTAGTTGATTCAGAAGATTAGGGTAATAGGTCGTTTAGAGAACCTTTTCTTGATATGCTAATTTATTGAGACAGGTTTTTTGGGTTATCAGGAGTTGTATGCCAAAATCATCAGTATTAAAACAATAAAAGACCTGACAAATTTCAGTTGGTGGGTAATGAATATATAATATATGAAAGTTTAATTGTAATCATTACATTATGGTAAATAATGAAATTTAACACTATATGCTAATTTTTTGAGAAGGACCTGTATATATATATATATATACACAGTTAAGTCCATATATATTTGGACAGAGACAACATTTTTCTAATTTTGGCTATAGACATTACCACAATGAATTTTAAACAAAACAATTCAGATGCAGTTGAAGTTCAGACTTTCAGCTTTCATTTGAGGGTATCCACATTAAAATTGGATGAAGGGTTTAGGAGTTTCAGCTCCTTAACATGTGCCACCCTGTTTTTAAAGGTACCAAAAGTAATTGGACAATTGACTCCAAGGCTATTTCATGGACAGGTGTGGGCAATCCCTTCGTTATGTCATTCTCAATTAAGCAGATAAAAGACCTGGAGTTGATTTGAGGTGTTGGGCTTGCATTTGGGAGGTTTTGCTGTGAAGTAAACATGCAGTCAAAGGAGCTCTCCATGCAGGTGAAACAAGCCATCCTTAAGCTGCGAAAGCAGAAAAAACCCATCCGAGAAACTGCTACAATATTAGGAGTGGCAAAATCTACAGTTTGGTACATCCTGAGAAGGAAAGAAAGCACTGGTGAACTCATCAATGCAAAAAGCCCTGGGTACCCACGGAAGACAACAGTGGTGGATGATCGCAGAATAATCTCCATGGTGAAGAGAAACCCCTTCACAACAGCCAACCAAGTGAAAAACACTCTCCAGGAGGTAGGCGTATCAATATACAAATCTACCATAAAGAGAAGACTGCATGAAATTAAATACAGAGGGTTCACTGCACAGCGCAAGCCACTCATAAGCATCAAGAATAAAAAGGCTAGACTGGACTTTGCTAAAAAGCATCTAAAAAAACCACCACAGTTCTGGAAGAACATTCTTTGGACAGATGAAGCCAAGATCAACCTCTACCAGAATGATGGAAAGAGAAAAGTATGGCGAAGGCATGGTACAGCTCATGATCCAAAGCATACCACATCATCTGTAAAACACGGCGGAGGCAGTGTGATGGCTTGGGCATGCATGGCTGCCAGTGGCACTGGGTCACTAGTGTTTATTGATGATGTGACACAGGACAGAAGCAGCCAAATGAATTCTGAGGTATTCAGAGCCATACTGTGTGCTCAGATCCAGCCAAATGCAGCCAAACTGATTGGTCATCGTTTCATACTACAGATGGACAATGACCCAAAACATAAAGCCAAAGCAACCCAGGAGTTTATTAAAGCAAAGAAGTGGAATATTCTTGAATGGCCAAGTCAGTCACCTGAGCTCAACCCAATTGAGCATGCATTTCACTTGTTAAAGACTAAACTTCAGACAGAAAGGCCCACAAACAAACAGCAACTGAAAACCACCGCAGTGAAGGCCTGGCAGAGCATCAAAAAGGAGGAAACACAGAATCTGGTGATGTCCATGAGTTCAAGACTTCAGGCAGTCATTGCCAACAAAGGGTTTTCAACCAAGTACTAAAAATGAACATATTATTTAAAATGATTGAATCTGTCCAATTACTTTTGGTCCCTTTAAAAACAGGGTGGCACATGTTAAGGAGCTGAAACTCCTAAACCCTTCATCCAATTTTAATGTGGATACCCTCAAATGAAAGCTTAAAGTCTGAACTTCAACTGCATCTGAATTGTTTTGTTTAAAATTCATTGTGGTAATGTCTATAACCAAAATTAGAAAAATGTTGTCTCTGTCCAAATATATATGGACCTAACTGTATATGTGAGCAGTGGACTATGTATAGATTTATAGTGTCACTTGCAATAATGTAACATCTGTCTTGAAAAGCTGCAGGTCACACCCAGGTGTTAATATGTATTTTCCTGAGACAAGTAGACTTCTGTATCTAATCTCACCAGGGGGTCCTGCTGGAAGCCAAGAAGAAAGGTAACATTTGACCTCTCCTAGCTCTTGGAAGACAGATGTTAATTACGGCCTGATCGTATCTCTGTGAGAACTTTTACAAAGGATCTCAAGAGAAAATAATATATTCATTGGGGGCGTGGCCATGGTCCAATAAAAATACAGGCAATTATGATATTAACCTGAGGGGCTAGTCTAGAGACCTGACCTCCAGACCAAAGCTATAAATTTGGGCTGTATACAGAGAAACATGTTCACATGTGAGGGCAGCCTGAAACGCTGAGGTGTTCCACCAACTCCATTTACCCCCCTCAAGGAACAGAAAGCAAACTACCAGTTAGATGATTTCTGTAAGTTTTCTCCTGTTTATTTTTATACTGTTTTGCATAAGTTGTATGTCTTTATCATATTTTTATACCTTTTCTTACTGTAAGCACTGAACCTTTTTGTACTAAAGCATAAACCTTTAACAAGTTGAACCTTGAATGTTTTAAAATCCATAGCCTAAGGTGTGTGAGCCTTATGAGTGGTAGACATTATTGGTATTAATATTTCCGGGACTCATTGTCATGATATGTACTTTTGCCCTGTCCTGTATTTGAATAATATGCCATTTGATGTATGTAACTGTTCTCTGGTTTCTATTAGCTGTAATTTATGTATTCTCTTGTGCTGGGAGTTCACCTGTAACAATATGTCTCCTTCCCCCAATACTTGCAGCCCTAAGCTCTAATGTAATTAAGCTTTGTCAACATCACTAGTGGAGGAATAGCCATTCTTCCTCACAGCAGGTGGCTAGTCAAATGTACATACTACATAGATTAAGCGGAGCCCACCAGTCTAGAATCTTCTGGTGGACCCAACCATTGAATAGAAGGTGTGACCCCTACCCCCCTTCATGGGCGGATCCCAGGAGCTCAGACAATCCATTCTTATTTTGAGATCAGATGTGAGTTGATCCTTGAAGGAGAAGGAGTGGGGATTCTTAGCTGAGGCAAGACCCCATGTCCATCTGTGACTGCGGAAGCGAATGGGGCGAGACTTGAGCTGAGGACATATCTCGTCGCTCGTGGGATTGTTTTGGGATCCCTTGGACTCGTCTGGACTATTGCTTTCTTAGCTGGCACAAGGATTATCGGGAGGTGCCCCGAACCTGTTCTGTTGGACTAATTGTGGACTCTGTAGATCTACCTGCATGTGTTGTTCCAGCATTCTTGATAATAAATCTGTTGAATCATCCCTCGGCCTGTTGTCCCTTCTTGCTCTGCCGTACACCCCATCACAAACTGGTGGCAAGCAGTGGGATCAGAGCAGAAGGAATGGAGGACAATGGCCCAACATCGGGAACCAACACCGCAGAGTACAAGAACTGGACTTTGGGGAGCCTACAATCAAAGGCCCGTGAAGTAGGAGTCCGTTTTAAGGGACTCTCCAAGGAGCAGCTTATTGAGGCTTTGGAAGGAGTTCGCCTGCAAGATGACGCTGAGGAAGGACCCTCACAGCAAATGGAGGAAAGACTGCAGCCGGAGGTAAATACCCAAAAAAGTCAGTGGGTTGTGTGGTGCGAGGAGGAGTTGGCATTGCTGGGAGAAGAGGCCACCATAGACGATAAGAGGGAGGCCATTCACAGAGCTCAGGAGAGGGAGGCCATTCACAGAGCCGAGGACAGAGCTCAGGAGATGGCATTGCTGGAGAGGCAGATCGCTTTGGAAGCAGCTAGAAGCTCCAGACAGACTGTAACCCCAGCACCCACCATGAGGGAACTCCCCAGAGTGTCCCGCAAAGACTTCAAGCCCTTTAATGAGGCTGCAGGCGACATTGAGGGCTTCTTCCAGGACTTTGAGCATCAGTGTCGATTAATGGAAGTCCCGGAAAGGGACCGAATCTGACATCTGGTGGGGCTCTTAGAGGGTGGAGCTGCCGCAGCCTATAGAGCTATGGACCCTCAGGGGAACTGTGAGTATGCGGAGATTAAACGGACTATTCTAGAACATTATGCTGTTACCCCAGACACTTACAGGGCTCAGTTCCGTACTTTAGCCTGTGATGAGGAAGTGTCTTTCAAGATGTATGCCCACAGACTCAAACAAATATGTCATCGCTGGCTGGAGGCAGAGGAGGCCTTAACCTGGGAGACCTTCCTCCAGGTTATCCTAAAAGAGCAGTTTTACTTCAAGTGCCCTGCTGAGATCCGGGAATGGGTGCGTGAGAGGAGACCAGCCACTGTGGAGGAAGCTGCAGCTCTAGCTGATGAGGCTCTCACCATCAAGCCTCAGTGGAGGGTTCTGTTGGAGGATGAAGAGAGGCCTACCAGCTCCACAACACCGGTGGCCACCCTGTTCTTCTGTCCCCATTGTTCCCCGTTCCTCTAAGCCACCACCTCATGCTGATACCCATGTAAATGTGCCTCCAGTTGCTTCTACTGCGTTTTCTGGAATACGACGAGGAGAGGAAGTAGCAGAGCGCAGGTGTTATGGTTGTGGGCATCTGGGGCATCTGCAGGCCTCATGCCCAGCCAGCTCATGGAGAAGTCGTCCTCAAACCCCTACAGCACCTTCAGGTGGGGGCCGGCCTCCAGGTTCCCTTACCCCTCGCCCAAGAGGACGCCTTGGATGGAGTGAGACCCGGCACACATGCTATCGATGTGGACAGCCGGGGCATCTGCAAGCCTCCTGCCCAGCTGTTCAAATGAGGATTAATCCTGTACCCAGTCGTATTATTAATTATGTACAGCCAAGTGCCATGGAGGATGACGTGTCACCACTACGTGAGGACTGGCCTTGTGCCTCACCCACCCATGTTGCACCACTAGGAGTTTATGGTGTGCGACCTGCAGCTATGACGACTTCTGCTCATTGAGGTAAGCACTTGCAGGAGGTCATGCTGGATGGACAGAGACTTATTGGATTTTGTGACTCAGGGGCTTTCCTCACACTGGCTGATCCCCGAGTGGTTCGGCCTGAGGCAATCCATCGAGGACCTGGGATTGTAATTGAACTGGCTGGTGGACAATGGAGGACTATTCCCACAGCCACTGTGGATCTGAACTTTGGTTTTGGGGTCAGGCGATGTGTGGTTGGGGTGATGGGTGGTCTGCCTGCAGATGTTCTCCTGGGCAATGATGTGGGAGAGCTACGATGCCAATTTGTGGCTGCATGAAGCCACATGTAAGTTACGCTCTGCCTGTGGGTACTTAACCAGCGACCTGTAGAGGTCCCTGGTACGTACACAAATTGGGAGGGGAAGGGATTGTCATGATATGTACTTTTGCCCTGTCCTGTATTTGAATAATATGCCATTTGATGTATGTAACTGTTCTCTGGTTTCTATTAGCTGTAATTTATGTATTCTCTTGTGCTGGGAGTTCACCTGTAACAATATGTCTCCTTCCCCCAATACTTGCAGCCCTAAGCTCTAATGTAATTAAGCTTTGTCAACATCACTAGTGGAGGAATAGCCATTCTTCCTCACAGCAGGTGGCTAGTCAAATGTACATACTACATAGATTAAGCGGAGCCCACCAGTCTAGAATCTTCTGGTGGACCCAACCATTGAATAGAAGGTGTGACCCCTACCCCCCTTCATGGGCGGATCCCAGGAGCTCAGACAATCCATTCTTATTTTGAGATCAGATGTGAGTTGATCCTTGAAGGAGAAGGAGTGGGGATTCTTAGCTGAGGCAAGACCCCATGTCCATCTGTGACTGCGGAAGCGAATGGGGCGAGACTTGAGCTGAGGACATATCTCGTCGCTCGTGGGATTGTTTTGGGATCCCTTGGACTCGTCTGGACTATTGCTTTCTTAGCTGGCACAAGGATTATCGGGAGGTGCCCCGAACCTGTTCTGTTGGACTAATTGTGGACTCTGTAGATCTACCTGCATGTGTTGTTCCAGCGTTCTTGATAATAAATCTGTTGAATCATCCCTCGGCCTGTTGTCCCTTCTTGCTCTGCTGTACACCCCGTCACACTCATCACCCGTGTGTTCGATGAGTGGTTGCAGCGTGTATGAGCGGGTGTGTGGCCTGGGTCGGCGTGTGATTTGTGCTCCCACAATAGCATAGGACAGAGGTTGAATGCTGGACTGAGAGTGGGGAGATAGATTAACTCTTGCAGGCACAACCCAAGTCACGTGCCGAGAGTGGGCACAAGACAAATTAGTTACACCACGGAGAGGGGATCCATGACAATTGATGGCAGAGCGGTGGGATAGAATTATTTCTATTAGAGGTTTAAGCAATTATTCCCTGCACTAAAGAATTGGTATCCTTGCGAGGAGTGCACCAGTTCTACGAGGTTCAACTCAGTGCTTACTTAGACATACTTGCAAACAGTTTCCCTTCCCCATTTTTCTTTTCTATCTTTTATTTGGCAAGGGCTGTTCATCGTTATGGCAGCCAGGTACAAGAAGCAGAGCAAAGAGGCTCTGACCGGCCTCTGTGAGCAGAAAGGAACAGAGACGGCCGACAGATCCAGGGAGCTGCTGATACGTGCCTTGGTCGAGCAGGACATAGAGCAAAGTGCTGGAACATCTGGGCAAGGAGAGAGTTCATCTCAGAGAGACCCAGCAATGCCAACTCTTGCACCAGAGATACCTGATGGAAATGCCAGCCATGCCAGTGCTGAGGAGCCTATGGACTGTACTTTGCAAATGGACTTACAATGGCTGGGAACAAGTGATCCCAATCTGCGCATGCAGCTTATTCTACAGCACCAACAGGCTAAGAGAGAGGCTGCAGAATGCCGAAACCGGGCTGAGAGAGAGGCTGCAGAACGCCGGGACCGGTAGGAGAGAGAGGCTGCAGAACGCCGGGAGGACAGAGCTTTCCAGCTTCAGATGGCTCAAATAGAGCTGGGTATCTGTCCTCAGATAATCCCCTCCCAGGACATAAATCCAAGGAGACCACGTCTGGAAAACTTCCCTGTGATGGAGAAGGCTATGGACTTAGATACTTTCCTGCAGGGGTTTGAAATAACCTGCAGGCAATACCATCTACCCTGTGAGCAGTGGGCACAGTATCTAACCCCAGGGTTAAGAGGCAAAGCCCTGGAAGTTTTTGCTGACCTCCCACCAGAACTAGATGGGAACTATGAGGCCATAAAAGAGGCCCTGATCAGGAAATACAACCTAACACCAGAAGTGTATCGGAGAAAGTTCCGGAACCTACAACGTGCATCAACTGACAGCTATGTGGATGTTGTGAGCACCTCGAGGACAACGTTCCACCAATGGATCAGGGGACCCTTTGTTAACAGTTTTGAGGATCTTATGGTCAAGGATCAATTTCTTCACATGTGCCCCATGGATGTATGACAATTTGTGTGTGATCGGGAGCCACAAACTACGGATAAGGCTGCAAAGATTGTAGACTGCTATGTGGCTAACAGGATGTCTGAGGTGCGGAAGCCATCGGGATTCAGCTGGAGGGGAGGTAAGCCAAACTGGGACCCTTCTCCCTCTGTCGGCCTATCACCAGTGCTGTCTAAGCCCACCTTCTATTGGGCCCCGGGGAATAGACATTCTCTAGGCGATGCACGCCGGTGCTTCTCCTGTAACAAAGTAGGACATGTTAGTGCTGTCTGCCCTGATAGGGAGAAACGCCCAACCACAAAGCCGTCTGTGTCCCCACCGTCTGTCCTCTTTGTGGCCGACTCTGATGCGAGGGCTAATGAGAACTGTCAATCTGTCACTGTTGGCAATAAAGTCACCATTGATCTCAGGGACACTGGGGCAGAGGTGACCCTGGTGCGTTCATCCATGATATCATACCAGGAAAGACTATGTCTATAACCAGGATTGGAGGGGTCAACCCTGCTGTGCCCATGGCCCTTGTGTACCTGGACTGGGGAGCAGGGAACGGACTGAGAGACTTGGGAGTATCAGAGGCTCATCCCACCAAGGTGTTGTTAGGCACGGACGTGGGGAGGATGGTGTCCCACTATGTTCCTCCCTTGCAAGTAAATAATACAGAGAAGGTGGAAGAAAGTGACCGACCTGAGATCCTGTGCGAGGAGGGAAAATGTCCCAATGCACAGGACTGTACATATGTGGCAGCTGTGACCCGGAGTCAGGCTGCAGCTCAGACTCAGGCCCAGAGGATGAGTCTCAGACAGAACTGCCAGGACAGGAGGTCCATATTGTGGTCCTGGAGCCTCCTTACATGGCAGGCCCACCAAGGTCCCTGATAACAGATACTGAAGACTCAGCTTCAGGCCAGAGCCTGGCAGTCACAGTAGGCCAGGGCCTGCAAGCTGACAGTCAGAGCTTCCAGGAGGCCCTGCGGACAGATGTCAGGCTGGAAGAGCTCAGATGTCTTGCAGTCCAACCCCCTGCTGCTTCTGGCAAAGCGAGAATATACTGGGACCAGGGCAGACCGTATAACGAGACTCTCCCCAAGGATACTACAGAATCTTCGGACTATGAAAGGCGGCTGATCGTCCTTTATCCATTTAGGGAACAATTATTGAGAATTGCCCATGAAATTCCTTTGGCCTGACACCTTGGAATACAATTACAGCATTTTGTGGCCAGCGCCTATCATCCCCAAACCAACGGACTCTGTGAGCGTTTTAACGGAACATTAAAGGAAATGCTCAAAATGCTGGTGGAGACTGAAGGGAGAGACTTGGAGCGGTACCTTCCCCAGGGCAGCACGGTGGCTCAGTGGTTAGCACTGCAGCCTTGCAGCACTGAAGTCCTGCGTTCTAATCCCACCTTGGACAACATCTGCAAGGAGTTTGTATGTTCTCCCTGTGTTTGCGTTGGTTTTCTCCGGGTATTCCGGTTTCCTCCCACATTCCAAAGACATACTGATAGGGAATTCAGATTGTGAGCCCCATCGGGCACAGTGATGATAATGTGTGCAAACTGTAAAGCGCTGCGGAATATGTTACCACTATATAAAAATAAAGCTTACTATTATTATTATTTTTTGTTTGCCTACAGAGAGGTACCCAAGGTGTCTACTGGATTCTCCCTCTTTGAACTGGTTTATGGGAGGAGGGTCAGGGGGCCACTTGATTTGATTAAAGACTGTTGGGAGGACGACCCCAGAAGCTCCTGCCCAGAGAAGCGGCTTATGCCACAATTGAGAAGGAATGTTTGGCAATTGTGTGGGCTCTGCAGAAGCTGCAACCATACCTCTATGGGCACAACTTCATCGTGATCACAGATCATAACCCGTTGAGTTGGCTCAACAGAGTAGTTGGGGACAAAGGGAAATTGCTTAGATGGAGTCTGATATTACAGCAATATGATTTCACAATTCAGCATAAGAAGGGAGTCGATCATGGCAATGCTGATGGCCTATCTCGCCAAGGTGGGGCAGAACCAGATACGTGCTCAGGAGCTGACCTGTAAGTCAACCCCCATGCACCTTCATAAAGAGGGGTGTGTGGTGAAATATGTGTATATATATATATATATATATATATATACACTAGATGGTGGCCCGATTCTAACGCATCGGGTATTCTAGAATATGCATGTCCACGTAGTATATTGCACAGCCCACGTAGTATATTGTCCAGCCACGTAGTATATTGCCCAGCCACGTAGTATATTGCCCAGCCACGTAGTATATTGCACAGTCATGTAGTATATTGCACAGTCACGTAGTATATTGCCCAGACACATAGTATATTGCCCAACCACGTAGTATATTGCCCAGCCATGTAGTATATTGCTCAGTTACGTAGTATATTGCCTAGTGACGTAGTATATTGCGCAGCCACATAGTATATTGCCCAGTGACGTAGTATACAGCACAGAGCCACGTAGCATATTGCCCAGTGACGTAGTATATTGCCCAGTGATGTAGTATACAGCACAGAGCCACGTAGTATATTGGCCAGTCACGTAGTATATTGCCCAGCTACGTAGTATATTGCCCAGCCAGGTTTGTCACAGGTTAAAAATAAAAAATAAACATACTCAGCTTTCCGAGGGAGCACTTGTAGTCCACGGCAGCTTCCGGTCCCAGGGTTGGTATGAGCGCAGGACCTGTGATGACGTCGCGGTCACATGACTGTGAGATCATGGCAGGTCTTTGTAGCGCAGGCGCGCAGGGCCTGTGATGACGTCACGGTCACATGACCGTGACGTCATGGCAGGTCCTTCTCCCATACAATCTTTGCCACCGGAATCTGCAACGGAAGATGGCGGCCGGCGCGAGCGACTACGGAGGGTGAGTATAGCAGGTTTTTTTTAATTATTATTATTTTTAACATTACATTTTTTACTATTGACACCGCATAGGCAGCGTCAATAGTAAAAAGTTTGGGACACACAGGGTTAATAGCAGCGGTAACAGAGTGTGTTACCCACGGCATAACGCGGTCCGTTACCGCCGGCATTAACCCTGTGTTAGCGGTGACCGGAAGGGAGTATGCGGACGACAGGCACTGACTGCGGGGAGTAAGGAGCGACCATTTTCTTCCGGACTGTGCCCGTCGCTGATTAGTCGCGGCAGCCATGACAGGCAGCTGGCGAGACCAATCAGCGAATGAATAACTGTGACAGACAGACAAAAGGACAGACAGACGGAAGTGACCCTTAGACAATTATATAGTAGATATATATATTTTATGTGTGTAGTGTACTATGTATAGATTTATTGTGTCACTGGCAATAATGTAACATCTGTCTTGAAAAGCTGCAGGTCGCACCCAGGTGTTAATATGTATTTTCCTGAGACAAGTAGACTTCTGTCTCCAATCTCACCAGGGGGTCCTGCTGGAAGCCAAGAAGAAAGGTAACATTTGACACCTCCTAGCTCTTGGAAGAGAGATGTTAATTATGACCTGATAGTATCTCTGTGAGAACTTTTACACAAAGGATCTCAAGAGAAAATATATTCATTGGGGGCGCGGCCATGGTCAAATCAAAATACAGGCAATTATGATATTAACCTGAGGGGCTGGTCTAGAAACCTGACCTACAGACCAAAGCTAAAAAATTGGGGCTGTATACAGAGAAACATGTTCACATGTGAGGGCAGCCTGAGACGCTATGTTCCACCAACTCCATTCACCCCCCCCCCAGGGAGCAGAAAGCAAACTACCAGTTAGATGATTTCTGTAAGTTTTCTCCTGTTTATTTTTATACTCTTTTGGATAAGTGGTATGACTTTTTATTATCATATTTGATACCTTTTCTTACTGTAACCACTGAACCTTTTTGCATTAAAGTATAAAACTTTAACAAGTTGAACCTTGAATGTTCTAAAATAATCCATAGCCTAAGGTGTGTGAGCCTTATGAGTGGTAGACATTATTAGTATTAATATTTCCGGGACTCATCGCCCGTGTGTTCGATGAGTGGTGGCAGCGTGTATGAGCGGGTGTGTGGCCTGGGTCGGTGTGTGATTTATGCTCCAATTATAGCATAGGACAGAGGTTGAATGCTGGACTGAGAGCGGGGAGATAGATTAACCCTTGCAGTCCCAACCCAAGTCACGTGCTAAGAGTGGGCACGTGACAAATTAGGTACACCATGGAGAAGGGATCCGTGACACTTACCCTGACAGATGATGATACATAATTTAGCCTTAAGGTACCGTCACATTAACCCCTTTCTGCCATTGGACGTAATATTCCGTCCATGTGGGGTGGGCCTTAATTCCCAAGGACGGAATATTACGTCCAGCGCGATCGGCCGCGCTCACGGGGGGAGCGCGGCCGATCGCGGCTGGGTGTCAGCTGCTTATCGCAGCTGACATCCGGCACTATGTGCCAGGAGCGGTCGCGGACCGCCCCCGACACATTAACCCCCGGCACACCGCGATCAAAGATGATCGCGATGTGCCGGCGGTGCAGGGAAGCATCGCGCAGGGAGGGGGCTCCCTGCGGGCTTCCCTGAGACCCCCGCAGCCACGCGATGTGATCGCGTTGCTCCGTGGGTCTTCTACCTTCCTCCCTGCAGCAAGTCCCGGATCCAAGATGGCCGCGGATCCGGGTCCTGCAGGGAGGGAGGTGGCTTACCAAGTGCCTGCTCAGAGCAGGCACTTGGTAACGCTGCAGCACTCTGAGACAGATCGGTGATCTGTCAGAGTGCTGTGCAAACTGGCAGATCACCGATCTGTATTGTCCCCCCCTGGGACAAAGTAAAAAAGTAAAAAAAAAAATTTCCAAGTGTGTAAAAAAAATTAAAAAAAAAAATCCTAAATAATGAAAAAAAAAAAAAAATATTATTCCCATAAATACATTTCTTTATCTAAATAAAATAAAAAAAAAACAATAAAAGTACACATATTTAGTATCAACGCGTCCGTAACAACCCGACCTATAAAGCTGTCCCACTAGTTAACCCCTTCAGTAAACACCGTAAGAAAAAAAAAAAAAACGAGGCAAAAAACAACGCTTTATTATCATACCGCCGAACATAAAGTGGAATAACACGCGATCAAAAAGACGGATATAAATAACCATGGTACCGCTGAAAGCGTCATCTTGTCCCGCAAAAAACGAGCTGCCATACAGCAACATCAGCAAAAAATAAAAAAGTTATAGTCCTCAGAATAAAGCGATGCAAAAATAATTATTTTTTCTATAAAATAGTTTTTATCGTTTAAAAGCGCCAAAACATAAAAAAATGATATAAATGAGGTGTCGCTGTAATCGTACTGACCCGAAGAATAAAACTGATTTATCAATTTTACCAAACGCGGAACGGTATAAACGCCTCCCCCAAAAGAACTTCATGAATAGCTGGTTTTTAGTCATTCTGCCTCACAAAAATCGGAATAAAAAGCGATCAAAAAATGTCACGTGCCCGAAAATGCTACCAATAAAAACGTCAACTCGTCCCGCAAAAAACAAGACCTCAAATGACTCTGTGGACTCAAATATGGAAAAATTATAGCTCTCAAAATGTGGTAACGCAAAAAATATTTTTTGCAATAAAAAGCGTCTATCAGTGTGTGACGGCTGCCAATCATAAAAATCCGCTAAAAAACCCGCTATAAAAGTAAATCAAACCCCCCTTCATCACCCCCTTAGTTAGGGAAAAATTAAAAAAATGTATTTATTTCCATTTTCCCATTTGAGTTAGGGCTAGGGTTAGGGCTAGGGTTAGGGTTAGGGTTAGGGCTAGGGTTAGGGTTAGGGTTAGGGCTAGGGTTAGGGTTAGGGCTAGGGTTAGGGCTAGGGTTAGGGCTAGGGTTAGGTCTAGGGTTAGGGTTGGGGCTAGGGCTAGGGTTAGGGCTAGGGTTGGGGCTAGGGTTAGGGTTAAGGCTACAGTTAGGGTTGGGGCTAAAGTTAGGGTTAGGGTTTGGATTACATTTGCGGTTGGGATTAGGATTAGGGGTGTGTCTGGGTTAGAGGTGTGGTTAGGGTTACCATTGGGATTAGAGTTAGGGGTGTGTTTGGATTAGGGTTTCAGTTATAATTGGGGGGTTTCCACTGTTTAGACACATCAGGGGCTCTCCAAACGCGACATGGCGACCGATCTCAATTCCATCCAATTCTGCATTGAAAAAGTAAAACAGTGCTCCTTCCCTTCCGAGCTCTCCCGTGTGCCCAAACAGGAGTTTACCCCAACATATGGGGTATCAGCGTACTCAGGACAAATTGGACAACAACTTTTGGGGTCCAATTTCTCCTGTTACCCTTGGGAAAATACAAAACTGGGGGCTAAAAAATAATTTTGAGGGGAAATTTTTATTTTTATTTTCACGGCTCTGCGTTATAAACTGTAGTGAAATACTTGGGGGCTCAAAGTTCTCACAACACATCTAGATAAGTTCCTTGGGGGGTCTAGTTTCCAATATGGGGTCACTTGTGGGGGGTTTCTACTGTTTAGGTACATTAAGGGCTCTGCAAACACAATGTGACGCCTGCAGACCATTCTATCTAAGTCTGCATTCCAAATGGCGCTCCTTCCCTTCCGAGCCCTCCCATGCGCCCAAACGCTGGTTCTCCCCCACATATGGGGTATCAGCGCACTCAGGACAAATTGCACAACAACTTTTGGGGTCCAATTTCTCCTGTTACCCTCGGGAAAATACAAAACTGGGGGCTAAAAAATTATTTTTGTGGGAAAAATTTTTTGTTTTATTGTTACGGCTCTGCATTATAAACTTCTGTGAAGCTCTTTTTAGGTCAAAGTGCTCACCACACATCTAGATAAGTTCCTTAGGGGGTCTACTTTCCAAAATGGTGTCACTTGTGGGGGGTTTCAATGTTTAGGCACATCAGTGGCTCTCCAAACGCAACATGGCGTCCCATCTCAATTCCTGTCAATTTTGCATTGAAAGGTCAAACGGCGCTCCTTCCCTTCCGAGCTCTCCCATGCGCCCAAACAGTGGTTTACCCCCACATATGTGGTATCAGAGTACTCAGGACAAATTGTGCAACAACTTTTGTGGTCCAATTTCTTATCTTACCATTGGGAAAATAAAAAATTGGGGGCGAAAAGATAATTTTTGTGAAAAAAAAAGGATTTTTTATTTTTACGGTTCTGCATTATAAACTTCTGTGAAGCACTTGGTTGGTCAAAGTGCTCACCACACCTCTAGATAAGTTCCTTAGGGGGTCTACTTTCCAAAATGGTGTCACTTGTGGGGGGTTTCAATGTTTAGGCACATCAGTGGCTCTCCAAACGCAACATGGCGTCCCATCTCAATTCCAGTCAATTTTGCATTGAAAAGTCAAATGGCGCTCCTTCCCTTCCGAGCTCTGCCATGCGCCCAAACTGTGGGTAACCCCCACATATGGAGTATCAGCGTACTCAGGACAAATTGTACAACAACGTTTGGGGTCCATTTTCTCCTGTAACCCTTGGTAAAATAAAACAAATTGGAGCTGAAGTAAATTTTTTGTGAAAAAAAGTTAAATGTTAATTTTTATTTAAACATTCCAAAAATTCCTGTGAAGCATGAGGTTTTGAGAACCTTGAGGGGTGCAGTTTTTAGAATGGTGTCACACTTGGGTATTTTCTATCAAATAGACCCCTCAAAATGACTTCAAATGAGATGTGGTCCCTAAAATAAAATGGTGTTGTAAAAATGAGAAATTGCTGGTCAACTTTTAACCCTTATAACTCCCTAACAAAAAAAATTTTGGTTCCAAAATTGTGCTGATGTAAAGTAGACATGTGGGAAATGTTACTTATTAAGTATTTTGTGTGACATATCTCTGTGATTTAATTGCATAAAAATTCAAAGTTGGAAAATTGCGAAATTTTCGCCAAATTTTCTTTTTTTTCACAAATAAACGCAGGTAATATCAAAGAAATTTTACCACTATCATGAAGTACAATATATCACGAGAAAACAATGTCAGAATCACCGGGATCCATTGAAGCATTCCAGAGTTATAACCTCATAAAGGGACAGTGGTCAGAATTGTAAAAATTGGCCCGGTCCATAACGTGCAAACCACCCTTGGGGGTAAAGGGGTTAAGCGACGCTGCAGCGATCTAGACAATGATCCCGATCGCTGCAGCGTCGCTGTGTGCTCGCTGGAGAGCTGTCACACAGACAGCTCTCCAGCGACCAACGATGCCAAAGTCCCCTGGTAACCAGGGTAAACATCGGGTTACTAAGCGCAGGGCCGCGCTTAGTAACCCGATGTTTACCCTGGTTACCAGCGTAAACGTAAAAAAACCCAAACACTACATACTTACATTCCGGCGTCTGTCCTCTCCGGCGCTCTGCTTCTCTGCACTAAGCGCCGGCCGGAAAGCAGAGCACAGTGGTGACGTCACCGCTGTGCTTTCCGGCCGCTGCGCTTACACAGTGCAGAGAAGCAGAGCGCCGGAGAGGACAGACGCCGGAATGTAAGTATGTAGTGTTTGTTTTTTTTAACATTTACACTGGTAACCAGGGTAAACATCGGGTTACTAAGCGCGGCCCTGCGCTTAGTAACCCGATGTTTACCCTGGTTATCAGTGAAGACATCGCTGAATCGGCGTCACACACGCCGATTCAGCGATGTCTGCGGGAGGTTCAGCGACGAAATAAAGTTCTGGACTTTCTGCGCCAACCAACGATGGCACAGCAGTATCCTGATCGCTGCTGCCTGTCAAACTGAACGATATCGCTATCCAGAACGCTGCAACGTCACAGATCGCTAGCGATATCGTTCAGTGTGAAGGTACCTTTAGACACTCCATACCCCTTCCAGTTAAATCTACTAGCCAAGGTAAGATCCATTTACATTGAACAACCAGCGACACTACTAACCAGCTTACACAATAAACAATGAGCGATCTGTAACAGTTCTCAGCAAACAAATCTTGCTTATACAGGATGATGCACCGCTGATAACGGTGAACTTTTTGTGCTGTACAAAAGATTAGAGATGAGCGAATTTGATTAGGTCAGGGCTTATTCATCAAGATAATGCTTACCTAATAATCTCCAGAGGGAATACCTGGAGCGCTCCAGCTGATCAGCTGTCTGGTGCCGCAGCAGCATATGTCATGGCTGTGTGACAATCATGACAAATGCATGGAGAGCCCAACAAACATGTGTTGTGACTAGTGATGAGCGAGTATATTCATTGCTCGGGTTTTCCCGAGCATGCTCGGGTGATCTCCGAGTATCTGTTAGTGTTCGGAGATTAAGTTTTCATTGCCGCAGTTCAATGATTTACAGCTAATAGCCAGGCTGAGTATGTGGGGGTTGCCTGGTTGCTAGGGAATACCCACATGTAATCAAGCTGGCTAATGGCTGTAAATCATTCAACTGCAGCGATGAAAACTTAATCTCCGAACACTAACAAATACTCTGAGACCACCCGAGAGTGCTCGGGAAACCCCGAGCAACGAGTACACTCGCTCATCACTATTTGTGACATGTGGTCGTACAAGTTCATGAGCTCTAAATAACCACAAAATACAAAAATAGGGAAAAAGGAAAAAATGGGAAGAAAATAAGTCAGCTCACCAATCCCTCAACAGTGCAATGATGTCCATGCACGGAGCCGCCTTGGTTAAGGGCGTAGTCCAGAGCCAGCAATGAAAAAGAAAAAAAATCTCCAGCATGGATCTTCTAAAAAGTCAATTTATTGGAAACACTTTAAAATGCAAACATTTGCAAAAAAGAGATGGGGGTCCCAGGTGGTCAACGCCGACGCGTTTCGACCATCAGGTCTTAGTCATGACAAGTATATAACCACAAATAACCACAGCCACACCATTGATTTGTCAGCTTTCAGTGTACAGTAATTGACACATTGTTGGAATAAGAGTATGTGAATCTACATCATGCTGCTCTCAGATGGGGTAGCAAATACCTGGTGACATATTCCTTAATTATCTATAGGGAAAACTCTGGATTTTCCAGCTGATGGCCTTCTAATATCTGGGGAACTAGGACCTATAGTCAAATAATCTTGCACAAGATCTAATTCTTGGTTTAAAGGTCTGTTAATCTATTTAGATGAGAGCTATTGGACAGAACAAATTCAGGTTCTGACTTGCACCGCAAATTCTATGTTCATATTGGCTTACAAGAGCAAACATATGGCAATTGGCAATACGGTCATGGATGTTTTGCAATTATTGTAACATTGTACATCTACATAGCTTCTATGAAAGTAAATATGGTTTTCAGATCATCTTTTGTGTATTGTGGTAGGTCGACTCACTCATCTTCTTAAAGATGTAGTCACAGGAACCGTTTCTATTTAAAGTCCACCTTGTTCACCCACCTGGCTTAGATTCAAGTTTCCATGTCCCTTTGCAAAGGACATTAAATCCAGGAGACCTGTCATCTCCATAGGTCCAGATTTCCTTAACACAAAAGCACATCTCCAGAGCTTGCATCTCCGGACCCACCCACACGGAAAAGCTCTAAAAAGCTGGGTATTTTGTTATGATCAGGTGACCTTGGAGCAGCATGAAAACTTTCACTGGAGTAGGTGGTAACTATACAGACCGCAAACCCTGATCTTAACACCGCAACTAGAAGTAGCCATGGGGTGTGCCTAACAAAACCTAGACACCTCGACACAGCCGGAGAACTAAATATCCCTAAAGATGGAAATAGGAATACTGTCTTGCCTCAGAGCAGAACCCCAAAGAATAGACAGCCCCCCACAAATAATGAAAAATAGTGAAAAACCAGCTCACCTATTAGGCATTTGTTGTGGGGAAGCCCGGATACCGTGCAGTCATCACGTGGAACGATAAGGCAAACAGGAAAAAAAAAATCCAGCTTCCAAAAATATCAAGATTTATTGAGGATAAAATCCAAAGTCCAATGACATGGTTCACAGGAGAATGAGTAGCAGCAGGCTACGCGTTTCGAACAATGAGTTCTTTTTCAAAGCTTTGAAAAAGAACTCATTGTTCGAAACGCGTAGCCTGCTGCTACTCATTCTCCTGTGAACCATGTCATTGGACTTTGGATTTTATCCTCAATAAATCTTGATATTTTTGGAAGCTGGATTTTTTTTTTCCTTTTTTTTTCCTGTTTGCCCCACAAATAATGACTGTGAGTAGTAGAGGAAAAGACACATGCAGGCAGAAAACAGGATTAGCAAAAGAGGCCACTTCTAGCTAAATAGGAAAGGACAGGACAGGATACTAAGCGGTCAGTATTAAAATCCTTCCCAAAATATCCACAGCAGAAAATACAAAAAACTCCACCACCTAACTAAAGGTGTGGAGCGTATATCTGCAACTCCAGAGAATCCAACCAGACTGAGAAAACACTGACACAGTCTAAGCTGGAAAATAGAAAAACAAATGAATAGCACTGAAATATAAGCACACTGCATGTGTGCCACCGAAAAAGAAACAGACACTTATCTTTGCTGAACTGGCAGCTAAGCAGGAGAGATCAGAAGAGATCCAACACTTCCCAAGAAACGTTGACAACTGGCAAGGAGTAAAGAGTCCAGCAAACCTAAATACCCCAGTCAGAATTGCAATCAACAGATACACCTGTGCAAGACTGTAGCCCAGGGACAACTGCATTACCATTTACAACCACCGGAGGGAGCTCAAAAGCAGAATTCACAACAGTACCCCCCCCCTTGAGGAGGGGTCACCGAACCCTCACCAGGGCCCCCAGGACGATCAGGATGAGCCAGATGAAAGGCACGGACCAAATCAGCAGCATGGACATCAGAGGCAAAAACCCATGAATTATCCTCCTGGCCATAACCCTTCCAATTGACAAGGTACTGAAGTCTCCGCCTCGAAAAACGAGAATCCAAAATCTTCTCCACCACATACTCCAACTCTCCATCAACCAACACAGGGGCCGAAGGATCAACAGAGGGAACAACGGGCACCACATATTTACGCAATAAAGATCTATGGAAGACATTATGGATAGCAAAAGAGGCCGGAAGCGCCAAAAGAAAAGACACCGGATTGATAATTTCAGAAATCTTATAAGGACCAATAAACCGAGGCTTAAACTTAGGGGAAGAAACCTTCATAGGAACATGATGGGAAGACAACCAGACCAGATCCCCAACCCGAAGCCAGGAACCAACACACCAACGACGGTTAGCAAAACGTTGAGCCTCCTCCTGAGACAACACCAAATTGTCCACCACATGAGCCCAAATCCGCTGCAACCTGTCAACCACAGAATCCACACCAGGATAGTCAGAAGGCTCAACCTGCTCAGAAGAAAAACGAGGATGAAAACCAAAATTACAAAAGAAAGGCGAAACCAAAGTAGCCGAACTAGCCCGATTATTAAGGGCAAACTCGGCCAATGGCAAGAAGGCCACCCAATCATCCTGATCAGCGGACACAAAGCATCTCAAATAAATCTCCAAAGTCTGATTAGTTCGCTCGATCTGGCCATTTGTCTGCTGATGAAATGCAGAAGAAAAAGACAAATCAATGCCCAGCCTAGTACAAAAGGCCCGCCAAAACCTAGAAACAAACTGGGAACCTCTATCGGACACAATATTCTCCGGAATACCATGCAAACGAACCACATGCTGAAAAAACAACGGAACCAAATCTGAAGAGGAAGGCAATTTAGGCAAAGGCACCAAATGAACCATCTTAGAGAACCGGTCACAAACAACCCAGATAACAGACATCTTCTGGGAGACCGGAAGATCAGAAATAAAATCCATCGAAATATGTGTCCAGGGCCTCTCAGGGATCGGCAATGGCAAAAGCAACCCACTAGCACAGGAACAACAAGGCTTGGCCCGCGCACAAGTCCCAAAGGTCTGCACAAAAGAACGCACATCACGCGACAAAGAAGGCCACCAAAAGGACCTACCAACCAAGTCTCTGGTGCCAAAAATGCCAGGATGACCAGCCAACACGGAACAGTGAACCTCAGAAATCACTCTACTAGTCCATCTGTCAGGAACAAACAGTTTCCCCACAGGACAGCAGTCAGGTTTGTCAGCCTGAAATTCCTGAAGAACCTGTCGCAAATCAGGGGAAATGGCAGAAAGGACCACCCCTTCTTTCAGAATACCGACCGGTTCTAAGACCTCAGGAGAATCAGGCAAAAAACTCCTAGAGAGGGCATCAGCCTTAATATTCTTAGAACCCGGAAGGTACGAGACCACGAAATAAAAATGGGAAAAAAACAAGGACCATCGAGCCTGTCTAGGATTCAGCCGTTTGGCAGACTCGAGGTAAATCAAATTCTTATGATCGGTCAAGACCACAATACGGTGCTTAGCTCCCTCAAGCCAATGTCGCCACTCCTCAAACGCCCATTTCATAGCCAACAACTCCCGATTGCCGACATCATAATTGCGTTCAGCAGGCGAAAACTTACGGGAAAAGAAGGCACAAGGTTTCATTAAGGAACCAACAGGATCCCTCTGAGACAAAATGGCCCCTGCCCCAATCTCAGAAGCTAAATAAATAAGGCAGCACACTGCAGCGCTAGAACATACAAACTTGAAATACGAAATTTGAACTGCATTACTGCACCAGAAATATGAAAAATGAGAGCGTTTAGCGCATAAAAATGGCCAATTTTATGTGTACCTGGTAGCCACTTTACGGCATCTCTCTTATACCAGGACCTGGTATAAGAGAGATGCCGTAAAGTGGCTACCAGGTACACATAAAATTGGCCATTTTTATGCGCTAAACGCTCTCATTTTTCATATTTCTGGTGCAGTAATGCAGTTCAAATTTCGTATTTCAAGTTTGTATGTTCTAGCGCTGCAGTGTGCTGCCTTATTTATTTAACTATATACGAGTTGGCGACTCTAGGTTCAGCACCTGTTCACACTTAGTCTATGTTTGGATGTGCAGGTCAGGTTTTTGAAACCAATCTCAGAAGCGTCAACCTCAACCTGAAACGGAAGAGAAACATTCGGTTGGCGCAACACCGGAGCAGAAGTAAATCGACGTTTAAGCTCCTGAAAGGCAGAGACGGCCGCAGAGGACCAATTCGCCACATCAGCGCCTTTCTTCGTCAAATCGGTCAAGGGTTTAACCACGCTGGAAAAATTAGCAATGAAGCGGCGATAAAAATTCGTAAAACCCAAAAATTTCTGAAGGCTCTTCACGGATGTGGGCTGAATCCAATCATGAATGGCCTGAACCTTAACTGAATCCATCTCTATAGACGAGGGAGAAAAAATAAAGCCCAAAAAAGTAACCTTCTGCACCCCAAAGAGACACTTAGACCCTTTCACAAACAAAGCATTGTCACGAAGGATCTGAAATACCATCCTGACCTGTTGCACATGAGACTCCCAATCATCGGAAAAAATCAAAATATCGTCCAAATATACAATCAAGAATTTATCAAGATAAGTCCGGAAGATATCATGCATGAAGGACTGAAAAACAGATGGAGCATTAGAGAGTCCGAATGGCATCACAAGGTATTCAAAATGGCTTTCGGGCGTGTTAAACGCAGTTTTCCATTCATCACCCTGCTTAATACGAACAAGATTATATGCCCCCCGAAGGTCAATCTTAGTAAACCAACTAGCTCCCTTAATCCTAGCAAACAAATCAGAAAGCAAAGGTAAGGGGTATTGAAACTTGACCGTGATCTTATTCAAGAGGCGATAATCAATACAGGGTCTCAAGGAACCATCTTTTTTAGCAACAAAAAAGAACCCTGCTCCCAACGGTGAAGAAGATGGTCGAATATGCCCTTTCTCCAAAGACTCCTTAATATAGCTCTGCATGGTGGTATGTTCAGGCATAGACAAGTTGAGAAGTCGACCCTTAGGAAACTTACAGCCTGGAATCAAGTCAATAGCACAATCGCAGTCCCTGTGTGGTGGAAGGGAACTGGACTTGAGCTTATCGAATACATCCTGAAAATCAGACAAAAACTCTGGAATTTCAGAAGAGGAAGAAGAGGAGACTGACATCAAAGGAACATCATTATGAATTCCCTGACAACCCCAACTAGTCACAGACATGGACTTCCAATCCAACACAGGATTATGTACCTGCAACCACGGAAAACCAAGCACGACAGCATCATGCAAATTATGCAACACCAGAAATCGACAATCTTCCTGATGGGCTGGCGCCATACGCATGGTCACCTGTGTCCAAAACTGGGGCTTATTTTTAGTCAAGGGTGTAGCATCAATGCCCCTTAAAAGAATAGGGTTCTGCAAAGGCTGCAAGGGAAAACCACAACGCTTGGCAAACTCAAAGTCCATTAAGTTCAGGGCGGCACCTGAATCCACAAACGCCATGACAGAAAATGATGACAATGAGCAGATCAAGGACACAGATAACAAAAACTTAGGTTGTACAGTACTGATGGTAATTGAACTGGCGACCCTCTTTGTCCGCTTAGGGCAGACAGAAATGACATGAGAAGCGTCGCCACAATAATAATCCCAATGCCTGAAAAAAGGATTCTACATTAAGCAAAGCCGGATTCCCAGATTCCAGGGAAAATGCCCAATCCTGCGGGTAGCCACGCAGTAGGGAGATGACGATTTTAACTTGTTGAATGGAATCACCGGAGGATCGAGGTCTCAAAGCAAAAAACAGTTTACAGTTGTTTTTAAAACTCAAAAATTTGGACCTGTCACCAAAAAACAAATCAGGAGTAGTAATCTTCGGTTCTAAAACAGGAGTCTGAACAATGTAATCAGAAATACCCTGTAGCCTGGCAGCAAGCTGGTCTACACGAGAAGCTAACTCATGAACATTCATGCTAGCACTAGGCTCCTCAGCCACCCAGAGATTAAGAGGGAGGAGAAGACAGAGTAGACTGGAGAAAAAAAAGTGGCTCAAGACCTTTCTTCCCTTCTTCTGAGATGCATTTAACTCATTATTGGCCAGTTGCACTGTTATGATCAGGTGACCTTGGAGCAGCATGAAACCTTTCACTGGAGTAGGTGGTAACTATACAGACCGCAAACCCTGATCTTAACACCGCAACTAGAAGTAGCCGTGGGGGTGTGCCTAACAAAACCTAGACACCTCGACACAGCCGGAGAACTAAATATCCCTAAAGATGGAAATAGGAATACTGTCTTGCCTCAGAGCAGAACCCCAAAGAATAGACAGCCCCCCACAAATAATGACTGTTAGTAGTAGAGGAAAAGACACATGCAGGCAGAAAACAGGATTAGCAAAAGAGGCCACTTCTAGCTAAATAGGAAAGGACAGGACAGGATACTAAGCGGTCAGTATTAAAATCCTTCCCAAAATATCCACAGCAGAAAATACAAAAAACTCCACCACCTAACTAAAGGTGTGGAGCGTATATCTGCAACTCCAGAGAATCCAACCAGACTGAGAAAACACTGACACAGTCTAAGCTGGACAATAGAAAAACAAATGAATAGCACTGAAATATAAGCACACTGCATGTGTGCCACCGAAAAAGAAACAGACACTTATCTTTGCTGAACTGGCAGCTAAGCAGGAGAGACCAGGAGAGATCCAACACTTCCCAAGAAACATTGACAACTGGCAAGGAGTAAAGAGTCCAGCAAACCTAAATACCCCAGTCAGAATTGCAATCAACAGATACACCTGTGCAAGACTGCAGCCCAGGGACAACTGCATTACCATTTACAACCACCGGAGGGAGCCCAAAAGCAGAATTCACAACAGTATTTATCCTCTGGACTCCTCCCACTCTACAGCTGTTCAATCATCCAAGCACTAAACATGATTAACCCCTCTTATCACTTAGTGTGCTGGATGATTTTTCCTAGGGTTATATTAATAATCTTTATTTTTTATATAGCGCTAACATATTCCGCAGCGCTTTACAGTTTTGCACACATTATCATCACTGTCCCCGATTGGGCTCACAATCTAGAATTCCTATCAGTATGTCTTTGGAATGTGGGAGGAAACCGGAGTGCCCGGAGGAAACCCACGCAAACACGGAGAGAACATACAAACTCTTTGCAGATGTTGTCCTTGGTGGGATTAGAACCCAGGACCCCAGCGCTGCAAGGCTGTAGTGCTAACCACTGCGCCACCGTGCTGCCCTTATTAATGAAGCTAACAACCTCAGCGCTATATATCTCCCCTCTGGTAATTTGCTAGTGACTTTGTCACAATACTTACTTTAGGATGGATACAGCCTTAATATGATAACACATCTATAGTCACATCTGACTTTCATTTCTACTTGCCTATGTAAACAAATAGCCCTGCTTTGTATTTCTGCAAGCTGTTTTTCATTAGGTCCTTGTAAAATTATCTGTGTGATGGCTTCTTTCTATAAAATCATTCTCCCAGCCAAAGCATTTTTTTGAGCAGTTACCAGTTGGTCTTAGCTCTTGGTCTTCATAAACTGTAAATTTAGGTTGCAAACAAATATAACTCACTATGTAATTCTCCCAAAATTATACATAAAATATTACCACAAAAGAAAACATAACAGACGAACATCAATATATATATAAAATATAGAGAATTGTTTTCTCATGGGAAATACAGTTCTGGTCAACATTATTTGGCTTTTATCCTAAGTCACATTTAAAGGCCTGTTAAAGGGTTGACAGTGACTTGTAGGATTGTTGCTTTCAACCGGTGGCGCTACAGTGGTCAAGTCCTCTTCCTTTCTGGAGAGGCAATTTGCAGGTCAACATTATTGGCATCCGTGATTGTTTATAATTAAAAAGCCAATATCTTCAGAAAGAAATAGACATGTACCAACTGTGTAACATTAGAATATTTTAGCACCATGTACTAATAAATTCAGTAAAAAAAAAAGTTGGCTTGTCAACATATTTGCAGTCCTTAAAAAAGAGAGAAAAAAATAAAGAAAAAATAAAGGACATGAGCAAATTTACACTACACTTCCCTAATACTAGGTTGCACAACCTTTGGTCACTAAGTCAGCCCCCAGACGTCAATCCCCACAAATTAACTCCAAAGATTTTCATTTGGATTGTGATCACGTCTTACTGCTGCAAGTTTAAAATAGTAAATTTTTTCTTCTTAACCCCTTCACCCCCGATCTTGTTTTTACCTTCCTGACCAGGCCAAATTTTACGATTATGACCAGTGTCACTTTCTTAACTCTGGAATGCATCAACAGTGATTCTGAGATTTTTTTTTGACCTATTGAACTTTGTTAGTGCTAAATCTAGGTCAATATTTTTGCGTTTATTTGTGAAAATGTAAAAATTTTGGTGCAAATTTTGTCTCACACAAAACAGTTAATAAATAACATTTACCACATGTCTACTTTACTTCTGCATCATTTTTTAGACATACTTTTTCCTTAGACAGGTTAAAAGTTTATCAGCAATTTCTAATTTTTCCAACAAAATTTACAAAACCAAGTTTTTAGGAGTCATATCACATTTGACGTGATTTTGGAGGGAGCCTATATGACAAAAAATACCCCAAAGTTACACCACTTTTAAAAACTGCACCCCTCAAAGTACTCAAACCACATTCAATATGTTTATTAACCCTTCAGAAGCTTCACACAAATTAAAGCAATGTGGAAGAAAAAAATGAACATTTTTAATTTTTCCCACAAAAATGTTGCTTTAGCCCCAAAGTTTGCATTTGCACAAGGATAATAGTGGAAAATAGACCAATCAATTTGCTATGCAATTTCTCCATATTTGGTGGAAAATTACTGTTTGGGCACATAGCTGGGCTCGGATGGGAAGGAATGCCAATTGAATTATAGAGCGCAATTTTGGCTGGGATAGATTGCAGATGCATATCACATTTGAAGAGCCCATGACATGACAAAACAGCAGAAACCCACACGAGTGACCTCATCTTGGAAAATACACCTCTTGAGGAATTCATCCTAGGGAGTGGTGAGTATTTTTAACCCTCAGGTTATTAAATTAATAACATTGGGTTTACTCAATGGAAAATTAGCATTTTTTTAAACTAAAATGGTTTTTTTTTTAGAAGGAATAATAGGAGAAAATAAATAATACAATTTGTTACACACTTTCTCCTAAGTATGCAGATTCACCCTATTGTGGTCGAAAACTACTTTTGAGGCGCAGTGCAAAGCTCAGAAGGGAAGAAGCGCCAAATTGGAGTTCAGATTTTGCTGGAAAGGTTTGAGGGTGCTGTGTCACCTTGCCAGTGCTCTTGAGGTGCCAGAGCAGCAGAACCCCCCATATGTGAACCCATTTTACAAACTTCACCTCTCAATGAATTCATCTAAGGGTGCATTGAGTATGTTGACGCCGCATGTACCTCACAGAATTTTATATCATTGGGGGTGAAGAATAAATAATTACATTTTTACAACTGAAATTGCTTAAGCCTCCAGTTTTTAATTATCATGAGGGCTTATAGGAAAAAATTGCTTGGGATCTACTTTTCAGGCACAGTGGAAAGCTCAGAATAGAAGGAGTGCCATATTGTAGTGCAGATTTTGGTGTTCTCGTTTGCAGGTGCCATGACCCACTAGAAGAGCCACTGAGGAGCCATAACAGCAACCCCCCCAGGAGTTACCTGATTTTACAAACTACAACTCGTCTCAATGAATTCATCTAGGGGTAGAGTGATCAAATTGATAAAATGGGTGTGTCACATAATTTTATACTATTGGGCAGAGAAGAAAAAATAATTACATTTTTACCACAAAAATTTAGTTTTAGCCCCAGATTTTACATTTTCACACTGGGAAATTGGTAAAAATGGCACTGAAATTTGTCACACAGTTTCTGTTGAATGTGGAAATACCCCATATGTGTCTGTACAATACTGCTTAACCACACGGCAAGATTCGGAACAGAAGGAGAGCTATTTGATTCTTGGAGAACAAATTGTCATAGAATAGTTTATGGACTTCATATACAGAGCCCCAACACCAGAAATGAGCAGCAATGGATGTTGCTGAGTGACAATTGCAAATCTGTCATTGTTTTGTCTATATGTTGCAGTCACCAGTACTGCAACAGTATAGTATGGAGACATGCACCCATAAATTAAGCAGCTTTCATCTTTACAGAAGTACCAAACATGTAGATGCTAAATGTGGTTTAGGCACAATGTGGCCCAGAAAAGAAGAGGGGGCATTTGGATTTGGGAGTGCAGAATTAGTTGGATTTCTTTTGAAGGGTGAGAATACATAGCGCTTTTGCAGAGCCTTTGTGTTATCAGTAATGTAGAAGCCCCTATATTTCTATTGACAGGTGACGTACCTGAGCGGGGACTTGCTTTTTTGTGTATTCAGTTGAAGATTCTAATGGGAACATTTGACATCACATTATCGCTCGACGGTGAGCACTTATTTTGGGGTTTCCATCTAAGCTTACAAATGACATGATTTACAAGAAACCCCGAGGGATCCATTCACATAATGAAGCAGCAGAGTTTCTCTGGACTCCATCTGGCCTCTGTTCAGCGGTGTCCTTCTTTTCAGACATGCATAAAACTGTGGGCGACCACGCTTTTATCCTCGCTTAAAAAGACAGGCACCGCCAGATCACAGGCCAGACAGCGCCCACGGTGTCTCCATATGCTTGATTATAAGGAATCTTCCACCGGAGGTTCCTTTTCAATCATGTGTTTCAGAGATTTATAAAGAAACTCCGGTGAAAGCGCTTAGCGTAGAACGCAGGATAAATATGAGCCAAGCCTTACTGCGCCGTTCCTTGTGCGGTATAAGTGATTAGACGACTTTATTAATTCAGGTTGGTGCGATTACAGAGACACCAAATTTATATTGGTATTTTTTTGTTAGGCTGCTGTCACACACTAAAAAACACCTTTTTTTTGCAAAAACAAATTTTTGCACCAGCATATTTTTCCTTATTTCGGACGATAGAGTCATGTGAGGGCTTGTTTTTTGCAGGATGAGTTGACGTTTTTATTGGTGCCATTTTCGAGCACATAATGTTTTTGATCGCTTTCTTTTCTTATTTTTGGGAGGCAGAATGAACAAAAAACAGCAATTCTATAATTGTTTTTATGTCGTTCACCATGTGGTAAAAGTGATAAGACAGCTTTATGTATGATTCTACATTTACATAGTTTTTATTGTGTAAAAGTGAAAAAACATAAAAAAATTTTTTTTATAGAAAAATAATTGTTTTTGCATTGCTGTATTCTAAGAGCTACAGCTTTTTTTGCTTCTCAGCTGTATTGTAGCTTATTTTTTGTGGGACAAGATGGTGTTTTCAGCTATACCATTTCAATTTACATTGGAATTTTTTATTGTGTTTTATTCCACTTTTTATTTGGCATAGTTTTTTGCCATATTTTTACAATTTTTTTAAACTTTTTTAGTTAGTCCCTCAATGGGACTTTATCTTTCATTACTCCGATTTCTGGTTTAATGCATAGTAATTAGGTATGGGCGAACCCGAACTATAAAGTTCAGGACCTGTACCGAACACATAGTGTTCGGTCACAAGGTCCCGAACACGGGTTTTCATGGTAAACGCATGCTACAGTTTGGGTCCGGGGTCTGTAAAAGAAAGAATAAAATTAATAATAAACATTATTCCTCTCTCCTCCTGTACCAGTTGTGACTTGTATTGTTCAAGATTATTGTACCTGTTTTTATTATGCATACCCCTCCTCACATGTAAAGCGCCATGGAATAAATAGCGCTATAATAATAAATAATAATAATAATAAATATTGCACTTGCCTGTGCAGCGACACGTCCTCCTGTCTCGCTGTCTCCCAGCCGCATCTGTTTCCGGGGCTGCTCATTACCTTCTGGTGGTATTCACTGCACTCGGCCGTCTACAACTTTTTCCGGCAGTGTTCAAGTGGTAACATCACCGCATGAATACTGCCAGAAAAAGCCGAAAACTGCCGAGTGCAGTGAATACCGCCGGAAGGTAATGAGCAGCCCCGGAAAAAGATGCGGCCAGGAGACAGTGGGACGGGTAACTATAATTATCATGTTTATTATTAATTTTATTATTTCTTTAACAGCCCCCCTGTCCCCATCCCATATCTGTAAAGTCCAAGTCCAAGTTCGGATGCAAGTTCGCGTCATTTCCAACCCCGAACTCGAATTTTGCAAAAAACTCCTGAACATCGGTGGGTTCTCCCATCATTAATTGTAATGTCCCAGCATTGCAATGCATTATACCAGTCAAAGCTGCACTGTTAGAAGCTTTTTAGAGCATGCTACTGGTATGGTCTATTGCTGGCAGATCTGGAGTTCGTTATGATGACCTTGGATTGCCATGATGACGATAGGGCTCTTGTGATGACTTGACGGAGGCACCCTCCCTCTCCCATCCTCCTAAATGTTGCGATCGATATCGATTGCGCCATTTAGGGGGTTAAATAGTGGGGAGCAGTGTGGGCACTGATACTGGCTGTGAGAGCCGGGCTCAACTATCACTTAAGTTGAGCTCCCAGTGGCGATAGCGGGAGCACAGCTCCTGTGCACACATGATCACTATGACGTACCTATACATCAGTCAGGAGCCCCCATCTGACCATGACATATAGGTACGTCAAATGTTGTGAAGGATTTAAAGGGTATTCCCCTCTACCAGATCCTATCTGAATATGTTGTAAGAGTAATAATAATAATATTAGGAAATACCTCCAATTAGAAATGTAGCTTAGTTCTTCTGATTCGCTTGTCACTTACCCCATGTATATGGCATTGCAGTAGCTTAGGTATCCATGTTTACGACCACTCCAATGGTGACAGTTTGTTAGTTGCTAGTCATCTGCCAATCCGGTTTTCGCCCCTTGCATTCGACAGAAACTGCACTCATCAAAGTGACCAATGACGTTCTGACAGCAAAATGTAACAGTGACCACTCTCTGCTCATTCTTCTCAACCTTTTTGCAGCTTTCGACACTATTCACCACCTTCTCGTACTCTCTAGGGACCAGTCACTAGGCATTAAGGACACTGCTCTCTCTTGGTTCTCTTCCTATCTTTCTGACCGCTCCTTCAGTGTTCTGTTTGTTGGCTCCACTTCATCTCCTCTTCCTCTCACTGTTGGGGTACCTCTGGGCTCAGTACTTGGCCCCCTTCTCTTCTCCCTGTACACGGCCCCAATTAGACAGACCATCGGCAGATTTGGCTTTCAGTGCCATCTTTATGCTGATGACACACAACTATACACATCATCTCCTGACCTTACTCCCGCTGTACTAGAGAATGCCAGTGACTGTCTGTCCGCAGTCTCCAACATCATGTCCGGTCTCTATCTGAAACTCAACCTTTCCAAAACCGAACTTCTTCTACTCCCACTGTCTACTAAGCTCCCTAAACCTGACATTTCCCTCTCTGTGGGTGGCACCATAATAATTCCCTGGCAGCAGGCGTGCTGTGTGAGTGTTAAGTTTGGAGGCCTGGGCAAGTAAGCATCTCTGCCTTTTTGCTGTGTTAAGTTTGACACCAATTTCTCCTTCACCTCCCATATACAATCTCTTGCCTGCTATTGCCGCTTACACCTAAAGAACATCTCTAGAATCTGCCCTTTTCTCACCATGGAAACAACAAAAACCCTCACTGTTGCCCTGATCCACTCCTGACTGGACTACTGTAACGCTCTATTCATTGGCCTCCCTCTTACTTGACTTTCCTCTCTCCAGTCCATCCTTAATGCAGCAGCCAGGGTCATCCACCTGGATAATCATTACTCGGACTCGTCCACTCCTCTCCAGTCATTACACTGGCTGCCCATTCATTATAGGATCCAATTCAAAGTACTTGCTGTCACCCACAAAGCTCTCCACAGTGCTGCACCCCCTTACATCTCCTCCTTCATTTCTGTCTATCGGCCTAGCTCAGTAGAGTAGCTAGCAGGGGGGCAGAGGGGGGCGGTTGCCCAGGGCCCCGTGCTCTGAGGGGGCCCACCCGGAGCTACGCTACACGTGCCGATACAGTTACATTCTGCGGCAGAGCCGCTATGGGGCCCCTGAGCAGACTGGGGCCCAGTGCCAGAAGTAAGCCCCCCGCCCTTCATCGGAAGGTCAGCTGTACTGACATTCAGCAGATACAGCTGATCGCATTGATGGGAGAAGGAGCGCTACGCTCCTTCTCCCATCATCCCCCTCTCAACGTCTGACATCACCGATGCAGACACTGACAGGGGTGCGATGACATCACTAGCCAATGCCCACTGTCAGGAGATGAGCAGGCGCTCAGAGCTGCGGAGGAAGAGAGGTGAGTACTTAGTTTTTATGGTTGCTGCCTTATACAACAGGGTCTGCCTATAGGGGTGCTGCCTTATACTACAGGATCAGCCTATAGGGGTGCTGCCTTATACTACAGGGTCTGCCTATGGGGTGCTGCCTTAGATTACAGGATCTGCCTATGGGGGAGCTGTCTTATACTACAGGGTCTGCCTATTGGGATGCTGCCTTATATTATTACAGGGTCTGCCTATAAGGGTGCTGCCTTATACTGCAGGATCTGCCTATGGGGGTGCTGCCTTATATTACAGGGTCTGCCTATAGGGGTGCTGCCTTATACTACAGGGTCTGCCTATAGGGGTGCTGCCTTATACTACAGGGTCTGCCTATTGGGATGCTGCCTTATACTACAGGGTCTGCCTATAGGGGTGCTGCCTTATATTACAGGGTCTGCCTATAGGGGTGCTGCCTTATACTACAGGATCTGCCTGTTGGGGTGATGCCTTATATTTCAGGGTCTGCTTATGAGGGTGATGCCTTATACTACAGGGTCTGCCTATAGGGGTGCTGCCTTATACTACAGGATCTGCCTATGGGGTGCTGCCTTATACTACAGGGTCTGCCTATGGGGGTGCTGCCTTAGATTACAGGATCTGCCTAGGGGGGAGCTGTCTTATACTACATGGTCTGCCTATAGGGGTGCTGCCTTATACTACAGGTTCTGCCTATGGGGGTGCTGTCTTATACTACTGGGTCTGCCTATGGGGTGCTGCCTTATATTACAGGGTCTGCCTATGGGGGTGCTGCTTTATACTACAGGGTCTGCCTATGGGGTGCTGCCTGACAATACAGAGTCCGCCTATGGGTGCTGCCTTGTGCTATAGAGTCTGCCTATGGGTGCTGCCTTGTGCAATAGAGTCTGCCTATAGTGGATGTATTATACAGTATAGAGTTTGCCTATGGGGGCTGCCTTGTGCTATAGAGTCTGCCTATGGGGGGTGCATTATACAATATATAATAGGCCTATGGGGAGTGCATTATACGATATGGAGGCTTATGGGGAGTGCATTATACTACATTTAGGACTATCTGGTGCATTTTACTCTATTGAGGCTATCTAGGGGGCCATCATACAGTGTGGGGATTACAGTGAGGGGGCCATCGTACAGTGTGGGGATTACAGTGAAGGGGCCATCATACAGTGTTGGAGCCATCAAACAGTTTGGAGGCTACTAAGGGGTCAGTATACTGTGTGGGTGGTACTATGCAGTGAGGGGCATTATACTGTGTATAAGAGAGCATTATAATGTGCATAGGGGGAGCTGTACAGGGGGGAGACTAGTGACATTATTAAGTGTAAAGTGGGCACTTATTGTTATAGGGGAGCTAAGGTTACTGTGACTGTCAAAGGGGCACACAGGGCATTTTTACTCTCTAGGGAGCAAAATGTGGGCACTGTTTTCTAGGGCACTTGTGCCCAGCATTACTGTATAATAGAGTATTGCTTTAGAATTTAGAGGGCACAGAGAACCACACAGCAGGTTCAGTAATAGGGACACATATGGCAGCAGCGGCTCAGTATTGAGGTATCAGGTGTAGTAATAGGGACACATACGGCAGCAGCGGCTCAGTATTTGGGGTATCAGCAGGATGAGGAGTTTGTGCAGGTTGGGAACAGATGGTGATGGCTGGAATATGAGAAGTGAAATGTGTCTTTGTTGTATTCTCTGCAGACGAGTCCTGGCTGGAAGAAATTGTCATGTCGGTCTGGGCCAGATGAAAAGACGGGAAAAATGAACAATTCCATCAGAAAGAACGTCAGTGGTAAGTCACCATCTGTAATTGTGCTGTGATCTCTTATATGTTCTGTAGGACTGGCATTTACCACTGACCATATGGTGGTAATAATATCAATGTTGGTGTTTATATAGAGATTATCTTCAGCAACAGCGCAGTCATCTGCTGAGGTTCTCCTCCACTATTAAGGTGCGTCACCCAGTTGTAATCAAGGTTACCTGGTTAGGGGCCCACTCAGAAGCTTCGCCCCCCCTGAACCAAAAACCTAGCTACGCCTCTAGCCTAGCCAATCGTTGTGCTCTGTAAACAACTTTCGACTAATCTGTACCTCTCACTCCTGACTCCAAGACTTCTCCCACGTTGCGCCAATCCTCTAGAATGCTCTACCCCAGGAAATTAGGACCAGCCACAACTTGCACAGTTTTAAGCACTCCCTCAAAACACATTTGTTCAGAGCGGCCTATCATGTTCACTAATCAAAGTCATTTTATGTGTAAGTGTGCGTGTGTAGCCTTTTCACGATCTCCACCTATCCCCCACCCCCTGAAGATGGCTGGACCTACACTGTAAATTCATCATTGTAAATACACACCTGTACTTTGTATCTCCTCCATCTCCTTGTAGATTGTAAGCTCTCACAACCAGGGTCGTCTTATTTTGCTTTAGTCGTTATATTATTGTTAACGCTGTTACTTATGACTGTTATGTTTGAAACTGTATAACTGTAAAGCGCTGCGGAATATGTTGGCGTTATATAAATAAAGATTACTGGAATGCCCTGCATATGGTAAGCAACATAGCAAATAAAAATATCTAACCTACATTTCTAATTGGAGGTATTTCCTAATATGATTATTATTACACCTACTACATATGGGGATATTAGAGATGGGAGTACCCCTTTAACTATTTTTGTACTTTTGGATGTATGCTTTAGGCCAATATCTTACCATAGGGTCCATTTTATATGACTCAAACCTAGTTTTCTTACACTTGAAGTGAAGGTGATGAAGGTATGCTTTGCCAAAGACGTCTAGTTTTTTCATCTTTCCATAAGACATTTTTCAAGAAGGATTGCATTTTGTAGTCCTCCTTGGCCTTTGCCCATGCAACCCTGATTTGCACAGTCTGAAGCTTATGGTATGATGGTATGAGTTAAAATCATCAATTCTTAGCTCAGCCTGAAAAAGACTCTCCTACCGCCATGGGTGAGCTTTTACCAATATTCTAAGGGGTAACATTTCTCCTGGTGGAGAGTGACAAGCCAGGCCTAGCATGTCAGAGTGAGGAGATTTACACACCATACATGCTCCTCTGGGAAATTAAATATACAAATATGAGATTCTGGTTTGGCTTTTATCCCAAGTCATATCTCTAGGCTTGTTAAAAAGTCGATATTGACTTTTAGGATTGCAACCTCCAATAGGTGGCACTAGAGTTCATGTCCTCTTCCTCTCTGAAGAGGTAATTTGCATTGTTACCAGTAAATCACAGGTTAGTTTAACCCCTTAAGGACCAGGGGTATTTCCGTGTTTGCATTTCCCTTTTTTGCTCCCTTTTTCCCACAGCCATAACTTTTTTACTTTTCTGTCGTTATGGCTATATGAGGGCTTGTTTTTTGTGGGACGAGTTGTGCTTTTGAATGGTACCATTAGTTTTACCATACCATGTAAAATATGTTGGTCTGGTTATGCATATTATCTTATACCTCCAAAACTCTCTGCTTAGCTTCCACTGTCCAGGCTTCAGCACTGGTCTCAGAAACTGTGAGGTAGAGCTGCTAGGACCAGGACCAAAACCAGAAATAAAATTGGAACTACAATGGTACTTTTCATGATGGTAGTATATTAGTGAGTTGTAGAGTTAGGAGAAAATCTAACTGTTATTTGTTCAACAGCAAGTGTGATCTTTAAAAAAGCACTTGTTTTGGTAGTTTGCTGGTTTGGGGCATTCAAGTGAGTGTTAGTTAACACATTACCAAGGAGGAAAGACATCAACAATAATCTTAGAGAAGATCTTGTTGATAATGCAATTTCTTAACAACTTTGAGTTCATTATCCTACAGTGAGAAAGATTATTCACAAGTGGAAAACTTTAAGGCCAGGTTCATATTGCGCTAGGGCAGTCCTTTCAACGTATGCATTAAACGGACTGTATTAACGTAAGTGCCTTTAAAGATCGCGTTATGCGATCGCGCTAGCGCAGATGCTCCAAACCGCAGACTGCGTCCAAGGGTTCATCACAGAATGACGGCACATCGCTAACGCATGCCGATTATGACATGCGTTAGCGATGCGCTACATAATTGCAGTCAATGGGTGCGCTAATGCATCCGTTACATAGCGTTAGTGCCGCTATGTACCGGATGCCGTAAGCGCATTGCCATTAACGCAATGTGAACCTAAAACAGTTGACTATCAACTCAGAAAATTCATGGTAAGGTCATATCATGCAATTCTCAGAGAAATTGCAAAAAGAAAAAAAAACAAAAAACTGAAAAATAAAAACAAGAGCTACAGCTCAGACCCTAATGGCATCAGCGTGCTAAATGTTCAAGTTAATGACCGTACAATTAGCAAAGGACTAAACTAAAATTTTTTGTTTAGAAGGGTTGCCTTTAGAAAGCCTTTCTTTCTAAAAAAAATTGTTGCAGCACTGCAAAAGTTTGCATACAGTCATGGCCAAAAGTATTGACACCCCTGCAATTCTGTCAGATAATACTCATTTTCTTCCTGAAAATGATTGCAAACACAAATTATTTGGTATTATCTTCATTTAATTTGTCTTAAATGAAAAAACACAAAAGAGAATGAAGCAAAAAGCAAAACATTGATCATTTCACACAAAACTCCAAAAATGGGCCAGACAAAAGTATTGGCACCCTCAACCTAATACTTGGTTGCCCAACCTTTAGCCAAAATAACTGCGACCAACTGCTTCCGGTAACCATAAATGAGTTTCTTACAATGCTCTGCTGGAATTTTAGACCATTCTTCTTTGGCAAACTGCTCCGGGTCCCTGATGCTTGAAAGGTGCCTTCTCCAAACTGCCATTTTTAGATCTCTCCACAGGTGTTCTATGGGATTCATGTCTGGACTCATTGCTAGCCACCTTCGAAGTCTCCAGTGCTTTCTCTCAAACCATTTTCTAGTGCTTTTTGAAGTGTGTTTTGGGTCATTGTCCTGCTGGAAGACCCATAACCTCTGAGGAAGACCCAGCTTTTTCACAGTAGGCCCTACATTATGCTGCAAAATTTGTTGGTAGTTCAGACTTCATAATACCATGCACACGGTCAAGCAGTCCAGTGCCAGAGGCAGCAAAGCAACCCCAAAACATCAGGGAACCTCCGCCATGTTTGGCTGTAGGGACCGTGTTCTTTTCTTTGAATGTCTTTTTTGCTCCTGTAAACTCTATGTTGATGCCTTTGCCCAAAAAGCTCCACTTTTGTCTCATCTGACCAGAGAACATTCTTCCAAAACGTTTTAGGCTTTTTCAGGTAAGTTTTGCCAAACTACAGCCTGGCTTTTTTATGTCTCGGGGTAAGAAGTGGGGTTTTCCTGGGTCTCCTACCATACAGCCCATTTTCATTCAGATGCCGACGGATAGTACGGGTTGACACTGTTGTACCCTCGGACTGCAGGGCAGCTTGAACTTGTTTGGATGTTAGTCGAGGTTCTTTATCCAACATCCGCACAATCTTGCGTTGAAATCTCTTGTCAATTTTTCTTTTCTGTCCACATCTAGGGAGGTTAGCCACAGTGCCATGGGCTTTAAACTTCTTGATGACACTGCGCACAGTAGACACAGGAACATTCAGGTCTTTGGAGATGGACTTGTAGCCTTGAGATTGCTCATGCTTCCTCACAATTTGGTTTCTCAAGTCTCTTTGGAGATGGACTTGTAGCCTTGAGATTGCTTATGCTTCCTCACAATTTGGTTTCTCAAGTCCTCAGACAGTTCTTTGGTCTTCTTTCTTTTCTCCATACTCAATGTGGTACACACAAGGACACAGGACAGAGGTTGAGTCAACTTTAATTATTATTATTATTTATTATTATAGCGCCATTTATTCCATGGCGCTTTACATGTGAGGAGGGGTATACATAATAAAACAAGTACAATAATCCATGTCAACTGGCTGCAAGTGTGATTTAGTTATTGCCAACACCTGTTAGGTGCCACAGGTAAGTTAAAGGTGCTGTTAATTACACAAATTAGAGAAGCATCACATGATTTTTCGAACAGTGCCAATACTTTTGTCCACCCACTTTTTTATGCTTTGTATGGAATTATATCCAATTTGGCTTTAGGACAATTCTTTTTGTGTTTTTTCATTTAAGACAAATTAAATGAAGATAATAATACCAAATAATTTGTGTTTGCAATCATTTTCAGGAAGAAAATGAGTATTATCTGACAGAATTGCAGGGGTGTCAATACTTTTGGCCATGACTGTAGTTGCATATGAACAAACTACAAGACTTCTGAAACAATGTCCTTTGGACAGATGAGACTGAAGTGTAGATGTTTGACCATAATGCTCTGCACCACGTTTTTCAAAAATCAAATACAGCATATCAGTACGCACATTCTATGCCAATTATAAAGCTTACTAAAATATTCTAGAGTGAAATGTGAGACCATCTATCCAAAAGCTAAAGCTTGGCTAAAACTAGGTCATGCATCAGGACAATGCGAGCAACAAGCACATGAGCAAATTTTGACACATAATTGAAAGTACCGTAGTTACAAGATGCTCAAAAAATATGTTTTCTTTACTTGCTATCCACATCTGAAAGCTGCCATACGTTAGAAATCACTAATGTCGAATTTGACAGCTCAGTAAATACAGATCATCCAGAGTTAACAGTTCCAGTCCACATTCTGCTGTTCTCAGCATAATCGGGACTTGTGGAAAAATGCCAGGGGATTCCAGACTGAGCAGAAATGGATCTCAGTAGGCTGTGGACACAGCGCTTCGACTCTGTTAAGTAAACACATTTTTGGTAATCAAAAAGCACATTTTTTAACGTCTCATTGTTTATTTAAGGCCTGATAATCTATTTCAAGTTCTCATCTAAAACTTAGAGTAGCTGGGGAATAAGGCCAAGGCTTTGATTAGTAGAGGCATGGAGTAAAAGAAAAAATGAAAACAAGAAAGAAATGATTGTGTGTGTTTGAAATAGATAAAAAGTGAACCCATTTGGTGTCAAGGAGAATGTTGGTGATTCAATGGCATAAAATAGTATCAGAAGTAATATACACAAACAACAAAAAAAGCAGATAATACTATAATGTAAAAAGGGGATACAAAACTCACAATAACAACTATAACAATGTGAATAATTTTCAACTAGGATTTGAGAGTACAATACACTGCAGGAGAAGCGCTCCATAAGAATCACTACTGCAGCATCTTGTAATGCCACATGATACTGTTAAGGTTCTTCTGAAATGGATTTCTACCAGAACTGTGGTTAGTTCATGCTGATTTAAGGGCTCATTCAGATGAGCATTTTGAAGCTAGTAACTACTCAAGGACATACCGTGAGGCAGAAAAGTCAGACATTCCAGGGTCAATACCAAGAGAGCACATAGATAACCAAGAGAAAAGACAAAGGCATAAGTCAGGTCACAGTCCAGGGTCAATAACAAGAGACAGCAGATCAAAGCCAAAAGAAAAGACAAAGGGATAGTCAGAACACGGTCCAAAGGGTCAGGCAACAGAAGATCAGAACAACAGAATCAGGCTAACACTCACCATGAAGCACAAACTGGGCAATCTCCAGAACACCGAACACCTGGAGAAAGTCCTTCACCTCCCATTCACAAATTGGACAACTGAGCTGTCAATCAAAGCACTGACAACTCAGCAAGCCCATCACAGGATTCATAACTAATCTGTCAATCAAAACACTGACACTTCAGCAAGACACGGATTCCATTGGACAGCATAGCAATCACTCACTAAGTGAAGGAATCGTGACAAACTTATACGTGGAAAAAAATCAGACAGCGCACTGACTAATTCAATAGGGCTGTTTGGATGATATTTTTTCCTCATTGTCTATGTAAAAAGTAAATTGCAGCATGAACTCATCCCAATCTTCTATTGGATGAAAATTGGCTAAATAAGTGTATGGGTACACAAAAATACAAAAATAATCAAATTGCATTCGAATCATCCATGTAGCAAGCGATTTTTGTTGATACATTGCAATTATTAGCCTAAGAAACTTTATTTGATCATGTACATTTTAAACTGTTGATGTATAAAACCAGATATCGGAAGGATGTCCCATGGGTATAGAAAACAGTCATCCGGATTTTCTGGATTAAATGTGGATGATTTTTCATATGCTCGTTTGACCCTTGCCTAAATCATTCAAAACATTGAAGGACCCTAATAAAGATAGCTTGAAGAGGAATCTATGGCAAATTCTTCTGATGGTCTTTCCCACACATTCTTCAAAACAGCTTATGTACACATCTCCACTGGGATCCAATTTCCATTTTCCAATTAGAAGTCCTGGGTAAACAAGTGCTGTTGGCACATCATCAATACAGGTCACCAGCAGGTCTACAGAGTTCACAGTTATTGTGTCTGTCACGGTCCTTTGGTGAAACTATTTCTTTTGAAGCAATTTTTGGTAATAGACAAATTGTAAGATGGTTTAAGTTGAGTCCATGAGACTCTTACAAAAAAATAAGAGTTTATTCTGCATGAACCTCACTCTTGTATTCTGAACTCTCTGTGAGTAACATAGCTATTGTTGGTTGCTTTGGGTTGCCATTCACTCTGTTGCAGTAGATAGATCACCTGATTACTTAAAGGGGTTGTCCCCTTTCTGAAAATCCCAGTCCCTGGGCACAATTTATTATAGTTCATTTTAGTCACCCTCCCTGGATTCACTGCTGAGTCTTCACCGCTGTTCAAAGATTCTGATACTGACTACAGCTCTGAAGTCAGAAGGACAACGCTGCAGCCTATCACTGAGTTCAGTCGTTCTGCTCTTATACACAGAATGCCTTGCTCAGAGTCACTGAGCTCACTGATTGGCTGCTGTGCTGTCATTGTGATGTCAGCGCTGAAGCCAATATTGCAGTGATGAGTGGTAACAGTAGTAATCCTGGTGATGATAATGAGATCGTAGTAGGACCGGCTCCAGGTTTTCATGGGCCCCGGGCAACAGTCTTGGTGGGCACCTTTATTACATAGATATTCCGACCACATCTTCTGATTGTCTGCTACAAAACATCTCAAAAACTGCTCGACGTCTTGGTTCTTCCTATCCATTGGACATTGAAAACCTGACGAAAATGACAAATTAACCTTTAGTCTTTTATCATCTCCTGCCTCGACTACTGCAACCTCCTAATCTCTGGCCTCCCCTCTAGCACTCTGGCACCACTCCAATCCATCCTAAACTCTGCTAGCCCTTCACTGGCTTCCCCAGAGGATACAGTTCAAAACTCTAACAATGACATACAAAGCCTTTCACAACCTGACTCCTCCATACATCTGTGACATGGTCTCCCGGGACCTACCTACACGCAACCTTCAATCATCTCCTGATCTCCTTCTCTACTCCTCTCTCATCTCTTCCTCCCACAACCGCATCCAAGACTGCTCCCGTGCTTCCTCTATACTCTGGAACTCTCTACCCCAACACATCAGGCTCTCGCCTACCATGGAAACCTTCAAAAGGAACCTGAAGACCCACCTCTTCCGACAAGCCTACAACCTGCAGCGATCCCCAGTCTACTGAACCGCCGCATGACCAGCTCTACCCTCTCCTAGTGTATTCTCACCCATCCCCTGTAGACTGTGAGCCCTCATGGGCAGGGTCATCTCTCCTCCTGTACTTGTGTGTGCCTTCTTTTACTTATGTTTATTGTACTTGTTTATATTCGCCCCGTTTACATGTAGAGCGCCATAGAATAAATGGCACTATAAAAATGTATTATAATAATAATAATTATAAAATCTGTCACAAAAAGCACGCCAAAAGCGAGCCACAAATTGTGGTCCTCTATTGGAAACAGAGGACCACAATGTCTGTGGGAACCCCATGGAGCCTGATAATCTCTTTCATAAATGCCTTAGCTAGAGTCTTGGCGCAGGGTAATTTATTGAACGGGACCAGATGACACATCTTACTAAACTGGTCCACAACAATCCAGATGACAGAAAAAACCCTCAGAGACCGGCAGATCGGTGATAAAATCCATAGCAAGATGTGACCATGGTGAACTAGGAACCTCCAAAGGGCACAGCAACCCTGCAGCCGGAGCATGTGAGACCTTCGACCTAGCGCACACAGTACACTGACGCACCCACTTGATGATTTCTCTTTGTGACCCTGGCCACCAGAACCTTCGACTGATCGACTTTCTAGTTTCTGAAATAAAAATAATTTTATTTATATAGCGCCAACATATTCCGCAGCGCTTTACAAATTATAAAGGGGATTTGTACAGACAATAGACATTACAGCATAGCAAAAATCAGTTCAAAAGAGATACCAAGAGGAATTAGGGCCCTGCTCGCAAGCTTACAAACTATGAGGAAAACGGGGAGACACAAGAGGTGAATGGTAACAATTGCTTTCGTTGTTTGGACCAGTCATAGTGTAAGGATCAGGTGTTCATGTAAAGCTGCATGAACCCGTTAACAGCCGAAGTATGTAACAGTACAGACACAGAGGGCTAATAACTGCAGTGTACGAGAACATGATATGAGGAACCTGATTATGGTTTAAGTTTTTTGAATGGGCAACACAGGGATAGTTAGGTTAATACATTGAGGCGGTAGTCCAGTCTGAACAAGTGCGTTTTTAGGGCACGCTTAAAACTGTGGGGATTGGGGATTAATCATATTAACCTGGGTAGTGCAGGTCCCTGGATGACCGGCTAACCGAGACTCATGACATTCAGCAAACAAAGCTCTCCTCAGGGCTTTAGGCACAAATAATTTCCCATACGGAGTGTTAGTTGGTGCAGCATTCTGGGCCTCTAAGATGCTACTCTCTGTTCCCAACATCATAGTTGAGCTCAGTCTCTGAATTTTTTTTAGAAAAGAAAGCACAGGGATGCACCCCATCCTCTCCCTCCTGGGACAGAACTGCCCCCACCCCTACTGAACAGGCATCAACCTCTACCAGAAATGGCTTGGTCTCATCTGTCTGGATCAAAACAGGAGCAGAACTAAACCTCTCCTTGAGATGCTCAAAAGCCTTAGCAGCCTCAGAGGACCATTGGACAGTATTAGAACCCTTCTTGGTGAGATCAGTTATAGGTTTAGCGATCACAGAAAAATGCTTTATGAATTTTCTATAATAATTAGCAAACCCTAAAAATCTCTGAACCGACTTCAAACATTCAGGCCTAGGCCACTCCAGCACTGTCTGAACCTTCACTGGGTCCATCTCAAACCCATCACTGGAGACAAGGTACCCCAAAAAACTAATTTTCTGTACTGCAAACTCGCACTTCTCCAATTTAGCAAAGAGTGAGTTTTCACTCAAAATCTGTAGAACTTTGCGGACTGTCTGCCAATGCGACTCCAGATCAAAATATCATCCTAATAAACAATAACACTCCCACCGATCAACGACCTCAGAATATTATTAATTAAATTTTGAAAAAATGCAGGTGCATTGGTAAGGCCAAAAGGCATCACCAGACACTCAAAATGACCTTCCGAGGTATTAAAGACTGTCTTCCATTCATCGCCCTCCTTCACCCGCAGCAAATTATATGCCCCACGAAGGTCAATCTTAGAGAACCACTTCGCTCCAGTTAATTGGTTAAACAAATCCGGAATTAGCAGCAACGGGTAAGGATTGCACACAGTGATCTTATTAATCTCCCGAAAATCCAGACACGGCCTAAGGCCCCATCCTTCTTTTTGACAGAAAAGAATCCTACAGTCACAGGGGACTTAGAGGGTCTAATATGAACTAGTCTGTAGGTATTCCTTTAAGGCCTCCCTCTTGGGAATCAACAGATTAAATAAACGACTCTTAAGGTACCTTCACACTGAGCAACTTTAGAATGATAACGATAGCTATCCGTGACGTTGCAGCGTCCTGGATAGCGATCTCGTTGTGTTTGACACGCAGCAGCGATCTGGATCCTGCTGTGACAGCGCTGGTCAGAGCTAGAAGGCCAGAACTTTATTTCGTTGCTGGATCACCCGCTGACATCGCTGAATCGGCGTGTGTGACGCAAATTTTAACTCTTTCACTCAAACCTGCTAAAAACTGACTCTTAAGCGCTGGGTCATTCCACCTGACCTCTGTGGACCATCGTCTGAACTGGGTGCAATAACTCTCAGCATCAACAGAACCCTGTTTAAGCAGTCTGAGCTTTGCCTCAACTGATGTGACCCGATCAGGATCATCATATAACAACCCCATAGCAGTAAAAAAAAATGCTTCTACTGATGTCAAGCAAGGATCATCAGGATGTAATGAAAATGCCCAGATTTGGGGTTCACTTAGCAATAAAGACATAATAATCCCCACACGCTGTAATTCACTCCCTAAGGATCTGCGTCTATGCCAAAAATATATACCCAAAACAAGAAAGAAATGAGTCTCAGAGCAAAATCTCATAAAATAAAATTATTTTAATGGTAGATAATTCAAAACAAAAGTCATCCTATATATATGTAAAGATCAGTAACAGGGATAGTGGCACCTAGAAACCACACCTGGCAATGGCTGGAATATAATCAATACAATGATGTCCCACTGATGTTCATGCAAATGATTCCCATAAACAAGCATACACTAGGGCTATAGTGAATTGACTGGGCATAGCACGGAGGCTCATACTGATATGCAATATCTGATCAAGTCAATACAGTATAAGACAGAGAGCTACGCCCCCCGAGGAAGCACTATCAGCAAAACGCACGACGGGGCCTCTGTCCGCGTCTGGTTAATAGGTTGGTATTATTCCACACTCATTTTATGTCCCCCATTCCTGACCTTCTTTACCATATGCATTGCTATACGTAAATGGGCTTAATCTGTGGCGGTTGTTTTCATTTGAACCTTTATGACTATTTGTGGCTCTCTGGGCTTTACGAACATCCTCTTCCAATTCTGAGGTTTGACAGCAAGTAACTCCTGATTCCCAACATCATAATTTCTCTCCGCCGGTGATTTTTTTTAGAAAAAAGCACATGGACGCAGGTTAGTCAGAGTTTTTGGCTCCTGCGATAAGACTGCCCCCACTACGATCTCCGAAGCATTCACCTCCACAATGAATGGTTCTTGGAGATAAGGTTGGATCAGAATGGGTGGAGACATAAAACGCTCTTAATCTTTCAAAAGCCCTGAGAGTACCTGTCGACCACACCTTGAGATTCGCCCCATACGTGTAAAGTCAGTAAGTGGTTTAGCAAACTGCGAAAACCCCTTGATAAATTTTCTACAATAATTGGCGAATCCCAGAAAATGCTGTAAAGCACTGCACCTTCCCAAGGTCTATCTTAAACCTTTAGGCTATGTGCACACGTATTCTTGTCCACTGCGGATTTTTCCGCAGCAGATTTGATAAATCTGCAGGGCAAAAACGCTGTGTTTTTGCCGAAGATTTGTCGCGGATTTACAGCAGTTTTTTTGCGGTTTTCACTGCGGTTTTACAACTGCGGTTTTCCATAGGAGCAACTGTAAAAGCGCTGTGGAATCCGCAGAAAGAAGTGACATGCTGCGGAATGTAAACCACTGCGTTTACGCGCATTTTTTTACGCAGCATGTGCACAGCGTTTTTCGTTTCCCATAGGTTTACATTGTAATGTAAACTCATGGGAAACTGCTGCGGACCCGCAGCTGTGGAAACGCTGCGGATGCGCAGTGTTTTCCGCATCGTGTGCACATACTCTTATGCTGACAAGATAAACCCCAAGAAAGATCTCCTGAACAGAAAAAAACACATTTCTCTAATTTAGCAAATAACGAGTTCTCCCTCAATCTCTGTAACACAACATGTTCCTGGTGAGTGTCCAAATCTGGTAAGAAAATTAGAATGTCATCGAGGTAAATTACAACATATCTTCCAATGCAGACAAAATATCATTCATAAAATTTTGAAACACAGCAGGTGTACTAGATAATCCAAAACGCATGACAAGGTTTTCAAAAAGATGTTAAAAAAAAATGCTGTTTTCCACTCAATACTAGTGATGAGCGAGTATACTATATTTTTCATCGCCGCAGCTGCATGATTTGCAGCCACTAGACAGGCTGAATACATGTGGGAATTCCCTAACAAACAGGCAACTGCCACATGTATTCAGGCTGTCTAGCAGTCGCAAATCATGCAGCTGCGGTGATGAAAACTAATCTCCGATCATGCCAAAATACTCGGAGACCACCCGAGCATGCTCGGGGAAACCCGAGTAACGAGTATACTTGCTCATCACTACTCAACACCCTTCCAAATGCGTATAAAATTATAAGCTCCTCTAAGATCAAGTTTAGAAAACACCCTGGTCAACAGAAGCTGATTACATAGGTCAGGGATGAGTGGAAGTGGGTAAGTATTTTTAATCGTGATCTTGTTTAGCTCTCGAAAATCAAGGCAAGGACGGAGACCCCCATTTTTCTTTTTAACAAAGAAAAATCCAGCAGCTATAAGGGAGGAGGAAGGACAAATATGACCCTTCCATAAACTTTAGTTAATATATACTTTCATGGCGGTCCGTTCAGACCCCAACAAATGGTAAAGATGAGCTTTTGGCAATTTGGCGCTAGGAATAAGATCAATAGCACAATCAGAGAGATGATGGGAAGGTAATATCTCTGTATTTTTTTTCTGAGAACACATCTCCGTAGTCCTTCAGATACCGCGGAAAGCCCTTCAGACTAGTGGAGCATATTTGTATGTTTCTTAGACATTTTTTGTAACACTTGGAGCTCAATTTCACAATCTCCATCTGACGCCAATCAATAACAGGATTGTGAATCTGCAACCATGGAAACCCCAGAACTAATCCAGAATATAAATTATCCAACCCAAAACAGGAGATGGATTTAAAGTGGAGTGCTCCCACTTGGAGAGTGAAATCCACCGTCGCTCTCTTTACCAAATTGTGAGCTAACGGTGTCCCTAACTTACAAACTAGTCAGGAATCAATAAAGTTAGCAGCTGACCCACAGTCAATGTTGATAACACCTGGTTCTCGAAGGATGACATCGAATTTATCAATACTTCAGCAGAGGAAGAAAAAGGTACCTGGGAGTCTGGGTGACCTCATCATCCGTCACCCAGACTCAGACATTCTCCCAATGGTTTGATTGCTTAAGGACGAGTTGGGCAATTCTTAAGAAAATGTTCAGAGAGACAACAGTCTTCTCTCCACAGCACGAAGACTGGCAACTCTAATCTCGGGTAAATTGACCTGCTCTGGGAAAGATTAACAAGTAGCCCACTGTTCACCACATCTCTCAGGGATTCTGCAGTCTATTTGTATGGCCTTAGTGATAACCTTCATCAGAGAACAAGGGGCGTCAATGAGGAACACTGCATCTTTGAGGGTTTCAGAAAGGCCTTTTTGGAACTGGCACTTGAGAGCAGAATTGTTCCATAGAACTTCGGTAGACCACTGCCGTAACTCAGTACAGTAGTTCTCAGTTGTGGAACTGTGACATGCAAAAATAGTGCTAACCGCTGTTGCTTCAAAAGCATCCAGCAACTAGAGGGGTTAACACAGCTACAGGAGACAGGGAGCGGTTAGAGCAGAGCCCCAGGGGGATTGTGGGAAACTTGTTTACTGTTCTGGCAGCAGCCAAAGGAAGGAGTTGTGTGTTTCTGTGATCTGTCTCACAGAAGTTCAGGCAAGTGAACCATAGGGACACAGAATTCATTTACAGAGTGAAGTTGGGATAACCCCCTGTACTGCTAGTTGAGAAAGTCTATCAGGAGCAGAAAGATAAGGACTGGAAGAAGTTTTGTTACAGGGATAATCTCCCTCAGCAAATCCCCCTCCCTCCTCCATTATAGGGTGCTAGAAGGAATGCTGTGTACTACTGTGCTTTTGATCTGTGCTGTACTGTGCTATTAAAAGGGACTGTTAGTCAATGTGCCTCTAAGAAGCAGCTGTACTGTTTATAAAGACTGTGCTTAAGAGTCTTGAATTGTACTGATGTGTGGTGACATTAAACTACACTGTTCATGTTCATGAGGACTCTATCAATTGTATCTGTGTGAGCAAGTGGATCCATCTTGAGCCTGAGGAAGCTGCAGTGCATAGTCACTCTGAGTAATGGTTCCGCCAGACTTCCAAAGAATTCATGAGACCTTTCCCACCCCTATCTGAACCTAGCGGTGTGCTCGTAACATTGGTGGCCCGTACGGGGAATTCTGAGCTGGAATTAGCAAAGTGACTGGAAAATACAGCAGCATAGCACCTCAACTTAACTCTGCTACAGCAGTTAAAGAGGACCAGCCCTAAAGCAGCACAGCACCTCAACTCAACTCTGCTACACCAGTTAAAGGGGATCAGCCATAAAGCAGCACAGCACCTCAACTCAACTCTGCTACACCAGTTAAAGGGGAACAGCCCTAAAGCAACAATGGATCTGGAAATACAAATGGACAGGATCAGTGAACTGCTTCTTCAGTTAATATGTGAAGAATTGAGAACAGTAGCAGAACATATAAAGATGTCAGAAGAACAGATCTCTAAAGCACGCTCCCGCAGACAACTTGTAGCTGCCATTAATACAAAGATGGATGAGCTGGGGGAGAAAGAAGCTGAAGATGTCATGAAAACACTCCTCCAGGAGCTAACACAGTTTCTAAACCGGGATGAAGTTGGAAGAGGGAGGAGCGGCACCAATTACCAAGAGCGGGAATCTCCTTCTGCCGATAGAACTACAGGAATTGAAAGAACAATTCAAAGCCTTAACAACAGCCCTTCAGAAATCTACCCAACCCTCTGAACGTGTGACAGACTCTGACATGACCTTTAACCTGCTTGGTTTTGATAAATCAGGAAGACAGTACTCTCCAATACCACAAATCACCATAAGGAAAGAGTTCAAGATACTATGACAGATTGAAGAGTGTGAGCAGAAAGTGAAACTGTCTTGTATGAACTTGTTGCACCAGATCGATGCAGGATTATTGAAAGGCTACCTGCCAGATGAGATTGTTGAGGGGGTGGTGAAAGCAATTAGCCCAGGAATGAACCTCCACAGTATGCTAGAGATGAAAAGTCAATTGACCGTACCATAGATGAAGATGATTTTATAGGACACTATAAAGAAGAGAGTCTTTCAGAATTGTTCCACCAACTCATTAACATCTAACATAACTATAATGAATCACCCTGAAGTTTCTTGTTCAGAGTGAATGATCTTAAAGATATACTGTTGTTCGCATGCAGAGATGTAGGGGCGGAGGAAAAGTTTGATGCTGCACTAGTCCAGAAGAAGTTCGTGAGATCATTGGGTACAGGCTTAATCAGCAAAGATATTAAGTTACAGCTGAAACAGTACCTAGAAGATCCTAGCATTCTGGACGAAGTCCTAATGGAAAAAATGAATGAGGCAGTTAGTTTGGAGTAGGAGAGCAAAAAGAAGTTAAAGAAGGACTCGGCTCCTAAAGCCACCAAAATTAGTCAGCTGAAGTTGGAGACCCCCGGTTACCAGTCCAAAGATCATGATGAAGACCCTCCAGTACCACTGCTGAGAGTGAACCTTAAACTACCAACAAAAGGGAGGACAGCCAGAGCTGACTGGGAAGTAAAAGGAGAACTGCGAGCTGAGCTGATGGAGGTGCTTGTTGGTGTGCTGTTCATCAAATCAGAGTGCGGTATGTGTCCACTGTTTAAGATGCGGTGAGGAAAGACATTATGCCAAGGAATGCCAATGGTTATGGTCATTTGGGTTAAAGGACAAGAGGTTGCCAGTGCGGGGCGAGTGGTAACCGTGACACAGAGGAGGCCCCAGAAGCAAATCCAAATCTCACCAAGCCCACAGAACGGTACATGAGGTAAAACAGCTGCATCAGCAGTATCCCAAAGTGTGTTCCTGTCTACAATAGCTGCAAGAGACACAGGGGCATCAGTTACTTAATGCCCATTGTTGAGGTCTAATGTCATACTCCTGGGAGGAGGATTCCTCGGTCAGTAAAAATAGCCTCATCAGCCTAATCGGTGAAAGATGCTATATTCAGTGCCAGCTAGATGGATTCCTGGTAAAAGCACTGTGGGACACAGGAGCCCAAGCAAGCCTTTTAAAAGAGGAATGGAGAAGGCACGACCTGCCACATACCTGCCTTCAGTCACTAAAGGAACTCTTGGGACCAGTGGAACTCCATGGCAAAGCCTTCAACCAGACCGAAATTCCTTTCATAGGCTGAGTGGAAGTGACTTTCCAACTCAGGGCCATGAAGAACAGCAACACCATCAAGCTTTTGGTACCTTTTTGTGTGACCAATGGTCAGAATGTGGCAGGGGATCCTATAATGTAATTAATGAGGTCATCACGAAACACAAGTCAGGGACACTGATGGTGGATGCAATTGCCACATCGTTTGCCATTCCCAACGCTGTGGCAAAAAACATGATTCATAGAGTAAGGAAAGCACAGAAAACAATGAACCTGAAAGAAGTCAAGGTAGGCCTGTGCCCAACCATCATCCCTGCAAACCAAATGGTGGGAGTGAGGTGTGGAGTCTGGGTGGAACTGGGAAGATAAGTCCAGAAGAGACTGTTTATGCCAAAAGACCCCTCTGAACTTCCAGAAAGCCTAGTTCAAGGTGAGACTGTGCTTACGATTCCTACTGGTGGGTTTGCCCGAGCGACAGTGCTGGTGATGAAAACCATGAAACACGAAATTAGACTGGATCCAAAGACTGTTAGGTCACATTGAAACCGTCAAAGCAGTATATCCAGCCAGTGTGAGACCCGCCCAGTGGTCTACCGTGAATTCAGTCTCCCCACCAAGGAATAGGAGTAGCCCAGGGGAGGAAACTGCATGACCCACCTCGGGATCCTGGGATCCCCCAGTACCCCTGGAACACTTGTGTGCTGAAGATCTAACGGTAGCAAAACAGATGCTGAGAGAAGAGTGTCATGTATTCTCTAAAGATGACTCTGATGTAGGCTGTAATCCATCATTGCAGTTGAAAATTAATTTGAAAGACACTGTAACAATATATAGGTACTAAGGAATCTGATAGCGTGGGATAAAACCAGTCTGAGAGCAAAGCTGCAGTAAAAGATGTATTTAAACAAAACAGAAATGCTAACAAAGCTAACACAGATATTCCTGCAATTGTAACGAGGTGCTCAGCACAATATGGTGATCACAGCACAGTGAATAGCGGAACGCGACCGCTAATATGAACCAGTCCAGCAAGGATATGATAAAGGGGCAAACAAGACACTTGACAAGGTCAAGACACTTGACAAGGACAAGTCCAGTAGGTTATTAGTAAAAATGCACACAGTACTTAAACTTGGGAATCCAGCAGAAGTGAAGTAGAAATGCACACAGTACTTAACGAGGAAGTCCAGCAAAACTTGATCACACGTGCGCACAGCACTTGTTTGTGGAAGTTCAATAATATGCAGGTGGTGCATTGAGCATGAAGTCCTGGTGAAAGAGGATGAAGAGAAAAAGAGGGAGAAAGTTTAGCAAACAAGGGAAATCCTTCCACAGATGTGCTGCCAGTCACAGCAGTTCCAGAGGTGAGATGCAGCTCAAAGGGGTGAAGCAGACCGCCAAGTAGTGGGCAGCTGAAGCAGGGAGTTCACCAGACCACAGGCAGAAGCTCAGGAGCCAGCAGCACAAAATACTCAGGCACAGAACACCATATGACTCAGACTTAAATAATCAGGACAGACAGGAAGTTCCATGACATGGTGAGATCCAAGACTCCATCTTGGATCAGGGCGAACAGGAACAAGGAAGTCCAGAATCCTTACAGACACGAGCCCAGTAACCAAAAGTTACATGTCGGTGCCAAAACCATTACACCATGAAGTGAAAGAGTATTTACAAGGTCTAATCAACAGAGGTTGGGTCCAAAAGTAAAAATCATCTTATTCCTCTCCTATTATCTGTGTTAGTTGGAAGGACGGTACATTGAGACTCTGCTGTGATTACCGGGAAATAAAGCCGAAAGTCAGTACCTGATCGACACCTGATACCAAAGAACCAAGATATGCTGGATAGCCTCTCAGGAAGTACGTGGTTCTCTGTCCTTGATCAGGGTAAGGCGTACCACCAAGGGTTTATCAAGGAGTCCAGTAGACGACAGCATTCATCACACCATGGGGATTATACGAGTGGATCCACATACCGTTTGGGCTCAGTTCAGCTCCAGCATAATTCCAGAGGAGCATGGAGAGATCTGTCAGCCGTACTTGGATGACAATGTGGTACACAGCAAAACCTTCTGAGATCATGTTGAACACGTGAGGACCGTACTTCAGCGATATCAACAACATGGAGTTAAGTTGACCCCAAAGAAGTGTGAACTGTTCAAAAGGCAAGTCTGATTTCTAGGGAAAATTGTGTCCGGAGAAGGATATACCATGGACCCAGCACAAATCGCTCTGGTACTGGCCTTAAAAGACAAGCGGCCTTCTACTGTCGGGAAGGTGAGGCAGATCACAAGATTCCTCCTACTATCGTACTTATATCCGAAACTTCTCCAGGATTGCTGCCCTACTATATCTCCTGTTGGGGGGACGACAGAGTCAACAACACCCATGAAGAAAAAGAAGAATGCGGGCAGGACCGGACTTAAGAAAAAACAACGCCGTTTCATCCCAGCAGCCCATTGTCTGGACATCTGAGCACCAGGAGGTATTGGAAGAACTAGTGGATTACCTGGTAAAACCACCCATATTGGGATATCCTGATTTCAACTCACCATTTGTTCTTCATTGTGACGCTTCTCAGGTTGGACTGGGAACTGTCTTGTATCACCATCAAAATGGGAAATTGAGAGTCATAGGTTATGGTTCCAGAACATTGACAAACGCTGAGAGAAATTACCATCTACATTCTGGAAAATTGGAGTTCCTTGCATTGAAATGGGATATATGTGAATGATATAGAAATTATCTCTATTACAGCAAAGAGTTTGAGTTTTACACGGAAAAAAAACCCTTGACCTATGTTCTCACTACAGCCAAACTGAATGCAACGAGATGGGTAGAGAGATGGGTAGAGAGATGGGTAGCTGAACTAGCTGACTTTAATTTCAATATTAAGTACAGGCCAGGGAAATGCAATGTGAATGCTGATGGATTGTCGCGAATGCCACTAGAGCCTGAATATTTGGAACTGAGAGTCCTCAGTGGTTGATACCTTTTAATGGCTAACTGAAAAGATGGTAACAAATTGCAAGCTTTCAAGACTACTCAGGCCTCTTCATCAGGTTACAATATTTATGGACACAACTGTTTATCACTCTCCCATAATGACAGTTCTGTGCTGTGTTGTGTATAAATATGTGATTCTTCAGATGTTGTATTAGTCTATGCCTGATGAAGAGGCCTGAGTAGTCTCGAAAGCTTGCAATCTTTTCAGTTAGCCATTAAAAGGTATCAACCACTGAGGACTCTCAATTCCAAATAATATTCTATCTACTGGGTAACACAGTACCAAGATATATATCTTTCCTGTATCAAAACTAGAGCCTGAGGAGTTCATGCAAGAATGCTCAGAGGAAGTCAGTCTGGAAGCTATTGAGAGCACTACCCACGTAATACAAGCTTATCAAAAGTAATATACACCATTGTGGTGTCCGTTGATGGTGGAAACCACTGTAAAAGTGAAAGAACAAGATCACCCCCTGTCCATTCAACAACTATCAAAAAGAACAATCCGTAGAGCACAACAGGAAGATCAGATAATTGGTAGAGTACTTCATTCTGTGGACCAAAATCATTTCCCAAGTAAACAAGAGAGAGAGATAATGAGTCACTAGCAGTATCAGTTTTAGTTAAAGAATGCACGAAGCTCTACCTCAGTGAAGATGATATCTTGTATCATAAAGAAGGGCAAAAATAGCAGTTGGTGCTACCCAGAGTGTACCGTAGGTTCGTCTTCAAATAACTCCATGAAAACATGGGACACCTGGGAGTGGAAAGAACAACAAACTTGATCCATCAACATTTCTTCTGGCCGTACATGCAGAGAGATATTGAGAGGTACGTGACCAGGGAGTGTTGGTGTCTGAAAGATAAACATCCCAACACATCAACCCGGGCCTAAACTAAAAAAGGATGCTCTATGCAGTTTTAAATAGGTTCCAAGGGTACACAGGCATCATTGGTGTGGTCAGCGGAGGATAATTGGAAGGAGGGACCGCAGACAGACTTACTAGGCCTAAACTAAAAAAAGGATGCTCTATGCAGTTTTAAATAGGTTCCAGGGGTACACAGGCAGCATTGGTGTGGTCAGCGGAGGACAATTGGAAGGAGGGACCGCAGACAGACTTACTAGGCCTAAAGTAAAAAAGTAGGCTCGATGCAGGTTTAAATAGATTCCAGGGGTACACAGGCAGCATTGGTGTGGTCAGCGGAGGACAATTGGAAGGAGTGTCTGACACAGTTAGTAGTCCAAAATAATAAATTGATGTTAATGTCTGGTAAAATTTTTTTTTACAAATAAACAGGTGGCATACCTAGGTACAGGGGTGGGCTCCTCTGCTGACTTGCAGACAGTGGTATTTGGCGCAAAGTGTTAACTGGTGTAAATGTAGGACAGGGCCCCAGTATAATTTTAGTAGCATCATACATGTCAGCAAATTGGTATTGGCAGTGCCATTGAAGGATTTAACCGCATAGACTAAACAGTGGTGGAGCAATGAGAGAAAATTTTGCAAGTGGTAGAGCACTGTTTGAGCTGGGGGGAACACTCTCTCGTGGCCGGCGGTACTGGCCCAGGGCCCCTCATGTTACAACGGTGTGTCTGACGTTGGGTGCGCACCACCACCGCCAGAGACACTTCATTGTACTATGAGTGACCCTGTGCCAGTGCCGTCACCCAAAAGTGGGCACACCCACCTCTTCAGCCAAACGGCACTCGCACGTGTGCTTGCACCAAGTGGTGACCACGGCCCCATGTGGCGAGTCAGCCCATTTAGGGAGGTGTAAAAATGGCAGATGCTGGACATACAGCAGCTGCAAATGGAGAAATTGGAACAGTCAGTAAGACCAGTCCAAAAGCCAGACCTTTTTACTGGAAAGTGAGGTGTCAGCTGGGAAAGGTGGGGCAAAATAATTAGAAATCCATGATTGGTTAATTTTAATGAAGGTTAGATCATCAACATTTTGGGTAGCCAGACGAGTCCTTTTTTCGGTCAGTATTGACCCAGCAGCACTGAATACTCTTTCTGATAGCACACTAGCTGCTGGGCAAGCAAGCTCCTGCAATGCATATTCTGCCAATTCAGGCCAGGTGTCTATTTTGGATGCCCAGTAATCAAATGGGAATGACTTGTGAGGGAGAACATCGATAAGGGAGGAAAAATAGTTAGTAACCATACTGGACAAATGTTGTTTCCTGTCACTTTGAATTGATGCTGCAGTACCTGTCGTGTCTGCGGTCATTTCGAAATTACTCCACAACCTGGTCATAAAACCCCTCTGTCCAATGCCACTTCTGATTTGTGCACCTCTGCCATGTTGCCCACTGCAGCTCGTGTGAGAACCATCACCGCCGCTGTGTGCTGGGAATGCCTGAACCAAGAGTTGCTTGTTTGGTTGCCACTATTTGCTCAAGGTTCTCATGTGGCATGATATTTTGCAATTTCCCTTTATAGCGTGGACCCAGGAGGCAGGCCAACCAGTAATCGTCATCGATCATCATTTTGATAATGCGTGGGTCCCTTTTTAGGATACCCAAGGCATAATCCGCCATGTGGGCCAATGTTCCAGGTGTCAATTCACTGCTTGTGCTGGGTTGAGGAGCACTTTCTGGCAAATCAACATCACTTGTCTCCCTCAAAAACCCTGTACCTTACCTTGCAACATCACCAGTTTCTATTGCCCCCTGAGAAGCTTCCTCCTCCCATAAATATTCATCCCCATCATCCTCCTTGTCCTCCTCCTCTTCGTCCGCCACCTCGTCCAGGAGACTTCCCTGAGCAGACAGTGGCTGACTGTCATCAAGGCTACCCTCGTCCTCGGCTGCAGACGCCTGCTCCTTTATGTGCGTCAAACTTTGCATCAGCAGACGCATTAGGGGGATGCTCATGCTTATGATGGCATTGTCTGCACTAACCAGGTGTGTGCATTCCTCAAAACACTGAAGGACTTGACACAGATCTTATAGCTTTGACCACTGCACACCTGACAACTTCATGTCTGCCATCCAACTGCCTGCCCGTGTATGTGTATCCTCCCACAAATACATAACAGCACGCCTCTGTTCACACAGTCTCTGAAGCATGTGCAGTGTGGAGTTCCACCGTGTTGCAACGTCAATTATTAGGCGGTGCTGGGGAAGATTCAAAGATCGCTGATGGTTCTGCATATGGCTGGAGTGTACGGGCGAACGGCGGATGTGCGAGCAAAGTCTTCGCAACTTCAGGAGCAGGGCGGGTAAACCCGGATAACTTTTCAGGAATCACTGCACCACCAGGTTCAAGGTGTGAGCCAGGCAAGGAATGTGTTTCAGTTGTGAAAGGGCTATGGCAGCCATAAAATTCCTTCCGTTATCACTGACTACCTTGCCTGCCTCAAGATGTACACTGCCCAGCCATGACTTAGTTTCTTGCTACAAGAAGTCGGACAGAACTTCCGCGGTGTGTCTGTTGTCGCCCAAACACTTCATTTCCATCACAGCCTGCTGACGCTTCCCACAAGCTGTTCCATAATGGGACACCATGGTTGCAACACTGGCAGCTGCGGATCGAGTGGTTGTGCGACTGCGCTCTGTGGACGAGCTTTCGCTTCTGGAGGAGGATGAGGAGGAGGAGGAGGGGCAAATGCCTACAGCCAACTGTTTCCTAGACCGTGGGCTAGGCAGAACTGTGCCACTATGGCTGTCCCCTGTGTACCCTGCATCCACCACATTAACCCAGTGCGCCGTGATAGAGACGTAATGTCCCTGGCCATGCCTACTGGTCCATGCATCTGTTGTGAGGTGCACCTTTCTACTGACTGATTGCCTGAGTGCATGGGCAGCGGACGGGTCCCTTTCCCATAACTGTTTTAAACTGTATCTGCATCCAGGATGCCTTACAGTTGAAAGTACGAGATGGGGGGCACTGTGCTGGCACTGGACTCCCTTGATTCACAAGCCCCATAGCACCATTGGCAGTATGCCACTTAGTGGGACCTCCCATTTGTCCAGGGCCCTGGCACTTTCCTGGGTGCGCCGGGTGGTGTCGTCAGCCCTGGGTCTTAGATACCATTTATATTACTGATGCCACAGTTGGGTCAAAGGGCAACATGGGGTGAATGCTATAAGCACAGCCACACCCTCTTCCAGCGTTTCAGAGAGCATTAAAAATTCTAGTTTCCTAATAGTGATCAGGAAAGATATATATCTTGGTACCGTGTTAGCCAGTAGATAGAAAAATAGAACAAGAATGAATTCTCACTGCCACACAATAAGAGAAAAAGAATGGATCTACCTGTGGCAATACATTTTTGTCTCCCAAATCATAACATTATGGACATGAAATTACTTGTGTTTAAAGGTAGCTTCTCAGAGAGACAGAAGAGTATGGGAATATACACTGATGACGACCTTTGACAGTCTCACTGCAAGAATGAATGTGTCGAACGGATTTATGTCTTTTTACATCAACTAAGGAACTTGCCCCTCAGACTATGAGGGGTCATCACAACAGAACCAGACCCCAATCAGAGGACAATAAAACAATCCTTATCTAAGAACTGGCCCAATATTTATGGACATAACTGTTTATCACTCATGGTAATTCTGCTTCATGTCACCTGTCTTATCCATAGTTTTTCCTTTTTTTTCTGTGCTATGTTGTGCATAAATATGTGATTCTTCAGAATTTTTTTTAGTCTTTGCCTGATGAAGAGACCTGTGTAGTCTTGAAAGCTTGCAATTTGTTACCATCTTTTCCGTTAGCCATTAAAAGGTATCAACCACTTAGGACTCTCAATTCTAAATATTTTTCTAATAGCGATCAGACACTTGCATAGGCTGGAGCTAGGCCGAAAGCAGATAGCTGTGTGCCTGCGCCATAGCTACTTATCAAGTGAGGGTGGGTAGTGCACTACATTGAGTAGGGTCTCAATGCAACAAATAAAAGATTTAAGTGAAGTTGGCCTACTTTGAGAAGAACAAGCTACCTGCAAGTGAGTAACACCATTGCTGAAAGAGAGGGTAAGGACTGCCACCACTCAGGGGAGTCGAGGGATTTATTCCTATGAATGAAGAATGCATCTGACAATAATCACACCAGAAGAAGTCTGCAGATTAATGGCTGACTGAAGAGGAGGACGATCTCAGAGATGGGAGAAAAGACTGGTGCCAGATAGGTAGGCTAATATGCGGTAGTAGAAGCCACAGTGTGCAAAATTGTCAGAGAAGCACCTATGTATTTAAAGGGACACACCCACATCCAAACAACCACAGTCACCTTTACTTATACAAGTATATTTAATTGTTATCTAACCAAAAGACTGCATCCAAAATATTAATTAGCGAGTTTGAAGGACAAGTAAAATAGATACCCATATTAGGCTCCGTCAGCATCTCATGCTAGTCGTGATCGCCTGACAGATGGAGATAACTACTGGCATCATCAGTGAGAAGCTGCTAGATCCAGAATGCGGTGTCATTTCAGTCAGAGCTCATTAACAAAAGCGTAAAGTGACTTATTTGATTCATTGTTTCTTCGTTTATTACTTTCCATTTATAATGTTTCCTCTCACTCACATTGTTTTCACAGCTTGATTTAGGAAACCAAAGTTGAGGGAATGTTGGAAGGAGCCAAAAATGACTGTTTCAAGTTTTCTCATTTTCTCTTTTTTTGATTCTTGCACAAATACCTCCTTTTTTAAGAACAAAAGAATCCTGGATAGGCTGTGTAGAATAATTTAGTGCTTTTCCCAACACCCCCACCACATGCTCTGTATATATGCTATTTCTATGCTGATCTGAGGCCCAGAGTACTGGGTGCACTTTTTTCTTTTGGCTAAAGAAAGAAAAGTCTGTTTAGTATTAGGAATGCAGGAAATAGGTCTGGGACTGTGACGCATTAACAACTACAGCTCTCCATTGCCTGCTGCATTAACACTGTGGCTGCTGGCAGCTCCATAAAACCTATAGAATATTTTAGCAGATCACTAACCATAACCAGGTAAAACACTTCTAGATTCTTATAATTTTTCCCATCAGTTTCCAATATTTGGTTGGAGGAACTGTTTACACCTTGAAAGATCGATGCTGATCTGACGGGATTTTACAGAGAAAGTTCATAAAGAAGAGTCTGCTGAACCAAAATATGGTTCTTACAGGATGAATGGAACTCACTATTGTTCTCACCACTTGCACTCCATATGTGTATTAGCCAATGTACATTTTATGGCTATATCTGGCCTCCATATGAGACTGGTGCCTACAAATGCTAACGTTTGTTGCTGCTGACCTTGCCTATGGTTTAACTCTTTACATTTGATTCTGCAATTGCTTTCCACGTTGATTGTCTTCTAACCACGTTCACTCGCTTGTTATCCCTGTCTTCTAATTATACAGTAGCTATATACATATACAGTTATATGAAAAAGTTTGGGCACCCCTATTAATCTTAAGCTTAATGTTTTATAAAAATTGTTTTTTTTGCAACAGCTATTTCAGTTTCATATATCTAATAACTGTTGGACACAGTAATGTTTCTGCCTTGAAATGAGGTTTATTGTACTGACAGAAAATGTGCAATCTGCATTCAAACAAAATTTGACAGGTGGATAAGTATGGGCACCCCACCAGAAAAGTGAGATTAATATTTAGTAGATCCTCCTTTTGCAAAAATAACAGCCTCTAGTCGTTTCCTGTAGCTTTTATTGAGTTCCTGGATCCTGGATGAAGGTATTTTTGACCATTCCTCTTTACAAAACAATTCCAGTTCAGTTAAGTTTGATGGTCGCCAAGCATGGACAGCCCTCTTCAAATGATCCCACAGATGTTCAATGATATTCAGGTCTGGGGACTGGGATGGCCATTCCAGAACAGTGTAATTGTTCCTCTGCATGAATGCCTGAGTAGATTTGGAGCGGCTTTGGATCATTGTCTTGCTGAAAGATCCATCCCCTTCGTAACTTCAACTTTGTCACTGATTCATGAACATTATTGTCAAGAATCTGCTGATACTGAGAGGAATCCATGCGTCCCTCAACTTTAACAAGATTCCCGGTCCCGGCATTGGCCACACAGCCCCAAAGCATGATGGAACCTCCACCAAATTTTACTGTGGGTAGCAAGTGTTTTTCTTGGAATGCTGTGTTTTTTGGCCGCCATGCATAACGCCTTTTTGTATGACCAAACAACTCAATCTTGGTTTCATCAGTCCACAGGACCTTCTTCCAAAAAGAAATTGGCTTCTCCAAATGTGCTTTTGCATACCTCAGCCGACTCTGTTTGTGGCATGCTTGCAGAAACGGCTTCTTTCCCATCACTCTCCCATATAGCTTCGCCTTGTGCAAAGTGCGTTGTATAGTTGACCGATGCACAGTGACACCATCTGCAGCAAGTTGATGCTGCAGCTCTCTGGAGGTGGTCTGAGGATTGTCCTTAACTGATCTCACCATTCTTCTTCTCTGCCTTTCTGATGTTTTTCTTGGCCTGCCACTTCTGGCCTTAACAAGAACTGTACCTGTGTTCTTCCATTTCCTTACTATGTTCCTCACAGTGGAAATTGACAGGTTAAATCTCTGAGACAGCTTTTTGTATCCTTCCCCTGAACAACCATGTTGAATAATCTTTGTTTTCAGATCATTAGACAGTTGTTTTGAGAAGCCCATGATGCCACTCTTCAGAGGAGATTCAAACAGGAGAACAACTAGCAAGTGGCCACTTAAAGTAGTTTTTCTCATGATTGCATACAACTGGCTATGAAGTTCAAAGCTCAATGAGGTTAGAAAACCAAAAAAGTGCTTTAGTAAGTCAGTAAAAAGAAGGTAGGAGTATTTAAAACAAGAAAATTATAAGGGTGCCCATACTTATGCACCTGTCAAATTTTGTTTGAATGCAGATTACACATTTTCTGTTAGTACAATAAACCTCATTTCAAGGCAGAAACATTACTGTGTCCAACAGTTATTAGATATATGAAACTGAAATAGCTGTTGCAAAAAAAACAATTTTTACAAAACATTAAGCTTAAGATTAATAGGGGTGCCCAAACTTTTTCATATAACTGTAAATATGAGGCTTGAAGGAATATGCACCAGTTAACTTGCAAATGATGAGGAGCTTAGCGATTAACCTTTACTGCGTCAGTAGGTATTGATAATGCAGCTAATGATCTAGATACAAAGGAAAAAAACATAAACAGTGGGATCAAATTTACAGATTTTTACTGTGAAAAGGCCACATGTTAAGGACAGATTAAAATTCCATCATGGTGCCCTACACGTGACTACTGCTGATATCTTATAAAAACATTATCCTGGTACAATTATGATACTAAGCAGCCCCCACCCAAATTATAGATGGGTGAGCGGATGTTCAGCAGCATTTAGGACTGGTATGACCTCACATTGGGCATTATCAGCAGCTTTCTGGAAACTGATATTTTATCCCACACTTCTGTTACTGTGCATGTGGCTTATTTGACTAATGCAAACTAAATACAGAAAAGTCAGACATTGGCCATGCAACACTTAACTGTGAGATCATTTGATAGCTTTTTTGCATTGTGTTTGTCCTCAATAAAATTGTATTCATAGGCATTATAAACGAAGAACACAGCCTTGGGATATATCCTGTATAAAAATCTCAATTCTAGCATTTTAATCGATGCCTCCATTTTGCAGAAATTTTAATTTACTCAAATATGCTAATTTGGGTATTTGGTGCACCCTTGGAATAGTCAAGAGGGTAAGTGCACTTCTCACCCACTGGTCTTTCATGCTCCAGCCTTACTAATTGGTGATTGAAATGGTGATTGCAGAGAAAATTAAGCCATGCCAGAGCTGTCAATCACCAGTAAGGGAGGTGGGTAAAACCAGTGGGCGGAACGGTGCATGGAGCCTATTGCTCATGCAAAGGGTGTGCCTGGCACTCTACTTAGCACATTTGATTAAACTTCAATTTTTTTAGGGTGGAGGCAAGAAATTAGAACTTTAGAGGTGCGATTTTTAAAAGGGCTACATTCCTTGCAAGGCCATGTGGCTAGTTTATACTGCCAGTTTGGGCTGATCATGCTCTAAATCCAATTATACAGAAGTAGCAATATAATTTAGGCTTTTATATTTCAGTAGGGAACATTTGTCATTAGCATCAAGAGTTGCATCAGTTTAAGCAAAAAGTTAACAAAAACTTCTTATTTAGCACACTTATATTGCTGGGATAGATGTCTGAATACGATTTGCACATTTTGATTAAATTGGTCACATTTTAGGACTCATTTTGGCCTTATCTCTTTCTCTTAGCATTGTCAATGTAAGCTTTAAGAAGATAAAAAACATAATCATTTTTGAACATGTACAATATGTGCTACACCTGCTAAAAGAAAGATAAAGATGCTTAAAAATAAGTTTAACAATAACATATTACAAACGGTATATCTCATAAAAACTTGATCTAGTTACCATTTCACACGCGAGCTTATACACTATTTTACAAAACATCTACTATATAAAGCTGAATGTGTGTGTGTGTGTGTGTATGTGTGTGTGTGTGTATGTCCGGGATTGGCATCTGCACCGTCGCAGCTACAGCCACAAAATTTTGCACAGTCACACGTCTGGACCCCGAGAGCGTCATAGACTACGTTGTGAGGCAAAATTTTAACCCCACGCGTTCCAATTCACCAAACAATTTTGCCCCTATCTACATAATGGGGAAAAAAGTGAAAGGAAAAGTGTTGGAGGCGTCGCAGCTACAGAAACAAAATTTTGCACAGTCACACGTCTGGACCCTGAGAGCGTCATAGGCTTCGTTGTGAGGTGAAATTTTAACCCCGCGCGTTCCAATTCACCAAACAATTTTGCTCCTATCTACATAATGGGGAAAAAGTGAAAGGAAAAGTGTTGGAGGCGTCGCAGCTACAGAAGCAAAATTTTGCACAGTCACACGTCTGGACCCTGAGAGCGTCATAGGCTATGTTGTGAGGTGAAATATTAACCCCGCGCTTTCCAATTCACCAAACAATTTTGCCCCTATCTACATAATGGGGAAAAAAGTGAAAGGAAAAGTGTTGGAGGCGTCGCAGCTACAGAAACAAAATTTTGCACAGTCACACGTCTGGACCCTGAGAGCGTCATAGGCTTCGTTGTGAGGTGAAATTTTAACCCCGCGCGTTCCAATTCACCAAACAATTTTGCTCCTATCTACATAATGGGGAAAAAGTGAAAGGAAAAGTGTTGGAGGCGTCGCAGCTACAGAAGCAAAATTTTGCACAGTCACACGTCTGGACCCTGAGAGCGTCATAGGCTTCGTTGTGAGGTGAAATTTTAACCCCGCGCTTTCCAATTCACCAAACAATTTTGCCCCTATCTACATAATGGGGAAAAAGTGAAAGGAAAAGTGTTGGAGGCGTCGCAGCTACAGCCACAAAATTTTGCACAGTCACATGTCTGGACCCCAAGAGCGTCATAGGCTATTTTGTGAGGCGAAATTTTAACCCCGCGCGTTCCAATTCACCAAACAATTTTGCCCCTATCTACATAATGGGGAAAAAAGTGAAAGGAAAAGTGTTGGAAGCGTCGCAGCTACAGCAACATAATTTTGCACAGTCACACGTCTGGACCCCGAGAGCATCATAGGCTATGTTGTGAGGTGAAATATTAACCCCGCGCTTTCCAATTCACCAAACAATTTTGCCCCTATCTACATAATGGGGAAAAAAGTGAAAGGAAAAGTGTTGGAGGCGTCGCAGCTACAGAAACAAAATTTTGCACAGTCACACGTCGGGACCCTGAGAGCGTCATAGGCTTCGTTGTGAGGTGAAATTTTAACCCCGCGCGTTCCAATTCACCAAACAATTTTGCCCCTATCTACATAATGGGGAAAAAGTGAAAGGAAAAGTGTTGGAAGCGTCGCAGCTACAGCAACAAAATTTTGCACAGTCACACGTCTGGACCCCGAGAGCGTCATAGGCTATGTTGTGAGGTGAAATTTTAACCCCGCGCTTTCCAATTCACCAAACAATTTTGCCCCTATCTACATAATGGGAAAAAATGAAAGGAAAAGTGTAGGAGGCAAATTGACAGCTGCCAGATGTGAACAAGGGGGACTTAAAGAATGAGAGCGATGGCGCCAAAGACTATATACCGTACAGTTGCTAAGGTGGGGCCTCGACATGGGATACTCACCACACACGGGGATATGAACACACACAAAATGCGCCACACACTACCACGTGCTTGAACACATATTACCCTCAGCACACATTTCACCACAAATACACCAACCTCGCCACATAAAAGTCAAAACACAAAAGTCGCCACTCAAAACTCGCCACGCGCAGAACTCGCCACATGCAAAAACTAGGCTCTTGCAAAACTCGCCACAAGTGCAAAATTCTCCTCATGAAAAACTCGCCACACGCAAAACTTGCACACGCGGAAAAATTGCCACATGCACAAAAGTTGCAACACATGCAAAAGTTGCCTCACACAAAACTTGCACATACTCAAAAGGCACCACACATAATACTCGCAACGCGCAAAACTCGCCATGCGCACAGCTTGCTGCACACAACTTGCTACACTAACCTGTCACATGCAACTCGACACACAAAAAGTTGCTACACGCATGTTGCTACACAAAACTCATCTCACAAAAGTCGCTACATGCATGTCGCCACACGCAACTCAACACACACAACTTGACAAACGAAACTCGCCCTAAAACACACACAAGTCTGGTATTATCCTTCAAAAATAAAAATCTGATTAATAAGCAGACAAACTACAACAATTGCACCATATAGGAAATACGGCAGCTGTCAGTCACATGACCTGTCTATTATGTGTATGTGTGAGCTAATATATACTGCTAGGGGGAGGGCATCCTGTTGGCTGGGGATTTATCAGGCTGCCAATTTAGCTTACAAATACTGAGGTAAAAATACTGAGCAAATAACGTGTGAACGAGGTCTAATACAGGAGGAGATGACACACAGGTATATACTATATACAGGGGAGATGACATACAGATATATACTATATACAGGAGGAGATGACATACAGGTATATGCTATATATAGAAGATGACATGCAGGTATATACTATATGCAGGAGGAGATGACACTCAGATATATACTATATACAGGGGAGATGACACACAGGTATATACTATATACAGGAGGAGATGACATACAGGTATATGCTATATATAGAAGATGACATGCAGGTATATACTATATGCAGGAGGAGATGACACTCAGATATATACTATATACAGGGGAGATGACACACATGTATATACTATATACAGGAGGAGATGACATACAGGTTTATACTATATATAGAAGGAGATGACATTCAGGTATATACTATATATAGGGGAGATGACACACAGCAGGTATATACTATATACAGGGGAGATGACATACAGGTATATACTATATACAGGAGATGACATACAGATGTATACTATATATAAGGGAGATGACAAACATGTATATACTGAGGTGATGAGGTGAAAATGAGAGGTGTGAGGTCAAAATGAAAAGGTGTGAGTGCAAAATGAGAGGAGTGAGGAAAAATAGTAGAGTGATCAGAAAATGACAGATGTGAGGTTGAAATGACAAGTGTTAGGGGGGAATGAGAGGAGTGAGGGAGAAAATGAGAGGTGTGAGGGAGAAAATGAGAGATGTGAGGGGGAAAATGAAAGATGTGATTGGGAAAATGAGAGGCGTGATGGGAAAATAAGAGAAGTGAGGTGCTATAACTAACCACAGATATTTACTATGCCCAGGCAACGCCGGGCTCTTCAGCTAGTACTGTATATAAAATGGCAGTGCACAGTGTCATAACTAGAGTCATATGGGCGCCAGGGAGATTTTTGGACCAGTGCTCCCTCTCCACCACAAACTACCATGTTGCTTATATGTGTGGAGGTGAGGGGACAGCAGCGTAGTCTGTAATCACGCCATAAAAAATTCAAGTACAATATATAAATCTGACAAAAAATGGCAATGCGATAACTTTATTAATAATATGGTCATATAGCTACTGAATAATAGATATTATCCACATGCTATTGTTAGAATCTATTTCGTTTTGACCATCCACCATTTTCTTGTGGTTATCTGGCTGCTGGTCTTTTTCCCCTGGTGCTGGGTTTGTCCTAGGTCAGGTGATTGTATCACCTTTATTACCCAACACATGCCTCCCAGTCCTTGCTGGACAACAGTGTTAATCTGCTAGTGTTCTGGCTTGGTGCCGTGTTCGCTTTCTGTGTAATGTATTGTGCAGTTCTGGGATATCTCACTCTGCCAGTTTAGTTTTTGGTTTTCCATTCGTTTCTGCAGCTTCCTCTATTTTCCTAATATGAGGTTACCTGTTTTTGTTCCCAGTTCCTAGATCGTTCAGGGATACCCATCCCCCCTACCTGTAGGTCTTCGTTTGAGTTTAGCCTAGGAAACTTCGGTGGGTCTATTCACAAGGAATAGGTCGCCCACTCCATCGTAGGGTATCAGCCTAGTCATAGTTCAGGGTCAGTTTTTCCCGCATCTACCCTAGCCCTGAGTTGCAGATCCGAAACAGTTTGTCCAGCCACATAAAAAAAACAAACCCTCCCGGATTCCGGCAATATGAACAGTGTCCAAGAACTTGTTCAACGCTTGCAAGGGTTAACTTTGGAAGTAGTCAGCTTGCAACAGCACATGAGTAATTGCCCTGGAACATGTTCTGCAGAACCAAAGGTAGGATTATCGGAGGTTTTTTTGGTAAATGACAGGAATTTTTTACGTTTAAAAAGGCATGTTTACTATATTTTCAGCTTAGACCTAGATCATCAGGGGATGAATTACAGCGTGTGGGGATTATCATGTCTTTATTGCGAAGTGAACCCCAAATTTGGGCATTTTCATTACATCCTGATGATCCTTGTTTGAAGTCAGTGGAAGCATTTTTTACTGCTATGGGGTTGTTATATGATAATCCTGATCGGGTCACAGCAGCTGAGGCAGAGCTCAGACGGCTTTAACAGGGTTCTAATGATGCTGAGAGGTATTGCTCCCTGTTCAGATGATGGTCCGCAGAGCTCAGGTGGAATGACCCAGCTCTCAATAGTCACTTTTTAGCAGGCTTGAGTGAAAGGGTTAAAGATTTACTCTTTGCATATCCTGCACCAGATACTTTGGAAACTCCTATGCAGTTAGTTATCCATGAGGATAGAAGATTAAGAGACAGGCAGAATGAAGAGAAGTCTCCTACAATGCGGGACCCAGCTCCTCAGGGTACCCCCGTCGACAGCGGGGAACCGATGCAACTTGGGGCAATGTCCTCTCGTTCCCAGGAGAGGGAGAGGAGGTTCTCTGAGGGTCTATGCTTGTATTGTGGTAAGGCTGACCATTTTATTAAGCAATGCGAGGGTTGCATAAGGAAGGAAAAAAGGTCAGTAGGAGCAACACTACCGTTCATATTGCGTATTTATGGTCCACACGAGTTTTTTTCAGGTAATACCACTAGTGATGAGTGAGTGTACTCGTTGCTCGGGTTTTTCCGGGCACGCCCAGGTGATCTCCGAGTATTTGTAACTGCTCGGAGATTTAATTTTCATCGCCTCAGCTGAATGATTTACAGCTACTAGCCAGGCTGAGTACATATGGGGTTGCCTGGTTGCTAGGGAATCCCCACATGTAATTAAGTTGACTAGTAGCTGTAAATCATTCAGCTACGGAAATGAAAACTAAATCTCCGAACACTAACAAATGCTCGGAGACCACCCGAGCATGCTCGGGAAAACCCGAGCAACGAGTACACTCGCTCATCACTAAATACCACCTATCGTAGTCATTCTATTGATTTTCAGGTAAAGGTGGATTGTGGTTCAGGTTGTCAACTCGACAGCAGTGAGATTGGACATCCCCTCGTCCTGGAGAATTAATTCAGTTTTTCATGTATCTTTACGGAAGAGAGTTGACAAGACAGATAAGGAGACAATGCCTATTGTTCCTTCAATTGATGAGGATGGCGAGTTTGAGATTTCACGCATTCTTGATTCCAGGTGGCAGAGAGGAAGGTGGCAGTATCTTGTGTCCTGGAAGGGTTTCGGTCCCGAGGATAATTCCTGGGTGAAAGCTGAGGAAGTCTTAGCCTCAAGGCTGATTAAGGCTTTTCACAGGAGATTTCCAAATAAGGCTCGGCCAAGAGGATCCAGAGGATCCTTGTAATAAGGGAGGTACTGATAGAATCTATTTTGTTTTGACCATCCGCCATCTTGTTGTGGTTTTCAGGCTGCTGGTCTTTTTCTCCTGGTGCTGGGTTTGTCCTAGGTTATGTGATTGTATCACTCTTCATTACCCAGCACCTGCCTCCCAGTTCTTGCTGGATAACAGTGTAAATCCGCTAGTGTTCTGGCTTGGTGCCTTGTTAGCTTTCTGTGTATTTTATTGTGCAGTTCTGGGATATCTCGTTCTGCCGGTTTAGTTTTTAGTTTTCCATTCATTTCTGCATCTTCCTCTATTTTCCTATTAGGAGGTTACCTGTTTTTGTTCCCAGTCCCTAGATCGTTCAGGGATACCCTTCCCGACTCCATTGTAGGGTTTCAGCCTAGTCATACTTCAGGGACAGTTTTTCCCCCTTCTACCCTAGTCCTGAGTTGTAGATCTGTAACAGCTATAAAAGAAAATACTACAAAATATTAAAATATTACAAACAATTCTGCCACACCATGATCATATAGTACTACCACATAGTGTCTGAATGCAACCATTATTCTGTTACTAAGCAAATTGCATTGTACCTAGACCAATATATCAATAATTCCACATACAAGGGACAAATACTGCCACAGTCATGGCCAAAAGTGCAAGTCCATCTCCAGAGATCTTGATGTTCCTTTGTTTACGGTGCGCAACATAATCAAGAAGTTTACAACCATGACACTGTAGCTAATCTCCCTGGATGTGGACGGCAGAGAAAAATTGATGAAAGGTTGTAACGTAGGATAGTTGGGATAGTGGATAAGCAGCCCCAATCAAGTTCCAAAGAAATTCAAGCTGTCAGAGGCATCACAAGCTATCCATTGACATTTGAATTAAATTAAACGCTATGGCAGGAGACCCAGGAGGACCACACTGTTCACACAGAGGCCAATCCTGAGGGCAACAAAATGCAGAAGCCTGGGGAGACACTCCAACTGCACCCCCCTGCTGCTTGCGCCAGGGACAGATGCCCTGCCATCCCATTTTTGGAGTTTTGTGTGAAATTATGTCCAATTTCCTTTTTTTCCCTTTTTTTGTGTTGTTCCAGTAACCACGACAGAAGTAAACATGTGGTAATTTCCTGATGAAGAATTATACTTCGAAACGTGTAGAATAAACTGCTATCTTTCATTTCATCACATCTGGATTGATGTCTTTTTCAGAAATGCGGATAATATCCACAGATTTTTTTTACTTTGGTTTTGATACGGTCACATCAGCAAATAAATTTATATACTTTATACAATGTGATTTTCTGGATTTTATTTTTGATATTCTATCTTTCAATGGTAAAATTAACCTACCCTTAAAATTATAGACTGTTCATGTCTTTGTCAATGGGTAAAATTACAAAATCAGCAAGGGATCAAATACCTATTTCCCCCACTGTACTATAAATATCCATCAGATAAGGACCTATTGGCGCTGATTTCTCCTACAACTTCATCATTGGTATTTGTTCCTTGTATGTGGTATTATTCAGTCACTATGAGGTGGAAATATGTGGTCCAGCCATGGTGTGATGTTATTCGTGTCTTGTATGTGGCATTATTAGTCATTTTCAAAAAATGTATGTGACACATTCCCTTAAGGAAAAATAAATAAAAAATATACCTAAAAAGAGTATTGGATATTTTAAGAAATGTTTAATAACTTAAATAGGTTTAATAGAGTAGCGAAGTGCCCTGCCAAAAGAGTCTACCTTGTCATGGTGGCAGGCTTAAAAAATCTTTTGGCCAAAACAAAAAACGATGGCTATGTATGTGATATGGTTTTCAATAGGAACTGTTAATGTGTGATTGGTGAGGAAGTGGTGCAGAAGTGGAGTTTTTCCAAGAGTGGGCAGTGGGACTGTGGAAGGTTCAAGGAGTGTAGGCGGAGTTGGGATGAAGCCTGAGCAGAGTCTCAAGGGGACCCGAAAATGTTGCCAGTATGGGGCCCCCAAATTCCTAGTGGCAGCCCTGTCTCTACTATATGCTTTTCGGTCTCCTGTCTGCCCGCAGCCCCCAGTGCTTCTACTGCATGTTTTCTGTGTGCTTCACCTCCACTGATGCGCGTGGCCTGTGTGACCACCCAGACCTTAGGTTTGGGAGATCCACCTCACCAAATGAGCCAAAACACAGATTAGGCCTTTTTCTATCCCTATGTTTTCTGATCTGTGCGTTCTGATCTTCTATATCTTGACTAAAAAAATCCTAAAAGGGCCCTGGTTGACCAGCCCTCATCTTTTATAGTGGTTGTGATCGCCCTCCTTGATTGGTTGAGGTAGACCATATAAGATAATAGCTCCAAGAAAAAATGGAAAAACCCGCACATCCGTGCCTGATGTAATTTTAATTTTTTACTATCCTTGCAAATCAAAATGCAAATTTATTGAATTTGCGGGAAGCTGGGGAATTCAGAAAATTTGACTTGAAGACAATCTTAACCCCTTTCTGACCTCGGTTGGGATAGTATGTCCGAGGTCAGATCCCCTGCTTTGATGCAGGGCTCCGCGGTGAGCCCGCATCAAAGCCGGGACATGTCAGCTGTTTTGAACAGCTGACATGTGCCCGTAATAGGCGCGGGCAGAATCGCGATCTGCCCGCACCTATTAACTAGTTAAATGCCGCTGTCAAACGCAGACAGCGGCATTTAACTACCGCTTCCGGCCGGGTGGACGGAAATGACGTCATCGCCGACCCCCGTCACATGATCGGGGGTCAGAAACAAAACAAAAAGAATGGACTAAAGCAGGCTCGCACAACCCCAAATATAGAAAAATAATGAACACGTTTATTGAACACCATAACATGAATGTAAAAACACTTAAAAATCACAACAAGTGTGAGCAGCACACCCCCATAACTTAATGAAATATCTATAGAAAATATACATATATATAGATGGAATGTCATACATAGCCAGACATGTAGATAAGTGCAATACAGTAGGTTTAGATGGTCATATGGGTCATAACCATAAGCCAAGACAGATGTCTAAATACATGCGATCACTGAATACCCTATTGGAAAATAAATGATCCAAGCGGACCTGAAATGGTCTAAAGATCCAAAAATACCCACTATATATAGCGCATGTGGAGAAAACGACCTAAATAAAAGCATGAAGCTCCCACAAAAGGAAAAAGGGAGCGGACAGCATGATGCTAGAAAATACTCAGCTGCATATGGGATGAAGCAGCTGGAAGCAAAAAGACTGCTGAGCTGTAAATGGCTCCGAAAGTCCACATGTGCCACAAGGCCGGCCTTGGGGCAGCACGGTGGCGCAGTTGTTACCATAGCAGCCTTGCAGCGCTGGGGTCCTGGGTTCTAATCCCACCCAGGACAACATCTGCAAAGAGTTTGTATGTTCTCTCCGTGTTTGCGTGGGTTTCCTCCGGGCACTCCGGTTTCCTCCCACATTCCAAAGACATACTGATAGGAATTCTAGATTGTGAGCCCAATCGGGGACAGTGATGATAATGTGTGCAAACTGTAAAGCGCTGCGGAATATGTTAGCCCTATATAAAAAATAAAGATTATTATTATTATTATTATGATGCTCCAGGTCAGTACAAGTATGCAGCTACCAAACATGTATTGGTTCTTTATTATTTGAGTGGTGAAATAAAAATCCATAATTTGTAAGAAAAAACAAAAAGGCGACATTTTCTGAGATCCATAATGTCTCCATTTTTCTGGACCTAGGACTGGGTAAGGGTTTAATTTTTGCGTGGCAAGCTCACGTTTTTATTGATATCATTTTGGGGTACATGCAGTGTTTTAATCACTTGGTATTTTGATTTTTTTCTCGTTATACCATTTACAGATTGGATTAATTTACTTTATTTTTTGATAGCTAAGACATTTCTGAATGCAGCAATACCAAATGTGTATTTTTAAAAAAAATTTATTATTGTTTTATTTAGAATGAGGCAATAAGGGGGTGATTTGGCGCCAGCAAAACAAGATGTCTGCTTTTTATATGGTCAGAGACATGTGACTTCGGTAGTCAATCTCAGAAGACCTTGTGTCATGACGTGGATGGTTTCTGCATCCTGTTTGGCTGCCAGAGTGCATACACATTAAGTTATTAAAGAAAAAAATACACTCCACAGCTCCTCTGACCCAGGCAGACACCCTCCCCTTATCAAACATGTCCCCCCCGTCCCTCCAGCTAATCGTACAGCACTACTATTCTAGCCCAAGTCATAAGATAAGAATTAGTGGAACCGCGATGATTTACCGAACTGTGACCGAATTTTGCTGACTTTGAGTAAAAATTCTTGTGAAAGCCAACACAAATCCGAATGTGCTACATTCGTGATTAATTTGATATGCAAATTAGGTTCACAAGTGCATTAGTGGGTGTATGAGTGCACTTGCAGTCTAGAATTCCTCTTCACTACTCCCCTCTTGAACTGATTCACACTTCTTCATTTACAGAAAGTCAAACAATGCGGAGGAGAAGTGTAGAGGAGCCATAGACTGAAAGTGCATTGAGCAGTGCACTTGAGAACCTAATTTGCATATGAATATGCAACAGCCCAGCAGATGGCACTGTAATAGACATGTATCACAATGTGTTACACTCCCCTATAGTGCACTACTTCTGCTTGTGCAGACTTTCGTACTTTAAGCAATTCACCCTAAAACATTCATTTTTGATCCAATTGCCAGATCGGATATTTTTTTGAAAAACAGAACGTAAACTGGAAGTTCACTTAGACAGCTAAAGAAATAAAGGCAGGACAGTCTTGTGACCTTCTTTTGATTGTATTCAGTGGGATAGGACAATAAAGAAAAACATTTTAAAAATGTACAAGGCATACACAAATTAGCAAAATAGATACTAAGGATCAAAAAAGGACCTAATATGGACAAATGGACTGAAAATGGATATGCATACAGATGAGAACTTCAGGATGGAAATCAAACGATCTTTAACCCCTTTCTGACATATGACGTACTATCCCGTCGAGGTGGGGTGGGCCTGCATGACCACCGACGGGATAGTACTTTATACGCGATTGGCCGCGCTCACGGGGGGAGCGCGGCCGATCATCAGCTTACTATCACAGCTGACATCCGGCACTATGTGCCAGGAGCGGTCACGGACCACTCCCGGCACATTAACCCCCGGCACACCACGATCAAACATGATGTGCTCACCTTGTACTGAGCGTCTCCTCCCTGCAGGCCCCTGATCCAAAATGGCTGCGGGGCTACTTCCGGGCCCTGCAGAGAGTACTTCCGGGTCCAGAGCAAGCGCCTGTAAGCCTGCAGCAGGGCACGCCAGATCGCTGATCTGACACAGTGCTCTGCAAAGTGTCAGATCAGTGATCTGTCACTATACAGTGATGTCCCCCCCTGGGACAAAGTAAAAAAAAAATTTTTTTAGATGTGTAAAAAAAAAATTAAAAAAATTCATAAATAAAGAAAAAAAATATATATTGTTCCCATAAATACATTTCTTCATCTAAATAAAAAAAACAATAAAAGTACACATATTTAGTATCACCGCATCTGTAACGACCCGACCTATAAAACTGTCCCACTAGTTAACCCCTTCACTGAACACCGTAAAAAAAAAAAAAAAAACCGAGGCAAAAAACAACGCTTTATTATCATACCACTGAACAAAAAGTGGAATAACACACGATCAAAAAGACGGAAATAAATAACCATGGTACCGCTGAAAACGTCATCTTGTCCCGCAAAAAACGAGCTGCCATACGGCATCATCAACGAAAAAATAAAAAAGTTACAGTCCTCAGAATAAAGTGATGCAAAAATAATTATTTTTTCTATAAAATAGTTTTTATCGTATAAAATGCAACAAAACATAAAAAATGATATAAATGAGGTATCGCTGTAATTGTACTGACCTGAAGAATAAAACTGCTTTATCCATTTTACCAAACGCGGAACAGTATAAACGTCTCCCTCCCCCAAAAGAAATTCATGAATAGCTGGTTTTTGGTAATTCTGCCTCACAAAAATCGGTATAAAAAGCGATCAAAAAATGTCACGTGCCCGAAAATGTTACCAATAAAAACGTCAACTCGTCCCGCAAAAAACAAGACCTCACATGACTCTGTGGACCAAAATATGGAAAAATTATAGCTCTCAAAATGTGGTAATGCAAAAAATATTTTTTGCAATAAAAAGCGTCTTTCAGTGTGTGACGGCTGCCAATCATAAAAATCCGCTAGAAAACCCGCTAGAAAAGTAAATCAAACCCCCTTCATCACCCCCTTAGTTAGGGAAACATAAAAAAATTTAAAAAAATGTATTTATTTCCATTTTCCTATTAGGGTTAGGGCTAGAGTTAGGGTTAGGCTTAGGACTAGGGTTAGGGCTAGGGTTAGGGTCAGGTTTAGGGTTAGGTTTATGGTTAGGGTTAGGGTTGGGGCTAGGGTTGGGGCTAGGGATGGGGTTAGGGTTGGGGCTAGGTTTGGGACTAGGGTTAGGGTTGGGGCTTGGGTTGGGGCTAGGGTTGGGGCTAGGGTTAGGGCTACAGTTAGGGTTGGGGCTAAAGTTAGGGTTAGGGCTGGGGCTAAAGATAGGGCTGGGGCTAAAGTTAGGGTTAGGGTTGGGGTTGGGGCTAAAGTTAGGGTTAGGGTTGGGGCTAAAGTTAGGGTTGGGGCTAAAGTTAGGGTCAGGGCTAAAGTTAGGGTTGGGGCTAAAGTTAGGGTTAGGGTTGGGGCTAAAGTTAGGGTCAGGGCTAAAGTTAGGGTTAGGGATGGGGCTAAAGTTAGGGTTGGGGCTAAAGTTAGGGTTGGGGCTAAAGTTAGGGTTTGGGCTAAAGTTAGGGTTAGGGTTGGGGCTAAAGTTAGGGTTGGGGCTAAAGTTAGGGTTAGGGTTTCGATTACATTTACGGTTGGGATTAGGGTTAGGGGTGTGTCAGGGTTAGGGGTGTGGTTAGGGCTATGGTTGGGATTAGGGTTAGGGGTGTGTTTGGGATAGGGTTTCAATTAGAATTGGGAGTTTCCACTGCTTAGGCACATCAGGGCTCTCCAAACGCGACATGGTGTTCGATCTCAATTCCAGCCAATTCTGCGTTGAAAAAGTAAAACAGTGCTCCTTCCCTTCCGAGCTCTCCCATGCGCCCAAACGGGTTTACCCCAACATATGGGGTATCAGCATACTCAGGACAAATTGGACAACTATTGGGGTCCAATTTCTCTTGTTACCCTTGGGAAAATAAAAATTTGGGGTTCCAAAAAAACATTTTTGTGGGAAAAAAATTAACTTTTATTTTCACGACTCTGAGTTATAAACTGTAGTGAAACCCTTGGGGGTTCAAAGCTGTCAAAACACATCTAGATAAGTTCCTTGGGGGGTCTTGTTTCCAAAATAGTGTCATTTGTGGGGGGTTTCTACTGTTTAGGTGCATCAGGGGCTCTGCAAATGCACCGTGACGCCTGAAGTCTGCATTCCAAATGGCGCTCCTTACCTTCTGAGCTCTGCCATGCGCCCAAACGGTGGTTCCCCCCACATATGGGGTATCAGCGTACTCAGGACAACAACTTTTGGGGTCCAATGTCTCCTGTTACCCTTGGAAAAATACCAAACTGGGGGCTATAAAATAATTTTTGTGGAAAAAAAATGATTTTTTATTTTCACGGCTCTGCATTAAAAACTGTAGTGAAACACTTGGGGGTTCAAAGTTCTCACAACACATCTAGATAAGTTCCTTGGGGGGTCTAGTTTCCAAAATGGTGTCACTTCTGGGGGGTTTCTACTGGTTAGGTGCATCAGGTGCTTTTCAAATGCATCGTGACGCCTGCAGACCAATCCATCTGAGTCTGCATTCCAAAAATTCCTGTAAAACACCAGAAGGGTTAATAAACTTCTTGAATGTGGTTTTGAGCACCTTGAGGGGTGCAGATTTTAGAATGGTGTCACACTTGGTTATTTTCTATCATATAGACCCCTCAAAATGACTTCAAATGTGATGTGGTCCCTAAAAAATATTGGTGTTGTAAAAATGAGAAATTGCTGGTCTACTTTTAACCCTTGTAACTCCCTAACAAAAAAAAAAATTGGTTTCAAAATTGTGCTGATGTAAAGTAGACATGTGGGAAATGTTACTTATTAATTATTTAATATGACATATCTCTGTGATTTAAGGACATAAAAATTCAAATTTAGAAAATTGCAAAATTTTTCAATTTTTTTCACAAATAAACGCAAGTTATATCGAAGAAATTTTACCACTATCATGAATTACAATATGTCATGAGAAAACTTTGTCAGAATCGTCAAGATCCGTTGAAGCGTTCCAGAGTTATAATCTCATAAAGGGACAGTGGTCAGAATTGTAAAAATTGGCCCGGTCATTAACGTGCAAACCACCCTTGGGGGTAAAGGGGTTAATAGGTCAGGTAAACAAGCATTTACTGTAGTGGCCAGAGTTCGGATATGGTCACAATTATGCGGCCAGAATTTGTCTCATCCAATTGAAGACTCATTACAGCTGTGATGTGATTGGTTGTGTGTTTAACTGCATACAAAAAGAAATCTCTCAGCGATGATTTTCTCATTAACATAGTGCAGGAAGCGCCTGCAGCACTACGCGGCCATGTTATGCATGGACAACAGTTGCTAGAGCAATTTAATATTACTACTGGTTTTATTTTTCCATACATTCCTAGGTCTTTCCATGTCTAAACACTTGGCAACCACAGAAGTGTATACATACCACAAAGCTGCACTTGGGGACCATATCTGAGGTGGAGGCAATGTTTTTTCCATCACTGACTCTGATGATGACATATGTGCCTAGACATCAATGAATCATGGTAGGCTGTTCTAGGAGCTGTGTACGCAAACATTTCTCCATCGTCAGCCACAATCTCATTGCTTGACTCTTGATATTTCGGCCATGCGTAAGTCACAAAATGTGGAGACTAATTATTATTTCTGGTGTAACGTTTATTGAGTGATTATATTCTTATCATGTACAGAGACAAATATATCTTGAGTATTTTACCAATTCCATTACATTAACCCACTGTAATACCCTTACAGCACAGACTACGCATAATGTCACCCCATCGTGTGGGGTTTGTAGCCATAAACTTCTATAAATAAGATTCACTGCTCTTGTAGTGGCAAAAGTTCCCAATGTCCCTGATGCCAGCACAGACACCTGCTGAGCCCATGACTAGCCTCTTGTTTTTTACTACAGCCAGTCTTTGGACCATATGATTTTTGTCACTAGGCCCTTTGTGTATTCACGCCTGACATCTGTCCTGGTCACACAGAATCATCTGTTTTTTCTTGCTTTTCCCCCACCTGTTTAATGACTTACGCCAGTTTAACCATCTCACTATTATTTCCACTGAGGGAAAAGCAGCTTGTTGTCTTCTAGACAGTAACAGTACCAAATGTTTAGTAAAACTTCATAAAACTATACAGCAGCTGATTGCATTAAGTAGATCTTCAAGATTTTCTGTTTGAGCGTCCCTACTTTCAATTAATTTTTTACCATTTACCTGATTTGTTTTTTCTTACTCTTGTTGTCGGTGTTTGTAGCTTATAGTCGAGTATTACTCAACCCAACATGTTGTGGAGGCCACAAAAAAGGACCTTGTTTTCATCAAAGGACCACACATCGCATTGAATCATGGGCAGGTCAAAGACTAGGCTCACACACACATTACATTACATAGTTACTTTTGTAACAGGCATTTAATGCATATTTTCTCATGAGATGAAATAGAATAAGAGGTTTGAACTCAACAGATTTTGTTTTTGGCAAAATACAGACTGAAGGAACAAATGCCTAATAATTGGAGAGAAGGTTCAGGAGGCACATGAGTCTTCAAAATAAAGATTCCACATAAGGCACACGAGTGACAGCAATAGGACATCATTGTGAACTGTAACCTCTATTGGGCTATCTATGTATGCTAAAAAGTTTATCAATATTGGATCATTGATGTAAGTGAATATACACTGATGACTTTTTGATCCCATCAATCTACACAAGCAGAAATGCAGTAGGAGGCCTTACTCAGATACCAGTTTTTGCATACCGTTGGTGTTTTTGACGGATAGGCACTCACTCATCCCTATAACGGGGTCGTTCACATGTCTGTGATTTTTAAAATTTGCAGAGACATGTCCGATATTGATCCAATTGTTACATCAAAATTGGCAATGTGACAACGATTGTCAGACAAATCACGTGGCTAAACACATTTCTGCTATTTGTCTGCAACTTTCTGTTGTGCTTCTATATAGAACTGCAATTTTGCTGTAAAAAAACTGCTAAATCTCAGACACGATGCCTGCAACCTGCAGTTTCACGTGACGTGCAAAGAAGTCTATGGCAAGTGAGTCTATTCTAACTTGTGAGAGAGAAAATTCAACACACGTCAATGTAGTCATGGTAGGTCACAATGCGACACCATAAGAAATAATTAAAATCAATATCACAATTCAACAGTAGGATCTCAGTACAACACATACAGATCAATGTATGTTTATTGTTATGTTTGTGTACACAAAATGCCCTGAATCTTGCTATTGGTAAAGGGATTGTCCACTACTGGATAACCCCAGCTTAATCAATTCTTGACCCTACTTAAAACAAAACCAGTACATACCCTCCTCCTGCAGAAGCGCCATTCCAAGGAAGTTGGCGCCGACGTTCCTGGAAAGTGACTCGACATTGTGAGTCACATGCTGACTGCTGCTCATCAATATTCTGTCAGGGCGGACGTCCACTCAGATGAATGACTAAAGGCTACAAATGAGGAGTGGACACTCATCGGCTGCAGCCTGCATGTGACACTACAAGTTACATCATCCTCCGGGTACAAGGGCGCCGACATAGCAGGAACAGCAGTGCTGAAGGAGATGAGTATCCTCTGATTTTATTTTAATTAGGGACCTGAATTGATTAAAGTGGGATTTTCCAGTTGTGGACAACTCTTTAAAAAAATACATACCATGAGATATAGCCTTCCCAAAACCCTGTCCGATGAGTGATGACAAATGCACATTTAGCAGGATGCAGTAGGCCTCCACTGATAAAGGCAAGAGGCAGCACAGGTGCAAACTACTTGATAAAAAGAGCCACCCCCACACCAGCCAGACATTGCAGGGGTTGGCTGCCTAGTAGAAAAAATGCACATTGATACAACTCGCATAGAACGCCAGTCACACAGGTAAGTGTGATGCACAGTGTCTGGTATGGAACCTATTAATGACGCCCCTGTATTAACAGGCGGGCTGCCCAGCACCATAGTATGCAGCACACTGTGACAGGCGCCTCCAAAAAACCTAACCAACAAAAAGAGGCCTGGCCACATCCCGCAAAAAAAATATATGATATAGTGCAAAAATTTAATGCATATGATAAACACATACATTATATGAGGTATTGGTTTAATATTTTGGCCAAAATAAGTAAGCTCTAGTGATGAGCGAACGTGCTCACCACTATTCGGTACTCGCCCGAGTATCACTATGCTCGGTGTACTCGGCGAGCATTTCCGGAATTATTCGGCGGTAACTGGTGTCTCCACCTAGCATTTTTGGCAGACTTTAGAGACTCACCGGGGCTGTGAAGGCACTATTTTATTTAGCAAAAAACAGGACCCCACATTGGGGAATTAGGCATTACATTACATTGGGTCTACTTTTAAGTCTGTCTCCTGCAATGTATCCTTTAACTGCCACTAGATGACCAGGGTGAACATGCTCAGTACTGTTATAGGCCGGTGAATTTTTGGCAAGGGGCCTGCGATGGCACTAGTCTGTTTTTAAAAAAAGTAACCCCATTGGGGAATTGTTTGGCAGATCATGCACTGCATTACAAATTTAAGAGATACACACTACTACATTGGCCCCAATTCTTAACTCTGTCTCCTGCAATGTCTCTTCCTTATCTCCGACGACATGACCAGGTTGCACGTGCTCAGTACTGTTATAGGCCGGTGAATTTTGGGCAAGGGGCCTGCGATGAAAATAGTCTATCTTTAAAAAAGATAACCCCACTGGGGAATTGTTTGGCATATGATGCAGTGCATTACAAGTCTCAGAGACACACACCACTACATTGGGCCTAATTCTTAACTCTGTCTCCTGCAATGTGTACTTTAACTGCCACTAGATCACCAGGGTGAACGTGCTCTGTACGGAGTATTTTGGGCAAAGGGGCTGTGATTGAACACTTTATTTTTTTTTTAAAAAGATACCACATAGGGGAATTGGGCATGACATTACTTTGGGCCTACATCTTAACTCGGTCTCCTGCAATCTGTCCTGTACCTGCCAGTAGATCACCAGGGTGAACGTGCTTTGTACTGTTATAGGCCCTTGATGTTTGGCCAAGGGGCCTGTGATGGCATTAGTATATTTTTAAAAAAGACTCCCCCATTGGGGAATTGTTTGTCAGATCATGCACTGCATTACAAGTCTCAGAGACACACAACACTACACTTGGCCTAATTCTTAACTCTGTCTCCTGCAATGTCTCTTGTTTAACTGCCACTAGATCACCAGGGTGAATGTGCTTTGTACTGTTATAGGCTGGTGAAGTTTGGGCAAAGGGGGCTGTGATGGCACTAGTATATATTTCAAAAAGGTACCCTACATTAGTGAAACCACATCCTTGTTGGCAAACACTTCATAACATTTGTGTACCTTAAAGAGCTCACTTGAAAAGCTCCTTTTTGTGTTGTATGGTTGCTAACATTGGACACAATACACTTCATATAAATTGTATAAAGCAATGCTGTTAGTTTGGCTCAGTACTAACGCTAAACATAGACTAAGAGCTCACCAACACAAATAGAGGACTTAAAAATCCTCCAAAAAAATTGAAGAAAGTCACAGAGAAAAATGCAGAGATATTTACCTGCTGAAGCCTTCAACCAAATGCACTGCAGGGTGCAGCGGACCCGATAAATGATGGCAAACATACAGGTGCAAAAAATACAGATGAAAGTGGTTGTTTCATCGGTATTGTTTGCACCTGTGTTTGCCATCATTTATCGGGTCCGCTGCACCCTGCAGTGCATTTGGTTGAAGGCTTCAGCAGGTAAACATCTCTGCATTTTTCTCTGTGACTAGTTTGGCTCAGTAGTTCAATAAAATTAATTCTTTGTCCACTATATTAGTTTCTCTCCTTGCAAGCCTTGACTTTGGCTGCCTCAAATGTACAAATGGCAAATATACAAATGGCGATTTGTAACCAAGATTAAAATACTGTATACCCAATGCATTCAGAAAATCACATAGCTGCATTTCTTGTAAAACATTTACAGATGTGACAGACAATGCTCATAGTGACACAATCTTGATAAATGTTTGTTTATTCACTTCACAAACAGTTCTAAGACTCTATATGTTTGCTGTTTTAAGGTTTACTGAAACTATGGCGGTGGTGGTTTGATCTAAATCCTTGTGGCCTTTATTTTATGGGGGTTTATTGCCCCTTGTCTGATGACTCCATGATATCCTAGTTTCATCCAACCTTGAAAAGTGGCCTCTTGAAGGTGTGGGTTAAACTAGAGTTACTACATAGTGTAAATCACTATGTAAGACCAGAGAAACATGATAAGACAGATGCCAAAACTGGGGTGCCTGCACATGTACAGTGTGCTGATACCTGCATAATTGGGGACGCCCATGCAGTGTAGGTAATCTCCCAGGGGTTCTCTGTCTTGGTATTGCTTCTTTGATATTCCAGACAGATGTTGTTTAAAAGCCTCTTGGTGATGATCTAAGTATACTGTATGCAGTTAATCTTCATATATATACGTAATCACTATATTTATTTAATCCTTATATGTACTTATTAACCTGTGTATGTTAACATATACAAAAGTGTATGCACTCACACTATTCAATCATACTATTCTTTGAATTTTTTAGTTTGCTATAAAATTGCCTTGTATTGCAAGTATTAGCCTTTTCTAAAGCCGTATCTGAGCCTTAGTGTTAAAAACATGGCAAATAAAATTGCCAAATACTACTGTAAATAATTGTGCAAAGAGGAAATCATCATACCATTAAAAAATACAAGTGGATTTTCATGGGCCCATCCAGTATGTGGGTTCCAAGGCCTAATGGGGTGCATATGACTGACTATGCAGCAGGGCTGGCCTTCCTGCCAATGTATAAAACAAAGGAGTACGGAGTACAAAATGCATATTGTGAAGTGGATTTTCCTGGGCCCATCCAATATGTGGGTTCCAAGGCCTAATAGGGTGCATATGACTTACTATGCAGCAGGGCTCACCTTCCTGCCTATGTATAAAACAAAGGAGTATGGAGTACAAAATGCATATTGGGAAGTGGATTTTCATGAGCCCATCCAGTAGGTGGGTTCCAAGGCCTAATGGGGCTGGCCTTGTTGCCAATGTGTAAAACAAAGGAGTACGGAGTACAAAATGCATATTGTGAAGTGGATTTTCCTGGGCCCATCCAATATGTGGGTTCCAAAGCCTAATAGGGTGCATATGACTATGCAGCAGGGCTGGCCTTGCTGCCAATGTGTAAAACAAAGGAGTACGGGAGTACAAAATGCATATTGTGAAGTTAATTTTCATGGACCCATCCAGTATGTGGGTTCCAAGGCGTAAGGGGAGGCATATGAATTGGTAGCAGGGCAGGTCTTGCATTTAATGAAACATTTTTTCAGGAGCCCCTCCTGGACATCTTATGAAAGGGGTATTGTGGTGCGTCGTAATTCTTGGCAGCCCATCCACTCACAGCATAGGCTACAACAGTTTAGGAGACCCACTGTTTAGTAATAGTCCTTTAAAAAGATTAATGCCACCTGATGCACCAGTAAAAATAGGCTCTGTGACTTTAACAGTCCCTCCTTCATAAATTAAACAAGATAGGTCTGCGTATCTGTCACACACCACATGGCCAGCTAGGGGTGTTAAATGTTACAATGACATTTCCCAGTGAATGCATTTTTATTGGTTGAAAGCAATGTTAAAGTTGAAAAATGCTTAAAAAATGCTGCATCTGAACTAAGCCTAAGTGGGGGAGGAAATTGTCTGTCTCGGGTTAAACATTTGGCCTTACAGGCAAGTCATTAACCTGCAAAGGATGTACCTTGACATATTTCCCAGCAAAATCCGTTTTGGTTTCGTTTTAATGTGTTTTTTTGGCATTTTTGGCATCGGGAAAAATGGCATGATTCTCGGAAAAAATTGATTAAAGCTGTGAACTAGGAGTCAGGAATGCTTCCAGGGGTGATCCCTGTGATATCCCCGTGTCATTTGAGCAGTGTTTCCATCATTTTCAGATGTTTTAAGACCTTAAAAGGACCCTCAGGGGGGATCGCGGTAAAAATACTCGGGTCTCCCATAGACTTACATTGGGCTCATTGTTCTGGCCGAGTACCCGAGTATTCCAATTTGCTCGACCCAAGCAACGAGCAACCGAGCATTTTAGTGCTCACCCATCACTAGTAAGCTCGCAACCCAACGTCAAGGGTCCTCATACAGGGGCGTCATTAATAGGCTACATACCAGACACTGTGCATCACGCTTACCTGTGTGACTGGCGTTCTATGCGAGTTATATCAATGTGCATTTTTCTACTAGGCAGCCAACCTCTGCAATGTCTGGCTGGTGTGGGGGTGGCTGTTTTTATCAAGTAGTTTGTACCTGTGCTGCCTCTTGCCTTTATCAGTGGAGGCCTGGGAATATAAACTGATGACGACCTTTGACGCCTCAATGGAGGAATGAATGTGTCGCATGGATTTATGTCTTTTTACATCAACTAAGGAACTTGCCCCTTAGACTATGAGGGGTCATCACAACAGAGACCTTAATCAGAGGACAATAAAACATTCCTTATCTAAGAGCTGGCCCAGTATTTATGGACATAACTGTTTATCACTCATGCATGCTAGCCACCTTAGGGAGAGACCCAAGTTGGGCTAAATGTAGCGGGACGAAAGAGACCGAAAAGCCCTCTACTTAAAGGAAATACATAGTGGATGCTTTCCTGAAACGGAAAGTACTTGCAAGCAGCATAATACAAAGAATAGCAGGTTTACCCAGAATCCTTTGCAGTAGGCAGAGCTATGCAAATCATCTCTTTCCACCCCTGTCTAATCCACAGCGCTTGGAACCGCCAAGCGTGCAATGCTGCGGATTAGTTTCTAAATTTACACAGCCAACCAATTCCTACCTGTGGACACGTGTTTCGGGCTTTAGGCCCTCATCAGCACAGGGCTGGAATTGGTTGGCTGTATGGAGTGGGGCTCGGTGGGCAAGCGATACATACATGCTAGCCACCTTAGGGAGAGACCCAAGTTGGGCTAAATGTAGCGGGACGAAAGAGACCGAAAAGCCCTCTACTTAAAGGAAATACATAGTGGATGCTTTCCTGAAACGGAAAGTACTTGCAAGCAGCATAATACAAAGAATAGCAGGTTTACCCAGAATCCTTTGCAGTAGGCAGAGCTATGCAAATCATCTCTTTCCACCCCTGTCTAATCCACAGCGCTTGGAACCGCCAAGCGTGCAATGCTGCGGATTAGTTTCTAAATTTACACAGCCAACCAATTCCTACCTGTGGACACGTGTTTCGGGCTTTAGGCCCTCATCAGCACAGGGCTGGAATTGGTTGGCTGTATGGAGTGGGGCTCGGTGGGCAAGCGATACATACATGCTAGCCACCTTAGGGAGAGACCCAAGTTGGGCTAAATGTAGCGGGACGAAAGAGACCGAAAAGCCCTCTACTTAAAGGAAATACATAGTGGATGCTTTCCTGAAACGGAAAGTACTTGCAAGCAGCATAATACAAAGAATAGCAGGTTTACCCAGAATCCTTTGCAGTAGGCAGAGCTATGCAAATCATCTCTTTCCACCCCTGTCTAATCCACAGCGCTTGGAACCGCCAAGCGTGCAATGCTGCGGATTAGTTTCTAAATTTACACAGCCAACCAATTCCTACCTGTGGACACGTGTTTCGGGCTTTAGGCCCTCATCAGCACAGGGCTGGAATTGGTTGGCTGTATGGAGTGGGGCTCGGTGGGCAAGCGATACATACATGCTAGCCACCTTAGGGAGAGACCCAAGTTGGGCTAAATGTAGCGGGACGAAAGAGACCGAAAAGCCCTCTACTTAAAGGAAATACATAGTGGATGCTTTCCTGAAACGGAAAGTACTTGCAAGCAGCATAATACAAAGAATAGCAGGTTTACCCAGAATCCTTTGCAGTAGGCAGAGCTATGCAAATCATCTCTTTCCACCCCTGTCTAATCCACAGCGCTTGGAACCGCCAAGCGTGCAATGCTGCGGATTAGTTTCTAAATTTACACAGCCAACCAATTCCTACCTGTGGACACGTGTTTCGGGCTTTAGGCCCTCATCAGCACAGGGCTGGAATTGGTTGGCTGTATGGAGTGGGGCTCGGTGGGCAAGCGATACATACATGCTAGCCACCTTAGGGAGAGACCCAAGTTGGGCTAAATGTAGCGGGACGAAAGAGACCGAAAAGCCCTCTACTTAAAGGAAATACATAGTGGATGCTTTCCTGAAACGGAAAGTACTTGCAAGCAGCATAATACAAAGAATAGCAGGTTTACCCAGAATCCTTTGCAGTAGGCAGAGCTATGCAAATCATCTCTTTCCACCCCTGTCTAATCCACAGCGCTTGGAACCGCCAAGCGTGCAATGCTGCGGATTAGTTTCTAAATTTACACAGCCAACCAATTCCTACCTGTGGACACGTGTTTCGGGCTTTAGGCCCTCATCAGCACAGGGCTGGAATTGGTTGGCTGTATGGAGTGGGGCTCGGTGGGCAAGCGATACATACATGCTAGCCACCTTAGGGAGAGACCCAAGTTGGGCTAAATGTAGCGGGACGAAAGAGACCGAAAAGCCCTCTACTTAAAGGAAATACATAGTGGATGCTTTCCTGAAACGGAAAGTACTTGCAAGCAGCATAATACAAAGAATAGCAGGTTTACCCAGAATCCTTTGCAGTAGGCAGAGCTATGCAAATCATCTCTTTCCACCCCTGTCTAATCCACAGCGCTTGGAACCGCCAAGCGTGCAATGCTGCGGATTAGTTTCTAAATTTACACAGCCAACCAATTCCTACCTGTGGACACGTGTTTCGGGCTTTAGGCCCTCATCAGCACAGGGCTGGAATTGGTTGGCTGTATGGAGTGGGGCTCGGTGGGCAAGCGATACATACATGCTAGCCACCTTAGGGAGAGACCCAAGTTGGGCTAAATGTAGCGGGACGAAAGAGACCGAAAAGCCCTCTACTTAAAGGAAATACATAGTGGATGCTTTCCTGAAACGGAAAGTACTTGCAAGCAGCATAATACAAAGAATAGCAGGTTTACCCAGAATCCTTTGCAGTAGGCAGAGCTATGCAAATCATCTCTTTCCACCCCTGTCTAATCCACAGCGCTTGGAACCGCCAAGCGTGCAATGCTGCGGATTAGTTTCTAAATTTACACAGCCAACCAATTCCTACCTGTGGACACGTGTTTCGGGCTTTAGGCCCTCATCAGCACAGGGCTGGAATTGGTTGGCTGTATGGAGTGGGGCTCGGTGGGCAAGCGATACATACATGCTAGCCACCTTAGGGAGAGACCCAAGTTGGGCTAAATGTAGCGGGACGAAAGAGACCGAAAAGCCCTCTACTTAAAGGAAATACATAGTGGATGCTTTCCTGAAACGGAAAGTACTTGCAAGCAGCATAATACAAAGAATAGCAGGTTTACCCAGAATCCTTTGCAGTAGGCAGAGCTATGCAAATCATCTCTTTCCACCCCTGTCTAATCCACAGCGCTTGGAACCGCCAAGCGTGCAATGCTGCGGATTAGTTTCTAAATTTACACAGCCAACCAATTCCTACCTGTGGACACGTGTTTCGGGCTTTAGGCCCTCATCAGCACAGGGCTGGAATTGGTTGGCTGTATGGAGTGGGGCTCGGTGGGCAAGCGATACATACATGCTAGCCACCTTAGGGAGAGACCCAAGTTGGGCTAAATGTAGCGGGACGAAAGAGACCGAAAAGCCCTCTACTTAAAGGAAATACATAGTGGATGCTTTCCTGAAACGGAAAGTACTTGCAAGCAGCATAATACAAAGAATAGCAGGTTTACCCAGAATCCTTTGCAGTAGGCAGAGCTATGCAAATCATCTCTTTCCACCCCTGTCTAATCCACAGCGCTTGGAACCGCCAAGCGTGCAATGCTGCGGATTAGTTTCTAAATTTACACAGCCAACCAATTCCTACCTGTGGACACGTGTTTCGGGCTTTAGGCCCTCATCAGCACAGGGCTGGAATTGGTTGGCTGTATGGAGTGGGGCTCGGTGGGCAAGCGATACATACATGCTAGCCACCTTAGGGAGAGACCCAAGTTGGGCTAAATGTAGCGGGACGAAAGAGACCGAAAAGCCCTCTACTTAAAGGAAATACATAGTGGATGCTTTCCTGAAACGGAAAGTACTTGCAAGCAGCATAATACAAAGAATAGCAGGTTTACCCAGAATCCTTTGCAGTAGGCAGAGCTATGCAAATCATCTCTTTCCACCCCTGTCTAATCCACAGCGCTTGGAACCGCCAAGCGTGCAATGCTGCGGATTAGTTTCTAAATTTACACAGCCAACCAATTCCTACGTCCCGCTACATTTAGCCCAACTTGGGTCTCTCCCTAAGGTGGCTAGCATGTATGTATCGCTTGCCCACCGAGCCCCACTCCATACAGCCAACCAATTCCAGCCCTGTGCTGATGAGGGCCTAAAGCCCGAAACACGTGTCCACAGGTAGGAATTGGTTGGCTGTGTAAATTTAGAAACTAATCCGCAGCATTGCACGCTTGGCGGTTCCAAGCGCTGTGGATTAGACAGGGGTGGAAAGAGATGATTTGCATAGCTCTGCCTACTGCAAAGGATTCTGGGTAAACCTGCTATTCTTTGTATTATGCTGCTTGCAAGTACTTTCCGTTTCAGGAAAGCATCCACTATGTATTTCCTTTAAGTAGAGGGCTTTTCGGTCTCTTTCGTCCCGCTACATTTAGCCCAACTTGGGTCTCTCCCTAAGGTGGCTAGCATGTATGTATCGCTTGCCCACCGAGCCCCACTCCATACAGCCAACCAATTCCAGCCCTGTGCTGATGAGGGCCTAAAGCCCGAAACACGTGTCCACAGGTAGGAATTGGTTGGCTGTGTAAATTTAGAAACTAATCCGCAGCATTGCACGCTTGGCGGTTCCAAGCGCTGTGGATTAGACAGGGGTGGAAAGAGATGATTTGCATAGCTCTGCCTACTGCAAAGGATTCTGGGTAAACCTGCTATTCTTTGTATTATGCTGCTTGCAAGTACTTTCCGTTTCAGGAAAGCATCCACTATGTATTTCCTTTAAGTAGAGGGCTTTTCGGTCTCTTTCGTCCCGCTACATTTAGCCCAACTTGGGTCTCTCCCTAAGGTGGCTAGCATGTATGTATCGCTTGCCCACCGAGCCCCACTCCATACAGCCAACCAATTCCAGCCCTGTGCTGATGAGGGCCTAAAGCCCGAAACACGTGTCCACAGGTAGGAATTGGTTGGCTGTGTAAATTTAGAAACTAATCCGCAGCATTGCACGCTTGGCGGTTCCAAGCGCTGTGGATTAGACAGGGGTGGAAAGAGATGATTTGCATAGCTCTGCCTACTGCAAAGGATTCTGGGTAAACCTGCTATTCTTTGTATTATGCTGCTTGCAAGTACTTTCCGTTTCAGGAAAGCATCCACTATGTATCACTCATGGTAATTCTGCCTCATGTCACCTGCCTTATCCATGGTTTCCCCCCCCCCCTTTTTTTTTCTCTGTGCTATGTTGTGCATAAATATGTGATTGTTCAGAATTTGTTTTAGTCTTTGCCTGATGAAGAGACCTGTGTAGCCTCGAAAGCTTGCAATTTGTTATCTTTTCAGTTAGCCATTAAAAGGTATCAACCACTGAGGACTCTCAATTCTAAATATTTTTCAAATCTACTAAGACATCGACACTGGCTCTGGCACAAGGACACTATCTGTGGTGGCACTTAAATATAAAAATACAAGTGCTTCTCACAAAATTAGAATATCATAAAAAAGTTAATTTATTTCAGTTTTTCAATACAAAAAGTGAAACTCATATATTATATTGAATCATTACAAACAGTCTGATCTATTTCAAAGGTTTATTTCTGTTAATGTTGATGATTATGGCTTACAGCCAATGAAAATCCAAAGTCATTATCTCAGTAAATTCGAATTATTAACAAAAAACACTTACAAAGGCTTCCTAAGCTTTTAAAAAGGTCCTTTAGTCTGTTTTAGTAGGCTTCACAATCATGGGGAAGACTGCTGACTTGATAGATGTCCAGAAGGCAGTCATTGACACACTCCACAAGGAGGATAAGCCGCAAAAGGTCATTGCTAAAGAAGCTGGCTGTACACAGAGTGCTGTAGCCAAGCATATTAATGGAATGCTGAGTGGAAGGGAAAAGTGTTGTAGAAAAAGGTGCACAAGCAACAGAGATAACCGCAGCCTTGAAAGGATTGTTAAGAAAAGGCCATTCATAAATTAGGGGGAGATTCACAAGGAGTGGACTGCTGCTCCAGTCATTGCATCAAGAGCCACCACACACAGATGTATCCAGGACATGGGCTCCAAGTGTCGCATTCCTTGTGTCAAGCCACTCATGACCAATAGACAAGGCCAGAAGCATCTTACCTTTTTGAGAAAAAAAACTGAACTGTTGCTCTGGTAGTCCAAAGTGTTTTCAGATTAAAGAAAATTTTGCATTTCATTTGGAGATCAAGGCCCCAGGGTATGGAGGAAGAGTGGAGAGGCCACAATCCAAGCTGCTTGAAGTCTAGTGTGAAGTTTCCACAATTAGTGATGGTTCAGGAGCCATGTAATCTGCAGGTGTAGGTCCACTGTGTTTTATCAAGACCAAAGCCAGCACAGCTGTCTACCTGGAAATTTTAGAGCACTTCATGCTTCCCTCTGCTGACAAGCTTTTTGGAGATAGAAATTTCATTCTCCAACAGGACTTGGCAACTGTCCACACTGCCAAAAGTAGCAATACCTGGTCTCGTCTGCAGAGAATACAACAAAGACACATTTCACTTCTCATATTCCAGCCCCATCACCATCTATTCCTAACCTGCACAAACTCCTCATCCTGCTGATATCCCAATACTGAGCCGCTGCTGCTGTATGTGTCCTCATTACTGCACCTGCTGTGCGGTTCTCTGTGCCTTCTAAATCCTAAAGCAACCCTCTAGAATATAGTAATGCTGGGTGCAAGTGCCCTCAAAAACAGTGCCCACATTATGCTCCCTAGAAAGTAATATTGCCACAAGTGCCCCTTTGATAGTCACAGTAACCTGAGATCCCTTATAACAAGAAGTGCCCACTTTACATTTGATAATGTCCTGAGTCTGCCCCTATACAGTATAATGCCCCCTCACTGTATAGTACCATCCACACAGTATACTGACCCATTAGTAGCCCCCAAACTGTTTGTTGACTCCAACACTGTATGATGGCCCCTTCACTGTAATCTCCACACTGTATGATGGCCCACTAGATGGCCTCCATATAGTGTAATGCACCAGATCATTCTAAATATAGTATAATGCACTCCCCATAGGTCTCCATATAGTATAATGCACTCCCCATAAGCCTCCATATAGTATAATGCACTTCCCATAGGACTCCATATAGTATAATGCACTCCCAATAGGACTTCATATAGTATAATGCACTTCCCATTGGCCTACTCTATAGCACAAGGCAGTACAGCACCCCCATAGGCAGACCCTGTAGTAAAAGACAGCACCCCGTAGGTAGACCCTGTAGTATAAGATAGCACCACATAGGCAGTCCCTCTAGTATAAGGCAACACCCCATAGGCAGATCCTGTAGCATAAGGCAGCCCCCTATAGGCAGTTCCTGAAGTATAAGACAGCACCCCTATAGGCAGATCCTGAAGTATAAGGAAGCCCCCCTATAGGCAGATCCTGAAGTATAAGGCAGCACCCCTATAGGCAGATCCTGAGGTATAAGGCAGCCCCCCTATAGGCAGATCCTGAAGTATAAGGCAGCCCCCAAAAAACAATAAATAAATAGTCACCTCTACTCATCCTTGTTCCAGCGGTGCTCTGACCTCCCGCTCATCTTCTGACAGCGGGCACCGGGTGGTGACGTAATCGCGCCCACTGTCAGAGTCAGTGTTGGTGAAGCCAGACGCTGACAGGGAGATGATTGGAGAAGGAGCGCAGCAGAAGGTAACTGTATCGCCATGCTGCGCATGCTGATACAGTTACAGCAGCTTTGCTCTGGGTGGGCCCCCTCTGAGCACCGGGCCCGGGGCGATGGCCCCCTCCGCCCCCCCCAGTAGCTATGCTACTGGATTATCAGCCTCCGAAGTCAGTGGCCACTTGGTGAGGGACCTGCCCATCTGTCATGTACTTTGTGATGACACAGCGCACTACTAGTCCAAGCTCACTGCATTTGTGAGTTCCCTCAGCTGTTTCTCTCGGGTTCTGAGGGCATCTGCCCATGCTATAAGCTGCCACATACAGGAGCTACCTGCGTCCTCGTCCTGTCACTGTTTCTGTATTTATTCTCCTTGCTTGCTGCTGTAACTGGCCAACTGCTGATCAGGCCTGATACTGTGGATGGCTGGGCTCCTCCCTTAGTGAACATTGCGTGGCCACTGCTATAGTTCTATATTTACGATTTCTTAAACATGTGGAACTCCTATCTAGTACTATGTGCACTATTCTAAGGTACTCCATCTACTGGGCAAACTTCAGTTATGCGCTTTCCCTACAACATCATATACATGAAGGTAATATATATATACAAACAGCAGCTCTTGCAATGGTATAGTCAACACAACGATATACAAACAGTTAACTGGGACATGTTTAAAAAGGTGGGGGAAATCGACCAGTTTCTGCCACCCCTTACATTTACATTTCACTAGGCCAACATTTCAGATTTTAAAATCATTTTTCAAGCTGGTGTTATAAAGTATTCTGATTTACTGAGATAATATGACTTTTGGGTTTTCATTGGCAGTAAGCCATAATCATCAACATTAACATAACTAAACACTTGACATACATCACTCTGCTTGTAATGACTCTATATAATAAATGATTTTCACTTTTTGCATTGAAGGACGGAAATAAATTAACTTTTTAATGATATTCTAATTTTATGAGAAGCACCTGTGCATGCAGAAAAGAAGGGGTTGGAGAAGAGAATATTCAGTTGGGACATGGTGCCCAGGAAACTTTCTTGCTGCTCTGATGGAATCTCCTGTAGATGACAGCAAACTAGACAGAAGTCATAAAGACAACCATAAACATGTACAGATAGTGAGCTGTTGCCTTGCATTTTAGTAAGAGAAGACTTCCAGCACCGCTAAAAGAAGGTATTTTCCATCTAAGCTGTTTCTTAGTATTATTTTTCTTATGGAAAGTAGATTTTTCTTAAGCTGTCAATTATGTGATGATTCCTCGATTCTCTTACCAGAGATGAAAGCTTTTTTCTATAACACAGTGAAGAAATGAAATTTTATTATCTTGTCATCATGTTCAGCACTTTTCCCCACAGAGTTGGTTCAGACTAAGGCTGAACACCCAAGAGAGGCCGCAGCCATATATTTTTCACTATTTGTCCTTGGTGAATTTGCATGCAGCTTTCTTTTTGTCGTAACTGCAATTACAATGAATTTGGCTCAGTTCTTTATTAGATGCTTGTTTTTTTCTGGTTGGTCACTAAAAGGTTACATAACTGGCAGGATGCGGGTAATCTGGGAAGGAAGGATCAGCGTGGGAGGAGAGGGCGTTAACCCTACAAGTTATTTTTGTGCTGACTGATGGTTTAGGGGCACTCATTACCCTGTAGTTAATAACGAGCACATCCAATCAGCAGATTTATAGAACAGGACATGAGTTATGGTGACATCTCATGAGAAAAGACCAGAGTCAGACTGATCTTCATCAGGGGAATAAACTTCTTACACAAGTTTACCAGGAAACTACTGTTAGTAGGGAAAGTATGTTGAATGTGAAAATAACCATTTGATTTGTCTGACACGTTACTCCCACTACACAGAGGCACTGTTCATCAGCTATGTACTATAATAACTATTAGTGATGAGCGAGTGTGCTCCTAACTCAAGTTTTTCAAGCATGCTTGGTTGTTCTCCGAATATCTTGGGCGTGCTCATAGATTATGTTTGTGTCCCTGCAGCTGCATGATTTGCAGCTGCTAGACAGCCTGAATACATGTGGGGATTCCATAACAAACAGGCAATCCCTGCATGTGTTCAGGTTGCCTTACAGACTCAAATAATGCAGCTGTGGGGACACAAACATAATCTACGACCACGCCCAAGATTCTCGGAGAACACCTGAGCATGCTTGGAAATCTCGGGTAACGAGCACACTCGCTCATCACTAATAACTATCCATTGAGGTTACAGGCTATGGTCACACTTGTGTCTTTTGTACTGATAAAGTATATATAATATTATTTAAATACATTTTTAAAAATTGAGAAACAGAATAATGCACTGTTACTCACAATGTGCTGGTATAATGAAGCTACATGTAGCGGAGAATGTTCTGTATGCTAGTCTGTCACTAAAGTGGATATAAGTGATAACAGAATACACTACTGTGCTACTAGAGAAAAATGTACACAGTAAAGTTTGAAGGGACTGTAGTTAAAATAGATGCAGAGTTAAAAATTAAGTCATATATGTGGAGAGAACACACATGGACATAAGCTGGTGAATCAACAAAAGACACAGGTGTGTTCAGTATACATATGCCATGGTGTAGTCCACCAGCTGGCTATAGATGTCTGCACCAATTGTTAGAAGGTAACAAGTGCCCAAAATGGATCAAATTCCTAGGAATTAAGGAATTAAATTGCCAGAGGGTGTCCCCTGATCAGCCGCAGGAAAACAGCTTAAGGGTATGTGCAGATTCTCTGCGGATGCGCAGCGTTTTTTGCAGTGCTGAAACGCTGCGCATCCGCAATTGATTTACAGTTCAATGTAAATCAATGAGAAAAAAAAATGCTGTGCGCACTTTGCGGAAAATCTGCAGCAGAAACGCTGCAGTTTAAAAGAAGTAGCATGTCACTTTTTTTGTGAATCTGCAGCATTTTTATACCCCTTCCATTATAGAAAACCGCAGGGGTAAAAAACGCAGCAAATCAGTTAGAAAACCGCAGCACAAATGCACAAAAAACGCTGCGGAATCGCACAAAAAACGCGACAAATCCGCAGGAGCATTTTCTGCCAGGAGAGGCAGAATCCACACCAAAAATTCCGAAGCCTAATCCGCAACGTGTGCATGTAGCTTAAGTACATTTTTCCTCGGTATGTGTAACAAAATTTGTTTCAGTGACTGATATAAGTAAGGTACTTACTAGTGTTGAGCGATACCGTCCGATACTTGAAAGTATCGGTATCGGATAGTATCGGCCGATACCCGAAAAATATCGGATATCGCCGATACCGATATCCGATACCAATACAAGTCAATGGGACATCAAGTATCGGAAGGTATTCTCATGGTTCCCAGGGTCTGAAGGAGAGGAAACTCTCCTTCAGGCCCTGGGATCCATAGGGATGTGTAAAATAAAGAATTAAAATAAAAAATATTGATATATTTACCTCTCCGGCGGCCCCTGAACTCAGCGCGGGTAACCGGCAGGCTTCTTTGTTCAAAATCAGCGCTTTTAGGACCTGAGAATCACGTCCCGGCTTCTGATTGGTCGCGGGCCGCCCATGTGACGGCCACGCGACCAATCACAAGCCGCTACGTCTTTGAAAGCCATTAACGCGCTCATTTTTAAAAATCAGCGCGTTAATAGCTTGCGGTGACGTCGCGGCTTGTGATTGGTCGCGTGGCCGCGACCAATCACAAGCCGCTACGTCTTTGAAAGTCATTAACGCGCTCATTTTTTCAAAAAAGAGCGCGCTAATAGCTTGCGGTGACGTCGCGGCTTGTGATTGGTCGCGTGGCCGCGACCAATCACAAGCCGCTACGTCTTTGAAAGTCATTAACGCGCTCATTTTTCAAAAAGGAGCGCGCTAATAGCTTGCGGTGACGTCGCGGCTTGTGATTGGTCGCGTGGCCAATCAGAAGCCGGGACGTGATTCTCAGGTCCTAAAAGCGCTGATTTTGAACAAAGAAGCCTGCCGGTTACCCGCGCTGAGTTCAGGGGCCGCCGGAGAGGTAAATATATCAATATTTTTTATTTTAATTCTTTATTTTACACATCTCTATGTATCCGATACCGATACCCGATACCACAAAAGTATCGGATCTCGGTATCGGAATTCCGATACCGCAAGTATCGGCCGATACCCGATACTTGCGGTATCGGAATGCTCAACACTAGTACTTACTGATATCAGTCGTACAGCTCTCAATTTGGCGTTGTACTTGAAGCAAGGTCCTGTTAGAGGTAAGTCCATTTTGGGAGTGTCCTCCAGTGGATGCCCCTCTCATGTGCCTGTCAAGAGATGTTGGGACAGTGGCGCGCTCCTGCCGGAAGCGCTGCTGCTAGGCCATGGCATGAGCGAGGGGTGTGTAAGATGTGAAAGGCTGCGGGACCTTGGTTTGGCCAAAAACCAACATGTTTTGAAGGAGATGAGCTACTTCTTCCTCAGGAGAGATGTATGACTGATATCAGTAAATACTCTACCTTCATCAGTCACTGAAATATGTATGTTACACATACAGAGAAGAACTGTACTTAAGCAGTTTCCTTGTGGCTGATCGGAGGTTGCCCTCGGGAAATTTGATTGCTTAATTTTAGGAATTTTAACCAGTTTGGTCACATGATACTTTCTAGCAATTAACAGAGAGTGGAGACATCTACAGCCACTCGGTGTACTACACCATGGCATATGTATACTGAATACACCTGTTGTCATGGTTTCATAACTGACTGTGGCCTAGGAATGCTGTGAATGACAGCTCAGCCACCCTATGGAATCTGGAGAGCGCTGGACTGTTGGTTGTGTGAGTTACAGTCCAGTCATTGAATCTGATCCTGGAGCATGCTGGGCTGTCAGTATTTTGATTGACAGCCCTGCTGCTCTATCTGGTTTAGTCTGTGAGCATTTCCTCAGGTGCCCCCTGTCTTTAATCATTTGTGAGGTATTTGGCTGGCTAGCTGCTAGTGGTCAGTGTTGGTTGTAGCTATGCCTAAGCTGGATGTGTTTGCTTAGCTCTCTGTCTCTTTCCTTTGACCCTGTTGCCAGACCTTGGATTTGTCATGACTTCTCTTGTGAATTCCCGTGTCTGCTTTTGACGTTCTCTGACTTTAGGTATCTGACTCTGGAATTGGCCTCTGACTATTCGTTTGCTGTACTCCCTGGTTTTGACATACTCTCCTGGCATTTGACCACAGACTGTTTCATTGCCATGCCTTTGACTTACCTCTCTGTACTTTGAGCCCTCCTGGTATCTGACCTCGAACTTCCTGACTACCCTGTCTTATGCATGCCTGTGAGTAGTGAATCAGCTTCATACCTGTGTCTCTTGCTGATTCACCAGCTTATGTCCATGTGTGTTCTCTCCACATAAATGACTTAATTTTTAACTCTGCATCTATTTTATCTACAGTCCCTTTAAACTTTACTGTGTAAATATTTCTCTAGTAGCACAGTAGTGTATTCTGTTATCACTTATATCCACTTTGCTGACAGACTAGCATACAGAACATGCTCCGCTACATGTGGCTTCATTATACCAGCACATTGTGAGTGACAGTGTATTATTCTCTGTTTCTCGATTTTTAATAATTTATTTATGTATTGTTAACATTTTTCTTAAGTGCCAATATTAAATATTTTTTAGCATAATTTACTATCATATTACATGATAAAGGACGTCCCATATTAATTGTGATGTTTCAGGTTCGGCACCCTGAAAATTGGGTGTTTCCTACGCTGTCATCTGCATGACAGTACGAGAAATATCGGCAGCTCTGATTGGCAGTAAGATCATTACTGCCAGTCAGAGATCTGTGACTCCCCAGCAGCAGTCAACAGCTGTAACCGGCAGTAAAAAGGTTACCACCGGTCATAGCTGTTGGCTGATGAGAGAGTATTACTCCCATCAGTCTGCGCCAGCGAGAGTAGATGCTGCTGAAGGGAATATTCATCAACTGGCGCCTTTGCACTATAAATACATTAAAAAAAACAGACCTGGGGTTTCTTCTATTTTTGATAACCAGCACAGGCAAAACTGACTGCTGTGGGTTGTAAACCACAGCTGCCAGCTTTGTCATGGCTGGTTATCAAGAATAGAGGGGTCCCACGCAGTTTTTTAAAGATTATTTAAATAAATAATTTAAAAAAAGGAATGGGGTCCACCCCATTTTTGATAACTAGCCAAGCAAAAGCAAACACCTGGGGTCTGGTATTCTCAGACCGCAAAGTAAGGGGCCATAGATATTGCCCTCCCCCAGCATAAAAATAGCAGCCCGCAGATGACCCACAATAGTGCCTAGTCACACAGCAAGGCTCTAGAGGGATGGAGAGCTATTTGACTCTTAGAGAACACATTATTGTAGAATAGTTTATGGACTCCATATAAAGAGTTCCTAAGTGCTCAAGTGACCCCATTTTCAAAATCACATTTCTCTGCGAATTTACATGTGTAGTGACATTTTGACTCCATAAGTGTTTTCCAGAAACAAGCAGCAGTGGATGTTGCTGAGTGAAAGTTGCAAACTGCCATTGCAGTGACCAGTACATTATAGTGACCAGTACATTATGTTGAGCTCATGATTCTAGAGACATGTACCCGTAAATTAGGTGGGCTCTCATCTCTACAGAAATGGCAAATATAAAACAAAGACCAAAACATAAGTATTAAATGCCCTGCAGTAAATAAATAGCATAGTGCATGAAAATAGTATACGGTACTTAGTTAACATGTGTTTTGATTAAAAAAATGCAAAAGCCATACCGATCAAGCTTGATCGGTAGGTTCTCGCCCCCTCATGCACAATGTATTTTTAAACAGCACTTTGTTTTCTTTTGGTCTCTTTTCCTGATTTCTTCTGTTCCTATAATGGAAATTTAAAGGGAATCTGTCACCCCCAAAATCGTGGGTGAGGTAAGCCCACCAGCATCAGAGCAAAGTACTGCAGTGCGCAGGTGCCGGGAAAGGTCAGAGAGGCCCACGCCTGCGCACTGCAGTACCTTGCTCTGCCCTCAACAGGATAAAGTACGCCTGTGCAGGAGCCGCAGCGTGAAGACAAGAAGAGGACGTCATCTGATGAAGATAGGAGGCGCCGGACCCAGACCAGCAGCGGGAACGCCCCTGGGTGAGTATAATCTAACCTCTTTTTCTCAACTTTCAGGATACATAGGGGGCTTATCTACAGCATTCCAGAATGCTGTAGATGGGCCCCTGATGCCGGTGGGCTTACCTCACCCGCGATTTTTGGGGTGATAGGTTCCCTTTAAAAGACAATGTTAGAAAATAATTATTTTATAATAAATGATACTGTTTAATATTGGATTTTTTTTCTATGAACTTTTTTTCCTATGAACTTTGACATATAATGTGATGTTGTTTGGCGCCGAATTTTGAACCTGGTACCTATTTAAGAACGGTCAACATGTATTTATGTATATACATTTGTGGGAGTCACAGTGCTCCGAAACGTGTTGAAAAAAACACATATTAATTTGATTTTCCTTTTTTTGGACTTCTATCCTTCAGCGGTGCAGAGATAATCCACTTTTTTTACTTTCTTTTGAGGTGGGCATTATTTATGTGGTCTCCTCGTGCGGTATAAGTGATTAGGTGACTTTATTCTTCTGGTGATTGCAATTACAGCTATACCAGATTTATATCAGGTTTTTATGTTTAGCTGCTGAAACACATTTAAAAAATCCTTGTTTTTACAAAAACAAGTTTTTGCATCTCTATATTTAGATAGCTATAATTTTTCCATATTTCTTCTGACAAAGTCATGTGATGGCTTGTTTTTTTGCGGGATGTGCTGACGTTTTTATTGGTACCATTTTCTGGCTCATGACACTTTTGGATTGCTTTTTATTCAGATTTTTGGGAGGTAGAATGAACAAAAACCAGCAATCAGCAATTCAGGAATTGTTTTTTTTTTAAATTGCCATTCTGCATGTAGTAAAATTCATAAGGCAGTTTTATTCTTCGGGTCAGGATAATTACAGCGATACTACATTTATATATTTTTTATGTTTTGACGCTTTTACACAATAAAAACTATTTGATAAAAAAAGAATTGCTTTTGCATTGCTTTATTCTGAGAGCTATAATTTTTTTATTTTTCCACTGATTGAGCTGTTTGGTGGCTTGTTTTTTGTGGGAAAAGTTATCGTTTTCATTGGTACCATTTTTATTTCTATTTGACTTTTTGATTGCGTTTTATTCCGCTTGTTGTTCTGCGGTATGATGAAAAAGCAACATTTTTTGCTTGCTTTTTTATTTTGTTGCTCAATAAAGAAATCTATAGTCCCATGGCAAATTGTGCAGAACACCCAAATGGCACTCTGCAGAATCAACGGATGCTGTAAGGTAGAGCTGAATGTAAAAATCTCCTGACATCCCAAAATTACATACCCCTAATACTTTTCACAAAATGACTGATTAGTAAAAGCCCTATTTTTTTTAAATAGTTACTACAAGTAGAAATTTTTTTTTTTACTTTATTTCCCACAGAAAAACTATTTTACATTAGGAGCATGCTATCATACCTGGCATGACAAAAAGGCAAAGCTAGAATAATGCTTTAAAGTGACTTTAATAGATCCAACAATAGTGGAAAAGACATTATCTGATGTTTCAACCTGTAAGGTCTTTCTCAAGGATATCTGTAGTACAAAATGTCACATTATGAACTCGCATATATCACTGTATTTTGTACTACAGATATCCTTGATAAAGACATTAAAGGTCAAAACATTGGATAATATCTATTCCACTATTGTTGGATCCATTAATATCACTTTGAAGCATTATTTCAGCGGAGCCTGGGATATATCTCTAACATGTGCTGCAAGTTACACCAAATTTATTGTGCCATTTATTTGACTTAATGTGCCCATGTTACTGTTAAATAAGTGCAAACATTGTCTGACACTACTAATAAATCCTCCAAATATCTCTCCCAATGGGGAGAATTTACAGTGGAAATTTCTATGTATTTCATTTTTCCACTTTAGTTGCACATACTTGTGCAACACCCCAGGTAACCGATTGTTGCAGTGATGTTGCCTTAAGGTACCGTCACATTAAGCGACACTGCAGCGATCTAGACAATGATCCCGATCACTTCAGCGTCGCTGTGTGGTCGCTGGAGAGCTGGTAACCAGGGTAAACATCGGGTTACTAAGTGCAGGGCCGCGCTTAGTAACCCGATGTTCACCCTGGTTACCAGCGTAAACATAAAAAAAACAAACACTACATACTTACATTCCGGTGTCCGTCCCCCGGCGCTGTGCTTCTCTGCACTGACTGTGAGCGCCAGCCGGAAAGCACAGCGGTGACGTCACCGCTGTGCTTTACGGCCAGCCGGCGCTCACAGTGCAGAGAAACACAGCGCCGAGGGACAGACACCGGAATGTAAGTATGTAGTGTTTTAGTTTTTTTTTACGTTTACGCTGGTAACCAGGGTAAACATCGGGTTACTAAGCGCGGCCCTGCGCTTAGTAACCCGATGTTTACCCTGGTTACCAGTGAAGACATCGCTGAATCGGCGTCACACACGCCGATTCAGCGATGTCTGCGGGAGGTCCAGCGACGAAATAAAGTGCTGGACTTTCTGCTCCGACCAACGATGTCACAGCAGGATCCTGATCGCTGCTGCCTGTCAAACTGAACGATATCGCTAGCCAGGACGCTGCAACGTCACGGATCGCTAGCGATATCGTTCCGTGTGACGGTACCTTTACTTTCGGGGAGGGTGATGTCACCCTTGGAGGCAAGGGAGATTCTCTCTATCAGGTAAGGCACTCACATTCAACACTTCTGAATCTAGGCCAGGAGGGGGAGCTCAGGACCCGGATTCAGGAGAGCTTTCTTAGACTTTATGTATCCTGGTCTGGAGGAGGTGTCAGCCTGTTGTAGAGGAATGAGGAGAGGAGAAGGACTTCTGGAAGAGATGGAGGGGCTGCACAGCCGTGTAGGAGCAGTGGCCCCTGGAAAGAGTGAGAACTTGAAGGAGTTGAATAGTGGAGGAGCTTAGAGGGAAGAAGCACAGAGGAGGAAGAGGCTCAGGAGGGAAATAGCGGAAGGATACTCTAGGAGCCAGAGCGCAGAAACCAGGTACAGGGAGCCCGAGGTTGTGTTGTTTTCCAGGATGCGCGACTGAACCGGAGGGCATAGAACTGTATGTCAATTGCCTGCACCAAGTCTGAGGTGAAGCAGTAACTTGAGAGCGCGGGTCATGATAGAGATACTATAAACAGGCTTGCATTGCCTATCGTACAGACATCTGTCTTAGGACAGGAGAGAGGGGACTTTGCAACTAAGCTTCAAGCGGCAGGGACCTCGTCATCTTAGTGCAAGTAGGAAAGGCTTACGGACCTCACCTGGGAGAGGGATCTCCTATTGCCTCCAAGCCAGCCAGACCACAGCTTCTCTCCACTTGGTACCCTGGACTGAAGACTGCTTTCATCAGTAAACCAGGTAAAGACTGCAAACCTGTGTCCTTTTTCTTTACTATATCATCCACCACGTCATCGGTGCCATACACTTGGGAAGCCCTGGGGACCCCGCTTCACCTGTGGGAAGCATCACCATCTTGCTGCATACCATCACCCCAGAGGACCCCTTTAAGCAGCGTCAGTCCTCACTGACCGAACACCACAGGTGGCGCCACGAACAATAGACTTTATTCACAATACCTCTTAAAAGACCTTTCCCCTTTAATTGGGCCCCCAGGGCAACGGACCGGGACGCAGCCACAATGACATCCCCTTTAAGACTGGACCTGGTATCGAGTGCCCCACGGCCCTGGCGGGCGACCCATTTTGGTGTCACGAACAGGATGGACCAACCCATGGAAGTGGGTCATGTGCGCCTTAGAGACTGTGATTTGCAGAGAGACTGTGCACTATAAATTGCGCCAAAACCGCCGGCATTATAGCACCATGTGGCGTGCTGGAGGAAATTGGAGCATTGTTGTGAGTGGCACCTGGAGGAATGGCGCGAAAACCATGGCCGCCCCTCATCAGTATTACTATGTCCGAGAAATATGCCCATCAACTAGAGAGGTCCGCCTCCTGATCAGGGATGGCGGTGAGAAAAGAAGGAACTGCCAACGAAGATGGGCATGGTACAGCAAAACCGCGGGAAGCAACACCGAGGAGGCAGAACCGGTAACCAACATGGGGAGGGAGATGAGCGGACCCCGGAGCGTGAGATGGAGCAAGTGGACTCTCCTAGCCGGGACCTGTAAGCACTGCACCCATCATTAATGATGAACCCGGACCTCCTGCGGAGAGAAGTGGAGGAACTGACCCGACAACTCATGCGGTTACAGCAGGAAACCATGACCGGGTGGAGAGAGGCCTTGATTGGAAGTCTTGCCGGACGAGCCGAAGAGGAGTTCTGGTGCTCCGGAGGCAGAGGTAAGGGGCATGACTCTGACAACCCTGACGGCGGAATGCCTATAGACATTCCCAACTCACCTCCCCCGCTATATACATGCGACCAGGGTTACGAGGTACTCAATGACACGCCACCGCACCTCGAGGGTATCCCAGCCTCTAGCTTGACACCAACCTCTGGGCCCGGCGACACCTTGCTAGACCCCTTGCCAATCCCACCAGCACCGCCACCCAGACAGACATGTCACCGGCTACGGAGAAACACCAGCGGCTTGAAGCAGATGACAGCACCGCTAATCCCCTTTAGCGACCCCCAGGCTAGCTCCCCAGAGCCCATGATATTTGCAGAGGGACCTGCGGAGGAGGACATGATCGCGCTCCAGGGTGAGATCCCATGATTACCTGGCGGGAGCACTGCAGGCATCGGGAGGAGATGGAGCGACATGAATCCCTTGCCCATGAAGCGGCGTTCAAAGAGAAAAATCTAGCAGGGAAGGCCCATATGCGTAAGATCCCATGGGCTGAATGAGGACCACTGCGGCTGGGGGAAGTAGTGGTATTCAACAAGCAGAGAGGCTGTGGCTTTATTAAGGAAGCCAGGATGATTAATGAGATTTTCATCAACCGGAGGGATGTAGAGTCACATCTACTGGAAGGACATCTTGATAGGGACCTGAATGCTGGAGACTGTGTAACTTACACCTGTCACATTGGGGAAAAGGGGTGAAATGCATTAGACTGCAAAAACGTATATCACCCTCAGTCCCTGTAAATGTAACAGCCCAGGCCAGGCCAACGCCCAAATGTGGCCAATCCACTCAGACACCAGTGGTGGAACCAGCCAGCAGGCCCTGGTGTGCAGTACCAATGGAAAGATATGACCTAGAATATTCCCAGCCAGGGAGTAGCCATCCTACTGGAAAAGGAAGTACCCTTGTACTGTACCCTCGACTGCTTCTACGTCCCATCAGATATGTTATGCCGAGACAACCTGGCCATAAATGTACCAGTTTATCGTCTAGGACCAGGTTAAAGAGGCAAAGCAGATTTCTGAATGTCCTTCCATTGAAGAGCTCTAGAAAGTCAGCAGTTTAGTAAAGTTTGTTAGTAGGCAGAGAATTGCTATTATCAAATGCTCAAAGGCCAATCAGGGATATGTGTACCCTAAGGGCATGCTGATTGTGCTGTCATTCATGCTGACGTGTCATTCTTCACAGGTCTGAACAATTTGCAAGCTGCAGACATGTGTTAACATGGTGTCCACTCATTTTGACAGAAGACTTCTCCAACCTGTTCCGACAGGCTTGGTACAAATATACAAGGAGAGTGAAGCAGAAGTTAACAGTACGCTGTTATTAATAGAATCTATTTTTGCAACCAATTTTTTATCCCTTTCTTCTTACATTATCTATTTCCCTGAAACAATGTGTTTATTTCCAATTGTTATATTTTGCAGCACAGTAACACTAATTTTAATGGATAATCATTGCACTTTTTTCATAATAATGTATATAAAAAATAATTAATGAGTCGCAATCACTTTCCTTTTTTTCATAAATCAATAATAAAGTGAAAGTGAAATTTAGAAACTTTGTTATATATCTTAAGGAAATTTGCTCCTTTTTCCTCCTGAACAGATCATTCATTCTTAAAATTCTAGACAGGGAATAGGAGATGGAATAGGAGATGACAGTTGGGGCTCTTAACATTCTATGGAAAAGTGTAACTGTTAATTCACGACTTGCAGCAGAATGTCTCCGGATGCCTCTAACTTCTCCTCCCCCTCCTCTCTATACAATTTTATGAGCACCAACTGTCATCTTTTTTAGTAATGGGAAAAGTCTCTCCACTTGACTACAAATTTTACCCAGGAATTGAGAATTTTGAAAATGAAAGATCAGTCAAGGAGGAGAAAGAAACGGATTTATGTGATAAGATATATTACAAAGTTACTTATTTTCAGGTATACTATTAATTTATAAAATAAAAATGGAAATGATGGATACTGTTTAGGCAACTTAGAACTATGCCCCAACAAAAAGCGGAAAATGGAAGGTGGAGAGTCTGTGAGATAGTTGTGAAAAAAGAAGTAATACGGAACAACTTCTTATTTTTATTTATTTAATATGCATTGCTTATATAGCTCCATCATATTCTGCAGCACTTTCCATACATTATCATCATTGTCCCCATTGGGACAATTTAAATTATCTGTCAGTATGTCTTTGACATGTAGGAGGGAACCAGAGGTAACCACACACAAACACGTGGAGAACATACAAACTCCTTGCAGCTGTTGTGGCACCCCAGGAGTCCGGTTGCCACAATGGCATTGCCTTCCTCACAGTGGGGGTGATGTCATGCCTGGAAGTAAGGAGGGATCCCCATAGCAGGAAATAGAAACAAACATACAACACTTTCCTGACTCCAGACCAGAAGGGGGAGCTCTAAACCCAGTTTCAGGGTTGCATCCCCATAATTTCTTGCCGGGAGGTGGGGTTAGAGGGTTGGAGTTCTGTGTGAGACATCGAAGGGAGAAGAAGCATGTGAGGAGAGAGACTGCGAGTGGAGCTGTAGATGAGCTCTTCCCAGGATTAAGCGCACAAGAAATCGGACACCGAAGTCCATGGTTGCACGGGTACTAAAGGCCCAGCTACTAGAACCGGAAGGCAGGAGATTGCAGGTCTCCTGGCCCATCTAACACCTGGAGGCACCACAGCAGGTCAAGGCTCATGCTGTCAACCATACAGGTTAGGAGAAACAAACACTAATAGAAACTTGTGTAAGGCTTCAGGCAGCAGGGGACAGAGAATACAGTGCAAAAGGAAGGTTTCTGAACCCACGTGGCTAGGTGGATCCCAAGATACTTCCAGGCTGCCTGGACCCCATCAACACCTGTAACCTGTGCCCCGGACTTCACCTGCAATTTCACCAGTAAAAGGTAAAGGAAACAGCAATACCTGTGTTCTCCAATTATTTCTTGCACCCTCAGTGCTGCACCCCACCATCTATCATCCCTTACCAACTTCACCGGTAGCCCTGGGGACTAAGCTCTACCTGTGGGGAGTTATACCAACTCTGCTGCAACACCATCAGCCCCAGTGGTCCCCTTTAAGCAGCATCGGCTATTCCTGGCCGAACACCACAGGCGGCGTCATGAACATTTTTCCATTTACTTTATTTTCCACTACACTTCATCCCCTTTAATTGGACGCCCAGGGCCATGGACTGGGTCACTGCTTCTGTGACCACCCCTTTAAGTACCGCTAGACCCGGCCCGAGTACCCTACGGCCCTATGGGATGCTCCACTGTCCTTGGTGGGAATTGAGCCTAGGACCCCAGCGCTTCAAGGCTGCATTGCTGTCCACTGAAGCACCATTCTGAGAAGTTGCTATTATTGTACAAAGTGCTTGATCAGAAGTGATTTGAAAAAAAGGTCAGCACTCGGAAAATGAGGAGGTGCTCGTAACAAAATTCCTGAAGCAGTCCAAGAAACGGTACTTTCAAATAAACCAAAAATTATTTGATTCAGTAGGTTTAAAATAATGACAAGAAATTTGTAAATATATTGGAATAATAGGACTTCTTAGGAGACATTTTGGAACTCACACTACTGTAGAGGTTTCACTGTTCCCTTTTTAGCAGAATAGAAAAAAAGACGTCAAGATGACCATACAGTGAGTGCCAGTATCCCAATAGTCCCCATTGTTTCTGAGAGTTACTGAGCACTAAAGCATGAGAAATGGCTGAGGGCCACAAGAATGTCATCATGGGCAGCATGTGGCCCCCGAGATACAGGTTGTGCATTCTGTATTAAATATTCTCATTAATTTTTTGTTGCCAACTACATAACTTACCTTCATTAGGAGCTTTTGGGTTGCCACCCCCACCCCCAGTAAGGGGGCTTCATTTATTGGAAGCTTTGCAAATGCTGATGCTAGTGGATTAGGGAAAATTATGGTTTTTGATCATTTTAGTGGAAGAAAATATGTTTCCCTTGTGAAATCACAAACGCAGTCCAGCCCAATTTCATAAACTGTCATACAGCATAAATGACATAATATGTTTTTCTATCATATGTCTTTAAGGAAATAAAAATGTTCATAATTGCTTTTGGGGAACATGTTGTAATCCTTACGTAATGATATGCTGTGACAAATAAACTTACTCCTTTTCTTGCAAAAAATATTATATTAAAAACTATGGAGCTTTAACTGTTATTTCAACTGGTATATCAAATAAAGATTAACACCTTTCCTGCCAAAGCCAGTTTTAGCCTTTGTACCTAACCATTTTATTGTCATGTACCAGAAGCCAATTTCATTTATTTTTTATACATGTAGTTGTGCAAGGTTAGCTTTTTTCCAGTATTTGTTGTTTTTTGATGTATATTCCTTATTATTATTATTATTGTTATTATTAACCCCTTTACCCCAATGGTGGTTTGCACGTTAATGACGGGCCAATTTTTACAATCCTGAAAACTATTCCTTTATGAGGTTATAACTCTGGAACGCTTCAATGGATCCCGGTGATTCTGACATTGTTTTCTCGTGACATATTTTACCCAAGCCCTAACCCTAGCCATAACCCTAGCCTTAAACCTAGCCCTTATCCTAGCCCTAGCCCTAACCCTAGCCCTAACCCTAATGGGAAAATGGAAATAAATACATTTTTTTAATTTTATTATTTTTCCCTAACTAAGGGGGTGATGAAGGGAAGTTTGATTTACTATGTATAGCGTTTTTTAGCGGATTTTTATGATTGGCAGCCGTCACACACTAAAAGACGCTTTTTATTGCAAAAAATAATTTTTGCGTCTCCACATTTTGAGACCTATAATTTTTCCATATTTTGGTCCACAGAGTCATGTGAGGTCTTGATTTTTGCGAGACGAGTTGACGTTTTTATTGGTAACATTTTTGGGCATGTCACTTTTTTGATCCCTTTTTATTCCGATTTTTGTGATGCAGAATGACCAAAAACCAGCTATTCATGAAATTCTTTTGGGGGGCGTTTATACCGTTCCGTGTTTGGTAAACTTGATAAAGCAGTTTTATTCTTCAGGTCAGTACGATTACAGCAATACCTCATTTATATCATTTTTTTTATGTTTTGGCGCTTTTATTCAATATAAACTATTTTATATAAAAAATAATTATTTTTGAATTGCTTTATTCTGAGGACTATAACTTTTTAATTTTTTCGCTGATGATGCTGTATCATGGCTCGTTTTTTGCGGGACAAGATGTCGTTTTCAGCGGTACCATGGTTATTTATATCCGGCTTTTTGATTGCGTCTTATTTCACTTTTTGTTGGGCAGTATGATATTAAAGTGTAGTTTTTTGCCTTGTTTTTTTTTCTTCTTTTTTTACCGCGTTCACTGAAGGGGTTAACTGGCGGGACAGTTTTATAGGTGGGGTCGTTACGGATGTACTTTTATTGTTTTTTTTTATTATTTAGATAAAGAAATGTACAATATATATATTTTTTCCCTATTTAGGATTTTTTTTTTTTTTACACATGTGAATATTTTTTTTTTACTTTATAACATTGCCCCAAGGGGGGGCATCATGTCATAAGCTCAGATCGCTGATCTGACACTTTGCAGAGCACTGAGTCAGATCATCGATCTGACATGCAGGGCTGCAGGCTTACTAGCGCTTGCTCTGAACAGGCGCTGGTAAGCCACCTCCCTGCAGGACCCGGATGTAGCCCCACGGCCATTTTGGATCCGGGGCCTGGAGGGAGGAGGCGCTCGGTACAAGGTGAGCACACCGCCTTGTACCGAGGGTCTCAGGGAAGCACACAGGGAGCCCCCTCCCTGCACAATGCTTCCCTGAACCGCTGTAATGCTGTGATCATGTTTGATTGCAGTGTTTCGGGGGTTAATGTGCCAGGGGCGGTCCGTGACTGCTCCTGGCACATAGTGCCAGATGTCAGCTGCAATAGTTAGCTGACACCCGGCTGTGATCGCATATGACGTACTATCCCATCGGTGGTCATACGGGCCCACCCCACCTCGACGGCATAGTATGTCATATGGGATTAAGGGGTTATCCGTCAGGTGCTTCACATAAGTTTATAACGTTGAGCTGTAAAAATAATAAAAAACAAATTTTCCCCACAAATATGTTTTCAGCACAAAATATTGCTTTTTCATAAGGGTAACAGGAAATTGCATCATACAATTGGTTGTGCAATTTCTCCTACTGTAAGTACGCCGATACCCTATATGAGGGAGAAAACCACTGTTTGGTCGCCTGGCAGGGCTCGGAAACGAAAGGAGCGTCATTTGAGTTCTTGAATGTAACATTTCCTGGAATCATTAGTGGACATCCCATTTGGAGAGCCCCTGATGTGCCCAAACAGTGGAAACCCCTCACAAGTGACCCCATTTTGGAAAATAGACCCCTCAAGAAATGTATTTAGAGGCATAATAAGCACCTTGAACCCCCAGTTGCTTCACAGAAGTTTATAACGTTGAGCCATGAAAATAATAAAATCACATTTTCCTCACAAAAACTATTATTTTTTTATCACAACAAACTGAGGTCCATTTTTTCCTGAGTGCGCCAATATCTTTCATGTAATCGGGAAATATTTGTCGGGCACAGTGCAAAGCTCAGAAAGCAAGAAGCGCCAAATTTTACTATTATGGTTTGCAGGTACCATGACCCACTGGGAGAGCCCATGAGGTGCAAGAACAGCAGAACCCCCCCATAAGTGACCCCATTTTACAAAGTACACTTTTCAATGAAATCATATAGGGGGTGCAGTGATCATATTAACACCACGGGTGTGTCACGGAATTTTATACCATTGAGCAGTGAAGAAAAAATAAATACATTTTTGCCATCAAAATTTAGTTTTAGCCTCAGATTTTCCATTTTGACACAAGAAGTGGGTAAAAATGGTAACAAAATTTGTCCCACAATTTCTACTGAACGTGGCAATACCCCATATATGGCTGTACAGTACTACTTAGCCATACGGACAGACTCGGGAGGAACAGAGAGCTATTTGCTTCCTGTAGCGCAGATTTTCCTAGAAGAGTTTGCAGACTCCATATACAGAGCCCCTAATTGCTAGAAGAGCAGAATCCCCCTGAAGTGACCCCATTTTAGAAATTATACCCCTTTGGAAATTTATCTACAGGGGTAGTGTTGATTTTGACTCCATAGGTATTTTCCAGAAACAAGCAGCAATAAATGTTGCCAAGTGAAAATTGCAAACTGCCACTGTAGTGACCAGTACGTTGCAGTCAACAGTGTGTTATGCCCAGCCCATGCTTCTGGAGGCATTAACCCGTAAGATAGGCTGTCTTTCATCATTTAAGAAATGCCAAACGTGGATGTTATATGTGGTTTAGGTACACTGTGGGGCTCAGTAGGGAGGGGGCATTTGGATTTGGGAGAACAGAATTAGCGAGGGAGGAGCCATTTCGCTTTTCTAGAGCCTTTGTGCTACCATTAATGTGGAAGCCCCTATATTTCCGTTAACAGATAACAGATCTGAGTGGGGACTTACTTTTTTTGTGGATTGAGTTGAAGCTTTTATTGGGATGGCACTTTTATGCACGTCTAAAAAGACGGACACCACTGGATCACAGGCTAGACGGCGTCCACAGTGTCTCCATCTGTCTCTTTATAGGGAATCTTCCGCCAGAGGTTCTGTCTGAATCATGTATTTCAGAGATTTACACGGAAACCCCAGTGTAAGCGCTCAACGCAGAGCGCAGGATAAATGTGCACCGAGCCTTACTGTGATCTTTGGGAGACAGTATGAAAAAATGAACAGTAGGTGAAGAATTGGTTTTATTTATTTTTTACACCATTCCTCGTGCAGTATAAAGGTACCTTCACACTCAGAGACGCTGCAGCGATACCGACAACGATGTCGATCGCTGCAGCGTCGCTGTTTGGTCGCTGGAGAGCTGTCACACAAACAGCTCTCCAGCGACCAACGATGCCGGTAACCAGGGTAAACATCGGGTTACTAAAAAAACCAAACACTACATACTTACCTTCCGTGTCTGTCCCCGACGCTGTGCTTTCCTGCACTGACTGTGAGCACAGCGGCCGGAAAGCAGAGCGGTGACGTCACCGCTCTGCTTTCCGGCTGGCCGGCGCTCACAGCCAGTGCAGAGAAGCACAGCGCCGGGGACAGACAGCAGAAGGTAAGTATGTAGTGTTTGTTTTTTTTACTTTTACGATGGTAACCAGGGTAAACATCGGGTTACTAAGCACGGCCCTGCGCTTAGTAACCTGATGTTTACCCTGGTTACCAGTGAAGACATCGCTGAATCGGCGTCACACACGCCGATTCAGCGATGTCTGCAGGAAGTCCAGCGACGAAATAAAGTGCTGGACTTTCTGCAGCGACCAACGACATCACAGCAGGGGCCTGATCGCTGCTGCCTGTCAAACTGAACGATATCGCTAGCCAGGACGCTGCAACGTCATGGATCGCTAGCGATATCGTTCAGTGTGAAGGTACCTTAACTTTTTACGTGACTTTATTCTTCAATTACAGCGATACCACCAAATTTATATTGGGTTTTTATGTTTGGCTGCAGTCACACAGTGAGAAATGCTTTTTATTGCAAAAAAATAGTTTTTGCATCACCACATTTTGAGAGCAATAATTTTTCCATATTTTGGTCCACAGAGTCATGTGAGGTCCTGTTTTTTGCGAGACGAGTTGATGTTTTTATTGGTACCATTTTCGGTCACATGACATTTTTTGATCGAACATAAACCAACAATTCAGGAATTTCTTTTTTTTGAGGGGAGGAGTTTATGCCATTCCGTGTTTGATAAAATTGATAAGGCAGTTTTATTTTTCAGGTCAGTACGATTGCAGCGATACTTCATTTATAGCATTTTTGGCACTTTTATACAATAAAAACTATTTTATAGAAAAAATAATAATTTTTGCATTGCTTTAATGAGAGCTACAACTTTTTTATTTTTCTGCAGATGGAGCTGTATGATGGCTTGTTTTTTTGTGGAACAAAATGACGTTTTCAGCAGTACCATGTTTATTTATATCCGTATTTTTTATCTCGTTTTCTTCCACTTTTTTTCGGTGGTATGATGATAAAGCCTTGTATTTTGCCTTTTTTTATGGTGTTCACTAAAGGGGTTAAATAGTGGGACAGTTTTATAGGTCGTATAAGAAAAGAAGAAAAGCAGCATCCATACCAGGTGATGAAAATCCAAAACGTATCTTTATTCTGCCATGGTAAAATACAACGTTTCGGCCAGGTTGGCCTTTGTCAAGTATACACAGAATCAAAAATGGCCATCTTAAATAGTGTGGAGCTCACATGAGCACCAATCACCATCCAGAGGCGGCCTTTATTCAATATACATCAAACTTTGCTTAAATATCTACTGTAATACACATATATCATTGATTACATTTAAATAATGTCGCCACTATTTCCATCACATAAATATATACACACAGAAGGACACAATACTTAAAATCCCATATGTAAACAAACATGTCATACATCGTTGATCCAATGAGTGTATCTGTTGTCAGGTTGCTATGGTGGCACCTCCACCAATCACACGATGTCCATGAGTCAGTCCCCTTTATCCTCCAATCACAGGATGCTAAAGAAAGAGCGCAAAAAATAGATGCAGCCAATCAGGATGGGCAAGGATGTGTCTAATCGTCAAAGGACGCCGGCGCATGCGCGCAAGGCGCCCCGCAGACCCGGCCACATGACCGCCCCACAGCGCACCCCAGCGCGCACGCGCCAAGCATCCCAGACGCCGAAGACCGCCCGCGCACGCGCACCCGCCGCACCGCTGAGACAACCACCCGGCCGTCCCGCAATGCAGACGAACGCGCACGCGCGAAGCGCTCCCAACCAAGTCCCGCCCAGAGACACAGGACACAGCGGCAAGTCATATGAACGGGCCGTGTACACAGCGAAAACACGCTGTGCCGACCAACCCGCTCACACACCGCACTGAGCCTGCGCTACAGAGGGGACGCAGACATAGCCATCTCTATGGCAACCACCCCTGCCATATAACCTGTCAGGCAACCCGCCCAGGAAAGAAACCATCTCACCATAGAAAAAAAGAAAAAATATAATAAGATAAATATCTACCAATCTTAAAAAAGAAAAAAGGAAAAAAAGAAAAACACAAATAAAAGCAAATAAAATACACGAGCAAGAGCACGCTCACTGAGTGAGGGTGGGAAAACACAATGTCCATAAATACTTATTATTGGATTAACCATAGTTTTATCAGACTCAAATATCATTATGACAGTTATGTCATACAGATCTGAAGGTTATATTCTAAATTAAGCCCCCTGGGCTGCAATGTTCCCAATATAGAAATCCACCTTAGTTCTTTTTGTCTCAATTTGAGTTTCCTATCACCCCCTCTCCTCAGTGCCGGGACCCCATCAATTACTCTAAAACGCAGCTGGTTGATAGAATGTCTACACTCACTGAAATGCCTAGGGATCGGTAGATCGGTCAGATTAGTACGTATCGTGCTTTTGTGCTTACTTATTCGCTGTCTCACTTCCATTGTCGTTTCCCCGACATACATAAGTCCACACGGACACACTATCAAGTACACAACAAATTTCGATGAGCACGTATAACGATCCTTAATAAGAAATTTTTTTCCGGTTTGCGGATGGCAAAAACTGTCCCCCCTAAGCATATTGCCACAACAGGCACAATTGAGGCAAGGAAAGTTGCCCATCCGAGGAGGAGCCAAAGTCCTCTGGATGGCAACTCTCCCTGTCCCAATATCTGACTTGACCAAAAGATCTTTAAAGTTACGTCCCCGTCTATATGAGAGGATAGGGCGTGAGCAGAAATCCTGAATCTGGGGTAGACCCCTGTGTAAAATCCCCCAATGTTTATTGAGGATATTAGCAATACCATTACTGGCTGGACAATAGGTTGACACAAATGGCACACGTTTTTGTTTATCTCTACTCCGATGAGTTTGTAGATCATCATCGGTCAATCTCACTGCCTTCTCTCTATGTCCCATAACTTTAGCCAATGGGTACCCTCTCCGTATGAATCTATCACACATTTCGTCCAACCTTTTGTCACAAATCTCTGTCAGTCACAATTCTACGTACCCGAATAAGCTGGCTCCAAGGTAACGAATCCATCATTCGTCTAGGTTGGTAACTATCATAGCACAAAAGGCTATTCCTATCTGTCACTTTTGTATACAGATCAGTACGCAATTTATCGTCCTGTTTATAGACCATAGTGTCCAAAAATTGCACCCTCTCAGTTGAGCAGGTCATGGTAAATTTTAGCTCAGAATGAATACTATTGAGTTCCACTACAAAATCAAGGAGGGCCTCTCGAGTACCTTCCCATACACAAAAGATATCGTCGATGTAGCGCCACCAGGCCCGGACATGATGCCAGAAGATGGATCTGTACACATGTTGGTCCTCGAGTACCGCCATGTAGATGTTAGCATAAGTAGGGGCCACATTGGACCCCATGGCGGTACCCCGTAACTGCTGGTAGTACTCATCCCCAAAGAGAAAAAAATTTCTCCTGAGGATGAACTCCAGCAGTGTGAGGACCAACTGTGCACAATCCGGCGGCACGTCCGAGCCCGATAGCGCCACACCGACGGCATCCAAGCCTTTCTCATGCTCAATGGAAGTGTACAATGACACAATATCAAATGACACCAAAAGAGTTGAAGCATCCACAGAGACAGTGTTCAATTTCTCCAAAAAATCATTGGTATCACGAATGTAAGAACAAGCAGAGGTTGCAAAAATACGTAGAATTTTGTCCAAAAAAATAGAGACTTTGTTACACATAGACCCCCGGCCCGATACAATCGGACGACCGGGTGGAGCTGACAAATCCTTGTGTATTTTTGGCAATGTGTATAGGACTGGGGTAATGGGCGCATCAACAAATAGAAACTCAGACAGCTTCTGATCGATGAGTCCGTTATTTAGGGAGTCATCGATCAGAAGCTGTAGCTCTCTCTGGAAACCGACGGTCGGATCACATTCCAGTTTTCTATAAACCGCACTATCTGATAGTTGTGTCATAATCTCCGCCTTATACTTCACGGTATCCATAATTACCACCGCACCGCCTTTGTCGGCCGGTTTCACTGTAAGCGCAGTGTTATTTGAAAGGCGATCTAAGGCCTGTCGTTCCGCCCTGGACAAGTTATTAAAACCATCATCTCGAAACCGCTCCTTCAATCTCTTAATATCCCTCTCCACCAGAGTAATATATGACTCAACAAACTGGTTCTTAACGTGGGGTTGAAAAGAGCTTTTGTTGAATAAACCAGCCCCTTTAAGTGTAAAACCCCCCCACCCCCACATCCGTTGGTTCGTCAACATTAGGTTGTGTCTCTGAAAAGTAAGTAGTTAATCGTAGCCTACGATAGAAGGCTCAGTGCGGTGTGTGAGCGGGTTGGTCGGCACAGCGTGTTTTCGCTGTGTACACGGCCCGTTCATATGACTTGCCGCTGTGTCCTGTGTCTCTGGGCGGGACTTGGTTGGGAGCGCTTCGCGCGTGCGCGTTCGTCTGCATTGCGGGACGGCCGGGTGGTTGTCTCAGCGGTGCGGCGGGTGCGCGTGCGCGGGCGGTCTTCGGCGTCTGGGACGCTTGGCGCATGCGCACTGGGGTGCGCTGTGGGGCGGTCATGTGGCTGGGTCTGCGGGGCGCCTTGCGCACATGCGCCGGCGTCCTTTGACGATTAGACACATCCTTGCCCATCCTGATTGGCTGCATCTATTTTTTGCGCTCTTTCTTTAGCATCCTGTGATTGGAGGATAAAGGGGACTGACTCATGGACATCGTGTGATTGGTGGAGGTGCCACCATAGCAACCTGACAACAGATACACTCATTGGATCAACGATGTATGACATGTTTGTTTACATATGGGATTTTAAGTATTGTGTCCTTCTGTGTGTATATATTTATGTGATGGAAATAGTGGCGACATTATTTAAATGTAATCAATGATATATGTGTATTACAGTAGATATTTAAGCAAAGTTTGATGTATATTGAATAAAGGCCGCCTCTGGATGGTGATTGGTGCTCATGTGACCTCCACACTATTTAAGATGGCCATTTTTGATTCTGTGTATACTTGACAAAGGCCAACCTGGCCGAAACGTTGTATTTTATCATGGCAGAATAAAGATACGTTTTGGATTTTCATCACCTGGTATGGATGCTGCTTTTCTTCTTTTCTTATACGTTTGTGTCCGATTGGATCCTTGGACCTTGGAGCGTGCATCCGTTGTCTGAGTGCTGATGGTTTACCCTACTATATATCTCTATTGTGGATCCTAACCAACGTGCACCGGTCTGTGGCTATGGAGCCTACATCTAATCCAGAGATGGGTGAGCTGGACACTGCCGCAATTTTTTCATACACGGAGGAGGACGCAATACGGATTCTGTCTGGTACCTCTAGTGACAATGCTTTTTTAAACAAACCAACCGCAGATATGGTATGTAAAAAACATGAGAGTGAATCAAGGAGGTTGATCTCCTTTGAATTGCATGTGACGACACTTACTGAATATTACAAAGCTCGCAGGATTCCTCGCGGCCTGCGTCCACATTTACGTCCCACTTTGTTGGTTGATAACGCTCAATTTTGCAGTAAGTTTGAGTCCATCACTAATAAGTACTCGTTTGATTTAATGCTCCTGAATATAGAATTTCTCCGTAAGGAGATGGAGCTTATTAAACTGTGATGGATCTGGAGCGACAACTGACTTCTTTAATGTCTACGTCAGAGTTGGCAACATATAAAAACAAATTGGGTGAGAACCTTGTCAAATTTCGGAATGACATTGAAAAAACAAAAAGATCTAAATGGTTCCGTGATATGGAGGACTACAAGTCAGGTCGAATTTTTTCTTGGCATCCAGGAACTCAGCTTTCATTTAACAACAGGAAATCTAGACCTCTTCAGCAAAGGAGGAGAAAGAGACCACAGGGGAGAGATCCACAGAGATTTGGCTTCACAACAGCAGATTCGGATTCAACGGATGATTGCAGTATGGGGGCTTCTTCTTCTTCCTCGAGTTTTTTAGGGGTCAAGCAAGTGACCGCAACAACAGTACAAGGAGGAACCGGAGAGGCGGGAGGAAGCACAAGAGATGGCGGCTTAAACAGGGAACGGGGGAAATTCCACAAATCCCCTATGAGAACACGGAACATGGACGAACGACGGAAAGCGAACTGAACCGTAATGAACTGGTGGTAAATATATCATCTATTCAGTTGACAAATATCGAATATAATATGTTGTCTAAAGGCTTGTCTTTTTGTCCAAAAAACCGCCCTGATTGGTTCCAGATTGAATGTGACTTGTTTGCCTTCTATCGTAGGCTACGATTAACTACTTACTTTTCAGAGACACAACCTAATGTTGACGAACCAACGGATGTGGGGGTGGGGGGTTTTACACTTAAAGGGGCTGGTTTATTCAACAAAAGCTCTTTTCAACCCCACGTTAAGAACCAGTTTGTTGAGTCATATATTACTCTGGTGGAGAGGGATATTAAGAGATTGAAGGAGCGGTTTCGAGATGATGGTTTTAATAACTTGTCCAGGGCGGAACGACAGGCCTTAGATCGCCTTTCAAATAACACTGCGCTTACAGTGAAACCGGCCGACAAAGGCGGTGCGGTGGTAATTATGGATACCGTGAAGTATAAGGCGGAGATTATGACACAACTATCAGATAGTGCGGTTTATAGAAAACTGGAATGTGATCCGACCGTCGGTTTCCAGAGAGAGCTACAGCTTCTGATCGATGACTCCCTAAATAACGGACTCATCGATCAGAAGCTGTCTGAGTTTCTATTTGTTGATGCGCCCATTACCCCAGTCCTATACACATTGCCAAAAATACACAAGGATTTGTCAGCTCCACCCGGTCGTCCGATTGTATCGGGCCGGGGGTCTATGTGTAACAAAGTCTCTATTTTTTTTGGACAAAATTCTACGTATTTTTGCAACCTCTGCTTGTTCTTACATTCGTGATACCAATGATTTTTTGGAGAAATTGAACACTGTCTCTGTGGATGCTTCAACTCTTTTGGTGTCATTTGATATTGTGTCATTGTACACTTCCATTGAGCATGAGAAAGGCTTGGATGCCGTCGGTGTGGCGCTATCGGGCTCGGACGTGCCGCCGGATTGTGCACAGTTGGTCCTCACACTGCTGGAGTTCATCCTCAGGAGAAATTTTTTTCTCTTTGGGGATGAGTACTACCAGCAGTTACGGGGTACCGCCATGGGGTCCAATGTGGCCCCTACTTATGCTAACATCTACATGGCGGTACTCGAGGACCAACATGTGTACAGATCCATCTTCTGGCGTCATGTCCGGGCCTGGTGGCGCTACATCGACGATATCTTTTGTGTATGGGAAGGTACTCGAGAGGCCCTCCTTGATTTTGTAGTGGAACTCAATAGTATTCATTCTGAGCTAAAATTTACCATGACCTGCTCAACTGAGAGGGTGCAATTTTTGGACACTATGGTCTATAAACAGGACGATAAATTGCGTACTGATCTGTATACAAAAGTGACAGATAGGAATAGCCTTTTGTGCTATGATAGTTACCATCCTAGACGAATGATGGATTCGTTACCTTGGAGCCAGCTTATTCGGGTACGTAGAATTGTGACTGACAGAGATTTGTGACAAAAGGTTGGACGAAATGTGTGATAGATTCATACGGAGAGGGTACCCATTGGCTAAAGTTATGGGACATAGAGAGAAGGCAGTGAGATTGACCGATGATGATCTACAAACTCATCGGAGTAGAGATAAACAAAAACGTGTGCCATTTGTGTCAACCTATTGTCCAGCCAGTAATGGTATTGCTAATATCCTCAATAAACATTGGGGGATTTTACACAGGGGTCTACCCCAGATTCAGGATTTCTGCTCACGCCCTATCCTCTCATATAGACGGGGACGTAACTTTAAAGATCTTTTGGTCAAGTCAGATATTGGGACAGGGAGAGTTGCCATCCAGAGGACTTTGGCTCCTCCTCGGATGGGCAACTTTCCTTGCCTCAATTGTGCCTGTTGTGGCAATATGCTTAGGGGGGACAGTTTTTGCCATCCGCAAACCGGAAAAAAATTTCTTATTAAGGATCGTTATACGTGCTCATCGAAATTTGTTGTGTACTTGATAGTGTGTCCGTGTGGACTTATGTATGTCGGGGAAACGACAATGGAAGTGAGACAGCGAATAAGTAAGCACAAGAGCATGATACGTACTAATCTGACCGATCTACCGATCCCTAGGCATTTCAGTGAGTGTAGACATTCTATCAACCAGCTGCGTTTTAGAGTAATTGATGGGGTCCCGGCACTGAGGAGAGGGGGTGATAGGAAACTCAAATTGAGACAAAAAGAACTAAGGTGGATTTCTATATTGGGAACATTGCAGCCCAGGGGGCTTAATTTAGAATATAACCTTCAGATCTGTATGACATAACTGTCATAATGATATTTGAGTCTGATAAAACTATGGTTAATCCAATAATAAGTATTTATGGACATTGTGTTTTCCCACCCTCACTCAGTGAGCGTGCTCTTGCTCGTGTATTTTATTTGCTTTTATTTGTGTTTTTCTTTTTTCCTTTTTTCTTTTTTAAGATTGGTAGATATTTATCTTATTATATTTTTTCTTTTTTTCTATGGTGAGATGGTTTCTTTCCTGGGCGGGTTGCCTGACAGGTTATATGGCAGGGGTGGTTGCCATAGAGATGGCTATGTCTGCGTCCCCTCTGTAGCGCAGGCTCAGTGCGGTGTGTGAGCGGGTTGGTCGGCACAGCGTGTTTTCGCTGTGTACACGGCCCGTTCATATGACTTGCCGCTGTGTCCTGTGTCTCTGGGCGGGACTTGGTTGGGAGCGCTTCGCGCGTGCGCGTTCGTCTGCATTGCGGGACGGCCGGGTGGTTGTCTCAGCGGTGCGGCGGGTGCGCGTGCGCGGGCGGTCTTCGGCGTCTGGGACGCTTGGCGCGTGCGCGCTGGGGTGCGCTGTGGGGCGGTCATGTGGCCGGGTCTGCGGGGCGCCTTGCGCGCATGCGCCGGCGTCCTTTGACGATTAGACACATCCTTGCCCATCCTGATTGGCTGCATCTATTTTTTGCGCTCTTTCTTTAGCATCCTGTGATTGGAGGATAAAGGGGACTGACTCATGGACATCGTGTGATTGGTGGAGGTGCCACCATAGCAACCTGACAACAGATACACTCATTGGATCAACGATGTATGACATGTTTGTTTACATATGGGATTTTAAGTATTGTGTCCTTCTGTGTGTATATATTTATGTGATGGAAATAGTGGCGACATTATTTAAATGTAATCAATGATATATGTGTATTACAGTAGATATTTAAGCAAAGTTTGATGTATATTGAATAAAGGCCGCCTCTGGATGGTGATTGGTGCTCATGTGAGCTCCACACTATTTAAGATGGCCATTTTTGATTCTGTGTATACTTGACAAAGGCCAACCTGGCCGAAACGTTGTATTTTACCATGGCAGAATAAAGATACGTTTTGGATTTTCATCACCTGGTATGGATGCTGCTTTTCTTCTTTTCTTATACGTTTGTGTCCGATTGGATCCTTGGACCTTGGAGCGTGCATCCGTTGTCTGAGTGCTGATGGTTTACCCTACTATATATATCAGTTTTATAGGTCGTGTCGGTGCAGACGTAGCGATATCAAATATGTGAACTTTTATTTTTTTTGTTTTATTTTCATTCAAATATTTATTTAGAGATACAATGTCTTTTGATTTTTTATCATTATTTTTGATTTTTTTTTGTATATTTTTCCAATTTTTTAAAACATTTTTTTTTACTTTTTTCGAACTTTTTTTTACATTGTCCCACTATGGGACATACAGTTAGGGCCAGAAATATTTGGACAGTGACACAAGTTTTGTTATTTTAGCTGTTTACAAAAACATGTTCAGAAATACAATTATATATATAATATGGGCTGAAAGTGCACACTCCCAGCTGCAATATGATAGTTTCCACATCCAAATTGGAGAAAGGGTTTAGGAATCATAGCTCTGTAATGCATAGCGTCCTCTTTTTCAAGGGACCAAAAGTAATTGGACAATGGACTCTAAGGGCTGCAATTAACTCTGAAGGCGTCTCCCTCGTTAACCTGTAATCAATGAAGTAGTTAAAAGGTCAGGGGTGGATTCCAGGTGTGTGGTTTTGCATTTGGAAGCTGTTGCTGTGAGCAGACAACATGCGGTCAAAGGAACTCTCAATTGAGGTGAAGCAGAACATCCTGAGGCTGAAAAAAAAGAAAAAATCCATCAGAGAGATAGCAGACATGCTTGGAGTAGCAAAATCAACAGTTGGGTACATTCTGAGAAAAAACGAATTGACTGGTGAGCTTGGGAACTCAAAAAGGCCTGGGCGTCCACGGATGACAACAGTGATGGATGATCGCCGCATACTTAATTTGGTGAAGAAGAACCCGTTCACAACATCAACTGAAGTCCAGAACACTCTCAGTGAAGTAGGTGTATCTGTCTCTAAGTCAACAGTAAAGAGAAGACTCCATGACAGTAAATACAAAGGGTTCACATCTAGATGCAAACCATTCATCAATACCAAAAATAGACAGGCCAGAGTTAAATTTGCAGAAAAACACCTCAAGAAGCCAGCTCAGTTCTGGAAAAGTATTCTATGGACAGATGAGACAAAGATCAACCTGTACCAGAATGATGGGAAGAAAAAAGTTTGAAAAAGAAAGGGAACAGCACATGATCCAAGGCACACCACATCCTCTGTAAAACATGGTGGAGGCAACGTGATGGCATGGGCATGCATGGCTTTCAATGGCACTGGGTCACTTGTGTTTATTGATGACATAAGAGCAGACAAGAGTAGCCGGATGAATTCTGAAGTGTACCGGGATATACTTTCAGCCCAGATTCAGCCAAATGCTGCAAAGTTGATTGGACGACGCTTCATTGTACAGATGGACAATGACCCCAAGCATACATCCAAAGCTACCCAGGAGTTCATGAGTGCCAAAAAGTGGAACATTCTGCAATGGCCAAGTCAATCTCCAGATCTAAACCCAATTGAGCATGCATTTCACTTGCTCAAATCCAGACTTAAAGGGAACCTGTCACCCCGTTTTTTGAGATTGAGCTATAAATACTGTTAAATAGGGCCTGCGCTGTGTGTTCCTATAGTGTATGTAGTGTACCCCGATTCCCCATGTATGCTGAGAAATAACTTACCAAAGTCGCCGTTTTCGCCTGTCAATCAGGCTGGTCAGGTCGGGAGGGCGTGGTGACATCGCTGGTTCTTCCTCAGCTTTACGTTGGTGGCGTAGTGGCGTAGTGGTGAAGACACAGCGCGCGATCTGCGCTGTCATCCCTTTCGTCGGTGGGGGCGGCCATCTTCCTGGGGCCGCGCGTGCGCAGATCGAGTGCTCTGCTGCACGGGGCTTCAGGAAAATGGCCGCGGGATGCCGCGCGTGCGCATTAGAGATCGCGGCGGCCATTTTCCCAAAGCCGAGATGCAAACTCGGCTTTGGGAAAATGGCCGCCGCGATCTCTAATGCGCACGCGCGGCATCCCGCGGCCATTTTCCTGAAGCCCCGTGCAGCAGAGCACTCGATCTGCGCACGCGCGGCCCCAGGAAGATGGCCGCCCCCACCGACGAAAGGGATGACAGCGCAGATCGCGCGCTGTGTCTTCACCACTACGCCACTACGCCACCAACGTAAAGCTGAGGAAGAACCAGCGATGTCACCACGCCCTCCCGACCTGACCAGCCTGATTGACAGGCGAAAACGGCGACTTTGGTAAGTTATTTCTCAGCATACATGGGGAATCGGGGTACACTACATACACTATAGGAACACACAGCGCAGGCCCTATTTAACAGTATTTATAGCTCAATCTCAAAAAACGGGGGTGACAGGTTCCCTTTAAGACGGAAAGACCCACAAACAAGCAAGACCTGAAGGCTGCGGCTGTAAAGGCCTGGCAAAGCATTAAGAAGGAGGAAACCCAGCGTTTGGTGATGTCCATGGGTTCCAGACTTAAGGCAGTGATTGCCTCCAAAGGATTTGCAACAAAATATTGAAAATAAAAATATTTTGTTTGGGTTATGTTTATTTGTCCAATTACTTTTGACCTCCTAAAATGTGGAGTGTTTGTAAAGAAATGTGTACAATTCCTACATTTTCTATCAGATATTTTTGTTCAACCCTTCAAATTAAACGTTACAATCTGCACTTGAATTCTGTTGGAGAGGTTTCATTTCAAATCCAATGTGGTGGCATGCAGAGCCCAACTCGCGAAAATTGTGTCACTGTCCAAATATTTCTGGCCCTAACTGTACATTTCTTGCAGGTTGATTGCTTCTACAGCATGGAGATGAAGCAGCATCCCCATGTTGCAGAAACAGCACTGACAGACAACCATGCACTGGGAATGATCATCAAGTTTGCTAGGTCTGGTGACCTGGATGTCCTCATGATGACATTGGGTCACCATGGCAACTATCGGGACCCCGTGTCATGCTGCGGGGTCTTCTTTCCAGAGGCAGAGGGGCTGCACAACCACTCCTTTTATTGAGTGTGTCTTGATAATTGCCAATAATTTCCATCTGTTGTCTATTCCATTTGCACAACAGCATGTGAAATTGATTGTCAAACAGTGTTGCTTCCTAAGTGGACAGTTTGATTTCACAGAAGTTTGCTTTACTTGGAGTTATATTCTGTTGTTCAAGTGTTACCTTTATTTTTTGAGCAGTGTATTTAGTAAAACCAAGCCATAAAAGGCAACAAGGAGATAAAAAGGTGATAAAACACAGATAAGGGAGATAGGTGGCACAACCTGGACACATACAATAGGATAATACTGTAAGGGTACCGTCACACTGAAACGACGCTGCAGCGATACGACAACGATGTTGATCGCTGCAGCGTCGCTGTGTGGTGGCTGGAGAGCTGTCACACAGACCGCTCTCCAGCGACCAACGATCCCGAAGTCCCCAGGTAACCAGGGTAAACATCGGGTTACTAAGTGCAGGGCCGCGCTTAGTAACCCGATGTTTACCCTGGTTACCAGCGTAAACGTAAAAAAAACAAACATTACATACTGTAGCGTGGCTAAAGGGTATCTAATCGATGGGAGATATGTGTCTTATAGATGGCTTGCTGCTGTGATGTAACCATAGCTACCTATATGTGTTTCAGGACCTGTGGTGATGTCACAACCACATGTCTGGTCATGTGATGGGTTCTGGGTGTGGTTAGACATATAAAAGAAAGCCTAATGCTTAACACAAGTAGATATGTGAGGAGGTGAAACTCTCCTGAGTGTGTTACGGCTTCAGGACTGAGCCGGATGAACTGGACACTTGTTTTTCTTTGCCTGAACCAAAGGCTATTTGCTTTCTGTTGTGTTGCCATATGGTTTATGGAGCAATAAACCCAGTGAACTTTAAAGGAACCTGCCTCCTGAGTGTCAGCCGTCGCAGCTGAGTGAGTGGAACCCCTACAATTGGCGGTAGACGTGCGGGCAGCGTTCCCAGCGGAGACGAAGAGTCTGTTATTGGATGTCCTGGGTCAAGTCTGTGGTAAGCCAGCAAGCATTGCCGGAGAAAATGGAGGACCTGCTGAAACACTTGCTCCAGTCGCAGCAAGAGAGCAACAGGCTGTTGATGCAGCAGATTCAACAGAACCAGCAGCAGATACAACAGAGCCATCAGGAGCAACGGCAGCAGATGCAACAGAACCAGCAGGAGCAACGGCAGCAGATGCAGCTTCTGGCAACTGCCATCCAGGGCAAGACGAGCGCCCCAACCCCAGGTCTGGCTGATGACACCCACGTTCGGAAGACGGTAAGACGCGCATTGCAAAAAATGACTCCCAGGGATGATGTTGAGGCCTTCCTGACGGTGTTTGAGAGGGTCGCTGACCGGGAAAAACTTCCGCCAGAGCAGTGGGCAGAGGTACTGGCGCCATACCTGACGGGAGAACCCCAGAAGGCATACTATGATTTGACCTTGCAGGATGCCAAAGAGTATCACAAATTGAAAGCCGAGATTCTCGCACGTTTGGGGGTGACACTGACTGTCAGGGCACAGCGAGTTCACTGCTGGGCCTATCACCGGGACAAACCACCTCGTTCCCAAATGTTTGATCTGTTGCACCTGGTCCAGAAATGGCTGCAGCCAGAGTCATCTACACCTGCACAGATGGTAGAACGGGTGATGATGGATCGGTTTGTCCACTCCCTCCCAAGGCCTATACAGTCTTGGGTTGCGCAGGGTGATCCCCAGAATGCCGACGAGCTGATCGGACTGGTTGAGAGATACCAAGGGTTGGAAGGCTCCTTCGGGAGGCAGCCCATGCCGTACTGGGGGTCCCAGAAGGGAGCTGAGTCCCAAAAAGGGGTGGTGCGTCCAAGGTCACAAAGGGCGGGGGAGGTGGTGCCCAAGGTCCCTACGGGTGATATTATTTGTTGGAGGTGCCACGGGCCAGGACATATAGCTGCCCGTTGTTCCCAGACCACTGAGCAGATGGACTGCAGCATGGGACGCCGTTGTTCATACTATGCGTATCCAGCCTGCAGTGTGAACTCTCCGCCCAACGAGGGACCTCAAGCGTGTCCCGTAAAGGTGAACGGTCGAGCAGTAACGGCATTGTTAGACTCGGGGAGCCTAGTGACCCTGGTGAGGGCCACTTTTCCTCTCCACCTGCTCCCGGGAAAGAAGGTCGGAGTGCGGTGCATACATGGTGATGCAAAGGACTACCCTGTGGCCAGTGTGAACATTGAAACGACATGTGGCACGGAGTCCCACATAGTCGGCGTCGTTCAGGACTTGTTGCACCCTATAATTATTGGCCGGGATTTCTGTTTGTTTTGGGATTTGTGGGGGAAAGGTTCTGAGCTCCCTAGCAAGAGTAGGGAACCAATGAACCCTGGAAGGGTGTCGCCACACCCAGAGGCAGACAGATTTCCTTTTTGTGTTATGGTTGGGGATGAGGAGGAAGTGTCCCCTGCATCTGAAATTCTGGAGTTAGAGGTATCCGGTGAAAATTTTGGGACTGCCCAACATAGGGACCCCACTCTGAGGGAAGCCTTTAATAACGTCACAGTTATTGACGGGGTGGTACAGGAGCCGGGGGCAGACACAAGATTTCCCCATTTTCTAATGAGCAGGGAGTTGTTGTACCGGTCACGAAAATAAGGGAGGAGTTGGTAGAGCAGTTGGTAGTGCCGGGTCCATATAGACGGAAGGTGTTGGACATGGCCCATTCACACATCTTGGGTGGACACCTAGGGGTGGAAAAAACGCAGGAACGGGTTGTGCAGAGGTTCTATTGGCCTGGGTGTCACCGGGAAATAGTGAACTATTGCAGGTCCTGCCCTACATGTCAGCTAACTGCTCCCACTCCTCATTTCCGGAACCCCCTTGTGTCACTGCCCATTATTGAGGTGCCATTCGAGAGAATTGCCATGGACTTGGTCGGTCCCTTAGTTAAATCAGCCCGGGGCCATCAGTATATATTAGTCATCCTGGACTATGCCACACGCTATCCTGAGGCAATTCCCTTGAGAAATTCTTCTTCAAAGAGTATAGCTCGCGAGTTGGTCCATGTCTTTTCCCGGACAGGTCTGCCGAAGGAGATCCTGACTGACCAGGGGACACCTTTCATGAGCAAGGTGATGAGGGAACTATGCAAAGCCCTGAAAATCTCCCAGTTGAGGACCTCGGTGTACCATCCCCAGTCAGATGGCCTTGTTGAGAGATTTAACAAGACACTGAAGAGCATGCTGAGAAAAGCTATAGAGAAAGACGGTAGAGACTGGGATTGTCTCTTACCCTATTTGATGTTTTCCATTCGTGAAGTTCCACAGGCCTCCACAGGTTTCTCACCGTTTGAGCTTCTGTATGGCCGACATCCACGAGGACTCCTGGATATAGCCAAGGAAACCTGGGAAGCCGAAGTCACGCCCCACAGAAGCGTCATTGAGCATGTGGCCCTGATGCAGCCGAGGATTGCAAAGGTGATGCCTATCGTGAAAGAACACCTTCTCCAAGCACAAGAAGCTCAGGCCAGGGTCTACAACCGGTCTGCAAGAGTGAGGCAATTCAATCCGGGAGACCGAGTTCTTGTGTTAGTTCCGACAGTGGAAAGCAAGTTCTTGGCCAAATGGCAAGGGCCATATGAGGTTGTCGAGAAACTTGGTGAAGTAAACTATAAAATTCACCAACCAGGAAGACGGAAACCATTCCAAGTATACTATGTCAACCTCATCAAGCCCTGGCAAGATAGAGAGCCGACAGTAACTCCATCGTTGTTAAGCAACCAAGAAGATGAGGTTGGAGCGGTTACTATAGCGGAGACGCTATCGGAGTCCCAGAAACAGCAATGCCGGGAGTTACTCCAGAAAAACAGGGACCTGTTTTCCGAGTTGCCTGGGTACACGAAGGTCATAGAGCATGAGGTCCTGACAGAGCCCCATGTGCGCGTGAACGTGAAGCCCTATAGAATTCCTGAGGCCTGTCGAGAAATAGTCTCCAAGGAAGTGGAGCGTATGTTGGAGCTTGGAGTCATTGAGGAATCCAAGAGCGGTTGGTCGAGCCCAATTGTCCTGGTCCCAAAACCTGATGGGGAGTGGAGATTTTGCAACGACTATAGGAAGTTGAATGAGGTCTCCAAGTTCGACGCATATCCCATGCCCCGCGTTGATGAGCTCATCGAAAGGCTTGGGCCTGCCAGGTACATAACCACCTTGGATTTGACGAAGGGGTATTGGCAGATCCCCATGGCACAGGAAGCCAAGGAGAAGACGGCGTTTTCTACACCAGATGGATGCTTCCAGTATGTCCGGATGCCATTTGGCCTACAGGGAGCTCCGGCCACCTTCCAAAGGGCTATGGATAGAGTCCTTGCACCCCACAAGGCATACGCTGCTGCATACCTAGATGATATCGTCATCTTTAGCCCGGACTGGGAGAGTCATCTGGAGAAAGTCCAAGCGGTGTTTGATGCTATAAGAGAGGCCGGATTTACAATAAACCCGAAGAAGTGTGCATTGGGTAAAGAAGAAGCTAAGTACCTTGGATACATAGTGGATCATGGAGAAATAAAACCCCAAATCAGTAAAGTGGAGGCAATTCAAACATGGCCAAAACCAGTTTCCAAGAAGCAAGTTAAAGCCTTCCTGGGAATCGTGGGATATTACAGGAGGTTCATCCCAAACTTCGCCACAATGGCGGCGCCTCTGACTGACCTGCTAAAAGGGACAAAATCAGTAATGGTTAAGTGGTCCGAAGAAACAGATTCAGCCTTCCAAGAAATGAAAGAGGCTTTATATAAGCAACCCGTTCTGATGGCCCCAAATTTCAAGAAAGAGTTTATTCTTCAGACAGATGCCTCAGATGTTGGGGTGGGAGCAGTCCTTTCCCAAGAACTACATGGGGAGGAGCATCCTGTTCTCTATCTGAGTAGGAAGCTGTCCTCGTCTGAAAAGAGCTACTCAGTCGTTGAAAAGGAGTGCTTGGCCATAAAATGGGCAGTCGACACATTACGGTACTATTTGCTGGGACGTAAATTTAGACTGATATCCGACCATGCCCCACTTAGGTGGATGAGGGAAACGAAGGGTAGAAATGCTAGGGTCACCCGTTGGTTCTTAGCCCTGCAGGACTTCTGTTTCCATGTGGAACATAGGGCCGGAAAGCTGCACGGTAATGCTGATGCCCTCTCAAGAATCCCTTGTCTAGTGGGGGAAAGTGCCAAGCCCCACGGCTTTAGGCAGAGCGGGGAGGTATGTAGCATGGCTAAAGGGTATCTAATCGATGGGAGATATGTGTCTTATAGATGGCTTGCTGCTGTGATGTAACCATAGCTACCTATATGTGTTTCAGGACCTGTGGTGATGTCACAACCACATGTCTGGTCATGTGATGGGTTCTGGGTGTGGTTAGACATATAAAAGAAAGCCTAATGCTTAACACAAGTAGATATGTGAGGAGGTGAAACCCTCCTGAGTGTGTTACGGCTTCAGGACTGAGCCGGATGAACTGGACACTTGTTTTTCTTTGCCTGAACCAAAGGCTATTTGCTTTCTGTTGTGTTGCCATATGGTTTATGGAGCAATAAACCCAGTGAACTTTAAAGGAACCTGCCTCCTGAGTGTCAGCTGTCGCAGCTGAGTGAGTGGAACCCCTACAATACTTACATTCCGTGTCTGTCCTCCGGCGCTGTGCTTTCCTCTGCACTGTCAGCGCCGGTCAGCCGTAAAGCAGAGCGGTGACGTCATCGCTGTGCTTTCTGGCTGGCCGGCGCTGACACAGGATGCAGGAGGAGTGCAGAGAAGCAGAGCGCCGGGGACAGACAGCTGAAGGTAAGTATGTAGTGTTTGTTTTTTTTACGTTTATGCTGGTAACCAGGGTAAACATCGGGTTACTAAGCGTGGCCCTGCGCTTAGTAACCCGATGTTTACCCTGGTTACCAGTGAAGACATCGCTGAATCGGCGTCACACACGCCGATGCAGCGATGTCAGCGGGAGATCCAGTGACGAAATAAAGTTTCAGACGATCTGCTACGACGTACGATTCTCAGCGGGGTCCCTGATCGCAGTAGCGTGTCAGACACAGCGAGATCGTAACAACATCGCTGGAACGTCACGGATCATACCGTCCTAGCGATCAAAGTGCCACTGTGTGACTGTACCCTAAGTTCAATAGGTAACCAAATAGGTAATGACATATAAAAGCAGGTAGGTAAAAAAAATCAATCATTGGGTTACATTCCATGTGTAGCTTAGATGTATTTGGTAATGCAATAACACATTTTGTATATACTGTAACTAGATATAGTAACAAAAACAAGGCATAAATGGGAGCATGAGAAGTACATGTAAGTAGTGAACTACCCCACTAAACAAATAATAAAGTTACATGTCATGTATAACTAGTAAATAGTAGTGCAATCATCTGTTTCATATATACACAGAAACAGGGATATCAAGGCATAGGTGGCAATATGAGCAGTAAAGTTCAGCAGTGAACTGCCCCACTATAGCTATAACTTAATAGCTATGAAATGCTATGAACAAATATATCATACATGCCTGCATGGTAGGAATAATGTTAGATATCGATTACCTAAAAGGTAGATATAGATCAAGGTGTCTACTATACCCAACACGCTTCTCAATAAGATGCTTTGTCCACCCCTGGAACGCACGTCAAGCCACACATTTCCTTTACATGGTCAGACCATCCCTCCATTAGTGATAAATCAGCTTTTGAATTGATATGCAAATGAGGATGTATATCTGAAGCCTCTGTCACCCCAGCTCTATTCCCCATCAAGCACCACCTTCTCCTGCTTGACTCATTACTGAAGTAACACAGCATAGAGTCTTTAAATCAAGCATGATGAGGCGGCACTGGGCTCTGAAGTGATAGAGGCTTCAGATCTTCAGCCTCATTTACGTATTAATTTAACGTTGACTTTTTCAGTAATGGAGTAAGGGACTGGCCATGTAAAGGTACTTCTGGACTTATCTTTGAAAGAGCACATGCTACTATAGTTTGTGGTGTGAAATCCTGCTGACAGATTCCCTTAAATGTAGATCTGTTAGCTCAACAAGCAGCTGTGAAATTTTGGTAGCCAATATGGCACAAAACCATTTTCTGCCGTTTGGCTGTTAGCAGATATGAAATAATACATCAGAAACCAAGTTTGAATCCAGCTACTTCATGAGTGGAGTGCTGCCTCTCCCACCCTTCCTTAGCCCTTCAGAAATGTGATTGACAGGCTAACGTACAAGCACCTACACAGCAACCTGTCACACAAGTGAAAATGTGGCAGGCAGAAACAGACAATTTTCATGAAAACAATGGACTAAACTCATGCAATGGGTGTATCCTTATAGTGTCCAAATGGTACCATTTCTGTGTGCCATTTTGGCTACCAGTGATACCATCCTGCAGCTGCAATATACTGCTCTTCTTCTCTTACATAGGGCATAACATTAAACTCACAGATCGGTTTTAACATAACTTTTTTTTTATCACACAATGTATTATAAAATAGCAAGGACATAGCTAAAAGTGACTAAAGGGGTAAAAACTTCATCTTAAGGTCAAACATCGAGAGCATTGCTTCCTCATTACGCGAGTAACTTCCACTGTCTCCATAATAAAGCTTTTCTTTTATAATGAAATGAAAACAAACATAGGTTTTCTGCAATGCACTAACCACAGTCCCTGAGGCTTGTAAAAAGGATGTCATAAAATATGTCACAGACAGAAGGTTTGTGAATGACTTTCTTACAAGGCCAATTTTTATTGGTTATCTCTCACATCCTTGATTGATAATGCTTCAAAAATGCATCATGCTTCATGGAAATAATATGGAAAGCACTAGCACGACTGTATAAACTGTTCATGTGTATTCTTGCTGTATACAGAGAGGGTCTGTCTCTTCAAGATTTTTTCAAAGTTTAATCATGATAATAAAGAATTGTTAGAAAATAATCAAGGAGTGCATCCCAAGAACAAAAGAGTCATAACGTTTGATTTGACACTTGCTGGATATTTGGTAAGGCCAATTTCACTCTTCTGATATTCACAGTGCGAATATGGACCTCAATGTCCATACTGACTGCGGCTCTACTGATCCGACACTCAACAGGCTCCAGTATGCTTACGGGACTATTGGGTTTGAGTCAGCAGATCTGTGGCTCGTCCGGGCATCACAGTTCATACTCAGAACTTGAATGTCATAAGTGTCAAACCGGCTTCACTCAGAAATCAGAAAATGGTATTTTGGCACGGCACAAAGTGCTATTAAAGGTGTTGTCCACTACTAGGACAACCTCTTATGATTCCCCATGTTTGGCCCTATAAATAAAAAACCCCTACACTCACCCTCTGTATCGGCACCTTTCCAGTCTTGTCGGCACTCATGTTCCCAGAGCTCACGTGATCTTGTTATGACACGTGAGCCCGGCACCCAATCACCTCTGGCATCACTGTCTCCTCCATTGGACATATAAGTAATCAAGAGGAAGTGGGAGCTGCACTGATCGCTCATTTCCTCTTGATTACTTATACGTCTGAAAGCGGGGACAGTGATGTCAGAGGTGATTGGGTGTCATAACAACCTCACGTGAGTCCCGGGAATACGAATGCCAACACAGCTGGAACAGCGCTGGCAGTGGTGTGTGAGCACAGAAGTGGTTGTCCTAGTAATGGCGAACATGTATAAATCAATGGCACTCCTACGTCAGAGATTCTGAGTTGTGGAGATCTTTAACTAGAACCTAAGGTGTTGTGACTCATGATTGAAGCCTATGGCCTGAATCACGGTGGAATTTCCAGTTCACAGTTGGTCACCAATAGTGATGAGCGAATATACTCGTTACTCGAGATTTCTCAAGCATGCTCGGGTGTCCTCCGAGTATTTTTTAGTGCTCGGAGATTTAGTTTTTATTGCCGCAGCTAAATAATTTACATCTGTTAGCCAGCAACCAGACAACCCCCACATGTACTCATGCTGGCTAACAGATGTAAATCATTCAGCTGCTGCAATAAAAACTAAATTTCCGAACACTAAATAATACTCGGAGGTCACCCGAGCGTGCTCGGGCAATCTCGAGTAACGAGTATATTCATTATAGTCACCAACATATGTTTTGTAGACTTATAAAATAATACTGGAATACTGAGGCCATAATAAACTATACTAAAGGTTTACTACAATTTTCATTACATCCAATCATTAACCATTTATACACATGCATACTTATTTATATAGCATTATATGTGTAGGCATCTATATACATACACACACAGTAGAGGAAAGTGTACAAATATGGAAGAGAGAGATACTGTAGATCATCATTTCAGATGGATGTATATGATTGGGAGGAACAATCCACTTTTTTATCTCAGAAAATATCACCGTAAGTGACCATGGGTTGTTGCAGTATAACAGTAACCCACTGTTCCCTTGGATGAAATACATTGGCACTGTTTTTGGAAAAAGATTTTAGATGATAGCATCCTATCCACTGCTTTATGTTTTATTTCTTGTTTTCCCCCACATTCCCTGTTATCAGCTGATGACAACTGGCAGATAGGCTTTCCCGTCTCTTGCCTAAGGAGAGCGACAGAAATAAAGCACTATTTGGCTGTCTGACCTAACTGGATATGAAACGCGCTCTATTGACCTAGAATTCCCATAGGACATTTTTTAAACGTTTTTTAAAGGAAATTTTAGAGATGTAAAAGTTGATTCACAAGACTGCGGTCCATCTGCCATGCCAGTAATCTGTGGCTGCTGTTAAGAGGCCTGAAAATCTGTTTTACCTTTTGGCATTCTCGGCTCCTTTTTGATTAGCCAGTCTTATTGACTTCATTATAGCAGTAAAACGTACACACGACATCACGCCAGTCACAGATTATTGACTTGGCCAATGGACCGGATTTCTGTCAAGTTAAAAATCTTAAAAATCAGATTTGTAGGGTAAGCACAAAATCGTCGCTATTAGTCGTAATTGCAAATTATAAAGGAGGAATTAATCTGGAGGGATGTCTTAAAGGAAACCTCTCAGTTAAAACTGCTTTAGGACTTATTCACACATACGTATTTAGTCAATGTTTTCCTAAGCCATGAGTAGAACTTACAGAGAACAACTAGAATTGAAAGATTGACACCTGTTTTGTGTTTTGGAGACAAAAAATACTGACGAAATACTGATCAAAAATACTGATGTGTGAATAAAGCCTTCCCCTGATGAAGCTGTCCCAGCAACGGCGATACGCATTGGGTGATCATTCCTTCCTCCTGTCTCACCACTTTGCCTCTTCCCTGGAGCGCTCATGTCATTCCAGCTTCATTCTCCCAGCAGTACTCCTTGTTTGCCTTGTGGTGTGCTCACTGTGCAGCTTTTTTGGCTTATTTTGCCATCCGTGGGACCAGTCTACACTATGGGGCTTCCTGACTACTGTTTGGGTGTATTGTTTACCTTATATTACTACTACTAGCCTGTTACATGTAGTACTTTTCCAGTACTTGTACCTTGTATTAGTATTTTAGACAAGGAGACTGATAATATATTTTCTATATATGAGGACTATCACTGTAGTTATTTGAGTGCAGTATTTTTCCTAGACGTTGTTATCTTTGGCAATTACATTGTGAGCATGGGGGAAGGGGTTTTTATTGTTTTTACTTATGTTTTAACTATTGTGTGTTAATAAAGATTTCCTTCTTAACATTATTACTTTGTGATGTGCATTATCTATAGTGGTCCCTTTTTCTCCCCCTTTTTTTGTGTGAATAAAGCCTTAGCGCTACGAAGTATGAAGCTTCAATCAGTAATATGCATATTCAACATTGTAAAAGTATATCTTTATAAACAGTACTAGGTGGTGGCCTGATTCTAACGCATCGGGTATTCTAGAATATGCATGTCCACATAATATATTGCCCAGCGACATAGTATATTGCCCAGTGACGTAGTATATTGCCCAGCGACGTAGTATATTGCCCAGCCACGTAATATATTGCCCAGCCACGTACTATATTGCCCAGCAACGTAGTATATTGCACAGCCCACGTAGTATATTGCACAGCCCACGTAGTATATTGCCCAGCAACATAGTATATTGCCCAGTGATGTAGTATATTGCCCAGCCACGTACTATATTGCCCAGCGACGTAGTATATTGCACAGCCCACGTAGTATATTGCCCAGTGACGTAGTATATTGCCCAGTGACGTAGTATATTGCCCAGTGACGTACTATATTGCCCAGCCACGTAGTATATTGCCCAGCCACATAGTATATTGCCCAGCCATGTAGTATATTGCTCAGCCACGTAGTATATTGCCCAGTCACGTAGTATATTGCCCAGTCACGTAGTATATTGCCCAGTGACATAGTATACAGCACAGAGCCACGTAGTATGCAGCACAGACACGTAGTATATTGTACAGCGACGTAGTATACAGCACAGAGCCACGTAGTATATTGCCCAGTCACGTAGTATACAGCACAGAGCCACATAGTATATTGTACAGCGACGTAGTATACAGCACAGAGCCACATAGTATATTGCCCAGCCACGTAGCATACAGCACAGAGCCATGTAGTATATTGCCCAGTGACGTAGTATATTACCGAGCCACGTATGTCACAGGTTAAATAAATAAAAATAAACATACTCATCTAACGATCCGAGGGCCCCTTGTAGTTTAACATACTCACCATTCTTGTCGCTGCTCCTCAGCGTCCCGTCTCTCCGCCTCCTGGGATCCAACGGCGCTGTGCTGATGGGCGCGTGGCTGCCGCCATCTTCCGTTCCCAGGATGCTTTGTGAAATTACCCAGATGACTTAGCAGTCTCGCGAGACCGCTAGGTCTTCTGGGTAATTTCGCAATGCATCGCTGGGAAAGGAAGATGGCGGCAGGCGCGAGCGGAACACAGAGGGTGAGTATAGCAGGTGTTTTGTTATTTTACTATTTTTAACATTAACATTTTTTTTACTATTGATGCCACATAGGCAGCATCAATAGTAAAAGGTTGGGGACACACAGGGTTAATAGCGGCGGTAACTGCGTTATCCGCGGCATAATGCGGTATGTTACCGCCGGCATTAACCCTGTGTTAGCGCGGTGACCGGAGGGGAGTATGGAGCGGGCGCCGGGGACAGTGACTGCGGGGAGCATGGAGCTGAGCGCCGGGGACACTGCGGGGAGTATGGACCGGAACGCCGGGGACACTGACTGCGGGGAGTATGGAGCGGAGCGCCGGGGACAGTGACTGCGGGAAGCATGGAGCGGAGCGCCGGGGACAGTGACTGCGGGAAGCATGGAGCGGAGCGCAGGGGACACTGCGGGGAGTATGGAGTGAATTGCCGGGGACACTGATTGCGGGAGTAAGGAGCGGCCATTTTCTTCCGGACTGTGCCCGTCGCTGATTGGTCGCGGCAGCCATGACAGGCAGCTGGCGAGACCAATCTGCGAATGAATAACCGTGACAGAAGGACAGACGAAAGTGACCCTTAGACAATTATATAGTAGATGTGCAGACTTTGGGCAGCACAAATAGAATAAAACAGTGCTGTCCGTATTCTACAAAATGCATAAGTCTGAATTAGCTGGCATTAGAGGGGTTGTCCAGTCTAAAATGAAAAGCCTGCAGTCACTCTGTGTGACTGTAGACTTTCGAATCCCCACAACACACGCACTGTGCACTGCAAGGATCCCCATTCTCTGCCCAGGGAAAGACAGTCATGTATGTGATATGCATATGGGTCGCCCGCCAGGGTCCGGTACTTAAAGGGGATGTCACGGTGGCTTCGACCCGGTCCATAGCCCTGTGCTCCCAAGTAAAAGGGAATGTGTTTGTGCTCGTGACGCCGCCTGTTGTATTCGATCAGTGGGGACCGACGCTTAAAGGGGCCCTCTGGGGGGATGTTATGGCAGCTAAGATGCTATAACTTCCCACAGGTGAAGTTGGTCCCCAGTGCTCCCAATGTGTAGATGAGAATGGTGAATGGTGCAGTAAAGAATGGAGGACACAGGTTTGCAGTCTCTTTACCTGGTTTACTGGAGACTTCAGATATCCACAGTCCATGGTCCCAGATTACAGGTACAGGCAGGGTCTGGCCGGCTTGGAAGCAAGTTCAGAGTCCCCTTTACCAGGTGGAGATGAAAGCCTTCCTACTAGCGCTTTGGTGTAGTCCCTTGCTGCCTATGGCTTCTGTCAAGGTCCTCACTGTTCTCTCTGTTCTCCATAAAGGTGGGACACTATCCTGTATGACAAGTGGTTCGAGCCTTTTTACATTGTCTCTATCACGACCCGGGCTCTATGCGCCACTGTGTCTCCTGGGTATTACGGCGGATAGGTTACGTGTAGTCCGGCTGTCCTGCTGGTTTCTGCTGTGCCACCTAGAGTCCGACACAACCTTGGTCTTCCAGAATCTGCGCTCTACAGGGAGGTAGCCCAAACGCTGTTGTCCTCCCCAGGTTTCACTCTCCTGCGCTTCGCTCTCCTGTACGCTGACTACAAATCTGTTTGCCTTCCTTTGCTCTCTTTCTCCAGGAGCTGCAGCACCCTCATGGCTGCACGGCCCCTCCAGTCTTTTTGACTGCTCTCTTCTCTTCTTGCCAGGAGCTGCAGACTTCCATGTCTGTTCAGCTATACTCCTTTCTTACCAGCTTACCTAAGCTGAAGTTCCCTGACCAGCTCCTCTCTGGCAATCTCTGACTGCACTCAGTTCCTGACTCTGGCAGACTGTTCCAGTCTGTTGTCTGGCTCTCACAGACTTTCAATTCCCTCCAGACCAGAATTTATATATAGGGAAGTTCCCCTTAAACCGGGTTTACAGCTGCCCTTCTGGCCTGGAGTGTGAACATGTTGTATGTTTGTGGTTATCTGATAGAAGAGATCTTCCCTTGCTTCCAAGTGTGACATCACTCTCCCTGTGAGGAAAGCAATGCCACTGTAACAACCAGGACCCTGGGGTGTTACACATACTCCTGGGCAGAACTTGTCTAGTGGACAAGGCCTCGCTCCAAACAAGTGTATGCATAGGGACGCCATTAAATTATTACTGCCCTTACTGGCATATGGGGCCCGTGAGCAGAGAGGGCCCGCATCGGGCCCCCCCTCTTCTGCTCACTGGGCCCCAGCGGTAGGATCCTGCAGCTTTAGTAACTGATTGCGCATCCTCAGACACACGATCAGTAAAATCTGTTGCCGTACAACAGTTAACAGCCACCAGTCAATCACAGGCCGGCAGCTGACATCAGAAGGCACGTCACACGAAGGTCCGCGCCTCAGATGCAGCCAGTGGAGGACATCGCTGGATCTCAGCCACGTAAGAAATTTTTTTTTTATTTCTTTGCAAAGCCGCGGTCTGGCACTGCCTTATACACTATGGGGCAGGGCTGCATTATACTATGGGCCCGAACTGCCTTATACACTATGGGGCTGCATTATACTATGGTGCTTCTGCCTTATACACTATGGGGGTGAATTATACTATGGGGCTGCTGCCTTATACACTGTGGGGTGCCTTATACACTATGGGGCAGGGCTACATTATACTATGGGCCAGGGCTGCCTTATACACTATGGGGCTGCATTATACTATGGGGCTGCTGCCTTATACACTATGGGGCTGCATTATATTATGGGGCTGCTGCCTTATACACTATGGGGGTGTACTATACTATGGGGCTGCTGTCTTATACACTAGGGGGCTGCCTTATGCACTATGCGTGTGCATTATACCACTATGGGGGTGCTCTATACCCCTATGGGGTGCATTATAATATGGGGGTGCATTATACCCATATTGGGCTGCATTATACCCTTATGGGGGTGCATTATACCGCTATGAGGCTGCATTATACCGCTATGGGGCTGCATTATGCTTTTATGGGACTGCATTGTACTATGGGCTGCATTGTACTATGGTCTGCATTATACTATGCGGCTGCATTATACTGCTATGGGGCTGTATTATACCCTTATGGGTGTGCATTATACTATGGGGTGCATTAGACCGCTATGAGGCTGCATTATACCGCTATGGGGCTGCATTATACTTTTATGGGTCTGCATTATACTCTGGGCTGCATTGTACTATGGTCTGCGTTATACTATGGGGCTGCATTATACTACTATGGGGCTGCATTATACTACGATGGGGCTGCATTGTACTTTTATGAGCTGCATTATACTGCTATATATGACTCTGGGATGCATTATACTATTATGGATGACTATGGGGAAATATGGAGAGACACGAGGCAGAATGGGAGAACAGATGGGGTCCAGAATAGGAGGACAGGTGGGGTCCAGAATGTGGTATATTATTACTGTTACTGGGGCTGATTAAAGGTTATTATTTTTGAGGGTACTGTTTTCAGTGTGGGGGAGGAGAGGTCCTGTTACTGTGCAGGGCAACATGGTCGCTTTTTTCTCCATCTGGCGTAGTATAGACGTTGGGGAAAAATTGGGGAATGTGCTCTAGAAAACTATTGTTTTCAGCAGAGATGAGTTCTGGCTCTAAGAAGTGATGGCGGTCTGACTTGGATGAAGAAGAAAAGCGAAGATGAAGTACTTAAACTAGAGATGTCACTGTGTTACTTGTACACTTACACTACATACTGTATACTATCTACAGAGTTCCTGTGTATCATGTCACTAGTGATCACTGTATCTGCACAAAAAAGAGCATGAACCACACATCCAAAAATCATACTTTGATCTAAAGCTGCTAGGCAAAAATTTATATAACTGAACATGAGGTTCTTAGTTTAACATTCTGATCAGAATGTATGAAGCCCACTGCCACGTCATGGCAAACCTCGTAGTGGGTCCTACCGCCCTAGTGGAGCGGAGCCATGTGCCGACCACCACCACAGCGGCAATGCTCCAGCAGGGCAGATGGCCCGGTGCCTCAAAGCACCCATGCTGCAATACTGAGTCCCCATGACTCCAGGACATGTCACCCCACCAGCACAAAACCACAGCACCAATGGCCAGCACACAGCATCCACACCAAATTAAAGGAGTACTGACACTCACCTTCCTCCAGCTCTTCCTGCTTTTTTTTCCCCTTTGGATGAGCACTCCTCCCATTTGGCACAGGTGATTTTAATCAGCAGGAGACTGCAAAGTAAGGGGTCTAGCCCATTTTTGCTCTCACTGAAGAGCTTGATGGAGGTGAGTTTCATTGCTCCTTACACTTGGTGTTGGTGCTGTGTGGCGGCCATTGTTGCTATGGTTTTGAGCTTGTGGAGCGGCGAGGTCTGGAGTCATGGTGACTCCGTCTTGCAGCATGGGTGCTGTGAAACACCAGGCTATCTGCCCTGCTGCTGCAGTGCCGATGTGGCATGGTCGGCGCACAGCTCCACTCCTTGGGGTCGATGGGGACTCCTTTCATTTGGTATTGGTGCTGTGTGGTGGCCATTGTTGCTATTCACTGACACTATATACAGAGCTCCTGTGTATAATGTCTCTGGTGATAACTGTATTACCTGAACACTATATACAGCCTTCGAGTGTATAATGTCACCGGTGATCAATGTATTACCTGTACACTATAACTATACACAGAGCTCCTGTGCATAATGTGACTGGTGATCACTGTGTTACCTGTACCCTGAAACTAAAATACAGAGCTCCTTTACATACTATCACTGGTGATCACTGCATTACCTGTACATGGACACCGTATACTAAGTAAAGATCACCTGTATGTAATGGCATTAGTATTGTGGTTTTTTTTAAATTAATGATCAGTATTGTCGTATTCGGTCACTATGTGGTGGTAATATGTGATCTGGTCATGGTTTGGCGATATTTGTTCCTTGTATGTGCTATTATTCAGTCACTGGGGTGCTAATATGTGGTCTGTCATGGTGTGGCGGTATTTGTTCCTTGTATGTGCTATTATTCCGTCACTGTGGTGGTAATATGTGGTCTAATCATGGCGTGGTGATATTTGTTCCTTGTATGTGGTAATATTGGTCACCATGTGATGTTAATATGTGATTTGGTCATGGTCGGTGGTATTTGTCCCTTGTATGTAATATTATTGGTCATTTTAAAAATTGAAAAATCAATACAAATATACCTAAAATTTTACTTTAACAAATGTTTAATAAGTTACACTAGAGTAGAGTCCTGCCAAAAGAGTCTACCTTGTTGCAGTGGCGGATTAAAAAATCTTTTGGCCAAAACAAAAGCTGCCAGCTATCTACGTTATCTGGTGATGGGAACTGTTAGGTTGGGATCACACACAGCGAGATACGGCCGAGTCTCGCAGGTTAAAACCAAGCTCTGGCACCGGCACTCCAGAGCGGAGCGTGTGGCCGCATAGCAATACATGGAGCTGCACGCTCCGCAGTGCCGGTGCCAGAGCTTGTTTTTAACCTGCGAGACTCGGCCATATCTCGCTGTAGTGTGACTCCGGCCTTAATGTGTGATTGGTGAGGACGAGGTGCAGAAGTGGAGTTTTTCCAAGAGAGGGTGGTGGGACTGTGGAAGGTTCCAGGGGTGGAGGCAGGGCTAGGGTGGAGCCTGGGCGGAGTTTCAAGGGGGCCCCGAAAATTTTCCAGTATGGTGCCCCGAAATTCTTAGTGGCAGCCCTGTGTATGCATGTCACATACACCACCGCCATTCCTGGGGCAGAGAATGGCGAATGCCCGCAGAGCACAGTGAATGCGTTGGGAGGATTCAAGAACCTGCAGTCACACAGAGTGACTGTACAATTTTCATTTTAGACCAGACAACCTTTTCAATAACCAAACAGTGTGGAATATGCTCTATAATCTCGCCTAGAATCCATTTCAAGGCATTAGAATACAGTCGGGCTCAGGTTTTGATTTGGATTGGCATCTATAAGCATGTTAATTTTTGGCTCACTATGTTCCTATTTTTCTTTATTTTGTTGCAATAGTCTCTGACATACATACATATATATTTCTATTTCGTAATTAATACAAATAGCCGTAGTTTTTCAAGCACATTCCTTTCCATCATTTGCATGTTTTTTTCTTTTGTTGCAGAGGTGACGAAAGTAATAATGTGAAAATCATTGACTTATGGTATGTGAATGGCTTGAAATGCTGGCGTTGAGCGTGGCTTGGAAAGGGTTACTGTACTAAGCTGGGCTGACCATAGGCTGGGCTCTGTTAGTTTCTGAGAGCAGAGCAGGAGTTTGTGGCTGAGCAGATTACATCTGGACAGAGGGAGGGAAGTTGGGGAGAAGGAGGGATTCAGTGTAATACTAAGGCGGCCCACTATACAGTTCCAATAGCAATACATCACTATGCTACGCTCAGCACAACTCCGCAGCTAGCAGAAAGTTTTCCCAGCAGCTATTCCTTACAAAGCTGTCCAATATTGTGCCTCATAGTATGGGACAATAGGAAAGACCACCAAGCAGCTGAGAGGAAGACTGAACATTTGGATGGTAAGTGCCTGTGAACCAGGGGGGATTACTTACCGTATGTTATTTGATTCATTACAAAGAATAAATATGCTTCTAACAAATCTGACATCTCAGCGTATAAATCCGATTATCCTCAGTTTCTGGCATTAGCGACAGGAATTGTATTAAAACTGCTGTTGGTGGGATTAGCTGTCTGATAAGCATCAGCTTCAGCTATCAGTGCACCCAGATCCCCAAAAGAATGTGAAAAATATTTAGAATCGAGCGTCCTCAGTGGTTGATACCTTTTAATGGCTAACTGAAAAGATGGTAACTGGCTAACACGGTACCAAGATATATTTCTTTCCTGTATCAAAAGAATGTGAGAAGTTTAGTCTACGGGGAGGTCACGCTCTGCCAAGCCTCAAGCATATACACTTATTGGATGTGCAGCAGACCAATATATGGTGTGGAGAGCTCCAAATCATGGGTTGTAGGGCTAGGGAAGATCAGGGTCGCAATAATTTAATTCCATGGAAATCGGGACTGTACAACCTCCTAGAACAGTCTCAGGTTTCATCTCTGCTAATTTTTGTGACCAAGGTGGTGATGTGAGAGTTTGCTCATCCTTAGATGTTACCCATCAATTCTCCTCAATCTCTAGCAGTCAAAATCTGAACAGGGTCTCAATTGATGACCATGTTACAGTGGACTTTTTTTTTAGCCAAATTTATATAAACTTGTAAGTCTGGAAAAGTCAAGGTGATATACAGATTCTAGTAGCATAGAATATTTATTGATTTATGTATATGTTTTATTATATATTTTACATAATAGTTTTTAACTCATACAATAACTCTTGCATAATAAAAGTAATATAGAACCTCACCTAGTACGGTTTAGTGTAGATACTAAAGGCAGCACATCTGTGTTGGCAGCGTGTTTGCATGTTTCTTTATGGTGGGCCATAATGTCCCACTGTTGGCATTGGAGAAGGTTTCCAACACCTGGTTTCTGGCAGCAAGCAGCTGTAATGTGCCAGGAAGGGGAAAAGCGGCCACTCCCAGCTGTCAGGGAGGCAGCCATGACATATGTGAGCACAGGATTTCCAGACAGCTGCCTGGAGTGAAAACACAATTGTCACATGCAGACCGGCTTCACAGCCAGGTGACTAGTTAATGGATAAAACATGGTGGACATGGGTCATTGATTCCGTTTTCTTTCTGCATGTACTGGCACTGCAATGTATAACTGCTAAAATACGTATCCCATAGCCGAAAGAAATGAACTGGAGTATAAGTTGGTATATATGTATCCTGTAGGAGCATGTTCACACTGGCCATAAACAGACAAAACCTAGGAAAGAAACAAATGAATACTTTCCCTGCTGTAAAAAACAATAATACATATAAATAACATAAGGTACCTAGTAAACACTGTTTTTGATGAGAAAAGTGTATAAGCCATCCCACCAGGGCCAAAGTGTACCCAATTGGGATGGTCCTAACCTGGTCCCATGTAGGACTGTCTTACACAAGTGAATTAAATTAGTAACATGAAGTGCAGGGATTCCGGTACAGATCGATATGCACATTACAGAAAATATACTATGATTTCTTCTTCTGTTTTATAGACTCTACATGCAAAGTTAACGCATATATAACACTAGATGGTGGCCCGATTCTAACGCATCGGGTATTCTAGAATATGTATTTATGTATGTATATAGCAGCCACATAGTATATAGTACAGGCCACGTAGTATATAGAAGCCATGTAGTTATATAGCAGACAAATACTACGTGGCCTTGCTATATACTATGTGGCTGCTATATACATACATATTGTAGAATACTCGATGCGTTAATACAGGCCACGCAATATATAACAGTGGCCACGCAGTATATAACACAGCCACGTACTATATAGCACAGCCCACGCAGTATATAGCAGCCAAGCAGTATATAACACAGGCGACGTAGTATATAAGACAGGCCACGTAATATATAGCACAGCCCACACAGTATATAGCAGCCACGTAGTATATAACACTGCCCACGCAGTATATAGCACAGCCACGTAGTATATAACACTGCCCATGTAGTATATAACACTTCCCACATAGGATATAACACTGCCTAGGTAGTATATAGCAGCCACGCGGTATCTAACACAGCCCACATAGTATACAGCAGTGTGGGCACCATATCCCTGTTAAAAAAATAATTAAAATAAAAAATAGTTATATACTCACCCCTGGGATCCAGCGAAGCACCGGCGATACGCGCACAGCTGCCGCCATCTTCCGTTCACAGGATGCATCGTGAGACCGCTAAGTCTTCTGGGTGATTTCGCAATGCATCGCCAGGAACGGAAGATGGCGGCAGGCACGTGCGGCTCGGCAGACTACGGAGGGTGAGAATAGCAGGTATTTTGTTTTTTTTAATTATTTTTAACATTACATTTTTTTACTATTGATGCCGCATAGGCAGCATCAATAGTAAAAAGTTGGGGACACACAGGGTTAATAGCAGCGGTTACGGAGTGCGTTACCTGCGGCATAACGCGGTCCGTTACCGCCGGCATTAACCCTGTGTGAGCGGTGACTGAAGGGGAGTATGCGGGAACCGGGCACTGACTGCGGGGAGTAAGGAGCGGCCATTTTCTTCCGGACTGTGCCCATCGCTGATTGGTCGTGGCTGTTTTGCCGCAACCAATCAGCGACTTGGATTTCCATGACAGACAGACAGAAGGACAGACAGAAGTGACCCTTAGACAATTATATAGTAGATGTTTCTGCTATAATATTTATTCATAATAATTCCTAATGTATGACAATGTACAGTAATTCTTGTTGTACACTCTAAAAATCTAGTAAAAAGAAAGAAAAAAGATAAGAAAAGAAAATATACATCTAAAAACACGAAATACTGGTTCTGGATTATTTTAGGCAACCATAACCATTATTTTTCCATCAGCAATCTAAAGTCCTTGGACTATTGATATCTGCTATTGGAGAAACACAACAGGTTACATTTTTTTACGGTCTAGTTGTGTAATTTCCTTAGAATATATGCACGAAGAGGGTAAAGAGCATGCATGAGGAACAGGAAATTCAATAATGGTGTCCTTACCATTTTTTACCATAAATGCACAACCTGCTGTTTCAAGAATTGTGTCCAGTCACGGCAGGCTAAGAATTTGTGCCGCAGAGTTCTCTTGCAGAATTGGGAAGAGAAGAATAGGACAAATCGAGATCATTAGCAAAGAAACAGGTAACAGTTCAGAAACAAAAATGATGAAGCACTTTTTAAAAAACAAACATGTACCAGAAGTAGAATACATAGGTGAAGCATAATTATTGGACAGCACTTGGCCCATTGCCTCATGGAAGGCTTGATGCTCCAATATACATATTGTGAATTGCCAGATGGAGAGGCAGCCTTCCACTGGGTAAGAGACAACTGAGAAGCATTTAGGAAGGAGAGATAGCCCATCTTCAATATAAAAGTGTGTCTTAATGGTAACAAAAGACCTGTTCTAATTTCTTGAAAGAGAAAACGTGAAAAAAAAAGTACAAAGAAAGTACAAAATAGTGAAAAAAGAATCCAAGGGCCCAATTCATCATTGCCTTTGCGTCAGTTTTTTGTCTAATATTGTGTTTTTTCGACTTTTATTTGCACCCAATTTATTATTCTATTTTCACTTTTTTTTTAAGTCTGTTTTTTGTTTTGCGTTTTTGGGCAAAGTCTAGCAATTCAAGATGTCTTCTCTTGACTTTTTAAAAAGTCACAAAATTTGATGCAACTTTACTTCAGTCTCCCCCTGGGGTATTTTTCAGTGTGACAACATTTTGGAGCAATTTTTGCAAATGGCACAAAGAGTGGCAGAAAACAGTTCAAGACAGATTTCCATTTTGATGAATTTGGAGCCAAAAACAGCAACTAATACTACAAGACAAAAAAAAGGAAGTGAGAAAAAAAATGCAAATGATGAATCGGAGCCCAAATGTCTTCAATTCACACTTGTGTCACTTCTAAATAGTTTTTTATATAAGTCAAATCCAGCCTTATCTGCCCATCTACTGCAATATTATGAATCTAAAATTAACCAACTAGGTAATAGAACCCAGAAAAAAAGGGAGACGAAATCTCATTCATATAAAAAATATATAGCTTTAATGAAAAATGTTTAAAAACAAAAGATTGACAAATAAAATGCATATACACTCTTAAGAGCCATAATAATAATTCAGTTAAATAGATATTACACTAGTACCAAACGCTTGATGGCGGTTATTCTTGTAAAATATTTTCAAATTAATGGATAGATGCAAAGTCCTAATACACATGTACAGAAGGTTTTGTACTAGATATTTTTCATATAACTGAAAATAAGTCAGTATTAATGAGATCCATTAGTGACACTAGTACATGTGCTTCTCACTAAATTAGAGAATATCATAAAAAAGTTAATTTATTTCAGTTCTTCAATACAAAAAGTGAAATTCATATATTATATAGAGTCATTACAAACAGAGTGATCTATTTCAAGTGTTTATTTCTGTTAATGTTGATGATTATGGCTTACAACCAATGAAAACCCAAGTCATTATCTTAGTAAATTAGAATACTTTATAACACCAGCTTGAAAAATGATTTTAAAATCCGAAATGTTGGCCAACTGAAATGTATGTTCAGTAAATGCACTCAATACTTGGTCGGGGCTCCTTTCGTATCAATTACTGCATCAATGCGGCATGACATGGAGGAGATCAGCCTGCTGAGGTGCTATGGAAGTCCAGGTTGCTTTGATATCAGCCTTTAGCTTGTCTGCATTGTTTGGTTTGGTGTCTTTCATCTTTCTCTTGACAATACCCCATAGATTTTCTATGGGGTTAAGATAAGGCGAGTTTTCTGGTCAATCAAGCACAGTGATAATGTTGTTTTCAAACCAGGTATTAGTACTTTTTGCAGTGTGGACAGGTGCCAAGTCCTGCTGGAGAATGAAATTTCCATCTCCAAAAAGCTTGTCTGCAGAGGGAAGCATTGAGTGCTCTAAAATTTCCTGGTAGATGGCTGCACTGGCTTTGGTCTTGATAAAACACAGTGGACCTACACCAGCAGATGACATGGCTCCCCAAACCATCACTGATTGTGGAAACTGTTGTGAATTCTGTTGTCAAGCTCCCTCCTGTGGTCGTGAATGGTACTTCGGCTGGTTCTGTCCATGGGCTTCCTCTGGTGGTTGTGAGTGGGGCTGCGGCTTCTGAGTTTCCTTCCACAGGTGACGAGGTTAATTCGGTAGCTGGCTGCTCTATTTAACTCCACTTAGATCTTTGCTCCATACCACCTGTCAATGTTCCAGTATTGGTCTTGTTCACTCCTGGATCGTTCTTGTGACCTGTCTTCCCAGCAGAAGCTAAGTTCCTGCTTGTTTTTCTTTGTTTGCTGTTTTTCTGTCCAGCTTGCTATTTTGATTTTTGTCTTGCTTGCTGGAAGCTCTGGGACGCAGAGGGAGCGCCTCCGCACCGTGAGTCGGTGCGGAGGGTCTTTTTGTGCCCTCTGCGTGGTCTTTTGTAGTTTTTTGTGCTGACCGCAAAGTTGCCTTTCCTATCCTCAGTCTGTTCAGTAAGTCGGGCCTCACTTTGCTAAATCTATTTCATCTCTGTGTTTGTAATTTTCATCTTTACTCACAGTCATTATATGTGGGGGGCTGCCTTTTCCTTTGGGGAATTTCTCTGAGGCAAGGTAGGCTTTATTTTTCTATCTTCAGGGCTAGCTAGTTTCTTAGGCTGAGTCGAGTTGCATAGGGAGCGTTAGGAGCAATCCACGGCTATTTCTAGTGTGTGTGATAGGATTAGGGATTGCGGTCAGCAGAGTTCCCACGTCTCAGAGCTCGTCCTATATTATTAGTAACTATCAGGTCATTCCGTGTGCTCTTAACCACCAGGTCCATTATTGTCCTAACCACCAGGTCATAACAGGAAACTTCACACTAGACCTCAAGCAGCTTGGATTGTGTGCCTCTCCATTCTTCCTCCTGACTCTGGGACTTTGATTTCCAAATGAAATGCAAAATTTAATTTCATCTGAAAACAACACCTTGGATCACAGTCTAGTTCTTTTTCTCCTTAGTCCAGGCAAGACGCATCTGGCATTGCCTATTTGTCATAAGTGGCTTGACACAAGGAATGCGACACTTGTAGCCCATGTCCTGAATATGTCTGTGTGTGGTGGCTCTTGAAGCAATGACTCCAGCAGCAATCCACTCCTTGTGAATCTACCACAAAAATTTTTTAATGGCCTTTTCTTAATAATCCTTTCAAGACTGCAGTTATCCCCGTTGCTTGTGCACGTTTTTCTACCACACTTTTTCCTTCCACTCAACTTTCCATTAATATGCTTGGATACAGCACTCTGTGAACAGCCAGCTTCTTTAGCAATGACCTTTTGTGGCTTACCCTCCTTGTGGAGTGTATCAATGACTGCCTTCTGTCAACTCAACAGTCTTCCCCATGATTGTGGAGCCTACTGAAACAGACTGAGGGACATTTTTGAAATGCTTAGGAAGCCTTTTCAAGTGTTAATTATTCTAATTTACTGAGATAATGATTTTTGGGTTTTCACTGACTGTAAGCCATAATCATTAACTTTAACAGAAATAAACATTTGAAATAGATCACTCTGTTTGTAATGACTCTATATAATATATGAGTTTCACTTTTTGAATTAAAGAACTGAAGTATTTTAACTTTTGATGGTATTCTAATTTAGTGAGAAGCACTTGTATATAGCCCTATATTAAGGCTCTGCGTATCTTTGGTTAGGATTAATTTATTGTATAAGTATTATGAATCACTGTAAAAAATTGCATCTTACTCTTTTGATTTCAGGCTAAAAAATAACCAAGTCCAGCGTGCCCTGTATCTGTAGTAGTTCTCATTACTCACAAGTTCCATACTTAGTATTCTTCCAACACATTATGGCACCCTCATCTTACGATCTATGTGTTTGCAGACATAACAGTGATAGATGACACTAGCAGAAGTGATGTGTCTGGGTTGGGATGAAGCAGGCATGTATGTATGGTGGTTTTGTACACGAAGACTTGAGCCATGAAAGCAGATGTGTATGTTACGGAGACAGGGAAGTTTGTTTACGGGAGTGCCAAAGAATATTGCAAACCTGGAAGGAAGCTGCTGTGATGTATTTTAGGATATGCAGGAAACCAGGTCATTACTTATGAGTGGGGTATGATTCATTAATACCTCTGCTCAGATGACCTCTATTCTACTTCCTGACTTTTTTTTTAATTAAAGTACAACTTGATAAGACATTTGTGGTAGAAATTACAGTACATTGTATTCCAACAGCAGAACATAGAACTACCTTCAAGGCTCTTACCATAGCATGGTGTTTTAGAACACTTCCAATTTGTACAAAGCAATAATAGACACGCCTCATCAGGCTCATGAATCTACAGTCTTGCAGTATAACAAAGCAATCAATGTACAGAATATATTTACATATGGCTTCTCATGGAGCATGCGTGGAGTGGAGAGACCAATCCAGGCTTGGACTGGCCCACAGGGGAACAGGAGAATCCTCCGTTGGGCCCCTGTGCAAGAGTGAGCCACAACCCTCTTATAAGAGCAGTACTTAGTACAACAGTGCCAATAATGTTTGTAAAGCGCTGTGGAATTAATGGCGCTATATAAATGAGTAAAATAAATAAATAAAATGTACTTAAATCACTATGTACAGACAAAGACAGCATCTTATTCATCTTCTACATTGTGAGCCCTTGCGGGCAGGGTCCTCTCTACTACTGTACCAGTCGTGACTTGTATTGTTTAAGATTATTGTACTTGCTTTAGCTAAAGCGCAATGGAATAAATGGCGCTATAATAATAAATAATAATTTAACAATATACCCAGTTCATTGCTATAGAAATTTGTGATTGAAGATATTGTCACATTTACATGTAGCTGGAAAGTGGGGTCCTGGAATTGGTTACTGGTGAGCCTTTTGCAACCCAGTCCGACACTGGACCACTCTATTCTAAAGGAGATGTATAGACCTCATGCACTGCCAAACATGCTCCATTTCAGCGAGTGTGAGCCCCTAACACGTTTTACCAACCCAAGTAGTAGTAGCCTTTCCTACAGCTGGCACAGCTGGTAGATACCCTGGGAATTAAACAACGTACAGTTGGCATGAATAAAGTGGCATCCTCTCCATCACTGGTGGACACAGAATGAAAAGGGCAAGAACAGTATATGGGCCTTTGCAGTCCAGTAGCTCATCAAAATGCATAATTTCACCTGATTTGGTGGTAGAAGTTGCCTGCTTATCTCTTGGGCCCCTGAGTGGCTGCACGGGCTGCTCCAATTAAATGTCTGCCTCGTTCTCCATCAGTAATGACCCATTCCGCTAATGAGATTAGTTATCATGAATGTATAAAAGGATGGATAATTAAGAAAAGTCTCATTCCTCTTTAATCATTAAATGTTGTAACATTTGTAAATTCCAGGTAACGAGAAGACATCTTCATAGATATTAATCTTTGGATGATGGATACTCACAAGAAGGAGATGGAGTTCCTGAGTAACAGCATAGCAGCATATGCTTATATCAGAGGTAGTGTATTAACATCAGACATGTCCATATGGTCATGTTTATTGTACTTGTCTATGTATGCCCCTTTTTCACTTGTAAAGCGCCATGGAATACATGGTGCTATAAAAATGAATAAGAATAATAATATGGGATTGTTTTCAGCAAGCACAGAAAAATGAGGGACAACGGGGTTACATATTAAAGGGACTCTGTCACCTGAATTTGGAGGGAACAATCTTCAGCCATAGGGACGGGGTTTTCGGGTGTTTGATTCACCCTTTCCTTACCCGCTGGCTGCATGCTGGCTGCAATATTGGATTGAAGTTCATTCTCTGTCCTCCATAGTACATGCCGGCGCAAGGTGACAGAGTCCCTTTAACTATGTAATGGCTGAAAACATAGACATCTTTTTTAGGTACAATAAAAGCAGATGCTGTTGTGTGGTCCAATGCAAAGGTGATGGGTTAGGGCATGTGTGGCATCACTTATCTTTCTTCCAATTGGCATTGTGATGCTAGTGCTCTGCCTCTCCATGGGCACTGCATTGTTATAAAACACTAGATTGTGGCCCGATTCTAACACATCGGGTATTCTAGAATATGCATGTCCATGTAGTATATTGCACAGCCCACTTAGTATATTAGCTAGCCACGTAGTATATTGCCCAACCACGTAGTATATTGCCCAACCATGTAGTATATTGCCCAGCCACGTAGTATATTGCCCGGTCACGTAGTATATTGCCCAGCCACGTAGCATAAAACATGGAAGTGGAGAATTGTCCTAAATGTCTCAAGGCACTACAGGAGGTGTGCAAAGATTTTCCGGGCTAATGGGTTTGGTGCACTTTGCCAAATTAAATAACATCATCACTATTGATTGAATCAAAGGGGTTGTCTGAGTCTAAAATATTGATCACCCATTTGTAGGACAGGTCATCTGGTTAAAAGAGGTTTTCCAAGCCTAAAATATTAATGACCAATTTTTAGAATAGATCATCAATATAAGATTGGTAGAGGTCCCTCACCATCTCCAAGATCATCTGATATCTACCCTGGAAGCGCCTGTAAGTGATTTATGGGTGAAACACAGCAGTTTCATACATTGTTTAGTGTTTGCTGATGAGTACTGGAATATGTCTCCAAGTGAATGGAATACAAACTGCATTACCCGGTTACAAATAAGTCATTAATAAGTTAGTCCTAGACTAAATAAAGATGCAGACTAAGAAAGTGAATGCGTATTTTTAAAGTACATATTATATATACTGATAAAAGCTTTATTTTTCCCCCCCAGAAAAACCGGAATCATTTGGGCTTTACTTTGTTCTTGGAGTTTGTTTTGGATTAATTTTAACTCTCTGTATGCTGGTCATTCGCATCTCTTGCAAACCACGGACTCCCAGTCTCCCTCCCAAACCAAAGAAAACACCTCCAAAGGATTGTATTAAAGAGCCTCTGTCTGTGACAGGAGATGAGGAGGACCCAGACAGCGATGACAATGAGGACACTTTTATTTTGACACCTGTGACGGACACGTCATTAGGAAGCCAGCCGCCTATGGATGGTACAATGACAGTAAATGTGTTCACTTCAGCAGAAGAACTGGAGAGAGCCCAAAGACTAGAGGAACGTGAGAGGATAATTCGAGAGATATGGAGAAATGGACAGCCTGATATTCTGGGTACAGGAACTGGCACCATAGGTCGTGTGCATTACTATTAGTAGGGATGTTGAGACACTTCATACATCATGAGATGGTGCTGTTCCTCAAACTAAATGACAACCTCCTAGGATCTAAAGGACACCTAGCACTCCTCATCATATGCCCATTATGATAGTGTATTAATATTAAAGTATAGCCGGAGAGCTGAAGATTCCAACCAGAATCCTGGCAATGGTGCCGATGGTTGTTGTTCTTTTAGCAACTAATCTACTTTGAAACTAGGGACAAAACCTTTATCAATTGAAATTGTGTTAATCCAGTGCAATTAATCTGAAGTGGAGTGACTTACTTTAGTGGTCATAGCGGTAATCCATAGTGCCAATTGGTGTATATATTAACAGAAAGACATTGGCAGTTCTAAACCCAATGATCTATAGTTAAAGACGTTTTAAGCAACATTGTTGAAAAATCTCATTTATTTCTCATTATTTGAAGAAAGATCTAGAAGTTTGGGGCGAGCGTAGCCCAAACGTGGAGTAGTAACTTGCTATTTTCAGACGAGGGTGAATTTATCACTTTTTTTGCACAGTCTATACATTTTTTACAGTATTGCAGTATCAAACTAGGTGCAATGTACAGATAAACCTGCAGGTACGCACCATGTTTTGTGAGGAGAATGCTATTTGGAGATTCAGGTTATGATGCCTATTGGCCCATGTATGCAGAGAACGTACTAATATCTGGTTTATAATGTGGACAGACTTGTTATGTAATTTATGACTGTGGGATAGGTTGCTCAGGATTGCTTTAGGATTAACTGCTTACATGCTGGATTGGCAGACAAAAAACGCCTTCAGAACATGGTTGGATGCCTTATATGTGTAGATCTGTTCCCTGCTTAGCCGTCTACTGCAGGCCTGCTGCTGCTCAAGGGTTAAGATGTCTGCAATTTATTACAGGACTTTCTTGGCCTCTTGCTTTGAAAACATCTGTTTTTCTTCTTGTTCCCCCACAGTGTGGGAACATTGGTGCTTTAAGTTTCATTCCTGAATCTCCCCCCAGGATAAAAGAACATTCCACATTAACATTAAATTCTGCCACAGGGGAAAAGGCAGGAAGTGATGTTTCTTCTTCTTTCTTTTCTTTTTTACTTTATTTAAAGTGCTGATTTATATCTTATTTTGTACAAGTCGCTGCAGTATTAGATTTGCATACGTAGCCTTAGTTGTGCATGTATGGCAGTGTGACGTATGTGCATTAAGGCTACGTTCACATTGGCGTTCCGCCAATGTGCGTCGCTGTTGCGCCGGCGACGCAGCGGCGACGCGCCCCTATGTTTAACATAGGGGACGCGTGCGTCGTTTTGGTGGCGTTTTTCGCCACGTGCGTCGTTTCCGACGCTAGCGTCGGACGCAAGAAAACGCTACATGTAGCATTTTCTGTGCGTCCGATTTTCGTCGGAAAACGACGCACGCGTCGCAAAACGCGCGCGTTTTTGCGCGCGTTTGCGCGCGTTTTAGCGTGCGTCGCGTGTTGCGTCGCCGACGCACGGCGGCGCAACGCTAATGTGAACGTAGCCTAAGTTTTTTTTTTTTTTTAATCCATATTTTGAAGGCAAGCTGGGTGTTAAACAAAATTCTGGTGTGCAAAGTAGGCTAGACATCTATAACGTGGGTTACATTATGAACAACCCATTATAAAAGGTTGGGATCCATGGAATATGTGTTGAAAATTCAATGAAAATTGGATCAATGCCAGGGACATAATTATAGTTTGTGCAGGGGTTGCAGTCCCACCAAGACCCTGGAGTGGGGTCCTATTGGCCCCTATAAGAAAACCAATATTCTTAAAGGCAATCTGTCAGCAGGATTTTGCTACCTCATCTGAGAGAAGGATAATGTACAGAAAGAGACCCTTAATTCAGTAATTTATCACTTAGTTTATTGGATGCAGCAGTTATGACACTGAGATTTTAGATTTAGCAGAGATGAGAAAGCTAACCCCGCCCACACCATAGGTAACCCCGCCTACACCAGGCTCTGTATATACATTGTCTATTGACAGTGAGCTGCTTATCACAGGAGAGGGCCAGCTAGTCACCACAATGATAACCACCAGGTGATAAAACCTTCAGTCTAAGTAAACACCACCACACAGCTGGACATATGTGACATATCCTTAAACTCAGTTGTTTAACACCGACCTGATCAATGATGAAATCAAACTTATATTATCCCTCGAAGGACTGGCAGATCAACGTATTGTTAACCCTGGGCTATATGATGACTACTTACACACATTTTTGCGCAGCAAAAGCCACTGGTTCAGTTCTACTTGGCTCTATGTTGCCAATGGTCTTTGCAGCCAGTTAATATAGGGCACAAAATAGGGTGGATTACAGGCCCCTCTGGTGCTCATGTCCTATAAAGATGATGGAGCAATGTCTTGAGTTGAGTTGGAGGGCAGATGTCTTGATTTATACATTAAAATATATCTAGATGTGGTAATATGTAGTCACCGATAGTCATTCAGTGCATTTGATTGGATCTATCATGATTTAGGGCAGACAGTGCTTGTCTACTGTATCAATTGTGGGGACAGCCAACACAGAAGAAGAAGGGGCAGATGAAAAAAAAAATCTAGTTATGGGGCAGGAGGCTAGAGATTTGCACTGCTGCCTGAATTGGAATTTGGTAAAAAAGTCAAAATGAGAGACGTGAAGAAAATGTCCATAATACTGTGTGCTCACATCTGTTTTAATGGGTAGTGAGGGATTCTGTGAAGGGAAAGACTGGGGAAACATTGTGCATTGGTGGAGCATGTATCACATCATGGTAAGTGAGGAGAGGTAGGGATGGTGATGAGAAATGTGTCTTTGATCTGTACATTTGATTTTAAGTGAGATAGACCAATCTCGCTGCCAGAAGAAAAACAATAAGTGGGTCATCTGCACTGCAGATGGAGATCCAGAACAATGGTCCAGGATACAAAGTAGACTTGATGCGATTTTATTATCAATGTGTTTTGAAGTGTTCCGTCTTCTTCATCAGGATATAACCACATAGCTTTGTATGTGATTTTATCCTGATGAAGAAGTCTGATGACTTTGAAATAAGTTGATAATAAAAAGGCACGAAGTCTTCTTTGTATCCTGGACCATTCTTTTCTATCTCCGTCTGCAGTGCAGACGTCCCAGCTCTGGTTCCTTTTCTGGTGTTTCAACAGTTTTTTTAACCATGGTACTGCAGCAGATGACAAACTTCAGCTTGATCCTTGTTGTGTAACACACAACTTTACCAGGTGAGCAATTCCCCTTCACTCTATTGTCCTTTATCATGGGATAAGACCCTATTGCGCTTTTTGCTCCCCAGCTTTTTTCCCACAGATCAATCTCATTGGCACAAATATTGGATTGGATGGCAATGGTGTATGGTATGAGTGTGCTGAGACTAATGAGTATTTATGTTCTTCTTGTGATAAGATGTGCTTTATTTTCAAAGAGAGGAAATGAATGGTCAGTATACTACAATGCAAAGGGAAAGTTCTTGTGATGACAGTGATGGTTCCCTAAGTTGTATAAATTCTTATACATTTAGTCCATGGAAATGATTATTGGAAAATTGCCACTTTATCTGCAGTATTTTATGAAATCTGATTATGAATTAGTTTTATTTGCAATGTTTTGGAAATTGCATTAAAATGTTCACAAACTCGTGCGCAGTGTCCTTTTGTTGAAAATGCCCATAGCCAAGGCCTTTGCATTATATGGCATTGCTTACAAGTACTGTATATCTGTTAGCAAATAGGGTGTAATCAGAATGGGTTATACATTCTCTGGTGGAAGGTGGATGATCAATTTTACTTCTTTATTATCGATTTGAAAGAATGAGAACGAAGACTACTGTGTTTAAATTGACAAAATTGGATGACCTCAATGTGTTCCTAAAAGGGAAAAAAGTTTCTCTTTAAACTATTGCTGCCACTTTGATAATGTGGTAACGAAGCATTGGGTGAAGAAAAATTCCACAAGTCTAATTCTTGACATATTTCTTTTAGTACCTGTTAGTAATTAGTATCTAGAAGCTAGTCGTGACCTGCATACACTTTTAACACAATTTTAAGGCCGTTTGAAATGTTCTACCAATGTATGTATTTGTCTAGTGTGGTCAGTGGACACCTTAACTATGGGGGCGATACATTGAGACTGGCGTAGCGCTCGTCAGTCTTAATGAAGTGCTCGCTGAAATACAGTCAACTGATTGATTCAGTGTGCACTGCTCAATGAATTAGGACGGTCTGATACCTAGCGTGCGCCGCTACCGAAAATGCATACCTGCCGGGGGATGACGTACATTTTTGGAGTAAGTAATACCACTTTACTAGTGTAACTTATGATGAATTTAACTGACTGGCATGACCACACCCCATCCATGCTACGTCCATATTGGCATGTAAACACCAAAGATCGAAATATTTTTGCTCATTAATTTATTATGCTTTGCCTATATAGCCACTATAGATTGGCTACTACATGTACAAGCAGAAATAACAAATAATCATACACAATGGTTGATAATTAGGCTATGCTCACACTTTGCTTTTTTGCTGCAGCCAAAACTTGATCTCTTGGCAGTAAAAAAGCTGCTGACAAAAAAGCAGGTTTTGCTGATTTTTTTGCTGCTTCTTTTGCTGCATTCTTGCTGCTGTTTTTGCTGCTTTTTTCAGGATCCCAAAGTTCAGCTTTGCTTCCACCACACAAGCATGCAAAATGCAAGGTGTTAGGACAACATTGCAAAGACATACATGTGCTTCTCCCAAAATTAGAATATCATCAAAAAGTTAATTTATTCAGTTTTTCAATACAAAATGTAAAACTCATATATTATATAGAGTCATTACAAACAGAGTGATCTATTTCAAGTGTTTATTTCTGTTAATTTCAAAACAGCTGACATGTGCCAGGAGAGACGTAGGCTCAGCGCCAGAGACCACATCAAAGGGAGGGACACAACATGCGCTGTACATGTACGGCGCATGTTGTGATGGGGTTAAAATCTGAAATGTTGGCCTACTGAAATGTATCACTACATGTATCATACTGTTCACTAAATGCACTCACTACTTGGACAGGGCTCCTTTTGCTTAAAAAACAGCATCAGTGCGATGTGCCATGGAGGCGATCAGCCTGTGGTGCTGCTGAGGTGTTATGGAAGCCCAGGTTGCTTTGATAGCAGCCTTCATCTCGTGTGCATTTTTGGGTCTGGTGTCTCTCATCTTCCTCCTGACAATACCCGCCTAGGCCTCTAAACAAATGCACTATCAGGATGCAGTGGACCCATGTGGTGGAGACAACACAGGTGCAGCATAACCGATGAGGCAGCCACTCTCAACCTACCAAACTAATGGAGGGGGTGGCTGCTTGGCACAATGCTGCACATAAAAGACTTGTATGTGGCGCTGTTCACACAATGGAGATGCACAGCATCCAGGCAAGCCTAGTAGTGACACCCTTCTATTAGATCAGGCGGGCCTGCCCAGCGCTATCCAAATGCACCCCATGTGAACAGACACCACAGTTTACAAGACAAAAATGGGCCCAACTGCACCCCGAAAAAAATGCAAAAAACACAAAAAAATATAAGAAAATTTTTGTGAGGTATTAGTTTATACTTTGGCCAAAATACGCAAGCTCGTAACCCGCGTCAAGGGTCCCCACGCTTACGAGTCCTAATTCTAAACAGCAAGAGCACAAGAAGAGGATTCAGAGATCCTCCAAAAAATAGAAAAAAACAGCAAAACAAGGCAGAGCTTCTTACCTGCCTAGGCCTCAAAACAAATGCACTATCAGGATGCAGTGGACCCATGTATAAACTAATACCTCACAAAAATTTTCTTATATTTTTTTGTGTTTTTTGCATTTTTTTCGGGGTGCAGTTGGGCCCATTTTTGTCTTGTAAACTGTGGTGTCTGTTCACATGGGGTGCATTTGGATAGCGCTGGGCAGGCCCGCCTGATCTAATAGAAGGGTGTCACTACTAGGCTTGCCTGGATGCTGTGCATCTCCATTGTGTGAACAGCGCCACATACAAGTCTTTTATGTGCAGCAATGTGCCAAGCAGCCACCCCCTCCATTAGTTTGGTAGGTTGAGAGTGGATGCCTCATCGGTTATGCTGCACCTGTGTTGTCTCCATCTTAACCACATGGGTCCACTGCATCCTGATAGTGCATTTGTTTAGAGGCCTAGGCAGGTAAGAAGCTCTGCCTTGTTTTGCTGTTTTTTTCTATTTTTTGGAGGATCTCTGAATCCTCTTCTTGTGCTCTTGCTGTTTAGAATCCTGACAATACCCCATAGATTCTCTATAGGGTTAAGGTCAGGTGAGTTAGCTGGCCAATCAAGCACATTGATACTGTTGTTTTTAAACCAGGTATTGGCACTTTTGTCAGTGTGGACAGGTGCCAAGTCCTGCTGGAGAATGACATTTCCATCTCCAAAAGTTTGTTGGCAGAGGGAAGCATGAAGTGCTCTATAATTTCCTGGTAGACGGCTGTGCTGACTTTGGTTTTGATAAAACACAGTGGACCTACACCAGACATGGCATCCCATACCATCACTGATTGTGGAACTTTCACACTAGACCTCAAGCAGCTTGGATTCTGTGCCTCTCCACTCTTCCTCCAGACTCTGGAACCTTGTTTTCCAAATCAAATGCAAACTTTACTTTCATCTGAAAACAATACCTTGGAACATTGAGCAACAGTCCAGTTTTTTTTCACTTTGGCCCAGGTAAGACGCTTCTGGCTTTGTCTATTGGTCATGGGTGGCTTGACACAAGGAATGCGACACTTGTAGCCCATGTCCTGGATAGGTCTGTGTGTCCTGGCTCTTGAAGCAATGACTCTAGCAGCAGTCCACTGTTTGTCAATCTCCCCCAAATTTTTTAATGGCCTTTTCTTATTTATTTTACTCATTTATATAGCGCCATTATTTCCACATTGCTTTACATACATTATCGGCACTATCCCCAATGGGGCTCACAATCTAAGTTCCCTATCAGTAAGTCTTTGGATTTTGGGAGGAAACCGGAGAACCCAGAGGAAACCCACGCAAACATGGGGAGAATATACAGACTCCTTGCGGATGTAGTTCTTAACAATCCTTTCAAGGCTGCGGTTATCCCGGTTGCTTGTGCACCTTTTTCTACCCTACTTTTTCTTTCCAGTCAACTTTCCATTAACCCCTTCCCGACCTTTGACGCATACGCTGCGTCATGAAAGTCGGTGCCATTCCGACCTATGACGCAGCATATGCGTCATGGAAAGATCGCGTCCCTGCAGATCGGGTGAAAGGGTTAACTCCCATTTCACCCGATGTGCAGGGACAGGGGGAGTGGTAGTTTAGCCCAGGGGGGGTGGCTTCACCCCCTCGTGGCTACGATCGCTCTGATTGGCTGTTGAAAGTGAAACTGCCAATCAGAGCGATTTGTAATATTTCACCTAAAAAAATGGTGAAATATTACAATCCAGCCATGGCCGATGCTGCAATATCATCGGCCATGGCTGGACACACTAATGTGCACCCACCCCACCCCTCCGATCGCCCCCCCAGCCCCCCGATCTGTGGTCCGCTCCCCTCGGTCCTGTGCTCCGCTCCCCCGTCCTCCTGTCCGCTCCCCCCGTGCTCCAATCACACCCCCCGTGCTCCAATCACACCCCCCCGCACTCCGATCCCCCCCCCGCACAGCGATCCCCCCCGCACAGCGATTCCCCCCCCGTGCTCCGATCCACCCCCCCGTGTTCCGATCCACCCCCCGTGCTCCGACGCCCCCCCCGTGCCCTGATCTCCCCCCCTTATACTTACCTGGCCTCCCGGGGACTGTCCGTCTTCTTTCCTGGGCGCCGCCATCTTCCAAAATGGCGGGCGCATATGCAGTGCGCCCGCCGAATCTGCCGGCCGGCAGATTCGTTCCAGAGTGAATTTTGATCACTGAGATAGGTTATATCTCAGTGATCAAAATAAAAAAAAAAAGTAAATCACCCCCCCCCCTTTGTCACCCCCATAGGTAGGGACAATAAAAAAAATAATTTTTTTTTTCCCACTAAGGTTGGGGTAAGAACTAGGGTTAGGGTTAGGGTTAGGGTTAGGGGTAAGGTTAGGGGTAGGGTTAGGGGTAGGGTTAGGGGTAGGGTTAGGGGTAGGGTTAGGGTTAGGGGTAGGTGTAGGGTTAGGGGTAGGGTTAGGGTTAGGGTTTCGGTATGTGCACACGTATTCTGGTCCTCTGCGGATTTTTCCGCAGAGGATTTGATAAATCCGCAGTGCTAAACCGCTGCGGATTTATGGCGGATTTACCATGTTTTTTCTGCGCATTTCAATGCGGTTTTACAACAGCGATTTTCTATTTGAGCAGTTGTAAAACCGCTGCGGAATCCGCAGAAAGAAGTGACATGCTGCAGAATGTAAACCGCTGCGTTTCCGTGCAGTTTTTCTGCAGCATGTGTACAGCGATTTTTGTTTTCCATAGGTTTGCATTGAACTGTAAACTCATGGGAAACTGCTGCGGATCCGCAGCGTTTTCCGCAGCGTGTGCACATACCTTTAGAATTAGGCTATGTGCACACGGTGCGGATTGGCCGCTGCGGATCCGCAGCAGAGTTCCATCAGGTTTACAGTACCATGTAAACATATGGAAAGCCAAATCCGCTGTGCCCATGGTGCGGAAAATACCACGCGGGAACGCTGCGTTGTATTTTCCGCAGCATGTCAATTCTTTGTGCGGATTCCGCAGCGTTTTACACCTGTTCCTCAATAGGAATCCGCAGGTGAAATCCGGACAAAAAACACTGGAAATCCGCGGTAAATCCGCAGGTAAAACGCAGTGCCTTTTACCCGCGGATTTTTCAAAAATGGTGCTGAAAAATCTCATACAAATCCGCAACGTGGGCACATGGCCTTAGGGTTAGGGTTGGGTTGGAATTAGGGTTGTGGTTAGGGTTAGGGGTGTGTTGGGGTTACGGGTGTGTTGGGGTTAGGGTTGTGATTAGGGTTACGGCTACAGTTGGGATAAGGGTTAGGGGTGTGTTGGAGTTAGAATTGAGGGGTTTCCACTGTTTAGGCACATCAGGGGGTCTCCAAACGCAACATGGCGCCACCATTGATTCCAGCCAATCTTGTATTCAAAAAGTCAAATGGTGCTCCCTCACTTCCGAGCCCCGACGTGCACCCAAACAGTGGTTTACCCCCACATATGGGGTACCAGCATACTCAGGACAAACTGCGCAACAATTACTGGGGTCCAATTTCTCCTGTTACCCTTGTGAAAATAAAGAAATGCTTGCTAAAACATCATTTTTGAGGAAAGAAAAATGATTTTTTATTTTCACGGCTCTGCGTTGTAAACGTCTGTGAAGCACTTGGGGGTTCAAAGTGCTCACCACATATCTAGATAAGTTCCTTGGGGGGTCTAGTTTCTAAAAGGGGTCACTTGTGGGGGGTTTCTACTGTTTAGGCACACCAGGGGCTCTGCAAACGCAATGTGACGCCCGCAGACCATTCCATCAAAGTCTGCATTTCAAAAGTCACTACTTCCCTTCTGAGCCCCGACGTGCGCCCAAAGAGTGGTTTACCCCCACACATGGGGTATCAGCGTACTCAGGAGAAACTGGACAACAACTTTTGGGGTCCAATTTCTCCTGTAACCCTTGGGAAAATAAAAAATTCTGGGCTAAATAATTAATTTTGAGGAAAGAAAATGTATTTATTATTTTCACGGCTCTGCATTATAAACTTCTATGAAGCACTTGGGGGTTCAAAGTGCTCACCACACATCTAGATAAGTTCCTTTCGGGGTCTAGTTTCCAAAATGGGGTCACTTGTGGGGGGTTTCTACTGTTAAGCCACATCAGGGGCTCTGCAAACGCAACGTGACGCCCACAGAGCATTCCATCAAAGTCTGCATTTCAAAACGTCACTACTTCACTTCCGAGCCTCGGCATGTGCCCAAACAGTGGTTTACCCCCACATATGGGGTATCAGCGTACTCAGGAGAAACTGGACAACAACTTTTGGGATCCAATTTCTCCTGTTACCCTTTGTAAAATAAAAAATTGCAGGCTAAAAGATCATTTTTGAGAAAATAATTTTTTTTTTTATTTTCATGGCTCTGCGTTATAAACTTCTGTGAAGCACTTGGGGGTTCAAAGTCCTCACCACACATCTAGATTAGTTCCTTTGGGGGTCTAGTTTCCAAAATGGGGTCATTTCTGGGGGATCTCCAATGTTTAGGCACACAGGGGCTCTCCAAACGTGACATGGTGTCCGTTAATGATTGGAGCTAATTTTCCATTTAAAAAGCCAAATGGCGTGCCATCCCTTCCGAGCCCTGACGTGCACCCAAATCAGCGTACTCAGGACAAACTGGACAACAATATTTGGGGTCCAATTTCTCCTATTATCCTTGGCAAAATAGGAAATTCCAGGCTAAAAAATCATTTTTGAGGAAAGAAAAATTATTTTTTATTTTCATGGCTCTGCGTTATAAACTTCTGTGAAGCACCTGGGGGTTTAAAGTGCTCAATATGCATCTAGATAAGTTCCTTGGGGGGTCTAGTTTCCAAAATGGGGTCACTTGTGGGGGAGCTCCAATGCATAGGCACACAGGGGCTCTCCAAACGCGACATGGTGTCCGCTAACAATTGGAGCTAATTTTCCATTCAAAAAGTCAAATGGCGCGCCTTCCCTTCCGAGCCCTGCTGTGTGCCCAAACAGTGGTTTACCCCCACATATGAGGTATCGGCGTACTCGGGAGAAATTGCCCAACAAATTTTATGATCCATTTTATCCTACTGCCCATGTGAAAATGAAAAAATTGAGGCGAAAAGATTTTTTTTGTGAAAAAAAAGTACTTTTTCATTTTTACAGATCAATTTGTGAAGCACCTGAGGGTTTAAAGTGCTCACTAGGCATCTAAATAAGTTCCTTGGGGGGTCTAGTTTCCAAAATGGGGACACTTGTGGGGGAGTGCCAATGTTTAGGCACACAGGAGCTCTCCAAACGCGACATGGTGTCCGCTAACGATGGAAATAATTTTTCATTCAAAAAGTCAAATGGCGCTCCTTCCCTTCCGAGCCTTACCATGTGCCCAAACAGTGGTTTACTCCCACATATGAGGTATCGGCGTACTCAGGAGAAATTGCCCAACACATTTTAGGATCCATTTTATCCTGTTGCCCATGTGAAAATGAAAAAATTGAGGCTAAAAGAATTTTTTTGTGAAAAAAAAGTACTTTTTCATTTTTACGGATCAATTTGTGAAGCACCTGGGGGTTCAAAGTGCTCACTATGCATCTAGATAAGTTCCTTGGGGCGTCTAGTTTCCAAAATGGGGTCACTTGTGGGGGAGCTCCAATTTTTAGGCACACGGGTGCTCTCCAAACGTGACATGGTGTCCGCTAAAGAGTGGAGCCAATTTTTGATTCAAAAAGTCAAATGGCGCTCCTTCCCTTCCAAGCCCTGCCGTGCGCCCAAACAGTGGTTTACCCCCACATATGAGGTATCAGCGTACTCAGGACAAATTGGACAACAACTTTCGTGGTTCAGTTTCTCCTTTTACCATTGGGAAAATAAAAAAATTGTTGCTAAAAGATAATTTTTGTGACTAAAAAGTTAAATGTTCATTTTTTCCTTCCATGTTGCTTCTGCTGCTGTGAAGCACCTGAAGGGTTAATAAACTTCTTGAATGTAGTTTTGAGTACCTTGAGGGGTGCAGTTTTTAGAATGGTGTCACTTTTGGGTATTTTCAGCCATATAGACCCCTCAAACTGACTTCAAATGTGAGGTGGTCCCTAAAAAAATGGTTTTGTAAATTTCGTTGTAAAAATGAGAAATCGCTGGTCAAATTTTAACCCTTATAACTTCCTAACAAAAAAAAATTTTGTTTCCAAAATTGTGCTGATGTAAAGTAAACATGTGGGAAATGTTATTTATTAACTATTTTGTGTCACATATCTCTCTGGTTTAACAGAATAAAAATTCAAAATGTGAAAATTGCGAAATTTTCAAAATTTTCGCCAAATTTCCGTTTATATCACAAATAAACGCAGAATTTATTGACCTAAATTTACCACTAACATGAAGCCCAATATGTCACGAAAAAACAATCTCAGAACCGCTAGGATCCGTTGAAGCGTTCCTGAGTTATTACCTCATAAAGGGACACTGGTCAGAATTGCAAAAAACGGCAAGGTCTTTAAGGTCAAAATAGGCTGGGTCATGAAGGGGTTAATATGCTTGGACCCAGCACTCTGTGAACAGCCAGCTTCTTTAGCAATGACCTTTTGTGACTTGCCCTCCTTTTGGAGTGTGTCAATGACTGCCTTCTGGACATCTGTCAAGTCAGCAGTCTTCCCCATGATTGTGGAGCCTACTGAAACAGACTAAGAAACCTTTTTAATCACTTAGGAAGCCTTTGCAGGTGTTTTTGTTAATTATTCTAAGTTACTGAGATAATAACTTTTGGGTCTACATTGGCTGTAAGCCATAATCAATATTAACAGAAATAAACACTTGAAATAGATCACTCTGTTTGTAATGACTCTATATAAATATATGAGTTTCATTTTTTGTATTGAAGAACTGAAATTAACTTTTTGATGATATTCGACCACACTTAGACGACATAGCTGAACTAGTGTGGGTGCAGAGAAGAGCGACCAAGGTTATTAGAGGACTGGGGGGTCTGCAATACCAACATAGGTTATTACACTTGGGGCTATTTAGTTTGGAAAAACGAAGACTAAGGGGTGATCTTATGTTAATGTATAAATATATGAGGGGACAGTACAAAGACCTTTCTGATGATCTTTTTCATCATAGACCTGAAACCGGGACAAGGGGGCATCCTCTGCGTTTGGAGGAAAAAAGGTTTACAATCTTGCCTTGCGCAGGCGTGTCCTATGGAGGACAGAGAATGAACTTCAATCCAATATTGCAGCCAGCATGCAGCCAGCGGGTAAGGAAAGGGTGAATCAAATACCCCAAAACCCCGCCTCCATGGCTAAAGATTGTTCCCTCCAAATTCAGGTGACAGTGTCCCTTTAAGCATAATAACAGACGCGGATTCTTTACTGTAAGAGCAGTGAGACTATGGAACGCTCTGCCGTATGATGTTGTAATGAGTGATTCATTACTTAAATTTAAGAGGGGACTGGATACCTTTCTTTGAAAAGTATAATGTTACAGGGTATATACACTAGATTCATTGATAGGGCGTTGATCCAGGGAACTAGTCTGATTGCCGTATGTGGAGTCGGGAAGGAATTTTTTTCCCCAATGTGGAGCTTACTCTTTGCCACATGGTTTTTTTTTGCCTTCCTCTGGATCAACATGTTAGGGCATGTTAGGTTAGGCTATGGGTTGAACTAGATGGACTTATAGTCTTCCTTCAACCTTAATAACTATTTTAATTTTGTGAGAAGCACCTGTATGTGAAACCATAAAAGTGTTTTGGAAAGAAGGGCAAATTGATCATATTATTTTGTGGAAAAAATACAAATGTAACAAGGGGAGGAGTTGAATTGTTCTGGAATAGTTTACCTAAAAAATTGGCAGTGCATTTTATAGGGCAGACACTGTTTTCTTTCCCACATTGGTTGGCCCTTGAGTTGGCAGGCATTGTTCAATTTCACACATTGGTCAGGCAATGTTTAGTAGGTTGGCCATTGAATTGCTCAGGCAATTGTTTACTTTTACACATCACTGATTTAATTAAATTGTACTAATCCTATTTGCCATTCTCAGGTGAGGAGACCAAGACATTTTGGTTTAAACTTGAGAGAATCACAAAAATAAATGGGTTTCACATCCTGCTGTACCTGCTTTATTTTTTCACTAAAAACACAGCAAAAACTGATGGTAAAGTTTTTTGCTGCTTTTTTTGCACTTACTCTTTGCTTTCTATGGGAGAAAAATCCTGCCAAAATGCTGATAGATGTGACATGCTGCAGTTTTCAAAAAAAGCAGCAGTTTTCCAAATCAGTCAGGAAAAAAAACTCAACGTGTGTGCATTAGATTTCTGAATTCTCATAGCTTGTGCTGGTACAGTAAAAAGCAGCTTTTAATTTGCATAAAAAAGCAACAAACATGCAGCAAATTGCTATATGTTGACCATAGCCTTATTCCTAATTTCATTCTGATAATGTGAAAATAAAAACTACATTTTTAAGCTCCAGTTTTGCTATTCAGCTATTGAGGACATGTCTTTAGTTTTCTTAATGATTTTGGCTGCTCAGTCAAATTCCTAAACAATTGCTGGCAGTCACAAGATAATCAAATGACTTTCAAGTTCTTTGCTCCCAGTGTACAGCTATTGGAATGTTTGTGACCTACAGTTTATTTGTAGGTCACTTCAAAAAGCTTCCAGTTAGGTCAAAATTTGCCATAACCACACTTGACAAGATATTTGTGTTCAACCAACACTAAACTTAAAAGGGTATTTCCATCTCCAAGATCCTATCCCAATAAGAATTAAATGTAATAATAATAATAATAATAAATACCTCCAATTAGAAATGTAGTATAGGTTTTTTATTTGCTATGCCTCTTTCCTCATGTGCAGGCATTGCCGGACCTTAGGTATCCATGGTTATGACCACTATTAGGCCGGGGTCACACTAGACCGTAATACGGCCGAGTGCAATGCGATAAAAAAATCGCATTGCACTTGGACCAATGTTACCATATGGAGCAGCTCCCAGCAGCCGACTTTTTGTTGGCCGTTTTCCTCGGTCCGAGACAATCGCAGCATGCTGCGATTGTCTCGGACCGAGGAAAAACTTTCGGCTCACTCGCACCCATATAAGCCTATGGGTGCGAGTGAGACAGCGCACACCACTCGGATATCATCCGAGTGATGTGCGCTATAAGCGGACCCCAGCAATGGAGGAGATGGAGAAATTCATTTCTCCGCCTCCTCCGCAGCTCTGCTCCGATCCTCCCTGTGCGAGAGAATCGGAGCACAGATGCATGACACTCGGCTCCTGCTCTGCTGCGAGCAGGAGCCGAGTGTCATTAGCATATCGCATCGCATATTGCAATACGCTAGTGTGACCCCGGCCTTATAGTGAGTTAGTTAGCGAGTTGCTAGTGGTCGTAACCATGGATACCCAAGGTCCTGCAATGCCTGCACATGAGGAAAGAGACCTAAAGAATCAGAAAAACTATACTACATTTCAAATTGAAAGTATTTGCTATTATTATTATTATACAAAAGCACAAAGTGACAAGCACTACCGTTACGCCTCCCGTGATGATGCACACCAATGTATTATGAATAGCACACTACAGGCAAATTTACCTCAATCTTCGGGTGCCCACCCAATGAAAAAACAGTACTGAATATCCAAACAACAGGAATGAAGAGTGGCACTCACCGTAATAAAATCCAACGTTTATTTAGTCACCTTTAAAATATCTTCAGCAGGACAGTGGACAATGGAGTGTGAGAACGACAGCCGTTTTGTGCGAATTGCACTTCTATGGGTCACAAAGGTAGGAGGGCGTGGAGCGGACTTAAATACCTGACATAGGCTTAGTCTCTGTATTAGGGTGGGAGGTGCGAGAGGGACTAAACCTATGTCAGGTATTTAAGTCTGCTCCACCACCTCATACCTTTGTGACCTGTAGAAGCGCAATTTGTGGAAAACGCCCGTTGTCCTCACACTCCATTGTCCACTGTCCTACCGAAGATGTTTTAGGGTATGTGCCCACATTGCGGATTTTGCTGCAGATCCGCAGCGGATAGGCCGCTGTGGATTTGCAGCACTTTTCCCTGAGTTTACAGTACCATGTAAGCCTATGGAAAACAAAATCTGCACATGCTGTGGAAAAAAGCACGTGGAAACGTAGCGTTGTTTATTCTGCAACATGTCAATTCTTTGTGCGGATTCCGCAGTGGTTTACACCTGCTCCATAATAGGAATCCGCAGGTGGAATCTGCACATAATCTGCAAAAAAAATTGCAGAAAATCTGTGGTAATTCCGCAGGAAATCCGCAGTGCGGTTTACCTGCTTATTTTCCAAAATCAGTCCGGGAAAATCCGCAGAATAATCTACAACGTGTGCGCATACCCTTAAAGGTGACTAAATAAATGTTGGATTTTATTCCAGTGAGTGCCGCCCTTCATTCCTGTTGATTGGACATTCAGTACTGTTTTTTCCTTGGGTGGGCACCCGAAGATTGGGGTAATTTTGCCTGTAGCATGCTATTCATAATACATTGGTGTGCATCATCACGTGAGGCGTAACAGTAGTGCTTGTCACTTTGTGCTTTTGTGGACTACTTCAGACTGTTTCGATTGAGCGCAACGTGTGGCTGTTGGACACGCTTCCACAACATGCTGGACTGATCGGCAGCTGTGAATGACTGCCACAATGGAATCAGAGGCATTACCCGTCACACATGGTTTGCAGGCTGGATGAGAAAATGTGGACTCATATATTTTGGAGTGTGAGCAACGCAACGAAGTACAGTTTTTAAGCACTAAAACGCTGGAATTTAAGCTGATGAACTTGGCTGAAAGAGAAGTTAATTTATTCTGGACAACTAACTCACTGAAATCCTATGTGGACTGTGGCAGAGTTCCCCCGTGGACTCAGGGTATTTAAGGAGATATCACACTTCAAAGACAATTATTCTTTCACTGTTGAATTAGAAAAAATCCTGTTAAATTGTTCACAAGAAATTTTACAACTAATTTTGAAATACAATATACAGAACTATGAAAATGTGAACAATGAATTAAAGAAAATGAAAGACGAGTAAAAATCTAGACTCACTGATAATCAATGGATCCTACATAACAAAAGTTTAGAGACTAAATTGATTCCCCTCCAGGTGGAAGTTAAACAAAGAAAGTGAGACAAATTTGTACGCGATAAAGGGGATTTTGAGTCTGGAAACATTTTCTTGGAACAAGTGAAACAAAGCCAGAAAAATGCTAAATCATTTAGAACCAGACACATGAGGAATAAAAATAGGAAATCCATGAAGTGAATGAGAGAAGATAAAATGGCACTCACCCTTCTGTGCAGTATAAGTGTTGTCCTTTATTTGGACCCGTAGAAGCGCAAGAGCGCGAAACGGCCGTCATCCAGTCGTTCACTCCCTGCACCTCTCTCCTCACCAGCCGCCGCAGAAAATGTCTGTAACCTGCTAATCGCAAATAAAGGACAACACTTAAGGTACCTTCACACTAAACGATATCGCTAGCGATCCGTGACGTTGCAGCGTCCTTGCTAGCGATATCGTTCAGTTTGACACGCAGCAGCGATCAGAATCCTGCCGTGATGTTGTTGGTCGGGACTAGAAGGCCAGAACTTTATTTGGTCGCTGGCTCTCCCGCTGACATCGCTGAATCGGCGTGTGTGACACCGATTCAGCGATGTCTTTGCTGGTAACCAGGGTAAACATCGGGTTACTAAGCGCAGGGCCGCGCTTAGTAACCCGATGTTTTCCCTGGTTACCATCCTAAAAGTAAAAAAAACAAACGCTTCATACTTACCTTCCGCTGTCTGTCCCCGGCGCTGTGCTTTCCTGCACTCACTGTGAGCACAGCGGCCGGAAAGCAGAGCGGTGACGTCACCGCTCTGCTTTCCGGCCGCTGTGCTCACAGCCAGTACAGAGAAGCAGAGCGCAGGGGACAGACAGCGGAAGGTAAGTATGAAGCGTTTGTTTTTTTTACTTTAGGATGGTAACCAGGGTAAACATCAGGTTACTAAGCGCGGCTCTGCACTTAGTAACCCGATGTTTACCCTGGTTACCGGCATCGTTGGTCGCTGGAGAGCTGTCTGTGTGACAGCTCTCCAGCGACCAAACAGTGACGCTGCAGCGATCCGGATCGTTGTCTGGATCGCTGCAGCGTCGTTTAGTGTGAAGGTACCTTTATACTGCACAGAAGGGTGAGTGCCATTTTTTCTTCTCTCATTCACTTCATGGACTTTCTATTTTATAAGATGTGCATCACCCATGTCAGTAGCTAGCCTCTGAACGTCCTGATCTACAAAGGATCGAGTATACCTATACATCTCTACGTAAAGTACAGCATTCGGTGCCGTTCACACCCATCTTTCTTTTTAAGAGCTTGGCTATAAAAATAGGAAATTCAGGAAAGACTGCATCATAACAGACTCAGATTCCAGTATGAAAGAAAACGTATGCGCTGTCTCCAGTCCTTTAGGATCAGCTGCTCCCAACATGATGGATTCAATGGCTCCTCTATCCCCTTTAGGTGATAGGAGAAAACTAGTGATGAGCGAGCATACTCGGTAATGCTCGATACTCGCCCGAGAATCGCTGTACTCACAGTACTCAGTGAGCACTGAGCATTTCTGGGTTTGATCGGTGGGAGCTCAGGTCTCCAACCTGCATGATTGTTGCTCTTTACAGAGCCAATCAACATGCAGGGATTGTCTTCCACACACTGTAATGCCACAGCCATCTTGGTGACCAATGACCTTCTGACAGCAAAGTGTAACGGTGACCAATCTCTGCTTATTCTTCTCGACCTCTCTGCAGCTTTTGACACTGTTGACCACCATCTCTTTTCTATTCTCTAGGTTCCAGTCACTAGGCATTAAGGACATGGCCCTCTCCTGGTTCTCCTCCTATCTTTCTGACTACTCCTTCAGTGTATCGTTTGTTGGCTCCACTTCGTCCCCTCTTCCTCTCACTGTTGGGGTACCTCAGGGCTCAGTCCTTGGCCCGCTTCTCTTCTCCCTCTACATGGCCCCAGTTGGACAGACAATCAGCAGAATTGGCTTTCAGTACCATCTTTATGCAGATGACACACAACTATACACGTCATCTCCTGACCCTAACCCCATTGTACTACAAAATGCCAGTGACTGTCTGTCCGCAGTCTCTGACATCATGTCCGCCCTCTATCTGAAACTCAACCTCTCCAAAACTGAACTTCTTCTGCTCCCACCGTCTACTAACCTCCCTAAACCTGACATTTCCCTCTCCGTGGGTGGCAAAATAATAACACCCTGGCAGCATGCGCGCTGTCTGGGTGTTATGTTTGACTCTGATCTCTCCTTCACATCCCATATACAAACACTTGCCCGTTCTTGCAGCTTACACCTAAAGAACATCTCTAGAATCCTACCTTTTCTCACCATGGAAACAACAAAAACCCTCACTGTCACCCTGATCCACTCCTGCCTGGATTACTGTAATGCTCTATTAATTGGCCTCCCCCTCACTAGACTTTCCCCTCTCCAGTCCATCCTTAATGCAGCAGCCAGGGTCGTCCATCTGGCTAATTGTTATTCAGACGTGTCCGCTCTTCGCCAGTCGTTATACTGGTAGATCATTCATTATAGGATCCAATTCAAAGTACTTGTTCTCACCCACAAAGCTCTTCACAGTGTAGCACCCCCTTACATCACCACCCTTATTTCTGTCTATCAGCCTAGCCGACCGCTGCACTCTGCAAATGACTTTCAACTAACCTCCGCACTAATCCGTACCTCCCACTCCCGACTCCAAGACTTCTCCCATGCTGCGCCAATGCTCTGGAATGCTCTACCCCGAGAAATTAGGACCATTCACAATTTGCAAAGTTTTAGGCGTGTAGATTGTTAGCTCTCACGATGTTAGCTCTCACGAGTAGGCTTATCTTATTGTGCTTTAATTATTGTATTAATAACGTTGTTACTTATGACTTGTGTTTGAAACTGTTAAACTGTAAAGCGCTGCGGAATATGTTGGCGCTATATAAATAAAGATTATTATTATTATTATCTTGGTTGTGGCATTACAGTGATTGGCTGACCTGGCGCCACCCTGCTCGTTGCATTCAGCTCCTGATTCAGACTTGGGGGTTTATCAGTTAGTGTGGGTATACCATCAGATTTGACATAAATCCACCTAAACGAACAGTCCTTCTAAGGACTAACTACAGACTATATACTGTAGATTGCAGTGCTAGGTAGGCAGGGGAGTGTATGTGGCTATATACATATCAGTGCAAGGCATTCAGGCAGTAGCATAGCTACTGGGGGGGCTTGGGGGCCATCGCCCCGGGCCCTATCATATGAAGGGGCCCACTGGGAGCCAGGGCTAGGCCACTTCTGTGACGAGGCAGAACACAGCATAGGAGCAGAGCAGTGTAATGTCTGCTCCTGTCTGATGGAGACTCTGCAAGCTGGCTAGCACAGTGGCCGGTTGCAGTCTCCCTCCTGCAGTGAATGGTATTGCCTGTCTGACCTGATGATGAAGCTTTTCCCAGCTGCAGCTCTTCTTCACTCTGTGCAGTGTGCACGGTGGGTCTTAGAGCCATTTCACTGACATTTCCTGGTCGTGCCTGCAAACTTCATCAGTAAGTGGGGTTTAACTTATTAGGTTTACTAAATTCAGGTATGTCACTGTGAGGTAAATGTGAGACCATTGGGGTATTGTGGGCGCTGAAAGAGGGTGAGGGGGGCCAGGGTACCGGGGGGTGAATGTGAGACCATGAGGGAATTGTGTGGGAGTGGAGACAGGGTACTGGGGGGTGAATGTGAGGCCATGGGGGTATTGTGGGGGAGGGGAGACAGGGCACTGGGGTGGTGAATGTGAGACCATGGGGGTATTGTGGGGGAGGGGAGACAGGACACTGGGAGTTTAATGTGAGGCCATGGGGGTACTGTGGGGGAGGGGAGACAGGGCACTGGGGGGGTGAATGTGAGGCCATAGGGGTATTGTGGGGGAGGGGAGACACGGCACTGGGGGGGGAATGTGAAACCATGGGGGTGTTGTGGGGGAGGGGGGAAAGGGTACTGGGGGGTGAATTTGAGGCCATAGGGGTATTATGGGAGAGGGGAGACAGGGCACTGGGGGGTGAATGTGAAACCATGGGGGTGTTGTGGGTGAGGTGTGGACAGGGCACTGAGGGGATGCATGTGAGATGATGGGGGTATTGTTGCGGCTGAAATGGGGGAGGGGGAACAGGGCACTGGGGGTTGAATATTATGTTTTGTTATGTTATTTTATTATATGTACTCCATTACATGTAATATTTACTGTCTGGGGAGGCTGAAGATAAGGGGGCAGGGGGCTTTTGATGCATACCACCTGGGTCTTTTATGAGAATTAGTATAAGAAGCCCCATACAGTAACCAAGAGCTGCATCACATTTAGGCTATGTGCACACGTTCAGGATTTCTTGCAGAAATTTCCTGAGAAAAACCTGAAATTTTCTGCAAGAAATCTGAAAGAAATCTGCATGCGTTTTTTGCGCGTTTTTGGTGCGTTTTTTGCAGATTTTTCTGGACATTTCCCAATGCATTATATAGTGGGAAATCCGCAAAAAATCCGCAAAATTAATGAAAAGGCTGTGTTTTTTACCACGATCATGTGCACAAAAATTGCGGAATTCATTCTAAATGATGGGATGCATAATGTATGGTGTTTTTTTGTGGTTTTATAGCATTTATATAGCGAAATAACGTGAAAAAACCCAAAAAATCAGCAACGTGTGCACACTGCCTTACAGCACCACTCCAGTATTTGTTTTTAATTTCACTGCTGGAGTGGAGCTGAAAATCCAAGTCCCCTGTTCCCTGTCTAATACTCACCTTCAGGTATTTTCATCGGTTTTCACCTTGGCTCTGTCTCCTGCAGTTTGTGACCTATCCGCTGCACCAGTGTTTCATGGAGTGGCGCAGAGGTCACTAATCAATGTAAGTCTATGGGAGCCTCATTCTGGCCTGTTTCTCGCTCTCACATTCTTACATTGAACGCTTGTGACATAGCTTCTAACTTCTGGCCAGTCAGAAGCTGCGCTCACAAGTCTGACCCGCGGCACTGCAGCAGTGCCACAAAATAGTGAATACGCCGGAGGGTGAGTAAATGACCAGTGCAGGGGACTTGCGCTTAAAGCACCATTCCAGCGGTAGAAAAAAACCAAAAAACGAGTGGTGCTCTAATAATTTAATAAAAAGCAATTTATTACTATGAAGTTGATAAAGACTTGGAGTAAATGTCTGCAGTCACTTTATATGACTGCAGACTGCCAAATCATGACCCAGAGCTACCGGCTATCATATTGTGTATAAGGGAGCTGCGGGCCCATCACATACCTCCCAACTGTCCCGGATCCAGCGGGACTGTCCTGATTATGACAGTCAGCCCCGCGATCCCGGGCGGGACATTAATTGTCCCGCACTGGTTGGGAGGTATGTGATATCACCCGGTCAGCTGAGAGCTCCGAGTCCCTGCACCCGGCCCGCACAGCAGCAAACCACATGATGGCTGCTCTGTGCACAGGACCTGTGATGAGGTCACAGGATGGAAGGAGTCAGGGGTCACATGATCGGGAGGACATCCTTGTACAGGACTCTGCTGGTTGCCATGGGCGCCGGAGGAGGGTAAGTTAAAGTGTATGTGTGAGGTCAGGAGGTGTTTACAGTGTGGATGTAGCAGAGCTGTGTGTGAACGAGGTGTATGGATCAGAGCAGCGTGTGAAAGGTGTACGGAGCGGAGTTGTGTGTGTACGGAGCGGAGCCGTGTGTGTAAGAGGTGTATGGAGCCGTGTGCATGAGGTGTACGGAGCGCAGCCGCGTGTGTACGGATAAGAGCAGCATGTGAAAGGTGTATGGAGCGGAGTCGTGTGTATGAGGTGTACGGAGCGCAGCCGCATGTGTACGGAGCCGTGTGCATGAGGTGTACGGAGCGCAGCCGCGTGTGTACGAGGTGTACGGAGCACAGCCGCGTGTGTACGAGGTGTACGGAGCACAGCCACATGTGTACGAGGTGTACGGAGCGCAGCCGCGTGTGTACGAGGTGTACGGAGCGGAGCAGCATGTGAAAGGTATACGGAGCGGAGTCGTGTGTAAGAGGTGTACGGAGCCATGTGTACGAGGTGTACGGAGCCGTGTGTACGAGGTGTACGGAGCACAGCCGCGTGTGTACGAGGTGTACGGAGCGGAGCAGCATGTGAAAGGTGTACGGAGCGGAGTCGTGTGTAAGAGGTGTACGGAGCCGTGTGTACGAGGTGTACGGAGCCGCGTGTGTACGAGGTGTACGGAGCACAGCCGCGTGTGTGCGAGGTGTACGGAGCACGGCCGCGTGTGTACGAGGTGTACGGAGCACAGCCGCGTGTGTACGAGGTGTACGGAGCACAGCCGCGTGTACGAGGTGTACGGAGCACAGCCGTGTGTGTATGAGGTGTACGGAGCGCAGCCGCATGTGTACGAGGTGTACGGAGCACAGCCGCGTGTGTACGAGGTGTACGGAGCACAGCCGCGTGTGTACGAGGTGTACGGAGCACAGCCGCGTGTGTATGAGGTGTACGGAGCGCAGCCGCGTGTGTACGAGGTGTACGGAGCACAGCCACATGTGTACGAGGTGTACGGAGCGCAGCCGCGTGTGTACGAGGTGTACGGAGCGGAGCAGCATGTGAAAGGTATACGGAGCGGAGTCGTGTGTAAGAGGTGTACGGAGCCATGTGTACGAGGTGTACGGAGCCGTGTGTACGAGGTGTACGGAGCACAGCCGCGTGTGTACGAGGTGTACGGAGCGGAGCAGCATGTGAAAGGTGTACGGAGCGGAGTCGTGTGTAAGAGGTGTACGGAGCCGTGTGTACGAGGTGTACGGAGCCGCGTGTGTACGAGGTGTACGGAGCACAGCCGCGTGTGTGCGAGGTGTACGGAGCACGGCCGCGTGTGTACGAGGTGTACGGAGCACAGCCGCGTGTGTACGAGGTGTACGGAGCACAGCCGCGTGTACGAGGTGTACGGAGCACAGCCGTGTGTGTATGAGGTGTACGGAGCGCAGCCGCATGTGTACGAGGTGTACGGAGCACAGCCGCGTGTGTACGAGGTGTACGGAGCACAGCCGCGTGTGTACGAGGTGTACGGAGCACAGCCGCGTGTGTATGATGTGTACGGAGCGCAGCCGCGTGTGTACGAGGTGTACGGAGCCGTGTGCATGAGGTGTACGGAGTGCAGCCGCGTGTGTACGAGGTGTATGGAGCACAGCCACGTGTGTACGAGGTGTACGGAGCACAGCCGCGTGTGTACAAGGTGTACGGAGCACAGCCGCGTGTGTACGAGGTGTACGGAGCACAGCCGCGTGTGTATGAGGTGTACAGAGCACAGCCGCGTGTGTATGAGGTGTACGGAGCACAGCCGCGTGTGTATGAGGTGTACGGAGCACAGCCACGTGTGTACGAGGTGTACGGAGCACAGCCGCGTGTACGAGGTGTACGGAGCACAGCCGCGTGTGTATGAGGTGTACGGAGCGGAGCAGCATGTGAAAGGTGTACGGAGCGGAGTCGTGTGTGCAAAGTTTACAGAGCGCAGCCGCGTGTGTAGGAGTAGCTATGTGTGGCCATTATACGGTACGAAGTATCATGTGCTGCCAATATACAATATGGAGCATCATGTGCGGTCATTATACAGTATGAAGCATCATGTACGGTCATTATACAGTATGGAGCATCGTGTGTGGCCATTATACAGTATGGAGCATCATGTGCGGCCATTATACAGTGTGGAGCATCATGTGCGGCCATTATACAGTATGGAGCATCATGTGCGGCCATTATACAGTGTGGAGCATCATGTGTGGCCATTATACAGTATGGAGCATCATGTGTGGCCATTATACAGTATGGAGCATCATGTGCGGCCATTATACAGTGTGGAGCATCATGTGCGGCCATTATACAATATGGAGCATCATGTGCGGCCATTATACAGTATTGAGCATCATGTGTGGCAATTATATAGTATGGAGCACTGTGTGGCCATATTTTTTTGTTTATAATTATTCTTTATGAACAGTGTGATCAGCAGTGCTAAATGGGTGTGGTTGGGACGTGAATATGGGTGTGGCTAGTGAATGGGTGTGGCCAGAGGTGTGGCCTAAAATTTGCCGCGGCGCGCGTTGCGCGACGCAACCTTTGTCCCTCTTTCCCAGCTTCAAAAGTTGGGAGGTATGCCATCATACTGTGTTTAAGGGAGATGCGGGTTATCATACTGTGAATGAGGGAGCGGAGCAGCGGGCCCATCATACTATGTATAAGGGCAGGGGCGTAACAACTGATTTCGCAGGGGTCGCGACTGCGACTGGGCCCGCAGTGTTTTCAGGGCCCGCCAAGTCCAGCAAACAAGTAGCAGGGGAAACAAAGGAGACAAGTCACGCACATATCCTGCTGGCCATGCCCACAGCTTCCCCAGACTTTCAGCAGTGTGCGGCGAGTGGGCGTGTCCGTGAAGGACATGTGACCTAGCAGAAGGGCTCGGCGTGTCACTGACTGAAGCTGGAGAGATGGAAGGCAGCAGCTGGTGAATGAAGTGCAGTCGTGGCTGTAAAGTGCTGATGTGTTGCTTACACCTGACACAAACACACACACACCTAACTGTTCTGTGCGCACAGGACCTGTGATGAGGTCACAGGAGGGGAGGAGTCAGGGGTCACATGATCAGTGGTCTCAGTGTATGCACTATGCAGGACTCTGCTGTGCTTGATTGTCATGGTGCTGAATGAGGGGATGTTTATGTAACAGAGCCGTGTGTGTACAAGGTGTACAGAGCAGAGCCGTGTATGTGTGTAGTGGAGCAATGTGTACGAGGTGTACGGAGCGGAGTCAGGTGTGTACGAGATCTACAAAGCTGAGCCGAGGGTGAAAGAGGTGAGCGGATTCGTGTATGTATGGGGTGTATGGAGTGGTGCTGCGTGTTTAAGAGGTGTATGGAGCGGAGCCGCGTGTGTACGGGGTGGACGGAGCGGAGAAGCGTGTGTATGGAGTGTACGAAGCGGAGCTGTGTGTGTGAGGTGTACGGAGCGGAGCCACGTGTGTACAAGGTGTAAGGAGCAGAGCCGTGTGTGTACAAGGTGTATGGAGCAGAGCCGCGTGTGTACGAGGTGTAGAGATCAGAGCCGTGTGTGTACAAGGTGTACGGAGCAGAGCCGTGTGTGTACGGGTTCTCGGAGCGAAGCCGTGTGTGCAAGGTGTATGGAGCAGAGCCGCGTGTGTACAAGGTGTACGGAGCAGAGCCGTGTGTGTACGGGTTCTCGGAGCGAAGCCGACCAGTACACCCAATACACTCCCACACTGCACAGGTCCAGAAATGACGCACTGCAGCATTATACCAGGAAGAAACAGCACACAGATTTCAAACGCCGAGAGTGCGCTTGGAATTAGAGCGAGGGAGGACATATTACTATAGGGACATGTTAGTTATAAAATCATTTTTCTCAGCGAGTACAAGGCAGTATTAGGTCAGACTATACAACATTGCAACACAACTATAGTGTGCGAAATGAATAGGGAAAATGTGAATTTCGGTGGGAAATATTTTGGCGCGGGGGACCCCATTTAAAAGTTTGCATCGGGGCCATACGCCACTGTATAAGGGAGCTGCGGGCCAATCATACTATGTATAAGGGAGCTGCGGGCCCATCATACTGTGTATAAGGGAGATGCGGGCTATCATACTGTGAATAAGGGTGCGGAGCTGCGGGTCCATCATACTGTGTATAAGGAAGCTGCGGGCCTATCATACTGTGTATAAGGGAGCTGTGGGCCAATCATACTGTGTATAAGGAAGGTGCGGGCCCATCAAACTGTGTATAAGGGAGCTGCGGGCCCATCATACTGTGTATAAGGGAGCTGCGGGCCCATCATACTGTGTATAAGGGAGCTGCGGGGCAAACATACTGTGTATAAGGAAGCTGCGGGCCCATCATACTGTGTATAAGGGAGCTGCGGGCCCATCATACTGTGTATAAGGGAGCTGCGGGCCCATCATACTGTGTATAAGGAAGCTGCGGGCCCATCATACTTTGTATAAGGGAGCTGCGGGCCCATCATACTATGAATAAGAAAGCGGAGCTGTGGGCCCATCATACTGTGTATAAGGGAGCTGCGGGCCCCTCATACTGTGTATAAGGGAGCTGCGGTCCCATCATACTGTGTATAAGGGAGCTGCGGGCCAATCATACTATGAATAAGAAAGCGGAGCTGTGGGCCCATCATACTGTGTATAAGGGAGCTGCGGGCCCCTCATACTGTGTATAAGGGAGCTGCGGTCCCATCATACTGTGTATAAGGGAGCTGCGGGGCCATCATACTGTATATAAGGGAGATGCGGGCTATCATACTGTGTTTAACAATGATAAATGTAAGGTTATACAAATGGGAAGAGGGAATCAATATCACCATTACACACTGAACGGGAAACCACTGGGTAAATCTGACAGGGAGAAGGACTTGGGGATCCTAGTTAATGATAAACTTACCTGGAGCAGCCAGTGCCAGGCAGCAGCTGCCAAGGCAAACAGGATCATGGGGTGCATTAAAAGAGGTCTGGATACACATGATGAGAGCATTATACTGCCTCTGTACAAATCCCTAGTTAGACCGCACATGGAGTACTGTGTCCAGTTTTGGGCACCGGTGCTCAGGAAGGATATAATGGAACTAGAGAGAGTACAAAGGAGGGCAACAAAATTAATAAAGGGGATGGGAGAACTACAATACCCAGATAGATTAGCGAAATTAGGATTATTTAGTCTAGAAAAAAGACGACTGAGGGGCGATCTAATAACCATGTATAAGTATATAAGGGGACAATACAAATATCTCGCTGAGGATCTGTTTATACCAAGGAAGGTGACGGGCACAAGGGGGCATTCTTTGCGTCTGGAGGAGAGAAGGTTTTTCCACCAACATAGAAGAGGATTCTTTACTGTTAGGGCAGTGAGAATCTGGAATTGCTTGCCTGAGGAGGTGGTGATGGCGAACTCAGTCGAGGGGTTCAAGAGAGGCCTGGATGTCTTCCTGGAGCAGAACAATATTGTATCATACAATTATTAGGTTCTGTAGAAGGACGTAGATCTGGGTATTTATTATGATGGAATATAGGCTGAACTGGATGGACAAATGTCTTTTTTCGGCCTTACTAACTATGTTACTATGTTACTATGTTACTATGTATAAGGGATCTGCAGGCCCATCATACTGTGTATAAGGAAGCTGCAGGCCCATCATACTGTGTATAAGGGAGATGCGGGCTATCATACTGTGAATAAGGGAGTGGAGCAGCGGGCCAATCATACTGTATATAAGGGAGCTGCGGGCCCATCATACTGTGTATAAGGAAGCTGCAGGCCCATCATAATGTATATAAGGGAGATGCGGGCTATCATACTGTGAAAAAGGGAGTGGAGCTGTGGGCCAATCGTACTGTGTATAAGGGAGCTGCGGGCCCATCATACTATGTATAAGGAAGCTGCAGGCCCATCATACTGTGTATAAGGAAGCTGCTGGCCCATCATACTGTGTATAAGGGAGCTGCGGGCCAAATATACTGTGTATAAGGAAGCTGCGGGCCCATCATACTGTGTATAAGGGAGCTGCGGGCCCATCATACTGTGTATAAGGGAGTTGCGGGCCCATCATACTGTGTATAAGGAAGCTGCGGGCCCATCATACTGTGTATAAGGGAGCTGCGGGCCCATCATACTGTGTATAAGGGAGCTGCGGGCCCATCATACTGTGTATAAGGAAGCTGCGGGCCCATCATACTGTGTATAAGGGAGCTGCAGGCCCATCATACTGTATATAAGGGAGATGCGGGGCCATCATACTGTGTATAAGGGAGCTGCTGGCCCATCATACTGTATATAAGGGAGATGCGGGCTATCATACTGTGAATAAGGGAGCGGAGCAGCGGGCCCATCATACTGTGTATAAGGGAGCTGCGGGCCCATCATAATGTGTATAAGGAAGCTGCGGGCCAATCATACTGTGTATAAGGGAGCTGTGGGCCAATCATACTGTATATAAGAGAGCTGCGGGCCAATCATACTGTGTATACTGGATCTGTGGGCCAATCATACTGTATATAAGGGAGCTGCGGGCCAATCATACTGTATATAAGGGAGCTGCGGGACAATCATACTGTGTATACGGGAGCTGCGGGCCAATCATAATGTGTATACGGGAGCTGCGGGCCCATATCATACTGTCTATAAGGGAGCTGCAGGCCAATCATACTCTGTATAAGGGAGCTGTGAGCCCACCATACTGTGTATAAGGAACTGTGAAGGCATTAAATTGTGCATATGGGAGCTGTTGGCCCATTACACTGTATATAGGGGGGCCCTGGGGGGCATTATACTTTCTATAGTGGAGCTCTGTCAGCATTATACTGTGTAAAGGGGAGCATTGGGCTTATACTGTCTATAGGGGAGCAGTGGGAACATCATACTGTGTAAAGGGGAGCAGTGGGAACATCATACGCTGTATAGGGAAGTTGTAGAATCATTATACTGTGTATAGGGGAGCTGTGGGGGCCTTATACTGTGTATAGGGAAGCTTTGAGCTCACCATACTGTGTATAATGGAGCAGTACATGGGGGAACTTAGGGGACATTATTAAATGTTAAGTGGGCACTTAAGCATCATTGTTATAGGGGCACTCAGGGTATTGTGACCATCAAAGTTGCATATGGGGTATTATTACTTTCTAGGGCAAAAATGTGGAGGGCACTAGCAAAGGGCATTAATATTTTCTAGGGGGCAATTTTACTCTCTAGAGAGCACAAAGAAGTCATTATTACTATGTAAAGGTCACACAGTGGTGGCATTATTATGTGGGGCAGTAAGAGGAGCCGTTATTGTACCACACAGCAGGTGCAGTAATACGGTCACATACGGCAGCAGCGGCTCAGAGTTTGTGCAAATTGGGGAAAGATTGGGACAGTGCAGTAAATGTGAGGAGTCAGATGTGTCGTTCTTGTAATCTCTGCAGACAACTCCTGGCTGGAGAAGTCGTCATGTCGGTGTGGCTCAGATGGAAAAGATTTGGAAAGTGAACAATTCCATCAGAGAAAACGTCAGCTGTAAGTCACCATCTATAACTGTACTGCAATCTCTTATATGGTCTGCAGAACTGGTATCTACCACTATATGGTCACAATATGGCAGTAAAATCAATGTTCGTTTTTGTATATAGATTTATTTTCAATAACAGCGCGGTCATATTCTGAGGTTCCACTATATTCACAATTAGAGTGTGCAACCATAGTTGTAATCAGGGTTAGCTGGTTAGGGGCCCACTCAGGTGTTTCGCCCCCCTAAGTTGAAACCCTAGCTACGCCTATGCATGCAGGCACTGTAAGTGGGTACATGCAGTAGATGTCATTGCATACATCAAGAGGGTCCATTCCATTACTGTCTGCTGCTGCCTATTAAATATATATCTAGACCCAGGTATCAGTGGCTAGGAAGAATTTTTTGGGTATCTTAATCCTGATTGTTTTATTCCAAAGCAATCTAGAGACCCCCCTTTTTTTGCTTGTTTACATATTGAGCCTTGTGGTTTCTCTGTGAGACGCCAGATCTATGTGTTGGCCACAAATTTGGGCATTTCACGCCTCCATTCCACTGTATTTGCTGTTATACTCATTTTATACAGTATTTTGGGGTAAAAAATACAAAAATACAGGCCACATGTTGAGCATTGTGGTTTATCTGTCAGATGCCAGATCTATCTGTGGGCTACAAATTTGGGCTTTTCAGGCCTATATTCCACTGTATTTGCTGTCTGTTACCCTAGTTCTATACAGTATTTGGGGCTAAAAAATACAAAAATACAGGTCACATATTGGGCATTGTGGTTACTATGTCAGACACCTGATCTATCTCTGGGCTACAAATTTGGGCATTTCACGACTCCATTCCACTGTATTTGCTGTCTGTTACCTTCGTTCTATACAGTATTTTGGGCTAGAAAATACAACAATACAGGCCACATATTGAGCATTGTGGTTTCTCTGTTAGATGCCAGATCTATCTGTGGGCTACAAATTTGGGCATTTTAGGCCTACATTTCACTGTAGTTGCTGGCTGTTAGGCCGGGATCACACATGCGAGAAATAAGGCCAAGTCTCGCAGTTAATACCCGGCATTGCCGCTGACACTCAGGAGCGGAGCGTGCCACTGCATGTATTGCTATGCGGCCGCATGCTCTGCTCCTGAGTGACGGCAGCAATGCCGGGTGTTAACATGCGAGACTCGGCCGTATTTCTCGCATGTGTGATCCCGGCCTTACTGGTTCTAAACAGTATTTTTGCTTAAAGGGAACCTGTCACCCCGAAAATCGCGGGTGAGGTAAGCCCACCGGCATCAGGGGCTTATCTACAGCATTCTGTAATGCTGTAGATAAGCCCCCGATGTTACCTGAAAGAGGAGAAAAAGAATTTAGTTTATACTTACCCAGGGGCGGTCCCGCTGCTGGTCCGGTCGGATGGGCATGTCTGGTCCGCTGCGGCGCCTCTCATCTTCATTCCATGATGTCCTCTTCTGATCTTCAGCCACGGCTCCGGCGCAGGCGTACTTTGTCTGCCCTGTTGAGGGCAGAGCAAAGTACTGCAGTGCGCAGGCGCCGGCCTCTCTGACCTTTCCGGCGCCTGCGCACTGCAGTACTTTGTCTGTGTCTTTAATAAATATGGATTATCTTAATAATTTGGTTCGCTTCATTTTGACTACTTTATTGTAGGTCTTTTTTGTGGGTAGGTCTACTAAAATGTTGCAATACCAGAGGGTCCTTGTTGCGGAATTACTAAAAAAATTCCCATCTGAGAATGCTGGCGGCAGACGTCATAGTTCGTTGGGCAGCAAAGGATTACAGGCGAGAGAGACACGACTCCAATCCAGCAGAGGCAGGGGAGCACTGGCAAAGTTTTGGGAGAGTTTTCTCAGACCCTTCCATCGCCCTGGCCCAGAGGTGCGGGGTATTGTCACAAGGAGTGCAATGTTTGGGAGGATGCTGAGGGAGTACCTTGCTGACCATACCAACGTCATCTGTGATTACTCTGTGCCTTTTAATTATTGGGTATCAAAGCTGGACCCGTGGAATGAACTGGCTCTTTATGCCTTGGAGGTCCTGGCCTGCCCTGCTGCTAGCTTTTTGTCAGAGTGGGTTTTTAGTGCCGCTGGTGGAATTATAACTGCGCATCCGCCTGTCAACTGAAAATGCTGACAGGCTGACTCTTATAAAAATGAGCAAGGGCTGGATTGGGCCAGACTTCTGTACACCACCGAATGATAACAGAGAAATATAACCTCCAATACAGCTTTCATGTGTTCACACCCACACATGGGTATATGCTTCCTGATTTGGGCTATTTGGTGTTATCCTCCTCCTTCTCCTCATCATTCACCACCAATAGAAAAACAGGGTGAACATGTTCTGTGATGCTACAGCCATTCTAGTTTTTTCCATGCCCCCTGATGAAGGTTTACTACCGAAACGCGCGTTGGGGCGGAGGCGCGTTCCCAGGATCTTCAGTCCTCTTGCTCTGGGTACTATTCTGCGGTGGTTCATACATTTTTTACATTTTAGACCGACGGTCTTATGCCTAATGTGGATTTCTACATAGTACACTGTTAATCTATTGGTGTTCTTATGACCAAGGTCTTTGGTGATGTTTTCTGATTCCTGCCAGCAGTTTGGTTTCCCACTCCAAATGGATTATTCCACATATAGTTATATTTAGTTTGTTCTGTTTATTTTTTATGTTACTTTATACATTTTATTTATGTTTTTGGATTATGCCCTCATATGTCATGAGCACCTGATTATGGTATTTTTGTGGACTGATATTCCTGTGCACGCGCCCCCTGCTTACTTTTGCAGCGCTTTCCGCTGTGGCACCATTGTCTGTATCACCTTCCATGCATTTGTTTTAAACAAATATTAATAAAGCTTATATTTTTGTATGATATTCTGTTTGACCGTGTATCATCTGTTTCCATGTTGCTATCTAGTTTTTTGCAAGAGTGTTTATGATGCCCAGAAACAATTTTAAAAAAGTACCCCCCAGGGGGAAATGTCTGTCAGCCCTATGGGCATTCCAAATATAGGAGACCCGCTCCTTTAAATTGGGAATAGATTCATAGGAGGACATTCTTCACGTCTCTTCAGACACCACCACTAGAACACCAGGGTGAACGTATTCCATGATGCAACACCCACTCTATTTTTTGTCAAGGGTGTTTATGATGCCCGTAAAAAAATGTTGGAAAAAAAAACAATGTGTACACCCCAGGGTGAAATGTTTGGCAGCCCATACTCTTAGTGTATGGGCATTCCAAGTATAGGAGACTCGCTCCTTTATAATGGGAAAACATTTTTATGAGGCCCTCCTCCACATCTCTCTCAAGGGGCATTGGAGTGCCTCCTAATTTTTTGTAGGCCTTCCATTCACAGCATAGGCAAACACTATGGGAGACCCAATTCCTAATAATGGGAACATTTTTTTCAGGAGGCCCATCTCTACGTCTCTTCCAAGGCTTATTGGAGTGCATGTGAATTTGGTGCAGGGCAGGCCTTGCATTCAATCCCTAAGCAAACTGTATGACAGTACCAAATGAATAATGTGAACTTGGTTTTCCTATGGCCATCCAGTACGTGGGCTCAAAGGTTTATTGGGGTGCATGTAACTTTGGGGAAGGGCAGGCCTTGCATTCAATGCATAGGCAAACAGTATGGCAGTACCGAATGAATAATGTGAACTAGGTTTTCCTGTGGCCATCCAATACATGGGCTCAAAGGCTTATTGGGGTGCATGCAACTTTGGGGAAGGGCAGGCCTTGCATTCAATGCATAGGCAAACAGTATGGCAGTAACAAATGAATAATGTGAATTAGGTTTTCCTGTGGCCATCCAGTACATGGGTTCAAAGGCTTATTGGGGTGCATGCAACTTTGGGGCAGGGCAGGCCTTGCATTCAATGCATAGGCAAACAGTATGGCAGTAACAAATGAATAATGTGAATTAGGTTTTCCTGTGGCCATCCAGTACATGGGTTCAAAGGCTTATTGGGGTGCATGCAACTTTGGGGCAGGGCAGGCCTTGCATTCAATGCATAGGCAAACACTATGGGAGACCCACTTTCTTATAATGGGAACATTTTTTCAGGAGGCCCTCCTGTACGTCTCATGAAAGGGGTATTGTGGGGTGTCCTAATTTTTGGCAGCTCAGCCACTCACTGCATGGGCAATAACCGTATATGAGACCCACTGTTTAATAATGGCCCTTTAAGAATATTAATGCTGCCTGATGCCACTATAAAAATTGACTTTGTGACTTTAAGAGTCCCTCCTTCATAAATGAAACAAGATGTGTCTGATGATGTGTCACACACCACATGGCCAGCTAAGGTTGTTAAATGTTACAATGACATTTCCCAGTGAATGCATTTGTATTGGTTGAAAGCAATGCGAAAGTTGAAAAACGCATCAAAAACGCTACCTGTGAACATAGCCAGGGGCGGATTATCAGAGGGTCAATATGGGCGGTAGCCCAGGGCCCAGTGGTCTGGGGGGGGCCCTGGGCTACCGCACAGATTGACCCTCCGCTAATCGTCTGTGAATGCCCGCCAGGCGGCGTTTGTGTGCCCCCAGACCCGGTGGGCAGAGAGAGGGGGCCCGCATCGGGCCCCCTCTTATCTGCTCACTGGGCCCTTTCCGGCGCTGCGGCGGTTTCCTATTAATGTGCGGGCGCGCGCCCGCACGTCAATAGTTAACAACAACAGCCGCCAGCCAATTGGAGGTTGGCAGCTGATGTCGGCTGCAGCGCACACGTCGCCGGCGTCTGACGTCATTGTCAGTCGCTGGCAAGTGTGCGCTGGGAGCTCGCCGCCTGGAGCGTGGACAGGTGAGGAGACTGCTTTTTTTTTTTTTTTTTTTGATCAGTTATCGGTGGACACATTGGGGGGCAATGCTGGAGGACACACTGGGGGGCAATGCTGGAGACAGTGTGGCAGATTGGAGGACACACTAGGGGGCAATGCTGGAGACAGTGTGGCAGATTGGAGGACACACTGGGGGGCAATGCTGGAGGACACACTGGGGGGCAATGCTGGAGGACACACTGGGGGGGCAATGCTGGAGGACACTAGGGGGCAATGCTGGAGGACACACTGGGGGGGCAATGATAGAGGACACACTGGGGGGCAATGCTGGAGGGCACACTGGGGGGCAATGCTGGAGGACACACTGGGGGCAATGCTGGAGGACACACTGGGGGCAATGCTGGAGACAGTGGGGCAGATTGTAGGACACACTAAGGGCAATGCTGGAGACAGTGGGGCAGATTGGAGGACACACTGGGGGCAATGCTGGAGACACTGGGGCAGATTGGAGGACACACTGGGGGCAATGCTGGAGACAGTGGGGCAATGCTGGAGACAGTGGGACAATGCTGGAGACAGTGGGGCAATGCTGGAGACAGTGGGGCAGATTGCTGGAGGACACACTGGGGGGCAATGCTGGAGACAGTGGGGCAGATTGCTGGAGACACTGGGGCAGATGATTGCTGGACACACAGGGGCAATGCTGGAGACACTGGGGCAGATGATTGCTGGACACACAGGGGCAATGCTGGAGACACTGGGGCAGATGATTGCTGGACACACTGGTGGTAATATGCTGGACACACTGGGGCAGATTGCTGGACACACTGTCTGGGGGCAATATGCTGGACATACTGGGGCAGATTGCTGGAGACACTGGGGGTAATATGCTGGACACACTGGGGGTAATATGCTGGACACACTGGGGGCAGAACTGGAGGCATGGGCAGAATGTAGACATGGGGCATGATTGGAGACATGGGGCAGGATTGGATCATGGGGCAGGATGGATACGATGGAGACAGATGGGGCAGGATGGGGAGATCATATGGTGTAGAATGGATACTCATGAGTGCAGGATGGGAGAACATATGGCTGGAGCCAGGAATGAGATAAACGGGGCCAGGGTGGGGAATATTATTACCATAGGGGCTAATTAAGGGATATTATTACTGCAGTGATGTATTTATTTTATTTTTTGAGTATACTGTTCTAAATGGGGGGGCGGTCCTGTTACTGTGCAGAGTGACACTATATCGCCTTTTTATCTTCATGTGGTGTAATGTAGAAGTTGTGAAAAATTAAGTAATGTGTTCTGCAAGCGGAGCTCGAGATAACTGTGTTATTTCCTGGAGAAACGAGTCCTGGCTGGAAGAAATGATGGCGGTCTGTGCTGGATGAAAGATGAAGGACTTCACCTAGAGACGTCACTGGTGAGCCAGTGTTACCTATACACTGACACTATACACTGTATACTATATACAAAGGTCCTGTGTACAATGTCACCAGTGATCACTGTATTACCTATACATTATATACAGAGCTCCTGTGTATAATACCACCAGTGATCTCTGTATTACCTCTACACAGACACTGCATACTAATTACAGATCTCCTGTGAACACTGGCACTTATGGTGATAGTATTGTGTTTTTTGTTTTTTTTTCATTACTGATCAGTATTGTAGTATTCAGTCACTATGTGGTGGTAATATGTGGTCTGGAAATGGTGTTGTGGTATTTGTCCCTTGTATGTGCTATTTGGTCACCAAGTGGTAATATGTGGTCTTGACATGGTGCGGTGGTATTTGTTCCTTGTATGTGATATTATTCGATCACTGTGGTTGTAATTTGTGGTCTGGTCATGGTGCGGTGGTATTTGTTCCTTGTATGTGATATTATTGGTCAAAATATACCTAAATTGTATTGCAGATTTTAACAAATATTTAATAGGTTACAGTAGAGTAGGGCCCGGCCATTTTTCTGGAATAATCTGGTTCGGGTATATCATGACCCCGTCTCATGACCCCTGTCTCATGACCCCTGTCTCATGACCCCCGTCACATGACCCCCGTCACATGACCCCGTCACATGACCCCCGTCACATGACCCCCGTCACATGACCCCCGTCACATGACCCCGTCACATGACCGGGAGGGCCCACAGTGTGTGAACAGCCCGGGGCCCTGGCTACCCTTAATCCACCCCTGAACATAGCCCAAGTAGTGGAGGCACATAGGGGGTCTTTATTTTGCCTTACATACAAATTATTATCCTGGAAAGAATATTCCTTAACATATTTCCCAGGAAAATCCATTTTGGTTTAGTTTTTGTATGTTTTCGTGTGCACCTGTAAAAGTGGCGTCACACTCTGACAACATTGGTCACAGCTGTGACTTAGAAGTCAAAAATGCTTCCAGGGGTCTTCCCCATGTTTCCGGGTCATTTGAGCACTGTTCCCATCGACTTCAGAAGTTTTTTCCCCGGGGGAAGATCGTGGCAAAAATGCTCAGGTTTCCTATAGACTTACATTGGGCTCGTTGCTCGGGTCGAGTACCGGAGTATTCTGTTTACTATGTTATATATTGTAAATGATTTCAACACTCCAATTAATTAATACAAATGATAGAGATATTGATATGTTTTCAATCAGATATATATAATTCCCCCACATGTGTTCAGGGGCTCATCCCCCAGTTGTTTCTGCCATGTGTCCTACATGAAGCCCCCTCCTCCAGTTACAATAAACTGGTTAATCAGGTTTCATTGGGGATGGAGGGGATGTACCTTTGTGAGTGGACAAGAGACTGGTGACATCATTCCCCACACGTGGGGGCTGGACACCTCTGGTAGCTGGAGAGATATAACAGAGCACATGTGCTTGGGCCCTTTCTCTTGCTTCCTGGACGATGAGTGATGGACTTCTACCTTGAGAGTGTAATGTATGACTATTGATTATGTGTTATTTTGAGTGACTGTTTATATTTATTATCTTTTATTAAGTAAATTCATTTTTGTCTTATTCAATTTTCGTGTGAGCATTTATTTATGAATCACAATTCTTTGAACCTTAACAAAACATATTCCAATTTGCTCGACCCGAGCAACAAGCACCCGAGCATTTTAGTGCTCACCCAGCACTAGAGAAAACGCAAACAAAACCTGCAAGAGAAAACAAGGGACCTCATTGACTATCGCGCATGATAGGGTGATCAATCTCATGGACCATATATTGGACATGGCACATCTCTCTGTGTTATCAAAAGGTTTAGGATATTGTCCTCCAGATGAATTTGACCTTGTTGATTTTAAAATTGATTTGTTCAAGGCTGTAAGGAAAATTCATTTACATAAATCCTTTGTTTCCAAATGTAACAGTGAGCCCCCTCTGGAGGGAGAGATCCCTTGTCAGGTGGGACCATTGGGATTCCTGGCGGGTGCAGGTGCATTTTCAGATGGGAAGATGCGGCGTTTTTGGTGAGTTTAACAGAAACACAAGATTTAAATGAAGGGGATAATACCCCTAGGGCTTGCACTTATAAACCGTTTACCGGGGGTGTTGGGTCAACATACATCCCCCCAACACCACATGGTAATGCTATTGATTTATTTGAAACACAGTTGAAACACAAGTTATTAAAGATATGGAAGCATTGATTTACTAAAAAATCCCTTCTAACTTGACAATTGCGGAGAAACGGGCTTAACTGAAATCAGAGGGTGGGATGATACGATAATAAAAGCTGCTGACAAAGGCAGAAATACGGTGTTATTGCCAAAATGCCAGTATCTGGCAGAAGAGGATAGACAACTGGCCGATACAACTACGTATTTAAAGTTACGGCAGAACCCAACTTACAAATTCAAATATGAATTACGTTCTTTTCTTAAAAAATACACAGAACGTGGTATTATAACAAAGAAAAAAGCGGAGAAGCTGCTACTGGAGTTCCCACAAAAAACACATTGGTATTATATCCCCAAAATTCACAAATCAAAAGAATTCCCCCCTGGCCGCCCCATGGCTTCTGGGATAGGGTCGGTCACGGAGCCCTTGTCTCAATACTTGGACTGGTAGCTTCATCCACTTTTACAGGATATTCCATCGTACATTAAGGACAGCAAAGATTTCTTTAAATTAATACGTAATTTTTCCTGGCAAGAAGGCTTCTCCTTAGTCTCCATAGATGTGGAGAGCCTTTACACCAGGATTCCGCAAACAGAGGGAGTTAAGTTGGTCAGGGAGGTTCTGACTAATACGTATAAACATCCTGATTTAATAAATTTTGTATGTGAGAGGATAAGCTTTGTTTTAAAGCACAATGCCTTTAAATTCATGGATACTTGGCATCTTCAAAGCATGTGAACTGCGATGGGGACTCTGGTGGCATGCATTTTCGCTAATCTCTTTTTGGCTGTTTTTGAGGAAAAATTAGTTTATTCTGTTAACAACACATTTTTGAAGCACAATAAATTATTTATAAGGCATGTGGATGACATCTTCATGGTGTGGGACGGGTCTCGGGAGACTTTCCAGCAATTTGTGGAGTACCTGAACCTGTCCAACACCATGAATATGCGTTTCACCTCCCACTATGGCGAGATTTCATTAGAATTTTGAGATATAAGGGTCTGGATTGTTGATGGGAAAATTAACACAGAAAGTGTACCGAAAACCGTCGTCCACTAATTCGCTGCTGCATTATAATAGTGCCCACCCCTTTTACACCAAGCAGTCTATACCATATAGCCAATTTCCTAGACTAAAAAGATCTAGTAGTTCGAAGGAGGGTTTTGAGAAACAGAACTGGATAAATCCAAACAGGATAATGTAGTTGTGAGCAAAGAGGAAAAAGAAAGAAGATTCGTGTTCTGTTTAAAATATGGCCCTATGGACAACTTCATTAGATCTACAATCAGGAAGAACTGGCACATATTGGAACATGACACGGATCTCTTTGAGATCGTGGCCAGAGGTCCTCTTATTTCTTGTAGACACACCACCAACGTGATGGACATCTTAGTACATAATCGGATGAAAAGGACAAAAAACAATTGGTTAGAAGCAGGTATCCCAAAAAGCAAACATAAGCGTGGGCAGTGTTCTTTTTGCTCTCACATTTAGCGACGCTGCAGCTCTCCAGCGACCAACAAAGCCGAAGTCCCCGGGTAACCAGGGTATATATCGGGTTACTAAGCGCAGGGCCGCGCTTAGTAACCCGATGTTTACCCTGGTTACTATTGTAAAAGTTTTAAAAAACGAAACAGTACATACTCATATTCCGGTGTCTGTCACGTCCCCCGGCATCAGCTTCCCGCACTGACTGTGACAGCCCCGGCCGGCCGTAAAGCAGAGCACAGCGGTGACGTCACCGCTGTGCTCTGCTTTACGGCCGGCCGGCGCTGACACAGTGCAGGGAAGCTGACACCGGGGGACGTGACAGACACCGGAATGTAAATATGTACTGTTTGTTTTTTTTAACTTTTACAATGGTAACCAGGGTAAACATCAGGTTACTAAGGGCGGCCTTGCACTTAGTAACCCGATGTTTACCCTGGTTACGCAGGGACTTCGGCATTGTTGGTCGCTGGAGAGCTGCAGCGTCGCTAAATGTGACGGTACCTTTACCTTTGCAGGATTGGAAAAAGTTGTTTTACCTCCACAAAGAGGCGATCTCCATAAGCTCCTTCTTTAAAAAGAAGCAAGGTGGATCTTGCAAACATGGCCGGGTAGATATGTCCATCTTTTTCTAAATACTCCGCTTTGTTTAAATGGTTTTAATTATTGGATGTATCTTTTGGGATTTATGTTAAACTGTATTTTCACTACTATTGACACTTATTTTTATACTTTGTATTAGGGGGAGATTCGGGAGGGGCCAAGCCTACATCAGGTATTTCAGTCCGCTCCACCCCCTCCTACCTTTCTGACTTGTAGAAGCGCAATTCGTGTGAAACGGCCATCGTTCTCACACTCCATTGTCCACTGTCCTATCGAATATGTTTGAAAGGTGACTAAATAAGCGTTGCTTGGACATTATTATTCTTATACCTACTACATATTGAGAAAGAATCATAGAGATGGAAATACCCCTTAAAATGTGTTGTCCTCCAGGAGGACAACACTTTCTTAAATACTATATTCCCAATGTAAAATAAAAACACCTTATACTTAAGTCCCCAACCGGTATTGTTCCAGTGATGTCGGCACCAGGTCTCTTGAGGCTTCCGTAAGATTGTAATGCCATGAGAGTACTGCAGTCAATCAGTGGCCCTAACGGGCTAAAATTCTTTCCCTTCTTTTGGATGCCCAAGGTTCATCCAAAGGAATTGAGAGCACAGCACCACAGATTGGCTGCAGGCTTCACATGGCATAATAATGTCATGCAAGCCATAGGAGATCTGGCACCATCAGAGCTAGTGAGAGAGGTGAGTACAAGGTGTTTTTATTAGCATCTGAAACCCCATTTACTCAAATGAAGATTAATTATTTACTACTGTAAATATTAGAGTTAGGGATGAGCGAGCACAAAAATGCTCGGGTGCTCATAGCTCAGGTTGAGCAAATTGGAATGCTTGGGAGCTCGACCCGAGTAAGGAACCCAAAGTAAGTCTATGGAAAACTTGAGCTTTTTTGCCGCGGCTCCCCCGGAGGTCTTAGAGGGTCTAAAGACAGCATGAATCATTGGAAACATTGCTAAAACAATGGGAATATCATGGGGAAGACACCTGGAATCATTTCTGACTCCCAGGTCACTGCTGTGAACAATGTTGTCCGAGTCTTACGCCACTTTTACAGACTCACAAAAACATACAAAAATAAACCAAAATGGGTTTTCCTGTGAAATATGTTAGGGAACATCATTTCCAGGGTAATGACTTGTATATAAGGCAAAATAAATAATCAAAAACAAAAATGCTCCTCCACACCTTGGGCTATGTTCACACGTAGCATTTTTTATGCGTTTTTCAACTTTAGCATTGCTTTCAACCAAGACAAATGCATTCACTGGGAAATTTCATTTTAACATTTTACAACCTCAGTTGGCCATGTCGTGTGTGACACATCCTGTTTCATTTATGAAGGAGGGACTCAAAGTCGCAAAGCATATTTTTATACGGTCATCAGGCGGCCTTTACTATTCTTAAAGGGCCAGCAGTAGGCCCTCACTATTCTTAGAGAGCCATCAGCCGGCTATGCTTTGTTCTCATTATTAAACAGTAGGTCTCCTATCATGTTATTGCATATGCAGTGAGTGGCAGGGCTGCCCAAAATTTGGACGCAACCCAATACTCCTTTGATGGGACTTACAGGAGGGCCACCTGAAAGCTATGTTCCCATTATTATGAAGTTGCTACCCCCATACTGTTTGCCTATGCAGTGAATGCAAGGCCTGCCCCAAATTTAGAAGCACCCCAATACCCCTTAGAACAGCCACCCCAATACCCCTTAGAACAGCAACCTCAATACCCCTTTGAAGAGCCATACAGGATGGCCACCTGAAAGCAATGGTCCCATTATTAAGAAGTTGGTACTCCCATATTGTTTGCTTATGCATTGCGTGCAAGGCCTGCCTTGCATCAAATTTAGACGCACCCCAATATCCCTTTGATGAGAAGTCCTGGATGGCCACCTGAAAGCATTGTTCCCATTATTAGAAATTTGATTCTCCCATACTGTTTGCCTATGCATTTAATGCAAGGCCTGCCCTGCCTCAAAGATACACGCACCCCAAAAAACCTTTGAACCAATGTACTGGATGGCCACATGAAACCAAAGTTCCCATTATTATTAATTTTTTACTACCATAGTGTTTGCCCATGAAGTGAATGCAAGGCCTGCTCCAAATTTGGACGCACCCCAATAACCCTTTGAACAGACGTCCTGGATGGCCACCTGAAAGCATTGTTCCAATTATTAGAAATTAGGCACTCCCATATTGTTTTCCTGTGCATTTAATCGTATACCCATGTGTGGGTGTGAAGAGGTTCATGGGAATAGAGTTCCCAAAAAAAGACACTGGATTTGAGTTTATGTTTCACTGCTATCATTCGGTGGTGTATAGAACTCTGGCCCAATCCATCCCTTGTTCATTTTTATAAGAGTCAGCCTGTCAGCATTTTCAGTTGACAGGTGGATGTGCTTATCAGTTATAATTCCACCAGCGGCACTAAATACCCGCTCTGACAAAATGCTAGCAGCAGGGCAGGCCAGGACCTCCAAGGCATAGAGAGCAAGTTCATACCATGTATCCAGCTTGGATATCCAATAATTGTAAGGCAAAGAGGAATCACGGAGGACATTGGTACAGTCAGCAATGAACTCCCTCAGCATCTTCCAAAACTTTTCACTCCTTGTGAGAGTACCCTGTGCCTCAGGGTCAGTGCGATGAGAGGGTCTGAGAAAAGTCTCCCATAACTTTGCAAGTGTTCCCCTACCTCTGCTGGATTGCAGTTGTGTCTCTCTCACCTGTACTCCTTGGTTGTCCAACAAACTGTGACTTCTGCTGCCAGCATTTTCAGATGGGAGCTTTTTTATTAATTCTGCAACAAAGGCCCTCTGGTACTGTACCATTTTACTACACCTGTCTGCCTCTGGAATAAGAGGTAGAAAGTTCTCCATGTAGTATGGGTCTAGAAGTGTCACCAACCAGTAATGACTGTCACCCACAATTTTGAGAACGCGAGGGTCACGTGAAAGGCAGCGTAACATAAACTCAGCTATGCGTGCAAGACTGCTAACAGGCAAGACTTCTGTGTCCTCACTACGAGAATGACTGACCATCCTTCTTCTTCTCCTCCTCTGTGTCCTCAGGCCATCCACGCTGAACAGACGATATGACAGTTGTGCTTGTAGTACCGTCTATAGCACATGAAACTAGCTCCTGTTCGTCCTCCTCCTCTTCCTCATTGTCATCCAATCCACATTGGGATGAGGTGAGGCTGGGCTGTGTGTAATCATCCTGTATGGTTCCTTGCTCCATCTCATCATGCTCCACCTGCAATGCATCCTATTTGATTGTGAGCAGAGAGCGTTTCAGAACACAGAGAAGTGTTATGGTGACGCTAATTATGGCATCATCGCTGCTCACCATCTTGGTGGAGTTCGCAATGTTTTGGAGGATGGTACATATGTCTGACATCCATGTCCACTCATGAGGTCTTATATGTGGAGTCTGAACTGAATATCGACGGCCTTGCTTATGCGGGTAGTCAACAACTGCTGTCTTCTGCTCATAAATCCTTTCCAATATCTGCAGTGTAGTGTTCCAATGCACGGGAACATCACACAACAGTCGGTGAGCCGGAAGCTGCAAACGTTGCTGAAGCACGGCAAGGGCGGTGGAAGCTGTAGCTGACCTTCTAAAATGGGCATACAGGCAGCGTACTTTGACAAACAGATTCAGCAGGTCCGAGTAGCTTTTGAGAAACCATTGAAAAATGAAGCTAACCACATGGGCCAGGGGATTGGCTTGCATGCACAACAGTGGAAGAAGCAGTGGTGTCACCCGCAAACATTTTTCCTGGAATCAGGGGTTCGGCCTACAAAGTCACGTGGTTTGCTGCCAGGTGCCTGATTATGCTGGTGGTGGTCAGGTTGTTAGTTTTGCTGCCCCTGCTGATGCGGGCATGGCAGGTGGTGCAAATGGCCTGTTTGGGGTTATTGGCAGAGTCTTTAAAAAACAACCAGACTCGGAAAGACCCAACAGTTGGAATGACAACTTCCATTGTGTTGGTGTTACGGGGAATTTTTGCCCGCCTTCTGTCTGCGGCCACCACACTGCTTCTTCCTGCCTGTTCGGGTGCTACGCCTCCCTCCCTTGTGTGCTGCTGTCCTCGCTCTGCATGTCCGCCTGCCAGGTTGGGTGAGTTACTATATCATCCACCACCTCCTCTTCCACTTCCGCACCTTGTTCCTCCTCCTGATTTTCTGGCAATTATGTCTCATCATCGTCCACCTCTTGTTACACGTTCCCACCATCACTTTCATGTGACTGTGGCTGCTCAAATATTTGGGTTTATCTACATGTGATCTCCTCTTTCCCCGCTTCAAGTGGACCGGGAGAGAGGCCAGAATCTCTAAATGGAAAAGTGAACAACTCTTCGGAGTGTTCAAGTGTGGGATCAGTTGTTTCAGGGCACTCTGCATTTTTTGGGAGGAAGGAGGATCAGGGTGAGGAATATGTGGTTCACATTCATGGCTACTCAGACTTGACCGTGTGGAAGACGGTGGTGGTGGCAAACAAACTGAAAGCATTATCCACTATCCAACCAATGACCTTTTGACACTGCTCTGGGTTCAATAGTGATGTGCTGCTGTGGTCCCCTATAAATTGTGACAGGAAGGTGGAGCGAGAAGATGTGGAAGCCAGAAAAATACGGATTACACACGGACCAGCAGTGTGACTTGCGAGAAATACGCAGCGGTGTTAGAGAGAAAAGCCGGCAATTCAGTGCGGTGTACAGTAAAATCACACTGACAGCTTACAGTAGAATAGGTAAAATAAATGTGTACACATAGAATAGGTATATATATATATATATACCTATTCTAAGTCAGTGAGACACATATATGTATATATATTATTACTTCATACAGCGCTAGATAGCTTTAAAGCCGGTAATTCAATTACCGGCTTTTGCTATCTCCTTCCTAAACCCGACATGATTTGAGACATGGTTTACATACAGTAAACCATGTCATATCACCTTTTTTTTGCATATTCCACACTACTAATGTTAGTAGTGTGTATATGCAAAATTTGGCCGTTCTAGCTATGAAATTAAAGGGTTAAATGGCGGAAAAAATTGGCGTGGCAATTTTCTCCGCCAGAGTAGTAAAGCCAGTGACTGAGGGCAGATATTAATAGCCTGGAGAGGGTCCATGGTTATTGGCCCCCCTGGCTAAAAACATCTGCCACCAGCCACCCCAGAAAAGGCACATCTGGAAGATGCGCCTATTCTGGCACTTGGCCACTCTCTTCCCATTCCCGTGTAGCGGTGGGATATGGGGTAATGAAGGGTTAATGCCACCATGCTATTGTAATGTGACATTAAGCCAGATTAATAATGGAGAGGCGTCAATTATGACACCTATCCATTATTAATCCAATACTAGTAAAGGGTTAAAAAAAACACAACCACATTATTAAAAATTATTTTAATGAAATAAAAACAAAGGTTGTTGTAATATTTTATTCTACGCTCAATCCAATCACTGAAGACCCTCGATCTGTAACAAAAAAAATAAAATAAACCAACAATATCCATACCTTCCGCAGATCTGTAACGTCCAACGATGTAAATCCATCTGAAGGGGTTAAAATATTTTGCAGCCACGAACTCTGCTAATGCAGCGTTGTTCCTGGCTGCAAAACCCTGGGGAATGAAGGTAAAGTAGGTCAATGACCTATATTTACATTCATTTGCGGTGAGGCGCCCTCTGCTGGTTGTCCCTAGATCGTGTGAACTTTCCTAGAAAGCTCCCAGGCTCGAGTTCATATGAGGACAACCAGCAGAGGGCGCCTCTTATGAACTCGAGCCTGGGAGCTTTCTAGAAAAGTTCCCACGATCTAGGAACAACCAGCAGAGGGCGCCTCACCGGAAATGAAGGTAAATATAGGTCATTGACCTACTTTACCTTCATTCTCCGGGGTTTTGCAGCAAGGAGCAGCGCTGCATTAGCAGAGCTCCTTGCTGCAAAATATTTTAACCCCTTCAGATGGATTTACATCGTGGGACTTTACAGATCTTCGGAAGGTATGTATATTGTTGTTTTTTTTTTTTTTTGTTACAGATCGTGGGTCTTTAGTGAGTGGATTGAGCGTAGAATAAAATATTACAACAACCTTTGTGATTTTTTCATTAAAATAATTTTTAATAATGTGTTTGTGTATTTTTTAACCCTTTACTACTATTGGATTAATAATGGATAGGTGTCATAATTGACGCCTCTCCATTATTAATTTGGCTTAATGTCACCTTACAATAGCAAGGTGGCATTAACCCTTCATTACCCCATATCCCACCGCTACACGGGAATAGGAAGAGAGTGGCCAAGTGCCAGAATAGGCGCATCTTCCAGATGTGCCTTTTCTGGGGCGGCTGGGGGCAGATGTTTTTAGCTGGGGGGGGGGGGGGCAATAACCATGGACCCTCTCCAGGCTATTAATATCTGCCCTCAGTCACTGGCTTTACTTCTCTGGCGGAGAAAATTGCGCGCGGGAGCCCACGCCAATTTTTTCCGCCATTTAACCCTTTAATTTAATAGCTAGAACGGCCAAATTTTGCATATACACACTACTGACATTAGTAGTGTGGAATATGCAAAAAAAAGGTGATATGACATGGTTTACTGTATGTAAACCAGGTCTCATATCATGTCGGGTTTTAGGAAGGAGATAGCAAAAGCCGGCAGTTGAATTACCGGCTTTAAAGCTATCTAGCGCTGTATGAAGTAATAATATATATACATATATGTGTCTACTGACATATATATATATATATATATATATATATATATATACTGTATATATAGACAGTATATATGTTTTTTGTTACACATGGATCCCTTGTATAGCCGTATGTTGGTTTTGCAAGCCTGCGAGAAAAACACGCAGTACGGATGCCATACGGATTACATACGGAGGATGCCATGCGCAAAAAACGCTGAAACACCCTGCCTACGGAGGAGCTACGGACCACTATTTTGGGGACTTTTCAGTGTATTACGGCCGTAATATACAGACCGTATTGTCTTACGCTGAGTGTGACTCCAGCCTAAGAGTATTGCAAATGTAGCCAGACATGTTATTTTCTGTAGTCGGCAAGCATGAACCCCAGAAGGTATTCACATGAAAATGAGCTGAAACTTGTTTGATGTACTTGCAATTCAAAATATTAAGAACACTCAAGTTTTTAGTGCAGTACATAGTCTTTGCAAAGATGACTTTGGCACCCAGGTACTATGGTACTTGCCAAAGTACAAAATTTCTTATGGAGTGATTGAAATCTTAGCAACATCTGATAATTCATATGAATGAGTTTGTCATCTTAGTTCTTGCCTAAGATTGATGACCCATGTAATGTAAGTAATGCATGCTTTTGGCAACTAAAACAATATTAAACAATATTCAAGAAAATTAGTGCTGAACATTATACCTGATAAACTGGGCAGACAATTAGGCCGGCCTCACACTAGCGAGTTTTACGGACGTAAGAGCGCAGAAACTAAGTCCGTAAAACTCGCATAAAATACGGCACAATTATTCTCTATGCCCCTGCTCCTATCCGCCGTATTTTCCTGATCAGTATTATACGGCTTTCTACGGCCGTAGAAAATCGCAGCATGCTGCGTTTGTCACCGAATTGCGCAAATAAAACATCAATGAAAGTCTTTGGAAGCCCCAAAAATACGGATTACACACGGACCAGCAGTGTGACTTGCGAGGAATATGCAGCGCTGTTAGAGAGAAAAGCCGGCAATTCAGTGCGGTGTACAGTAAAATCACACTGACAGCTTACATTAGAATAGGTAGAATAAATGTGTACACATAGAATAGGTATATACAGTGGGGCAAAAAAGTATTTAGTCAGTCAGCAATAGTGCAAGTTCCACCACTTAAAAAGATGAGAGGCGTCTGTAATTTACATCATAGGTAGACCTCAACTATGGGAGACAAACTGAGAAAAAAAAATCCAGAAAATCACATTGTCTGTTTTTTTAACATTTTATTTGCATATTATGGTGGAAAATAAGTATTTGGTCAGAAACAAAATTTCATCTCAATACTTTGTAATATATCCTTTGTTGGCAATGACAGAGGTCAAACGTTTTCTGTAAGTCTTCACAAGGTTGCCACACACTGTTGTTGGTATGTTTGTTGTGAATTCTGTGGCTGAGTTCACTTCTGTGGTCACAAGTGGTATTGCAGTCTCTGGGCTTCCTCCCTCAGGTGTTTTGGTGAGCTCGTTGGCTGCCTTGCTATTTAGCTCCACCTGAGTCTGTCTTCCTTGCTCCTTGTCAATGTTCCAGTGTTGGATCTGAGCTACTGCATCTTTCCTTGGGCCTGCTGCTCTGCTAGATAAGTGCTTCTAGTTTGTTTTCTGTTTTTTCTGTCCAGCTTGCTATTAACTTTTGCTGGAAGCTCTGAGAAGCAAAGGGGTGCACCGCCGTGCTGTTAGTTCGGCACGGTGGGTCTTTTGCCCCTTTGCGTGGTTTTCGTTTTAGGGTTTTTTGTAGACTGCATAGTTCTCTTTGCTATCCTCACTCTGTCTAGAATATCGGGCCTCACTTTGCTGAATCTATTTCATTCCTACGTTTGTCTTTTCATCTTGCTAACAGTCATTATATGTGGGGGGCTGCCTATTCCTTTGGGGTATTTCTTTGAGGTAAGTCAGGCTTGTATTTCTATCTTCAGGCTAGTCAGCTCCTCAGGCAGTGCCGAGTTGCATAGGTAGTGATAGGCGCAATCCACTGCTGCTTATAGTTGTGTGAGGATAGATCAGGTACTGCAGTCTACAGAGATTCCACGTCTCAGAGCTCGTCCTATTGTTTTTGGTTATTGCCAGATCTCTGTATGTGCGCTGATTACTGCACGCTGTGTTGCCTGATTGCCGGCCATAACAGTACAAGGAGCCACACCAATGATTCCCAATAGAGGGAAAAAAGAAATCCTGACAGCATTTTTTTTTCTTAGCTCTGTCTTCAGTCTTTTTTTTCCCCTAGACATTAGAGTGCTTCAGGACACAGCTGTGGACATGGATATGCAGGCTCTGTGCTCCTCAATGGATAATCTCGTTGTAAATGTACAAAAGATTCAAGATACTATTGATCAAAAATCGATGCTAGAACCAAGAATTCCGATTCCTGATTTGTTTTTTGGTGACAGAACTAAGTTCCTGAGCTTCAGAAATAATTGTAAGCTATTTTTGGCCTTGAAACCTCATTCTTCTGGTAATCCTATTCAACAGGTTTTGATTATTATTTCTTTTTTGCGCGGCGACCCACAGGACTGGGCGTTTTCTCTTGCACCAGGAGATTCTGCATTGAGTAATGTTGATGCATTTTTCCAGGCGCTGGGATTGCTTTACGATGAGCCTAATTCAGTGGATCAGGCTGAGAAAAATCTGCTGGCTTTATGCCAGGGTCAGGATGATGTAGAAGTATATTGTCAGAAATTTAGGAAATGGTCAGTACTCACTCTGTGGAATGAATCTGCACTGGCGGCTTTGTTCAGAAAGGGTCTCTCTGAAGCTCTTAAGGATGTAATGGTGGGATTTCCTATGCCTGCTGGTTTGAATGAGTCTATGTCCTTGGCCATTCAGATCGGTCGTCGCTTGCGCGAGCGTAAATCTGTGCACCATCTGGCGGTATTGTCTGAGAGTAAACCTGAGCCTATGCAGTGCCACAGGACTATGACTAAAGTAGAACGGCAAGAACACAGACGTCTGAACAGACTGTGTTTCTATTGTGGTGATTCTACTCATGCTATTTCTAATTGTCCTAAACGCACTAGGCGGTTCGATAGCTCTGCCGTTATTGGTACTGTACAGTCCAAATTCCTTTTGTCCATTACCTTAATGTGCTCTTTGTCATCGTATTCTGTCATGGCGTTTGTGGATTCAGGCGCTGCCCTGAATCTGATGGATTTGGATTATGCTAAACGTTGTGGATTTTTCTTGGAGCCTTTGCGGTGTCCTATTCCGTTGAGAGGAATTGATGCTACACCTTTGGCCAAGAATAAGCCTCAGTACTGGGCCCAGCTGACCATGTGCATGGCTCCTGCACATCAGGAAGTTATTCGCTTTCTGGTACTGCATAATTTGCATGATGTGGTCGTGTTGGGGTTGCCATGGCTACAAACCCATAATCCAGTATTGGATTGGAACTCTATGTCGGTAACCAGCTGGGGTTGTCAGGGAGTACATGGTGATGTTCCATTTTTGTCTATTTCGTCATCCATTCCTTCTGACATCCCAGAGTTCTTGTCGGACTTTCAGGATGTATTTGAAGAGTCCAAGTCTGATGCCCTACCTCCGCATAGGAATTGTGATTGTGCTATCGATTTGATTCCTGGTAGTAAATTCCCTAAGGGTCGTTTATTTAATTTGTCCGTACCTGAACACACCGCTATGCGCAGTTATGTGAAGGAGTCCCTGGAGAAGGGACATATTCGCCCATCGTCGTCACCATTGGGAGCAGGGTTCTTTTTTGTAGCCAAGAAGGATGGTTCGCTAAGACCGTGTATTGATTACCGCCTTCTTAATAAGATCACTGTTAAGTTTCAGTATCCCTTGCCATTGATTTCTGACTTGTTTGCTCGGATTAAGGGGGCTAGTTGGTTTACTAAGATTGATCTTCGTGGTGCGTATAATCTGGTGAGAATCAGGCAGGGAGATGAATGGAAAACGGCATTTAATACGCCCGTGGGTCATTTTGAGTATCTGGTGATGCCGTTCGGACTTGCCAATGCTCCATCTGTTTTTCAGTCTTTTATGCATGACATTTTCCGTGAGTATCTGGATAAATTCTTGATTGTTTACTTGGATGACATTTTGATCTTCTCAGATGATTGGGAGTCTCATGTGAAGCAAGTCAGAATGGTTTTCCAGGTACTGCGTGCTAATTCCTTGTTCGTGAAGGGATCAAAGTGTCTCTTCGGTGTGCAGAAAGTTTCATTTTTGGGGTTCATCTTTTCCCCTTCTACTATCGAGATGGATCCGGTTAAGGTTCAGGCCATCCAGGATTGGACTCAGCCGACATCTCTAAAAAGTCTGCAGAAATTCCTGGGCTTTGCTAATTTTTATCGTCGCTTCATCTGTAATTTTTCTAGCATTGCCAGACCATTGACCGATTTGACCAAGAAGGGTGCTGATTTGGTTAATTGGTCTTCTGCTGCCGTGGAAGCTTTTCAGGAGTTGAAGCGTCGTTTTTGCTGTGCCCCTGTGTTGTGTCAACCTGATGTTTCTCTTCCGTTCCAGGTCGAGGTTGATGCTTCTGAGATTGGTGCAGGGGCGGTTTTGTCACAGAGAGGTTCTGGTTGCTCAGTGTTCAAACCATGTGCTTTCTTTTCCAGGAAATTTTCTGCTGCTGAGCGTAATTATGATGTGGGCAACCGAGAGTTGCTGGCCATGAAGTGGGCATTCGAGGAGTGGCGTCATTGGCTTGAGGGTGCTAAGCATCGCGTGGTGGTATTGACTGATCATAAGAACCTTACTTATCTTGAGTCTGCCAAGCGCTTGAATCCTAGACAGGCCCGTTGGTCGTTATTTTTTGCTCGTTTTGATTTTGTGATTTCATACCTTCCGGGCTCTAAAAATGTGAAGGCGGATGCTCTGTCTAGGAGTTTTGTGCCCGACTCTCCGGGGTTATCTGAGCCGGCGAGTATCCTCAAGGAAGGAGTCATTGTGTCTGCCATCTCCCCTGATTTGCGGAGAGTGTTGCAGAAATTTCAGGCTAATAAACCTGATCGTTGTCCGGCCGAGAAACTGTTCGTCCCTGATAGGTGGACTAGTAAAGTTATCTCTGAACTTCATTGTTCGGTGCTGGCCGGTCATCCAGGAATCTTTGGTACCAGGGAGTTGGTTGCTAGATCCTTCTGGTGGCCATCTCTGTCACGGGATGTGCGTGCTTTTGTGCAGTCCTGTGGAATTTGTGCTAGGGCTAAGCCCTGCTGTTCACGTGCCAGTGGGTTGCTTTTGCCCTTGCCGGTCCCGAAGAGGCCTTGGACACATATTTCGATGGATTTCATTTCTGACCTTCCCGTTTCTCAAAAAATGTCGGTCATTTGGGTGGTCTGTGATCGCTTTTCTAAAATGGTCCATCTGGTGCCCTTGGTTAAATTGCCTTCCTCCTCTGATTTGGTGCCTTTGTTCTTCCAGCATGTGGTTCGTTTACATGGCATTCCTGAGAATATTGTTTCTGACAGAGGTTCCCAGTTTGTCTCGAGGTTCTGGCGAGCCTTTTGTGGTAGGATGAGCATTGACCTATCTTTCTCCTCGGCCTTCCATCCTCAGACTAATGGCCAGACCGAACGAACCAATCAGACCTTGGAAACATATCTGAGATGTTTTGTTTCCGCTGACCAGGATGATTGGGTGTCATTTTTGCCGTTGGCTGAGTTCGCCCTTAATAATCGGGCCAGCTCGGCTACCTTGGTCTCTCCATTTTTCTGCAATTCTGGGTTCCATCCTCGTTTCTCTTCAGGACAGGTTGAGTCTTCGGACTGTCCTGGTGTGGATTCTGTGGTGGACAGGTTGCAGCAGATCTGGACTCAGGTAGTGGACAATTTGACCTTGTCCCAGGAGAAGGCTCAGCTTTTCGCTAATCGCAGACGCCGTGTGGGACCCCGACTTCGTGTTGGGGATCTGGTTTGGTTATCTTCTCGTCATATTCCTATGAAGGTTTCCTCTCCTAAATTTAAACCTCGTTTTATTGGTCCGTATAGGATTTCTGAGATTCTCAATCCGGTGTCTTTTCGTCTGACCCTCCCAGACTCCTTTTCCATACATAATGTATTCCATAGGTCGTTGTTGAGGAGATACGTGGCACCTATGGTTCCATCTGTGGAGCCTCCTGCCCCTGTTTTGGTGGAGGGGGAATTGGAGTATATTGTGGAGAAGATTTTGGATTCTCGTGTCTCTAGACGGAAACTCCAGTATCTGGTCAAATGGAAGGGTTATGCTCAGGAAGATAATTCCTGGGTTTTTGCCTCTGATGTCCATGCCCCAGATCTTGTTCGTGCCTTTCATGTGGCTCATCCTGGTCGGCCTGGGGGTTCTGGTGAGGGTTCGGTGACCCCTCCTCAAGGGGGGGGTACTGTTGTGAATTCTGTGGCTGAGTTCACTTCTGTGGTCACAAGTGGTATTGCAGTCTCTGGGCTTCCTCCCTCAGGTGTTTTGGTGAGCTCGTTGGCTGCCTTGCTATTTAGCTCCACCTGAGTCTGTCTTCCTTGCTCCTTGTCAATGTTCCAGTGTTGGATCTGAGCTACTGCATCTTTCCTTGGGCCTGCTGCTCTGCTAGATAAGTGCTTCTAGTTTGTTTTCTGTTTTTTCTGTCCAGCTTGCTATTAACTTTTGCTGGAAGCTCTGAGAAGCAAAGGGGTGCACCGCCGTGCTGTTAGTTCGGCACGGTGGGTCTTTTTGCCCCTTTGCGTGGTTTTCGTTTTAGGGTTTTTTGTAGACTGCATAGTTCTCTTTGCTATCCTCACTCTGTCTAGAATATCGGGCCTCACTTTGCTGAATCTATTTCATTCCTACGTTTGTCTTTTCATCTTGCTAACAGTCATTATATGTGGGGGGCTGCCTATTCCTTTGGGGTATTTCTCTGAGGTAAGTCAGGCTTGTATTTCTATCTTCAGGCTAGTCAGCTCCTCAGGCAGTGCCGAGTTGCATAGGTAGTGATAGGCGCAATCCACTGCTGCTTATAGTTGTGTGAGGATAGATCAGGTACTGCAGTCTACAGAGATTCCACGTCTCAGAGCTCGTCCTATTGTTTTTGGTTATTGCCAGATCTCTGTATGTGCGCTGATTACTGCACGCTGTGTTGCCTGATTGCCGGCCATAACATATGTTGGCCCATTCCTCCATGCAGTTCTCCTCTAGAGCAGTGATGTTTTTGGCTTTTCGCTTGGCAACACGGACTTTCAACTCCCTCCAAAGGTTTTCTATAGGGTTGAGATCTGGAGACTGGCTAGGCCACTCCAGGACCTTGAAATGCTTCTTACGAAGCCACTCCTTCGTTGCCCTGGCGGTGTGCTTTGGATCATTGTCATGTTGAAAGACCCAGCCACGTTTCATCTTCAATGCCCTTGCTGATGGAAGGAGGTTTGCACTCAAAATCTCACGATACATGGCCCCATTCATTCTTTCATGTACCCGGATCAGTCGTCCTGGCCCATTTGCAGAGAAACTGCCCCAAAGCATGATGTTTCCACCACCATGCTTTACAGTAGGTATGGTGTTTGATGGATGCAACTCAGTATTCTTTTTCCTCCAAACACGACAAGTTGTGTTTCTACCAAACAGTTCCAGTTTGGTTTCATCAGACCATAGGACATTCTCCCAAAACTCCTCTGGATCATCCAAATGCTCTCTAGCAAAACTTCAGACGGGCCCGGACATGTACTAGCTTAAGCAGTGGGACACGTCTGGCACTGCAGGATCTGAGTCCATGGTGGCGTAGTGTGTTACTTATGGTAGGCCTTGTTACATTGGTCCCAGCTCTCTGCAGTTCATTCACTAGGTCCCCCCGCGTGGTTCTGAGATTTTTGCTCACCGTTCTTGTGATCATTCTGACCCCACGGGGTGGGATTTTGCGTGGAGCCCCAGATCGAGGGAGATTATCAGTGGTCTTGTATGTCTTCCATTTTCTAATTATTGCTCCCACTGTTGATTTCTTCACTCCAAGCTGGTTGGCTATTGCAGATTCAGTCTTCCCAGCCTGGTGCAGGGCTACAATTTTGTTTCTGGTGTCCTTTGACAGCTCTTTGGTCTTCACCATAGTGGAGTTTGGAGTCAGACTGTTTGAGGGTGTGCACAGGTGTCTTTTTATACTGATAACAAGTTTAAACAGGTGCCATTACTACAGGTAATGAGTGGAGGAAAGAGGAGACTCTTAAAGAAGAAGTTACAGGTCTGTGAGAGCCAGAAATCTTGATTGTTTGTTTCTGACCAAATACTTATTTTCCATCAAACACCATACCTACTGTAAAGCATGGTGGTGGAAACATCATGCTTTGGGGCAGTTTCTCTGCAAATGGGCCAGGACGACTGATCCGGGTACATGAAAGAATGAATGGGGCCATGTATCGTGAGATTTTGAGTGCAAACCTCCTTCCATCAGCAAGGGCATTGAAGATGAAACGTGGCTGGGTCTTTCAACATGACAATGATCCAAAGCACACCGCCAGGGCAACGAAGGAGTGGCTTCGTAAGAAGCATTTCAAGGTCCTGGAGTGGCCTAGCCAGTCTCCAGATCTCAACCCTATAGAAAACCTTTGGAGGGAGTTGAAAGTCCGTGTTGCCAAGCGAAAAGCCAAAAACATCACTGCTCTAGAGGAGAACTGCATGGAGGAATGGGCCAACATACCAACAACAGTGTGTGGCAACCTTGTGAAGACTTACAGAAAACGTTTGACCTCTGTCATTGCCAACAAAGGATATATTACAAAGTATTGAGATGAAATTTTGTTTCTGACCAAATACTTATTTTCCACCATAATATGCAAATAAAATGATAAAAAAATAGACAATGTGATTTTCTGGATTTTTTTTTCTCAGTTTGTCTCCCATAGTTGAGGTCTACCTATGATGTAAATTACAGACGCCTCTCATCTTTTTAAGTGGTGGAACTTGCACTATTGCTTACTGACTAAATACTTTTTTGCCCCACTGTATATATACAGTTTAGTCCATATATTTTTTGACAGAGACAACATTTTTCTAATTTTGGTTATAGACATTGCCACTAGGGTTGAGCGACCTTGACCTTTTTAGAGTCGAGCCGTGTTTCGCGAAACCCGACTATCTTAGAAGTCGAGTCGAGTGGAATCGGCCGATTATCGCGAAAAGTCGGGTATCGCCCGAAACATGAAACCCAATGCAAGTCAATGGGGGAGCATAGTCGGCAGTGAGTGGAGGCCAGGAAAACACCTACACTGCCCATTTTAATGGCAAAAACATCCATTCTTGTTAAAGAAGCTTGTCAATCGTAATTTACCTTATAATAATTGGAAGGCATTTGAAATTGGGGGTCATTTGGCTAAAGTTGTGGGGGGTAGGGCTGGTTCAAGTAATTAGTGGGCCCAGTAAATCTGGACCACGTCACGGCAGTAAAGCAGGGAGAGGTAAGTATTTAAACTTTGCAAGTGCTGTGATCATGAGCAAGCAGGGGGGGCCCACTCGTTGGCATTGGCACTGGCACAGGGCCCCTCAAAGTACAGCGGTGTGTTTGCACGGCGGGGGCGCCTCCCACCGGCAGCAACACTTTTGCGTACTATGAGAGGCCCTGTGCCAGTGACGTCGCCAACTAGTATTCCTCCCCCCACCTGATGAAGGAACCTGCACTTTCATCTGCACCTTCCTCTTTGTCCCCGTGTAAGGTGGTATGGTATGCGGGAAGAGGAACCTGACTTTCAGCAGGGTCACAATCTTGCTGTGTAGCGTGCACGGGGAATTTTGCATTATGGGTCAATGTACCAGCAGACTCATCTATCACTGGCTGGGCAATGGGCAGGATGAGGAGGAAACACAGATATAGGCCCAAAGAATAAAGTTGGCTAAATGCAGTTCAAAATTGGTAACACAGGACTAACCAGGGGGCATTGCAGTGGAGGACAACTGGAATGAGAGGCTGACACAGAGAGTAGGCCCAAATCAGTAAGTAGTCGAAATGCAGTTCAAAATTGGCAACCGTAGTAAACAGGCGGCACAGCTTTGTTCAGTGGAGGAGAACAGCAAGGAGTGGCAGACACCGATAGTAGGCCCCAAACCAACTAGTACGCCAAATGCAGTTGTTCCATTTAACCACAATTTAATGAGAGCCTGAAGATAGAAGCTCAGGAAAGGCAACCTGGAGAACACCTTGGAGTGTAACACACCATCTCTCTACACCCCATACCCAATTTGTAGGCCTAATGCAGCGTAGTTTCCAACAACTACTAAACGAGAGCATGAAGATCGAAGCAATGGAGAGGAAACCTGGGGAACACCTTGGAGTGGAACACACCATCTCTCTACACCCCATACCCAATTTGTAGGCCTAATGCAGTGTAGTTTCCAACAACTACTAAACGAGAGCCAGAAGATCGAAGCTCAGGAAAGGCAACCTGGACAACACCTTGGAGTGGAACACACCATCTCTCTACACCCCATACCCAATTTGTAGGCCTAATGCAGTGTAGTTTCCAACAACTACTAAACGAGAGCCAGAAGATCGAAGCTCAGGAAAGGCAACATGGAGAACACCTTGGAGTGGAACACACCATCTCTCTACACCCCATACCCAATTTGTAGGCCTAATGCAGTGTAGTTTCCAACAACTACTAAACGAGAGCATGAAGATCGAAGCAATGGAGAGGAAACCTGGGGAACACCTTGGAGTGGAACACACCATCTCTCTACACCCCATACCCAATTTGTAGGCCTAATGCAGCGTAGTTTCCAACAACTACTAAACGAGAGCATGAAGATCGAAGCAATGGAGAGGAAACCTGGGGAACACCTTGGAGTGGAACACACCATCTCTCTACACCCCATACCCAATTTGTAGGCCTAATGCAGTGTAGTTTCCAACAACTACTAAACGAGAGCCAGAAGATCGAAGCTCAGGAAAGGCAACCTGGAGAACACCTTGGAGTGGAACACACGATCTCTCTACACCACATACCCAATTTGTAGGCCTAATGCAGTGTAGTTTCCAACAACTACTAAACGAGAGCCAGAAGATCGAAGCTCAGGAAAGGCAACCTGGAGAACACCTTGGAGTGGAACACACCATCTCTCTACACCCCATACCCAATTTGTAGGCCTAATGCAGCGTAGTTTCCAACAACTACTAAACGAGAGCATGAAGATTGAAGCTCAGGAAAGGCAACCTGGAGAACACCTTGGAGTGGAACACACCATCTCTCTACACCCCATACCCAATTTGTAGGCCTAATGCAGCGTAGTTTCCAACAACTACTAAACGAGAGCATGAAGATTGAAGCTCAGGAAAGGCAACCTGGAGAACACCTTGGAGTGGAACACACCATCTCTCTACACCCCATACCCAATTTGTAGGCCTAATGCAGCGTAGTTTCCAACAACTACTAAACGAGAGCATGAAGATTGAAGCTCAGGAAAGGCAACCTGGAGAACACCTTGGAGTGGAACACACGATCTCTCTACACCCCATACCCAATTTGTAGGCCTAATGCAGTGTAGTTTCCAACAACTACTAAACGAGAGCCAGAAGATCGAAGCTCAGGAAAGGCAACCTGGAGAACACCTTGGAGTGGAACACACCATCTCTCTACACCCCATACCCAATTTGTAGGCCTAATGCAGCGTAGTTTCCAACAACTACTAAACGAGAGCATGAAGATTGAAGCAATGGAGAGGAAACCTGGGCAACACCTTGGGGAGGCAGACACCGTTAGTAGGCCCTACCAAAGTTGTACACCCAATGCAGTTTTAAAATTCCTAGAGGCTGAAAACAAGACTATTGACGCTCAGCTTTTTTCAAAGGAACACAGCTGAATTGAGTGGCGCAGACAGACACAGGTAGTAGGACTCAAACCAAAAATGTGGCTCACTGCAGCAGAAAAAAGTTACAGGGGTACACAAGCTGCAGTGCTCTGGGTAGTGGAGGACAATTTCAATAGTGAACCGCAGACAGACTTTGTACGCCTACTATTAAAAAAAGGATGCTCTATGCAATTATAAATAGGTTCTAGGGGTACACGGGCAGCAGTGGTGTGGTCAGTGGAGACCTAGTGGAAGGAGTGACCGCAGACAGGCATCGAAGGCCTAAAATAATAACACATGGCTGTAGGCAATTTTAAATTGGTTCCAGGGGTACACGGGCAGCAGTGGCCTGGTCAGTGTAGTAGTAGTAGAAAGAACGGACCGCAGACAGGCATCGAAGGCCTAAAATAAAAAAATTGGGCTGGCTGTAGGCAATTTTAAATTGGTTCCAGGGGTACACGGGCAGCAGTGGTGTGGTCAGTGGAGGCATATTGTAAGGAGTGACCGCAGACAGGCATCGAAGGCCTAAAATAATAACACATGGCTGTAGGCAATTTTAAATTGGTTCCAGGGGTACACGGGCAGCAGTGGTGTGGTCAGTGGAGGCCTAGTGGAAGGAGTGACCGCAGACAGGCATCGAAGGCCTAAAATAAAAAAATTGGGCTGGCTGTAGGCAATTTTAAATTGGTTCCAGGGGTACACGGGCAGCAGTGGTGTGGTCAGTGGAGGCATATTGTAAGGAGTGACCGCAGACAGGCATCGAAGGCCTAAAATAATAACACATGGCTGTAGGCAATTTTAAATTGGTTCCAGGGGTACACGGGCAGCAGTGGTGTGGTCAGTGGAGGCCTAGTGGAAGGAGTGACCGCAGACAGGCATCGAAGGCCTAAAATAAAAAAATTGGGCTGGCTGTAGGCAATTTTAAATTGGTTCCAGGGGTACACGGGCAGCAGTGGTGTGGTCAGTGGAGGCATATTGTAAGGAGTGACCGCAGACAGGCATCGAAGGCCTAAAATAATAACACATGGCTGTAGGCAATTTTAAATTGGTTCCAGGGGTACACGGGCAGCAGTGGTGTGGTCAGTGGAGGCCTAGTGGAAGGAGTGACCGCAGACAGGCATCGAAGGCCTAAAATAAAAAAATTGGGCTGGCTGTAGGCAATTTTAAATTGGTTCCAGGGGTACACGGGCAGCAGTGGTGTGGTCAGTGGAGGCATATTGTAAGGAGTGACCGCAGACAGGCTTCGAAGGCCTAACATAACAAAAATGTCAATACAATGGTATTGTCAGTGGCAGGCATTGAAGGATGTCAGCGCATAGACTAAACATTGGTGGAGTTGTGAGATAATTTTGCAAGTGGTAGAGCACTGTTTGAGCTGGGGGGGGGGGAACTGTCTTGTGGCCGGCGGTACAGGCCCAGGGCCCCTCATATTACAACGGTGTGTCTGACGTTGGGTGCGCACCACCACCGCCAGAGACACTTTATTGTACTAGGAGGGACCCAGTGGCAGTGCCGTCGACCAAAAGCGGGCACACCCACCTCTTCAGACAAACAGCACTCTCACGGGTGCTGTCGCCAAGTGTCGATACCACGGCCCCGTGTGGGGAGTTTGGCCATTTAGTGAGGTGTAAACATGTCGTATGCTGGACAATCAGGTGCAGAAAATTACGAGATTGGAAAAGGCATTCAGAATAGTCCACAGGCAAGACCTTTTCATAGGAAAGCTAGGTGTCAGCCGGGCAAGGTGGGGCAAAAGATTTCGAAATCCAGTTGTGGTTCATTTTAATGAAGGTTAGATCATCTACATTTTGGGTAGCCAGACGAGTCCTTTTTTCTGTTAGTATTGAACCTGCAGCACTGAATACTCTTTCTGATAGGACACTAGCTGCCGGGCAAGCAAGCTCCTGCAATGCATATTCTGCCAATTCTGGCCAGGTGTCTAATTTTGATGCCCAGTAATCAAATGGGAATGACGGTTGAGGGAGAACATCGATAAGGGATGAAAAATAGTTTGTAACCATACTGGACAAATGTTGTCTCCTGTCACTTTGAATTGATGCTGCAGTACCTGTCCTGTCTGCGGTCATAGCAAAATCACTCCACAACCTGGTCAGAAAACCCCTCTGGCCAACGCCACTTCTGATTTCTGCCCCTCTAACTCCTCTGGTCTGCTGGCCCCTGCAGCTCGTGTGAGAACGATCACGGGCGCTGTGTGCAGGGAATGCCAGAAGCAAACGGTCAACAAGAGTTGATTGTTTGGTTGCTAATATTAGTTCCAAGTTCTCATGTGGCATTATATTTTGCAATTTGCCTTTATAGCGAGGATCAAGGAGGCAGGCCAACCAGTAATCGTCATCGTTCATCATTTTAGTTATGCGTGTGTCCCTTTTGAGGATACGTAAGGCATAATCCGCCATGTGGGCCAAAGTTCCAGTTCTCAAATCTGCGGTTGTGCTTGGTTGAGGGGCAGTTTCAGCCAAATCCACGTCACTTGTGTCCCTCTAAAAACCAGAACCCGGCCTTGCCGCGCCACCAATTTCCAGTGGCCCCAGAAAAGCTTCCTCATTAAAAATATAATCATCCCCATCATCCTCCTCGTCCTCCTCCTCCTCTTCGCCCGCTAACTCGTCCTGTACACTGCCCTGGCCAGACAATGGCTGACTGTCATCAAGGCTTTCCTCTTCCTCAGCTGCAGACGCCTGATCCTTTATGCGCGTCAAACTTTGCATCAGCAGACGCATTAGGGGCATGCTCATGCTTATTATGGCATTGTCTGCACTAACCAGCCGTGTGCATTCCTCAAAACACTGAAGGACTTGACACATGTCTTGAATCTTCGACCACTGCACACCTGACAACTCCATGTCTGCCATCCTACTGCCTGCCCATGTATGTGTATCCTCCCACAAAAACATAACAGCCCGCCTCTGTTCGCACAGTCTCTGAAGCATGTGCAGTGTTGAGTTCCACCTTGTTGCAACGTCTATGATTAGGCGATGCTGGGGAAGGTTCAAAGAACGCTGATAGGTCTGCATATGGCTGGAGTGTACGGGCAAACGGCGGATATGTGAGCAAAGTCCACGCACTTTGAGGAGCAGGTCGGATAACCCCGGATAACTTTTCAGGAAGCACTGCACCACCAGGTTTAAGGTGTGAGCCAGGCAAGGAATGTGTTTCAGTTGGGAAAGGGAGATGGCAGCCATGAAATTCCTTCCGTTATCACTCACTACCTTGCCTGCCTCAAGATCTACAGTGCCCAGCCACGACTGCGTTTCTTTCTGCAAGAACTCGGACAGAACTTCCGCGGTGTGTCTGTTGTCGCCCAAACACTTCATAGCCAATACAACCTGCTGACGTTTGCCAGTAGCTGCCCCATAATGGGAGACCTGGTGTGCAACAGTGGCAGCTGCGGATGGAGTGGTTGTGCGACTGCGGTCTGTGGACGAGCTCTCGCTTCTGCAGGAGGACGAAGAGGAGGAGGAGGGGGTGCGAACGGCTACAGCCAACTGTTTCCTAGACCGTGGGCTAGGCAGAACTGTCCCAAACTTGCTGTCCCCTGTGGACCCTGCATCCACAACATTCACCCAGTGTGCCGTGATGGACACGTAACGTCCCTGGCCATGCCTACTGGTCCATGCATCTGTTGTCAGGTGCACCTTTGTGCTCACAGATTGCCTGAGTGCATGGACGATGCGCTCTTTAACATGCTGGTGGAGGGCTGGGATGGCTTTTCTGGAAAAAAAGTGTCGACTGGGTAGCTCGTAGCGTGGTACAGCGTAGTCCATCAGGGCTTTGAAAGCTTCGCTTTCAACTAACCGGTAGGGCATCATCTCTAATGAGATTAGTCTAGCTATGTGGGCGTTCAAACCCTGTGTACGCGGATGCGAGGCTAAGTACTTCCTTTTTCTAACCATAGTCTCATGTAGGGTGAGCTGGACTGGAGAGCTGGAGATCGTGGAACTAGCGGGGGTGCCGGTGGACATGGCAGACTGAGAGACGGTGGGAGATGGTATTGTTGCCGGCAGTGCCCTAGATGCAGTGTTTCCTACTACGAAACTGGTGATTCCCTGACCCTGACTGCTTTTGCCTGGCAAAGAAACCTGCACAGATACTGCAGGTGGTGCGGAAAATGGTGGCCCTACACTGCCGGAAGGGATGTTGCGTTGCTGACTAGCTTCATTGGCCGAGGGTGCTACAACCTTAAGGGACGTTTGGTAGTTAGTCCAGGCTTGCAAATGCATGGTGGTTAAATGTCTATGCATGCAACTTGTATTGAGATTTTTCAGATTCTGTCCTCTGCTTAAGGTAGTTGAACATTTTTGACAGATGACTTTGCGCTGATCAATTGGATGTTGTTTAAAAAAATGCCAGACTGCACTCTTTCTAGCATCGGATACCTTTTCAGGCATTGCAGCCTGAGCTTTAACCGGATGGCCACGCTGTCCTCCAACAGGTTTTGGCTTTGCCACGCGTTTTGGGCAAGATACGGGCCCGGCAGATGGAACCTGTTGCGATGTTGATGCCTGCTGCGGCCCCTCCTCCTCCGCTTCAGAACTGCTGCCGCCTGCACTCTGTTCCCCCAATGGCTGCCAATCGGGGTCAAGAACTGGGTCATCTATTACCTCTTCTTGTAGCTCGTGTGCAACTTCGTCTGTGTCACCGTGTCGGTCGGTGGTATAGCGTTCGTGATGGGGCAACATAGTCTCATCAGGGTCTGATTCTTGATCATTACCCTGCGAGGGCAATGTTGTGGTCTGAGTCAAAGGACCAGCATAGTAGTCTGGCTGTGGCTGTGCATCAGTGCACTCCATGTCAGATTCAACTTGTAATGGGCATGGACTGTTAACTGCTTCACTTTCTAAGCCAGGGACGGTATGTGTAAAGAGCTCCATGGAGTAACCCGTTGTGTCGCCTGCTGCATTCTTCTCTGTTGTTGTTTTTGCTGAAGAGGACAAGGAAGCGACTTGTCCCTGACCGTTAACATCCACTAACGACGCGCTGCTTTGACATTTACCAGTTTCACGAGAGGAGGCAAAAGAGCTAGAGGCTGAGTCAACAAGATAAGCCAAAACTTGCTCTTGCTGCTCCGGCTTTAAAAGCGGTTTTCCTACTCCCAGAAAAGGGAGCGTTCGAGGCCTTGTGTAGCCAGACGACGAACCTGGCTCCACAGCTCCAGACTTAGGTGCAATATTTTTTTTCCCACGACCAGCTGATGCTCCACCACTACCACTACCCTCATTACCAGCTGACAATGAACGCCCCCGGCCACGACCTCTTCCACCAGACTTCCTCATTGTTTTAAAAACGTAACCAAACTAACGGTATTTGTTGCTGTCACACAACTTACACGGTGAGCTATAACTTCAGTATGATTTAGCTACCCCTTTACAGGTGAGTGAGACCACAACGAAAATCAGGCACAATGTTACACACTCTGTTGTTGGTGGCAACAAATGAGAGAGATGCCACACACGCAGGACTGTCACTGAAGCACAAATGTAAATATTAATCTCCCACTGATTTGATTTTTTTTTTTTTTTTCAGGGAGACGTTAGGAAAAAAAAAAAAATAGAATAAAATGATTTTTTCAGGAAGAATTTAGAAACCAAATAAAATAAAATGATTTTTTCAGGGAGAATTTAGAAAACAAATAAAACAAAAAAAGGCTTTCTATGGCCCACTGAGTGAGAGATGACGCACACAGGAGTCAGGAGTGGCATACAAGCACAGAGGCCAATATTTATCTCCCACTGATTGATGTAGTGATTTTTTCAGGTAGATTTTGGAACCCAAATCAAGCTAAAAAAATAATAGGATTTCTATGGCCCACAATTGGAGAGAGAGAGAGAGATGGCACACCCAGGAGTCAAGACTGGCACACAAGCAGAAAGGGCAATATTAATCTCCCACTGATTTGATTTTTTTTTTTTTCCAGGGAGACTTTAGAAAAAAAAAAAATAAAAAAAAAAATGATTTTTTCAGGAAGAATTTAGAAACCAAATAAAACAAAAAATAGGCTTTCTATGGCCCACTGAGTGAGAGATGACGCACACAGGAGTCAGGAGTGGCACACAAGCCCAGAGGCCAATATTTATCTCCCACTGATTGATTTATTGATTTTTTCAGGTAGAATTTAGAACCCAAATCAACCCAAAAAATAAATAGGCTTTCTATGCCCACTATTTGTGAGAGAGATGGCACGCTCAGGACTGGCACACAAGCCCAGAGGCCAATATTAATCTCCCACTTTTTATTTTTTTTCAGGGAAAATTTATAAACCCAATAAAAAAAATAATAAATAGGCTTTCTATGGCCCACTATCTGAGAGAGAGAGATGGCACGCTTAGGACTGGCACACAAGCCCAAAGGCCAATATTAATCTCCCTTTTTTTTTTCAGGGAGAATTTATAAAACAAAAAAAAAATAAATAAATAGGCTTTCTATGGCCCACTATTTGTGAGAGAGATGGCACGCTCAGGACTGGCACACAAGCCCAGAGGCCAATATTAATCTCCCACTTTTTTTTCCTTGTTCCAGGGAAAATTTATAAACCCAATAAAAAAAATAATAAATAGGCTTTCTATGGCCCACTATCTGAGAGAGAGAGAGATGGCACGCTTAGGACTGGCACACAAGCCCAAAGGCCAATATTAATCTCCCACTGATTGATTTATTGATTTTTTCAGGTAGAATTTAGAACCCAAATAAAGCAAAAAAAAAAAATAGGCTTTCTATGGCCCACTGAGTGAGTGATGATGCACACAGGAGTCAGGAGTGGCACACAAGCCCTGAGGCCAATATTTTTCTCCCACTGATTGATGTAGTGATTTTTTCAGGTAGATTTTAGAACCCAAATCAAGCAAAAAAATAAATAGGCTTTCTATGGCCCACTGACTGAGAGATGGCACACACAGGAGTCAAGAGTGGCACACAAGCCCTGAGGCCAATATTTTTCTCCCACTGATTGATGTAGTGATTTTTTCAGGTAGATTTTATAACCCAAATCAAGCAAAAAAATAAATAGGCTTTCTATGGCCCACTGAGTGAGAGATGGCACACACAGGGATGGCACTCTAGCAGAAATGTCAATCTTAATCTCCCACAAAAAAAAAAAAAAACAGGGAGTGTCCAACAATTACTATCTCCCTGCAGTAATCTCAGCCAGGTATGGCAGGCAGCAATAAGGAGTGGACTGATGCACAAATTAAATAAAAAGTGTGGACAAACAAAAAAGATAGCTGTGCAGAAAGGAAGGAACAAGAGGATTTGTGCTTTGAAAAAAGCAGTTGGTTTGCACAGCGGCGTACACACAGCAATGCAGCTATCAGGGAGCCTTCTAGGGCAGCCCAATGAGCTACAGCGCTGAGGGGAAAAAAAAAAAAATGTAGCTTCCACTGTCACTGCACACCGAAGGTGGTGTTGGGCAGTGGAAATCGCTACAGCACAAGCGGTTTGGTGGTTAATGGACCCTGCCTAACGCTATCCCTGCTTCTGACGAAGCGGCAGCAACCTCTCCCTAAGCTCAGATCAGCAGCAGTAACATGGCGGTCGGCGGGAACGCCCCTTTATAGCCCCTGTGACGCCGCAGACAGCAAGCCAATCACTGCAATGCCCTTCTCTAAGATGGTGGGGACCAGGACCTATGTCATCACGCTGCCCACACTCTGCGTTTACCTTCATTGGCTGAGAAATGGCGCTTTTCGCGTCATTGAAACGCGACTTTGGCGCGAAAGTCGCGTACCGCATGGCCGACCCCGCACAGGGGTTGGATCTTGTTTCATGAAACCCGACTTTGCCAAAAGTCGGCGACTTTTGAAAATGAACGACCCGTTTCGCTCAACCCTAATTGCCACAATGAATTTTAAACAAAACAATTCAGATGCAGTTGAAGTTCAGACTTTCAGCTTTCATTTGAGGGTATCCACATTAAAATTGGATTAAGGGTTTAGGAGTTTCAGCTCTTTAACATGTGCCACCCTGTTTTTAAAGGGACCAAAAGTAATTGGACAGATTCAATAATTTTAAATAAAATGTTCATTTTTAGTACTTGGTTGAAAACCCTTTTTTGGCAATGACTGCCTGAAGTCATGAACTCATGGACATTACCAGATGCTGTGTTTCCTCCTTTTTGATGCTCTGCCAGGCCTTCACTGTGGTGGTTTTCAGTTGCTGTTTGTTTGTGGGCCTTTCTGTCTGAAGTTTAGTCTTTAACAAGTGAAATGCATGCTCAATTGGGTTGAGATCAGGTGACTGACTTGGCCATTCAATAATATTCCACTTCTTTGCTTTAATAAACTCCTGGGTTACTTTGGCTTTATGTTTTGGGTCATTGGTCGTCGTTTCATACTACAGATGGACAATCAGTTTGGCTGCATTTGGCTGGATCTGAGCACACAGTATGGCTCTGAATACCTCAGAATTCATTCGGCTGCTTATATCCTGTGTCACATAATGAATAAACACTAGTGGCCCAGTGCCACTGGCAGCCATGCATGCCCAAGCCATCACACTGCCTCCGCCGTGTTTTACAGATGATGTGGTATGCTTTGGATCATGAGCTGTACCACGACTTCGCCATACTTTTCTCTTTCCATCATTCTGGTAGAGGTTGAGCTTGGTTTCATCTGTCCAAAGAATGTTCTTCCAGAACTGTGCTGGCTTTTTTAGATGTTTTTTTTAGCAAAGTCCAGTCTAGCCTTTTTATTCTTGATGCTTATGAGTGGCTTGCACCGTGCAGTGAACCTTCTGTATTTACTTTCATGCAGTCTTCTCTCTATGGTAGATTTGGATATTGATACGCCGACCTCCTGGAGAGTGTTGTTCACTTGGTTGGCTGTTGTGAAGGGGTTTCTCTTCACCATGGAGATTATTCTGCGATCATCCACCACTGTTGTCTTCCGTTGGCGCCCAGGTCTTTTTGCATTGATGAGTTTACCAGTGCTTTCTTTCTTTCTCAGGATGTACCAAACTGTAGATTTTGCCACTCCTAATATTGTAGCAATTTCTCGGATGGTTTTTTCTGTCTTTGCAGCTTAAGGATAGCTTGTTTCACCTGCATGGAGAGCTCCTTTGACCGCATGTTTACTTCACAGCAAAACCTTCCAAATGCAAGCACCACACCTCAAATCAGCTCCAGGCCTTTTATCTGCTTAATTGAGAATGACATAACGAAGGGATTGCCCACACCTGTCCATGAAATAGCCTTGGAATCAATTGTCCAATTACTTTTGGTCCTTTTAAAAACAGGGTGGCACATGTTAAGGAGCTGAAACTCCTAAACCCTTCATCCAATTTTAATGTGGATACCCTCAAATGAAAGCTGAAAGTCTGAACTTCAACTGCATCTGAATTGTTTTGTATAAAATTCATTGTGGTAATGTCTATAATCAAAATTAGAAAAATGTTGTCTCTGTCCAAATATATATGGCCCTAACTGTATGTCATTGAGACACATATATGTATATATATTATTACTTCATACAGCGCTAGATAGCAGAAAGCCGGTAATTCAATTACCGGCTTTTGCTTTCTCCTTCCTAAACCCGACATGATATGAGACCTGGTTTACATACAGTAAACCATCTCATATCCCCATTTTTTTTGCATATTCCACACTACTAATGTCAGTAGTGTGTATATGCAAAATTTGGCCGTTCTAGCTAGTAACTTAAAGGGTTAAATGGCGGAAAAAATTGGCGTGGGCTCCCGCACAATTTTCTCCACCAGAGTAGTAAAGCCAGTGACTGAGGGCAGATATTAATAGCCTGGAGAGGGTCCATGGTTATTGCCCCCCCCTGGCTAAAAACATCTGCCCCCAGCCACCCCAGAAAAGGCACACCTGGAAGATGCGCCTATTCTGGCACTTGGCCACTCTCTTCCCATTCCCGTGTAGCGGTGGGATATGGGTAATGAAGGGTTAATGCCACCTTGCTATTGTAAGGTGACATTAAGCCAAATTAATAATGGAGAGGCGTCAATTCTGACACCTATCCATTATTAATCCAATACTAGTAAAGGGTTTAAAAAAAACACACACATTATTAAAAATTAATTTAATGAAAAAATCACAAAGGTTGTTGTATTAATTTATTCTACTCTCAATCCACTCATTGAAGACCCTCGATCTGTAAATTAAAAAAAAAAAATAAACCAACAATATACATACCTTCCGAGGATCTGTCACGTCCCACGATGTAAATCCATCTGAAGGGGTTAAAATATTTTGCAGCCACGAGCTTTGCTAATGCAACGTTTCTCATGTCTGCAAAACCCCGGAGAATGTAGGTAAAGTAGGTCATTAACCTATATTTACCTGCATTTGCGGTGAGGCGTCCTCTGCTGGCTGTTCCTAGATCGTGGGAACTTTCCTAGAAAGCTCCCAGGCTCGAGTTCATAAGAGGGCGCCCTCTGCTGGTTGTCCTAGGCCCTGTTTTGTGCACATGTCAGGGCCTAGTGTAGGCTTAAATAGTCAGAACACAGGAGCCGTGAGGCCTGCTTAGTAAAGGCCAGGGAGGTTATACGTAGAGTAGCATCATTCTTTGTTTATTGTTTCCATTTACTTGTTTGACATATATTGAGTCCGTAACAGTTGGAGCACCGTGCTATTTTACGGACAAGCTAAACAATATAACTCTTGTAAATATTTTTTGCCATTACATACCCCTGTTTGCATCTTCCTCATCCACTTCATTCCTTGCCTTCCAATAAATCTATCCTTTGTTGTTTGCACCTCATCTTGTGTACAATAGTCTTCCTGCACCATGGTGGTCCCCTGGCCATCGTTTCAAGTGGCGCTGCGAGCAGGGTACTGTCACCAAGATGGAGACAGCAGAGAGCAAAGGCGGGAATGCTAATGTTAATAGAGATGCTGTGGGCATTGGTGGAACCCCTGCAAGGACAATCCCTATGGGCACCATATTTAGTGTGCTACCAAAGTTTGACGGCAATAATATGCCACTTTCCGACTGGGTTTCCCAGCTGCAAAGCACCCAGAAGATTTATAACTAGGGTTGAGCGAAACGGATCGGACAAATTCAAAAATTGCCGACTTTCGGCATAGTCGGGTTGCATGAAACCCGACCCGATCCTAGTGTGGGATCGACCATGAGGTCGGCGATGTTCGCGCCAAAGTCGCGTTTTGTATGACGCTTTCAGCGCCATTTTTAAGCCAATGAAGGAGGACGCAGAGTGTGGGCAGTGTGATGACATAGGTCTCGGTCCCCACCATCTTAGAGAAGGGCATGACAGTGATTGGCTTGCTTTCTGCGGCGTCACAGGGCTATAAAGGGGCGTGCACGCCGACCGCCATCTTACTTCTGCTGATCATTGCATAGGGAGAGGTTGCCGCAGCTTCATCAGAAGAAGGGATATAGTTAGGGAGGGAAGATTAAGCCCCGAAACTGCTTGTTCTGTAGCGATTTCCACTGTCCAACCCTATTTGTTTGCAGGGACAGTGGAGGCTATATTTTTGTGCATCAGCTCTGTAGCTTATTAGGCTGCCTTATAAGGCTCCCTGATAGCTGCATTGCTGTTTGTACACCGCTGTGCAAACCAACTGCTTTATTAAAAGCAAAAATCCTGTTGCTCCTTTCTGCACAGTTATCTTGTTTATTTGTCCAACTTTTGTGTGCAGCAGTCCTTTTTATTGCTGCCATACTTGTCCTGAGATCATTGTAGGGAAATTGAAATTGTACTACAGTCCTTCTATTTTTTCATATATCTTCCAGCCACTTTCTGCCACTTACATTGTGTTGTTTTATGCACTGGGCCTGAGGTTTGGTTTAGTCTCCCCCACAAAAAAAAATGAGATTCAAATTATCACAAAGTGGATATATTTCAGTCTTGATAGTTTGTCGTATATCAGCCAGCCACTTTCTGCCACTTGCATTGTGTTGTTATATACACTGGGCCTAAGTAGTGGTTCAGTCTCCCAAAAAAAAGGGGAGATTCAAATTCTCACAAAGTGGATATACTTCTGTCCTGTTAGTTTGTCATATATCAACCAGCCACTTTCAGCCACTTACATTGTGTTGTTTTTTGCACAGGGCCTGATTTTTTGTTCAGTCTCCCCCCCAAAAAAGGGAGATTTCTACCTTGTTTTACAGTACCATATAGCAGTTGCTATTTTGGTTAGATTTTCCAAAAAATGAGGAAGTCTCGTGGAAGAGCCTGTGGGCGGTGGTTGCCAGCTGGTACTGATGGTGGTGGTGGTGCATCTGGTGGTAGTGGCAAAGTACAATAGCATCTAAGGCTGGAGGTGTTGAGCCAGCATCATCGTCTGGCTACACAAAGCCTTGAAGGCTCCCTTATCTGGGAGTAGGAAAATGGACCCCGCACCAAACGGGGAGTCCGACATGGGTGTACTATTACACCACATGTCGGAAAGGGGATAAATATAGTGAAAAGTGAATTTAAAAAAAAAAATGAAAAATCCGAAAGTTCATATAAATACACATATTTGGCACTGCTGAGCTCATAAAAGTCTGATCTATCAAAATATAAAATAATCGGATAGGTAAACAGTAGTGATGAGCGAATATACTCGTTACTTTAGATTTTTCGGCATGTTCGGAGGTCCTCCGAGTATTTCTTAGTGCTTGGAGATTTAGTTTTTCTGCCGCAGCTGAATGATTTACATCTGTTAGCCAGCATAAGTACATGTGGGGGTTGCCTGGCTGCTAGGCAACCCCCACATGTACTTATGCTGGCTAACAGATGTAAATCATTCAGCTGCGGCAAGAAAAACTAAATCTCCGAGCACTAAAAAATACTCGGAGGACCCCCGAGCGTGCTTGAGAAATCTTGAGTAACGAGTATATTCACTCATCACTAATAAACAGCATAATGAGAAAAAGATCAAACCACCAGAATTGCGTTTTTTCATCCGCTGCAGCAACACAATAAAATGTAATAACAGGCGATCAAAATATCTACCCCAAAATTATATCTATAAAAACACAATGACTGGGGCACAAAAAACAAACCTCACACAGCCCCATCTCACAAGCACATTTTTTTTTACAAATTTTAGCACTTAAATAAAAATAAATCTATACATGTTTGGTATCTCATAATCTTACTGACCTGGAGAATCATATTGCAAGGTAATTCTTACCCTAAAGGTACCATCACACTAAGCGACGCTGCAGCGATACCGACAACGATCCGGATCGCTGCAGCGTCGCTGTTTGGTCGCTGGAGAGCACCACATGACCGCTCATACAGGACAAGCAGCGATGCTAAGAGGATGCAAGCGCCGAGGGAGCTGAGTAAGTATTAATGCCAGCGGGCGGACGCACAGGGGGTGAAAGGGGGCAGATTACCGGCAACTTTATTTTAAAAACAAAAATAAATAAAAAAAAAAGATTATTCATTCCTTCTTTCCAGCGAACGCTGCTGGGAAGAAGGGATGAATACCGGCTTCAGCACCACATGCGGGAGGGGGACAGTGCTTACAGTAGCGCTGTCTCCTGCACGGCACACGGACTGCACACGGACAACATCCGTGTGCGGTACGTGTTTTACACGGACCCATTGACTTTAATGGGTCCGTGTAATACGTGCGCTCCCACGAACATTGACATGTCTCCGTGTTTTCCAAACGGACACACCGTTTGTGAAAACACGCTGACATGTGCAGAGACACATTGATTTTAATGTGTCTATGCGAGTCAGTGTCTCCGGTACGTGAGGAAACTGTCACCTCACGTACCGGAGCCACTGACGTGTGAAACCGGCCTTAGCGCTCGCTCATTACTAGTGATGACCTGTAATAAGGATAGGTCATAACAATAAAAATAGTGGACCTTTTATACCTACCTGCCAATCAAAAATGTTCCTGCGAATTATAATGCTTGCTGTAGAGCCATAGCATACTTATGTCACAGATTTTTTACCAATGTAAATGACAGAATACAATCCACTCTTATCTTATATGTATCTATTAAATTATAAATATTTTTTTTTACAAACGAAGTTGAATACTTGCTCTTTTCTGTAGCACTGTATTCTGCAGGATCAGAAAAGGTTACAGACTCATTTTATTCAGTAAACATTAATATTGCCATGAATGAAAGAATGGAAACATGTAAACGGCCACCTGGCACTTTTCAAGGGTGATATAAGGCCACGTCTTTAGCTTATTAGTCAAATTACAACATGGTACTTCAGACACGCAGAATCAAGGGTGGAGAACTTCTCCCGCATACAATATTTCCCTTGGCTGGTTTGTGCTGCCGATTTGCTTGTTGCTTTATTACATAAAGGCCACAGTGAGTATCACATGGTCAGTTGCTCGGAAGCTAACAGAGGTTCACTGTGTTTCTTTACAAGTATGGAACATTTAGAGAATAGTTCCATTTTGTGGATTATGTAACTTTAGATTCAATTTACTGAAGTGACAAATTTAAAATTTGGGGTTTTATATCAAGGAATGTTATATATTGAGATTTGTAGGCTCAGAAACATACATTTGCTCCCATAGCGTTATGTTGTGTAGAGTGTCTTTTTGGCATATGTTTGACAAGTTTATATCTGGATTCCATGGGCATTAATATGGTACCTGTTGTCATGGTACCCGGACCAGAACTGTGCTGCTAACTATAGACCTGTCTCTAATCTTCCTTTCATCTCTAAACTCCTGGAATACTTGGTTGATTTCCATCTCATGTGCTATCTCTCAGATAACTCTCTTCTTGACCCTTTACAATCAAGTTTCCGCTCTACTGAAATGCTTCACTCTATTGAAAATGCCTTTACTAAAGACCTACTAACAGCAAAATCCAATGGTCACTACTCCATGCTTTTCCTCCTGGGTTTCTCTGCAGCTTTCAACACTGTGGATCATCAGCTCCTCCTCACTATGTTCCCCTCTATTGGCCTCAAGGACACCATTCTCTCCTGGTTCTCCTCTTATCTCTCTGACTGCTCTTTTGATGGCTCTTCTTCCTCTAATCTTCTCCTTATTATCTGGGTTCCTCAAGGCTCAATCCTAGGCCCCCTCCTCTTCTCTTTATACAATGCCACTATTGGACAGTCCATCAGCATATTTGGCTTCCAGTTGCTGATGATACCCAACTATATACCTCTTGATATATCTGAAACTGGATCTCTCCAAAACTTAACTCATTTTGTTTCCTCCCTGTACTAACCTACCTATACCCGACTTTGCAATTTCCTTGTAACCATAACTCCCAAGTAGCAAGCTCACTGTCTTTGGGTCATATTTGACACAGAACTTTCCTTTACTCCCTATATCCGATCACTCACTCGCTCTTGCCACCTGCATCTTAAAGACATCTCCAGAATCCGACCTTTTCTCACTTTTGAGACTGCAAAAACTCTTACTGTCGCTCTTATTCATTCTTGTCTGGACTACTGCAACTCTCTTCTGATCAGTCTGCCTCTCCAATTCATCCTGAATGTGGCAGCCAGGGTCGTATTTCTATCAGGCTGTTGCACCGATGCTTATACCCTGTGCCAGTCACTGCACTGGTTACTAGTGAAGAGTAAACGTGCTTGGATAAGATGTTATCCGAGCATGCTCGGGTGCTAACTAAAGTGACTTCAGTGTGCTTGAAAAATATGTGGAGTGCCCGCTAGGACTGTGGGGTACTCGGGTCGGGTCCGGCGGTACTTAATGGGGAAGGTCACGGCAGCGGTGACCCAGCCTGTGGCCCTTGGCGTCAAATTAAAAGGGATGAAGTGTAGTGCAAAATAAGTCTATGCAGAAATGTTTGTGACACCACCTGTGGTACTCGGACAGGAATGGCTGACGCTGCTTAAATGGGACCACTGAGGTGGATGGTGTGGCAGGAGAGTTGGTATAGCTCCCACAGGTAGCGATTAGTTCCCAGGGCAACCAGTGAAGTTGGTAAGGGATGATAGATGGTGTGGTTCAGGACCGAGGGTGCAGGAAATAATTGGAGAACACAGGTATTGCAGTTTCCTTTAGCTTTTACTGGTGAAATTGCAGGTGCAGTCCGGGGCACAGGTTACAGGTGTTGATGGGGTCCGGGCAGCCTGGGAGCCTGGGAGCATCTTGAGATCCACCTAGCCAGGTGGGTTCGGAAGCCTTCTTTTTGCACTGTGATCTCTGTCCCTTGCTGCCTGAAGATTTACACAAGTTCCTCTCAGTGTCTGTTACTCCTAACCCATATGGCTGACAGCCTGAGCCTTTCATGGGCACTGTCTTCTCATTGGCAGCCCCAGGCTCCTGACTTGCTGTGGTGCCTCCAGATGTCAGGTGGGCCAGGAGACCTGCAATCTCCTGCCCTCCGATTTTAGTTGCTGGGCCTTTAGTAGCTGTGCAACCACGGACTCCGGTGTCCGGATTCTTTTGCACTTAATACTGTGAAAATCTCAGTCATAGCTCCATTCCCAGTCTCTTTCCTCACGTGCTTCCTTTCCCTTCAATGTCTCACACTTCACTCTCTAACCCCGCCTACAGACCAGAACTTATATGGAAGTTCCCCTGAAACCGGGTTTAGAGCTCCCCTTCTGACCTAGAGTCAGGAAGGTGTTCTATGTTTGTATTACCTGCCAAGGGGATCTCTCCTTACCTCCAGGCATGACATCACTCCCCCGTGAGGAAGGCAATGCCATTGTGGCAACCGGACTCCTGGGGTGCCACATATGTTTGAGTCCCTGCAGTTGCATGTCTGTCTGCTGTTCAACAGCAGTAACACATGCAAGGACTGCCTGTTTGTTAGACAATACCCGCATGTGTTACGGCCGTCAAACAGCCACGAGACATTCAGGCTTGAAGACTCAAACAGAACATATTATTTGGGTACGCCGAAGTCACTCAGTTAGTACCCGAGCATGCTCGGATAACACCGAGCACATTCGCAGACCACTACTGGTTACCCATTCATGACAGAATTCAATACAAACTCATATCTCTCACCGACAAAGCTCTCCACAGTTCTGTTGTATATTTCATGCCTCATTTCTGTCCATCACCCAACCTGTTCCCTCCATTCTGCAACTGATATAAGACTAATATTCTCCATAATCTGAAACTCGCACCCGTGTCTCCAAGTTTACTCTCATGCTGCGCCAGTTTTCTGGAATGCACTACCCCAAATAATGCGACTAACATTTGGCCCATTTGTTTTTAAGTGTGCTTTAAAAACACATCTGTTCAAACAAGCCTATCACCTCAATTCACTAACCTCACTCTCCCTTGTTCCTTATTCATCTGTCTCCACATCCTCTATGCACATAACAACTGCACTTGACAGATCCTGGCTGATGACCGGATCATGCAGCTGAATATGAAACTGTTTTTATTGTCTGTACATGTCGCTGCTTAATTGTAAAGTGCTGCAGAATATGTTGATGCTATAGAAATAAAAATTATATTATTATTACTATAGTCTTAAAAGACCAGAGAAACAAGCCACAATGCACATGTGCTAAATTACACCCTTCTCACATTACACTGTTCAAAGACAAATATGACATGCTACTGTAGGTCTAGAGATATGGCTCAGTTGCATGCTTTCCTTTGATAAACATTACACTACAATGCATAATCTAGAACACTAATCAAAACAGTCAAAGGTAAAAAGCATATGAATTAAATCCAGAGCGGGGTACTGAGATCACCGGACAGCATTGGATTCTGGGGGTCACAGGGATGGCGGTGCCTATACTCCGGGGACAGTGAAACAGGGATTAAATATTAAGAAAAAATAAAAAGGAAAGCAAAAATGAGAAAAAAGAGTTTGTGACTAGGGTTGAGCGAAACGGGTCGGCCATTTTCAGAAGTCGCCGACTTTTGGCAAAGTCGGGTTTCATGAAACCCGACCCGACCCCTGTGTGGGGTCGGCCATGACGTTGGCGATCTTCTGATCTGGTATCAGAATTCCGATACAGAGTTCCGATATGTTTGCGATATCAGGAATCGGTATCGGAATCCATATTTAATTGTAAAATAAAGAATAAAAATAAAAAATATTGATATACTCACCCTCGGACGCGCCCTGGTTCTAACCGGCAGCCTGCGTTCCTAAAAATGAGCAAGTGAAGGACGTTTGATGACTTTGCGGCTTGTGATTGGTCGCGTGAGCCGTCACATGGGCGGTCACGCGACCAATCACAAGCCGCGACGTCATCTAAGGTCCTTCATGCGCTCATTCTTAGGAAGGAAGGCTGCCGGTTAGAACCAGGGCGTGTCCGAGGGTGAGTATATTCCTACTAGGGATATACTCACCCTCGGACGCGCCCTGGTTCTAACCGGCAGCCTTCCTTCCTAAGAATGAGCAAGTGAAGGACCTTCAATGATGTCGCGGCTTGTGATTGGTCGCGTGACCGCTCATGTGACCGCTCATGCGACCAATCACAAGCCGCGACGTCATCGAAGGTCCTTCACTTGCTCATTTTTAGGAACGCAGGCTGCCGGTTAGAACCAGGGCGCGTCCGAGGGTGAGTATATCCCTATTTTTTATTTTTATTCTTTATTTTACATATTAATATGGATCCCAGTGCCTGAAGGAGAGTTTCCTCTCCTTCAGACCCTGGGAACCATTAGTATCCCATTGCACTGCATTGGGTTTCGTGTTTCGGCCGACCCCGACCCCGACTTTTCTATAGGATCGGCCGATTTCACTCGACCCGACTTTTGAGAAAGTCGGGTTTCGTGAAACCCGACCCGATCCTAAAAAAAGAAAAGTCGCTCAACCCTATTTGTGACGCTAGTTGGAGTGTTCCTTTGTAATATGGCCGGCACTGCAGATGATCCCTGGGGTTTAGGTGATGATGGTGGAGCGCCCCCCCTTAGGGCAATGGGGTACTCGGGTCTGGGCCCTTCGGTTCTCAAGGGGGATGTCACGGTGGCTGACCCGGTCCGTGGCCCTAGGGGGACGTCCATTGATAAAAGGGGGAAAGGCTTTTTAAAGGGGAAATGTTCGTTACGCCACCTGTGGTTTTTGGTCAGGGTGACCGATGCTGTTTAGGGGTCCTCTGGGGTGATGTGATGGCAGCTAGTTGGTATACCTTCCCACAGGTGAAGTATGTCCCCAGGGCTTCCCAGAGTGTACATGGTGGATGGTGTGAGGCGCAGTGAAGAACAAGGACACAAGATTGCAGTCTCTTTACCTTTACTGAAGGATTCAGCGTCCACAGTCCAGAGCACCAGATCACAGGGTAGGCAGAGTCCGGCCAGTCTGAAGGCAATTCCAGAGTCCCCTTATCCAGGTAGAAATCAGTAGCCTTTCTCTAGCGCCTGAGTGTTGTAGTCCCTCCCTGCTGAGCTTCTCAGTGAGGTCCTCACAACTATTGTAGATGTTAAGTCTCTTTCTCTCTGTCCCCCTGATGGTAAGGATAGGACAAACCCATATGACTGATGGCCTGAGGCTTTTTACAGGGACCCTACGACGCCCCAGCCCCCGCAAGTTGCCACCGTGCCTCCTGGGTATAAGGTCAGGCAGGCAACATGGAATTAACTGTCCTGCCAGTCTCTGAAGTAAAGCATAGAGGTCCTTACTCCCTCGGTGTTCTGGCTACCGGCTTCTGCGCCTCAGAAAGGAGGCAGCCTTTTACAGGGCAGAACTCCTTCTGGTTTCCACCTCTGTGCTATGACTTCATTTCTCACTCACTACAACACAATTCTCTGCGAGTTCTTTCTTAGGATGCTGCCGTATGTGGGGCAGGCGCAGCTCAGTGGCCTATCTAGACCTCTGACAGAATCCCACCCCTGTCAGGGACCACTCTGTCTGCAGCTCTTAGATGTTCCTCCTTTCCCCCCTGTCTGCCTGACAGGTGCTGCCTGGGTAAAGTCCAGTCAGCTTCTGCCAAACTTCCTATCCAGCCCACCAGTTTACCTAATTGTGGAGTGCCCTAATAGATAGAAGCATGGCTCCCCCTGGCGGCCTGGGGTGTCAAGTAGGGTGATCTCCTTTATTGCCTTCAGACGTAACAACACTCCCCCTGGTGGAAGAATGACATTACTGCAATGACCAGGACCCTGGGGCGCTGCAATGGCACTGCAGGGTTTTAACTCCCCTCCAACTAGGGCTGGCCCCCAGGGACAGTGATAGTAGATGGTATAGAGTAATAAGGCAGGAGACAAGGAAAGTCACTTTACCATTTACTGATGTCCAAATACAGTTTCAGAGGATGGAATACAGCTCTCACCAGATATACAGTCTGCTTTGCACAATGGGAATTATCTCTCTCTGCTGCAGTATAAACTCCCTGCTGCTCTAATCCCTTCTGGGTCAAAGGTTTCCTGGAGTCTGAAACTTCCAGTACAGCCAAGTACTCACGGCGTTTTCTCCCCTAGCAATTTGCAGCGTGAATTCTATGTGAAGCACAAGTTTGTTCTTGCACAATCTCTCACTGATTCTCTGTTGCTATGGAGCTCCTGGGAAAAAAACTTCACTGCTGGTTATGGGAACCACACAGTGTCTTAGCTTTCCACCTAACTCTGGAAGTCTATGGCCTAGGAGCTGATACCTTGATCCTTATCAGCAAGGTCCCTGGAGGAAGCACATGTCTCTCCTCCCTGAACATTCTCCATTTTCTTTTTTTACTGTCCCTTCACAGACTAACTACACCCCTTCCCTCCCAGTTAGGGTATCTGTGCAAAGCTCTAAGCTTCAGGCAGAGTAAGGCCACATTCACACGTTGCGTTCTGTCCTGTGGGTTCTCCCGCAGCGGATTTGATAAATCTGCAGGGCAAACCCGCTGCGGTTATCCCTGCAGATTTATCGCGGTTTGTCCTGCAGGTTCCGCTGCGGGATTTTACCCCTACTATTGATGCTGCATATGCAGCAATATGCAGCATCAATAGTAATGTTAAAAATAATAAAATAACGGTATACTCACCCTCTGACGTCCCGATCTCCTCGGCGCTGCAGGCGGCGGTCCGGTTCCAAAGATGCTGTGCGACCAGGACCTTCGTGACGTCACGGTCATGTGACCGCGACGTCACCGCAGGTCCTGGTCGCATAGCAAACCTGAGACCGGACGGCCGCATGCAGCGCTGAGACTTCAGAGGTGAGTATATCATTATTTTTTTATTTTAATTCTTTTTTTTTTACTCAAATATGGTTCCCGGGGCCTGGAGGAGAGTCTCTTCTCCTCCATCCCGGGTATAACCCGCACATTATCCGCTTACTTCCCACATGGTGTGCACAGCCCCATGCGGGAAGTAAGCGGATCAATGCATTTCTATGGGTGCAGAATCGCTGCGATTCTGCACAAAGAAGTGACATGGTCCTTCTTTTTTTCCGCAGCAATTCAGCGCGGTTTTTTTCGGGATTTTCCGCAATGTGGGCACAGTGGTTTTTGTTTTCCATAGGCTAACATTGTACTGTACCCTGCATGGAAAACAGCTGCGGACCCGTAGCGGCAAAATCGCGGCGGTTCCGCAGTAAAAACCGCATAGTGTGAACATACCCTAAGGGAGTGGAATAGATTGTGTGTGCAGTTGTCCCCAGCACAAAAAGCATAACTCCCATCATTTGCAACACATATAAAATAGTATATATATGACCATTTTGTGGTGACACAGACACAGGGCACCCCACATGGTACCTCAGAAATTATGACACACCAATATGTTTCCCAAAGATATTGTGCCAATCAGAGTACCCATATTAAGTACAGAACAGAGTGCCTGCAAAAGCGACAGTACCCAATGACCCCCCAAATTAAGTGTGGCAAAGTACTGCAGAGCCCAGGCGCTGGGACTCTCTGACCTTTCCCGGTGCCTGCGCACTGCAGTACTTTGCTCTGTCCTCAACAGGGCAGATACATACGCCTGCGCAGGAGCGCGGCACGAAGCAAGCAGGATGACAACATCGCATGAAGATGGGAGGCGCTGGCCCTGGGACCTGCGACACCCATCGGACCAGACTGCCCCCATGTGAGTATTATAAAACTTGTTTTTCTTCTCTTTCAGGTCAGACCGGAGTGTTATCTACAGCATTACAGGCAGTCGCCGCATCTTATAACGGCAAAACGAGGTGGCAGGTTCCCTTTAAAGGGACTCTGTCACCTGAATTTGGAGGGAACAATTTTCAGCCATAGAGGCGGGGCTTTCGGGTGTTTGATTCACCCTTTCCTTACCCGCTGGCTGCATGCTGGCTGCAATATTGGATTGAAGTTCATTCTCTGTCCTCCGTAGTACACGCCTGCGCAAGGCAAGATTAGTTATTAGTATTTTGCTTGCAAGTTTTAAGTATGTGCTTGGTTGATCCTAATTCATTTGGTGGTACCCTCAGTTATCTGATTTGTTCCCCAAAATTAAGTGTGCTACTAGTTCCCCCTGAATGACCAAACATTATTAGTCATTAATAGTTATTAACTCTGAACAATGGTTGTCATGTTCATCACTACTAATAGATTTTCAGTTATATCCATGTCCTCGAAAAGTGAATCTGTGGTACCATCTCCCAACATATCATGTAATGCGAATAAAACTCAATTATATCATAGGGAATGGCAACAATCCCCAAGTTCATGAAAGAAACAATAATGTAGCAAGATCCTCCATACATCACAGGCAAAGTCTGACAATGAACAATCCAGTACACCAAGCCACCACCAAAATTATTACCTTATGATCTGAATAAATGAGTACACCCCTTTGAAAAGTTCCATTTTATCTCACTGAACAAAAGCACAATTTCCTGAATTTTGACAAGAATGAGTCTCATAGAACGTTTTTTAACCCGTAACATGAAAGCAAAGTTAATAACTTTCATTACAAAATCTTCAGTTTTACTCAACTTAGTTGATGTAAAAATGAATGCACTCCACATAAAATCTACTACATCTAGTATTTCATTTCATGACCTTCATGATTTTTATGTATAGTGCTAAGTATTCTAGGCATGTAATGAACAAGCTGGTGACATATTGCAACATCTATCTTTTTTCATTCTTCAAGAACAACATCTTTTCGAGCCTGGATGATGGTTGGAGACTGATGCTCAATTTGTCTATTTAGAATTCCACATACATGTTTGATTGGGGTTCGATCAGGAAACATGCCTGGCCACTGAACCACTTTCACCCTGTGCTTCAGAAATACAACCATTGTTTTAAATGTGTATTTTGGAACATTGTCGTGTTGAAAAAGTGCATGTCTGTCAAGGGCACGGGGTGAAGGTAGCATCTTCTCTTTCAATATAGAGCAGTATATCTGTGAATTCATGACATCATCAATGAAATGTAGCTTCTCATCTCCCGAAGCACTCAAGCAGCCCCATATAAGGGCACTACCAACACCATATTTCACTGTAGAACCATGCATTTTTGGCTTTTACACCTCATCATTGTGATGCCATAAAGTTTTAAAGCCATCAGTTCCAAAAACATCTATCTTGGTTGCATCACTCCAGAGTGTAGAGACACAGTAGTCTTCATATTTTTCAGCATGGGCCCTGGCAAATTGTAAGTAGGCTTTTTTGAACATGTAGAAATTGCAGGAATGCGGGATGTTGCCACGGACAGGAGGCAGATCAAGAGCTAAAGTATTTATTTAACAATAAATGCACTCCACACAGGGAGTAGAGGGTTGCAGGGTGGTGGTAGGAAATGGGGCAGAACTGGGAGAGTGACAGGGTTGGACACGGACGAATGATAGTTCAGAATTAAAGGGGTGAAACTTATCAGACTGTAGTTTTGTTCTGTGCGGCGTCTCTCGGTTCCAACGGTGACACTGACAACAGCGGCACGTGATGTCTCAGCAAAGTTTGTAGCAGGTGGGAATCCATCGGCAGCACCGACAACAGCGGCGCATGACGTCTCAACACAGTCTCTGGGAACGGGTGGATTTCCCGTACTTAAAGGTGTCTAGCACTGTACTGAGTCCAACATAAGAGACTGCCGGAACGGGACTTCGCTCCGCGGCTTACATTGGTCCTGGGTGACAGGGCTCGGGCCTAGTCCCCTGTCTCTCTCAGCGATGCACAGCTGATACAGTCCCCAATGTCAAATATCCATCTCCTCCAGTCACAGAGGATGGCAGGGGTCTGTCGCCTAGTAGTACATCAGCAGTGGGCCTATGTGAAGGAGTACTGTTGGGTCGGGCTATAGGCACAGCATGCTCTGCCCTGTCAGCAGATACTGCACCCGACTCACCACTTGATTTTCCTGCCCCGGCTCTGCTCTGTGCACATAGCTCTGCACGGCTATGCTGGCACAGAAATCCCCCAGCACTACAGCTCCTTTCCTCCTGGATGGCAGCAGCATGGCCGGTCACAGGCCTGGTACTCTCAGGTGGGGGAAGGGGCAGCCCAATGGCTCTCCCTGCCCCCTTCTGTCAGCACAAAGCTCTGTCTTGCAAGTGCTTCCCCTCGGCTGCAGAGGAAGGTCCGCCTCCTTAAAGCTTCCCTCCGAGCATTCCATTCCTCTGCAGTATAAGCTGTATTGTCATGGGAAACCCTCATCCCAGTTTGTCTTTTTACTTCTTTACTTAACAGCAGTGAACTTGCTGGTTGATTTTTTTAACCCTTCATATCAGAAGACGCTCCTTTTTGGATGTTAACTTCAGAGATCAGCCTGAAGGTTTCTGTGAAATGGTTGCAGTTCCACTTGCTACAGTATTATGACTGATAAGAAAAGCTTTGCTGTTCTTCATGTAGCCTTCACCTTTCTTGTGTAAACAAAATATTGTTTTTCTCAGGTAATTTCCTGGACATTTCTCTTCCATGTAATGCCATTGCTAACGGCATGAAATAGGAAGGGATTAGCTTTGTTATGTAACGTTCTTTTATAGTCAATTATCTGCTGGACTCCTGTTTAATGAATAATTAGACTTAAAGAAGTTTTCCTGTGACGCCCCAGGTTCCTGGTTGTCACAGTGGCATTGCTTTCCTCACGGGGATAGTGATGTCACACTTGGAAGCGATGGAAGATTCCTCTTGACAGGTAATTAGCACATACAACACCGTTCTGACTCCAGGCCAGAAGGAGGAGCTCTACACCCAACTTCAGGGGAGCTGCTCTCTCTGGTCGGGAGGAGGAGTTAGTTGCTAGGCAGTTGGGAAGATTTAGTCAGTTGGTGCCAGACAGCAGATTGGAGTAGTCTGAGGCAGAAGTACGGGTGAGGGGCCATACAGCCTGAGGTGCTGTAGCTCCTAGATAGCGAGATACAGAAGGAAGAACAGCCTTTAGCTAATGTGACGGAGAGCAAAGAACAGGAGTGTGACAACAGGGGAGAATAGCTGGGACTGGTCTACATCCCTGATTGAGCGCAGACACAAGTAGCCGGAAGAATGAGGCTTTTCTGGCACTCTAAGACACATAGCAGAAACCGGCAGGACAGCTGGAATATACATCACCTGTTCGCCCTGACACCTAGGAGACAAAATGACACATAGAGCCCGGGTTGTGATAGAGACCCTGTAAAAAGGCTTGAGTCACCTGTCATACGGGTTTGTGTCCCACTTCACTGAAGGACAGAGATAACCAAGAGGACCTTGCTGAGAAACCATAGGCAGTAAGGGACTATAATAACACAGCGCTAGAAGGAAGGCTTTTAACTCCACCTGATAAAGCTGGACTCTGAACTCGCTTCCAAGCCGGCTGGAACCTGCTTGTACCTGTGATCTGGTGCCTTATACTGTGGCTACCTGCTACCATCAGTAAACGAGGTAAAAAGACTGCACAACTGTGTCCTTCGTTCTTTACTGCACAACTCACCATCCTCCATCTATTCACCGGGAGCCCTGGTGATCTACTTCACCTGTGCGAAGTTATACCATCTGGCTGCCATAAAATCACCCTAGAGGACCCCTTTAAGCAGCGTTGGTCATCCCTGACCAAATACCACAGGTGGCGTCACAAACTTTATTTCAAAAACCCCTGTAAAAAGACTTTCCCTTTAACATGGGTACTAGGGCCACGGACCAGGTCGCTGCCGCCGTAACACATCCCTTTAAGTACCGGATCCAGCACTGAGTACCCGACGGCCCTGGCGGGCAACTCATTCCCATGAACAAAAGTTCATTTTAATCAATAGATCTTGGAATTATAATAAGTTCCACAATTGGATATTGTGATGACACAGCATTTAATCTTAGTTTTCAAGATGTCTATTTTCAGTGAGCCAGAAGGCATAGACTATTATCTTTATGTTGACTTTTGAACTTATGTGTTTTTCTTTGGTTGGTCAAGAACCACAAACTATTGTTTGTATTAACCTGAATGTGACTCGGGAGTTGCTGTATGCTACAAGCTCATTGTTTGCTATCTTTGAGGGATAGAGACATAGGGTAATTGAACAATAGATGTTTGCCAATATGTTGATTACTCATTGTATACTTCAAGCTAGCTTTTTACCCTTTAAACAGAGAAGTATCAAAAAAATAGAAAAACGCAAAAGCACTCACCAAATATGCAGTTTCAAGTGTCCTTTATTATAACACCAAGCGGTACATCTTCACGGCACGGGGGAGTAGAAAAAGAGGGGTGGAAGTGCAGCAGGCGAGACGACGGCCGTTTCGCGCTACACAAGAGCGCTTCTACGGGTCCATGTCCAAAAGGGAAGTGACGCCAGGTTAGGTAGGTAAATGAATACGAACTCCACCTGCGTCATCATCCAATTGGACAATTTTAAATTGGTCACCTCTGGCAAAGGTGTTCCGAGATTGATCGACCATGTGAAGGAGAGCCACGGTGGCAACCCGGAGGTTCTAACTTTTGTAGCGTGAAAGTTTTTTTGCGTTTTTCTATTTTTTTGATATTTCTCAGACTTCATTTCACGCAAGCACCTCCTTTTATCCCTCGGACTGCTATACACTTCAGATGTGCCACAGTTTATTTTTTCTTGTTTGTGAGCTGTGCTGCTCTCTTTTCCCTCTGTTTTTTGTTGGATATCTTTTGCTGAGCACGCACGCTCTCTGTAAGATGGATTTATATGTAGGTGAGATTGCTGTTAGCTCCACCACATTATGCAGTCCGAGTTGGCACCTGTACGAGGCAGTTTGCAAGCCGGCCGGGAGGATGCCGTTAATTACTTCAAGGAGTGCGAACAGACAGATGAAGTGCATATGTTAAAGGGAAACTGTCACCTGAATTTGGAGGGAACAATCTTCAGCCATAGAGGCGGGGTTTTGGGGGTTTTTGATTCGCCCTTTCCTTACCCGCTGGCTGCATGCTGGCTTCAATATTGGATTGAAGTTCATTCTCTGTCCTCCGTAGTACACGCCTGCACAAGGTAATCTTGCCTTGCGCAGGCGTGTACTATGAAGGACAGAGAATGAACTTCAATCCAATATTGCAGCCAGCAAGCAGCCAGCGGGTAAGGAAAGGGTGAATCAAGAACCTAAAAACCCCGCCTCCATGGCTGAAGATTGTTCCCTCCAAATTCAGGTGACAGTGAATTTAAGCACTAGGTCTTTAGAGCATAAACTGACGAATCTTTCTGAAAGAGAAGTGAGACTTTTTTGGACAAATAATTTGTTGCAATCATATGTTGATAACAAGAGAGTCCCGAGAGGTCTACGGGTATGGAAAGATATTTCACATCACAGTAACGACATGTCTTTTAAAAGTGAATGGGAGAAAATTATGCTCAAATGCTCCCAAGACCTACTGGAATTGGTTTTAAAATCCAATATACGCAGCTATGAATTGCTCAATACAGAAATTTCTAAAGCCCAATTGGAGCTACAAAGCAGACTGACGGATAGCCAATGGGCGGCTTTCAATAAAAAACTGGATTCAAGGCTGATCCTTATACAAGCAGAAATGAAACAACGAAAAAGAGATAAATTCTTACGTGACAAAAGCGATTATGACTCCGGTAATATTTTCTCCTGGAATAAGACGTCGAAAGATAATCAGTCTGCATATGCCCAAGGAAGCAGATTCAAACAAAGGAAACGCTATTCTCATCATAAAAAAAGATCTAACCAGCAGGGCGGAAGAGACTACCTAACGACTGAATCTGACTCCAGTCTGAGTGAGGGTCCTACCACTAATGCAGGTTCCTCAGAAGATATGCCCTTAGATACTCAAAATATCGCCCCTATCCCTTTAGGAGAAAAACACGGAGGGGCAAGCGCAAGTGCCGGTCCCAGATGGCAGCGCAAAAGGAAGTTCGTCTCATGGAGACAGGAACGTTTCTAACAACGTCTTCCGAGGACTGTGTGGTGAATCTAACACATCGTAGCCTTAATTCCGCTCAACTCTCTTTGCTGGCTAAGGGCTTAAACTACTGTGTACCAGACGATTTTGATTTTGTTTCTTTCCAGGTGGATTTGTTTAAAGCTACGAGGAAAATGCACCTGTATAAGTTTTTTCATTGTAACTCCACAGATCCTAAGATTCTAGAAGGAGAACATCCTTGTACCGTAGGGCCTTTGGGTTTTATGGCTAATGCCCAGGGAGGAGCCCTGGCAGATTTACAAGAGGATGTTAAATGCCTGCTTAGCCTTGCTAATGTGACATCGGACGATGTGACCGTCAGTTCTGGTGTTGATGGTCCCTTCCTAGGAGGGGTCCCCTCCACGTACATACTGTACCTCCTATCTCCCCCGGCAACATGATCGATTTATTTGAAACTCTGGTCCTTAAAGATATGGAAGCTCTATTATATAAAAGAGCCACTCCTAATTTGACTAATGATGAAGCAAAAGCGTTGAAAGAAATAGCTAGCTGGACAGATGTTATTATACACCCCGCCGATAAGGGGGGAAAAACGGTCTTGTTGCCCAGGGAGTCATATTTAGCAGAGGCTAATCGACAACTGTTGGACATGTCCGTCTAAATGAGGTTACGATGCGACCCCACTCAGAGGTTTAAAGGGGAACTATGTACTTTTCTTAGGAGGGCCGTGGAAAGTGGGGTGATTTCACAGAGGAAGGCAGAAAGACTGTTCCCTAGCTTCCCTATGAGGCCCCATTGGTATTATCTTCCGAAAATCCATAAATTGATTACAGCTTCTCCTGGGAGACCTATCGTTTCGGGGGTCGGTTCGCTTATCGAACCCCTCTCGCAATATATTGACTGGCTGCTACGTCCATTGCTCGCTGATGTGCCGTCCTATATCAGGGACACGAATTCCTTCCTAAACCACGTTCAGGATTTTGTATGGCAGCCGGGGTTCTCCCTGGCGTCCATCGATGTGGTCAGTTTGTACACTAATATACCGCAAACTTTGGGAGTGGATACTATTAGACGCATTTTAAGTAACACGGATAAGAGTCAGGCGTATATCGATTTTGTGTGTGAAGGGTTGGATTTTATTTTAACCCATAATGTATTCACCTTTTTGGACGTCTGGTACAGGCAGACCACGGGGACTGCCATGGGGACCCCGGCTGCATGTACTTTTGCCAATTTGTATATGGCTGTATTTGAGGAGGATTACATCTATTCTACTAGTAACATTTTTTTTGAAACATATTAAGTTATTGTTGAGGTATGTGGATGACCTGTTCCTGATATGGGACGGCACTGAAACGGAGTTTAAGCTATTCGTGGATTATTTGAACAGTAGTAACGTCATGGGAATGTCCTTTACACACAAATTTGGGGGTCCAAAACTAGATTTTCTGGATGTGTGGGTGGAGGTGGTAGAAGGGAAGGTTTGTACCTCTATATTTCGGAAACCTTCTGCGGTTAATTCCATTTTGCATTTTAATAGCTTCCACCCTGACCACACTAAGAAGTCCTTACCTTATAGCCAGTTGTTGAGAACGCGGCGTGTGAATAACACTCAGGAAGGCTTCGAACGACAGTCAGGGAAGCTTTGTGGCAGGCTCCGTGAGAGAGGATACCCTGAGGAACTGTTGGAATCCGCCTTGGAACGGGTAGAGGCTTTACCATATGGTTCGAGAGAGAGATCGCTGGACAGAGCTACGCAGCGTTTCTCTTTTTGTTTTCGTTATAGTCCCTTAGACAAGGAGATTAGATCTACCCTCCGCATGCATTGGCATGTTTTGGAGAGGGACAGGGAGCTGATTGGGAGAACCACAGGAGGACCTTTGGTCTCCAATAGATGGGGAACACGCATCAGAGATACATTAATACGTAATCGAGTTACCAAAGATAGATCCACTTGGTTAGAGCGAATTGTCCCGATAGGGAACCACCGGTGTGGTCACTGTAAGTATTGCCGCTTTCATCTGTTGGGCCAGATATTACATATTGGATCTATAACACACCATGTCCGACAATTCATTTCGTGTAAGACGGAGTTTGTGGTGTATGTAGTCTTCTGTCCTTGTGGGCGGTTTTATATTGGCAAGACTATCCGCAGGCTATATGTGCGATTTAGAGAACATTTTAAATCGGTCACCTCTGGCAAAGGTGTTCCAAGATTGATCGACCATGTAAAGGAGAGCCACGGTGGCAACCCGGAGGTTCTAACTTTTGCGGGTATCGAAAAAGTAGTCTTACCAGCGCAGGGCGGTGATCTCCATAAAATACTTCTAAGACAGAAGGCAAAGTGGATTTTACGGACAAAAGCCACTGGCCCAGCTGGCCTTAATGACAGAATCGATATGTCCGTGTTTCTGTAGTTCAGTTTTTTCAGGGCGTTCTTTCATTGTTTGGTTTTCTGTTGAGGTTATTTAGTGCTATACACTTCAGATGTGCCACAGTTTATTTTTTCTTGTTTGTGAGCTGTGCTGCTCTCTTTTCCCTCTGTTTTTTGAACATTAAACAGAGAAGGACTAAAGCCCCCGTCACACACAGCGAGATCGCTAGCGAGATCGCTGCTGAGTCACAAGTTCTCTCAGTAGCGATCTCGCTATGTGTGACACGTAGCAGCGATCAGGCCCCTGCTGTGAGATCGCTGGTCATGTCGGAATGGCCTGGGCCATTTTTTGATCGTTGAGGTCCCGCTGGGTAACACACATCGCTGTGTTTGACACCTTACCAACGACCTCGCTGACAGGACGTCCCATTGAATCGTCATGAAATAGCATCGTTGTACAGGTCGCTACAGGTCGCTACAGGTCGCCGCATCGCTGCTGCGTCGTTGGTGAGATCTCACTGTTTGACATCTCACCAGCGACCACATAGCGACGCTTGAGCGATCCCTGACAGGTCGTATCGTTGTCGGAATCGCTCAAGCGTCGCTATGTGTGACGGGGCCTTAACTATGCAGCTTGATTAAATACTCAAACAATGGCTTGAAGGACAACAGTTGTGAACCATATAAAGGGGATATGTCTTTGTAGCAGGAGAACCAGAGACTCTTTACAAAACCACAGAAAGGAACAATCTACAGGATAGCTGCCAGAGCATCATGGCTCCATCACATGGGACACAGATTTGATATTTTACAGGATGCCTACTTAGGGGACCATGGCACTGGCTGAAAGAATACAGATCTGCCCCATTGACCATCACTGAATCCGTGGATATGTTTGGGGAAGCTAGGATTTGGACCCACTGGTCACCTAAGCCCCATAGATGCACTTGGGAAATCCTGGATTGGGACCTTGTAAAAAAAAATTAATAGCATTCACCTGCGCTGACTACATTACATATGCAAAAAATCAATGTGTATAGTAAAGTGGATATAAGTTCAAAAAGCACTTACTCATTAGATCATCATTGATGATGAGGTAGATTTTTTGATAAACCCTTATAGGTGCTGGTAGAATCTTTTTAAAGGATAAGAGAGAGATAAAACAGCAGATGCTTTTATGTTAATCAAATTCATAAATATAGTAGAATAGTGAGAAATAGAATTTCTACTCACTTAGGTACTGAATGGCAATATGCGGTTGGGGCCCGTGATTCTTTTGTGTCCACAATTATTACTGGTGTGATGGCTAAAAGTTCTTTTTCCAGGGCTGAATGGTTCCTCCTGCTTAGAAGGATTTACACCCTTTTACAAGTGTGATTCTAAATGTCTGTGATCCAGTTCTCACAATGCTTATGCATGCATATGTAATTGGGCTGTACTCACTGTCTCGCTGGTATAGAGAGGAGTGGTTCCGAGGAATCTGTGTTGCCACTGTACTGCCGCCGTAGCAGTACGGTGGGTTAGAACGATAGATGCGGCAAGAGCCACAAGACCGCGAAACCTCGCGTGCCCCGGGCCAGAAGCAGCGCTGAGGTAGCGGTTGGAGAGGTGGGCGGAGCTACAAGTGACGTCACCAAGCTACTTGGCCAGAGAAAGCAGGTGTGCTAGAGCAGCTAACCAATCAATGCATTTCAAGGGCTCTAGCCCTCTTCGTCAGGGTTATGGGTTATATATACATAACCCTGACGAAGAGGGCTAGAGCCCTTGAAATGCATTAGTTGGTTAGCTGCTATAGCACACCTGCTCTCTCTGGCCCCGTAGCTTGGTGACGTCACCTGTAGCTCCGCCCACCTCTCTGACCGCTACCTCAGCATTGCTTCCGGCCGTGGCATGCGAGGTTTCGCGGTCTTGTGGCTCTTGCCGCATCTATCATCCTAACCCACCGTACTGCTACGGCAGTGGTACAGCGGCAACACAGATTCCTCGGAACAGCTCCTCTCTATACTAGCGAGACAGTGAGTACAGCCCAATTACATATGCATGCATAAGCGTTGTGAGAACTGGATCACAGACATTTAGAATCACACTTGTAAAAGGGTGTATATCCTTCTATGCAAGAGGAACCGTTCAGCCCTGGAAAAAGCACTTTTAGCCATCACAACACCAGTAATAATTGTGGACACAAAAGAATGACGGTCCCCAACCGCATATTGCATTTCAGTACCTAAGTGAGTAGAAATTCTGTATCTCACTATTCTACTATATTTATGAATTTGATTAACATAAAAGCATCTGCTTTTTTCTTTCACTCTTACCCTTTAACCCCTTTACCCCCAAGGGTGGTTTGCACGTTAATTACCAGGCCATTTTTTACAATTCTGACCACTGTCCCTTTATGAGGTTATAACTCTGGAACGCTTCAATGGATCTTGGCGATTCTGATACGTTTTTCTCGAGAGATATTGTACTTCATGATAGTGGTAAAATTTCTTTGATATTACCTGTGTTTATTTGTGAAAAAACGGAAATTTGTCGAAAATTTTGAAAATTTTGCAATTTTCCAGGTTTGAATTTTTATGCAATTAAATCACAGAGATATGTCACAGAAAATACTTAATAAGTAACATTTCCCACATATCTACTTTACATCAGCACAATTTTGGAACCAAAATTTTTTTTTGTTAGGGAGTTATAAGGGTTAAAAGTTGACCAGCAATTTCTCATTTTTACAATACCATTTTTTTTAGGAACCACATCTCATTTGAAGTCATTTTGAGGGGTCTATATGATAGAAAATAACCAAGTGTGACACGATTCTAAAAACTGCACCCCTCAAGGTGCTCAAAACCACATTCAAGAAGTTTATTAACCCTTCAGGTGTTTCACAAGAATTTTTTGAATGTTTAAATAAAAATGAACATTTAACTTTTTTTCACAAAAAATTTACTTCAGCTCCAATTTGTTTTATTTTACCAAGGGTAACAGGAGAAAATTGACCACAAAAGTTGTTGTACAATTTGTCCTGAGTACACGGATAACCCATATGTGGGGGTAAACCACTGTTTGGGCGCATGGCAGAGCTCAGAAGCGAAGGAGCGCCGTCTGATTTTTCAATGCAAATTTGACAGGAATTGAGATGGGACGCCATGTTGCGTTTGGAGAGCCACTGATGTGCCTAAACATTGAAACCCCCCACAAGTGAAACCATTTTGGAAAGTAGACTCCCTAAAGAACTTATCTAGATGTGTGGTGAGCACTTTGACCCAACAAGTGCTTTACAGAAGTTTATAATGCAGAGCCGTAAAAATAAAAAATCATATTTTTTCACAAAAATGATTTTTTCGCCCCCAATTTTTTTATTTTCCCAAGGGTAAGAGAAGAAATTGGACCTCAAAAGTTGTTGTACAATTTGTCCTGAGTACGCTGATACCCCATATGTGGGGGTAAACCACTGTTTGGGCGCATGGCAGAGCTCGAAAGGGAAGGAGCGCTATTTGACTTTCCAATGCAAAATTTACGGGAATTGAGATGGGACGCCATGTTGCGTTTAGAGAGCCACTGATGTGCCTAAACATTGAAACCCCCCCACAAGTGACACCATTTTGGAAAGTAGACATCCTAAGGAACTTATCTAGAAGTGTGGTGAGCACTTTGACCCAACTAGGGCTTCACAGAAGTTTATAACGCAGAGCCGTAAAAATAAAAATTCATATTTTTTCACAAAAATGATCTTTTTGCCCCCAATTTTTTATTTTCCCAAGGGTAAAAGGAGAAATTGGACCCCAAATGTTGTTGCCAAATTTGTCCTGAGTACGCTGATATCCCATATGTGGGGGGAACCACCGTTTGGGTGCATGGGAGCGCTCGGAAGGGAAGGAGCGCCATTTGGAATGCAGACTTAGATGGAATGGTCTGCAGGCATCACATTGCGTTTGCAGAGCCCCTAATGTACCTAAACATTAGAAACCCTCCACAAGTGACACCATTTTGGAAAGTAGACCCCCTAAGGAACTCATCTAGATGTGTTGTGAGAGCTTTGAACCCCCAAGTGTTTCACTACAGTTTATAACGCAGAGCTGTGCAAATAAAACATATTTTTTTTTCCACAAAAATTATTTTTTAGCCCCCAGTTTTGTATTTTTCCAAGGGTAACAGTTGAAATTGGACCCTAAAATTTGTTGTCCAATTTGTCCTGGGTACCCTGAAACCTGATATGTGGGGGGGAACCACCGTTTGAGCATATGGCAGAGTTCGGAAGGGAAGGAACATCATTTGGAATGCAGACTTAAATGGATTGGTCTGCAGGTGTCACATTGCGTTTGCAGAGCCCCTAATGTACCTAAACAGTAGAAACCCCCCACAAGTGACACCATTTTGGAAACTAGACCACCAAGGAACTTATCTAGATGCATTGTGAGAACTTTGAACCCCAAAGTGTTTCACTACAGTTTATAACGCAGAGCCGTGAAAATAAAAAAAAACATTTCCCACAAAAATTATATTTTAGCCCCTAGTTTTGTATTTTCCCAAGGGTAACAGGAGAAATTGGACCCCAAAAGTTGTTGTCCAATTTGTCCTGAGTACGCTGATACCAGATATGTGTGGGGGAACCACCATTTGGGCACATGGGAGGGCTCGGAAGGGAAGGAGCGCAATTTGGAATGCAGACTTAGATGGAATGGTCTGCAGGCATCACATTGCGTTTGCAGAGCCCCTAATGTACCTAAACAGTAGAAACTCCCCACAAGTGACCTCATATTGGAAACTAGACCCTGCAAGGAACTTATCTAGATGTGTTGTGAGAACTTTGAACCCCCAAGTGTTTCACTACAGTTTATAACGCAGAGCCGTGAAAATAAAAAAAAAATTTCTTTCCCACAAAAATTATTTTTTAGCCCCCGATTTTGTATTTTCCCAAGGGTAACAGGAGAAATTGGACCCCAAAAGTTGTTGTCCAATTTGTCCTGAGTATGCTGATACCCCATATGTTGGGGTAAACACGGGAGAGCTCGGAAGGGAAGGAGCACTGTTTTACTTTTTCAGCGCAGAATTGGCTGGAATTGAGATCGGATGCCATGTCGCGTTTGGAGAGCCCCTGATGTGCCTAAACAGTGGAAACCCCCAATTATAACTGAAACCCTAATCCAAACATACCCCGAACCCTAATCCCAATGGTAACCCTAACCACACCTCTAACCCAGACACACCCCTAACCCTAATCCCAACCCTATTCCCAACCGTAAATGTAATCCAAACCCTAACCCTAACTTTAGCCCCAACCCTAACCCTAACTTTAGTTTGCATGCCTCCCTAAAAACCAGAAACTTATCCCTACCCTCAGTGAACCTATCCAGTAAAGCTATCTTGGGTTTCAAAAGAAGTTGCCCAAATGCAGCAGACTCTAAACCTGGAGTTAATGGATGTTGCAAGGCTACTGCGCACAAGTCTGCCACCTCCAGGCTATCTGTTTGCAACTGCCCAACCAGAGCAGCCTCAGGATAAAGAGTTGATACAGAAAGGTATGGGCTGGTGATAATGTCACAACTCTATTTCACGGTTTCGAAGGGCAATGGGCTCCTTCTCTGTCCCTCAAGCTAGGGTCCCTAGCCTATGCAAAATCAAGAGACTCCAGCTCCACGAAGTGTGATTCTTTATTCACATAAGCAATTCGGAGCACATACACAGTCAGCGATACAAATTCACATGAACTGCATCAATGCATTTCAGGGGTCTGTGCTCCCTTAGGCTACTTTCACACTAGCATTAACTGCAATACGTTAAAATGCGTCGTTTTGCCAAAAAAACGCATGCAGCAAAATATTTTGCTGCATGCGTTTTTTCCCATAGACTTGTATTGGCGACGCATTGCGACGGATTTGCATTCGTCGGTATATGTCTTTCGACGGATGCGTCGAAAAGAGGCGACACGTCGTCTGGAAAAACGTAGATTGTAACGTTTTTTGGCTCCGACAATAAAACGTGTCTCGGCGCATCCGTCGGCATGCGTCTTTTGCTACAATGAAAGTCTATGAGCGACGGATGCGTCGAGACACGTCGTACGACGCAATGCAGCGCTGCTATACGTTTTTTTCTACTGAGCATGCTCAGAAACAGGATTTTTTATCTAATTGGCCAGACATCCCCAAATCTATATAAACCTGGTCTGGGCCTTCAACCCCCACATATGCCAGCAAGACCCAGAGACAAGAAGAGAAGCCTCCAGCCAGCCGGACACCAAGAGCCCAGCCTGGACACCAAGAGCCCTGCCGGACACCAAGAGCCCAGCCTGGACCCCAATAGCCCAGCCGGACACCAAGAGCCCAGCCTGGACCCCAATAGCCCAGCCGGACACCAAGAGCCCAGCCTGGACCCCAATAGCCCAGCCGGACACCAAGACCCCAGCCTGGCAGCAAGGACCAGACACACTACAACAGTGTGAGTATATTGCCGTGTGTGTGTGTGTGTGTGTGTGTGTGCACATTTGTGTATGACGTACTGACTACAGCAAGAGCTTTTAAAACCTGAATCCAACCTGAGGCCTGCCGTCGTCCTGCAACAGCCAGTGCCCTGCTACAGTCCAGATCCACCGTGAGGCCTGCCACTGTGAAGATATCAAGCTCCAGCCGGAGGACTGATGGCCGTGTGTGTGTGTGTGTGTGTGTGTGTGTGTGTGTGTGTGTGTATTTTTGTACTGCTGTGTGCTTTTGTATGTATGTGTTCACGTGCCTGCACCTTATTATGCCTTCGTCAATATTATGCCTTTTCATGTGTTATGCTTGCGTTATGACTCTGCTTGCAGGTATGTTTGTGTGCGTCTTGTTGGTTGCATGTGCATTTGTCAATGCCATATTGGTTAATGTTGATTTTTGATGTATTTACTAAAGGTACCGTCACACTTCGCGACGCTGCAGCGATACCGACAACGATCCGGATCACTGCAGCGTCGCTGTTTGGTCGCTGGAGAGCTGTCACACAGACAGCTCTCCAGCGACCAACGATGCCAGTAACCAGGGTAAACATCGGGTTACTAAGTGCATAGCCGCGCTTAGTAACCCGATGTTTACCCTGGTTACCAGCTTAAAAGTAAAAAAAAAAAAAAAATTCCGCTGTCTGTCCCCGTGCTGTGCTTCTCTGCATTGTGAGCGCCAGCCAGCCATAAAGCAGAGCACAGCGGTGACGTCACCACTCTGCTTTCCGGCCGCTGTGCTTATACAGGGCAGAGAAGCAGAACGCCGAGGGACAGATAGCGGAACATAAGTATGAAGTGTTTGTGTTTTTTCTTACTTTTACGCTGGTAACCAGGGTAAACATCGGGTTACTAAGTGCAGAGCCGCGCTTACTAACCCGATGTTTACCCTAGTTACCAGCGAACACATCGCTTAATCGGCATCACACACGGCGATTCAGCGATGTCTGCAGGAAGTCCAGCGACGAAATAAAGTTCTGGACTTTCTGCAGCGACCAATGACATCACAGCAGGATTCTGATCGCTGCTGTGTGTCAAACTGAACGATATCGCTAGCCAGGACGCTGCAACGTCACGGATCGCTAGCGATATCGTTCAGTGTGACGGTACCTTTAGTATAGTGGTTTGTGCAGCATGTGTGTTTTTTTTTTTTTAATCGGATGTATTATTGCAAAGCCTAGTGGTCTGCAGCTTGTGGTTATAATGTTGATTTTTTTAATTTACTGTTTAAACCATTCCCAGTTGATGTACTTGTATTTAAAATAAAGAGCATTTCTGCTCCATTATGATTTAAAAAAAAAAAAATAAATAAATAAATAAAATGTTTATTAACAAATTGTCCGTAGTATAATTTCATAAAGGTAAATTTAAAACAGGTGTATGTACCAATGGTTACACATGCAATACAGAGTTGGTTGAGGGGTCATTTTTTAATAAAGGTTATCCTTTGAAAGGTTATTTCGGGGAGGTAATTTTTTTTTTTTTTTTAAGCTTAAAAATATTTTTAAAGGTGTCTCACATTTTACCTTTTTTTTTTTGGGACATGGAAAAGAATGGTATAACGTGCACCTGTTTTTGGGTTTGGGTGTTCACCTATTTTTCTCATTTTAACAGGGTGTTTATTGGTAAACATTACCTATTTCTGCGGTGGTCTAACTATCAATCCATTATACTTATTATATTGCAGATAGAGTAGGGACCACACCGACCGGCAGAAGCCACCAGGACCACAGCCACTAGCCATAGCCACCTGGACCACATCCTTAAATTCTGAAAAGTAAGTTTTGAAGACCCCAAATCTGCTACTTCAATGTGTAGAGCAGATTGCAAGTGTCTTTTAACTTACAGACCTACCAGGACCACAGCCACCTGGACCACAGCCACCTGGACCACAGCCACCAGGACCACAGCCACCTGGACCACAGCCACCTGGACCGCATCCAGAAATTCTGAAAAGTAAGTTTTGAAGACCCCAAATCTGCTACTTCAATGTGTAGAGCAGATTGCAAGTGTCTTTTAACTTACAGACCTACCAGGACCACAGCCACCTGGACCACAGCCACCTGGACCACAGCCACCAGGACCACAGCCACCAGGACCACAGCCACCTGGACCGCATCCAGAAATTCTGAAAAGTAAGTTTTGAAGACCCCAAATCTGCTACTTCAATGTGTAGAGCAGATTGCAAGTGTCTTTTAACTTACAGACCTACCAGGACCACAGGCACCTGGACCACAGCCACCTGGACCACAGCCACCAGGACCACAGCCACCTGGACCACAGCCACCTGGACCGCATCCAGAAATTCTGAAAAGTAAGTTTTGAAGACCCCAAATCTGCTACTTCATTGTGTAGAGCAGATTGCAAGTGTCTTTTAACTTACAGACCTACCAGGACCACAGCCACCTGGACCACAGCCACCTGGACCACAGCCACCTGGACCGCAGCCACCTGGACCGCAGCCAGAAATTCTGAAAAGTAAGTTTTGAAGACCCCAAATCTGCTACTTCAATGTGTAGAGCAGATTGCAAGTGTCTTTTAACTTACAGACCTACCAGGACCACAGCCACCTGGACCACAGCCACCTGGACCACAGCCACCTGGACCACAGCCACACAATGTCCTCTTCCGGCAGCCCTCCTCCACAGCAACAGCCGGTATCGGTAAGTAAAAAAATTTTTTTTTTTTCTTTTTAAATTTACATCATTTTTATTCACTACATGCATTTATTATGTTTAAACAGGAATCAGAATCCGATGAGGAGCTGTCGGAAGGGACCGAGACGGGTGGAGACATCCAAGTGGAGGAGGAACCAAGTGTAAGTAGTGGTGAAACACTTGCTTCACACATCACACTGCGCCATACACAAAACAGAATTTCATATATAACGTAACACACAAAACATATACATACATTAAAGCTAATTTTTTTTATCCTTTATTTCAGTCTCCTGCTGCTGCTGCTGCTGCTGAACGTCCAGCACAGCATGAAGGTTCTCCCAGGCGCTCCCAGAGTCGGCGGACTCGACGCCGCGGTCGGCCATCAGTGAGTTGGTTTTTTGTGGGGCTTCAATTGTTAATTTTTTTGTCTCAGTCTACTAATTTTTATTTCTTTCTTTCTTTTTTTTTTTTCTCACAGGCTTCACAGTGTGCTCCCGCATATGATTCAGACATTGAGATCGAAGCCCTCATCGAGGAGGTTCGTGAGCGGGAGCCACTGTGGAACATGGCTGACCGCAGGCATGCTGATACCAGTGTCACCCGTCGGCTCTGGTTCTTCCACAGCAGCAGAGCAAACTATGTAAGTATTCACTTTTCAGTGATGTTTAGAGCTGAATGTAATGTCTTGCATTTACCAATATTTTTTTTTTTTCTTCATTCCTGTCTTCACAGGTAGCAAGGTTAGGAAGCGGTGGTGGTCACTGAGGGATCGTTTTAAGAGGGAATTTAACGAGGAGATGCAGGCCCCGAGTGGCTCAGCAGGAAGGAAAAAGAGGAGGTATCGATATGCCCCTAACCTCACCTTCCTAAGGGAAACCATGCTGAGTAGAGTGTAAGTATTCAACATCTCAGTAAGAACCTGTCTAATCACAAAACTTTTGTTTCAGCCCGGGCTTTTCCATATCAATATATTAATTGTTTTTTTTTTTCTTTCACAGCACCTACTCCAGCCACCGTGCGCCTGCATCTTCCTCTGCGCCCTCTGGAGCGATCCCTCCTGAGTCCGCCACCGGGGACCACATCGGTAGGCCCCACACCTCTGACCCCTCTGTCCCCTCCACTTCATCCACCTCAGGCACTGGAGCGCAGCCTTCCTTACTCGCATCTGATGGTCAACAGATAGCGTTCCCTTTACCCCACCCCTCTGACCCTGCCACCTCTACACCACCGTTAGGTTCGTGGCGGCAGCGTCAGAGGGGTCAGGAAAGGAGCTATGCTCCTGAGTTCTTGCATCTAAATGCAGGCTTCCAAAATTCTTTTAAAATTTTGGGAGAACAAGTGACTGCTGGTTTCAGCATGGTGCAATCACGCATGAGTGAAAACCACCATGAAATCAGCAGTCGCTTGGATAGGCTGCATTTAGATGTAAGTCAAGCTCCAGCAAATCTTTTTTTTCAATCCATGCTCAGGAGCATGGAAAAGCTTTCTTTTGATCAGCAGATGCGGGTAATGAATAGCTGCCATAACGCTCTGCTCAAGGTGATAAACGAACCCCAATCTACCCCCACACATCCCAGTCCCAATTTCACATCATGCCCCACAATATCAGCATCAGTCCCACTACCAAACCAGGCCCACAAACCCAATGTATTCCCCAGTGTTTTCCTCTTCCTTCCCCAGCTTTCCTTCCCCATTCAGTTACACAACTACCCCAACACACCACCCCTCTGGTCAGCCTCCTGCTTTACAACACCCTTCTGCAGAACAAACAAATAGGGTTTCCCCAATCCAACCTACCGATGTGGTCCAACCTTCCAGCCCCTCCTCCAATAGTTACTCCACCCGACACTACCAGGACTTATAGTCCCATACGTATAACTGATGTTATTTCATGTTGAAAAATTTTTAAAAAAAAAAAAAAAAAGTTTTAAATAAAAATCTTTCTGGTTTACAATCTACTGTGTGTGTGTTGATTCATTAAGGTAAATATTAAAGGTTAAAAGTGAAAAGAAACACCAGACGTATTAAAGGTATAACAAAGTGGTTTTATATTACCAAGCAAACCACACTTTGGGGTTTTTTTTTTGGTTTTGTTTTGTTGCTACAAACACAATTTAGACATAAACAAGAAAAGCCATGAAAAACATGTCACACAATCATGTCTTGCCATGGAATCCTCCCAACCGGTGACAAAAAATAATCCGCAAACTGGTCCCTCATCATAGTAACAGAACTGGTGGAGCGAACAGAGGCACTGCGGTAATCCCACAAGGATGTCTCCAATTGTTCGTCATCCAAGGTAACAGGCTCCTTTGAAATAACAAAATTATGGAGCACCACACATGCCTTGACAACATCGTCTACAGTTTTGGTTTCCAGTTTTATTGCCGTCAGCAGAACTCTCCACTTTGCCGTCAATATACCGAAAGAGCACTCTACCACTCTTCTTGCCCTGGTAAGACGGTAATTAAAAACCCGCTTGGTACGGTGTAATTCCCGGCTGCTGTATGGTTTCAGTAGGTGCGGCGACAGTTGAAAGGCTTCATCACCTACACACACATATGGCATGGCTGGTTCACTTGTTCCTGGGAGCGGTCTTGCTGGCGGGAAATTGTAGGTATCTCCATACAGGCAGCGACCCATTGCAGAGTTTTTAAACACTTGAGAGTCGTTGGACCGGCCATACGCTCCTATGTCCACAGCAAGGAATCGGCAGTTGGCGTCAGCAATAGCCATGAGTACAATTGAGAAATATTTTTTATAGTTATAGTACTCGGATCCTGTTCCTGCCGGTTTTGCAATCCTAATGTGTTTGCCGTCCACGGCACCAACACAATTTGGGAAATTACAAATTCGCTCAAATTGTTCGGAACTTCTCAGCCAGATTTCCATTGTTGGTTGTGGGATATACTCCGGCTGTAAAGTGTCCCAAATCACACGACATGTGTCCTTCACAATTCCGCCAATAGTGGAAATCCCCAGCCGGAATTGGAAATGGAGTGAAGTCAAAGACTCACCCGTAGCTAGGAAGCTGCAGGGAAAAAAAAAAATGTAAAAAACAATTGCACAGACCATCAACCAAGAAAAACCAGTGGAATGGCCTCAAACAAACCAACAAATTACATGCTGCAGATAATGCGGCGCAATGTGTCAGCGCAGTTTTCTCTGCAGCATATAATAACATTCATTATGAGCAATGACACAAGAAAAAAAAAGCAGTGGAATGGCCTCAAATAAACCAACAAATTACATGCTGCAGTAAATGCGGCGCAATGTGTCAGCGCAGTTTTCTCTGCAGCATGTAATAACATTCAATATGAGCAATGACATAAAGAAAAGATGCTTACCGCAGTGTCACCAGGAGCCGCCCCGCCGGTGTGATGGCAAGCCTCATCCTTGTGTCCTGCCTTTGGATGACATCCTCTAGTTTTCCAACCAAAAAATCGAAATGTTCCATCCTCATCCGTACATAATTGTAGAATTTCTGTGGGTTGCACCGCAACTCCAGATAAAGAGTGGACTGGACACCCCTGGTCATCCGCAGCTCATTGATTGGATGTATCCAGAATCGTCGCCTTCTCCGTTGCATCCTCCGTCTTTCTGCTGCCGCCTCCTTCTCCCGCACTATGATATCCAGGCGATTCGTCTCAAATATAACTTCAGTAACCAAACTCGAAATCCTCCCAATTACACCATCCATCATTGCCACTAAACTAAAACCCTCAAAGATGTGCTGTAAATACAGTCAGTATATAGATTTCCCTTAGTTTCCAGTAGCCAATCAAATTTTGGTGCCTCCCATTTTAAAAACGGATCCGTCGTAAAAACGTATGCAACGGATGGTAAAAACGTATGCAACGTATGCAACGCATCCAGCATTTCAACGGAACCGTTTATCGGATTTGCGACGGATCCGTCGAAATGCTGTATGCGTTGCATACGTTTTGCAGTTTTTTGACGCATCCGTTTTTTCGGGAAAAAGACGTTTTTGTGACGGTTTGCAGTTAACGCTAGTGTGAAAGTAGCCTTAATCATGATTTTCTGGTTTCTAAATGAGTCTCATTGCCTTTGTGACCCAAAGAATGCTGGTAAAAAATATGCGCAATATCACTTTTTGGGGATAATTTCTTAGAGCTGATTTAAAATAAAAACAATGAAAAACCTTATATCAAGCATTTTGCAATAGTGAAGAATTTCTAAACTATGTGTGAATATGGCGCTGGCTGATATTGAACATTTTTGGTCTTGGTTCCAAGCCATAATTGTAATGTTCACTTTATGTGCCCTCTGTTCTAATGTTCTTTTCTAAAGTAAACATTATAAAAGAAAACTGGAAATAAACACAAAGCAGGGGGATTCCAGAAGCTAAAATAGCAACAGACATTTGTGTAATTGTTACTATGTGTTCCCTAATTAAGAGCAGCCTATAAAAACTACAGACCATGTGCATTGGTTTGATCTTCTGAGGCTACTATGATGATCATAGCAAAGAAATGATGGCATAAAGAAAATGGTGGGTAAATTGGTATTTAAAACAGTATTGTGGTTTAAGCAAAATAATGTTTTTTTTGTGTGTAATGAAAAGTGATACAGCTTTCCCAAATGCTTTCTGCATCAATTCCTCATTGTTTTTAAGACCACTCTTTGCAGTTATTTTATAAGACATGTGACTGTGACAATAGTCCTGCCCCTATTTGATAATTTTCCATTAATTCTAAATAAAGAAGACTATATAGTATCCAGTAGCGTAGCTACCAGGGAGGTGAAGGCAGAGGTGGAGGTCGCCCTGGGCCCCGAACTCTGAGGGGGCCCACCTTGTTACACTCTGTGGCAGAGCAGGGAGAATCGATCTCCCTGCTCTGCCACCCGGCCTCTATGGGGCCCCTGAGCAGAAAGGGGGCCCCATGCCAGCAGTGGGCCCCCCACCCGTCATCGCAGGTTCAACTGTATCAGCTGGATGCCGATACAGCTGAACCATTGCTGAGAAAAGGAACATTACGCTCCTTCTCCCATCATACCCCTGTCAGCATCTGACGTCCCTGCCTATGGGGGCTTCAATATACAATGTAAAGTCTGCCTATGGGGGGCTGTATTATGCTATAGAGTCTGCCTATGGGGGGGCTGCATTTTACCATATACTCTGTATAGGGGAGCTGTGTATAGGGGAGCTTTAAGTGTGCACTTATTGTTTTAGGGGAACTCAGGTTACTGTGATTGTCAAAGGGGCACGCAAAGGGCATTATTACTTTCTAGGGGATAAAATGTGGGCAGTTTGGGCACTGTTTTCTAGGGCACTTGCACCCAACATTATTATATTCTAGAGGGTTGCTTTATAATTTAGAGGGCACAGAGAACCACACAGTAGGTGCATTAATATGGTCACATACGGCAGAAGCGGCTCAGCTTTGGGGTATGAGCAGGATAAGGAGTTTGTGCCAGTTGGGGATAGATGTGGACAGTGCTGAAAATATGAGACGTGAAATGTGTCTTTGTTGTAATCTCTGCAGCCGAGTTCTGGTTGGGCAAGTTTGTCATGTCGGTCTGGCCCAGGTGGAAAAGACGAGAAAAGTGAATGACTCCATCAGAAAGAACGTCAGCTGTAAGTCACCATCTATAACTGTGCAGTAATCGCATATGTTCCGTAGAATTGGCATTTACCACTGAACATATAGCAGTAATGTCCATGTAGGTCTTGAAGTAGAGATTATTTTCAGTAACATCACAGTTATCTGCTGAGGTTTTTCGCACATCCAGTATAAAGGTACCGTCACACATAGCGACGCTGCAGCGATACCGACAACGATCCGGATCGCTGCAGCGTCGCTGTTTGGTCGCTGGAGAGCTGTCACACAGACAGCTCTCCAGCGACCAACGATCCCGAGGTCCCCGGTAACCAGGGTAAACATCGGGTAACTAAGCGCAGGGCCGCGCTTAGTAACCCGATGTTTACCCTGGTTACCATCCTAAAAAGTAAAAAAACAAACGCTACATACTTACCTTCTGCTGTCTGTCCTCGGCGCTCTGCTTCTCTGGTCTGGCTGTGAGCGCCGGGCAGCCAGAAAGCAGAGCGGTGACGTCACCGCTCTGCTTTCCGGCTGACCGACGCTCACAGCCAGAGCAGGAGGAGAGCAGAGCACAGCGCTGGAGGACAGACGGCTGTAGGTAAGTATGTAGTGTTTGTTTTTTTACTTTTAGGATGGTAACCAGGGTAAACATCGGGTTACTAAGCGCGGCCCTGTGCTTAGTTACCCGATGTTTACCCTGGTTACCAGCAAAGACATCGCTGAATCGGTGTCACACACGCCGATTCAGCGATGTCTACGGGGAGTCCAGCGACGAAATAAAGTTCTGGACTTTCTTCCCCGACCAACGACAGCACAGCAGGGGCCTGATCGCTGCTGCCTGTCACACTGGACGATATCGCTAGCGAGGACGCTGCAACGTCACGGATCGCTAGCGATATCGTCTAGTGTGACAGTACCTTTAGGAGGTGTCACCCAGTTGTATTCAAGGTTACCTGGTTAGGGGTCCACTCAGAAGGTTCGCCCCACCAAACCCTAAATAAGCCTCTGATAGTATCGTATGAAATACCCAATATTGATCATGACTTCCATTTAACCCAACTAATTATACACTGCTCAAAAAAATAACGGGAACACTAAAATATCATATCCTAGATATCTCTGAATGAAAAATTCCAGTTGCAAATTTTGATTCATTGCATAGTGAAATGTGTTCACAACAATAAAACATAACAATTATCAGTGTAAATCAAAATGAATATCCCATGGAGGTCTGGATTTTGAATGATACTCAAAATCAAAGTGGAAAATCAAATTGCAGGCTTATCCAACTTCAGTGGAAATGCCTCATGACAAGGAAAAGATGCTCAGTATTGTGTGGCCTCCATGTGCCTGTATGACCTCCCTACTGTACAATGCCTGGGCATGCTCCTGATGAGGCGGCGGATGGTCTCCTGAGGGATCTCCTCCCAGACCTGGACTAAAGCATCCGCCAACTCTTGGACAGTTTGTGGTGCAACGTGATGTTGGTGGATGGAGCAAGACATAATGTCCCAGATGTGCTCAATTGGATTCAGGTCTGGGGAACAGGCGGGCCAGTCCATAGCTTCAATGCTTTCATCTTGCAGGAACTGCTGACACACTCCAGCCACTTGAACTCTGGCATTGTCCTGCATTAGGAGGAACCCAGGGCCAACCACACCAGCATATGGTCTCACAAGGGGTCTGAGGACCTCATCTCGGTACCTAATGGCAGTCAGGCTACCTCTGGCGAGCACATGGAGGGCTGTGCGGCCCTCCAAAGAAATACCACCCCACATCATTACTGACCCTGTCGGGGCTGTCTACTTTGTTGTCCGTGGGGAAGAGTCAGAGACCGGAAAGACCAGTGCACTTGGAAATAGGGGGTGTGGCTAAGTGGCAACAGATACAGCACGCACGGAAGCAGTCAGTCTTGGCAGAAACAGGCAGCGCGCAGGACAGAGAGAGAAGCACTCCAGCCCTTGAGCAGTGAGGCTGTGCTGGCCCGCGTTCGTGTACCTCCACGGTGACCAGTGGGTACTGCAGAGAGAGAAGTGAAGTGCACTAGGTAACTGACAGAGGGCGAAGTACCATATGTTTTGTGACCATGAGTACAGCGCCTGTGCCGCAAAGGGAGAAGCGGCTATTGGACAGACATTTGCGGCCCACCTTAAAATCAGATGCCTTCCTGCCTACAGAGGGCCTTGATCGTGCTGTGACCTTGTTTGCTCCGGCCTCATATGTTCATGGACTAGGGGCTCAGCAGAAGGTACTGGAGACTGACTTCTGCCGCCAGAAGACGGATGGCCATTACCAGCTGAATCTCCTTGGACAAACACCGCGCCAGCTGTTAACAGCGCTACCCATCCCTAAGTGGTACCTGCATTCTGAAGAACTTCTAACAAGATAAGTGCACCACCAAACATCTGTCACTTTATTCATTTACCCTGCATATTTTTAACAATTGAACTGCCATTCCCTTGTTTAATGCTTAACCTCCCTGCGAGGAGTTATCCCCTTATTAAAATTAAAACTGTTAAATCTGTTAACGCTTCCTCTGCCTTCTGTCTGTCACTGCATCTCACAACCTGCTTACATCAGCAACTTCCGCCATATCAAAGCAGGAGCTCAGCACTGCTAATGGCCCTATTCCTGTAGCGACAGCCATCGAAGGTGCCAGCACCGTCCCTGGCTGTTTAACCCCCTTAATGCTGCAATAAGGAGCGATCATAATATGTATAGGCTGGGAGAGGAGGGTACATCCTTTCCCTTCAGACAGGTGCTTCCACTACGTCACCGTGGGAGCCTGATCGTTACTATGGTGACACAAGGTCGTCATGAGCATGATCTAAGATGTTTCTGTCAATGCAGAATTGACAGTTATAAAGCACTGCAATGCTGCATTAAAGTGATCAAAGTGAAAGTGAAGTAAAAAAGTTTTGAAAAAGTTTGAAAAAATAAATAATAAAAATAAAAAATTACACCATTAAATATACATTTTTATGTAAAAAAAATAAATGAAAAACGTACACATATTTGGTATCACCATATCCGTAATGACAGAATCTATAAAACAATCGCACAAATTATGTTTTATCAGGATATTGCTAGAAAAAACTGGAATAAAATGTGATAAAAAAGACAAATGTAAATATATAAAAATATAAATGGTATAGCTGAAAACACAATGTTGCCCCTCAATAAACAAGCTGCTATAGAGCTCCATGAACAGAAAAATAAAAAAATTATAGCTCTCAGAATACAGAGAAGCAAAAATATATATTTTTTAAGTTCCTTGAGGAGTCTATTTTCCAAAACGTAGTTATTTGTCAGGGGCTCTCCAAATGATGTCCACACTCGACTCCAGCCAATTTTGTGTTCAAAAAGTAGAACAGTGCTCCTTCCCTTCTGAGCTCTGCCATGCGCCCAAACAGTAGTTTTCTCCCACACATGGGGTATTGGCAAATGCAGGAGAAAATTGTACAGCAAATTTTGCAATCCATTTTCTTCTAGTACCCTTGTGAAAATAAAAAAAATTGGGGATAAATTAAAATGTTTGTGAAAAAAAATTAAATGTTTATTTTTTTCTTCCACATTGCATTAAATCATGTGAAGCACTTGAAGGGTTAATAAACTTCTTGAATGTGGTTTTGAGGACTTTGAGATGGTCAGTTTTTAGATTGGTGTCACTTTTGGGTATTTTCTGGCACATAGGCCCCCTAAAGTCACTTCAAATTTGATGTGGTCCATAAAAAATGGTTTTGTAAATTTTGCTGGGAAAATTAGAAATTGCTGATCAATTTTTAACCTTTCTAACTTCCAACAAAAAATATGTTTCAAAAATTGCGCTGATGTAAATAAGACATGTGGGATATGTTATTTATTATCTATTTTGTGTGACATAACTCTCTGGTTAAGGACATTTTCAAAATTTTCAAGCAAATGTTACCACTATTATGACATACAATATGCCATGAGAAAGCATTCTCAGAAGCACTGGGATCTGTTAAGGCGTTCCAGAGTTATTACCTCATAAATTGACACTGATCAGAATTTAAAAAATGAGAGTCAGTCATTAACGTACAATTGGCTCGGTCCTAAAGTGGTTAACTTTAGGATATGGTGTAATCTGCAGGTTAAGGCCTGTTTCACACATCAGGTTTTTGCTGTCAGGCTATATCCGGCATTGCGCCGAAGCAACGGATGCAGCATAAATTGTGGAAAACTGATGCGACGGATCCATTTTTTCACCAGAACCATCTAGCAGATCCGGCTAAAAAGCGGATCCGTCCTATCTGTTTTGCATCCGTTTCGTCCATTTTTTTTTAACCGTTTTACAACAGATCTGGTTTTTAAAAATGCCCATGGGAGACTCCCTAATGTGAATGGCTACTGAAGACCTATATATACAGTGTTCCTACAGTCCATCTTTGACAGGTTGTAGAGGAGCAAGCTATGATGGCAAACATTCTGAAGATTAATGTGAATTTTACTGTTGAGGCGAATCATCTGAAAGCGATTGTTCTGGAGAAGGAGCGAAAGAGCACATCATGCGTCTGCGCCGACGGCATTTTTGGATTCACCCAATAACAGCACAGAGAATGACGCATGTTTTTTTTTCCTCTTTATACATGGAGTTACGAGGAAACCCAGAGAAGTTTTTCAGATACGTGCGGATGAAAGCCGAGAACTTCGACTTGTTGGTGGAGCAGATTGGACACCTCATCGCCAGAAGTGACACATATTGCTGCTTCTCAGTTTCACCAGCGGAACTTCTGATGGTGACTCTTAGGCTATGTGCAGTGCAGAAACGCTGCAGATCCGCAATTGATTTACAGTACAATGTAAATCAATGAGAAAAAAAATGCTGTGCACACTTTGCGGAAAATCCGCTGCGGAAACGCTGCGGTTTAAAATAAGTAGCATGTCACTTCTTTTTTGTGAATCTGCAGCGTTTTTGTACCCATTCCATTATAGAAAACCGCAGGGGTAAAAAACGCAAGAAAAATGCAGCAAAAAAACACAAAAAATGCTGCAGAACCGCACAAAAAACGCTACAAATCTGCAGGTGCGTTTTCTGCTAAAAGAGGCAGAATCCGCACCCGAAATTCCTAAGCCTAATCCGTAACGTGTGCACATAGCCTGAGGTAAGCTATTTTTATTGTTTCTCCTACTGTTAAAGCTGAATTATAACAATAATGTTATTTCTGGTATTTTGTACAAATTTTTGGCTTGCTTTTTTCAAAGATTCCTTGCAACTGGAGAATCACTTTCCTCACTACATTTTCAGTTCAGACTTGGGATTTCTACGTACAATATCGGGAATTGTGAAGCAAACTTGCCGTGCATTGTGGGACTCTTTACATGGTGAGTTTATACCACATCACACAACGGAGCGCTGGCTGGAGACTCCGGAAAAATTCCAAGAAAAATTCCAAGAAATTTGCCAGTTTCTCAATTGCTTTGGTGTAGTGGATGGGAAAACATATCCGTGTTGTGAAACTTGCTGCATCTGGATATGAATTTTTTAACTACACAAAATATTTCTCCATTGTGCTCATGGCCTTCGCCGACGCAGAATACAAATTTATAGCGGTCGATATTGGGACCTATGGTCGCTTAAATGATTCCCAAGTATTTAAAGTATCTGCAATGGGGCGTCATCTCTATGGAAACACATTCCAATTTCCACCACCAAGACCGCTATCTGAAGCCTCGGAGCCGCCAATGCCTTTTGTATGTTTTGGAGATGAAGCCTTCCAACTGTCGGAATACCTGCTTAAAGGGACACTGTCAGCTGAATTTGGAGGGAACAATCTTCAGCCATGGAGGCGGGGTTTTGGGGTTTTTGATTCACCATTTCCTTACCCGCTGGCTGCATGCTGGCTGCAATATTGGATTGAAGTTCATTCTCTGTCCTCCGTAGTACATGCCTGCACAAGGTAATCTTGTAATCCTTAATAACTGAGGGTACCACCAAATGAATTAGGATCAACCAAGCACATACTTAAAACTTGCAAGCAAAATACTAATAACTAATCTTGCCTTGCGCAGGCGTGTACTACGGAGGACAGAGAATGAACTTCAATCCAATATTGCAGCCAGCATGCAGCCAGCGGGTAAGGAAAGTGTGAATCAAACACCCCAAAACCCCGCCTCCATGGCTGAAGATTGTTCCCTCCAAATTCAGGTGACAGTGTCCCTTTAAGCCTTATGCAAGTAGTGGATTGACGGCAACTAAAAGAATTTTTAATGACTGACTACCACGAGCAAGAAGAATGTAGGAGTTCCCTTTTGGGATTCTAACAGCAAAATGGTGAGTTCTGTTAACCGCTATCAACCTGAAGACTGAAACTGTTGACGAGGTGGTTAAAGCTTGTGTGGTCCTGCACAATTTTGTTGTTTGCAAGGAACAGATTTCCATTGATGACAACTTTGAATAAACCACCTTGCCTGATTATCAGAACATTACTTATAAGTTCTGTGTCAGTTTCCAGATAGAGGGATAAATTTGCTGAATATTTTATTTCAACTCAAGGAAGGGTAGACTGGCAGGATGAGAGAGTGTGAGAAATTTGTCTTGGACCTTATTGCCCAAAGTATTTGACATTTTATTTACCCAAAGTATTGTACCTGGTTGGGATTTACCCAAAGTTTTTTTTCGCATGTTTTACCCAAATTATTGTACCTGTTTGGTTGTATTGTATCTGGTTGGGAATTACCCAAAGTTTTTTACATGTTTCACCCAAAGTATTGTACCTGTTTGGTTGTATTGTACCTGGTTGGGATTTATCCAAAGTATTGTACCTTCTTTTACCCAAAGTATTTAACCTTATAATTTAATAAATGAAAGACAAAAATTTTAAAACCAAAAAAACTGTTTTATTTCCAAATTTCCAAAAGTTTCATAAATTTAAAAAGTGTGGGGTGCTGATAATACTGGAGGGGCTGTCAGATTGGGGCACTTCAACAGTAGGAGTGTGGAGAGAGGATTGTGGTGGTGACGGATCAGGAGGAAAAACAGAAGGTGAAGGAGTGGAGAAAGAAATAGAACATGAGGACTTAAAAGCGGGAGTAGTGTTAAGATTTTGTAAGTTTTGAGGGGTGGAATGGAGGGATTGGGAGGCAGAAGAGGTGGTGGGTGGAGAAGAGGGTTGTGTTGGGGGCATGATGGGTGTGGAAGTGGGCAGGGAGCAGAGGTTGGGCAGGGAGTTGAGGCGCAGGTGATGTGGTTGGGAACTGGTATGGGGCAGATTGCTGGTATGGGGCAGAGTGCCGGTACGGGGCAGAGTGCTGGTATTATATAGGAGGGGGAGGAGGGACAGTGGCTGGGTAGGGGGCAGGTGCGGGAAGAAATACCGGGATAGGTGGAGAGGCTTGGGAGCTAAGATGCACTAGAGCAAACTGGCACAATTGCATTACATGCATCTGCTGATCAGGATATAGCTTGTTCATGCGCTCGAGTATTGCCATGAATGGTTTGGCGATTAACTTGCATCTGAATGCACCCTATCCAGGCGTGTGTGCAACTGAAGAATACGGTTGCTGAGAAAATTAAATCCTGCAGTCATTTGCTCAGACAAGAGTTTGAGACAGTTCTGGTAGGCTGCATTCAGATGCAAGAACTCAGGCACATACCTCTTTTCCTCACCCGTCTGGCGCTGCCGCCCAGGACCCACAGGTGTTCTAGAGGTGGCAGCATCAGAGGGGTGGGGTAAAGTAAAAGCTATATCCTCACGAGCAGCTTCATGTAATGCAGTCAGCCACGATGCTCCAGCGCTGGCGGATATGACCGAGGGATCAGATGTGAGGGAAGGCTGGGAAGGTGCAGAGGGTTCGGGTCTGTCGAAGTGTCCCTTGGTGGCGGACCCCTGAGGGTTCGCTCTAGAAGGGTTCAAGTCTGCATGCTCCCCAGTGATGCAGATGGTGCTGTGGAAAATAAAGAAAAAAAAAGTAATTAATATATTGCTCTTGCTTGGCCCTAGCTGAAACCGTAAAAAAAGTGTTAAGGTACCTTCACACTAAACAACTTTCCAACGAGAACGACAATGATCCGTGACGTTGCAGCGTCCTGGATAGCAATCTCGTTGTGTTTGACACGCAGCAGTGATCTGGATTCCGCTGTGATATCGCTGGTCGGAGCTAGAAGTCCGGAACTTTATTTGGTCGTCAGGTCAGCGTGTATCGTCGTGTTTGACATCAAAAGCAACGATGCCAGCAATGAGCATAAGGGGCGTGGCAGCGTCTCCTTCTAGCCAAGTAGACGTGTTGCATTCCAAATGGAGACACCCTCAGCCGCGACGGCCAAGGAGGGACCTTGCAGCAGGAACAATGGTAGCTGGGCGTCTCCCTGTGAACGCTGATAGGCCACAGCGGGATCATCTGTAGCTGCGTTCCGAAATATAAACCGCGACTCTACTCCTTTGCAATCACTTGTGCGGACTCTGCCATCTACGAGCATCTCGTGAGCGTCCTGGTTGGAAATCCAGAACTCTGCATCATCTTCGTTCTCTAGCCTCTCGTGAGCGTCCTGTTTGGAGATCCTGAACTCAGCATCGTTTTCGTTCTCTAGCCTCTCGTTAGCGTCCCGTTTGGAAATCCACAACTCTGCATCGTCTTCGTTCCCTATATCTCTTTCAGCTCATCAACGGTAAGTATATCTTTGTGCTGTTATTCATCTGCCATGCAGCAATGCTAATTTATGTGTATTGTAAAGTGATGTATACTACATCTCTGCAGTGATCTGTTTGAGCTTGCAAGTTTGTTAACAAATACGCTTTTGCGCTGGCTGGCAGCCACTTTGGGCCTTCACTATATGGAAAGGTAAACAAATATGTTTTTACGCTGGCTGGCAGCCATTTTGAGCTATTGCTTTATGGAAAGTGTATTGTAGAGTGATGTATATTACATCTCTGCAGAGATCTGTTTGAGCTTGCAAGTTTGTAAACAAATACGCTTTTGCGCTGTAGTATTGGCCGTTAGTGGTCATTACTGGGTAACAAGGATTTGGTGATGTGGTGTGTTAAGATGTTAAGATGTTCACCAACAAAATGGCCACCGCCAAATTAACATTTGCCATCCACAAAATAGCCACCATTAGAATTAACACTTTTTCAACCCACAAAATGGCTGTTAACAAAAGGAAAAAGCATACGGCCCATCCCATCCACAAAATGGCTGCTAACAATAGGAAAAAGAACACGGCCCATCCCATCCACAATAGGAAAAAGCATACGGCCCATCCCATCCACAAAATGGCTGTTAACAATAGGAAAAAGCATATGGCCCATCCCATCCCATCCACAAAATGGCTGCTTACAATTGGAAAAAGCATACGCCCCATCTCATCCACAAAATGGCTGCTAACAATAGGAAAAAGCATACGGCCCATCCCATCCACAAAATGGCGGCTAACAATAGGAAAAAGCATATGGCCCATCCCATCCACAAAATGGCTGCTAACAATAGGAAAAAGCCCACGGCCCATCCCATACAAAAAATGGCTGCTGACAATAGGAAAAAGCCCATGGCCCATCCCATACAAAAAATGGCTGCTAACAATAGGAACAGCACATGGCCCATCACTTTCTTGCGTGCTGTAACTTAACTATTTCTTTCTTTTTTTCAGATGTCTGCCAATGACCAGGAGTTTGTTCGGGCACTCATCGATATGTACTGCTCCCTGCCCTGCTTGTGGAAGATCAAGTCTGCGGATTACAGCAACCGCTACAAAAAGAAAGCTGCGTACAAGAAGCTGGTGGCCCTCTACAAGGAGCATCATCCCACTGAGACGGTGGATGAAAACATTGTGCGGAAGAAGATCCAGGCTCTCAGCACAGTGTACAAAAAAGAAATAAACAAGGTCAAAAAGTCCATGAAGTCTGGGGCCGGAACTGACAACGTCTATGTGCCCAAGTTGTGGTACTATGACCTGCTGGCGTTCACTCGTGACCAGAAAATCCCTCGCCCGTGCCAGACTGTGACAAGCCTTTGTGCGCCATCTGCCGAAGAGATCCTGCCCGAGTCTCCTGACGAGCATGTAAGTACCCACTAGCTTCCCTTCTTGTAGCATGCCGTGTGTCTTGTATGTTTATGAGACTGCACGGTTTCCAATAATAATAATTCACGTTTTTCATGTTTAATCCCCCAGATAATAACAGTTGCCACTTCCTGTTCAGATAAGTATGTCCAAACAGTCCTTCCCTTCCTTTAAATGCTGTCTTATTATTTCAAAAGTCTATAACATAAATTTACATTTTGTGTCTTCCGCACATTCGTACAGTATAGCCGGCAAAAGTAGTTCAGCCTAGCTCTGTAAGCTCTGTAACCCCTGTGGTTTGCTACCTAGATAACTGTTCCTCGTAGCTTCCCATGGACGGGCATAGAGGTGTTGGGGAGGTGGGGGCTCTCTAGGGCTGATTTGTTTGTATGTTATTGACTTTTTTTTTTTTCCTGTACTCGCAGGTGCCTCCGCAACAGCTCGAAACACCGGAAGGGAATGATGACCAGACACCTCAGTCCTCCATAAACCCGTGTGTCGAGGAGCAGACTTGTCCACAGCGGCCATCTCGCAAAAGAAAGGCGAATGCGGGCACACCTGTGGATCTCCTGGCATTGGCCAACAACCTTATAACCCAGCATGCCACAACCCAGCTTAACGGATTTCCATCCTTCGTTGCGGAATGGTTAAACAGATTGGACGTTACCCAGCGAACGCACGCGGAGAGATTAATGTTTGACGTTTTGAACGCGGCAGCCGCTGGCAAACTGAGCGAGACATCAACGGTGACTATCAGCGACCGTCAGCCCAGTGGCCAGTTTTATTGGGGACACCAGCAGGAGCCCATGCACAGCACTCCTGTCCGCAGACCTGGCACACATCATTTGCAGTTCCGGACACCACCTCCACCCCCTTCTTTTGGTGACTTTTCGCAAGGACCTCCTACGGCCACACACCAGTACAGCAATATGGACACCTACTATCAACATCTTTCAAGGATTGAAAACAATAGAGACTTCTGATTCATAAGCTCCATAATCCCCTATGCCTACTCCCCTGCACTCACTGCCCGGCGCCCGCTCCGTAATCCCCTATGCCTATGCAGCATCAATAGTAAAAATATGTCATGTCAAAAATAATAAAAAAAACAAAAAAACAAAACACAACTGCTATACTCACTCTACGCCGCCTTTCCCGCTCCCGGGACCGCTACATTGCAAGCGGCAGCTTCCTGCCCCAGGGAAAGGCGGCGGAGGGTGAATATAGCAGGACTTCAACGGGACTTCGGAAGGTGAGTATATATATATATTTATATGTTAATAAACTTTATAAGTCTGATTAGTCCCTCCCCTACTCCGTAATCACCTATGCAGCATTAATAGTAAAAATATGTCATGTCAAAAATAATTTAAAAAAAAACACACCTGCTATACTCACCCTCCGCCGCCTTTCCTGCTCCCGGGACCGCTCCATTGCAAGCTGCAGCTTCCTGCCCCAGGGAAAGGCGGCAGAGGGTGAGTATAGCAGGACTTCAAGAGGACTTCGGAAGGTGAGTATATATATACATTTATATGTTAATAAACTTTATAAGTCTGATTAGTCCCTCCCCTACTCCGTAATCCCCTATGCAGCATCAATAGTAAAAATATGTCATGTCAAAATAATAAAAAAATAAAAAAACACACCTGCTATACTCACCCTCCGTCGCTTTTCCCGCTCCCGGGACCGCTCCATTGCAAGCGGCAGCTTCCTGCCCCAGGGAAAGGCGGTGGAGGGTGAGTATAGCAGGACTTCAACGGGACTTCGGAAGGTGAGTATATATATTTATATGTTAATAAACTTTATAAGTCCGATTAGTCCCTCCCCTACTCCGTAATCCCCTATGCAGCATCAATAGTAAAAATGTCATGTCAAAAATAATTAAAAAAATATATTTTTTAAGTCTCTATGCTACGTGGCTCTGTGGCTAGGCAATATACTACGTCGCTGGCCAATATACTACGTGGCTGGGCAATATGCTACGTAGCTGGGCAATATACTATGTGGCTGGGCAATATTCTATGTAGCTGGGCAATATACTATGTGGCTGGGCAATATACTACATGGCTGGGCAATATACCACGTGGACATGCATATTCTAGAATACACGATGCGTTAGAATCGGGCCACCATCTAGTATATATATATATATATATATATATCAGGAAAGCGCTAGGGAAGAGGATGCTGCGGACTCCCAGGAATCATATGTTTGATACAGAAGTAGAGTATGTGCATAGATAGATATATTTATTGATATGTTTGATACAGAACTAGAGTATGTGCATAGATAGATATATCTTTATGTAGACATTGAGACAGAAAAAGGAATTGCATGGGTCATCAACAAAATGGTACATGAGAGCACATCAACCCCAAAAAATATATATTGCATAATACATGGTACAAGTAGACGAGAGGACATCAACCCAACTATACACCATATTATAGCCATAACTATACACAGAAGAAACAAACAACAACTCAAAGATATTTCATACCGTTGATGAGCAAGAAAAGAACCGATGAAGACGCTTGCAGTATACTGAGTATGGCGTTCCAGACAGAACGTTCATGGGAGACGCAGCTCTCAAACAATATGGAATCAATCGCTGTAGAGTTGCGGTTTATATTCCGGGACGCCGGGACGTCACATCCTGGGTGTCTCCCTGTGGAGAAACACGCCTATCTGGCTACGCTGCAATATGTCGAATAGTTACACTCCAGCTGTTTGACATGGAGCTAACAACCAGCGAGAACGATTAGTGAGTCGCTGTTACGTCACTGGATCACTTCTGCATTGTTCTGGAGTTGCTGTGTTTGACGTCTTTACAGCGACCTAAACAGCGACGCTCCAGCGATCTAGTTTAGGTCGGATCGTTGTCTATATCGCTGCAGCATCGCTGAGTGTGACGGTACCTTTAGATATGTAAACATTTTTTATTAAATGGTGTGGGTAATATTTTACCTTGCATACTTGTACTTGCTCCTGAGTCCTCCTGATCCTCTCGGGACCTGCATCTCCTTGTTAAACTCCTTCTTGAAGCGATCTCTGATTGACCACCACCGCTTGACAACTCTCTCCCCTGAAAAGTGAAAGCACAATTTGTTTAGTATTCAACACTTTACATCCAGCAGCATAACTGAACTGTGTATACTTACGCGCTTCATTCTGGGCCCAAACATTGAGGTCCTCCCAGTTGTCCACAAGTTGTTGGCATACTTGCTCCCAGAGCCGACATGTCACACCAAGATCTGCGTGAGGGTTTCCCCCATATTCCACAGCGGCTCACGCTCTCGGCTCAGATCGATGCAGATCGATGAGGAGGTCGATATCTAGTCCGGCCTCCTGACCGTCTGAGTCAGGAGCACGCTGTGAAGCCTGTTAAAAAAGACAAAAAACAAAGACATTAGACTGAAAACAACATAAAGAGGAAAAAAATAAATAAATAAAAGGTATTTACTCAATGGCGACCGCCCCAGCGCTCAAGCCGATGACCTCTAGATTGAGCCGCAGAATCAGAAGAAAAAAATAAAAAAATTATGTGCTTGAATGTAGGCTATGTGTCGTGCGTATGGTGATGTCTGTAATAATCTGTTTTTGTGTTGTGTGCACTGTGACGTGTGTGATTATGTGGTTCTGCGATGCCTGTAAACATACCAATTGCGAGCCCACTCCGGGTATCTTCTCCACCTCTAACGTCTCCTTCTGGAAGCATCTCTTCGGCTGCAGCATCCTGTTATACAAAATTATATATACAGTGGGGCAAAAAAGTATTTAGTCAGTCAGCAATAGTGCAAGTTCCACCACTTAAAAAGATGAGAGGCGTCTGTAATTTACATCATAGGTAGACCTCAACTATGGGAGACAAACTGAGAAAAAAAAATCCAGAAAATCACATTGTCTGTTTTTTTATCATTTTTTTTTGCATATTATGGTGGAAAATAAGTATTTGGTCAGAAACAAACAATCAAGATTTCTGGCTCTCACAGACCTATAACTTCTTCTTTAAGAGTCTCCTCTTTCCTCCACTCATTACCTGTAGTAATGGCACCTGTTTAAACTTGTTATCAGTATAAAAAGACACCTTTGCACACCCTCAAACAGTTTGACTCCAAACTCCACTATGGTGAAGACCAAAGAGCTGTCAAAGGACACCAGAAACAAAATTGTAGCCCTGCACCAGGCTGGGAAGACTGAATCTGCAATAGCCAGCCAGCTTGGAGTGAAGAAATCAACAGTGGGAGCAATAATTAGAAAATGGAAGACATACAAGACCACTGATAATCTCCCTTGATCTGGGGCTCCACGCAAAATCCAACCCCGAGGGGTCAGAATGATCACAAGAACGGTGAGCAAAAATCCCAGAACCACGCGGGGGGACCTAGTGAATGAACTGCAGAGAGCTGGGACCAATGTAACAAGGCCTACCATAAGTAACACACTACGCCACCATGGACTCAGATCCTGCAGTGCCAGACGTGTCCCACTGCTTAAGCCAGTACATGTCCGGGCCCGTCTGAAGTTTGCTCGAGAGCATTTGGATGATCCAGAGGAGTTTTCGGAGAATGTCCTATGGTCTGATGAAACCAAACTGGAACTGTTTGGTAGAAACACAACTTGTCGTGTTTGGAGGAAAAAGAATACTGAGTTGCATCCATCAAACACCATACCTACTGTAAAGCATGGTGGTGGAAACATCATGCTTTGGGGCTGTTTCTCTGCAAAGGGGCCAGGACGACTGATCCGGGTACATGAAAGTATGAATGGGGCCATGTATCGTGAGATTTTGAGTGCAAACCTCCTTCCATCAGCAAGGGCATTGAAGATGAAACGTGGCTGGGTCTTTCAACATGACAATGATCCAAAGCACACCCCCAGGGCAACGAAGGAGTGGCTTCGTAAGAAGCATTTCAAGGTCCTGGAGTGACCTAGCCAGTCTCCAGATCTCAACCCTATAGAAAACCTTTGGAGGGAGTTGAAAGTCCGTGTTGCCAAGCGAAAAGCCAAAAACATCACTGCTCTAGAGGAGATCTGCATGGAGGAATGGGCCAACATACCAACAACATTGTGTGGCAACCTTGTGAAGACTTACAGAAAACGTTTGACCTCTGTCATTGCCAACAAAGGATATATTACAAAGTATTGAGATGAAATTTTGTTTCTGACCAAATACTTATTTTCCACCATAATATGCAAATAAAATGTTAAAAAAAACAGACAATGTGATTTTCTGGATTTTTTTTTCTCAGTTTGTCTCCCATAGTTGAGGTCTACCTATGATGTAAATTACAGACCCCTCTCATCTTTTTAAGTGGTGGAACTTGCACTATTGCTGACTGACTAAATACTTTTTTGCCCCACTGTATATATATATATATATATATATATATATATATATATTAATATATATTAAAAAAAAGAAAATTAGAGCAGCACAAAGAAAGAGTCCGGGTGCAGAGCCCCCAGGCAAATACCAAACCTCAATTATAAAAATCCAGAAAGCTTTCTGGGCTGATCAAATAGCTCCTTTTAACTACAAAACGGTGTGCTGCCTCCAATTTTTCTGTATATATATATATATATATATATATATATATATATATATATACAGTTAGGGCCAGAAATATTTGGACAGTGACACAATTTTCGCGAGTTGGGCTCTGCATGCCACCACATTGGATTTGAAATGAAACCTCTACAACAAAATTCAAGTGCAGATTGTAACGTTTAATTTGAAGGGTTGAACAAAAATATCTGATAGAAAATGTAGGAATTGTACACATTTCTTTACAAACACTCCACATTTTAGGAGGTCAAAAGTAATTGGACAAATAAACATAACCCAAACAAAATATTTTTATTTTCAATATTTTGTTGCAAATCCTTTGGAGGCAATCACTGCCTTAAGTCTGGAACCCATGGACATCACCAAACGCTGGGTTTCCTCCTTCTTAATGCTTTGCCAGGACTTTACAGCCGCAGCCTTCAGGTATTGCTTGTTTGTGGGTCTTTCCGTCTTAAGTCTGGATTTGAGCAAGTGAAATGCATGCTCAATTGGGTTTAGATCTGGAGATTGACTTGGCCATTGCAGAATGTTCCACTTTTTGGCACTCATGAACTCCTGGGTAGCTTTGGCTGTATGCTTGGGGTCATTGTCCATCTGTACTATGAAGCGCCGTCCAATCAACTTTGCAGCATTTGGCTGAATCTGGGCTGAAAGTATATCCCGGTACACTTCAGAATTCATCTGACTACTCTTGTCTGCTCTTATGTCATCAATAAACACAAATGACCCAGTGCCATTGAAAGCCATGCATGCCCATGCCATCACGTTGCCTCCACCATGTTTTACAGAGGATGTGGTGTGCCTTGGATCATGTGCCGTTCCCTTTCTTCTCCAAACTTTTTTCTTCCCATCATTCTGGTACAGGTTGATCTTTGTCTCATCTGTCCATAGAATACTTTTCCAGAACTGAGCTGGCTTCTTGAGGTGTTTTTCTGAAAATTTAACTCTGGCCTGTCTATTTTTGGTATTGATGAATGGTTTGCATCTAGATGTGAACCCTTTGTATTTACTGTCATGGAGTCTTCTCTTTACTGTTGACTTAGAGACAGATACACCTACTTCACTGAGAGTGTTCTGGACTTCAGTTGATGTTGTGAACGGGTTCTTCTTCACCAAATTAAGTATGCGGCGATCATCCACCACTGTTGTCATCCGTGGACGCCCAGGCCTTTTTGAGTTCCCAAGCTCACCAGTCAATTCATTTTTTCTCAGAATGTACCCAACTGTTGATTTTGCTACTCCAAGCATGTCTGCTCTCTCTGATGGATTTTTTCTTTTTTTTCAGCCTCAGGATGTTCTGCTTCACCTCAATTGAGAGTTCCTTTGACCGCATGTTGTCTGCTCACAGCAACAGCTTCCAAATGCAAAACCACATACCCGGAATCCACCCCTGACCTTTTAACTACTTCATTGATTACAGGTTAACGAGGGAGACGCCTTCAGAGTTAATTGCAGCCCTTAGAGTCCATTGTCCAATTACTTTTGGTCCCTTGAAAAAGAGGACGCTATGCATTACAGAGCTATGATTCCTAAACCCTTTCTCCGATTTGGATGTGGAAACTATCATATTGCAGCTGGGAGTGTGCACTTTCAGCCCATATTACATATATAATTGTATTTCTGAACATGTTTTTGTAAACAGCTAAAATAACAAAACTTGTGTCACTGTCCAAATATTTCTGGCCCTAACTGTATATATACAGTCATGGCCAAAAGTATTGACACCCCTGCAATTCTGTCAGATAATATTAATTTTCTTCCTGAAAATGATTGCAAACACAAATTATTTGGTATTATTATCTTCATTTAATTTGTCTTAAATGAAAAAACACAAAAAGAATTGTCCTAAAGCCAAATTGGATATAATTCCACACCAAACATAAAAAAGGGGGTGGACAAAAGTATTGGCACTGTTCGAAAAATCATGTGATGCTTCTCTAATTTGTGTAATTAACAGCACCTGTAACTTACCTGTGGCACCTAACAGGTGTTGGCAATAACTAAATCACACATCCAGCCAGTTGACATGGATTAAAGTTGACTCAACTTCTGACCTGTGTCCTTGTGTGTACCACATTGAGCATGGAGAAAAGAAAGAAGACCAAAGAACTGTCTGAGGACTTGAGAAACCAAATTGTGAGGAAGCATGAGCAATCTCAAGGCTACAAGTCCATCTCCAAAGACCTAAATGTTCCTGTGTCTACCGTGCGCAGTGTCATCAAGAAGTTTAAAGCCCATGGCACTGTGGCTAACCTCCCTAGATGTGGACGGAAAAGAAAAATTGTCAAGAGATTTCAACGCCAGATTGTGCGGATGTTGGATAAAGAACCTCGACTAACATCCAAACAAGTTCAAGCTGCCCTGCAGTCCGAGGGTACGACAGTGTCAACCCATACTATCCGTCGGCATCTGAATGAAAAGGGACTGTATGGTAGGAGACCCAGGAAGACCCCACTTCTTACCCCGAGACATAAAAAAGCCAGGCTGGAGTTTGCCAAAACTTACCTGAAAAAGCCTAAAACGTTTTGGAAGAATGTCCTCTGGTCAGATGAGACAAAAGTAGAGCTTTTTGGGCAAAGGCATCAACATAGAGCTTGCAGGAGAAAAAACGAGGCATTTAAAGAAAAGAACACGGTCCCTACAGTCAAACATGGCGGAGGTACCCTGATGTTTTGGCGTTGCTTTGCTGCCTCTGGCACTGGACTGCTTGACCGTGTGCATGGCATTATGAAGTCTGAAGACTACCAACAAATTTTGCGCATAATGTAGGGCCCAGTGTGAGAAAGCTGGGTCTCCCTCAGAGGCAAGGGTCTTCCAGCAGGACAATGACCCAAAACACACTTCAAAAAGCACTAGAAAATGGTTTGAGAGAAAGCACTGGAGACTTCTAAGGTGGCCAGCAATGAGTCCAGACCTGAATCCCATAGAACACCTGTGGAGAGATCTAAAAATGGCAGTTTGGAGAAGGCACCCTTCAAATATCAGGGACCTGGAGCAGTTTGCCAAAGAAGAATGGTCTAAAATTCCAGCAGAGCATTGTAAGAAACTCATTAATGGTTACCGGAAGCTGTTGGTCGCAGTTATTTTGGCTAAAAGTTGGCCAACCAAGTATTAGGATGAGGTTTAAGACAAATTAAATGAAGAAAATAATACCAAATAATTTGTGTTTGCAATCATTTTCAGAAAGAAAATGAGTATTATCTAACAGAATTGCAGGGGTGGTAATACTTTTGGCCATGACTGTATATATATATATATATATATATATATATATATAACACATGAACATCGCCCAAAAAATAAAAACAAAAACCTGAACAGCACCAAAAAACAACCTTTTATTTACCTCACAGCACTGATGACACGGGGGAGGGCTCCCAGATGAAGACATGGCTGCCTGTGCTTGGATGTTGGCTGTGGCTGGAGCTGGCTTTTCCCTGTGGCTGGCTGGCTTGGCTGCTGGCTGGCTGGCCTGGAGCAGGTTCAGCTCTGGCTCTGGAGGCAGGTTCAGTTCTTGAGGCAGGTGGCAGGTTCAGCTCTTGAGGCAGGTGGCAGGTTCAGCTCTTGAGGTAGGTGGCAGGCTTAGCTCTTGAGGCAGGTGGAAGGTTCAGCTCTGGCTCTGTTGGCAGGTGGCAGGTTCAGATCTGGCTCTGTTGGCAGGTTCAGCTCTGGCTCTAGTGGCAGGTTCAGCTCTTGAGGCAGGTGTTCTCTCGTCTTGATGGCTGGTATATGGATGAGTGAAGGCCTACTTGGCTGGCTTTATATCTGTTTCCTAATTGCGGGCTGGCCAATTGTATCGGAGCATGCTCAGTTAAAAAAAACAGAATCCAGCACCAGATCCGTTATTTGCTGGATCCGGCACCCATAGGCTTCCATTGTAGCAAAAAGCCGGATGTGCCAAATCCGGCGGTGTCTGGTTTTTTACCGCAGACAAAAAACGTAACTTTGCACTTTTTTTCCAGACACCGGAAAAACAGTTTTCGCTGAATCCGGCGAAAATCGGACGAAACGTGAGGCCATCTGGCGCAATCTGGCGCTAATACAAGTCTATGAAATAAAAACGGATCCGGCGACAGCTTTCGCCAGATCCATTTTTTTCAAAACTCGCCGGATTGAGCTTGACGGCAAAAACCTGATGTGTGAAAGGGGCCTAACAGAGTTCTCAAGCTGTGCTGTTCCCTCACTGAAAGCACGGTTGCTGGGAGGAAATTAATTTTATTTCTCCTGTCATTCTCGGCTGGCGCAGCTTCATTACCACTCAGTATACAGTGAGCAGCAGCTATAACCATGCCCAGGCACTGACTGATTGCTGGCTCTGCACTGATGCACTTGTAACGTGGCACGGGGCGGTAGCTGTAGGTGAAGTACTTGTCTCTTTGCCCCAGGCATGTTTCATTAAAGAGGGGGGTGCTGGCTACGTGAGTAGGCTTGAGGGTGCTATGCCCGTGAAGGCTGTATGTGTTATGTTTGCTAATGACAGGTGTTATGAAGGCAATCCAGAAACACAGTGTGCTTAGCGATCAGAGCGCACACAGTGATCTGACAAATACCCAAAAATACAAGAACGAGCTCTGAGACGTGGAAACTCTGTAGACTGCACACCTGATCCTATCCTAAACACAACTAAAAGCGGCTGTGGATTGCGCCTAACAACTACCTAGGCAACTCGGCACAGCCTAAGAAACTAGCTAGCCTGAAGATAGAAAAATAGGCCTGACTTGCCCCAGAGAAATTCCCCAAAGGAAAAGGCAGCCCCCACATATAATGACTGTGAGTAAGATGAAAAGACAAAACGTAGGGATGAAATAGATTCAGCAAAGTGGGGCCCGATATTCTAGGACAGAGCGAGGACAGTAAAGCGAACTTTGCAGTCTACAAAAAACCCTAAAGCAAAACCACGCAAAGGGGCAAAAAAAACCCACCGTGCCGAACTAACGGCACGGCGGTACACCCTTTGCGTCTCAGAGCTTCCAGCAAAACAAAAGACAAGCTGGACAGAAAAAAAGCAACAAAAAAGCAAAAAGCACTTAGCTATACAGAGCAGCAGGTCACAGGAACAATCAGGAGAAGCTCAGATCCAACACTGAAACATTGTCAAGGAGCAAGGATAGCAGCATCAGGCGGAGTTAAGTAATGAAGCAGTTAACGAGCTCACCAGAACACCTGAGGGAGGAAGCTCAGAAGCTGCAGTACCACTTGTGACCACAGGAGTGAATTCAGCCACAGAATTCACAACAGTACCCCCCCCTTGAGGAGGGGTCACCGAACCCTCACCAGAGCCCCCAGGCCGACCAGGATGAGCCGCATGAAAGGCACGAACAAGATCGGAAGCATGAACATCAGAGGCAAAAACCCAGGAATTATCTTCCTGAGCATAACCCTTCCATTTAACCAGATACTGGAGTTTCCGTCTAGAAACACGAGAATCCAAAATCTTCTCCACAATATACTCCAATTCCCCCTCCACCAAAACCGGGGCAGGAGGCTCAACAGATGGAACCATAGGTGCCACGTATCTCCGCAACAACGACCTATGGAATACATTATGTATGGAAAAGGAGTCTGGGAGGGTCAAACGAAAAGACACAGGATTGAGAACCTCAGAAATCCTATACGGACCAATAAAACGAGGTTTAAATTTAGGAGAGGAAACCTTCATAGGAATATGACGAGAAGATAACCAAACCAGATCCCCAACACGAAGTCGGGGACCCACACGGCGTCTGCGATTAGCGAAAAGTTGAGCTTTCTCCTGGGACAAGATCAAATTGTCCACTACCTGAGTCCAGATCTGCTGCAACCTATCCACCACAGAATCCACACCAGGACAGTCCGAAGACTCAACCTGTCCTGAAGAGAAACGAGGATGGAACCCAGAATTGCAAAAAAATGGAGAAACCAAGGTAGCCGAGCTGGCCCGATTATTAAGGGCGAACTCAGCCAACGGCAAAAAGGACACCCAATCATCCTGGTCTGCAGAAACAAAACATCTCAGATATGTTTCCAAGGTCTGATTGGTTCGTTCGGTCTGGCCATTAGTCTGAGGATGGAAAGCCGAGGAAAACGATAGGTCAATGCCCATCCTACCACAAAAGGCTCGCCAAAACCTTGAAACAAACTGGGAACCTCTGTCAGAAACAATATTCTCAGGAATGCCATGCAACCGAACCACATGCTGAAAGAACAAAGGTACCAAATCAGAGGAGGAAGGCAATTTAGCCAAGGGCACCAGATGGACCATTTTAGAAAAGCGATCACAGACCACCCAAATGACTGACATCTTTTGAGAAACGGGAAGGTCAGAAATGAAATCCATCGAAATATGTGTCCAAGGCCTCTTTGGGACCGGCAAGGGCAAAAGCAACCCACTGGCACGAGAACAGCAGGGCTTAGCCCTAGCACAAATCCCACAGGACTGCACAAAAGTACGTACATCCCGTGACAGAGATGGCCACCAGAAGGATCTAGCCACTAACTCTCTGGTACCAAAGATTCCAGGATGACCAGCCAACACCGAACAATGAAGTTCAGAGATAAGTTTATTAGTCCACCTATCAGGGACGAACAGTTTCTCTGCTGGACAACGATCAGGTTTATTCGCCTGAAATTTTTGCAGCACCCGCCGCAAATCAGGGGAGATAGCAGACACAATGACTCCTTCCTTGAGGATACCCGCTGGCTCAGATAAACCCGGAGAGTTGGGCACAAAACTCCTAGACAGAGCATCCGCATTCACATTTTTAGAGCCTGGAAGGTACGAAATCACAAAGTCGAAGCAGGCAAAAAATAACGACCAACGGGCTTGTCTAGGATTCAAGCGCTTGGCAGACTCGAGATAAGTCAAGTTCTTATGATCAGTCAATACCACCACGCGATGCTTAGCTCCTTCAAGCCAATGACGCCACTCCTCGAATGCCCACTTCATGGCCAGCAACTCTCGATTGCCCACATCATAATTACGCTCAGCGGGCGAAAACTTCCTGGAAAAGAAAGCACATGGTTTCATCACTGAGCAATCAGAACCTCTCTGTGACAAAACCGCCCCTGCTCCAATCTCAGAAGCATCAACCTCGACCTGGAACGGAAGAGAAACATCTGGCTGACACAACACAGGGGCAGAACAAAAACGACGCTTCAACTCCTGAAAAGCTTCCACAGCAGCAGAAGACCAATTAACCAAATCAGCACCCTTCTTGGTCAAATCGGTCAATGGTTTGTGTTATGGCTGGCAATCAGGCAACACAGCGTGCAGTAATCAGCGCACATACAGAGATCTGGCAATAACCAAAAACAATAGGACGAGCTCTGAGACGTGGAATCACTGTAGACTGCAGTACCTGATCTATCCTCACACAACTATAAGCAGCAGTGGATTGCGCCTATCACTACCTATGCAACTCGGCACTGCCTGAGGAGCTGACTAGCCTGAAGATAGAAATACAAGCCTGACTTGCCTCAGAGAAATACCCCAAAGGAATAGGCAGCCCCCCACATATAATGACTGTTAGCAAGATGAAAAGACAAACGTAGGAATGAAATAGATTCAGCAAAGTGAGGCCCGATATTCTAGACAGAGCGAGGATAGCAAAGAGAACTATGCAGTCTACAAAAACCCTAAGACGAAAACCACGCAAAGGGGCAAAAAGACCCACCGTGCCGAACTAACAGCACGGCGGTGCACCCCTTTGCTTCTCAGAGCTTCCAGCAAAAGTTAATAGCAAGCTGGACAGAAAAAACAGAAAACAAACTAGAAGCACTTATCTAGCAGAGCAGCATGCCCAAGGAAAGATGCAGTAGCTCAGATCCAACACTGGAACATTGACAAGGAGCCAGGAAGACAGACTCAGGTGGAGCTAAATAGCAAGGCAGCCAACGAGCTCACCAAAACACCTGAGAGAGGAAGCCCAGAGACTGCAATACCACTTGTGACCACAGAAGTGAACTCAGCCACAGAATTCACAACAGGTTTGGCAATGCTAGAAAAATTACAGATGAAGCGACGATAAAAATTAGCAAAGCCCAGGAACTTTTGCAGACTTTTCAGAGATGTCGGCTGAATCCAATCCTGGATGGCTTGGACCTTAACTGGATCCATCTCGATAGTAGAAGGGGTAAAGATGAACCCCAAAAATGAAACTTTCTGCACACCGAAGAGACACTTTGATCCCTTCACAAACAAAGAGTTAGCACGCAGGACCTGAAAAACCATTCTGACCTGCTTCACATGAGACTCCCAATCATCTGAGAAGATCAAAATGTCATCCAAGTAAACAATCAGGAATTTATCCAGATACTCACGGAAGATGTGATGCATAAAAGACTGAAACACAGATGGAGCATTGGCAAGTCCGAACGGCATCACTAGATACTCAAAATGACCCTCGGGTGTATTGAATGCAGTTTTCCATTCATCTCCTTGCCTGATTCTCACCAGATTATACGCACCACGAAGATCTATCTTAGTGAACCAACTAGCCCCCTTAATCCGAGCAAACAAGTCAGATAACAATGGCAAGGGATACTGAAATTTAACAGTGATCTTATTAAGAAGGCGGTAATCAATACACGGTCTCAGCGAACCATCCTTCTTGGCTACAAAGAAGAACCCTGCTCCCAGTGGTGATGACGATGGGCGAATATGTCCCATCTCCAGGGATTCCTTCACATAACTGCGCATAGCGGCGTGTTCGGGCACGGATAAATTAAATAATCGACCTTTAGGGAATTTACTACCAGGAATCAAATTGATAGCACAATCACAATCCTTATGCGGAGGTAGAGCATCGGACTTGGGCTCTTCAAATACATCCTGATAATCAGACAAGAACTCTGGGACCTCAGAAGGGGTGGATGACGAAATCGACAAAAATGGAACATCACCATGTACCCCCTGACAACCCCAGCTGGATACCGACATGGAATTCCAATCCAATACTGGATTATGGGTTTGTAGCCATGGCAACCCCAACACGACCACATCATGCAGATTATGCAACACCAGAAAGCGAATAACTTCCTGATGTGCAGGAGCCATGCACATGGTCAGCTGGGCCCAGTATTGAGGTTTATTCTTGGCCAAAGGTGTAGCATCAATTCCTCTCAATGGAATAGGACACCGCAAAGGCTCCAAGAAAAACCCACAACGTTTAGCATAATCCAAATCCATCAGATTCAGGGCAGCGCCCGAATCCACAAATGCCATGACAGAAAATGACGACAAAGAGCATATCAAGGTAATGGACAGAAGGAATTTGGACTGTACAGTACCAATGACGGCAGACCTAGCGGACCGCTTAGTGCGCTTAGGACAATCAGAAATAGCATGAGTGGAATCACCACAGTAGAAACACAGACCATTCAGACGTCTGTATTCCTGCCGTTCAACTCTAGTCATAGTCCTATCGCACTGCATAGGCTCAGGTTTAACCTCAGGCAGTACCGCCAAATGGTGCACAGATTTACGCTCGCTCAAGCGTCGACCTATCTGAATGGCCAAAGACAAAGACTCATTCAAACCAGCAGGCATAGGAAATCCCACCATGACATCCTTAAGAGCCTCAGAGAGACCCTTTCTGAACAAAGCTGCCAGCGCAGATTCATTCCACTGAGTGAGTACTGACCATTTCCTAAATTTCTGACAATATACTTCTATATCATCCTGACCCTGGCACAAAGCCAGCAAATTTTTCTCAGCCTGATCCACTGAATTAGGCTCATCGTACAGCAATCCGAGCGCCAGGAAAAACGCATCGACACTACTCAATGCAGGGTCTCCTGGCGCAAGAGAAAATGCCCAGTCTTGAGGGTCGCCGCGCAAAAAAGAAATAATAATCAAAACCTGTTGAATAGGATTACCAGAAGAATGAGGTTTCAAGGCCAGAAATAGCTTACAATTATTTTTGAAACTTAGAAACTTAGTTCTATCTCCAAAAAACAAATCAGGAATAGGAATTCTTGGTTCTAACATAGATTTCTGATCAATAGTATCTTGAATTTTTTGTACATTTATAACGAGATTATCCATTGAAGAGCACAGACTCTGAATATCCATGTCCACACCTGTGTCCAGAATCACCCAAATGTCTAGGGGAAAAAAACAAAAAGTGAACACAGAGCAGAAAAAAAAAAAAAAATGATGTCAGAACTTTTTCTTTCCCTCTATTGAGAATCATTAGTTTGGCTCCTTGTACTGTTATGTTTGCTAATGACAGGTGTTATGAAGGCAATTCAGAAACACAGTGTGCTTAGCGATCAGAGCGCACACAGTGATCTGACAAATACCCAAAAATACAAGAACGAGCTCTGAGACGTGGAAACTCTGTAGACTGCACACCTGATCCTATCCTAAACACAACTAAAAGCGGCTGTGGATTGTGCCTAACAACTACCTAGGCAACTCGGCACAGCCTAAGAAACTAGCTAGCCTGAAGATAGAAAAATAGGCCTGACTTGCCCCAGAGAAATTCCCCAAAGGAAAAGGCAGCCCCCCACATATAATGACTGTGAGTAAGATGAAAAGACAAAACGTAGGGATGAAATAGATTCAGCAAAGTGGGGCCCGATATTCTAGGACAGAGCGAGGACAGTAAAGCGAACTTTGCAGTCTACAAAAAACCCTAAAGCAAAACCACGCAAAGGGGCAAAAAAAAACCCACCGTGCCGAACTAACGGCACGGCGGTACACCCTTTGCGTCTCAGAGCTTCCAGCAAAACAAAAGACAAGCTGGACAGAAAAAAAGCAACAAAAAAGCAAAAAGCACTTAGCTATACAGAGCAGCAGGTCACAGGAACAATCAGGAGAAGCTCAGATCCAACACTGAAACATTGTCAAGGAGCAAGGATAGCAGCATCAGGCGGAGTTAAGTAATGAAGCAGTTAACGAGCTCACCAGAACACCTGAGGGAGGAAGCTCAGAAGCTGCAGTACCACTTGTGACCACAGGAGTGAATTCAGCCACAGAATTCACAACATGTATGTAACTGATGTTGCTGGTTTGCCATTGCCAGATGTTTAATAGTTCAATGAGGGAGACCACCAGTTCAAAATAAACTTTACTGATTAGGAACTTGAAGAAAAACACAAAAATTGAGATTAACTTGAGTTGGTACACATACAGAAGTTAAACGCATATTAACATTGGCCACAAAACATATAAAACCTACAAGAGGAAAAAAAATAAGCAAAAAACCCTGCTGTAACTAAGGAAAAAAGCAAAAGTGCATTTAAATAACAGAGTTTTTAGTAATACTGTTTTTTGCTCAAAAAATATCACAAAATCCATCCCACCACGTCAAGGTAACTCTGATCAGGATGGCCCTACACTGTCTAATATTAAAACCTTACCATGTGTCAATGTTAACCTCAGTGTGAATAAGGGCAGACAAAAGGATTGGGCCCAACCAGTGAAACACCAGACTTGGGATGCCTTATATACAATTTCCAGCTCAGGAGAGGGGAAGGCCACACCCCGGCTTGCACAGAATGCAACAATACAGAGAAAAAAGCACAAAAATTGAGCTTAACTTGAGTTGGTACACATGCAGAAATTAAACGCATGCTAACACTGGCCACAAAACATATAAAACCTACAAGAGAAAAAAGTGAGCAAAAAACCCTGCTGTGAGTAAGTAAAAAAGCAAAAAGTGCATTTAAATAACACAGAGTTTTTAGTAATACTGCTTTTTGATCAAAAATGGTGGGATGGCTTTTGTGCTTTTTTTTTAACAAAAACAGAATAACTAAAAGCTCTGTGTTATTTAAATGCACTTTTGCTTTTTTACTTAGTTACAGCAGGGTTTTTGCTCACTTTTTTTCTCTTGTAGGTTTTACCTGATCAGGAACTTGGTAGGGTATATATACAAGAGATAGCGAATGCAAAATCTTATGAAAGTTTCCTTTGCAGCTCAAAGCATTTTCCACACACAGATTCCTTCCTCTTTTCTCTTTTGTTCTCTTTTCTTTAATTTATCTCTTTACTTTCTCTACTTGGCCTGTCTCCACTGTTTCTCACTATTTCACCACTAACCAGCTCAGTACAACAGTTATGCTTAGCAAGAGTGTTCTACTCTCCCATCGAGTTCCGTGTCTTCTTTCCCCTTAGGGTGTCAATATGGCCGGACTTAGCTTCAAGCTGATGCTCTGGAATTTCCACCCCAGACTTTCTACTCAATTCAGTCCTGTCTGTCCTGTTACCTTCAAGAGTTATAAACTCTTAACCTTTCAGCAAGGCATCCTCTCTCAGGACCCATCTCCAGTTAATCACTCTATTAGTCACTTCTGTTCTGTATCTCGTGATCTCTTTCATTCTGTCTCATCTCACTTTAGAGATAGTCAGGAATGCGGCACAGCTCACAATGGGCCACAAGTCCTCTTTTTATGTACTCCAGGCCTTATCTGACTGTCTAACAGGAATCTATATCTTGTCCCTTTCACTAGCCCTTCCCACTATGGGCTAATCTCAAACAATAACTGTCCCTACTCACTGTCTGTTATTAGGAAAAATACAGCTTCTTCACAGTACAGTGCAAAACATTACAAGGCAAACATTAACTCTGGCCTACTTTTTGGCCCAACACAGTCTATCACTAACAGCACATATTATAATTCACATTTCACATCATTAACACTTATCACGATATACATGACAGTTCACTATACACCACATGACATTAAAACTTGTTGCTTCAAGAGGGAAACCTGGGCAGCATGTCCATCTCCTTATATACTGAAAAGTGCTTCAATGACTGAAAGCCTGAGGCTGCCGTGAGGAAAAAAGTTAATTTCTTCCCGGTAGCCTGGCTTTCAGTGCGATGTTCGTCCATCAACAGCATACAGCCAGACTTGTTTGGATTTTAACAGCATTACTATATTGATACTGCAGTCTTATACATCCATCTGAGGTGTACAAATTTTCCTGAAATAGTATACTGCAATTTTTTCCTGCAGTGAAATTTCATACAGCATTTATCATCATGGAGTTGGGCCTCAAAGCCCCTCCCAAATTCTTTGGTTACAAATAGCAATGCTATCTTGATTCTGCAGTCTTACACTTTCATCCGAAGTGACACATTTTCATGGCATCGTAATACTACAATTTTGTTCAGCAGTGAAATTTTATAAGGCATTTATCATGCTAGAGTTGGGCCTCAAACTACACATAAAAAAAACTTTGGTTGCAAACAGCATTGATATACTGATACTGCAGTCCTATACATCCATCTGAAGTGGGCAAATTTTCCAGACATTGTAATACTGCAATATTTTTCAGCAGTGAAATTTTATACGGCATTTATCATGCTACAGTTGTGCCTCCTAAACAAAGAAAAACATTTGTTGGTTACAAATATCATCGCTATATTGATACTGCAGTCTAAGACGTCCATTTGAAGTGGGCAAATTTCCCTGCCTTTATAATTCTGCAATGTTTTCTCAACAGGGATATATCATATGTAATTTAAAATGGGCAAGGATGAGGAAGTGGACGTAATGCTGATGGCAAACGCAGAGGACAAGGCCGTGGGCAAAGTGAAACTGTGCCTGCCACAGGAGCACAACAAACACACACATCATGTCAATCGAGCTTCCTGTCCCACTTTTTCAGGTGCAGAACACTACTCTTGAAGCCAGACCAGTACGAAAAACCTGTTGGATGGATAGCAGATTATGCTTCCAGTCACTTTGCTGGCACCACCCTTCCTTACACATGGTCCAGTCTCAGTAGCAGTGATTCTGGACCACATAATCCTCACCCTGATCCTCCTTTCTGCTATCATGCTGAGTGCCTGGAGACAAGTGATCCCACTCTTAGACACGCTGAAGAGCTCTTCACATTTCCATTTATAAATTCTAGCCTCTCGCCCTGCCTATTTCAAGTGGGACATGAGGTGATCGCATGTAGCGATGCCCAATTATTTGAGCAGCCACGATCAAAAGAGGACGGTAGGAAAATGCAATTACTGTAACAAGCTAGATGATAATGAGATACAATTGCCATCAAGTGGTGTTACAACAGCAAGACAGTGTCACGGGGGTGTCAGATGCAACAAACAGTCGCTCTACAGCTAGCTGCAGAAGGCCTCTGAGTTTGGCATTGCAGACGCATTCTTAATCTAACTGTTGGACCCAGCAGCAACCTCCTTCTGGCTCTAATTGACACAGCTGGACCTTGCTGGCTACAAACTCCCAGCCTGCTTCAGGGAGTCACTGGTCATATTCACTTTTTTCCTTGTGAAGGCTTGGAGCTGAAGCTGTTGGCTAACTTCCTCTCTGTTTGCTCTTGGAGGATGTTTGGTGTGATCTCACTGGAATCTGCTCAAGTTAAGTTCCTCACTCCTTGTTTGTCTCCCTTTCTGTCTTTAGTTATCAGTGGGGACTGACCAGTGCACACACCCCATGCAGGGCCTAGCTCTAGGGATATACCAGGCTTAGCTTTCCTGCTCGGTGATTGGTGTGGAACCAATTTAGGGACGGTACGGTAGGCAGGTTGTTGTAAGATTTGCCTAGGAGTATCCAACCCCTCATTTCCTAGTGTTTGGGCTTCCTTCCCATTATCCCTTGATGTTGCACTTAGTCTTTCTCACACTGTGCGTAACAGTCAGGAGGAGGACAAGGGTGTGGAAGTGGAAGATGAATTGGTGGATGATAAAATCACTTACCCAACCAGGGAAGGTGACATGTAGAGCGAGGACAGAAGCGCATGGGGAAGGGATCCACAGCGCCACAAAAGGCAGGAAGAGGCAGTGAGGTGGCCAGAGACACAAGACGGGCAATTGTTCCCCAGAGCACCAACATGGGTGAAGTTGCCAAGTCAAGGGATAGGTGTTCACGAGTGTGGCATTTTTTTTAAAGACAGTCCAGTTAACTCAGAAAGGGCCATTTGCAACATGACAGTATCAGCAGGGGCAGAACAACTAACTCTTCCCCTTTTTTACGTGCACACCAATCCCATTTATGGTGTAGATGAAGATGACTCTCACCCTGCACCTGTCGTTGCACACTTTTAACCACCATCAGTAGCCACGTACTTGTCCCAGCACAGCGTTCAGTTGTCCCTACTTTAGTCCTTGGAACACAAGGATAAATAAGCAGCTACTCACCCACAGGCTACAATACTAAATGGCAACATTTCTAGACTGCTTGCCCTGGAAATGTTACCGTTTAGGCTTGTGGAGATGGAACCTTTCCACAACCTAATGGCGACTGCTGTCCCTTGGTACTTGGTCCCTGTGTGCCTTCCCATCTTACACAAACATGTGTCCCATAACATCAGCTGTGCCCTGACCAATGCTGTGACTGGGAATGTCCACTTAACCCCGGGCACCTGGACAAGTTCTTGTGGCCAGGGATGCTATATTTCCCTGACGGCACTTGGTGAACATTGTGGAAGCCAGGACCCAGTCAGACTCTGGTACAGAACACGTGCTATCTACACCGAGGATTAAAATCCCTTCAATATTCTACATTAATACCGCTCTCATTTGCAATTTATCTACAGTGAGGTATGGCAATAGGTATAGTGCATGACAGACATCTAGTCAGGAATTATTGCTTTATAAATTCTAAGCCTTACTGCTGCTTTTTTCCATGGCATTGACAGATTCAGAATCACTCCCCCTGACGAAGGCACGGTGCCGAAACATGCGTAGGGGAAGTGGCACCATCGCATGGTGAGGTAAGAGATGTTTATTACATTCACTACATCAATGTAGGATACTATGGTCTTCACATCTATGCTCCAGCGTTTTATCCAATGTGTAGTGCAGGCACTTTAGCTGTAATTTTGAGGGTTATGGGAATATAGTATACACTATATGATCTTTTCTAGTCTCTGGAAGCAAATTTTATTTATGTTAGTACTTATTTGCATATTTTCAATTTTTGACTACATTATCTACTAGCATTACACCTTGCTTTTGCCTGCCATCTGGTGATGCCACTTACTGTATTTTATTTGGCTCATCACCTTACACTGTATTGCACTTTTTTTAACATTGTTTGTCTTTTAAATTCTTTCTAATAAAGTATTGTACTTGTATTGTTCATCTTACACTTCTACTTATAGTCTGTCTTTGTTGTAGCATAGAACAGCTTTCTATACGGTCCTATTTGGATGCTAGAAAACTTTTTGTCCCACTGGAACATATAATTATTTTTGATTATTATTAGCATCATTCACTAGGGAATCAATCTCTGCTTTTGATGGCCAGGTATGGCACATCTGCCACTTATTTGAATCAATATGGTATGGATATTACAGCCACTATGCAGTTGACAGAGCCATGTACCATATTTTTCAGACTATAAGACGCACCAGACCATAAGATGCAGTCCAAATTTTCAGAAGGAAAATGGGGAAAAAAATTAATGCGTCAAATGGGGGTTCATCTTACAGTGCGAATTCAGCATACCCTGGGGGGATCGACAGCGCCGGTGGAGCGGGTCACAGGGATTGTTTGGTGGTTTGGCGATATGACCCAGACTGGTGCGGTAGATTCGAAGGTGCTTGGTGGTGCAGGGGCTCCGCCAACATTTTGTGAAAGCCCGGAACCTCCGCACATCCATTGCTGTGAAGCAGTGGTTTCCGAGAAATCCCATCCCAGACTAGTGCTGCAGGTTTGGCAATGCTCGGTGGTGCAGGGGCTCTGGGACATTTTGTAATGGAGGGTCCACGGAGCTGTGCATGCCCTCAGAGCTTCAGCTCCCAGAAAGCGACATTTTGAAGGCAGAACTGTATTGCACCGATCTTGAAGAAAGGCAAAGCAAAGGAGAGGGTACCAGAAGGGGACTAGCCCCGAACAGGCTGCCTCCTTCTGAGGCACAGAACACCGGTAGCCAGAACACCGAGGTAGTAAGGAGCTCTACACCTTACTTCAGAGGCCAGCAGGACAGCTAATTGCATGTTACCTGTCCACACCTACACCCAGGAGGCACAGTGACACCCCACAGACCCAGGTTATCTAAGAGACCCTATAAACAGGCTCAAGTCACCAGTCATACGGGTTTTGTCGTATCCTATACGGGGGACAGAGAGAGAGAGACACTACATCTTTGAGGACCTTATTTGATGCTTATGCATTAAGGGACTACAACACTACAGCACAAGTGAAGGCTATTGATTTTCACCTGGACAAGGGGACTCTGGACTTGCCTCTGAACCGGCCGGACTCTGCCTGCCCTGTGGTCTGGTGCCCTGGAGTGTGGATGCTGAAGTCATCAGTAAAGGTAAAGAGACTGCAACCTTGTGTCCTCATTGGCGTCATTCACCATCCACCATCTACACACTGGGAAGCCCTGGGGATATACTTCACCTGTGGGAAGGTATACCATCTAGCTGCCATAACATCACCCCAGCGGACCCCTTAAAGCAGTGTCGATCACCCTGACCGAATACCACAGGTGGTGTCACGAACAATAGACTTTATTCCTTCAAAGACCTTTGCCTTTCATATGGACGTCCCAGGGCCATGGACCGGGTCAGCCACTGTGACATCTCCCTGTGAACCGCAGGATCGGTACCGAGTACCCCACAGCCCTGATGGGGCGCTCCATAATTCTCTCCTTGACAACCTCCAATCTAGTTTCCATCCCCACCACTCCACTGAAACTGCCCTGACCAATATTACTAATTACTTGCTCACAGCCTTCTTGATCTGTCTTCTGCCTTCGACACAATCGACCACTGCCTACTGCCACAGATTCTTTCTTCCCTTGGCATCAAAGACCTTGCCCTCTCCTGGATTGCCTCATACCTTTCCGACCGCACATTTAGCGTTTTCCACTCCCACACTACCTCCTCATCCCACCCTCTCTCTGTTGGAGTCCCTCAAGGCTCTGTCCTGGGGCCCCTACTTTTTCCATCTATACCCTTGGCCTAGGACAACTCATAAAGTCCTATGGCTTCCAGTACCACCTGTATGTGGATGACACTCAGATCTACCTCTCTGGCCCGGATGTCACCTCCCTGCTGTCCAGAATCTTGGAGTGTCTATCAGCCATATCCTCCTTCTTCACCTCTCGCTTCCTAAAACTCAATGTAGACAAAACCGAACTCATAATCTTTCCTCCATCTCGCGTATCTTCCCTACCTGATCTATCTATTATGGTAAATGGCATCACGCTGTCTCCCGCACCTATAATCCGCTGCCTCAGAGTAACTCTCGACTCTGCCCTGTCCTTCAAACTGCACGTCCAAACTCTTGCCACCTCCTGTCACCTCCAACTCAAAAATATTGCCAGAATCCATCCCTTCCTCAGCCCTCAATCTACTAAAACTCTTGTCCATGCCCTCATCATCTCCCATCTTGACTACTGCAACACCCTCCTCTGTGGCCTCCACCCTAACTCTCTTGCACCGCTCCAGTCTGTCTTCAACTCTGCTGCCCACCTAATCCACCTCTCTCCTCGCTACTCCCCTGCTTTTCTCCCTCTGCAAATCCCTCCACTGGCACCCAATTCCCCAATTCAAACTACTAACACTGATCTACAAAGCCATCCACAACCTGTCCCCTTCCTATATCTCTGAACTAATCTCCCAATATCTTGCCTCTTGCAATCTTCGATCCTCCCAAGACCTCCTACTCTCCACCACACTTATTCGTTCCTCACACAACCGCCTCCAAGAATTCTCCCAAATATCCCCCATCCTCTGGAATTCCACACCTCAACACGTCTGATTATCCACCACCCTCGGATCCTTCAGATGGAACCTGAAAACCCATCTCTTCAGGAAAGCCTACAGACTGCAATAACCATTCTGTTGCCTCACCACCACCGGAGCTGCCGCCTCGCCAACAACAGAGCTGCTGCACCCCCGACCTTCTGTCTCTTTCCCATTATCCCATAGAATGTAAGTCCGTAAGGACAGAGTCCTCTTCCCTCTGTACCAGTCTGTCATTGTAAATTCGTTTACTGTAAATTATATCTCTAACTCTGTATGTAACCCCTTCTCATGTACAGCACCATGGAATTAATGATGCTATATAAATAAATAATATACTGAATACAACTACTACAATAAATCATATAGCAACAAATCAAATATCACCCATAGTAACTAATAATACCTCCTCACAAAAAGGGTGAAATAAATTAAATATCCAAAACCAATATGGTAAAAATATAAATTTTTATTAAATAATTGTTAAAAGACATATTTAAAAAAAGTGGAAACACGAAACATCAAGACAATACAGAAAAATCCCCATAGTGCAATTATTGGAGTGGGCTCAAGGACATAATAGTCTGCACATAAAAGGGTAGAAGAAGAAATAACATGAATACCCTAAAGCATTAAACTGTCCATACCCAATATGACTCCTGCTAGGAGTCCTTGAAAAAGCCACGTCCAGGCGAAACGTGCGTTGCAGTTAGCAGGATCATATTGGGTATGAACAGTTTAATGCTTTAGGGTACTCATGTTATTTTTCTCCTCTTCTCTTGCTCTACTTTATTTTTTTGAATGCATGTTTGCAAAGGAAATATGGGCTACTTGTTTGAGGATTTATTTCTTCTTCTACCCTTTTATGTGCAGACTATTATGTCCTTGAGCCCACTCCAATAATTGCACTATGGGGATTTTTCTGTATTGTCTTGATGTTTCGTGTTTCCCCTTTTTTAAATATGTCTTTTAACAATTATTTAATAAAAATTTATATTTTTACCATATTGGTTTTGGAAATTTAATTTATTTCACTCTTTTTGTGAGGAGGTATTATAAATAAATAATAATAATAATAATAATAATAATAATAATAATCTCCTGCTGCTGTTTCCAATACGTGTGGTATCCTTTTTTCATGGATACCACATGACCCATTACAACCTATGCTTCTATGCACATATCCGTGCTTGTACATGAACTTTGTGTTGTGCTAAACACAAGGAGACATGTCCATTTTTTTTTCGGGTTTCGGGAGCACTGATAACAAGGGCCAATACAAGTCTGTGGGTCCATGAAAAACACATACTGCACACAGATGGCTTCCGTTTAATCAGCTTTGTAAATACATTCTTTCTTTATCCATATTGGATAATTAGAAAAACACTGATGAGACATTATTGTTAAAAACGTACTATCGGTCTGTACACTGACGGCACACTGATGGAAAACACTGATAGTGGATAGTGTTTTTTCACATGCATGTTTTATATGGATGTTTGACAGTGGCCTTAGCTGGATTTCCACAAAAGAGAATCCATATTTAGCTCATGAGATCTTGCTCTTGTACATTGAAATCTTTTCTGTGTATTACACATATCAAATCCTTTTTCTGCATTTTAATAGGATTTAGAACTGAACTTTAGCTTGGTTATTTCAACAGTATGTATTGTTGGTTGTTCGGTTATTATGAATCATAATCATTTTAATTACTAGTTTTGTTTCCGCTCTTCTGTAGTACATTATGCACTTTTGTTTTACCTAGTAAAAATAATCTGCCTAAGCCCAAAGGCCGCATGTGGGGATAACATGATAAGAGTTTCATTGTTCCTTATTAGTGTGTTCTTGGCGTATGCAGTCTTCTTTGTGTCACACATATCCAGGGTACATGCAAGATTTTAGAAGAAGAGCTTTCTAGTGTCCCTTAAAAAAGCCCATCCTTTTTCCTCTAACATTTTAAAATATGATGGCTCCGTGTTTGTTGCTAGAATTCCTACGTATTAAGCAGTTAATACCTAGTATCTCTGTAGGTTTAGGGTAATAAAAAGGTTAATATTGATATCTATTGTCCACAGTTGTCTAGAGTATTTTAGTTCCAAAGACATACCGATAGGGAATTTAGATTGTGAGCCCCATCGGGGACAGTGATGATAATGTGTGCAAAACTTTAAAGCGCTGTGGAATATGTTAGTGCTATATAAAAATAAAGATTATTATTATTATTAGTGGCTAACACATAATTGGTTAATCCTATTGGGTTCTCGCAGTTATCTCCAGACTTTTTAAGGTAGTAGGGCGAAGTCCAGGGCTGGCTCCAGGTTTTCATGGGCTCCAAGCAAAAGAGTGTCAATGGGCCCTTTTAACACATACCTTGATGCACAGATACGGCAGAGAAATAAATGTATAGTACAATGCCAAAGATTTAACTTACTTCTTATATAACACAGGTCAGAAACCGGACAGTATAATCCTCCATACAGTATTCTGGGCACCTCATAATCCTCCATACAGAATAATGAGCCTCATATATTTCATCATACAGTACTATGGGCACCACATACCACTTGCAAACTCTCATACCCTCTGCCTGTGACACGGAGGACACAGCATGGAATTACACAGCCACACTGCTGGCAAAGCTCTGCTCGGAACTTGCTGTCTGGATTCCACCTCTTAGACTTCATATGCACAGGAGGCAGACAAGGCTACCTCAAATACATGCATTGGGAGCAAGCACAGTTCAGGCCAGCAGAGTCTATGCTGATGGTGTGAACTCTCAGACTAAGGGTACCGTCACACAGTGGCACTTTGATCGCTAGGACGGCACGATCCGTGACGTTCCAGCGATATCGTTACGATCTCGCTGTGTCTGACACGCTACTGCGATCAGGGACCCCGCTGAGAATCGTACGTCGTAGCAGATCGTCTGAAACTTTATTTCGTCGCTGGATCTCCCGCTGACATCGCTGAATCGGCGTGTGTGACGCCGATTCAGCGATGTCTTCACTGGTAACCAGGGTAAACATCGGGTTACTAAGCGCAGGGCCGCGCTTAGTAACCCGATGTCTACCCTGGTTACCAGTGTAAATGTAAAAAAAACAAACACTACATACTTACCTTCCGCTGTCTGTCCCCGGCGCTCTGCTTCTCTGCACTCCTCCTGCATCCTGTGTCAGCGCCGGCCAGCCAGAATCACAGCGGTGACGTCACCGCTCTGCTTTCCGGCTGACCGGCGCTGACAGTGCAGAGGAAAGCAGAGCGCCGGAGGACAGACACGGAATGTAAGTATGTAATGTTTGTTTTTTTACGTTTACGCTGGTAACCAGGGTAAACATCGGGTTACTAAGCGCGGCCCTGCGCTTAGTAACCCAACGTTTACCCTGGTTACCAGGAGACTTCAGGATCGTTGGACCAAACAGCGACGCCGCAGCGATCGACATCATTGTCGTATCGCTGCAGCGTCGTTTCAGTGTGACGGTACCCTAAGAGGAGCACCCGCCCCCAAGCCATTAAGAAGCAGGAAGGCTGAGTAGAGATGAGCAACCCTGTTGAAGTTCGGATTTTCCGAACATACAGTAAAAAGTTGGTTCAGGGCCGAAATTGACCTTGAACTTGACCCCAGACCCTAACCCAATACAAGTCAATGTGGACCCAAGGAGGTGTACATGACAGTATAGGTGGAAGAGGCAGGGAAGGAGGTATTAAACACCGTTTTACTGTTTTTTTTTGTTTTAGATAGGGAACAGACTTAAAAGAATATAGAATAAAGAAAACAATGTAGAACAAGGAGGCGGAGGTCCAAGTGAAGGAGGAGGTTGAGGTGTAAGTGGACGTTGGTTAGTAGGAGGAGGTAGCCAAAATCAGTTTTGTATTTTTTAATTTTTTGGGGGTGGTACTCTGAAAAAATGCAGTGTAATAATCTGCTGGCCAATGTCTGTGTGTACACAGGCCATGTAACACTCTGCAGTTTTTTTGATTGAAAACAATGAAACAATGAGAAGAGCATCAAATAGGGGACGTAGTTGTGTTGCTGTTGGTGGTAGTGAAGCTGCTGCAGAAAGATATCATGGAGATGATGATGAGGACAATGATTGGGGTAGTAGAAAGGGCAATGATGGAGGTGGTGGGGGAGGACAATGATGGATGGGAGTGGTGGAGATGGCAATGATGGAGGTGGTGGAGAGGGCAATGATGGAGGTGATGGTGAAAACAATGAATGGGATGGTGGAGAGGGCCATGATGGCCATTGGGTAGAGGGCAATGATGGGGGTGGTGGGGAGAACAATGATTGGGGTGATGGAGAGGGCGATGATGGAGGGGGTGGGGGAGATCAATGATTGGGGTGGTGGAGAGAGCAATGATGGAGGTGATGGGGGCAATGATGGAGGAGCTGGGGGAGAATAATGATTAGGGTGGTGGGGGAGAGCAATGATTGGGCTGGTGGAGAAGGAAATGATGGGGTGATGGGGAGGGCAATGATTGGGGTAGTGGAGAGGGCAATAATGGAGGTGGTAGGGGAGAACAATGATATGGGGTGGAGGGGGAGAACAATGGTTGATGTGGTGGAGAGGGCAATGATGGAGGTGATGGGAAAGGGCAATGATTGGGGTGGTGGAGAGGGCATTGATGAGGGTAGTGGAATGGACATTGATGAGTGTCCTCCTCCATCTCACAATTCATTGTTATACTATCGGGGACTTATTTATTGGGAAGTGGGAGCGGAGGCAGTAGGTGCATAGTACCCTTTATAATGAATTGATAGGTGAGAGAAGATTCTGTCAGGGATTTGTAATGAATTGAGAGGTGGCGGAGGATGCTCAGTACCCAATAGCATTTTTTCCCAGCCCTAAATTCATTATGATGCTATCAAGGACTTATAATGAATGATGGGACACAGGATAGGGACTAAAGCTATGTTCACATGTTCAGGATTTGCAGGAGAAAATTCTGCTGCATATTCTAATTTGTTGGCAGTAAGAAAGTTGCGTAAAGTACATCTATTTTTTTCCCCACATTTTTGCCATGCTTTTGTTATGTTTTTTCCCCCCATTAGTATGGATGAAATACGCTGCAAGAATGGACATTATGCAGATATTAATCTGCTGCAAATCTGCAAAGATAAAATAAGCAGCATGTGCATGAGACTTCAAGCGATCTTATTCACTTCGCTTGTACTGTAAAACCTTGCATATTTTCTGTGTCCACATAGCCTTAATTAATTAGGGAGAGTCACAGACTGAATAATTTACAGTATATTATTGTGTTGCAGGGATTATAGGTAATGGGGGGCACAGTGCTGCTTATGACTTTATATTTTAATGAGTACATATCTGTATTCAGGGGGAGACACATGTATGTATACAATGTATGCGACCAGTGGCGTACCGCCAATGGCGGCAGGCCATTTGACTGCTATTGGACCCCAATCGGTGAGGGGACCCGCCGGACTCAGACCACAATGGCTGTCGACTAATAATGAGGGCAATCTGGCCTGTTTATCTAGCCCTGAGGCTCTGGGGAGCCTCTGGCCAGATTGCTCTCATGTGCAGCTGAGAGGGAGAGATCCTTCCAGCTCCGCTGCCTATAAAAGATTATGGCAGCAGAACTGCAGCGATCCGTCCTGCTTCCTGCCCGTGCTTCCTGTCTCACACAGCAGTCAGTGGCACGGCTGGATGACCTCATCATTCAGTGCCACAGCCGCTGTGCCAGTGAGAGGAAGCTGCCGACGACGGTGATGCTGTGGCTGTGGGAGAGGTGAGAGGTGCTGTCCGCTGTGTGTGTGAGTGTGTGTGTGTACGTACATGTATGTGTATGTAGAGATGAGTGGTGGTGTGTGTGCATGTGTGTGTGTGTGTGCGTGCACAGCGCTGCAGGGGAACATGCAGAGGGGTGAATGGTGCTATGTATGTGTGTAGGTAGAGGAGAGGGCAGTGATGGGGTGATGGGGAGAAGACAATGATGGGGTGACGGAGAGGGCAATTATGGGGGTAGTGGGAAGAAAGCAATGATGGGTTGGTGGAAAGGGCAAAAATGGGGGGTGGGGGTGGAGGAAATAATGGAGGTGGTGGAATGGACAATGATGGGGTGGTGGGGGAAAGGGGAATGATGGTGGTAGTGGAAAGGACAATGATGATGGAAAGGGCAATAATGGGGGTGATAGGAGAGGAGGAAATGATGGAGGTGGTAGAATGGGCAATAATGGGATGGTGGGGAGAAGGCAATGATGGAGGTGATGGAATGGGCAATGATGGGGTGGTGGGAAGAAAGCAATGATAGAGGTGGTGGAAAGGGCAATGATGGGGGCGCTGGGGGAGAAGGCAATGATGGGAATAGGGAGAGGACAATAATGGTATGCAGGGGGAGGAGGACAATGAGGGGTGTGGGGGATTGGGAAGGGAGAAAGGGGGATTTATAATTGATTTAGGAACAGGGAGAGGTGGAGGAAGACGTTATTATCGCTTATTATGTTTAACACAGTTCCTTAGTATATAGTGTACTCACTTATTATACATAGAACAGCCCCTTAGTATATAGTGTACTCACTTATTATGTATAGCACAGTTCCTTAGTATATAATGCACTCACGTATTATGTATAGCGCCATCACTCAGTATATAGTATAGTTATTTTTTAGTATAGGTCAGTCCCTTAGTATATAATGTACAGGTCCTTCTCAAAAAATTAGCATATAGTGTTAAATTTCATTATTTACCATAATGTAATGATTACAATTAAACTTTCATATATTATAGATTCATTATCCACCAACTGAAATTTGTCAGATCTTTTATTGTTTTAATACTGATGATTTTGGCATACAACTCCTGATAACCCAAAAAACCTGTCTCAATAAATTAGCATATCAAGAAAAGGTTCTCTAAACGACCTATTACCCTAATCTTCTGAATCAACTAATTAACTCTAAACACATGCAAAAGATACCTGAGGCTTTTATAAACTCCCTGCCTGGTTCATTACTCAAAACCCCCATCATGGGTAAGACTAGCAACCTGACAGATGTCAAGAAGGCCATCATTGACACCCTCAAGCAAGAGGGTAAGACCCAGAAAGAAATTTCTCAACAAATAGGCTGTTCCCAGAGTGCTGTATCAAGGCACCTCAATGGTAAGTCTGTTGGAAGGAAACAATGTGGCAGAAAACGCTGTACAACGAGAAGAGGAGACCGGACCCTGAGGAAGATTGTGGAGAAGGACCGATTCCAGACCTTGGGGAACCTGAGGAAGCAGTGGACTGAGTCTGGTGTGGAAACATCCAGAGCCACCGTGCACAGGCGTGTGCAGGAAATGGGCTACAGGTGCCGCATTCCCCAGGTAAAGCCACTTTTGAACCATAAACAGCGGCAGAGGCGCCTGACCTGGGCTACAGAGAAGCATATTTTGCATGTCATTCGGAAATCAAGGTGCCAGAGTCTGGAGGAAGACTGGGGAGAAGGAAATGCCAAAATGCCTGAAGTCCAGTGTCAAGTACCCACAGTCAGTGATGGTGTGGGGTGCCATGTCAGCTGCTGGTGTTGGTCCACTGTGTTTCATCAAGGGCAGGGTCAATGCAGCTAGCTATCAGGAGATTTTGGAGCACTTCATGCTTCCATCGGCTGAAATGCTTTATGGAGATGAAGATTTCATTTTTCAGCACGACCTGGCACCTGCTCACAGTGCCAAAACCACTGGTAAATGGTTTACTGACCATGGTATTACTGTGCTCAATTGGCCTGCCAACTCTCCTGACCTGAACCCCATAGAGAATCTGTGGGATATTGTGAAGAGAAAGTTGAGAGACGCAAGACCCAACACTCTGGATGAGCTTAAGGCCGCTATTGAAGCATCCTGGGCCTCCATAACATCTCAGCAGTGTCACAGGCTGATTGCCTCCATGCCACGCCGCATTGAAGCAGTCATTTCTGCCAAAGGATTCCTGACCAAGTATTGAGTGCAAAACTGAACATTATTATTTGATGGTTTTTTTGTTTGTTATTAAAAAACACTTTTATTTGATTGGATGGGTGAAATATGCTAATTTATTGAGACAGGTTTTTTGGGTTATCAGGAGTTGTATGCCAAAATCATCAGTATTAAAACAATAAAAGACCTGACAAATTTCAGTTGGTGGATAATGAATCTATAATATATGAAAGTTTAATTGTAATCATTACATTATGGTAAATAATGAAATTTAACACTATATGCTAATTTTTTGAGAAGGACCTGTACTCACTTATGTATAGCACAGTCCCTTAGTATATAGTGTACTCACTTATTATGTATAACACCATCTTCAGTTACATAGCTTCCTCTTTTATCATGTATAACACTGTCCCTTATAACATACATCCTCTCTAGTTATATATGGTGCTGTCCCTTATTATATAGCTTTCTCTGCTGTTATGTACAGTACTGTCTCTTACATTGTGTATTTGTGTTATTTTTGTTATTCACAGTGCCCTCTTTTATTACATAGTCCGCTCTCTTGTTAGATATAAAATGACTGCTGATGGAGGCGACGGTGACCAGACTACCAGTCCATCATCTCCTCCATTAGAAAAGAAGCTTTCCCATGCTCCATCAACCATCATTGCATTATATATCTAACAAGAGAAAATGGTATGTAATAAAAACAGGGCTGTATATACGGGGGGCGATCCAAAAGTAATGATAATCAATACTAAACACAATGAATATAGTCAAAATTTTTTTTTATTTTTTTACATAGTCTCCTAACAAGTCTATACATTTAGTCCATCTCTTTTCTAAACTTAGAATTCCCTTCGAAAAAAAATTCTTGATCTTGACCCTCAAAAAAATCCCCAACAGCAGTTATCACGTCACTATTGTCATTAAATTTCTTGCCCCGGAGGTGTTCCTTGAGCCAAGGAAAGAGAAAGAAGTCACTGGGGGCTAGATCTGGCCAATAGGGGGGGTGTTCCACCAGTCCAAAGCCCGCTTCTTGAATGGTAGCCATGGCAACTGCAGCTTTGTGAGCCGGCGCGTTATCTTGGTGAAACAGCACTCCAGCCCACAGTTTGCCGCGCCTTTTCTCCTTGATAGCCTCCCGCAATCTTCTTATTTGTTCTGCGTAGTAGGAGCCCGTAATAGTGGCTCCCTTCTCCAAATAGTCCACCATAATAATTCCTTCAGCGTCCCAAAAAACGGACGCCATAACCTTCCCTGCTGAGCTTGACACTTTGAATTTCTCCAGCGTCGGTTTGTCGGCTCGTTTCCACGTCATCGATTGTTGTTTAGTTTCGGGATCAAAGTGTTGGATCCAGGTCTTGTCCATGGTCAAAAAACGTGACAAAAAATTTTCCTTGTCTGCTTGGAACTTTTCGAGATTTGCTATTGAAATGTCAACTCGTTTCTTCTTTTGCTCGTCGGTTAACATTTTTGGCACCCAACGCGCGGAGACCTTTCTCATATGCAATTATTTTGCAAGGATTCTTTGAATACTGCCATATGAGATCCCTGTGACCTCAGCTACATGCCTGATAGTCACTCTTTGATCTGCCAATACAACTTCTTCAACTTTTTTCACGTTTTCTTCATTGAGGGACGTGGATGGGCGTCCTTCACGATGTTCAACTTCCGTCGATGTTCTTCCCAGCTTAAATTCCTTGGCCCAGCGTGCAACTGTGGAATATGGAGGAGAAGAGTTCCCCAATGTTTCCACCAAGTCGCTGTGTATGTCTTTGGTAGTCATTTTTTTCAAGCAGAGGTATTTGATGACAGCTCTGAGCTCATTTTTTTCCATTTTGATGTTCACTCCTCGGCAGTTCATATTCAAATGAATGTAGCTCCCGGGAATCGTGGTCTATTTAAGTGATTTTTTTTTCCTGGACTAGTGGGTACCTAAGAGAGAAGAAAACATTTTATTTTAATTTCTGTGTGCAATAGAAATAACCGATTATCATTACTTTTGGATCGCCCCTCGTATATGTAAGAAATGGTGCTGCACATAGCAATAGAGGGCACTGTATAAGGGACAGCAATATACATAATAAAGGAGACTATGTAATATATATACATGTATGTGCGTGTGTATATACTGTATATATATATAATTATATACAGTATATACACAGCTGAACTCTCTGGCTGGATTTGCATAAGGACGCCATGCCTCCTGGCTGACGTAGCTTTCCAGTTAGAAAGAGCAGTGTATGCTGAGCTCGACCGGAAGTAGTTGCACGTGTGAGGGCAGCTACTGACTGTTGGAGGCAGAGCGTGAGGAGCTGAGGCTGAGTGGAGACACAAGATGGTGAGCTGGGCCCAGCAATTAATTTTTTTTGTTTTTTGGGGGGGCCCATTCAGACTTTTGCTATGGGGCCCCATGATTTCTATGTACGCCCCTTTATGTGACCTTGTTATTTTCAGGGCTGCGACGATCATTGTGGCAAGACGAGTCGTGGCTTGGAGATGTCGACATGAAGGTCTGACCAGATGGAGAAGAAGCAGGAGAAAGCGGCTCTAATCAGACGAGATGTCAGCGGTAAGTGCCTGGATATACAGTGGGGGAAATAAATATTTGATCCCTTGCTGATTTTGTAAGTTTGCCCACTGACATAGACATGAACAGTCTATAATTTTAAAGGTAGGTTAATTTTAACATTGAGAGATAGAATATCAAAAATAAAATCCAGAAAGTCACATTGTATGAATTATATAAATTTATTTGCATTTTGCAGTGAGAAATAAGTATTTGATCCCTCTGGCAAACAAGACTTAATTCTTGGTGGCAAAACCCTTGTTGGCAAGCACAGCAGTCAGATGTTTTTTGTAGTTTATGATGAGGTTTGCACACATTAGGAGGAATTTTGGTCCACTCCTATTTGCAGAGCAATCATTAAGATTTTGAGGCTGTCAAATGGCAACTTGGAGCTTCAACTCCCTCCATAAGTTTTGTATGTTATTAAGGTTTGGAGACTGGCTAGGTCACTCTATGACCTTAATGTGCTTCTTTTTGAGCCACTCCTTTGTTGCCTTGGCTGTCTGTTTTGGGTCATTGTCTTGCTGGAAGACTCAGCCACGACCCATTTTTAATGTCCTGGCGGAGGGAAGGAGGTTGTCACTCAGGATTTTATGGTACACGGCTCCATCCATTCACCCATTGATGCGGTGAAGTAGTCCTGTGCCCTTAGCAGAGAAATACCCCCAAAATATAATGTTTCCACGTCCATGCTTGACAGTGGGGACGATGTTCTTTGGGTCATAGGCAGCATTTTTCTTCCTCCAAACACGGTAAGTTGAATTAATTCCAAAGTGCTCAATTTTTGTCTCATCTGACCACAGCACCTTCTCCCAATCACTCACAGTATCATCCAAGTGTTCATTAGCAAACTTCAGATGGGCCTGCACATATGCCTTCTTGAGCAGGGGGACTTTGCGGACACTGCAGGATTTTAAACCTTTATGGCATAATGTGTTACCAATGGTATTCTTAGTGACTGTGGTCCCAGCTGCCTTGAGATCATTAACAAGCCCCCCCCATGTAGTTTTAGACTGATCTCTCACCTTCCTCATGATCAAGGATACCTCATGAGGTGAGGTTTTGCATGCTGCCCCAGATCAACATTGATTGACAGTTATTTTGTATTTCTTCCATTTTCTTACTATTGCACCAACAGTTGTCTCCTTCTCACCCAGCATCTTACTTATGGTTTTGTAGACCATTCCAGCTGTGTGCAGGTCTATGATCTTGTCCCTTACATTCCCATAAAGCTCATTGGTCTTGCCCATATTGTAGAGGTTAGAGTCTGACTGATTAATTTAGTCTGTGGAAAGGAGTCTTTTATAAAGTGACTATGTAAGACATCTGTCTTTAATGCAGGTAACAAGTTGATTAGGAGCGTCTAATTGGTCTATAGGAGCCAGAACTTTTAATGGTTGGTAGAGGATCAAATACTTCTCACTGCAAAATGTAAATACATTTATATAATTTATACAATGTCATTTTCTGGATTTTATTTTTGATATTCTATCTCTCAGTGTTAAAATTAATCTACCCTTAAAATTATAGACTGTTTATATCTTTGTCAGTGGGCAAACTTACAAAATCAGCATGGGATCAAATTCTTATTTCGTCCACTGTATATGGGGGAGGAAGATTAGTAATGGCTTTGTAGGTCAGTGCTTGAAGCTTGTAGCTTGAAGTGGATATGCTGTGGAACTGGGAGACAATGAAGAGATTTGCAGAGATGAGGAGTGGAGGAGTAGCGAGGACAGAACTGGATTAGTAGTGCAGCAGACATAGGCTATGTGCACATGTTGCGGAATGGGGTGCAGAATTTTCTGCACAAAATCCGCATCTCCTAGCAGAATCCGCAGGTGCAGATTTGCCATGGATTTTATGCGGATTTTGTGCGGATTTTCTGCGGTTTTTACCACTGCGGATTTCTATAATGGAAGGGTGCAGAAACGCTGCAGATCCGCACAAAAGAAGTGACATGCACTTTCTTTTAAATCTGCAGTGTTTCCGCGCTGATTTTTCCGCACCATCTGCACAGCTTTTTTTTTTCACATTGATTCGATTGTGCAGATCTGCAGCGTTTCTGCACGGAAAAATCCGCTGCGGATCCGCACTAAATCCGCATCGTGTGCACATAGCCTTAAGGACAGAGTGGAGAGGTGTGATGCCGTGGGGAATGATGAGGTTCTAGAACCAACATGGAGTCAAGGCCATCTGAGTAATGTGGGCAGTTAGGAGGAAGAGGTGGTGGGTGGTGGTCACGTTGCCCCAGATTCACAGCAAAAGAGGGATCAGGGTGCACGGCCCCTAGCCATTAAGTTGACTGGTACTGCCCACAGCGGCCGTTCTCTAGCCATTAAGTCAGCTTTCTCTGTCCATGTTGCCTCCTCCTCCGATTCCTTCTCACCTGGTCAGTAAGTACATGCTACGTGTGCTTTTAGCGCTCTTACCCTGTTACTGCTCAACTGTCTGCACTGCACCTTCACTTCTACCTTCCTGCTCACCGCATCATATGTCACGTACCCACAAGGTGGAACTCCACCTTGCACATGCTGGAGAGACTGTACATGCAGCAGCAGGTGATACTGGAGTTTGAGATGCAGCACGCACAGGTAGCTTTCCATGTGGGATTGTTGTGCTGTGTTGCGCTACTTTGGGTACTCAACCAACATGGCCAGTGCTGACGAAGCCATCATCCTTAGCGTTACTCTCCCACTTCTATGCCTCCTAGAAAAAGAAAACTTTGGGTGATGATGGATAAGGTGGTGGCACAGGTGGAAGAGGAGGAGAAACAGGGACAATTCTCAACATTATCAGGCAAGGTGTCCACACGCCTTTGAGGATGGATTCTTGTCCAAAAGCGGCAAGATACACAAATATCCAGCCAGGGAACAGTTTTGGAGGGTGAGGAGGAGTAGAAGGAGAAGGAGGATGAGGAATAATCGTGTTCAGAGTAGTGTTGCACTCAAAGCCGCTCACAGGCATCACTAGAGCGTGGCAGGGAATATACAGAAAATTGAGAGGACACAGACGAGACACCTCCCACCTAGGACAGCTTGTCGTTGCCTCTGGGCATCCTGGCACACATGAGGCATTACATGCTGTTGTGCCTGAGCAATGACCGCCGAGTTGGCAGGATTGTTCCAAGTGTTGATTACTGTGGGGCCACCCTGCAGGATCCCCACTGCAAGCCCAGCGTACCATTCTCATTTCTGTCACTTGAGCGTGAACTTAGAACATGGGAATATAAGCACACGCTGAAAGGCATGTAGAGGAGAATACCAGGCTGTGGGTGCTGACAGGGCACCGGGTTCCGAACTGCTGGGGCCGAACCTACTCTTGCGGGGGGAAGGAGATTGGAGATGGAGAAAACCCTTAACCCATGTAGAAGGGGCATGTCGAGCCAGGGAAGTATAAAAGGGTTTGCGCAGGAAAAGAAGGGAGTTTCCTGCCAGAGAGAGGAGTCAGAGAGGACCGGCGCTGGGCTTTAAGGAAAGATAGGCCGCATAGTAGCAATCACGGCCAGGTACAGCGAGGGCTCCCAGGTTTCGGCGGGCATGCAGAGGAATGCACACCGAGTGGAGTATTGCAGTGAACACCACTTTGCTGAGCTGCAGCATTATGGACTAGGGGCTCAGATGGGTAAGACCAGTGGCCGCCCGCGGCCACCAGAAGTGAGTCAGACTTGCTAGACGGGGAGGCAGGAAGAACTCAGCACTGGCCTCAGCCGGCAGCCGACCAACCATAAGAGAAGAAATGGACAACTGAGTCATGCTAAGTGGAATTACTATAGAGGGGCACGGCACCAGGAGATGGAACAGGATCCTTGATGCGAACAACTGGCTAAGACGATGGTGCAGACAACAAGGATTCGGATTCCTGGACCACGGTGTGAATTACTTGTACGATGGACTCCTCGCCAGAGACGGACTACACCTCAACAAACCTGGGAAACACACATTCGCCAGAAGTCTCGCTACACTCATCAGGAGGGCGTTAAACTAGAAGAAGAGGGGACGGGAAGAAAAACATTAGACTCGAATAAAGAAGAACCAGGAAAACATACTCAGAAGGGAGGTAAGAACATTTCTAAAACAATCCACAGCAAGGAGATTGGAACAAAACAAAATCCTCTAAACTGCATGCTCGCAAACGCCAGAAGCCTGACAAACAAGATGGAAGAACTAGAAGCAGAAATATCTACAGGTAACTTTGACATAGTGGGAATAACCGAGACATGGTTAGATGAAAGCTATGACTGGGCAGTTAACTTACAGGGTTACAGTCTGTTTAGAAAGGATCGTAAAAATCGGAAAGGAGGAGGGGTTTGTCTCTATGTAAAGTCTTGTCTAAAGTCCACTTTAAGGGAGGATATTAGCGAAGGGAATGAGGATGTCGAGTCCATATGGGTCGAAATTCATGGAGGGAAAAATGGTAACAAAATTCTCATTGGGGTCTGTTACAAACCCCCAAATATAACAGAAACCATGGAAAGTCTACTTCTAAAGCAGATAGATGAAGCTGCAACCCATAATGAGGTCCTGGTTATGGGGGACTTTAACTACCCGGATATTAACTGGGAAACAGCAACCTGTGAAACCCATAAAGGCAACAGGTTTCTGCTAATAACCAAGAAAAATAATCTTTCACAATTGGTGCAGAATCCAACCAGAGGAGCAGCACTTTTAGACCTAATACTATCTAATAGACCTGACAGAATAACAAATCTGCAGGTGGTCGGGCATCTTGGAAATAGCGACCACAATATTGTACAGTTTCACCTGTCTTTCACTAGGGGGACTTGTCAGGGAGTCACAAAAACACTGAACTTTAGGAAGGCAAAGTTTGACCAGCTTAGAGATGCCCTTAATCTGGTAGACTGGGACAATATCCTCAGAAATAAAAATACAGATAATAAATGGAAAATGTTTAAGAACATCCTAAATAGGCACTGTAAGCGGTTTATACCTTGTGGGAATAAAAGGACTAGAAATAGGAAAAACCCAATGTGGCTAAACAAAGAAGTAAGACAGGCAATTAACAGTAAAAAGAAAGCATTTGCACTACTAAAGCAGGATGGCACCATTGAAGCTCTAAAAAACTATAGGGAGAAAAATACTTTATCTAAAAAACTAATTAAAGCTGCCAAAAAGGAAACAGAGAAGCACATTGCTAAGGAGAGTAAAACTAATCCCAAACTGTTCTTCAACTATATCAATAGTAAAAGAATAAAAACTGAAAATGTAGGCCCCTTAAAAAATAATGAGGAAAGAATGGTTGTAGATGACGAGGAAAAAGCTAACATATTAAACACCTTTATTCTCCACGGTATTCACGGTGGAAAATGAAATGCTAGATGAAATCCCAAGAAACAATGAAAACCCTATATTAAAGGTCACCAATCTAACCCAAGAAGAGGTGCGAAACCGGCTAAATAATATTAAAATAGATAAATCTCCGGGTCCGGATGGCATACACCCACGAGTACTAAGAGAACTAAGTAATGTAATGGATAAACCATTATTTCTTATTTTTAGGGACTCTATAGCGATGGGGTCTGTTCCGCAGGACTGGCGCATAGCAAATATGGTGCCAATATTCAAAAAGGGCTCTAAAAGTGAACCTGGAAATTATAGGCCAGTAAGTCTAACCTCTATTGTTGGTAAAATATTTGAAGGGTTTCTGAGGGATGTTATTCTGGATTATCTCAATGAGAATAACTGTTTAACTCCATATCAGCATGGGTTTATGAGAAATCGCTCCTGTCAAACCAATCTAATCAGTTTTTATGAAGAGGTAAGCTATAGGCTGGACCACGGTGAGTCATTGGACGTGGTATATCTCGATTTTTCCAAAGCGTTTGATACCGTGCCGCACAAGAGGTTGGTACACAAAATGAGAATACTTGGTCTGGGGGAAAATGTGTGTAAATGGGTTAGTAACTGGCTTAGTGATAGAAAGCAGAGGGTGGTTATAAATGGTATAGTCTCTAACTGGGTCGCTGTGACCAGTGGGGTACCGCAGGGGTCGGTATTGGGACCTGTTCTCTTCAACATATTCATTAATGATCTGGTAGAAGGTTTACACAGTAAAATATCAATATTTGCAGATGATACAAAACTATGTAAAGCAGTTAATACAAGAGAAGATAGTATTTTGCTACAGATGGATCTGGATAAGTTGGAAACTTGGGCTGAAAGGTGGCAGATGAGGTTTAACAATGATAAATGTAAGGTTATACACATGGGAAGAAGGAATCAATATCACCATTACACACTGAACGGGAAACCACTGGGTAAATCTGACAGGGAGAAGGACTTGGGGATCCTAGTTAATGATAAACTTACCTGGAGCAGCCAGTGCCAGGCAGCAGCTGTCAAGGCAAACAGGATCATGGGGTGCATTAAAAGAGGTCTGGATACACACGATGAGAGCATTATACTGCCTCTATACAAATCCCTAGTTAGACCGCACATGGAGTACTGTGTCCAGTTTTGGGCACCGATGCTCAGGAAGGATATAATGGAACTAGAGAGAGTACAAAGGAGGGCAACAAAATTAATAAAGGGGATGGGAGAACTACAATACCCAGATAGATTAGCGAAATTAGGATTATTTAGTCTAGAAAAAAGACGACTGAGGGACGATCTAATAACCATGTATAAGTATATAAGGGGACAATACAAATATCTCACTGAGGATCTGTTTATACCAAGGAAGGTGACGGGCACAAGGGGGCATTCTTTGCGTCTGGAGGAGAGAAGGTTTTTCCACCAACATAGAAGAGGATTCTTTACTGTTAGGGCAGTGAGAATCTGGAATTGCTTGCCTGAGGAGGTGGTGATGGCGAACTCAGTCGAGGGGTTCAAGAGAGGCCTGGATGTCTTCCTGGAGCAGAACAATATTGTATCATACAATTATTAGGTTCTGTAGAAGGACGTAGATCTGGGGATTTATTATGATGGAATATAGGCTGAACTGGATGGACAAATGTCTTTTTTCGGCCTTACTAACTATGTTACTATGTTACTATGTTACTATATAGAATGCCATTCTGAATTACTCTTTCCCCTGTTTACCCCTCACCCTTTATCTGTTTATTTCCTGTTGCTCCCTGCCAGGAGGTTACCTCTGTACTGATAAAATAAGTAATTGTTAACCCCTGCTTTGTGCTTCTGCATCACTGCATCCAAATACCTGTGTTACAGACACACTACTAACGGCATCCTCACCTGACAGCGGGGGCTCAGTGGAAGCACAAGGCAGAGGAGGAGAAGTAGTAAATGCAGCTTGGTAGTGAGGTTTAATGTGGAAGAAATATGTAAAACCTTACTCAGCACTTCACAACATCCAGCACCACCTTCTGATATGGTCCTTATTAGCAGAAGGCAGCTTTAGGTTATGCTTGTGTAGCAACTCATTTGGTGTTAATAGGTTAGACACTAAAAAAATCAACTGAGCCTGCCGGTTCCTGTACAGACTAGATTGTTGTAAGTTCCGTTCTGGAGCTCCCTCCTGTGGTTGCTAATGGTATGTTTGCGAGTTCTGCCCTTGGGCTCCCTCTGGTGGTTTCGAGTGGAACTGCTGCTCCGTTAGGTAGCTGTAGCAGCTGCCTTCACTAATCGCCTTGCCTGGGTTTGTTATTTAAACCTGCTCTGGGCTTTAGTCCATGCCTGCTGTCAATGTTCTTGGTTGGATTTGATTCTTCCCTTGGATTTCTCATATGGCCAGTCCTTGTCTGCAAAAGATAAGTTTTGCTAGTTTGTTTGTCCATTTGTTTGGACTCTATTGCTTTGCATTTTGTCTCTTTTGTCCAGCTTGTCACTATGTCTTATTTAGGCTAGCTGGAAGCTCTGGGAAAGCAGATTTGCCCCTCCACACCGTGAGTCGGTGTGGAGTTCATTTTTGTAAACTCTGCGTGGATTTTGTAGTTTTTAATACTGACCGCACAGTATCCTTTGCTCTCTGTCTATCTAGTTTAGTATTGGCCTCCCCTTTGCTGAATTCTAATTTCATTTCTGTGTTTGTAGTTTCCCTCTCCTTTCACAGTCAATATTTGTGAGGGGCTATCTTTCCTTTTGGGGGTTTCTCTGAGGCAAGATAGCTTTCTATTTCCTTCTTTAGGGGTAGTTATATCTTAGGCTGTGACGAGGTGTCTAGGGAGTGTCAGGAACATCCCACAGCTATTTCTAGTTGTGTTGTTAGGATTAGGGACAGCGGTCAGTAGAGATACCACCTTCTCAGAGCTTGTTCCATGTTGCATTTTAGCCACCAGGTCATTTCAGTGTGGCCTCTTAACCACCAGGTTAACACTAGACATCCTAACACCGCAGTGCCTAGTGGTGCTCCCCCATGTCAGGGCAATGGGGTACTCGGATCCGGGCCCTTCTGTAATCAATGGGGATGTCATGGTGGCTAGACCCGGTCCGTGGCCCTTTGAAGGGCGTCCAATAAAAGGACAGCAGTTTATAGGATAATGTTCATGACGCCACCTGTGGTATTCGGTCAGGGTGACCGACGCTGCTTAGGGGTCCGCTGGGGTGATGTTATGGCAGCTAAATGGTGTACATTCCCACAGGTGAAGTATGTCCCCAGGGCTTCCCAGAGTGTAGATGGTGGATGGTGCAAGGTGCAGTGAATAACGAGGACACAAGGGTGCAGTCTCTTTACCTTTGCTGAAGGTTTCAGCATCCACAGCCCAGGGTAGGGACCACAGGGTAGGCATAGTCCGGCCGGTCTGATGGCAAATCCAGAGTCCCCTTATCCTGGAGGAATTCAATAGCCTTCCCCTAGCGCACAGTAATACAGTAGGCCCCTACTTGCATAAGCTCCAATAAGGTCCTCACTGTTATTACTCCTCTCACTGTTCCCCATATTCGGATAAAACAAACCCGTATGACTGATAGCCTGAGGCTTTTTATAGGGACCCTAGAGACGCCCCGGCCTCCACAAGTTGCCACCATATCTTCTTAAATATAAAGGTCGGGCAGCCAACTTGGAATTGACTGTCCTGCCAGTCTCTGAAGTAACGGCATAGAGCTCTTTACTCCCTTGGTATTCTGGCTACCGGATCTGTGCTTCAGATGGAGGCAGCCTGCTTCTAGCTGGTCTCCCACTGATGTTTCACTCCTGTTGCTATGACTTTGTTTCTCACTCACTACAGCACAATTCTCTTCGTGTCCTTTCCTGGGATGTTGCCGCATGGGATGCAGGCGCAGCTCCGTGTACCCTCGTCCTCCTCAGACCACAGTCTGGATCTGACAGGAGAACACTCCAGCCAGCTCGACCTGGAGACCTTTCCTTGTTGGACTCCAGCCAGGAACTCTCTCAAACTTCCTCCCCAACCCACCAGTTTTACCCTAATGTGAGGAGTGGCCTAATAGATAGAACCCTTTGCTCCCCCTGGTGGAATGGAGTGTGAAATGTATGTGTGGCTGTGATACCTGGACAGAAGATCTCCTTCATTGCCTTCAGACGTAACATCACTCCCCCTGGTGGAAGAATAACATTACTGCAACGAACTAGGACTCTGGGGCGCTGCACCTGCAGGTACTGTCACAATCCATTTTTTCCTTTTGAATCATCGGGGGTTAATGTCAGTTTCTTTGCCCTGCTGGCAATCTGATGTTACTGCAGTGCTGCTGGGTCAACTGATGCAGGTGGTGACCACTCCCACCATCCTTGAAATGGTCACCTAATGCATCAGCTGACTGTTGGTGATACAGTTTCTTTCTAGAGACCAGCCTAGCTGGAGCAGCTATCTGGTGTCAGCCACGTCTGGTTATTGGAAACCAGTTGCTGTTGTTTTCTGCGGTGTGGAGCTTAGCAGCAATGTTCATAAGCTAAGTGTGGTATTTTTGTTACCTTGTCCCTTTTGGTGTTTGTCACTTTTCCCTGTGTGTATTATCTGCAGAGGTGAGGCTAGTGCTCCTTGCCGGCCAGTGCACTAGCCAGGGCAGTAATCAGTGACTACTAGTGACGAGGTATCCTGATGGCAGCACGGGGGAAAGACCCGCAGAGGGCATTAGAGGAGTGCAAAGACAGGCTCAGGTTTGAGCTCAGGTGGTGACCATCTCCCATTCCCTATGGGTAGGGTCCATCCAGTTGTTTGTGAGTTGTGCCATCCGTTGATTGACCACCAGTTGGGTCGGTTCAATCTATGAGATTATCACCAGTCATCACATTTTTTCCAGTGAACCATGGCTCAAATGCAGGCCTTTGCCCAACTAATCCAGACCCTCACTGATGAGCTTAAGGAGCTGCAGGGTCAGGTGACACAGCAGCTTCAGCAGTTGATGGGGTTCTGGGCTTTGGCTCAGTTACAGGCTCAACCAGAACCCAAAATATCTCTCCCTGACTGTTTCTCTAGAGGAAGAGATAAGTTTATAGTATTTAAAGAAGACTGCAAGCTGTATTTCAGGCTTCACCCTCGTTCTTCAGGGGGTGAGGAACAGCATTTGGGGATTATAGTCTCCCTTCTCAAGGGTGATCCCCAAGCCTGGGCCTTCTCCTTGTTGACCGGTTCACCATCTTTACGATCGGTGGACGAGTTTTTTTGCGGCATTGGCACTGGTGTATGGGGATCCTGATGGCGTCTCCCTGGCTGAGTCTCAACTCTGCAGAATCAAGCAGGGGGGCCGGCCGGCTGAGGAGTACTGCTCAGAGTTCAGGAGGTGGGCCTCTGACATGCGGTGGAATGACCCTTCCCTTAGGAGCCATTTTTGTCAGGGTCTGTTGCCTAGGCTGGAAGATACTCTGGTGCAGTATGCTGCACCCAGGTCATTGGAAGCCGCCATGTTCCTTGCATCCGTGTGGATAGACGCCTCAGGGAGAGACATACACCAAATCTGCCCCCTATTTTCCTTTCTGGAAAGGAGGACACAGCGGTGCAGACGGACAAACCTATGCAGGTGTGAGGAGTGTTCCACACGGGGTATGGGGGCATGATTTTACTTTGGGCAGACTGGTCATTTTATCAATGTCTGCCCAGCTCATGCCAAAGTGCCAACACCATCTCAAAAGCCGTGTCCCCCTGGTCATGTGGAGGGAGGTGACCAGGGTGTGAATATTTCCTCCATCTTCTCATCTCAGTGTACCATACAGTCATGGCCAAAAGTATTGACACCCCTGCAATTCTGTCAGATAATACTCATTTTCTTGCTGAAAATGATTGCAAACACAAATTATTTGGTATTACTATCTTAATTTAATTTGTCTTAAATGAAAAAACACAAAAAGAATTGTCCTAAAGCCAAATTGGATATAATTCCACACCAAACATAAAAAAGGGGGTGGACAAAAGTATTGGCACTGTTCGAAAAATCATGTGATGCTTCTCTAATTTGTGTAATTAACAGCACCTGTAACTTACCTGTGGCACCTAACAGGTGTTGGCAATAACTAAATCACACTTGCAGCCAGTTGACATGGATTAAAGTTGACTCAACCTCTGTCCTGTGTCCTTGTGTGTACCACATTGAGCATGGAGAAAAGAAAGAAGACCAAAGAACTGTCTGAGGACTTGAGAAACCAAATTGCGAGGAAGCATGAGCAATCTCAAGGCTTCAAGTCCATCTCCAAAGACCCGAATGTTCCTGTGTCTACCGTGCGCAGTGTCATCAAGAAGTTTAAAGCCCATGGCACTGTGGCTAACCTCCCTAGATGTGGACGGAAAAGAAAAATTGACAAGAGATTTCAATGCAAGATTGTGCGGATGTTGGATAAAGAACCTCAACTAACATCGAAACAAGTTCAAGCTGCCCTGCAGTCTGAAGGTACAACAGTGTCAACCCGTACTATCCGTCGGCGTATGAATGAAAAGGGACTGTATGGTAGGAGACCCAGGAAGACCCCACTTCTTACCCCGAGACATAAAAAAGCCAGGCACTTACCTGGAAAAGCCTAAAATGTTTTGGAAGAATGTTCTCTGGTCAGATGAGACAAAAGTAGAGCTTTTTGGGCAAAGGCATCAACATAGAGTTTACAGGAGTAAAAACGAGGCATTCAAAGAAAAGAACATGGTCCCTACAGTCAAACATAGCGGAGGTTCCTTGATGTTTTGAGGTTGCTTTGCTGCCTCTGGCACTGGACTGCTTGACCGTGTGCATGGCATTATGAAGTCTGAAGACTACCAACAAATTTTGCAGCATAATATAGGGCTCAATGTGAGAAAGCTGGGTCTCCCTCAGAGGTCATGGGTCTTCCAGCAGGACAATGACCCAAAACACACTTCAGAAAGCACTAGAAAATGGTTTGAGAGAAAGCACTGGAGACTTCTAAGGTGGCCAGCAATGAGTCCAGACCTGAATCCCATAGAACACCTGTCGAGAGATCTAAAAATGGCAGTTTGGAGAAGGCACCCTTCAAATATCCGGGACCTGGAGCAGTTTGCCAAAGAAGAATGGTCTAAAATTCCAGCAGAGCATTGTAAGAAAATCATTGATGGTTACCGGAAGCGGTTGGTCGCAATTATTTTGGCTAAAGGTTGTGCAACGAAGTATTAGGCTGAGGGTGCCAATACTTTTGTCTGGCCCATTTTTGGAGTTTTGTGTGAAATGATCAATGTTTTGCTTTTTGCTTCATTCTCTTTTGTGTTTTTTTCATTTAAGACAAATTAAATGAAGATAACAATACCAAATAATTTGTGTTTGCAATCATTTTCAGGAAGAAAATGAGTATTATCTGACAGAATTGCAGGGTGTCAATACTTTTGGCCATGACTGTACCTGCTGAAGTGGTGGTTGGCAGGGTAACTGAGACCGGTGTACCGGTGCTTGAGGACAGTGGAGGGGGAGTCAATTTGGTGGATGCCCACTTTGTTCTAACCCATGGTCTGAGGAGTAGGATGCTAGTGAGACCCCTAAGCATACAGGCCATTGACTCAGTCCCACTCAGCCAGGAGAGGGTGACCCAAGTTGTAGATGATATACACCTGCGTATAGGGACTCATCATGAAGAGTCCCTGTCCTGCTATGTCTTGGAGGGTATGCTAACTCCCATAGTTTTAGACCTTCGTTGGTTGAAAAAACACAACCCGGTCATAGATTGGCGGTCCAGGGATGTAGTCAGCTTGGACCAGACATGTAAGGACTACTGCCTGGGAGATACGATCTCTGCAACCTACCTCTTCTTCTCAGGTGGAGGCAGCAGAGGTGCTGCCAGGGAGTAGGGGCAAGCCTCAACCCTCACCACAAGCAAACCCTGTATGTCGGAGTCCTCTTAGGAGGAGGGGTCAGGGGAGGGTGGTGGTTCCCTCTGTGCATAGTGGGGTATGAGTGTAGTGACACAAGGGGACACCTCTGTTGTCAGTTCCTCAAAGAGTTCACCATCTTGTGGCAAACGTATGCGTGGAAATACACGTTCATGTCCAGACCTGTGTGTGAACGAGTACATGTAGGTGTTCGCCAAAAACATTGAGTGGAAGTGTGCTAGGGTGATCGAGCTGTATAGGGAGTCGGCCATTCTCAGCTTGGGGAATATCCAGCTGGATTTACCCCCACTAATGCACATACACAACTCATTCCACAGTTCATCGCTTTGGAGATTTGTGGCGCCTCCGGAGCCTATGTTATCGTTACCATTGCGTTCGCCTTAACCTGAGGGTCAGGTGACTGCAGAGGTGAACTCTGGTGGATCGAGGCATCCTCACCATGTGTCGTTTTCTGGTGAGGTCCGGTGTTGAGATCCAGAGGCCCCTTATTGAAAGGGGGGTACTGTCACGATCCATTTTTGGATTTGTGGCAGCTCTGGTTCCACTTCGTTTAAAACTTTTTTCCTTTTGGACCATCGGGGGTTAATGTCAGTTTCTTTCCCCCACTGGCAATCCAATGTTACTGCAGTGCTGCTGGGTCAGCTGATGCAGGTGGTGACTACTCCCACCATCCTTTAAAAGGTCACCTGATGCATTAGCTGACTGTTGTGATAGTTTCTTTCTGGAGACCAGCCTAGCAGGAGCAGCTATCTGGTGTCAGCCACGTCTGGTTATTGGAATCCAGTTGCTGTTGTTTTCTGCGGTGTGGAGCTTAGCAGCAGTATTCATAAGCTAAGGTTTGAGCTCAGGTGGTGACCATCCCTGTTGTGAATTCTGTTATCGAACTCCCTCCTGTGGACATGAATGGTACTTCGGCGAGTTCTGTCCATGGACTCCCTCTGGTGGCTGTGAGTGGAGCTACTGCTCCTGAGGTTCCTTCCACAGGTGATGTAGTTTATTCTTTGGCTGGCTGCTCTATTTAACTCCACTCAGATCGTTACTCCATGCCGGCTATCAATGTTCTTGTACTGGTTCAGTTCGCTCTTGGATCTTTCTGGTGACCTGTCTACTCCAGCAGAAGCTAAGTCCCTGCTAGTTTATTATTTGTTCATTGTTTCCTTGTCCAGCTTGCTATCATGATTTTGCCTTGCTAGCTGGAAGCTCTGGGATGCAGAGTGGCATCTCCGCACCGTGAGTCGGTGCGGAGGTCTTTTTGCACACTCTGCGTGGTCTTTTTGTAGTTTTTTGTGCCCTTCCTATCCTCAGTCTGTTTAGTAAGTCGAGCCTCCCTTTGCTAAAACCTGTTTCATTTCTGTGTTTGTGACTTTCATCTTAACTCACAGTCAATATATGTGGGGGGCTGCCTTTTCCTTTGGGGAATTTCTCTGAGGCAAGGTAGGCTTTATTTTCTATCTTTAGGGCTAGTTAGCTCTTAGGCTGTGAAGAGGTGTCTAGGCAGAGTCAGGTACGCTCCACGGCTATTTCTAGTTGTTGTGATAGGATTAGGGGTTGCGGTCAGCAGTGCTCCCACTTCCCAGAGCTTGTCCTGTGTGAGTTTAACCATCAGGTCATTCCGGGTGCTCCTAACCACCAGGTCCATAACACATCCCCTATTCCCTATGGGTAGGGCCTTCCTCTCACCTTTTCCATCCCGTTATTTGTGAGTTGTACCATCCATTGACTGACCGCCCGTTGGGTCGGGTCACTCCATGACAGGTACAGAGACAGGCCTGACCAAAGAACTTAGATAGCAACTAGGACCTAAATGCCCTAAACTGCTGTCGACTAGTTTCATGTTCTTCCTAAAGAACCGAAGGGCACAGTAGAGTGTGAACTAACTACAAGAGGATAAGTGTGCTGAACAGAGGAAAGATGTTACAGTGAGTAAATTAACGCAATACCATTAAAATAATAAAGCAATTACTCTTAACAAATATATAGCCTACTTACTAAAGTTAAACAGTAGAGAGGTACAAAGTATAGCAAGGTAGCAACACGGTGAAAATCCTTAGCTCAAAGCTCACAGACTTTCTCCAAACATCAATACAATGTCAGAACATCTAAACGAATCTATCAACTTCAGGAAAAGCCCTCTGGAGGACAGAATATAAAGCTGCACCCAAAAGGTGATAGGTGGACAAAGGAAAACACCTGTGTTAAGCTAGACAGCAGCAGCCAGAAAACAGTAAGCAGAACCCAAAAACTCAGTTAAAAGATGTGTCTGCTATGGCTCGGCAGAAAGAGAAGCCCACCACAAAACATAAGCTAAAGGGATCAAACCCATGAGCATGACAGTTTCAACAATGTGGTGGAAGAGTATGTGTCCACATACTAATTGATGGGTCTGGCACATTTAACTTCTGGGTCTCCAAATTAGACACATGGCCTGAGCTTGCCCTTTAAACCGTGGAGGTGCTGGCCTGCCCTGTAGAAAGTGTACTCTCAGAACATGTGTTTAGCACAGCAGGAGGTGTGATCAGAGGTGCATGCGCCTATTCACTGCCATTGTGGGCAACCACGTGTTAAAATGAAGCAGGTGCAGATCCCACAAGACTTATCCATAACTTTGGTGAATATAGAAGCATACCAGCTGCACTCAGCCATTGCTAGACTGCTCTGCAGTTTGTTTTCTTTATTTTCCAGTCACAATGTTTTGTGACCTGCCCAAATAAAAAAATAAAAAAATAAATAACAGAGGGTGTTTTGCAGAGTACCCACACAGAGACACATGCAGAGTATACACAGGCTTTTCTGGCACAGTATTTCCACAGATACGGTTACATAGTAGAAAAAAATGTTTTTACACACAGTACTCCCACAGACACGGGTGCAGAATATAACTATTTTTCAGGCACCCAACTCATACAGACACAGCAGCACAGTATAATTATTTCTTAGGCATACTAATCACACACACAGTTGCAGAGTACAAAGAGAGTTTTTTTGGCACAATACTCCCAGAGGCTTTTAGGAACAGTACTCCCAGAAGCTTTTAGGCACAGTACTCCCAGAGGCTTTTTGACACAGTACTCCCTGTGGCTTTTTCGCACTGTACTCCCAGAGGCTTTTTAGCACAGTACTCCCAGAGACTTTTTGGGACAATTATCCCAGAGGCTTTTTGGCACAGTATTCCCAGATGCAGGGTTGTAGAGGCTTAAAGGCAAAGTTATAGGCACAGCTACAATTTGTACAGCATTTTAATTTTAGACTCACACAAAGACAGTTGCAGAGTAGCGTAGCTTTTTTGAAACACTACTCATATAGACACATTGATAGAAAAAAATAATTTTTTAGGCCCACAAATGGAAATGAAAGAGACGACCACAGAGTTGATTTTTTTTAGACACACTTCTCACAAAAAACCAAGGCAGAGTACCTTATATTTTACCCACACTAATTACAAAAAAAACATGATGATGAGTACACAGATTTTTTAGACAAACTACTCATATAGACACAGGAGTACAGTAAAATTATTGGTTTGGCCTAGAAATGGCAACGAGCCAGGTGATATTAATTGATTATTTCACAGACTACTAAAAAATACACACTGGGCAAGAAAAGTTATATATTTGGCCTAGAAATGTCCACAAAATGGCTGAAGACAATTACTATTTTCACAGACTAATAGAAAGCACATATAGGGGTTGCAGAGTACACACAGCGTTGTGTCTGTAGAGTGCATAGTCACTCATTTGTCCCTCACTTAATCTGTTCCTACACTAACGAGAGCATAATGGCGGTGGCACGTGTGATCCCACCTTTATACATGTAAAATGTCTGTGTTCAGTACTGGACACTAGGTGTCCTGTATGAACCCCGAACTTTCTGGTTCATTCAGGTTTGCTCATTCCTACTGAGGAGCCTTGGTTTCCTGACTATTTAAACTTGAAAAAACCCTTTTAAAAGGTAACAAAGAGGTGAATTAGGTTTCAAATAAATCTTAAACACACACTGACATTGTAAATTGTCTGGTATTGCATGTTTGTGTAACGCCCAAGAGACCGGGGTACCCAGCACCGGACCAATGGGGTCTGTCTCTTGAGGGGGGTGTCACGGGTGGCTTGACCCGGTGCTGTGGCCTCAGGCAATGCACAGTGTAAAGGGTATCGTGAGGGAACAGGCACTTACTTGATCAGCAGCAGGTTCTCCCAGCGGTGATGATCCCAATCCTGGATAGATGGCTATTGTCCAAATGAAAGACTGAGGCACTGAAACGTTTAACCAGTTTACTTTAACAAAAAAGGATTTACAACCAGTCCTGTCACCGGAGTCTGTATGGGAACTCTGAGTTACTTTGACCCTGCCGGGGTCTTCGCCTCTTATTGTACGCAATATCTGTGTGGCCCTGCTGCTGTATGTGAACTGGCTGCCGGCCCAATCTGTCCCCTCCGGGTCCTGGTTCGACGGGCAACCCGAGTCCTTTTATCGGCTTACCCCCTCCAGGAGTACCGCTGAACTCTGTGTCTGTTGCTGCGTCCGACCCTAGTGAAGCTGATATCACCTCACGTTTTTCCGGTTGCTGTATTATATGTAATGAATACAGCCACGGATCCGGTATCCGTCTTTGCGCCTGTTCTGGGTAGTGATTAATACTACCCGGTTCTCACAATGTCCTTTTTCTCTATCCCTCTTCTCCTCAGGCCGGTGATTTAGGCCTGGTAACAGTCACAGGGCTGTTAGAGATTCAACTGTATGACCTCTCACTTTCAGCTCCTTAGCCCAACTGCCAGTTCTTCTCTCAGACCAGAATGGATCAAGGGGAGTCTCTGGAGCTCCCCCTTCTGGCCGGAGATGGTAGTGCAGTCTTGCTATTTTAGTATTTGCATTTACTGTCAGTAACTATTTTTGTGGCAAATACCCCTAGGGGTGCCACATTCCCCCTTAGTTAAGAACAGTACTCCGGGACTGTGGGACAATAACATTTTGAAATAACAATTAATATGTACAGAGTCTTAAAAATGAAAAGTTACAAAAACCACTCAAGGAAACAAAAATATAGTTCTGTAAAAAGTCACTTCAAATAGCGTCCATTAATACAGTTCTATCCTTGAAGGTATTAGGAAAGGCACTGTACTTAGTGTCCAGGAATTTAGTTCCATTTTTCCAACGGAGTTATCAATATAAAGTCTAAAGAAAGTTCAAAAAGAGCAAAAAGCAAAGTTCAAAAAGCAGTCTTTCCGGAGCTTTGATTTAGTGCCTCCGGGCTGATAAAAAGTTCAAGAATATGCAAGAAGTTCATACAGACAAGTCTCTGTAGGCACTGGGCTTAAACGTTGCAGACTGATAACAATGACTATACTACATTTTCTGTTTAACTATAGACGGCATAACATATATACAATTCACATTATGAGCTTTATAGTTGGTAATCTGCATACCTGGCCGGTAATTGACCCTGGGTACTACGCTGTGATCTACGTAATAGCGGTGTCTCTTGATGTGGTGTACTACTGTCTAGTGCGGATGTAGTATCTGCCCGCTCTGCTAAAGATAATTCCACGACTATGGAGTTGGCAAGTCCACCGTGAATGGGATTACTCTGACCAGGAATCTGTTCTTCCTGGCCTGGAACCTCCTGTAGTACGGGGCCAGCCTCTTCCTGTCTTGGGACTTCTGGTATTGGGTTCGGTGTTGGGTAAAAGGCCACCATGGGAACCACTACTGCACCATGGTATGTTAGTAGGGTTTTGGGAAAGTCTCCTATACAGGTGTGATACACTTCCTCTTCTTTTTCCTTTACTGGTTGAACCTGTATGGGTTGAATAACTTCTGGTTCTGGCTGGACAACGTCTGGCTCTTTCAATGCTTCCGGACATAATTTAAGATTGTCTCTTGACACTAGTACAGATGTTAAGCCTCCGTTTTTGCTAATGAGACACATTTTAGGATTATCCACTCTTGTTGGTAAAACTGTGTAGGGTACGGCTTCCCACTGATTGTCCAGTTTATTGGTTCGACGATTTCTCTTGAGCACTTGGTCACCCGGTCTTAATGGGGTCGCTAGAGCATTCTGGTTGAAAGTTCGCTCTTGTCTTTCTCTAGTTTGCTGAAGGCTTCTTTCCACACTCTCTTGCACTTGGCGATACTGCTTTTGCCGTATGATATCCAAATTGGAGTCTTGGACTTCTGCGTCTGGTTTCAGAATTCCCATTTCTAGATCGATTGGTAATTGGCCGGGTCTTGCACGCATAAGGTAAGCTGGGGTGCAATTGGTGGAACTCACCGGGACATGATTATACAGATCCACCAAGTCAGGCAATTTCTCTGGCCATTGATTCCTTTCTGCCTCAGGTAAAGTCTTTAGTAGTTCTATTACAATATGGTTCATCTTCTCGCATAAGCCGTTTGTTTGTGGATGATAGGCCGTCGTCCGGATCTTTTTGCAACCATACATATTACAGAATTCTCTGAAGATCTCTGATTCAAAGGCTGTACCTTGGTCGGTGAGAACCTGTTCCGGATATCCATGGGGTCTACAAAAGTACGTTTGGAATGCTTTGGCTGCTGTTTTTGCTGTCAGATCTTTTACGGGTACTACTACCAAGAAGCGTGAATAATGGTCCACGATGGTCAAGGCATAGACATAGCCAGATCGGCTTGGTGTCAACTTCACGTGGTCAATGGCTACAAGTTCAAGTGGTTGTTTGGTGATTATGGGCTGCAGTGGTGCTCTTTGGTTCTTTTGATCGTTTCTTCTGAGGTTGCATGGGCCACAGTTTCTGCACCACTGTTCGATTGATTTTCTCATCCCGACCCAATAAAATCTTTCTCTTAGAAGTACTTCTAACTTTTTCCAACCGAAGTGACCAGCACCATTATGGTAAGCTTCGAGGACCATCTTGACATCTTGTTTAGGCACGATAATCTGCCAAACCAATTCATGTGTTTTCGGATTGGTGTACCTTCTACAGAGCTTCCCTTGATACAGGAACATTTTGCCTCTCTCTTTCCAGAGTTGATGCGTCTCTTCTGGGGCATCCTCATCGGGATATGCACTTTGCTCAGTTAACAATTCCTTCACCAACTTCACAGCCGGATTGCTGTCTTGGGTGTCAGCCCATCTATGGTGTGCTAACGGATTTAAATTCACCTCTTGTTGTTTCTGATAGGTACTTGACTGATGATGTTTTGCCTTGGGATGATGGAAGGCTGGTAGTTCAATTTCTTCAAGCTCCCCCATTTCTTCTTCTACATCTCTCAAGTGTGGCATCCGGGATAGGGCATCGGCATTTCCATTCTTGCGACCTGCTCGATACTTGATCTTGAAGTTGTAATTAGATAACCGGGCTATCCATCGCTGTTCTAACGCACCTAATTTGGCTGTGTCCAGGTGGGTCAACGGATTGTTGTCAGTATAGACAATAAATTCTGCAGCGGCCAGATAGTGTTTGAAACGTTCAGTCACAGCCCAAACTACTGCCAGTAGTTCCAATTTGAAGGAGCTGTAATTTTCTGAATTTCTTTCAGTAGGCCGGAGCTTTCTACTTGCAAAGGCGATGACTTTCTCCCGACCTTCTTGCTTTTGTGACAGCACCGCTCCTAGTCCCACATTACTGGCATCGGTGTAGAGGATGAAAGGTTGATGGTAATCTGGGTATGCCAGAACCTCTTCTCCGGTTAGTGCCTTCTTTAGTTGTTCAAAAGAGTCTTCCCTTTCGTCGTTCCACTGAAAAGGAGGGTTTCGGTTTGAAGGTTTCTTCGTCTGCCCTACCAAGGTGTCTTGCAAGGGTGCTGCCAACTTGGTAAATCCTTTTATAAATCTGCGATAGTAACCCACCAATCCCAGGAATTGTCTCACTTCTTTTGCGCTGGTAGGTCTTGGCCAATCCCTTATGGCGCCTATTTTCTCGGGATCTGGTGCTACTCCCTCCGAACTCACGATGTGTCCCAGGTACTGTACCTTTGGCTTGAGAAGGTGACATTTGGATGGCTTGACTTTCATGCCATACCTGGATAAGGCTTCGAACACTTCTGCCAGGTCTATTAAGTGTTGTTCGTAAGTCTTTGAGTAGACGATCACATCATCTAGGTACAGGAGGACGGTCTCGAAGTTCTTGTGTCCGAGGCAGCATTCCATCAGCCGCTGGAAGGTACCGGATGCGTTGCAGAGTCCGAACGGCATGCGATTAAATTCACATAGACCCATTGGTGTGGTGAATGCCGTCTTTTCCTTATCTCGCTCAGCCACAGGGACTTGCCAATACCCGCTTGTTAAGTCTAAGGTGGAAAAATAATTAGCAGATTTCAAAGCAGTTAAGGACTCTTCTATCCTAGGCAAGGGGTAGGCGTCTTTATGGGTGATGTTATTAATCTTCCGGTAGTCTACGCACATTCTCATGGTTCCGTCCTTTTTTTTGACAATCACTAGAGGGGCCGCCCAGGGGCTACAGCTGTCTCTTATTACCCCGGCCTGTTTCATCTCCCTCAGCATATCTTTTGCACATTGATAGTGAGCGGGCGGTATGGGTCTATATCTTTCTTTTATTGGGGGATGGTCACTGGTGGGGATTGTGTGTTCTACCCCTTCTATCCGTCCGAAGTCCAATGGGTGTTTACTGAAGACTTGTTCATATTCCGTCACTAGCCTATACACCCCTTGTTTTTGATGGGTAGGTGTTGAATTTATGCCCACGTGTAGCTGTTGGCACCAATCCTCCATTTCTCCATCTGAGCCATTGCCTTCCACCTGACAGGTTGGTTCTAAGGGCTCAATGGTTGTGATGGCATTGTTGTCAACAGTATATAGCTTTGCCATTGTAGCATACCTTGGCAAAGTAACCTCTTCCTCTCCACAGTTCAAAAGTCGTACCGGCACTCGTCCCCGGTGTACCTCGACTATCCCTCGTGCTGTGAGTATAGTGGGCCTGCTGTCGGTGTACACTGGTTCTATTAAGGCTTGATAATCTCGTCCCTTAGTACCAATGGCTGCTCTACACCATACCAGCATTTCTGTTTTTGGTGGGATTACAATAGACGTTGGATCACTTACCCTCACACTGCCGATTTCTCCACCTGCAACTTCTACCTGTTGCCTTAACATCAATACTTTTATTTCCCTACGGAGAACTCTCTGCTGGCAGGATTGGGCAGTTTCAGCAATTTGCTGTAAGACAGAAATGACTTCGGAAAAGCAGTTCTCTAACACATTCATTCCTATCAATACAGTTGGTTCACAGTTCCGCCGGTCAACATCAACAACAATTATACCCTGTTTCTTCAATTCTACTTTACCAATCTTTATGGTCATCTCCCTGAATCCTAGTTTCGGTACCAACTTACCATTACTGGCCCATATATCTAGTTCAACATCAGAGGGCCCTTTATCAATATCTGCATCAGCCCAGTACCTCTTATAAAGGATATACGGTATAGATGAAATCTGGGAACCTGTGTCCAGCAAAGCGTTGAGGGGCATTCCGTCCAGCACGATAGGGATAATGGGTCGTCCTCCGATGTACCTGTCGTGCCAGGGTGTTGGGCCTTGAAAGTTCATTCCTGCGAAGCGGCCCACATTCCCAGGGGATTCCCGTTTAAATCACAATCTCGTGCAAAGTGGCCTGGCTGCTGGCAACGGCGGCAAATGGGCTGTCCATCCGGTTGGTAGCGGTCGCGGGGTCGTCCTCTCCATGTCGGGTATCTCCGGGGTCTCATCCATGGAACACCTTCTCTACGGTTTGACAACTCCATCTTGGGTCCTCTCATCTCCTGCATGGTTTTAGCCATTGAAGCAACAACATCAGTTAAAGAGTCAAGCTTTTGTTGAAGAGCCTCAGTACTGGGCCCCAGGGGCTTAGCAATGGCCCCGGACATAGCTGATGTCACTGGTACTCCATGTTGTTGAGGAGCCTTTGCCATGAGTTGCGCAGGATCCTGATCCCGAGGTGCCTCTGCCAGCTGGAGACGTATAACGCTCTCCTTTAATTGGGCAAATGTCAATTCAGGGTTCTTAAAAACAAGCATGCTCACATGCCCCCGGTGAGAAGGGGTGTAGAGTCCCTCAATAAATTGATCTCTTAGCAGTTTATCCGCTCCGGTGTTAAAAATGGGTTCAGCCAGTGTAAGTGATTTAAGGGCTTCCTGCAGGTTTAAGGCAAAGTCTCTCACGCCCTCATTAACTTTTTGTTTCCAATTAAAGAATCGTACTTTAGCTTTGCTGCTGGCAGTGGTTTCAAATGTAGCTTTTAATCCAGCAAATATGCGTTCAACAGTGCCTTTTAGATCAGCTGCCCATGCTGTGACTTCTCGCTTAGCATGGCCACTTAACTGCATCATCAGGAGACTAACACGCTGAACTTCACCCACAGGGAACATGTCAAAATGGGCCAGCATCTTTTCTCTGAAATCGTCAAGGGTATTAGGCTCACCTTCATACATTGGAAGCCATGGGCCACCCGGGGTATATGGCATCAGCACCGGCATGATGGGCGTCACTCCTTGCACCGCTGCGCTACCGGACTCTCTATCGACACTCTGTCTTTCAGCTGCATTAGCGTCGCCGGGTGCTGCGGCGTCTCCGTGCTGCGACATACTGTGCCCCCTTAGTTAATCCGGACCCTTCCGGTCCTCCGCTTCCGTCGGGATAGTGTAGATTCGTTCCGCTGTGCTGCAGGATCGATTTTCCCCTTGCTCTGATGTCAGAGCGCTCAGCTTGGTGCCGCCCACAATGACACGCCCCCTGCTGCTCCCACCCACCGCGCTCTGTAATGGCGGATTCTGAAGTTTTTCAGTTAGACTGGGGCTCAGGTGATGGCGTAGCTCAATTAACAGTCTCGTGCCTAACGGTTATGAAGTGATTACCTCAGGGGATGGCGGCCATCTTTACTCCATTATAACCAATGGGGAAAAGTCACTTTCAATAGTTTTCAATGGGGAATGGATTTTTCTTTAATAAAGTCAATTTTCAAGATTTTTCATCCAAGTTTTCACAGTTTTGGGCTCCAATCACGGCACACAATACCCGGTATACGGGCTGGCTAGATCCTGTTCGTGACGCCAATTGTAACGCCCAAGAGACCGGGGTACCCAGCACCGGACCAATGGGGTCTGTCTCTTGAGGGGGGTGTCACGGGTGGCTTGACCCGGTGCTGTGGCCTCAGGCAATGCACAGTGTAAAGGGTATCGTGAGGGAACAGGCACTTACTTGATCAGCAGCAGGTTCTCCCAGCGGTGATGATCCCAATCCTGGATAGATGGCTATTGTCCAAATGAAAGACTGAGGCACTGAAACGTTTAACCAGTTTACTTTAACAAAAAAGGATTTACAACCAGTCCTGTCACCGGAGTCTGTATGGGAACTCTGAGTTACTTTGACCCTGCCGGGGTCTTCGCCTCTTATTGTACGCAATATCTGTGTGGCCCTGCTGCTGTATGTGAACTGGCTGCTGGCCCAATCTGTCCCCTCCGGGTCCTGGTTCGACGGGCAACCCGAGTCCTTTTATCGGCTTACCCCCTCCAGGAGTACCGCTGAACTCTGTGTCTGTTGCTGCGTCCGACCCTAGTGAAGCTGATATCACCTCACGTTTTTCCGGTTGCTGTATTATATGTAATGAATACAGCCACGGATCCGGTATCCGTCTTTGCGCCTGTTCTGGGTAGTGATTAATACTACCCGGTTCTCACAATGTCCTTTTTCTCTATCCCTCTTCTCCTCAGGCCGGTGATTTAGGCCTGGTAACAGTCACAGGGCTGTTAGAGATTCAACTGTATGACCTCTCACTTTCAGCTCCTTAGCCCAACTGCCAGTTCTTCTCTCAGACCAGAATGGATCAAGGGGAGTCTCTGGAGCTCCCCCTTCTGGCCGGAGGTGGTAGTGCAGTCTTGCTATTTTAGTATTTGCATTTACTGTCCTAAATGCAAATACTAATACTAAATGCAGTAACTATTTTTGTGGCAAATACCCCTAGGGGTGCCACATTTGCAACAAAATCTCTTTTTTCCCATTGTTCACTTTACTAAGGATTTTCCGCCAAATTTTGAAGAAGATACGATATGTGGGAGCTTCCTCTTAAGGCTGTGTTCACATATATAATAAATTCTGCATTTTTTTTGCTGCTTTTTATCTGCATATTTTCTGATGTTGTCTGCACCACACTACGCAATAAAAATCTTCTCTGGTTATGTCATTTTGCTACGCTATTTTGTACTCTTTTGGTGAACTTTTGAAGCATCTTTTTTAATGCGGTTTTATAGATTTTTCAAACTCCCCATAGAAGCTCATGGAGAAAAAAATGCGCCAAAAACACACAGTTCAACCATGTCTATAGATGAACAATAGGAATGAGTTTTCATGATGTCACATCTGCTTTGCTCGAATAGTTAAATACAATAAAAGAAAACATAGCAGAAAAAAATGCATCGTGTATGCTGAGTGTGAATACAACCTACATTTTTCAGTTCATGGACAGAGGGCATGACATTATCCAGTTTATTGTACTCGCTTACATAGAACCATCTTATTTCCCAGCACTTTACAGACATTATCATCACTGTCCCCATTGGGGCTCACAATCTAAATTCCACATCAGTATTTCTCCATGAGGAAACCCGTGGGGAAAACAAACAAACTTCTTGCAAATGTTGCCGTGGTGCTATTATGAACTCTTAACCCCGGCACGGTTATAGTGCTAATCACTGAGCCACCATGTTGAAAAGGAAAAGGATTTCTAGCCTTTATAATAGACATTTAAAGGGAACCTGTCACCCCCCCTGGTGTTTTTAACTAATAGAGCCACCTTGTGCAGCACTAATGCTGCATTCTGTCAAGGTGGCTCTTTTATTTGGGGTCCCTTCCAACACTGCAATATTTGTTTTTTTAATTTGCCCGCCATACCTGTAGTCTGTCCGGGGGGCATGTCTTTTCCCCCCGGACACAAACGCCTCCCAGCCATCACTCGGCCCTTCTGTGCGCCGGGCGCTGCCTCCTGTGCCTTCATTAACGTCCCCGGCGCCTGCACTGTAAGTTCCTCTTTCGGGTATGTGCAGTTTGCACTGCCATTCGACTCACATCACATGATGGGAACTTACAGCGCAGGCACCAGGGACATTAATAAAGGGACAGGAGGCGGCGCCCAGCACACGGAGGGGCCGAGTGATGGCTGGGAGGCGTGTGTCCGGGGGGAAAAGACATGCCCCCCGGTCAGAATACAGGTATGGCCGGCAAAATAAAAAAAAAATATTGCAGTGTTGGAAGGGACCCCAAAATTATGCCATATACAGATTAGTATCTCTTATCTTTTTGTGCACTAATGCCAAACAGCCAACACTGGATTGAAAGTGGTTGTTTCATCGGTATTTTTTGCACCTGTGTGTTTGCCATCATTTATCGGGTCCGCTGCGCCCTGCTGGTGCATTCAGTTGGAGGCTTCAGCAGGTAAAACATCTCTGCTTTTTTCTGTGACTTTTTTCCCAAATAAAAGAGCCACCTTGACAAAATGCAGCATTAGTGCTGCACAAGGTGGCTCTATTAGTTAAAAATGCATGTTTGCATTAGGTCCATCTGTGTGTTTAAATGGCCCTGCCCTTGCATAACCTTTTTCACTAGATATTACCTGTTGCAGTTATGCAGTACAGACTCATCTCAACTCATCTCCTATATCCTCCTTACCCATGCCTCATATCCATCGCATGGTGGCTCAGTGGTTAGCACTGCAGCCTTGCATCACTGGAGTTCTGGGTTCAAATCCCACCAAGGACAACATCTGCAAGGAGTTTGTATGTTCTCCCCATGTTTGTGTGGGCTTCGTCTGGGTCTTCATATTCCTCCCAATATCCAAAGACATACTGATAAGGAATTTAGATTGTGAACCCCAATGGGCACAGTGATGATAATGTATGTAAAGCCCTGCAGAACATGATCGCACTATATAGGCAAAGCATAAAAAATAAATAAATCTCTCATTTGAACTTGATGGGTATGTGCATTTTTTTCAACCACGTAGCCACCTAGTTTTCTGGCTGCTTTACAATAAACTATGTGATTTGTCTTAGATGCTATTTGAAGTGTGCAAGGAAACTAGTGCTTTAAAGATAGTCGCACTCTAGCGTATGGCTCGGTAGTTTGTGCAGGCTCAAGCAATGGGAAAAAGAGCAATTACAATGCAGAATTCACCAGCAATGCAGAAATCATTTAATTAAGTTAATATTGCCCTCTGCTGGCAAGTATTGTGTTTGCATAAGTTTGAAAGTTTCGATTTTCTACATATTCACAGTTGAATGGTTTTGCAAATGCAGTCAATTAGTGATGAGCGAGCACTAAAATGCTCGGGTGCTCGTTGCTCGGGTTGAGCTAATTGGAATACTCGGGTACTTGACCCGAGCAACGAGCCCAATGTAAGTCTATGGGAGACCTGAGTATTTTTACCGCGATCCCCCGGGGATCCTTTTAAGGCCGGGGACACACACAACGTATTAAAAAACGGTCCGTTTTTGACGGACGAGAATTGCCCAAATGTTACCAAAACAGTGATCCGTGTGCAGTGCGAGGATGCGATTTTCTCGCATCAAATGATCCGTTTGACATCCGTGTGACATCCGTATGGCATCCGTATGGCGAGATTTTCTCGCAGGCTTGCAAAATGGACATATAACGGATTTTCCACCTGAAAAAAATTAAATCATCACCAAGAACATTATTTAATGGCCCTAAAACAGGTGCCACCCACCAATCTGTGCAGTAGAGTCCATGCTTGTGTTGGTGCACTTCTGATTGATGAGCAACATGTCTGATCTACTGACTTTTAACACCACAGAGCGTGTGCTTTTCAACTGGGTACTTTCCCAACGTTTTGGCCAGCCATACCCAGTTATTGTAGATCCGAGGAGGCAGAGACGGATGTGGGTACATCCACTTCTAAAGCAATGGATCAATAAAGGCCATTTCAGCCGTCTGTATGCTGCTCTGAGGTCAAATCCGGACAAGTTCTTCAACTATTGTCGGATGAGGATTCAAACCTTTGATATTTTGTTAGAGATTTTGCGACCAGGGATCACGAAGAAGGACACCAGGATGCGCAAATCTATTTCAGCAGAGGAGCGCCTTATCCTTACCTTGCAGTATGTCTTAATAATCTTTGGACAAAATAATTTACCACTTTAATGTTGTTCCCCCTTATTAAAATTAGCTAATTAAATGGTTATGTAACTTCAACATCATTTGGCCTTCTTAATTTTGGCAAAGATCAAAGCCATCGCATGTCCTTAATGTTTGAATAATCATGCCATCTTTTTTTTTTAATTTGTGTTTGTGCAAATATAACACTGTATTGTGTTTATTTTATATTTTAAAAGAATACTCTGTTTTCTTTTAGCTTCCTTGCAACTGGCCTATCATATGCGGCACTGCATTTAGAGTTTCTACTGGGCAAATCTACAATTTCTGGTATTGTGCGGGATACATGCAATGAAATCTGGAGAAGACTCCATCAAGAGGTGATGCCTGAACCCAAAATGGCAGACTGGTTACATATTGCTCAAGGATTTCAAGACACGTGCCAGTTTCCGCACTGTATTGGGGCACTTGACGGAAAGCACATCCGTGTGCGTAAGCCGCCAGGTTCAGGGACCCAATTCTATAATTATAAACAGTTTTTCTCTGTAGTGCTGTTGGCCCTAGTCGACAGCAACTACAGGTTTATAATTGTAGATATTGGGGCCTATGGGAGAACTGGAGACTCTAGAGTCTTCAGTTCTTCCATTATGGGTCGGCGGCTGCGCAACAATGAATTGGATCTCCCACCCCCAAGTCAAATACCAGGTGCTAATTTGGATGCGGTGCCTTACATGATGGTAGCAGATGAGGCGTTTCAATTATCAAGGAACGTCATGAGGCCCTATCCACGAAGAGGCCTGGACTACCGGCGCAGAATATTTAATTTGCGTCTTTCCCGTGCCCGCTGTCTGGTCGAGTGTTCATTCGGCATTCTCAGTGCAAAATGGCGGGTACTTCAGTCTACAATCCAACTGAGTGAAGGCAATGTAAATGGCGTGATAAAAGCATGTGTTGTTCTTCACAACTTTACAAGATACCATGATTGCCCATCATCTGCTTCCGATGAAATTGATTCTGCAAATACTGTCTTGACAACTACACGTGTTCTTCCTTTACGTCGTCAGCCCTCAGGCCTTAAAGTTTGTGATGTTTTAACAAATTTTTTTGTGTCACCAGAGGGATCGACTGTTTGGCAAGACAATGCTGTTTTGCAGTAAAGTTTAGTTATATTGTAAGTTACTAAATCCCATAATTTTCCACCTTCAATTGTGTATTATGTATCTGATTCAGAAATTTGCTAAGTGTGTAAAGTTTACAAATCATGTATGTAGTTGGACCAATACTTAACACTCAGATTTGAGAACAAATTTTTACTGCTCAAAGCATATATATATTCCAAAAACATATTATCAGCATATGTAATTTGAGCCATATAAACAAGACAGATTAACATGCCAAGGTAACAAAAAACTTAAGCCATACAACAGCCAAAATGACAGGCCAAAAAATAAAGAAAAAAATTACAGGTTCTGGTAGGTTGGGGGTGGTGATGGTGATGGCGGGTGTCCAGCATGTGCGGAACTTTGCCTGGGTGGTTGACCAACCAGACTGTCAACCTTTGGTATTGTAGATCTAAATTGAGGGTGTTGTGGCAAGTTACGATCATGTGTATGAGTTAACACTTGAAGTGGAGGGTAGAAGGGCATCAAGTCCTGGGTACTGGATTGTCCCATTTGGTCAGACCCCCCAATATGGCATGTCGAGCAGACACATGTTGGGACCAGCCTCCAAACATGTGTCTGTTCAAGTGGTCATATTGGGCAGTTGCAGGATAATCATAAATTGCCCTGTTTTGTGGTTGTTGGGTGCTTTGGGCAAGCTGTTGTTGTGGAGCTATAGGTTGCGGGGGTGGTGCTGCGACAGTTTGTGATTGGTCCTGTGGAAGGTCTTGCACCGCCAGAAGGTTGTTAGCTGACATTTGCCACCGTTCGAGATAATTAAAAACATCAGTGGGGTTGTTTGGGGGTGTGGCCGCATCTAGCAAAATTTGGATACAACCTCTGGTCCGCAGCCTGAGAGAGCGTGGAATGGGCCGTAAATAGCGGGCAAGACTGCGGAAGTACGCTTCCTCACCATCGTCATGGGCAGCTCTGGACAAATAGTCCAACACCCCTGTATCCACTTGCCTCCTGGTGCCAATGTTAGAAGCCACCCTTCTGCGCCGACCACGGTTTGGTCTTGGATTAGGCTGTGGTGAGGTATCCAGAGCCAAGGTTGGACTGTTGCTCTGGGCTCCTTCCTCAACCTCTGGATTTGCCTCCTGTGTGGCAGAAGACGCTGCTGCTGGTTGTGGTAGTGGTGGTGGTTGGTTGCTGCCTGTTGCTTGCCCAGGTGGTCCAGCCATTTCTGCATCTTCACCAACAGGGTCAATCACCAACTCTGAGTCAGATGCAGTCTCCCTTTCTGTCAGATTGGACTCTGTTCTGTATTTCACAAAAGATTATTTATATTAAAAAATACATACATATTCACGTAATAAGATGTCTAAAATATTTCGAGACATGCATGCACTTACGGTCGGAGCTCCATCACCGGTGCCAGAAAATTAAGCCTATCAAAATAAAGGTATTTCCTTTTTTGGGAGGCTGCATCACCACTCCGCCCAGGAACTTGACGTTCACGCCGGTATTGGTCCCGGCAACTCCGCCAGTGTCTAGTGACATCATTGACTGCAAAGATCCAAAATTTTGTATATAAATATCACGCACATAACTCAAACCGTTACAGGGTTTGCAATCACACACGGGCCCAGGAGGCTAGGGGGATGTAAAATTCCTTTGGGCCTATATTAAAGGACTATAGCTACTACATTTCATCCATATTTGTGTGTCTTGGTAATGTTTTTGCATCTTCAACCAAGAGCATGGATCATTTACTTCACTCATAAACACACCACATATGATGTGTTCATGCTTATTTTTATCATGAACCCAATATAAAACCCCATTTTTTGGTAAAGGCTGGTACTTACAAATTTCTTGCTGAACCTCTTGAGGTCACTCATCAAAATCGGGGAACATGTGGCGACAGATTGACCTCCATGCTGCGTCTTAACGTGCACGGTCCGCATAATGTGCGTCGCGTTGGTCCCATAATTCGGATCTATCATGGACCAGAGCAATCAGCATCTCAATATTTATATGTCTGGCCATGCTGCTACACAGTACACTCCGTGGAGGCGTGCTTCCTGGTTTGCAATCCAGCGTGGGCCAGAAATTAGCATGCCAAAGCTTCCTGATAATGGATGATTCAATTTCCTGTCACCTGGAGAAGTCTTCCGTATTTCTCGCAATGCACACGCATGGTCCGTATGTAATCCGATTTTTTCTCGCACCCATAGACTTGCATTGGCAATTCTCGGCCGAGATACGATGACAATCGCAGCATGCGAGAAAATATCGGATGATGGGAGCTGCCCCATAGATTAACATTGGGACGAGTGCTATGCGATTTTTTATCGCATTGCACTCGTCCGTATTACGGTCTAGTGTGACCCCGGCCTAAGGTCTAAAAACATCAGAAAACGATGGAAACACTGCTCAAATGACACAGGGACATCATGGGGATCGCCCCTGGAAGCATTCCTGACTCCTAGGTCACAGCTGTAAGCAATGTTGTCAGAGTTTCACACCATTTTTACAGGTGCACCAAAAAACTTACAAAAACGAAACCAAAATGGAATTTGCTGGGAAATATGTTAAGGTACATCCTTTATATAACAAAGCAAGAAAATCTGCATAAAGAGTGTAAATCTAGCAGATAATACCACTAACAATAGGAGAAAAAAGCACAAAGTGGAAAATAAAACATAACTTTTAATACTCAAAAGTAGCTAAAAACAGTCACCCAAGTGAACATATAATACGGGACCCTGTCACCACCATATAAAATGGACATAGAGAGATGACAGGTCCTACACAGGATTCAAAGTTTCCAGCAATATATGCGGAATCAATCCGGGATAGAGTATCCTAAAGAAGCTGTTCAACAATCTATAAGACAGCAACTAACTATACCACCGGACGCATATAGACACAATAGACAGTAGTCAGCATGTACTGTAAAATATGCTTACTGTACTAATAAATAAACAGGAATGGTCTCACCAATTCCGTGGGCAGGCAAGGGAGCACCGGATATTCTTTTAGTCAAGCGGACATCCGGACCGTGAAGAGGTGACAGTCCCTATGTCAATCCCTAGGGGGCTACGATAAACTATCCCCCGAGCTCCCGCCCTTAGAAGGGCAGTCCACATCTACCCCTGCAAACACATATGCCCTGCACTCTCCCTGTGTTGTACCGACGCGTTTCTTCCAAGCTCAAGTCATCAGGGGACTCGCTTGTGTAAGGGGATTAAGTGCAAATAACAGAGGGACAAAAGGTCCTGCCCCCCCTGTATGCTGTCCTGCAAAGAATGAGGGGTTAGGGCAATTCTTAAATAGGAAGTGTGAAATGTCACGCCCCCAACAAAGGGCCAACTGAATGTTAAGCAGCTGAAAGTAGTTAGGGTAGAAGCTGATGGCAGCGCACTGTATGATTCATACCAGAAGTAATGCGGCACTAGATAAACAACCAGATATACATAATAAGACACTCACAGGTCCGGTGATGTCACACGCCCAGCCACATGTGGAGCACAGGAATCCAATACAGGAGAGGTATTTCCGGTGCTACGTCCCGAAACCGGAAGTCCACGTTACCATGACGACCCAGTAATGCGTACCCAAGATAACATTCATGCACGCTGTAAACTGCATAGGAAGTGGACCCCAGCGCTCCATAGGCACCCCAGTCTACATAAAGATGAAATACTCACACACGATGTCACATACTGGAACCCTGTGTGGCGTGTGTCTAAAAGGTACTTCCGGTCCCGAGTCCCAGAACCGGAAGTATACGCTGCCTAGCGACCACACTGTACACGCTACGGGATACGCTCACCAAAACAATAAGGTCCTTAACACAAAAGGAAAAAGCGGTCCAAAAGAGCAATGTATAGCGCTGTAAGTGAGAATAGCACTAAATGAGGCTAGACATGCCAAGACCGGAACTGCTACGTTACTATGAGGGCATTGAATGTTTATAGCTACAATGCCGGAAATGATGGTTACCTAGTGACCAGACTGCACGCAGAGTAATCGAAACTAGCCGCTGTGCCAAAGGGATGGCGCTAAGCATCACAAATGAATGGCAAACAATGTGACACTATAAAATAGCTATTAGAGGACTAATGTATATATCCCCCGATTCTTCAAGGTGGTGCAGTATAATTACCACCTATATAACCGAGTGCCCAAAGAAAGGTTTATGACAGCACAGTATGAAGTGGAATCAAGGTGATCTGTCAATAGATTAAGATGACAGAAAAAATGCTGAGTGCAGTATATGAATTCCACTAAGGACATGTATGCTAACTTAGAAACCTTAACAAAAAATAGTAAGTGCAGCTACATGATCAGCAACCAATATATAAAGAAAAATACCCCAACTACCCATGATGTACCGGCCACGCAAAAAGAAGCGCCCAAACAAAAACAGAAATGGTAAATAGCATATTATATTGTAAATATAGCGAATCCCATAACTATTTGGATGACATGATAAAAGGATTTTGGCACAACGTACTAAAAAACTGTACAAACACAGAAAGAAGGCTAAAGGAAAAGGAGGTCAGGAGGCCCCTCAAACAAAGCAACTATAATTGATCTGATCATTAAGGCCATGTGGGCTCACAGTATTCAAATAAAAGGTCCACTTAGCCTCTTGTTGTAACAATACACGATCCCAGTCACCTCCCCATATTGGCCTATTGACCTTTTCGATGGCCATAAATTTAAGGTGGCTAGGTTGGCCACCATGCAGATGATTAATATGCCGGGCTAAAGAGGTGTCTCTCTTATGTTCCACATCGCCAATGTGTTCACCAACACGTCGCTTGAATTCTCTGATAGTCTTTCCAATATACTCGGCGCCACAGGAGCAGGAAGCCCTATACACAACTCCTCTAGTACTGCAATTCATAAATTGTTTGATGGTGTAACTCTTACCCGTAACATTACTTGTGAAGCTTTTACCTACTTCAATATAACGACAGATGGTACAGTGTCCACACTTAATACACCCCGTAACATCACTTCTAAGCCAGGTCTCGGCCACAGGGCTAGTGAAGTGACTGCGGACCAATCTATCGTTTAAGGAGCGGGACTTTCTATAAGTAATTGCAGGGGAGTCACTGAGATACTGAGAAATGTCCTGATCCATACGCAGAATCGGCCAATGTTTTTGAATAATACGCCTCACGTAATTTGCCCCATTGTCAAAGGTAGTAATGAAGCGAACAGAATCCTGTTCTTGTGTTCTAGCAGTGGGATTTAACAAGCTTGTTCTATCCCTTCTTTTTGCCTCATGGTAGGCCTTTGTGAGGGTTTTAGAGGGATAACCTCTATCCTGAAAGTTCTTTCTCAATTCCTTGGCCTGACGCTCAAAAGTGGCATCCTCAGAACAGTTCCTCCGGACCCTAAGGTACTGCCCCTTAGGGATACCCCTCTTGAGGTGTTCAGGATGATGACTACTCCAATGCAGAAGGGCATTAGTGGCCGTAGGTTTTTTGTACGTAGAGGTGACCAGATTACCATCACTGCCCTTCGTGATGAGAATATCCAGAAAGGGCAATGAGGTAGGCTCAATCACAGAAGTGAAAAAGAGGCCAATGTCATTGTGATTGAGCTTCTTAAAGGGAAGGTGCCGCGTTTTAATATTGTAAAAAAAAAAAAAAACCTCTTTAATTCCTTATTTTCATAAGTTATTTTCAAGTGCATAGTATTTATTGTTTTTTTTTAATTCATTTTTTTTTCTGCCACTGGGCGCCGCCATTTTCATTTGCAGGACTGTAAGTGTAGCTGCACGACACTTACAGTCTTCACATACGGCTGCCCTGGGCATAGGACTCAGCAGTCGGCGTCCGACCCCATAGCTACCATTATAAGCTTCTCTCTGCTCTGATGTGGCCACGCCCCCTGGGCGGTCTCCACATCACAGCAGAGGCAGGAGATCGGCGCCATCTTGCTTCAGCCTACAGTGGAGTGTACCTGTGAGCTCCACTGTAGAGCCGTGCTGTTGGAGGAGCAGCTCCATCTGTCTCCTCTCACACTCAGCGGCCATTCCCTGTCCTCTGCTGCCTGTAATCTCTAGAATCGCTAGAGAGGGTGAAGTGCTGTGGTCTGATGTCCTCTTATCAGGAGCTGCAGAGAGGTAACAGAGGGGGATGGGGGAGAATCTCTGTGCTGCTCCGACCCTGTCTCACTATAGCTCCTCACAGGACATCAGACCCTGCATCTATCGCTATACTGTGCTGAGCCATGTATCTAATCCTCTCCTGTGTGATAGTGTCTGCTGAGCCAAGTATCTAATCCTCTCCTGTGCTGACCTGTGTATCTAAACCTCTCCTGTGTGATACTGTCTGCTGAGCCGTGTATCTAATCCTCTCCTGTGTGATAGTGACTGCTGAGCCGTGTATCTAATCCTATACTGTGTGCTGAGCCGTGTATCTAATCCTCTCCTGTGTGATACTGTCTGCTGAGCCGTGTATCTAATCCTATACTGTGTGCTGAGCCGTGTATCTAATCCTCTCCTGTGTGATACTGTCTGCTGAGCCGTGTATCTAATCCTCTCCTGTGTGATACTGTCTGCTGAGCCGTGTATCTAATCCTCTCCTGTGTGATACTGTCTGCTGAGCCGTGTATCTAATCCTCTCCTGTGTGATACTGTCTGCTGAGCCGTGTATCTAATCCTCTCCTGTGTGATACTGTCTGCTGAGCCGTGTATCTAATCCTCTCCTGTGTGATACTGTCTGGTGAACCGTGTATCTAATCCTCTCCTGTGTGATACTGTCTGGTGAACCGTGTATCTAATCCTCTCCTATGCACTCCTCTCCCCCCTGCATATCTTTCCCCATTGCACACGCAACTCAATGTGTACGATAACAGGAGCTGCGAGCGTCATGCTGTATTATGGCATTATGTGAGATCTATATGACAGTATTATGTGATCTGTATGGTGGTATTATGCTTGATCAGTATTGTGAGAATTATATGGTGGTATTGTGTTTGATCTATATGGCGGTATAATATGAGAATACTGGCAGCATTATGTGTGATCTATATGGCGGTATTATGTGAGAACACTATGGCAGTATTATGTGTGATCTATATGGTGGTATGTGAGAACACTGGCAGTATTATGTGTGATCTATATGGTGGTATGTGAGAACACTGGCGGTATGTGTGATCTATATGGCGGTATTATGTGAGAACACTATGGCAGTATTATGTGTGATCTATATGGCGGTATGTGAGAACACTGGCGGTATTATGTGTGATCTATATGGCGGTATGTGAGAACACTGGCGGTATTATGTGTGATCTATATGGTGGTATTATGTGAGAACTGTATGACAGTATTGTGTGATCTATTTGATAGTATTGTGTGTGATCTATATGGCGGTATTATGTGAGAACACTGGCAGTATTATCTTCAGAAAGCGGACCCATTCTATGGTGGTTCTGGCTGAGCACCTGCACGCGGGTCTGGGGTAATAGAGGGGGCAGCATGACCTCCAGTTAGGTGCAGTCAGGGGAAGGCTGGTGAGGCAGCTGAAGAGAGGGGTCTCATTTTTATTGTTACTATATGGCTACATTTCCTTCTCAGCATCACCCCAGACTGCGCCTGTCGCCTCGCTTTCACACATTGCCAGGACAGGATGGAGAAGACAGGATCTGAGGAGGGGAATGGGGTCTGTATGCAAAGTCTGGATCAGAACAGGCCATCAATCCGCAGAAATGTTTCCTGGATTTCTGTGAAGCAGACGTCCATCCATGTGTATAAAAGACAGCGTCCATGTACAATCCCTGACTGCTCCGCACACCAAACAGGGGGCCCCTATAGACCAGCACACTGCTCTCCTGAAATACTCTGTGCTGCTGTCACCCTGCTCCCTCCACCACATATCTCCCAGAATCCTTGCTGCCTGCCATCCTCGGTGACTGTCTACTTGTCAGTATAAGGTTGCTTTCACACTAGCGTCGGTACAAGCCTTTCGCAGTGCGTCGTACCGACGTATGCTGTGAAAGAAATGTCCGATGTGGGCAGCAGAAGCAGTCTTACGACGCTTCCGCTGCCCCATTGTTAGGTCTGGGCATGAGGGGGCGGAGTTTCGGCCGTGCATACGCTGTCGAAAATGGTGGACTCCGCACAAACGTTACATGTAACTTTTTTTGTGGCGGCGGTCCACCAAAACATGACGGAACCGTCGCACGACAGTTGTGATGTGTGGCAATACGTCGCAATGCGTCGGTAATGTTAGTCTATGGGGAAAAAACGCATCCTGCAGACAACTTTGCAGGATGCGTTTTTTCTCCTGAATGACGCATTGCAACGTACAGCCAAAATCGCTAGTGTGAAAGTAGCCTAAGGCTGCCGTCCACTGTCAGTATTTGGTCAGTATTTTACCTCAGTATTTGTAAGCCAAAACCAGGAGTGGGTGATAAATGCAGAAGTGGTGACATGTTTCTATTATACTTTTCCTCTAATTGTTCCACTCCTGGTTTTGGCTTACAAATACTGATGTAAAATACTGACCAAATACTGATAGTGTGACGGCAGCCATACTCTGCAGTCACCAACAAAATGGCTGCTCACTGGATTCCTGAATCTCATCCTCTCTAATCCTTTAGCAAACACCCAGAAGGGGAGGAGAGGAGACATCACACACACGTCAGCAGACTCCGCCCATATTTACTGCAGTGCTGTAATGTGAGCTATTTCTACACTAGGTTTTTCTGAAATTTCAGCAGCTGCTCCCCCTAGTGTTGAAAAGTGGAAATTCCAAAACTTTTCAAATTATTTTTCATATTTTACTAAATTATAAACAAATGATAATATTTTTTAAGAAAATGTAATCATTAATTCTTTACATTTTTACAATTTCTGAAAAAAAATTTTTTTTGATGGCACCTTCCCTTTAACAAAGTTGTCAAAGTCACTGGTAGAGCCAGACCAAACGAGAAAGACATCATCTATGTATCGTGTCCAGATCTCTGAGACACGATACATAGAAAAACCCCCACTCTCAGACTCATCCCTCCAAACCACAGTCTCCTCCCACCAGCCGAGGAAGATGTTGGCATAGGCCGGGGCACAAGGGCTCCCCATGGCCGTCCCCCTCAGCTGGCGGTAGGTCCTGCGGTTGAACACAAAAGTGTTATGGGTGAGGCAGAAACGAAGCAATTTCAAAACGAACAAGTTATGCTCCTGAAATTGACATCCCCTCATTTGTAAGAAATACTGCACTGCCTCCAGACCCTTTTCATGGGGTATAGATGAATATAGGGCCTCAACGTCGATACTTGCAAGATATGCTTGTGGATCGACCGTGAGGCCCTCGAGGCGTCGGAGCAAATCAGGGGTATCCTTGACAAAAGATTGTAATGAAGAGACAAACGTACTCAGTATACGATCCAAATAAATGCCCGCATTTTGACAAAGACTGCCTATCCCAGATACGATAGGCCGACCCTTGAGAGGGTCAAGGCCTTTATGTACCTTGGGAAGGCAGTAAAAAGTGGCGGTAACAGGATGTTGTGGGAGAATAAAGTCAAATTCAGTCTTATTAATTACTCCACTCTCCAAACCCTCCTGCAAAATCAAGCGGAGTTCCTCACAATACTCCCTCATGGGATCATGTGCGAGGATCTCATAGGAGTTTCTATCAGCCAGTATGGATTCACACATTTGTTGGTAATGGGCAGTATCAAGGATGACGATGTTGCCACCCTTATCTGAGGGTTTAATAGCTATGGAATCATCATGTTTGAGACGATTAATTGCCTCCATCTTTCTTCTGGAGCAATTAAAATTGCACGACACTCTGGTTTGAGAGAGAGAAGCAAGGTCAGATGTCACCAAATTAGAAAAAATGTCGATGGCCGAGAGATCCCCAGTGGAAGGTAGCATTCTCCGGCTTTTAGTTTTTAGTTGGGTAAACGGGCCCATCCCTTGTTGGTTAGGGTCCGTCTCTCCAATACTATGTAACAATCTCACATCCGCCAACATATCAGTGGGAATGCCAAGCTCAGCACAAGTACGAGAGTCTTGCTTATGAAAGTACTTTTTCCAACGTATTTTACGCAGGAAAAGATTTAAGTCCTTAGTTGCCCTAAAGAGATCAAAATCACTATTAGGAATGAAGGAAAGGCCCTTCTTTAGGACCGACGTTTCATCAAGGTCCAGCTGTCTCATCGAAAGATTAATGATTTGAATATCTTGTTTAGTAGCGGGCCTCAGGGGGTTCCCAGATGGATAAATCATAGAGGGGTCCCCTCCTACTGTTTCCTCGTCAGACGAGGTCTGTCTCTCAGGCTGTAAACTTGGTCTAAAAAACCACTTCCAGGGATATTATCTACTCGATCTGATGATCCCTGTGTCCCTCGACCTCTCCCTCTCCCCCGATTTTTTCCTCTACGGGATTTGTTCCTATTCTCAGATTCAGAGAAATCGGTATCTGTGGAGGATAGTTCTGTGTCCCGATCAAGGGTAGTAGGTCTAGGGGGTAACACAAGGTAGGCTTTATTCTCTTTAAAGTCCTGTATATCCCGCGTATATTGGCGATGTTTCCTTTCTTTTAGGTGATACTGAAAGCGTTCAATATGTGTCTGCAATTTGGTCTCTTTCAACGCAAAATCACTTTCTGTTGAGAATTTCTTTGTAATCTCTATCTGTTCTTTCAGTTTATCGTTTAAAGTGGCAAGAGATGCTCTCTCCTCCTCAAGCAGCAACTGCATAAAACGGAGAGAGCTATCCGTTGCCTCCTTCTCCCATCTATTGATAAATGAGGGATTTTTATGACGATTCCCCACAGGTAGATTAATACGCAATCCCCGTGGAACGATTTTAGCCTTCAAATAACTCTCCAAACTTTGCACCTCCCACCATGAGGTAATTTGATCACGATAAATCTGTTGGAGTTCTTTAAAGGCCACGTTATATGTGGGAAGGTATCTTTTATGGACAAATGCCTGGTCTGAAAAGACCTCTCTAGCCTCCGATAACCAACTCTCTGTATTCAGGCCCACAGTTAAAAAGCCGGCCATATCCTGAAATAATATATATAACAAAGCAAGAAAATCTGCATAAAGAGTGTAAATCTAGCAGATAATACCACTAACAATAGGAGAAAAAAGCACAAAGGATACCCCTGATTTGCTCCGACGCCTCGAGGGCCTCACGGTCGATCCACAAGCATATCTTGCAAGTATCGACGTTGAGGCCCTATATTCATCTATACCCCATGAAAAGGGTCTGGAGGCAGTGCAGTATTTCTTACAAATGAGGGGATGTCAATTTCAGGAGCATAACTTGTTCGTTTTGAAATTGCTTCGTTTCTGCCTCACCCATAACACTTTTGTGTTCAACCGCAGGACCTACCGCCAGCTGAGGGGGACGGCCATGGGGAGCCCTTGTGCCCCGGCCTATGCCAACATCTTCCTCGGCTGGTGGGAGGAGACTGTGGTTTGGAGGGATGAGTCTGAGAGTGGGGGTTTTTCTATGTATCGTGTCTCAGAGATCTGGACACGATACATAGATGATGTCTTTCTCGTTTGGTCTGGCTCTACCAGTGACTTTGACAACTTTGTTAAGAAGCTCAATCACAATGACATTGGCCTCTTTTTCACTTCTGTGATTGAGCCTACCTCATTGCCCTTTCTGGATATTCTCATCACGAAGGGCAGTGATGGTAATCTGGTCACCTCTACGTACAAAAAACCTACGGCCACTAATGCCCTTCTGCATTGGAGTAGTCATCATCCTGAACACCTCAAGAGGGGTATCCCTAAGGGGCAGTACCTTAGGGTCCGGAGGAACTGTTCTGAGGATGCCACTTTTGAGCGTCAGGCCAAGGAATTGAGAAAGAACTTTCAGGATAGAGGTTATCCCTCTAAAACCCTCACAAAGGCCTACCATGAGGCAAAAAGAAGGGATAGAACAAGCTTGTTAAATCCCACTGCTAGAACACAAGAACAGGATTCTGTTCGCTTCATTACTACCTTTGACAATGGGGCAAATTACGTGAGGCGTATTATTCAAAAACATTGGCCGATTCTGCGTATGGATCAGGACATTTCTCAGTATCTCAGTGACTCCCCTGCAATTACTTATAGAAAGTCCCGCTCCTTAAACGATAGATTGGTCCGCAGTCACTTCACTAGCCCTGTGGCCGAGACCTGGCTTAGAAGTGATGTTACGGGGTGTTTTAAGTGTGGACACTGTACCATCTGTCGTTATATTGAAGTAGGTAAAAGCTTCACAAGTAATGTTACGGGTAAGAGTTACACCATCAAACAATTTATGAATTGCAGTACTAGAGTTGTGTATAGGGCTTCCTGCTCCTGTGGCGCCGAGTATATCGGAAAGACTATCAGAGAATTCAAGCGACGTGTTGGTGAACACATTGGCGATGTGGAACATAAGAGAGACACCTCTTTAGCCCGGCATATTAATCATCTGCATGGTGGCCAACCTAGCCACCTTAAATTTATGGCCATCGAAAAGGTCAATAGGCCAATACGGGGAGGTGACTGGGATCGTGTATTGTTACAACAAGAGGCTAAGTGGACCTTTTATTTGAATACTGTGAGCCCACATGGCCTTAATGATCAGATCAATTATAGTTGCTTTGTTTGAGGGGCCTCCTGACCTCCTTTTCCTTTAGCCTTCTTTCTGTGTTTGTACAGTTTTTTAGTACGTTGTGCCAAAATCCTTTTATCATGTCATCCAAATAGTTATGGGATTCGCTATATTTACAATATAATATGCTATTTACCATTTCTGTTTTTGTTTGGGCGCTTCTTTTTGTGTGGCCGGTACATCATGGGTAGTTGGGGTATTTTTCTTTATATATTGGTTGCTGATCATGTAGCTGCACTTACTATTTTTTGTTAAGGTTTCTAAGTTAGCATACATGTCCTTAGTGGAATTCATATACTGCACTCAGCATTTTTTCTGTCATCTTAATCTATTGACAGATCACCTTGATTCCACTTCATACTGTGCTGTCATAAACCTTTCTTTGGGCACTCGGTTATATAGGTGGTAATTATACTGCACCACCTTGAAGAATCGGGGGATATATACATTAGTCCTCTAATAGCTATTTTATAGTGTCACATTGTTTGCCATTCATTTGTGATGCTTAGCGCCATCCCTTTGGCACAGCGGCTAGTTTCGATTACTCTGCGTGCAGTCTGGTCACTAGGTAACCATCATTTCCGGCATTGTAGCTATAAACATTCAATGCCCTCATAGTAACGTAGCAGTTCCGGTCTTGGCATGTCTAGCCTCATTTAGTGTTATTCTCACTTACAGCGCTATACATTGCTCTTTTGGACCGCTTTTTCCTTTTGTGTTAAGGACCTTATTGTTTTGGTGAGCGTATCCCGTAGCGTGTACAGTGTGGTCGCTAGGCAGCGTATACTTCCGGTTCTGGGACTCGGGACCGGAAGTACCTTTTAGACACACGCCACACAGGGTTCCAGTATGTGACATCGTGTGTGAGTATTTCATCTTTATGTATACTGGGGTGCCTATGGAGCGCTGGGGTCCACTTCCTATGCAGTTTACAGCGTGCATGAATGTTATCTTGGGTACGCATTACTGGGTCGTCATGGTAATGTGGACTTCCGGTTTCGGGACGTAGCACCGGAAATACCTCTCCTGTATTGGATTCCTGTGCTCCACATGTGGCTGGGCGTGTGACATCACCGGACCTGTGAGTGTCTTATTATGTATATCTGGTTGTTTATCTAGTGCCGCATTACTTCTGGTATGAATCATACAGTGCGCCGCCATCAGCTTCTACCCTAACTACTTTCAGCTGCTTAACATTCAGTTGGCCCTTTGTTGGGAGCGTGACATTTCACACTTCCTATTTAAGAATTGCCCTAACCCCTCATTCTTTGCAGGACAGCATAGAGGGGGGGCAGGACCTTTTGTCCCTCTGTTATTTGCACTTAATCCCCTTACACAAGCGAGTCCCCTGATGACTTGAGCTTGGAGAAACGCGTCGGGACAACACAGGGAGAGTGCAGGGCATATGTGTTTGCAGGGGTAGATGTGGACTGCCCTTGTAAGGGCAGGAGCTCGGGGGATAGTTTATCGTAGCCCCCTAGGGATTGACATAGGGACTGTCACCTCTTCACGGTCCGGATGTCCACTTGACTAAAAGAATATCCGGTGCTCCCTTGCCTGCCCACGGAATTGGTGAGACCATTCCTGTTTATTTATTAGTACAGTAAGCATATTTTACAGTACATGCTGACTACTGTCTATTGTGTCTATATGCGTCCGGTGGTATAGAGTTAGTTGCTGTCTTATAGATTGTTGAACAGCTTCTTTAGGATACTCTATCCCGGATTGATTCCGCATATATTGCTGGAAACTTTTAATCCTGTGTAGGACCTGTCATCTCTCTATGTCCATTTTATATGGTGGTGACAGGGTCCCGTATTATATGTTCACTTGGGTGACTGTTTTTAGCTACTTTTGAGTATTAAAAGTTAAGGTACATCCTTTCCAGGCTAATGACTTGTATACAAGACAAAATAATTAACCCCAGACGAAAATATTCCTCCACCACCTGGGCTATGTTGACATGCAGCTTTTTTGATACGTCTTTCAACTTTAGCATTGCTTTCAACCACTACAAATGCATTTACTGGGAAATGTCATTGCAAGATTTAACAACCCTAGCTGGCCATTTGTTGTGTGACACATACACTACCATTCAAAAGTTTAGGGTCACTTAGAAATTTCCTTATTTTTTAAATAAAAGCAATTTTTTCCACTGAAGCTAACATTAAATGATACAGAAATACACTCTATACATTGTTAATGTGGTAAATCGCGGCTGGGTGTCAGCTGCCTATCGCAGCTGACATCCAGCACTATGTGTCAGGACCAGTCAGGGACCGCCCCCGGCACATTAACCCCCGGCACACCACGATCAAACATGATCGCGGTGTGCCGGCGGTATAGGGAAACATTGCGCAGGGAGGGGGCTCCCTGCGGGCTTCCCTAAGACCCCTGCAGCAACGCGATGTGATCGGGTTGCTGCGAGTTTCTCCTACCTCCTTCGTTTCTGCAGGCCCGGATCCAAAATGGCCGCGACATCCGGGTCCTGCAGGGAGGGAGGTGGTTTACCAAGTGCCTGAGAGCAGGCGCTTGGTAAGCCTGCACTGCTGCAAGTCAGATCGCTGATCTGACACAGTGCTGTGCAAACTGTCAGATCAGCTATCTGTGATGTCCCCCCGGGACAAAGTAAAAAAAAAAATTCCACATGTGTAAAAAAAAATAAAATAAAAAATTCCTAAATAAAGAAAAAAAAATATTATTCCCATAAATACATTTCTTTATCTAAATAAAAAAAAACAATAAAAGTACACATATTTAGTATCGCCGCGTCCGTAACGACCCAACCTATATAACTGCCCCACTAGTTAACAACTTCAGTAAACACCGTAAGGAAAAAAAAAAAAACGAGGCAAAAAACAACGCTTTATTATCATACCGCCAAACAAAAAGTGGAATAACACGTGATCAAAAAGACAGATATAAATAACCATGGTACCACTGAAAACGTCATCTTGTCCCGCAAAAAACGAGCTGCCATCCAGCATCATCAGCAAAAAAATAAAAAAGTTATAGTCCTGAGAATAAAGCGATGCCAAAATAATTATTTTTTCTATAAAATAGTTTTTATCGTATACAAGCGCAAAACATAAAAAAATGATATAAATGAGATATCGCTGTAATCGTACTGACCCGAAGAATAAAACTGCTTTATCAATTTTACCAAACATGGAACGGTATAAACGCCTCCCCCAAAAGAAATTCATGAATAGCTGGTTTTTGATCATTCTGCCTCACAAAAATCGGAATAAAAAGCGATCAAAAAATGTCACGTGCCTGAAAATGTTACCAATAAAAACATCAACTCATCCCGCAATAAACAAGACCTCTGTGGACTCAAATATGGAAAAATTATAGCTCTCAAAATGTGGTAACACAAAAAATATTTTTTGCAATAAAAAGCGTCTTTCAGTGTGTGACGGCTGCCAATCATAAAAATCCGCTAAATAACCCGCTATAAAAGTAAATCAAACCCCCCTTCATCACCCCCTTAGTTAGGGAAAAATTAAAAAATTAAAAAAATGTATTTATTTCCATTTTCCCATTATGGTTAGGGCTAGGGTTAGGGTTAGGGCTAGGGTTAGGGTTAATGCTAGGGTTAGAGATAGGGTTAGGGCTAGGGTTAGGGCTAGGGTTAGGGCTAGGGTTAGGGTTAGGGCTAGGGTTAGGGCTAGGGTTAGGGTTGGGGCTAGGGTTAAGGCTACAGTTAGGGTTGGGGCTAAAGTTAGGGTTAGGGTTTGGATTTCATTTACGGTTGGGAATAGGGTTGGGATTAGGGTTAGGGGTGTGTCAGGGTTAAAGGTGTGGTTAGGGTTACCGTTGGGATTAGGGTTAGGGGTGTGTTTGGATTAGGGTTTCAGTTATAATTGGGGGGTTTCCATTGTTTAGGCACATCAGGGGCTCTCCAAATGCGACATGGCGTCCGATCTCAATTCCAGCCAATTCTGCGTTGAAAAAGTAAAACAGTGCTCCTTCCCTTCCGAGCTCTCCCGTGTGCCCAAACAGGGGTTTACCCCAACATATGGGATATCAGCGTACTCAGGACAAATTGGACAACAACTTTTGGGGTCCAATTTCTCCTGTTACCCTTGGGAAAATACAAAACTGGGGGCTGAAAAATAATTTTTGTGGAAAAAAAAAAGATCTTTTATTTTCACGGCTCTGCGTTATTAACTGTAGTGAAACAATTGGGGGTTCAAAGGTCTCACAACACATCTAGATAAGTTCCTTGGGGGGGTCTACATTCCAAAATGCTGTCACTTGTGGGGGGTTTCTACTGTTTAGGTACATTAGGGGCTCTGCAAACGCAATGTGACGCCTGCAGACCATTCCACCTAAGTCTGCATTCCAAATGGCGCTCCTTCCCTTCCGAGCCCTCCCATGCGCCTAAACGGTGGTCCCCCCCACATATGGGGTATCAGCGTACTCAGGACAAATTGGAAAACAACTTTTGGGGTCCAATTTCTCCTGTTACCCTTGGAAAAATACAAAACTGGGGGCTAAAAAATAATTTTTGTGGGAAAAAATGTTTGTTTTATTTTTACGGCTCTGCATTATAAACTTCTGTGAAGCCCTTGGTGGGTTAAAGTGCTCACCACACATCTAGATAAGTTCCTAAGGGGGTCTACTTTCCAAAATGGTGTCACTTGTGGGGGGTTTCAATGTTTAGGCACATCAGTGGCTCTCCAAACGCAACATGGCGTCCCATCTCAATTCCTGTCAATTTTGCATTGAAAAGTCAAACGGCGCTCCTTCCCTTCCGAGCTCTCCCATGCGCCCAAACAGTAGTTTACCCCTACATACGGGGTATCAGTGTACTCAGGACAAATTGGACAACAACTCTTGGGGTCCAATTTCTTCTCTTACCCTTGAGAAAAAAATTGGGGGGCAAAAAGATAATTTTTGTGAAAAAATATGATTTTTTATTTTTACGGTTCTGCATTATAAACTTCTGTGAAGCACTTGGTGGGTCAAAGTGCTCACCACACCTCTAGTTAAGTTCCTTAGGGGGTCTACTTTCCAAAATGGTGCCACTTTTGGGGGGTTTCAATGTTTAGGCACATCAGTGGCTCTCCAAACGCAACATGGCGTCCCATCTCAATTCCTGTCAATTTTGCATTGAAAAGTCAAATGGCGCTCCTTCGCTTCCGAGCTCTGTCATGCGCCCAAACAGTGGTTTACCCCCACATATGGGGTATCGGCATACTCAGGACAAATTGTACAACAACTTTTGGCATCCATTTTCTCCTGTTACCCTTGGTAAAATAAAACAAATTGGAGCTGAAGTAAATTTTTGGTGAAAAAAAGTTAAATGTTCATTTTTATTTAAACATTCCAAAAATTCCTGTGAAACACCTGAAGGGTTAATAAACTTCTTGAATGTGGTTTTGAGTACCTTGAGGGGTGCCGTTTTTACAATGGTGTCACAATTGGGTATTTTCTATCATATAGACCCCTCAAAATGACTTCAAATGAGATGTGGTCACTAAAAAAAAATGGTGTTGTAAAAATGAGAAATTGCTGGTCAACTTTAAAACCTTTATAACTCCCTAACAAAAAAAAATTTGGTTCCAAAATTGTGCTGATGTAAAGTAGACATGTGGGAAATGTTACTTATTAAGTATTTTGTGTGACATATCTCTGTGATTTAATTGCATAAAAATTCAAAGTTGGAAAATTGCGAAATTTTCACCAAATTTCCGTTTTTTTTACAAATAAACGCAGGTAATATCAAAGAAATTTTACCACTAACATGAAGTACAATATATCATGAGAAAACAATGTCAGAATCACCAGGATCCGTTGAAGCGTTCCAGAGTTATAACCTCATAAAGGACAGTGGTAAAAATTGTAAAAATTGGCCTGGTCATTAACGTGCAAACTACCCTTGAGGGTAAAGGGGTTAATGGAGCACACTTGGACTGGGTCGCGGTTAGCAGTGGGGTACCACAGAGGCCAGTGTTGGGCCCTCTTCTTTTTAACATATTTATTAATGATCTTGTAGGGGGCATAAGAAGACAATTTTATATTACAGGATGATTTATGTAAACTAGAAGCTTGGGCTGATAAATGGCAAATGAGCTTTAATGGGGATAAATGTAAGGTCATGCACTTGGATAGAAGTAATAAGATGTATAACTATGTGCTTAATTCTAAAACTCTGGGCAAAACCGTCAATGAAAAAGATCTGGGAGTATGGCTGGATAACAAACTCACATTTAGTGGACAGTGTCAGGCAGCTGCTACAAAGGCAAATAAAATAATCTGATGCATTAAAAGAGGCATAGAAGCTCATGAGGAGAACATAATTTTACCTCTATACAAGTCACTAGTTCGACCACACTTAGATAACTGTGTACAGTTCTGGTCTCCGGTGTATAAGAAAGACATAGCTGAACTGGAGCAGGTGCAGAGAAGAGTGACCAAGGTTATTAGAGGACTGGGGGGTCTGCAATACCAAGATAGGTTATTACACTTGGGGCTATTTAGTTTGGAAAACTTAAGGCTAATGGGCGATCTTATATTATTGTATAAATACTGTATATGAGGGGACAGTACAAAGACCTTTCTGATGATCTTTTTAATCATAGACCTGAGACAGGGACAAGGGGGCATCCTCTACGTCTGGAGGAAAGAAGGTTTAAGCATAATGACAGACGAGGATTCTTTACTGTAAGAGCAGTGAGACTATGGAACTCTCTGCCATATGATGTTATAATGAGTGATTCATTACTTAAATTTAAGAGGGGACTGGATGCCTTTCTTGAAAAGTATAATGTTACAGGGCATATATACTAGATTCCTTGTTAGGGTGTTGATCCAGGGAACTAGTCTGATTGCTGTATGTGGAGTCGAGAAGGATTTTTTTCCCCAATGTGGAGCTTACTCTTTGCCACATGGGTTTTTTTTGCCTTCCTCTGGATCAACATGTTAGGGCATGTTAGGTTAGACTATGGGTTGAACTAGATAGACTTAAAGTCTTCCTTCAACCTTAATAACTATGAGTTAGTAACTCTCAAAATGGCCAGAAAAAAAGAATTTTCATGTGAAACTTGACAGTCTATTCTTGTTCTTAGAAATGAAGGCTATTCCAGGCGAGAAATTGCCAAGAAACTGAAGATTTCCTACAACGGTGTGAACTACTCCCTTCAGAGGAAAGCACAAACAGGCTCTAACCAGAGTAGAAAGAGAAGTGGGAGGCCTCGCTGCACAACTGAGCAACAAGACAAGAACATTAGAGTCTGTAGTTTGAGAAATCGACACCTCACGGGTCCTCAACTGGCAGTTTCATTAAATAGTACACACAAAACGCCAGTGTCAACATCTACAGTGAAGAGGCGACTCCGGGTTGCTGGCCTTCAGGGCAGAGTGGAAAAGAAAAAGCCATATCTGAGACTGGCTAATAATAGGAGAAGATTAATATGGGCAAAAGAACACAGACATTGGACAGAGGGTGATTGGAGAAAAGTGTTATAGACAGACGAATCCAAGTTTGAGGTGTTTGGATCACACAGAAGAACATTTGTGAGACGCAAAACAACTGAAAAGATGCTGGAAGAGTGTCTGATGCCATCTATCAAGCATGGTGGAGGTAAAGTGATGGTCTGGGGTTGCTTTGGTGCTGGTAAAGTGGGAGATTTATACAAAGTAAAAGAGATTTTGAGCAAGGAAGGATATCACTCCATTTTGCAACGCCATGCCATACCCTGTGGACAGCACTTGATGGGAGCCAATTTCATCCTACAAAAGAACCATGACCCAAAGCACACCTCCAAATTATGCAAGAACTATTTAGGGAATAAGCAGGCAGTTGGTATTCTATCTGTAATGGAGTGGCCAGAGCAGTCACCAGATCTCAACCCCATTGATCTGTTGTGGGAGCAGCTTGACCGTATGGTACGCAAAAAGTGCCCATCAAGCCAAACCAACTTGTGGGAGGGGTTTATGGAAGCATGGGGTGAAATTTCTCCAGATTACCTCAGCAATTTAACTGCTAGAATGCCAAAGGTCTGCAATACTGTAATTGAAGAAAACAAAGTTTGAAGTTCAAATAAAAATCTTTTTTTTTCGAACCTTGTCAATATCTGGACTAAATTTTCAATTCATTTGGCAACTCATTTGATTAATGAAAGTAGGAGTTTTAATGGAAAACACAAAATTGTCTGGGTGACCCTATACTTTTGAACGGTAGAGTAAGCAGACACATCTTGTTTCGTTTATGAAGAAGGGACTCTAAAAAGTCACAAAGCCTATTTTTAGAGGGGCATCAGGCGGCATTAATATTCTTAAGGGGCCATTATTAACCAGTGGGTCTCCTATGCTGTTATTGCCTATGCAGTGAGTGGCTGGGCTGCCAAGAATTACTATGCACCCCAATACCCCTTTCACAAGAGGTACAGAAGGGCTTCCTGAAAAAATGTTATATTAAATGCAAGGCCTGCCCTACTATCAAGTCATATGCACCCCAATAAGCCTTTGAAACTGTTACAGTCATGGTCAAAAGTATTGACACCCCTGCAATTCGGTCAGATAATACTCATTTTCTTCCAGAAAATGATTGCAAACACAAATTATTTGGAATTAAAATAATAATTTAATTTGTCTTAAATGAAAAAACACAAAAGAAAATGAAGCAAAAAGCAAAACATTGATCATTTCACACAAAACTCCAAAAATGGGCCAGACAAAAGTATTGGCACCCTCAGCCTAATACTTGGTGGCACAACCTTTAAACAGCTAACATAGAAAAAACTCAGTAAAAATACATACCATGAGATGCGGCCTTCCCAAAACCCTGTCTGATGACAAATGCACACTTAGCAGGATGCAGCAGGCCTCCACTGATAAAGGCTAGGAGTGGCACAGGTGCAAACTACTTGATAAAAACAGCCACCCCAACCAAACATTGCAGGGGTTGGCTGCCTAGCAGAAAAAAATGCACATTGATATAACTCACATAGGACGCCAGTCACACTGATAGGTGTGGTGCACAGTGTCTGGTATGCAACCTATTAATGACGCCCCTTGTATCAACAGGCGGGCTGCCCAGCACTAAAAAATGCAGCACACAGTGACAGACGCCCCAGAAAAACCTAGCCAACATAAAGAGGCCTGGCCACATCCTGCAGAAAAGGATATGATATAGTGCAAAAAAAATGCATGCATATGATAAACACATACACTATATGAGGTATTGGTTTAATATTTTGGCCAAAATAAAGTAAGCCCGCAACCCAACGTCAAGGGTCCCCATAATATTGCGGGTCCTACCACTAATATCAAAAAACAGCTAACAGAAAAAATACATACCATGAGATACGGCCTTCCCAAAACCCTGTCTGATGACAAATGCACACTTAGCAGGATGCAGCAGGCCTCCACTGGGGCATCTGTCACTGTGTGCTGCATTTTTTAGTGCTGGGAAGCCCGCCTGTTGATACAAGGGGCGTCATTAATAGGTTGCATACGAGACACTGTGCACCACACCTATCAGTGTGACTGGCGTCCTATGTGAGTTTGCACCTGTGCCGCTCATAGCCTTTATCAGTGGAGGCCTGCTGCATCCTGCTAAGTGTGCATTTGTCATCAGACAGGGTTTTGGGAAGGCCATATCTCATGGTATGTATTTTTGCACAACCTTTAGCCGAAAAAACTGCAACCAACCGCTTCCGGTAACCATCAATGAGTTTCTTACAATGCTCTGCTGGAATTTTAGACCATTCTTCTTTGGCAAACTGCTCCAGGTCCCTGATATTTAAAGGGTGCCTTCTCCAAACTGCCATTTTTAGATCTCTCCACAGGTGTTCTATGGGATTCAGGTCTGGACTCATTGTTGGCCACCTTTGAAGTCTCCAGTGCTTTCTCTCAAACCATTTTCTAGTGCTTTTTGAAGTGTGTTTTGGGTCATTGTCCTGCTGGAAGACCCATGACCTCTGAAGGAGACCCAGCTTTCTCACACTGGGCCCTACATTATGCTGCAAAATTTGTTGGTAGTCTTCAGACTTCATAATGCCATGCACACGGTAAAGCAGTCCAGTGCCAGAGGCAGCAAAGAAACCCCAAAACATCAGGGAACCTTCGCCATGTTTGACTGTAGGGACATGGCTGTGTTCTTTTCTTTGAATGCCTCCTTTTTCTAATGTAAACTCTATGTTGATGCCTTTGCCCAAAAAGCTCTACTTTTGTCTCATCTGACCAGAGAACATTCTTCCAAAACGTTTTAGGCTTTTTTAGGTAAGTTTTGGCAAACTCCAGCCTGGCTTTTTTATGTCTCGGGGTAAGAAGTGGGGTTTTCCTGGGTCTCCTACCATACAGTCCCTTTTCATTCAGACGCGGACGGATAGTACGGGTTGACACTGTTGTACCCTCGGATTGCAGGGCAGCTTGAACTTGTTTGGATGTTAGTCGAGGTTCTTTATCCAACATCCGCACAATCTTACGTTGAAATCTCTTGTCATTTTTTCTTTTCCGTCCACATCTAGGGAGGTTAGCCACAGTGCCATGGGCTTTAAACTTCTTGATGACACTGCGCACGGTAGACACAGGAACATTCAGGTCTTTGGAGATGGACTTGTAGCCTTGAGATTGCTCATGCTTCCTCACAATTTGGTTTCTCTAGTCCTCAGACAGTTCTTTGGTCTTTGTTCTTTTCTCCATGCTCAATGTGGTACACACAAGGACACAGGTCAGAAGTTGAGTCAACTTTAATCCATGTCAACTGGCTGGAAGTGTGATTTAGTTATTGCGAACACCTGTTAGGTGCCACAGGTAAGTTACAGGTGCTGTTAATTACACAAATTAGAGAAACATCACATGATTTTTCGAACAGTGCCAATAATTTTGTCCACCCCCTTTTTTATGTTTGGTGTGGAATTATATCCAATTTGGCTTTAGGACAATTATTTTTGTGTTTTTTCATTTAAGACAAATTAAATGAAGATAATAATACCAAATAATTTGTGTTTGCAATCATTTTCAGGAAGAATATGAGTATTATCTGACAGAATTGCAGGGGTGTCAATACTTTTGGCCATGACTGTAAATATGCTTATTTTGTATATTTATTTAATCAGGACTCTTTACCAGATGCAATAATCTAAAGAAAATGTAATGATATTTCTCATAAAAAATGTAGTGGTTTATTGGATTGTCCACCAAAAAACATAATTGCAGCAAAACATAAAATAGGTGAAATAGTTACAAAGAGATTGTCAATTTGTCCATATCAAAGTTTTTTCCCCATATTTCCTGAGATTTTGAATGGTAAATGGCGTCTGTCTCTGTCATGAAGTATGGTAGAAGTCATCAAGCAGCACATGGCTAACTCACATACCAGCTGTTCATTCCGTCTGTGTGGAGTCTGAAGTCCGTAGAAAGTGAAAGAGAAGCCCCTAAGGCTAGGTTCACACTAGCGTCGCGCCGCCCTGCGTCGGCGACGCAACGCGCGACGCACGTAAAAACGCGCGCAAACGCGCGCAAAAACGCGCGCGTTTTGCGACGCGTGCGTCGTTTTTGATGAAAATCGGACGCACAGAAAATGCTACATGTAGCGTTTTCTTGCGTCCGACGCTAGCGTCGGAAACGACGCACGTGGCGAAAAACGCCACCAAAACAACGCACGCGTCCCCTATGTTAAACATAGGGGCGCGTCGCCGCTGCGTCGCCGACGCAACGGCGGCGCAACGCTAATGTGAACGTAGCCTTAGTGACAGCCGCTCCCTCCTATGAGCAGTGGATATATATGTCCCATAGAGCATGTGTTCTCTCTATATGGTGTTAACTTTTACTCTGAGATAAATATACAGGAATAGCATATACAGATCTACACAACAATGCACAGTATTGATAAAAATTATCACCTGTGCCCACACAGGGAACTTCGAACTATAACCCAGCGCAAAAATATAATTAACCCATATAAAAAAGAATTGCACATAAAGGGTCCAATTTAAACCATAAAACAGTCATTTTATTGAATACATTAATACAGAATTTCATAAATAGTAGAAACATATGGGATTCTAAGATGGGAGATACCACTAGATGGAGCCACAGGTCAAAGGCAAAGCCATTACAATACCAGCACCCTACCACAACCATTAATTATGTACGTGACCATATCCATACTGGTCAAACATAATGTATAAATACACTGGTAAATAGTATCCCGTGACCAGTACTGTTAAAGTTATGAAGGGAGATTATAAAATGTATTCAAACATAATTACCTCAGACCTGCGGGGCCACTGCCCCTATACTCGTTTCGGCTCATGTGCCTTCTTCCCGGAAGAGACAAAGAGATTGTTCATTTGTCTATATCAAAGTTTCTTCCCCATCTTTCCTATTATTCTGAATGGTAAATGGCATCTGTCTCTGTCATGAAGTATGGTAGAAGTCATCAAGCAGCACATGACTAACTCACATGCTAGCTGTTCATTCCGTCTGTGTGGAGTCTGAAGTTCATAGAGAGTGAAGGAGAAGCCCCTAAGTGACCCCTCCCTCCTTTGAGCCGTGGATATATATGTCCCATAGAGCACGTGTTCTCTCTATATGGTGTTAACTTTTACTCTGAGCTAAATATGTAGGAATAGCATATGTAATGTTAGTGAAACCTTCCACGAGGCTCAGTACAGAATTGAGTGTAATAATAAGTCATTAATCAATAATTAATATTTTACAGAACCCAGGTACTGAATGGCCACAGGAAGATACACTTCACATTATTCATTTTGTAATCCCATACTGTTTTCTTATGTATTAACTGCAAGTCCTGCCCTGCTACCAATTCATATGCACCCCAATAAGCCTTTGAACCCAGGTACTGGATGGCCACAGAAAAACCCACTTCACATTCTTCAGTTGGTCCTGCCATACTGTTTCCTTATGCATTGAATGCAAGGGCCGCCTTGACCCAAATTTGCACGCAACACAGTCGCCCCTTGGAAGAATCATGGAGAAGGGCCTCATAAAAAAATTTACCATTACAAATAAGCGGGTCTCCTAGACTCGTAATGCCCATACACTAAGTGCATGGGCTGACAAACATTTCCCCATGGAGGGTACATTGTTAAAAAATATATTATGGGTATCATAGACACACTTGCCCAAAAATTGACTGGCTGTAGTGGAAAGGAACACATTAACCCTGGTTATGTAGTGGCAGAGAATGATGATACGTGGAGAAAGAACTCATTAAAAACTATGCCCAAATTAAAGGAGCGGGTCTCCTAGACTTGTAATGCCCATATGACACGCTCACAGGGCAGTGGGGTACTCGGTACCCCCGCTTGAAAGGGGGATGTCACGGTGGCTGTGACCTGGTCCGTGGCCCTGGGCATCAATGTTAAAGGAGGTTAAATGTTCAAAGTTTGTCATGACGCTACCTGTGGAGTTCGGTCAATACGGGGACCGATGCTGCATTAGAGGAGTCCCCTGGGGGATGTTGCGACAACCCAGATGTTACACTTCCCACTGGTGAAGCGGGGACCCCAGGGGTCCTATGGTGTGTGGCGAAGATGGTAAGGCCGGTGAATAAATGGAGGAGACAAGTTATAAGTCTTTACCTGGTTTAATGTAGGTTGCTGGTCACAGTCCAGTGTACCAGGTACAGAGGATGGTGGTCCGGCCGGCTCAGAGGCAAGTGAGAGTTCTCCTGTAGCAGTAGAGGCCCGTGAGCCTTTCCAACTAGCGCCTTTCAAGGTGAGGTCCCTGCTGCCGCAGCTTCCTACAGCGTCCTCCAGTTTCCCCCTATCCTGGGACAGGTACCTGCATGACAGGCAGCTTGAGCCTTTTTATAGTGACTCTACCATGCCCCGGGTTCCTCAGATGCTGCTGCGTCTCAGGTGTGGTGCGGGCAGGTAACGTGTAGTGTTGTGCCCTCCGGTTCTGCTCTGTGTCCTAGAGTCCAACAAAAGCCTTAGGCTCCCAGTTCCCGGCTACTGCGCTTCAGCTCTGAGGGTGCCCTGCCACAGTTCCCCTCTGATCTCTGTTCCTCTTCTGTTCTCCTTCCCTTCCGGCTACTCCACATACAACAACCCTTCAGGTTGTTCCTCCTTCCAGAGGCTGCAGCTCCCACGTAGCTGCCAGGCCCCTCTGTCTGCTCTGCGTCTCTCCTGGATGTCTGTTTTCCTTGGTCTCCTAGGACCAACTGTCTAGCTCTTCCTCCAGATCAGGATACAGAAAGCCTAGGGAAGTTCCCCTGAATCCGGGTCCTGAGCTCCCCCTCCTGGCCTGGATTCAGAATGTGTTGCATGTGTGTGCCTTACCTGGTGAAAAGAACTCCTTTGCCTCTGAGCATGACATTACCTTCCCCGAAGGAAAAGCAACATCCTGCAGCAACCGGAACCCGGTGTGCTGCACATACACTAAGTGCATGGGCTGACAAACATTTCCCCATGGGAGGTATATTTTTTTTAAATTATTTATGGGGATCATAGACACCCTTTCCCAAAAATTGAATGGCTGTAGCAGCATACAACACGTTCACCATGGTGTTCTAGTGGCAGAGAATGATGACATGTGGAGGCAGGCCTTATTAAAAACTAGGCCCAATGTTAAGGAGCGGGTCTCCTAGACTTGTAATGCCTATACACGAAGTGCATGGGCTGACAAACATTTCCCCATGGGGGGTATATTTGTTAAACATATTCTATGGGCATCATAGACACCCTTGCCAAAAATTGGACTAGCTGTAGCAGCACAGAACACCTTAACCCTGGTGATCTAGTGGCGGAGAATGAGCAGACATAATGATCAATCATACTGAAATCAAACAAATGAATAAAGGATGTGAATCCATCTGTGAAAGAAAATAACAAAAGGGAGGGGCGAACAAAGCTTCATAGATATGAAGCCAGAATGTGTCCAACGAGATATTTTGGTCCCTAGCAACAGCTCAGAGACAGGGATATAAATAAAAATCTAATAGTATTTCAATATTTTTATATTGGAGAGGTATACACTAGGTCATAAGAGGATGGTCCAGAGATAGGAAAAATGGAAAATATAAGAATAAATGGGAAAAATATATGTACATCTCATTTTTATGACATTTCCCCCAGGAAGAGTAACATTTGTTTTGGTTTCAAATTAGTAACTGGCATCATTAAAACACCCTTTCCCAAAAATTTAATGGCTGTAGCAGCATACAACACGTTCACCATGGTGTTCTACTGGCACAAAATGATGGTGGAGGAAGGCCTTATTAAAAACTAGGCCCTATGTAAAGGAGCGGGTCTCCAAGATTTGTAATGCCCATACACGAAGTGCATGGGCTGACAAAGATTTCCCCCTGGGGGTACATTTAAAAATTTTTTTTATGGGCATCATAGACACCCTTGCCAAAAATTGGACTGGCTGTAGCAACACAGAACACGTTAACCCTGGTGATCTAGTGGTGAATGATGACACGTGAGGAAAGCAAGGCCTCATTAAAAACATTTCCCCATGGGGGTACATTTTTAAAAAATATTTTATGGGCATCATAGACACCCTTGCCAAAAATTGGACTGGCTGTAGCAACACAGAACACATTAACCCTGGTGGTGATCTATTGGTGGAGAATGATGACACATTGAGGAAGGCAAGGCCTCATTAAAAACTAGGCCCTATGTAAAGGAGCGGGTCTCCTAGACTTGTAACGCCCATACACGAAGTGCATGGGCTGTCAAACATTTCCCCATTGGGGGTACATTTAAAAAAAATGTTTATGGGCATCACAGACACCCTTGCCGAAAATTGGACTGGCTGTAACAACACAGAACACATTAACCCTGGTGATCTAGTGGTGGAGAATGATGACACGTTGAGAAAGGCCTCATTAAAAATTAGGCCCCATGTAAAGGAGCGGGTCTCCTAGACTTGTAATGCCCATACACGAAGTGCATGTGCTGACAAACATTTCCCCATGGGGGTACAATTTAAAAAAATATTTTATGGGAATCATAGACACCCTTGCCAAAAATTGGACTGGCTGTAGCAACACAGAACACATTAACCCTGGTGATCTATTGGTGGAGAATGATGACACATTGAGGAAGGCAAGGCCTCATTAAAAACTAGGCCCTATGTAAAGGAGCGGGTCTCCTAGACTTGTAATCTAGTGGCAGAGAATGAGGAGACATAATGATAAATCATACTGAAATCAAACAAATTAATAAAGGATGTGAATCCACCTATGAAAGAAAATAACAAAAGGAAGAGGCGAACACAGGTTCATAGATATGAAGCCAGAATGTGTCCAACGAGACATGTTGGTCCCTAGCAACAGCTCAGAGACAGGGATATAAATAAATATATAATATAATAGTATTTTAATATTTTTATATTAGAGAGGTATACACTAGGTTATAAGAGGATGGTCTAGAGATAAGAAAAATGGAAAATATAAGAATAAATGGGAAGAATATATGTACATCTCTTTTTTATGACATTTCCCCCTGGGGAAGTAACATTTGTTTTGGTTTCAAATTAGTAACGGCATCATAAAAACACCCTTGCATAAAAATTTAGTGACTTTTGCATCACGGAATACATTCACCCTGGTAACATAGTAACATAGTAACATAGTTAGTAAGGCCGAAAAAAGATATTTGTCCATCCAGTTCAGCCTATATTCCATCATAATAAATCCCCAGATCTACGTCCTTCTACAGAACCTAATAATTGTATGATACAATATTGTTCTGCTCCAGGAAGACATCCAGGCCTCTCTTGAACCCCTCAACTGAGTTCGCCATCACCACCTCCTCAGGCAAGCAATTCCAGATTCTCACTGCCGTAACAGTAAAGAATCCTCTTCTATGTTGGTGGAAAAACCTTCTCTCCTCCAGACGTAAAGAATGCCCCCTTGTGCCCGTCACCTTCCTTGGTATAAACAGATCCTCAGCGAGATATTTGTATTGTCCCCTTATATACTTATACATGGTTATTAGATCGCCCCTCAGTCATCTTTTTTCTAGACTAAATAATCCTAATTTCGCTAATCTATCTGGGTTTTGTAGTTCTCCCATCCCCTTTATTTATTTTGTTGCCCTCCTTTGTACTCTCTCTAGTTCCATTATATCCTTCCTTTTTCAAATAATTTTTATTGGAGTTATAACTTTTTAACCGGGCAGGAAAAGCTAGGAAGGGACGGAGGGGAAGGGTGGGATATGGAGGTAGGGAAAATAAGCCCCTATAACAATAGGGGAAACAGGCAAACATATAGTAGATTAGTGTAAACATCATAGCTTAAATGATGTACATATTAGGCTATAGGATAGCATAAGTAATGCTTTGTGAAGATTCGCTAAGTAAACATCTAGTTCTGTCATAAAATAAAATGACATGGTAGGCTATAAACTAACATGAGTAATGCTTTGTACAGATTCTCCAAATAAACATTAGAAGGTAGGCTATAAAAATGGAGTGCCCGTCATGGACTCTAAGCTTAATATAACGCAGATAGTAGCTTGTGGCGTGCGGTAACACCTCCTGATGGTCCCATGACAATGTGGGTAAAAAGTCTGGCTCAGTATCAAGGCTAATTGTTGGGAAGAAAAATAAATTTGACTTATAAGCGTAGTAATAATAAATGATTTTATATATGGGACAGGACTCCAGGTCAAGTAGGACCGGTGGGGAATCTAGGAGGATTCAGACCATGTCGCTGCAGAAAGATCATACCCTCCTCCGGAGTTGCAATATGTTCAGTTCCAGTCAGAAGTTTCACCAAAATAGTGGAGGAGGGCGACCATGAATACGCAAAATGGGACCTCCGGAGTTCCCGTGCGATGGATGAAAAATCACGTCGTTTTTTCAAGGTATCCTTAGACAAGTCTCTGAAAAATGTTAGGTGGCCATAAGGGGAGAGCAGAAAACTTTTTTCGGAGGAGAGGTCAAACAGTTTACCCCTGACCCAGGCTGGAAAAAAGGAGACAATAATGTCTCTTGACACATCTGATGGGAGGTTCACAGGTTTTTTAATTCTGTAGACTCTTTCTATAGTATTGGGATCATTAAAGGGAACCTGTCACCTGAATTTGGCGGGACTGGTTTTGGGTCATATGGGCGGAGTTTTCGGGTGTTCGTTTCACCCTTTCCTTACCCACTGGCTGCATGCTGGCTGCAATATTGGATTGAAGTTCATTCTCTGTCCTCCATAGTACACACCTGCACAAGGCAAGATTGCTTTGCGCAGGCGTGTACTATGGAGGACAGAGAATGAACTTCAATCCAATATTGCAGCCAGCATGCAGCCAGCGGGTAAGGAAAGAGTGAATCAAACACCCAAAAACTCCGCCCATATGACCCAAAACCAGTCCCGCCAAATTCAGGTGACAGAGTCCCTTTAAGGTCAGGAAAGAATTTAGAAATCATTTTGTGAACGTAGTTTTTCAAATGAGGGGGTTTAACGGATTCCGGGACGCCCCTAATCTTCACGTTATTTCTACGTCTGTGATCCTCGAGAGTCGCCAGGTTACGTTTGAGTGAGTCTATGTCTCTTTGCATACTGTCTAGTAAGGCAGAGGACATGTTAAGAGTTGGAAAGGTATCTGAGTGAGGAAGATCACTACCCTCAGGGGAAAAGTCCTCCACACTACTGTCCGAAGAGACTACAGAGGGTTCGTGTGAGTCATGTGTAGATGAAGAATAATGATCACAGACAGATGATCTTGAGGAAGATAAAGATGAGGAGGAACCCAAGCTTTCCGCAATAGTGGTCAGCGCATCTTTTATGTATGACTCTGATGCTGTATCCGAATAGGAAGATCCCGAATTTGGTGGTTTAAAAAAAACTGAATCTGGTAATCGGAATTGTAATTGTTCCTTCAATTTTTTGTTAAAGTTGTCGCAGAAATCGCTGATCATATTGTCTATAGATGCTATAGTGAGAGCTATTTTCTCCTCCATAACAGGGGAAGAGCATGAAGACCTTGAGATGGGATCCTCCCCCCCCTTGTTGGAACAGTCATTAGGACTCTGCTCTTGTGCATTTAGTGTATTGTAACTTGAGTATAATGCACCTTCCGGTTTTGCTGTGAATGCTTTTGGGATGACAGTTTTAAGCCCCTCCATCATCTGGTTACTGGAATGGGGCACAAATTCTGGGGCGTCATAATTTAGTACTCGGCTGACAGCTTTTATCCCTGCATCCCTGGATGTAATGTTCATGTTACAAGCTGTGTGCCGATTAGTGGGCGGAGTTTCCTCTCTTCCCCTGCTCCCCCTCCCCGCCGACATAGATGCAGTTGCCGCTATGATCCTAGGTGTTGTGCCGGTCTGGGGGGCTGGGGCAGAGGGTCTAAGAGGCTTCAGAGTGGGTGACGCTCGCTTTAAGAGCTCACCTGACTTTCCACTTGCAGCAGCGGCAGATCTCTCCCCTTCGGGAGCGGTACCGCCGCTAGATGTGGGCGGAGTTGTGGCGGGGCTCCAGCTCTGTCTCCTCTCCCCGGCGCCTGCAGCACCGCAGCTTCCAGTCTGATCCTGGAAGTCGCGCTGGCCTGTGAGCGGCGAACAGAGGGTCCCGGGAGTCCTGCAGCTCTGGGTGAGTGAGGCATCGGCTCACCTGATGTCTTCGCCGCTGTATGGTTGCGGCTCCGTCCTCCAGGGTCGGCGCCGCTGCGTGTCGCGGACGGAGCCGAGGGCAGGTCTATGGGCGTGGTCTCCTCCCCTCTCCTGCTTCCCGGCCTCGTCAGCTTAGGCGAGACCGCGGCTTTGGGCCTACCCACGCAAGTCGCTCCAATTCTTGTGGGGATACCAGAGGGCCTTGTAATTTTCAGAGCGGGAGCCGCTGTGGACGGGGGTCTGTCCAGGGGTCCACCCGTGGATGAGCTTGATCTGGGTCTTGAACTGGGGCTTGAAAGCACCGATGAGTGCAGCCTCTTGTCCTCCCGACTGTGCAGTCCTGCAGCAAGGCCGCGGCTGGGGACTGCATGTCCCTGAGTTGCTTGTGCCTTCTTGAAAGAAGATTTTTTCATTATGTATCCAAGTCCTGGACTCTTTAGCATAAGTTTTAAGCACTTTCTTCCCAGAAAAGTAAGCAAATTGTCGCTTATAATAAGGGATTTAGCAGGAGCTTCTGTGACACAGGTCTGCTCCCAGTCCCTTGCAAGCCACGCCTCTGTCCATTATATCCTTCCTGAGCACCGGTGCCCAAAACTGGACACAGTACTCCATGTGCGGTCTAACTAGGGATTTGTACAGAGGCAGTATAATGCTATCATCATGTGTATCCAGACCTCTTTTAATGCACCCCATGATCCTGTTTGCCTTGGCAGCTGCTGCCTAGCACTGGCTGCTCCAGGTAAGTTTATCATTAACTAGGATCCCCAAGTCCTTCTCCCTGTCAGATTTACCCAGTGGTTTCCCGTTCAGTGTGTAATGGTGATATTGATTCCTTCTTCCCATGTGTATAACCTTACATTTATCATTGTTAAACCTCATCTGCCACCTTTCAGCCCAAGTTTCCAACTTATCCAGATCCCTCTGTAGCAGAATACTATCTTCTCTTGTATTAACTGCTTTACATAGTTTTGCATCATCTGCAAATATCGATATTTTACTGTGTAAACCTTCTACCAGATCATTAATGAATATGTTGAAGAGAACAGGTCCCAATACCGACCCCTGCGGTACCCCACTGGTCTCAGCGACCCAGTTAGAAACTATACCTTTTGTTTTTTTTGTTTCCTTTTTGGCAGCTTTAATTAGTTTTTTAGATAAAGTATTTTTCTCCCTATAGTTTTTAGAGCTTCAATGGTGCCATCCTGCTTTAGTAGTGCAAATGCTTTCTTTTTACTGTTAATTGCCTGTCTTACTTCTTTGGTGTTCTAGTGGTTGTGGATAATGAGGATAAGGTTATCCTCCAACACCAAACAGACCAAATCAGGAAGCGTATACCCATGTGTGGTTGTGAAGAGGTGCATGAGAATACACCTCCACAAAAAAGAGAATGTATTTGAGGTTATGTTTCGCTGTTTTCATTCAGTGGTGTACAGATGTCTGGCCCACTCCAGCCCTTGTTTATTTTTATAATATTCAGCCTGTCAGCATTGTCAGTAGACAGGCTGATGCATTTATCTGTTATAATTCCACCAGCGGCACTAAAAACCAGCTCTGACAGAACGCTAGCAGCAGGGCAGGCCAGGACCTCAAAGGCATAGAGAGCCAGTTCAGGCCACGTGTCCAGCTTGGATACTCAATAATTAAAAGGCATAGAGGAATCCCGGAGGACGTTTGTATGATCTGCAAGGTACTCCCTCAGCATCTTCCCAAACATTGCACTTCTTGTGACAGCACCCTTTGCACTTCTGTCTCTTTCACTTGGACTCCTTGTTTGTACAACAAACTCTGAGGTCTGCTGCCAGTGTTCACAGATGGGAATTTTTTAAGTAATTCTGCTACAAGGGCCCTCTGGTACTGCAACATTTTAGTACACCTGTCTGCCTCTGGACGAAGAAAGTTCTCCTTGTAGCGTGGGTCTAGAAGTATCACCAACCAGTAATGAGTAAGGTTGAGCAAAACGGATCGGACAATTTCAAAAATCGCCGACTTTTGGCAAAGTCAGGTTTCGTGAAATCCGACCCGATCCCACTGTGGGATCGGCCATGAGGTCGGCGATCTGCGCGCCAAAGTCGCATTTCGTATGACGCTTTAAGCGCCATTTCTCAGTTAATGAAGGAGCACGCAGAGTGTGGGCAGCGTGATGACATAGGTCTCGGTCCCCACCATTAGAGAAGGGCATTACAGTAATTGGCTTGCTTTCTGCGGCATCACAGGGGCTATAAAGGGGCGTGCACGCCGACCGCCATCTTACTTCTGCCGATCTAAGCATAGGGAGAGGTTGCTACAGCTTCATCAGAAGAAGGGATATAGATAGGGAGGGAAGATTAACCCCGAAACTGCTTGTGCTGTAGCGATTTCCACTGTCTAACACCACCTTTTCTTTGCAGGGACAGTGGAGTTTTTTTTGGTGCATCAGCTCTGTAGCTTATTAAGTGGTGAAAAAAAAATCCCAAATTTGTAAAAAACAACAACAAAAAATTGCGCCATTTTCCGATACCCATAGCGTCTTCATTTTTTGTGATCTCAGGTTTAGTGTTGAGCCACCCCCCTAGTGTTCGAGTTCGGTTCGTCGAATTGGGGCGTGTTCGAAGAATGTTCGTCGAACTTTTGACAAACACCATCGAACCCCATTGAAACCAATGGCAGGCAAACACAAACACATACAAACACAGAAAACACATAGAAAACACCTTAAAAGGTGTCCAAAAGCTGACAAACTGCTCAGAAGACACAACAAACACAAGTACATATAGTTATGGGAAAAGAAAAGAGGTGGAGGAGTAAAAGGAGGAGGAGAGACAGATACATATATGTCACGCCCTTCTAAAATCAAGAAAGGCTCATCGCCTGAGCCCACATCAAAGGGAGGGAGTCTGACATCAGTGTGCATTTACGCCTGATATCGGAAAGGGGTTAAAGATTACAAAAAGGAAAATGTGTTGATGCAAAAGGTTTCAGATCTTAATTAGCCTGTTAGGGTTATGGCTTATTCGCTATCAACATTAGGAAAGGCCAGTTGATGCAAATTTCCCAGCTTTTTAAAAACCCAGCCTCCTGCCAAAAAACAGCAGCCATGGGTTCTCCTAAGCACCTGCCTAGCACACTGAAAATGAAAATGTGGAGGCCTACAAAGCATAAGAAGGCTGTAAGAAGATAGGAAAGCATTTTCAAGTTGCCCTTTCCTCAGTTTAAAATGTAATTAAGAAATGGAAGTTAACAGGAACAGTGGATTTCAAGATCAGGTCTAGAAGACCAAGCAAAATTTCAGGAGAGCTGCTCATAGGATTGCTAGAGAGGCAAATCAGAACCTTCGCTTGACTCCAAAAGACCATCAGAAAGATTTATCAGACTATAGAATTGTGATATATTGTTCTACTGTTCAGAGACACCTGCACAAATATGGCCTTTGTTACTCCTAACGTAGCTCATGGATCCACTTTTCCACAGGGCCAGGCCTGCCTAGCAAGGGGCATAGCTAAGCGGTTACTTTGTATTCACTCCTGGGCAGAACCCGGTACTGCAGCTGCTGATACTGATTTAGGACTAGAGGTCTGTTCAGACTAGGAATTTCTGCTTCTATACAGAACAATTACTGACACATATTCAGCCCTGCATTCAAACTGGGCTAATTCAGAGACTGGTGTTAGCAGACCGGTTAGAAACAGACCCGGCCACACATGCAGGGGTGAACCTAGCCTCTCTGCTGCCTGAGGTGAACTTCAAAAACTGCGCCCCCCCAAACACAAGTATGTCAGCGCCATCACACGCACATACAAGAACCACACAGAAGAATCCAGAACAAGGATCATTAATGGCAATGGCAGGCCTGGCACAAACATACAGATACACAGTGATGGCTGCAGAGCTCTGGTCCTGTAGGCAGACACAGTCCTGCATCCTTAGAGCACAGGAGGCAGCACTGATTGCCAACCTATTATCTCTGGCACACACCTACAAAACTCTGGGCAGCTCCAATGTGGCCGCTGCCTGGCACTGACCAGTCAGACATGTCCACCATGCAGCATCGTCCACACACTGCATGCAACAACCTGCAGTCTGAGCATCAACAAGCCGCTACTGCACTAACCTGGTAAAATGGCGTGTCTTCCCCAACAGACCACGCTTCTTTCTCCCGAAGCACTTAGCCAATCACAAGCGCCGCACACAGGACTGTACGGAGCTAATAGCAGGGGCCATCCAATGGGGTTTATCAAGGGATGTGGGAGCTGGAAGAGGGATGAGCTCCACCGACCAACCGCCGCTCGGGAGGAACACAGTTCGAATGACTGTATATACCGAGGGGCAGCAATAGACCTGATGTGTAAGTTATAGGCAATCAGTCCTGCAGGAGAGGCGTATGTGAAAGGGACAATGCATCCTGCACCAGGGGCGTACATAGAAATCATGGGGCCCTATAGCAGAAATTCTAATTGGCCCACACCTAAAAAAAAAGAAAATTTGGCTGGGTCACATAATATCTCACGTCTTTGCTGCCGTTACAAAGTAATTTTCCTCCTATTGAAACCCCTAGATTCCTCTTTCATTCTTTCATTGCCCCCATGAAATGTGATGCCAACAAAAGTGTCCCAAAAACACTGTGATCCCCCCACAGTGAATTGCTCTACAGGACCCTCCACACACACAGCATGATGGCCCTACTCTACTCCCTGTCAACTAATCTGGCACAGTATGATGCCCAACTGTGACTCCCATACATGTAGTATAATAGACCCACATACAATATAATGGCCCCTACATCTCTTCACACTGTATAATAGCCCCCAACACAGCCCTCAAATCGCCCTCCGTAAAATATAAAGGTTTCCTCATAGCCCTCATTATTAAACCACGGAAAAAAATTCAAAAAGCAACTTACTATGGCCATCTAATACTATGTACAAGCTGGGTGCAGAGAACTTCACAAGATGGAGATGTGGGCAGTGCCCTCATAGCCCTCAAAGTAATATCATACCCCCACAGAGCCCTACAAATATAATGGTTTCCATGTAGTGTAATTGGCTCCATATATTATAATGCACCCCCATAGCCCTCCATATAGTATAATGCAGCCCCATAGAAAATACACATTATAATTCTCCATATATTATAATGCACCCCCATAGTCCTCCATATATTCCAATGCACCCAATAATCCTCCATCTATTATAAGGCAAGGCCAGAGTCCTCCATATATTATAATACACCATCCATAGCCCTCCAAATACTATAATGCATCCCCCATAGCCCTCCATATACTATAATGCATCCCCCGTAGCCCTCCATATACTATACAGCATCCCCATGTACAATACAGCACCACCCCCATATACAGCACAGCACCCCTGTATGCAGCACAGCACCCCTATATACAATACAGCACAGCACCCCCCCATATGCAGCACAGCATCCCCATATACAGCACCCCTATATACAATGCAGCACTCCTGTATACAATACAGCACAGTACCGCCATATACAGCACCGCTGATATACAGCACAGCACCGCCATATACAGCACCCCCATATACAGCACAGCACTGCCATATACAGCACGACAGCACCCCCTATATACAGCACAGCAGCCCCCACATACAGTACCCCCACATACAGCACAGCACCCCCATATACAATACAGCACCGCCATATACAGCACAGCACCACCATATACAGCACCCCCATATACAGCACCCCCCATATACAGCACAGCACCACCATATACAGCACTCTTCATATACAGCACAGCACCCCCATATACTGCACAGCACCCTCACATACAGCACAGCACCGCTATAAACAATACAGCACAGCACCCATACAGTGGGGCAAAAAAGTATTTAGTCAGTCAGCAATAGTGCAAGTTCCACCACTTAAAAAGATGAGAGGCGTCTGTAATTTACATCATAGGTAGACCTCAACTATGGCAGACAAACTGAGAGAAAAAAATCCAGAAAATCACATTGTCTGTTTTTTTAACAATTTATTTGCATATTATGGTGGAAAATAAGTATTTGGTCAGAAACAAAATTTCATCTCAATACTTTGTAATATATCCTTTGTTGGCAATGACAGAGGTCAAACGTTTTCTGTAAGTCTTCACAAGGTTGCCACACACTGTTGTTGGTATGTTGGCCCATTCCTACATGCAGATCTCCTCTAGAGCAGTGATGTTTTTGGCTTTTCGCTTGGCAACACGGACTTTCAACTCCCTCCAAAGGTTTTCTATAGGGTTGAGATCTGGAGACTGGCTAGGCCACTCCAGGACCTTGAAATGCTTCTTACTAAGCCACTCCTTCGTTGCCCTGGCGGTGTGCTTTGGATCATTGTCATGTTGAAAGACCCAGCCACGTTTCATCTTCAATGCCCTTGCTGATGGAAGGAGGTTTGCACTCAAAATCTCACGATACAATGCCCCATTCATTCTTTCATGTTCCCGGATCAGTCGTCCTGGCCCCTTTGCAGAGAAACAGCCCCAAAGCATGATGTTTCCACCACCATGCTTTACAGTAGGTATGGTGTTTGATGGATGCAACTCAGTATTCTTTTTCCTCCAAACACGACAAGTTGTGTTTCTACCAAACAGTTCCAGTTTGGTTTCATCAGACCATAGGACATTCTCCCAAAACTCCTCTGGATCATCCAAATGCTCTCTAGCAAACTTCAGACGGGCCCGGACATGTACTGGCTTAAGCAGTGGGACACGTCTGGCACTGCAGGATCTGAGTCCATGGTGGCGTAGTGTGTTACTTATGGTAGGCCTTGTTACATTGGTCCCAGCTCTCTGCAGTTCATTCACTAGGTCCCCCCGCGTGGTTCTGGGATTTTTGCTCACCGTTCTTGTGATCATTCTGACCCCACGGGGTGGGATTTTGCGTGGAGCCCCAGATCGAGGGAGATTATCAGTGGTCTTGTATGTCTTCCATTTTCTAATTATTGCTCCCACTGTTGATTTCTTCACTCCAAGCTGGTTGGCTATTGCAGATTCAGTCTTCCCAGCCTGGTGCAGGGCTACAATTTTGTTTCTGGTGTCCTTTGACAGCTCTTTGGCCTTCACCATAGTGGAGTTTGGAGTCAGACTGTTTGAGGGTGTGCACAGGTGTTTTTTTATACTGATAACAAGTTTAAACAGGTGCCATTACTACAGGTAATGAGTGGAGGAAAGAGGAGACTCTTAAAGAAGACGTTACATGTCTGTGAGAGCCAGAAATCTTGATTGTTTGTTTCTGACCAAATACTTATTTTCCACCATAATATGCAAATAAATTGTTAAAAAAACAGACAATGTGATTTTCTGGATTTTTTTTTCTCAGTTTGTCTCCCATAGTTGAGGTCTACCTATGATGTAAATTACAGACGCCTCTCATCTTTTTAAGTGGTGGAACTTGCACTATTGCTGACTGACTAAATACTTTTTTTCCCCACTGTATATACAATACAGCACAGCCCCGCCATATACAGCACCGCCATATACAGCACGACAGCACCCCCTATATACAGCACAGCAGCCCCCACATACAGTACCCCCACATACAGCACAGCACCCCCATATACAATACAGCACCGCCATATACAGCACAGCACCACCATATACAGCACCCCCATATACAGCACCCCCCATATACAGCACAGCACCACCATATACAGCACTCTTCATATACAGCACAGCACCCCCATATACTGCACAGCATCCTCATATACAGCACAGCACCGCTATAAACAATACAGCTCAGCACCACCATATACAGCACTGCCATATACAGCACTCTCCATATACAGCACAGCACCCCCATATACAGCACAGCACCCATATATACAATACAGCACAGCCCCGCCATATACAGCACCGCCATATACAGCACCCTCCATATACAGCACAGAGCCCTCATATATAGCACAGCACCCCTATATTCAGCACATCACCTTCCATTTACAGCACTCCCATATACAGCACAGCACCCCCATATACAGCACAGCACCCCCATATATAATAAAGCAGAGCAGGGCCATATACAGCACAGCACACCTATATACAATATAGCACCCACATATACAGTACAGCCCCTTCAAATACAGAACAGCACCCCCATATACAGCACGGCGCCCTCATATACCGCTCAGCACACCCCATATACAGCACAGCACCCCCATATACAGCACCCCCATATACAGCACCTACATGTACAGAACAGCACCCCCATATACAGCACAGCGCCCCTAATATACAGCACATCACCTTCCATATACAGCACAACACCCCCATTTACAGAACCCCCATATACAGCGCAGCACCCTCCTATACAACACAGCACTCCACATATACAGCCCAGGACCCCATATACAGCACAGGACCCCCATATACAGTACAGGATCCCTCATATACAGCACAGGACCCCATATTCAGCACAGCACCCCCCACATACAGCACAGCATCCCCCACATACAGCACCCCCACATACAGCACAGCACCCCCCCATACACACCACAGCACCCCCTATATACAGCATAGCACCCCCATATACAGCACCTGGAGTTTGATGAACACAGACACAGTCATTTGATGCAGAATGGTAGAACGACTCACAGATGGACCATCATTCACATTCACTGGCTGGAGGGGGCAGATACAGAGGAGGCAGAGTCAATTGCTGCTGTATTGAAACTGAAAGAGCAACCAGGCAGCCTCCTTCCTCCCAAGTCCCAACTGCAGCTTGCTCTTCTGACTCACACAGGAATGCACGCAGGAGCAGGGCACCAAGTTATCTTACTGCAGGGGGCGGTGCCACACTGCCACCCCCTATCTTCATGGACTTTACTGCCACCTGAGGCAAAGTGCTCAACTCACCTCATTATAGGTGTGCCCTTGCACACATGGACCAGGACCGGGGGAGCAGGTTCAGGCTCTGGTCGCACATGGATGTTCAGGCTCTGGCAGCACATAGACCAAGAGAAAAAGTTCAGGCACTGGCTGCATGCAGGCCAGAGGTTTGGGTTCAGGACCTTGGCTACAAGGTGACCAGGTATTCACTAACACTGTGAAGTCCACTACTCTTTTATGCTGCCTCCCTACCTATAAAGTTACTCTGTACTAATTACTATTTTTATTTAAAAAGAAAATAGGTCATCACTATTGCTATGACTTCCACTAATCCAATACGCTACCTCCCTACCTATATAGCTACACTGTACTAACTACTATCATTTTTTTCTAAAACAAAATCTGATGTCACTAACACTGTGACGTCTGCAATTCTATTACGCTGCTGTAAGGGGAGTAACAAGATCACTTGATGCTCCACTTTCTTTTCTTATGTTGGTATTCGTGTATTGTATATATAATTTACCTGATGCTCATATATATATATATATATATATACATATATATACATATATATACGTATGTTGAGTAGATAGGGAAAATTCAGTTATACGGTTAGCCACTAGAGGTGGCATCGTAGAATAGGATTAGGAGCTCAGTATAATAAATAGTTAAGATAGGAGGGGCCAACAGCGGGATAAGATAGTAAGCTTCCTTTTTTTTAGTCAGTAGGGCCAGGGAGCCCAGACAGCCCAGTGAAACCACGGAGCCGAGAGAGTCCAGTAGGCCTTAGAGCCCGGGCAGCACAGCGGGCTTCATAACGTTTGAAGCCAGGAGCCCAGTCGTCCAGGGCTTGGCAACTGAAGGAAACAGCAATAGTGGAATGCAGAGCAGCACCAAGATGTGGCAGCTTACTACATGGGCAGATGCCCTTATGTCTGGTGCGGAACCAGACAAGGGAACACCTAAATGCAGTGAAGCTTGACAGAGGAAACACTGCAGTACCAGATGAAACGGTACAACCTGGCAGCATTCTCGAAGAAGTAGGGAAAAGCACGGGAATAGACAAGGATGTTTACTGTGATGTTCCCTGTAAAATTGATGTAGCTAAACTGGGTGCTGCAAAGGAATTCAAGTAAAGTTGCCTGTTACAAGTTGAAACTGGTCTCTGTCTCTCTTTGTGTGGAACCAGCAGGAGTGAACCCACAGCAGACCAGAGGGGACCCTGGTGGTCCAGAAAGCATTATGGATGGTACGCTGCAAAGGGGACATTGTATTTATGTGTCAGGAGGCCAGGGTGCGCTCCAGCAGCTATCATTGCGGGCCACGACTACGGCCCTTGTCCCCCTCACGCTGCCTCCCTACCTAAAAAGCTGCTCTGTACTACCTACTGGTTTTTTTATAAAAGAAAATCTGACGTCACTAACACTGCGACATCCGCTACTCTAATACGCTACCTCCCTATCTATGAAGCTACACTGTGCTAACTTCTATTATTTTCTTTTTCTGAAAAAAAAAAATTGGACTTCACTTACACTGGGACGACTGCTACTCTGACTAGCTAAAAAAAGAAATAGTCAGTTGGCGCAAACTCTGATCAGTAACGATACTGATCAGAGCTCTGTGGCCACGGAGGAGCATAAATGCTGAGCGGAAGATTCCGCACACATGAAAAAGGGCAAAAAAATGCACAAAAAATACAATTGGGAGTGGGAGACGGTGGGGGGAGGTGAAACAGGGATTGGCAAACTGCTGCTGCTGTGATCACAGATCAATCATGCATCAGCCAGCACACAGCACAGGAGACAGATGACAGGAGACACAGCACTGATCACAGTAGACAGCAGCCATCTTAAATCGGTCACAGCACAGCACGGTGACCTTAAATAGCGGCAACGCATATATACCATACTTTGTGGGAATGCAGCTCCAACAGCGCCAAATTTATATGACATATATTGTGAAGGAGTTAAACTTGGGTAATCATTCCTATTACCTTTTTGCATGAATAGAATAGGATCTATATTTTTATCTATTATTTATGCATTACACTTGATTATATTATGTCGACTGTCCCCATTGGGGCTCACAATATAAATATCCATATCAAGTATGTCTTTAAAGTCTCAGTTTAAAATTCTGTGTTGCTCAAGTCTCCAATATGTTTTTTATGTGGTTCAAGAAAAAAAATGCATAGAACTGTCTCAAAATCCTACCAAAACAAATCCCCAAGTTTTATGTAATTCAAACTATTCAAAGGGTCATTGGCCTCTCTCTTCTAAAATGTATTTTCCTGTGTGATTTATAACAGCTGTAAAAAATGTTGTTGACTGGACGAAAATTGAACTTGAAATCACTTTGTTTGGTAATGTTGTAACCTATAGTCTTCTAAATCCCTTTCTACAAATTGTGTCCTGTTCAATTACCCTTTATCACAGCTGAAAGACAAATAGAAGTATCTGTTTGCAATCTCTGTTGCCCATGGCCGCAAGATTGAGAATGAAACTATCTCTGAGAAGTCATCAATATTAGTTTTTATATTGCTTGAAAAAAATGCAAGGAAAAAAATCACGTTTTAAAGAGCATGAACACCTTTCGGAATTTTTTTTAACTTGTAGGTATGTAATTTAGGGTAAAAATCATGTTCACAGATCAGTTTCATTAACAATTTTGCACAGATTGCTATTCATAGTCTAAGGGCTCATACTCACATGCGAGTAACTCGGATGAGTCTCGCACATCAATACTCGGTACTGCACCCAGCATTCAGGAGCGGAGCATGCGGCTGCATGTATTGCTATGCGGCTGCACTCTCCGATCTGAGTGCCGGGTGCAGTGCCGGGTATTGACGTGCGAGACTCTTCCGAGTTTCTCGCATGTGAGTACTATGAGCCCTTAGTGTTACATTGTCTAGTGACTGCAAAACAAGTTAAAGGGGTTCTTCACTACCCTTACTACTGATCATCAGATCTGTGGGGGTCCAAAACCCATCTTCCCCACTGAGTAGCTGTTATCTTCTTCGGTTGCAGAGGGATGTAAAGAATGTGTGCAGCTGGAACTGCGCAGCAACATACATTATTTGGTGGCTGCTCTCGAATACTGTACAAAAATTGTGCTGGGTGGATTTGGTATATTGGTTTGATTACTTCAATTTATGATGGAGGTCCAAGGTTATGTATATTTTATGATTAACTATTTAGGTGACTCTTAAGAAACATCACGGCCTGTTTTCAATCCATATTTGAGTTGGTGTGTATTCTTTTAGGTTAACATGCTTTATTTATTAATTAGTGGGTCTTGTTCTACCATGTCACAGACATTTGAAAAGAGAAGTTAGACAAGAAAATTAATTTGTCTTGATCTACACATAACAGAGCTGAAAAAAGCCATTTGTTGTACAGATACATTGGCAAAGGTTGATGCCTTCCGACAGTTGCAGATTTTAATCCTTTAAAGACTGCTAATGTCTTTTAACGTGGTCAATACGGGGCCTCAATCTTCAGCACCATACAAAAAGTGGCAATGACGATTATGTCAATTGCGTCCCCTGATATGTGAAAATGGAGAGTGTGTCATTTGTATAGTATAAATGACACCATGCTTCATCGGCCATGAATGGTTTTAGCACATATTATGACAGTTTAACCCTCATGATGTGGCTATTAATTATGGCACCTATATCTAGATGGTTAATAAAGGATGAAGCATCACTCTTTAATTCTATCAGGACTCTTTGATCTCAATTACGAGTCCCTGTATTTGCCACAAGCAGGGTCTAACACAGGGGTCCCCAACTCCAGGCCTCGAGGGCCGCCAACAGTGCAGGTTTTCAGGATTTCTTTAGTATTGCATCGGTGGTAATGTGATCATCTGAACAGGTGATGATTCCAACCCCTGTGCAATACTAAGGAAATCCTGAAAACCTGCACTGTTGGTGGCCCTCGAGGCCTGGAGTTGGGGACCACTGGTCTAACAGGCTGTGTTTATGTCAAGATTATAATGAGGACATTTTGGGCTGCCATTGCCACAAGGGCAAGTGGAGGTCTGTGGCCATTACTAGTGAGCGAGTATACTGGTTGCTCGGGTTTTCCCGAGCACGGTCGGGTGGTCTCTGAGTTTTCGGAGATTTAGTTTTCTTCGCCGCAGCTGAATGATTTACAGCTACTAACTAGCTTGAATACATGTGGGGATTCCCTAACAACCAGGCAACCCCCACATGTACTTGCAGCACCCCAGAGACCTGGTCATTGCAGTATGACGCTCTGCCACTAAGGGGAGTGATGGTACGTCTGATGGCACTAAAGGAGTTCTTCTGACCAGGTATCACCAGCACACATTATACTTCACACTCCGGCCATTAGGGGGAGCAAAGGGTTTTATTTATTAGGCCACTCCTTACACTGGTAAAACTAGGGGTTGGATAGGAAGTTAGTCAGAAGCTGACTGGGTTTTGTTCAGGCAACATCCCGTGGCAGGGGGTGTTGCGGGGGGAAGATTCAGGGGGGTCCCTGTCAGGCGTGGGAACCTGGCAGGTACCTAGCGACAAGGGTAGAACATTACGGAATCGCGCCTGCACCACCCGCGGCGGTATCCTAAGAAAGAGACACGAAGCGAAGGATATTGTGGACAGTGAGAAACGAGATCAAAGCACAAAGGAGAGCCAGTAGGAGTCGTGTCCGGAGAACGGCAACATCCTACTGAGGCCCGTAGCCGGTGCCTGGAACACCGAGGAAGTAACTGACTTTATGCCTTACTTCAAATACCGCAGGACAGTTAATTATAGGTTGGCTGTCTACCTTACATCACCTAAGCAGACATAGGGGGCAACGCGTGGAGAGGGGCATCTCTAGGGTCCCGAAAGAGCTCCGAGCCTTCCCATCAAATGGGTGCGTCCTAGCCATAACAAACCTGGGGGACAGAGAATAGAAAGAACTAGAAAGAACTGGAACGAACGAGAACAGAAGTTGTGAGGACTATCCCGAATGCTCAGCAGGGAAGCACTACAACACACAGGCGCTAGTGGTAGGCCACGATTTCCACCTGTAAAGGGAACTCTGGATGTGCCTTCGGACCGGCCGGTCTCAGACAGCCCTGTTAACCGTGCTCTGGATTGAGGATCCTGAAGTTTTTAGTAAAGAGGTAAAGAGACTGCAACCTTGTGTCCTCGTTATTGACTGCACCTCACATCATTGTCATCTACATTATCGGGAAGCCCTGGGGACATACTTCACCTGTGGGAAGGTATACCATCTAGCTGCCATCACATCACCCCAGTGGACCCCAAGCAGCGTCGGTCTCCCTGGCCGAATACCACAGGTGGCGTCATGAAGCCTTAGCTGACTTTCATCATCCCTTTTACTGGACACCCCTTAGCAGGGTCACGGACTGGGTCCAGCCACCGTGATAACCCCAGAACTGAGACAGAGAGGATCGCTACCGAGTGACCTGTGGCCCTGTGTCTGGGGCGCTCCATACTCGGGCTGGCTAGTAGCTGTAAATCATTCAGCTGCGGCGATGAAAACTAAATCTCCGAACACTAACAAATACTTGGAGACCACCCAAGCATACTCGAGAAAACCCGAGCAACGAGTACACTCGCTCATCACTAGCCATTACTGATCCAGCAATGACCCATCCATCTGGTCCACAGAGAGTCATTCGCATCTCATCAGTCCATAATACCATTGAAAAATGTATTGTGTTGATGTTTCAACTTCTGTATCTTGTTCAGTGGTTGTCTGGTTTCTGCCTTCCTTATCTTGGCCATGTCTCTGAGCACTGTAAACCTTATACTTCTGGGCATGAAAGTGAGGTTGCAGTTCTGGAATATGACACTTGAGGATAATGGGTTCCTGGTCGTTTCAGATTTGATTCTTCTGAAATCTTTGGCAGTTAATGCGTGTCAACAAAACGTTTGATTCTGTAATCATGTTCCTATATCTTAGCAATTTCAAGAGTGCTACATCTCTCTGTAAGATGTTTAACAAATTTTGACTTTTCAGAGTCAGTTAAAACTCAATTTTGGCATAATTTACCTGAGGAAAGCAAGCTGCCTAATAACTGCACATCATGATAAAGCATGTTGGTATTATAAGGGTGGTGGACTGTTCTACTGTGTTCTTACCCCTGAAGACCACAATTCCACTATGTGCACAGTGTACTAAAATTGTTTCCAAAAGAAACAGTTCAATAACAAAAGCAAAATTTCAATGACAAATGAGTGTCATACCTTCTCATTATGTTTACTCCAACTCTTCTAGCATCTACAGTGTTTTGGAAAATGCTCATTCGTCCTTTTAGAATTAACCTTATACTATAATGACTTGATGCTTTCTATTTTTTTTATTTCATTGCTTGTATATTGCTGCTAGTTTTAGAATTCATTGCGTCTCCTTTTACCTTAACAGAAATATAAAGCAGTATTAAAATATATTTTCTTTAATATTTTTTAGCCAGTACAGATTTACTAATTTACCGCAAGCAGCAAAAGAAAAGGAATTTTATTCACCAACCAATATCCTGCCAGAATGTGTTAGTAGCTTAAGACCCAGAGAGCAAGAGCTGATAATGGCATTTATGTGTTAGGAAGTAAACGTCACATTTCTGTCATTGTGTGATGCAAAGAATGTCTTGAAATGCTCTATTAGCACCATCCTATGGGACACAGAGCATTAGTTTTGTATGAAGGACATGCACAGTTGTCATCAGTCTGAATTTAAGGTCGATCTGCAGAAGGAAAATTTCAGACACTGCATTATCTGTGCTTCTAATAGAAACAACATTTTCGGGATTTAAACAAGCATGAATAATGGACGCTAACAGGCAGTGACAAATAAATGACCTTGAGATTCACCTATCTCTCTGGTTATACCGGATTCTGCTTCTTAACACTATCAATGCTGCTCTAGGTAGTTTTGTGCACAATACAGCACAATTACATTAATACATGAAAGTCGGGAACATGAACATACTTTTGAAAGGTTGTCATAGTACAAAATATAATATAAAGAAACTGCAATATACCGTATATATATATTGTAGGGGTTTCACTCACTCAGGTGCGATGGCTGACACTTAGTAGGCAGGTTCCAACAAAAGTTCAAAGGTTTATTGCTCCAAAAACCAGTTAGCATAAACAGAAAACAAATAGCCTTTAGCTCAGGCAAAGGAAAAACAAGTGTCCATTCCTTCAGGCTCAGTCCTGGAGCCTTAACACACTCTGGAGGCTAGCACCTCCACACATATTCACTGTGTTAAGCATTAGGCTTTCTTTTATATGTCTAACCACACCCAGAACCCATCACATGACCAGACATGTGGTTGTGACATCACCACAGGTCCTAAAACACATATAAGTAGCTATGGTTACATCACAGCGGTAAGCCATCTATGTGACACATATCTCCCGTCGATTAGACACCCTTTAGCCACGCTACATACCTCCCACTCTGCCTAAAGCCGTGGGGCTTGGCACTTTCCCCCACTAGACAAGGGATTCTTGACAGGGCATCAGCATTACAGTGCAGCTTTCTGGCCCTATGTTCCACATGGAAACAGAAGTCCTGCAGGGCTAAGAACCAACGGGTGACCCTAGCATTTCTACCCTTCATTTCCCTCATCCACCTAAGTGGGGCATGGTCGGATATCAGTCTAAATTTACGTCCCAGCATATAGTACTGTAATGTGTCCACCGCCCACTTTATGGCCAAGCACTCCTTCTCTACGACTGAGTAGTTCTTTTCAGATGAGGACAGCTTCCTACTCAGATAGAGAACAGGATGCTACTCCCCGTGTAGTTCTTGGGAAAGGACTGCTCCTACCCCAACATCTGAGGCATCTGTCTGAAGAATAAACTCTTTCTTGAAGTTTGGGGCCATCAGAACGGGTTGCTTACACAGAGCCTCTTTCACCTCTTGGAAGGCTAACTCTGTTTCTTCGGACCATTTAATCATTACTGATTTTGTCCCTTTTAGCAGATCAGTCAGAGGCGCAGCCATCGTGGTGAAGTTTGGGATGAACCTCCTGTAATATCCCACGATTCCCAGGAAGGCTTTAACTTGCTTTTTGGAAACTTTTTGGCCATGTTTGAATTGCCTCGACTTTAATGATTTGGGGTTTTATTTCTCCATGACCCACTATATATCCAAGGTACTTAGCTTCTTCTTTACCCAAGGCACACTTCTTCGGGTTTATTGTAAACCCCGCCTCTCTTATAGCATCAAACACCGCTTGGACCTTTTCCAGATGACTCTCCCAGTCCGGGCTAAAGATGACGATATCATCCAGGTATGCAGCAGCGTATGCCTTGTGGGGTGCAAGGATTCTCTCCATAGCCCTTTGGAAGGTGGCCGGAGCTCCCTGTAGGCCAAATGGTATCCGGACATACTGGAAGCATCCATCTGGTGTAGAAAACGCCATCTTCTCCTTGGCTTCCTGTGCCATGGGGATCTGCCAATACCCCTCTGTCAAATCCAAGGTGGTTATGTACCTGGCGGGCCCAAGCCTTTCGATAAGCTCATCAATGCGGGGCATGGGATATGCGTCGAACTTGGAGACCTCATTCAACTTCCTATAGTCGTTGCAAAATCTCCACTCCCCATCAGGTTTTGGGACCAGGACAATTGGGCTTGACCAACCGCTCTTGGATTCCTCAATGACTCCAAGCTTCAACATACGCTCCACTTCCTTGGAGACTACTTCTCGATGGGCCTCAGGAATTCTATAGGGCTTCACGTTCACGCGCACATGTGGCTCTGTCAGGACCTCATGCTCTATGACCTTCGTGTACCCAGGCAACTAAGAAAACAGGTCCCTGTTTTTCTGGAGTAACTCCCGGCATTGCTGTTTCTGGGTTTTCAATAGCGTCTCCACTATAGTAACCGCTCCAACCTCACCTTCTGGGTTGCTTAACAACGACGGAGCTACTGTCAGGTCTCTATCTTGCCACGGCTTGATGAGGTTGACATGGTATACTTGGAATGGTTTCCCTCTTCCTGGTTGGTGAATTTTATAATTTACTTCGCCAAGTTTCTCGACAACCTCATATGGCCCTTGCCATTTGGCCAAGAACTTGCTTTCCACTGTCGGAACTAACACAAGAACTCGGTCTCCCGGATTGAACTGCCTCACTCTTGCAGACCGGTTGTAGACTCTTGCCTGAGCTTCTTGTGCCTTGAGGAGGTGTTCTTTCACGATAGGCATCACCTTTGCAATCCTCTGCTGCATCAGGGCCACATGCTCAATGACGCCTCTGTGGGGCGTGACTTTGGCTTCCCAGGTTTCCTTGGCTATATCCAGGAGTCCTCGCGGATGTCGGCCATATAGAAGCTCAAACGGTGAGAACTCTGTGGAGGCCTGTGGAACTTCACGAATGGAAAACATCAGATAGGGTAAGAGACAATCCCAGTCTCTACCATCTTTCTCTATAGCTTTTCTCAGCATGCTCTTTAGTGTCTTATTAAATCTCTCAACAAGGCCATCTGACTGGGGATGGTACACCGAGGTCCTCAACTGGGAGATTTTCAGGGCTTTGCATAATTCCCTCATCACCTTGCTCATGAAAGATGTCCCCTGGTCAGTCAGGATCTCCTTCGGCAGACCTGTCTGGGAAAAGACATGGACCAACTCGCGAGCTATACTCTTTGAGGAAGAATTTCTCAAGGGAATTGCCTCAGGATAGCATGTGGCATAGTCCAGGATAACTAATATATACTGATGGCCCCGGGCTGAGTTAACTAAGGGACCGACCAAGTCCATGGCAATTCTCTCGAATGGCACCTCAATAATGGGCAGTGGCACAAGTGGGTTCCGGAAATGAGGAGTGGGAGCAGTTAGCTGACATGTAGGGCAGGACCTGCAATAGTTCACTATTTCCCGGTGACACCCAGGCCAATAGAACCTCTGCACAACCCGTTCCTGCATTTTTTCCACCCCTAGGTGTCCACCCAAGATGTGTGAATGGGCCATGTCCAACACCCTCCGTCTATATGGACCCGGCACTACCAACTGCTCTACCAACTCCTCTCTTATTTTAGTGACCCGGTACAACAACTCCCCACTCATTAGAAAATGGGGAAATCTTGTGTCCGCCCCCGGCTCCTGTACCACCCCATCAATAACTGTGACATTATTAAAGGCTTCCCTCAGAGTGGGGTCCCTATGTTGGGCAGTCCCAAAATTTTCACCGGTCACCTCTAACTCCAGAATGTCAGATGGAGGGGACACTTCCTCCTCATCCCCAACCAGAATACAAAAAGGAAACCTGTCTGACTCTGGGTGTGGTGACACCCTTCCAGGGTTCATTGGTTCCCTACTCTTGCTAGGGAGCTCAGAACCTTTTCCCCACAAATCCCAAAACAAACAGAAATCCCGGCCAATAATTATAGGGTGCAACAAGTCCCGCACGACGCCGACTATGTGGGACTCAGTGCCACATGCCGTTTCAATGTCCACCCTGGCCATAGGGTAGTCCTTTGCATCACCATGTATGCACCGCACTCCGACCTTCTTTCCCGGGAGCAGGTGGAGAGGAAAAGTGGCCCTCACCAGGGTCACTACTGCTCGACCGTTCACCTTTACGGGACACGCTTGAGGTCCCTCGTTGGGCGGAGAGTTCACACCGCAGGCTGGATATGCATAGTATGAACAACGGCGTCCCATGCTGCAGTCCATCTGCTCAGTGGTCTGGGAACAATGGGCAGCTATATGTCCTGGCCTGTGGCACCTCCAACAAATAACATCACCCGTAGGGACCTTGGGCACCACCTCCCCCACCCTTTGTGACCTTGGACGCGCCACCCCTTTTTGGGACTCAGCTCCCTTCTGAGACCCCCAGTACGGCATGGGTTGCCTCCCGGAGGAGCCTTCCAACCCTTGGTATCTCTCAACCAGTCCGATCAGCTCGTCGGCATTTTGGGGATCACCCTGGGCAACCCAAGTCTGTATGGACCTCGGGAGGGAATGCACAAACCGATCCATCATCACCCGTTCCACCGTCTGTGCAGGTGTACATGACTCTGGCTGCAGCCATTTCTGGACCAGGTGCAACAGATCAAACATTTGAGAGCGAGGCGGTTTGTCCCGGTGATAGCCCAGCAGTGAACTCGCTGTGCCCTGACAGTCAGTGTCACCCCCAAATGTGCGAGAATCTCAACTTTCAATTTGTGATACTCTTTGGCATCCTGCAAGGTCAAATCATAGTACGCCTTCTGGGGTTCTCCCGTCAGGTATGGCGCCAGTACCTCTGCCCACTGCTCTGGCGGGAGTTTTTCCCTCTCAGCAACACTCTCAAACACCGTCAGGAAGGCCTCAACATCATCCCCGGGGGTCATTTTCTGCAATGCGTGTCTTACCATCTTCCGGACGTGGGTGTCATCAGCCAGACCTGGAGTTGGGGCGCTCGTCTTGCCCTGGATGGCGGTTGCCAGAAGCTGCATCTGCTGCCGTTGCTCCTGCTGGTTCTTTTGCACCTGCTGCATCAACAGCTTGTTGGTCTCTTGCTGGTTCTGTTGCAACTGCTGCATAAACAGCCTGTTGGTCTCTTGCTTCTGTGACTGCGACTGGATAAAGTGTTGCAATAGGTCCTCCATTTTCCCCGGCAATGCTTGCTGGCTTACAACAGACTTGACCCAGGACATTCAATAAAAGACTTATGTCTCCGCTGGGAACGCTGCCCGCATTCTCCACCAATTGTAGGGGTTTCACTCACTCAGATGCGATGGCTGACACTTAGTAGGCAGGTTCCAACAAAAGTTCAAAGGTTTATTGCTCCAAAAACCAGTTAGCATAAACAGAAAACAAATAGCCTTTAGCTCAGGCAAAGGAAAAACAAGTGTCCATTCCTTCAGGCTCAGTCCTGGAGCCTTAACACACTCTGGAGGCTAGCACCTCCACACATATCCACTGTGTTAAGCATTAGGCTTTCTTTTATATGTCTAACCACACCCAGAACCCATCACATGACCAGACATGTGGTTGTGACATCACCACAGGTCCTGAAACACATATAAGTAGCTATGGTTACATCACAGCGGCAAGCCATCTATGTGACACATATCTCACGTCGATTAGACACCCTTTAGCCACGCTACAATATATATATATATGTATATATATGTATATATATGTGTATATATATATATATATATATATATATATACACAGACAGCTCTGGAAAAAATTAAGAGACCACTGCAAAATTTCAGTTTGTCTAATTTTTCTCTTTATAGGTATATTTTTGAGTAAAATGTAAATTGTTCTTTTATTCTCTAAACTACTGATAACATGTCTTCAAAGTTCAATGCAATACATTTTGTATTTATTTTCTGAAAATGAGAAATGGTCAAAATAACAAAAAAATGCATTGCTTGCAGATGTCAAATAACGCAAAAAAAACAAACAAGTTCATAATCATTTAGAAACAACAATACTAATGTTTTAACTTAGGAAGAGTTCAGAAATCAATATTTTGTGGAATAACCATGATTTTTAGTCACAGCATGTGTCTTGGCATACTTTCCACCAGTCTTTCACACTGCTTTTGTCTGACCTTATGCCACTCCTGGCAGGGCCGTATTTAGAGTTTCTGCTGCCCTAGGCACTTTTAGTGCTGCCTCCCCCTTTGGTGAGTATGACACTATCGGCAGTGACTTTGGCAAAAATCGCTGATGTGAAAGTCGCCTTTTGCAGCAGATCCGGCAGTTTTTCTGCATCTGCCGCGTAACGGATCGCTTACGGCAACACTGCGTTCGGCCTCATTCATTCCCAATGGGATTTGCGGACATGTGCGGCACTTGCGGTTTTGAAGCGATCTGGCAAATGCGGTACTTGCAGCAATGGAAAAAAACGCTGCTAGCAGTGTTTTTTGTATCACCGCAAGTGCAAAACTGCAAGTGCCGCACATGTCTGCAAATAGACATCACTACCTGTCCCTGCACCTTGCTAGCTCATCCCAACCATCCCTCTCTGACCTAAAACTACACTATAAAGCTTTAGAAAAACAATTTCTTAACTGATGTATTCCTATGATAATGAAGGCTCCAGGCTACGGCGTAGACTGGGACGGGCAGTCTCCTGGTCTCCATTCTCTCGCTGTGCACACCATCAGTCCCTACCTCACTGCCTGTACACAGACATCCCTCTACCGGACCCGGTAATCACTGCTTGCAGTAGCATACCAGCAGAGGTGTATGTCGGTTTTCTGGCACCCGGGGAAAGAATTCATTTTGGCGCCCTCCCCAGCACACATGCGATTTGCACACTTAGTCATGTACCCATGAGCTCCTCACCCTAATGCTCTCACTGTTCAGTGAAAAACTGAGAGAAGCAGAAGAGAAGCTCGTTGTCACAGGACCAGGAAGTATGAAAATCACATGTGAGTGAAGTATCCATGTGACGACGACTGGAACCTGCAGACCTGAATCCTGACACCGCAGGCTTCTGAATTCTCACAACGCATGCACTGCACACTTTTAGGATTCTCCCTTGCCAGTGGACAGTCATGTCAGCACAAGCATGTGATTTGTATACTTCTGACCACATTCCGACTAGACGTGCCCGGCCTCGCTCAGTTCATTTTTATAGAGTGAGGCCACACATGTCTATTCAGCATGTGACCGCATGTATGTAAATCACTAGCACAAGAGAATCCTGATAGCATGCAGTGCGCACTGTGAGAAGTAAGAAGTCTGCAGTCACAAAGAATGACTGCAGACTCATTACAAACCTGGACATCCCCTTTAATGCTCCTAACATAAATAAAACATGAGAATTAGTTAGTATCACAAATAAATAATTACATCCAGGCACCTGATAGATGACATCACCTCTGGAGCCGTTCTCCTTCTTTTCTTCATCTTGTCCAGACCCCATGATGAGTTTTCTCATCCACAGCCGTCTCTGCAGACCTCCATCTTCTCTGCTTTTTTGCAGAAAATCTCCACATGATGCCCTTAAAGATACAAGTGTCATTATAATGCTCCTGAATGAAAAATTGCCCCTCACTATATTGTCTGCACAAAACATGACCCTCACACTGTCCCTCTTATGGTACATGTTCTTTACACTGACCTCTCCTTTCCATACCTGCCCCCTCTTCACACTGTCCATTCACACTGTGTCCCCCCTATAGGGCCCAGTATTTATACTGTACTCTCTCATCACACTCCCCCTCCTTGGTATACTGTCTGCTCCTGGCTGTGCCCTTACACTGTCCCCCATGCTACGAACCCACTACTCAGTTTCTATTCTGTGCCCACTCACTTTTCTCCCCCCATATTGTCTCATTACACTATTCCCCTCCCTCCTCATACTGTCTCCTCTCACATTCCTCCTGTTCACCATACTGTCTCCTCATATATTTACCTCCTCACTTTCTATACTGCTTGTTCACCTGACTCCCCATACTGTGTCTGCACACATCCCATCACCCTCAATCCCTGTACTCTGTCCACATACATTTTTCACATCGCTACTCATACTGTGCCCCCTTTGCTCCCCATACTGTCTGCACCCATCCCCCGTACTGTTTCCTCATACATGTCCCCATTGCCCATACATGCCCCCCATTCCCCAGTACTGTTTCCTCATACATGCCCCCATTCCACTGTACTGTTTTCTCATACATGCCCCCCTTTGCCTAGTACTGTTTCCTCAAACGTGCCCCCCAATGCCTGGTACTGTTTCCTCATACATGCCCCCCATTCCCCAGTACTGTTTCCTCATACATGTCCCCCATTCCCCCATACTGTTTCCCCATTTCCCCTTTGCTCTTCATTTTGTGTCCTCAAATATCCCCCCACACATTAAATCCCCCATCCCCACTCCAATTCTCCCCACACATAATAAATCCCCTTATCCTCACTCAAATTTCCCCCACACACAATAAATCCCTCCATCCCCACTCCAGCTGTCCCCACACATAATAAATCCCCTCATCCCCACTCAAACTCACCACACACATAATAAATCCCCCATCCCCACTCAAATTGTTCCCCCCTCCCATCTTGTATGAATGGCTCAGCTTCCCCCCCTTGTATGAATGGCTCAGCTTTTCTCCCCCTTGTATGAATGGCTCAGCCTTCCTCCCCCTTGTATGAATGGCCCAGCTTCCCCCCCTGTATGAATGGCCCAGCTTCCCCCCCCCCCTGTATGAATGGCTCAGCTCTCCCCCTTTGTATAAATGGCTCAGCTGTCCTCCCCCTTGTATGAATGGCTCAGCTTCCCCCCCCCTTGTGTGAATGGCTCAGCTCTTTCCCCCTTGTATGAATGGCTCAGCTTTCTTCCCCTTGTATGAATGGCTCAGCTTTCCTCCCCCTTCTATGAATGGCTCAGCTCTCCCCCTTGTATGAATGGCTCAGCTTCTCCCCTTGTATGAATGGCTCAGCTTTCCCCCCTTGTATGAATGGCTCAGCTTTCCTCCCCTTGTATGAATGGCTCAGCTCTCCTCCCTTGTATGAATGGCTCAGCTCTCCCCCCTTGTATGAATGGCTCAGCTTTCCCCCCCTTGTATGAATGGCTCAGCTTTCCCCCCCTTGTATGAATGGCTCAGCTTTCCTCCCCTTGTATGAATGGCTCAGCTCTCCCCCTTGTATGAATGGATCAGCTTTCCTCCCACTTGTATGAATGGCTCAGCTTTCCTCCCCCTTGTGTGAATGGCTCAGCTTTCCCCCTTGTATGAATGGCCCAGCTTCCTCCCATTGTATGAATTGCTCAGCTTTCCTCCCCCTTGTATGAATGGCTGAGCGTCCCTGCCTTGTGTGACTGGCCCAGCTTTCCCCCTTGTATGATTGGCTCAGGTTCCTCCCCCTTGTATGAATGGCTCAGGTTCCTCCCCCTTGTATGAATGGCTCAGCTCTCCCCCTTGTATAAATGGCCCAGCTTCCCCCCCCTTGTATGAATAGCTCAGTATCCTCCCCCTTGTATGAATGGCTCAGGTTCCTCCCCTTGTATGAATGGGTCAGCTCTCTTCCCCCTTGTATGAATGGCTCAGTTTCCTCCCCCTTGTATGAATGGCTGTTTCCTTCCCCTTGTATGAATGGCCCAGCTTTCGTCCCCCCTTGTATGAATGGCTCAGTTTCCTCCCCCTTGTATGAATGGCTCAGCTCTCCCACTTTGTATGAATGGCTCAGCTTTCCCCAGCTCCTGCTCCCATCTTGCATGCATGGCTCGTTCCCCCAGCCTACCTTCTGCCCTCCTTCATCCTTCCCCCTGTCCTCCCTGGCTGTCATACTCACCTTTCCACAAAGCGCTGAACCCAGTCACGTGGTACCACTCTTTAAGGTGATGAATATGTGTCCATATTTATCACCTTAATGAGCGGTACCACATGACCGCTCACACAGGACGAGCAGCAGACACTGAGACCAGGCATCGCAGGAGTAGGTGAGTATGAAGTCTTCAAGCGGGGGGGGGGGGGGAGTATGACGTCTTCAAGCAAGGGGGGGGGGGGGGTGAGAACAGAACAAAATACTTGCTCAGGTGCCACCCCCCGCATCGTTCTGCTCTAGGTACGTGCCCTCAAGTGCCTAGTGGCAAATATGGCCCTGGTAAGAACCCTCTCACCACCCAAGAATCCAGAATCTTTAATAATTCAAACTCTGTACTGCCTCTAACAAGGTAATCTAATAAATGCTACACCATAAGTAGAGATTTGTGTAATACATTAGGGATCCGAAAGGAAGGAGGAACTTTCAAGTGGAAGGCTGTATGGTTAATAACCTCCAGTTATTTCAAAGAGACCAAGAAATGTAGGTTCCAGCTTGACTGTGAAAAACATCTGTAATGTTCAGTGTAATGTTTTATGTTGGAGTGCAAGGTGAGGTTACCCACTAAAAGTTTGGCCACTTATACGTCTCTTATTAGCGGAAGAGGTCTGTCTACACTGTGCCTTCCTCTACTTCTCCCTGATTTCGGATCAGATAGGCTTTAACGCATCCTAAGTGGATCTACGTCACAGTTCTGTTAGTTTGTCGTACATCTTCCAGCCACGTTCTGCCACTTACATTGTGTAGTGTAATGCACTGGGCCTGAGTTTTGGTGCAGTCTCCCCCCCAAAAAAGGGAGATTTAAATTGGCACTAAGTGGATCTACATCACAGTTCTGTTAGTTTGTCGTACATCTTCCAGCCAAGTTCTGCCACTTACATTGTGTAGTGTAATACACTGGGCCTGAGTTTTGTTGCAGTCTCCCCCCCCCCCCCAAAAAAAAAAAAGTGAGATTTAAATTCTCCACAAGATTATATACCTTCTACCTTGTTTCACAGTACCATATAACGGTTGTTATTTTGGTTAGATTTTTCCAAAAATGAGGAAGTCTGGTGGAAGTGGCCGTGGGCGTTTGTTGCCAGCCGGTACTGATGGTGGTGGTGGTGGAGCATCTGGTGGTAGTGCGAAAAGCAAAATAGCACCAAAGGCTCGAGGTGTTGAGCCAGCGTCATCGTCTGGCTACACAAGGCCTCGAAGGCTCCCTTATCTGGGAGTAGGAAAACAGGTTTTAAAGCCGGAGCAGCAGGAACAAGTTTTGACTTTCCTTGCTGACTCAGCCTCTAACTCGTTTGCCTCCTCTTCAGAAGGTTCGAAATCTAAAAGCAGCGAGTCGTTAGTGGATGTTCCTGGTCAGGAACAAGTCGCTTCCTTGTGTCCTTCACCTAAACAAAAAGTGAAGGATGCGGCAGGCGAAACTACAGTTTACTCCATGGAGCTCTTTACACATACCGTGCCTGGGTTAGAAAGGGAAATTGTTAAAAGCCCATTACAAGATGAATCGGACATGGAGTGCACAGATGCACAGCCACAGCTAGATTATTATGTTGTTGTTACATTGACTCAGATCACTACATGGCCCTCGTACTGAGCCAGAATCTGACCCTGATGAGACTATGGTGCCCCGTCACGGACACTATAGAACCTTACATGGTGACACAGAAATTGAGGAGGAGGCGATAGATGACCCAGTTGTTGACCCAGATTGGCAGCCATTGGGGGAAGAGGGAGCCGCTGCCAGTAGCTCAGAAGCGGTGGAGGATGATCGGCAGCAGCCATCTACATCGCAACAGCTTTCATCTGGCAGGCCTGTATCTGGCGAAAAATGTTTGTCAAAACCAAAAACAGTTTTAGGACAGTGTGGCCATCCGGTGAAAGTAGCACAGCGTGCAATGCCTGAAAAGGTAATCCATAGTAGGAAGAGTGCAGTGTGGGCATTTTTTAACCAAGATCCGAATGATCAGTGCAAAGTTATCTGTAAGAAGTGCTCAAAGACCTTTAGCAGAGGGAAGAATCTCCTAAATTTAAATACAACGTGCATGCGTAGACATTTAACCAGCATGCACTTGCAAGCCTGGACTAACTACCAAACGTCCAGTACCATTAGTGCACCTGCTCAGAATGAAGGTTGTCAGCAACGCTACATTGCTTCCCTCACAGTAAGCCCACCGGTTAGGACACCACCAGCAGAAAATGTGGAGGTATCGTCGCAAGGCCAAAGCAGTCAGGGATTCACAAGGTTCTTGGTAGGAAACACTGTAGGTAGGCCAACATCAAGAATACTGTGACGCCCAGGAGACCGGGGTACCCAGCACCGGACCAATGGGGTCTGTCTCTTGAGGGAGATGTCACAGGTGGCTTGACCCGGTGCTGTGGCCTCAGGCAATGCACAGTGTAAGGGGTATCATGAGGGAACAGGCACTTACTTGATCAGCAGCAGGTTCTCCCAGCGATGATGATCCTGATCCTGGATAGATAGCTATTGTCCAAATGAAAGTCTGAGGCACTGAAACGTTTAACCAGTTTACTTCAACACCGACCTTTTTAGAAAACACCAGTGATTGTCTAACCGCTGTCTCTAGCATCATGTCCTCCCTCTATCTGAAACTAAACCTGTCAAAAACTGAACTCCTCGTGTTCTCTCCCTCTACTAACCTACCTTTGCCTGACATTGCCATCTCAGTGTGCGCTTCCACCATTACTCCAAAGCAACATGCCCGCTGCCTTGGGGTCATCCTTGATTCTGACCTTTCATTCACCCCCTACATCCGATCATTGGCTCGCTCTTCTTACCTGCATCTCAAAAACATTTCTAGAATTCGCCCTTTTCTTCCTTTCGACTCTGCAAAAACTCTTACTGTTTCACTTATTCATTCTCGTCTGGACTATTGTAACTCTCTACTAATCGGCCTCCCTCTTGCAAAACTCTCCCCGCTCCAATCTGTCCTGAATGCTGCAGCCAGGATCATATTCCTCACCAACCGTTACACCGATGCCTCTACCTTGTGCCAGTCATTACACTGGCTACCCATCCACTCCAGAATCCAGTACAAAACTACTACCCTCATCCACAAAGCACTCCATGGCTCAGCACCACCCTACATCTCCTCTCTGGTCTCAGTCTACCACCCTACCCGCGCCCTCCGCTCCGCTAATGACCTCAGGTTAGCATCCTCAATAATCAGAACCTCCCACTCCCGTCTCCAAGACTTTACACGTGCTGTGCCGATTCTTTGGAATTCACTACCTAGGTTAATACGATTAATCCCCAATCCCCACAGTTTTAAGCGTACCCTAAAAACTCATTTGTTCAGACTGGCCTACCGCCTCAATGCATTAACCTAACGATCCCTGTGTGGCCTATTTAAAAAAAAAAAAAAAAAAAAGGTTCCTCGCATCATGTTCTCATACACTTTATGCAGTATTAGCCCTCTGTGTCTGTACTGCTACATACTTAGGCAGATAACTGGTTCATGCAGCTTTACATGAACACCTGAGCCTTACGCTATGGCTGGTCCGAATAACTAAAGCAATTGTTATCATCCACCTCTCGTGTCTCCCCTTTTCCTCATAGTTTGTAAGCTTGCGAGCAGGGCCCTCACTCCTCCTGGTATCTGTATTGAACTATATTTCTGTTATGCTGCAATGTCTATTGTCTGTACAATTCCCGTCTATAATTTGTAAAGCGCTGCGGAATATGTTGGCGCTATATAAATAAAAATTATTATTATATATATAAAGGGATTTACAACCAGTCCTGTCACTGGAGTCTGTATGGGAACTCTGAGTTACTTTGACCCTGCCGGGGTCTTCGCCTCTTATTGTACGCAATTTCTGTGTGGCCCTGCTGCTGTATGTGAACTGGCTGCCGGCCCAATCTGTCCCCTCCGGGTCCTGGTTCGACGGGCAACCCGAGTCCTTTTATCGGCTTACCCCCTCCAGGAGTACCGCTGAACTCTGTGTCTGTTGCTGTGTCCGGCCCTAGTGAAGCTGATATCACCTCACGTTTTTCCGGTTGCTGTATTATATATAATGAGTACAGCCACGGATCCGGTATCCGTCTTTGCGCCTGTTCTGGGTAGTGATTAATGCTACCCGGTTCTCACAATGTCCTTTTTCTCTGTCCCTTTTCTCCTCAGGCCGGTGATTTGGGCCTGGAAACCGTCATAGGGCTGTTAGAAATTCAGCTGTATGACCTCTCACTTTCAGCTCCTTAGCCCAATTGCCAGTTCTTCTCTCAGACCAGAATGGATCAAGGGGAGTCTGTGGAGCTCCCCCTTCTGGCCAGAGGTGGTAGTGCAGTTTTGCTATCTTAGCACTTGTATTTAGTGTCAGTAACTATTTTTGTGGCAAATACCCCTAGGGGTTCCACATTCCCCCTTAGTTAAGAACAGTACTCCGGGACTGTGGGACGATAACATTTTGAAATAACAATTAATATGTACAGAGTCTTAAAAATGAAAAGTTACAAAAACCACTCAAGGAAACAAAAATAGAGTTCTGTAAAAAGTCACTTCAAATAGCGTCCATGAATACAGTTCTATCCTTGAAGGTACTAGGAAAGGCACTGCACTTTGTGTCCAAGAATTTAGTTCCATTTTTCCAACAGAGTTACCAATATAAAGTCTAAAGAAAGTTCAAAAAGAGCAAAAAGCAAAGTTCAAAAAGCAGTCTTTCCGGAACTTTGATTTAGTGCCTCCGGGCTGATAAAAAGTTCAAGAATATGCAATAAGTTCATACAGACAAGTCTCTGTAGGTACTGGGCTTAAACGTTGCAGAATGATAACAATGACTATAGTTTTATAGTTGGTAATCCGCATACCTGGCCGGTAATTGACCCTGGGTACTACGCTGTGATCTACGTAATAGCGGTGTCTCTTCATGTGGTGTACTACTGTCTACTGCGGATGTAGTACCTGCCCGCTCTGCTAAAGATAATTCCATGACTATGGAATTGGCAAGTCCACCGTGAATGGGATTACTCTGATCAGGAATCTGTTCTTCCTGACCTGGAACCTCCCGTAGTACGGGGTCAGCCTCTTCCTGTCTTGGGACTTCTGGTATTGGGTTTGGTGTTGGGTAAAAGGCCACCATGGGAACCACTACTACACCATGGTATGTTAGTAGGGTTTTGGGAAAGTCTCCTATACAGGTGTGATACATTTCCTCTTCTTTTTCCTTTACTGGTTGAACCTGTAAGAGGGGTTTAATAACTTTTGGTTCTGGCTGGACAACTTCTGGCTCTTTCGAAGCTTCCGGACATAACTTAAGATTGTCTCTTGACACTAGTACAGATGTTAAGCCTCCGTTTTTGCTAATAAGACACATTTTAGGATTATCCATTCTTGTTGGTAAAACTGTGTAGGGTACGGCTTCCCACTGATTGTCTAGTTTATTGGTTCGACGATTTCTCTTGAGCACTTGGTCACCCGGTCTTAATGGGGTCGCTAGAGCATTCTGGTTGAAAGTCCGCTCTTGTCTTTCTCTAGTTTGCTGAAGGCTTCTTTCCACACTCTCTTGCACTTGGTGATACTGCTTTTGCCGTATGATATCCCAATTGGAGTCTTGAACTTCTGCGTCTGGTTTCAGAATTCCCATTTCTAGATCGATTGGTAATTGGCCGGGTCTTGCACGCATAAGGTAAGCTGGGGTGCAGTTGGTGGAGCTCACCGGGACATGATTATACAGATCCACCAAGTCAGGCAATTTCTCTGGCCATTGATTCCTTTCTGTCTCAGGTAAAGTCTTTAGTAGGTCTATTACAATATGGTTCATCTTCTCGCATAAGCCGTTTGTTTGTGGATGATAGGCCGTCGTCCGGATTTTTTTGCAACCATACATATTACAGAATTCTCTGAAGATCTCTGATTCAAAGGCTGTACCTTGGTCGGTGAGAACCTGTTCCGGATATCCATGGGGTCTACAAAAGTACGTTTGGAACGCTTTGGCTGCTGTTTTTGCTGTCAGATCTTTTACGGGTACTACTACCAAGAAGCGTGAATAATGGTCCACGATGGTCAAGGCATAGACATAGCCGGACCGGCTTGGTGTCAACTTCACGTGGTCTATGGCTACAAGTTCAAGTGGTTCTTTGGTGATTATGGGCTGCAGTGGTGCTCTTTGGTTCTTTTGATCGTTTCTTCTGAGGTTGCACGGGCCACAGTTTCTGCACCACTGTTCGATTGATTTTCTCATCCCGACCCAATAAAATCTTTCTCTTAGAAGTACTTCTAACTTTTTCCAACCGAAGTGACCAGCACCATTATGGTAAGCTTCGAGGATCATCTTCACATCTTGTTTAGGCACGATAATCTGCCAAACCAATTCATGTGTTTTCGGATTGGTGTACCTTCTACAGAGCTTCCCTTGATACAGGAACATTTTGCCTCTCTCTTTCCAGAGTTGATGCGTCTCTTCTGGGGCATCCTCATCGGGATATGCACTTTGCTCAGTCAGCAGTTCCTTCACCAACTTCACAGCCGGATTGCTGTCTTGGGTGTCAGCCCATCTATGGTGTGCTAACGGATTAAAATTCACCTCTTGTTGTTTCTGATAGGTACTTGACTGATGATGTTTTGCCTTGGGATGATGGAAGGCTGGTAGTTCAATTTCTTCAAGCTCCCCCGTTTCTTCTTCTACATCTCTCAAGTGTGGCATCCGGGATAGGGCATCGGCATTTCCATTCTTGCGACCTGCTCGATACTTGATTATGAAGTTGTAATTAGATAACCGGGCTATCCATCGCTGTTCTAATGCACCTAATTTGGCTGTGTCCAGATGGGTCAACGGATTGTTGTCAGTATAGACAATAAATTCTGCAGCGGCCAGATAGTGTTTGAAACGTTCAGTCACAGCCCAAACTACTGCCAGTAGTTCCAATTTGAAGGAGCTGTAATTTTCTGAATTTCTTTCAGTTGGCCGGAGCTTTCAAAGGCGATGACTTTCTCCCCACCTTCTTGCTTTTGTGACAGCACCGCTCCTAGTCCCACATTACTGGCATCGGTGTAGAGGATGAAAGGTTGATGGTAATCTGGGTATGCCAGAACCTCTTCTCCGGTTAGTGCCTTCTTTAGTTGTTCAAAGGAGTCTTCCCTTTCGTCGTTCCACTGAAAAGGAGGGTTTCGGTTTGAAGGTTTCTTCGTCTGCCCTACCAAGGCGTCTTGCAAGGGTGCTGCCAACTTGGTAAATCCTTTTATAAATCTGCGATAGTAACCCACCAATCCCAGGAATTGCCTCACTTCTTTTGCGTTGGTAGGTCTTGGCCAATCCCTTATGGCGCTTATTTTCTCGGGATCCAGTGCTACTCCCTCCGAACTCACGATGTGTCCCAGGTACTGTACCTTTGGCTTGAGAAGGTGACATTTGGATGGCTTGATTTTCATGCCATACCTGGATAAGGCTTCGAACACTTCTGCCAGATCTTTTAAGTGTTGTTCGTAAGTCTTTGAGTAGACGATCACATCATCTAGGTAGAGGAGGACGGTCTCGAAGTTCTTGTGTCCGAGGCAGCATTCCATCAGCCGCTGGAAGGTACCAGATGCATTGCAGAGTCCGAACGGCATGCGATTAAATTCACATAGACCCATTGGTGTGGTGAATGCCGTCTTTTCCTTATCTCTCTCAGCCACAGGGACTTGCCAATACCCGCTTGTTAAGTCTAAGGTGGAAAAATAATTAGCAGATTTCAAAGCAGTCAAGGACTCTTCTATCCTAGGCAAGGGGTAGGCGTCTTTATGGGTGATGTTATTAATCCGCCGGTAGTCTACGCACATTCTCATGGTTCCATCCTTTTTTTTGACAATGACTAGAGGGGCCGCCCAGGGGCTACAGCTGTCTCTTATTACCCCGGCCTGTTTCATCTCCCTCAGCATATCTTTTGCACATTGATAGTGAGCGGGCGGTATGGGTCTATATCTTTCTTTTTTTGGGGGATGGTCACCGGTGGGGATTGTGTGTTCTACCCCTCCTATCCGTCCGAAGTCCAATGGGTGTTTACTGAAGACTTGTTCATATTCCGTCACTAGCCTATACACCCCTTGTTTTTGATGGGTAGGTGTTGAACTTATGCCCACGTGTAGCTGTTGGCACCAATCCTCCAATTCTCCGTCTGAGCCGTTGCCTTCCACCTGACAGGTTGGTTCTAAGGGCTCAATGGTTGTGATGGCATTGTTGTCAACAGTATATAGCTTTGCCACTGTAGCATTCCTTGGCAAAGTGACCTCTTCCTCTCCACAGTTCAAAAGTCGTACCGGCACTCGTCCCCGGTTTACCTCGACTACCCCTCGTGCTGTGAGTATAGTGGGCCTGCTGTTGGTGTACACTGGTTCTATTAAGGCTTGATAATCTCGTCCCTTAGTACCAATGGCTGCTCTACACCATACCAGCATTTCTGTTTTTGGTGGGATTACAATAGACGTTGGATCACTTACCCTCACACTGCCGATTTCTCCACCTGCTACTTCTACCTGTTGCCTTAACATCAATACTTTTATTTCCCTCCGGAGAACTCTCTGCTGGTAGGATTGGGCAGTTTCAGCTATTTGCTGTAAGACAGAAATAACTTCGGCAAAGCAGTTCTCTAACACATTCATTCCTATCAATACAGTTGGTTCACAGTTCCGCCGGTCAACATCAACAACAATTATACCCTGTTTCTTCAATTCTACTTTACCAATCTTTATGGTCATCTCCCTGAATCCTAGTTTCGGTACCAACTTACCATTACTGGCCCATATATCTAGTTCAACATCAGAGGGCCCTTTATCAATATCTGCATCAGCCCAGTACCTCTTATAAAGGATATACGGTATAGATGAAATCTGGGAACCTGTGTCCAGCAAAGCGTTGAGGGGAATTCCGTCCAGCACGATAGGGATAATGGGTCGTCCTCCGCTGTACCTGTCGTGCCAGGGTGTTGGGCCTTGAAAGTTCATTCCTGTGAAGCGGCCCGCATTCCCAGGGGATTCCCGTTTAAATCACAATCTCGTGCAAAGTGGCCTGGCTGCTGGCAACGGCGGCAAATGGGCTGTCCATCCGGTTGGTAGCGGTCGTGGGGTCGTCCTCTCCATGTCGGGTATTTCCGGGGTCTCATCCATGGAACATCCTCTCTACAGTTTGCCAACTCCATCTTGGGTCCTCTCATCTCCTGCATGGTTTTAGCCATTGAAGCAACAATATCAGTTAAAGAGTCAAGCTTTTGTTGAAGAGCCTCATTAGTACTGGGCCCCAGGGGCTTAGCAATGGCCCCGGACATAGCTGATGTCACTGGCACTCCCTGTTGTTGAGATGCCTCTGCCATGGGTTGCGCAGGATCCTGATCCCGAGGTGCCTCTGCCAGCTGGAGATGTATAGCGCTCTCCTTTAATTGGGCAAATGTCAATTCAGGGTTCTTAAAAACAAGCATGCTCACATGCCCCCGGTGAGCAGGGGTGTAGAGTCCCTCAATAAATTGATCTCTTAGCAGTTTATCCGCTCCGGTGTTAAAAATGGGTTCAGCCAGTGTAAGTGATTTAAGGGCTTCCTGCAGGTTTAAGGGAAAGTCTCTCACGCCCTCATTAGCTTTTTGTTTGCAATTAAAGAATCGTATTTTAGCTTTGCTGCTGGCAGTGGTTTCAAATGTAGCTTTTAATCCAGCAAATATGCGTTCAACAGTGTCTTTTAGATCAGCTGCCCATGCTGTGACTTCTCGCTTAGCATGGCCACTTAACTGCATCATCAGGAGACTAACACGCTGAACTTCACCCACGGGGAACATGTCAAAATGGGCCAGCATCTTTTCTCTGAAATTTTCAAGGGTATTAGGCTCACCTTCATACATTGGAAGCCACGGGCCACCCGGGGTATATGGCATCAGCACCGGCATGATGGGCGCCACTCCTTGCACCGCTGCACTGCCGGACTCTCTATTGACACTCTGTCTTTCAGCTGCATTAGCGTTGCCGGGTGCTGCGGCGTCTCCGTGCTGCGACATACTGTGCCCCCTTAGTTAATCCGGACCCTTCCGGTCCTCTGCTTCCATCGGGATTGGTTTTCCCCTTACTCTGACGTAAGAGCGCTCAGCTTGGTGCCACCCACAATGACACGCCCCCTGCTGCTCCCGCCCGCCGCGCGCTCTGTAATGGCGGATTCTGAAGTTTTTCAGTCAGACTGGGGCTCAGGTAATGGCGTAGCTCAATTAACAGTCTCGTGCCTAACGGTTATGAGGTGATGGCGGCCATCTTTACTCCATTATAACCAATGGGGAAAAGTCACTTTCAATAGTTTTTAATGGGAAATGGAATTTTCTTTAATAAAGTCAATTTTCAAGATTTTTCATCCAAGTTTTCACAGTTTTGGGCTCTAATCACGGCACACAATACCCGGTATACGGGCTGGCTGAATCCTGTTCGTGACGCCAATTGTGACGCCCAGGGGACCGGGGTACCCAGCACCGGACCAATGGGGTCTGTCTCTTGAGGGAGATGTCACGGGTGGCTTGACCCGGTGCTGTGGCCTCAGGCAATGCACAGGGTAAGGGGTATCATGGGGGAACAGGCACTTACTTGATCAGCAGCAGGTTCTCCCAGCGGTGATGATCCTGATCCTGGATAGATAGCTATTGTCCAAATGAAAGTCTGAGGCACTGAAACGTTTAACCAGTTTACTTCAACATAAAGGGATTTACAACCAGTCCTGTCACCGGAGTCTGTATGGGAACTCTGAGTTACTTTGACCCTGCCGGGGTCTTCGCCTCTTATTGTACGCAATTTCTGTGTGGCCCTGCTGCTGTATGTGAACTGGCTGCCGGCCCAATCTGTCCCCTCCGGGTCCTGGTTCGACGGGCAACCCGAGTCCTTTTATCGGCTTACCCCCTCCAGGAGTACCGCTGAACTCTGTGTCTGTTGCTGCGTCCGGCCCTAGTGAAGCTGATATCACCTCACGTTTTTCCGGTTGCTGTATTATATATAATGAGTACAGCCACGGATCCGGTATCCGTCTTTGCGCCTGTTCTGGGTAGTGATTAATGCTACCCGGTTCTCACAATGTCCTTTTTCTCTGTCCCTTTTCTCCTCAGGCCGGTGATTTGGGCCTGGAAACCGTCATAGGGCTGTTAGAAATTCAGCTGTATGACCTCTCACTTTCAGCTCCTTAGCCTAACTGCCAGTTCTTCTCTCAGACCAGAATGGATCAAGGGGAGTCTCTGGAGCTCCCCCTTCTGGCCGGAGGTGGTAGTGCAGTTTTGCTATCTTAGCACTTGTATTTAGTGTCAGTAACTATTTTTGTGGCAAATACCCCTAGGGGTGCCACAATACCATCACCAACCCTCTCTCAATCTGCCATGTCCACCACCACCCCCGCTAGTTCCACCATATGCAGCTCTCCAGTCCATCTCACCCTACAAGAGACTCTCGATAGGAAAAGAAAGTACTCATCCTGTCATCCGCGTACACAGGGTTTGAACGCTCACATTGCTAGACTAATCTCGTTAGAGATGATGCCCGACCGGTTGGTTGAAAGTGAAGCTTTCAAAGCCCTGATGGCCTGCGCAGTACCACGCTATGACCTATCCAGTCGACACTTCTTTGCGAGAAAAGCCATCCCAGCCCTCCACCAGCATGTCAAAGACTGCATTGTTCATGGACTGAGGCAATCAGTCAGTAGAAAGGTGCACCTCACAACAGATGCATAGACCAGTAGGCATGGTCATGGACGTTACGTGTCCATCACAGAGCACTGGGTTAATGTGATGGATGGAGGGTCCACAGGGAACAGCCATAGTGGGACAGTTCTGCCTAGCCCACGGTCTAGGAAACAGTTTGCTGTAGGCGTTCGCCACCTCTCCTCCTCCTCTTTCAGAAGTGAAAGCTCGTCCACAGAGTGCAGTCGCATGACCACTCCATCCGCAGCTGCCAGTGTTGCACACGAGGTGTCCCGTTATGGAACAGCTAGTGGTAAGCGTCAGCAGGCTGTACTACAAATGAAGTGTTTGGGCGACAACAGACACACAGCGGAAGTACTGGCTGAGTACTTGCAGCAAGAAACTCAGTCATAGCTGGGCAGTGTACATCTTGAGGCAGGCAAGGTAATCAGTGATAATGGAAGGAATGTTATGGCTGCCATAGCCCTTTCAGAACTGAAACACATTCCTTGCCTGGCTCACACCTTGAACCTGGTGATGCAGTGCTTCCTGAAAAATTATCCGGAGTTACCAGCCCTGCTCCTGAAGGTGCGCAGACTTTGCTCGCACATCCGGCGGTCGCCCGTACACTCCAGCCGTATGCAGAACCATCAGCGATCGCTGAATCTTCCCCAGCACCGCCTAATAATCGACATTGCAACAAGGTGGAACTCAACAATGCACATGCTTTAGAGGCTGTGCAAACAGAGGTTTGCTGTCATTTATTTGTGGGAGGATACACATACACGGGCAGGCAGTTGGATGGCAGACATGGAGTTGTCTGGTGTGCAGTGGTCGAAGCTCCAAGACCTATGTCAAGTCATTCAGTGTTTTGAGGAATGCACATGGCTGGTAAGTGCAGAAGACGCCATCATAAGCATGAGCATCCCACTAATGCGTCTGCTGATGCAAAGTTTGACGCACATCAAGGATCAGGCGTCTGCAGCCGAGGAGTAGGGAAGCCTTGATGACAGTCAGCCATTGTCTGGTCAGGGAACTCTCCTGGACGAGGTGGCGGACAAAGAGGAGAAGGAGGAGGATGATGGGGATGAATATTTATGGGAGGAGGATGCTTCTCAGGGGGCAATTGAAACTGGTGGTGTTGCAAGGTCAGGTAGAGGGTTTTTGCGGGCCACAAGTGATGTTGATTTGCAAGAAAGTGCTCCTCAACCCAGCACAAGCAGTGAATTGACACCTGGAACATTGGCACACATGGTAGAGTATGCCTTGGGTGTCCGAAAAAGGGACCCCCGCATTATCAAAATGATGACCGATGACAATTACTGGTTGGCCTGCCTCTTGGACCCACGATACAAAGGAAAATTACAAAATATCATGCCACATGAGAACCTGGAGCAAATATTCGCTACCAAACAAGCAACTATTGTAGACCGTTTGGTTCAGGCATTCCCAGCACACAGAGGCGGTGATGGTTCTCGCACGAGCTGTAGGGGGCAACATTGCAGAGGTGTTAGAGGTGCACAAATCCAAAGTGGCGTTGGACAGAGGGGTTTTATGACCAGGTTGTAGAGTGATTTCGCAATGACCGCAGACACGACAGGTACTGCTGCATCAATTCAAAGTGACAGGAGACAGCATTTGTCCAATATGGTTACCAACTATTTTTCCTCCCTTATCGATGTTCTCCCTCACTGGTCATTCCCCTTTGATTACTGGGCATCTAAAATAGACACCTGGCCTTAATTGGCAGATTATGCATTACAGGAGCTCTCTTGCCCAGCTGCTAGTGTGCTATCAGAAAGAGTCTTCAGTGCTGCTGGTTCAATACTGACCGAAAAAAGGACACGTCTGGCTACCCGAAATGTTGATGATCTAACCTTCATTAAAATGAACCAATCATGGATTTCAAATTATTTTGCCCCACCTTCCCCTGCTTACACGTAGCTTGCCTTAAAAATGTCTTGCTTTTGGCCTCCTCTTACTGACTGCTCCAATTCCTCCTTTTGCAGCTGCTGAATGTCCACCATAGGCCATTTTTATACCTCCCTAAATGGGCTGACTCCACCCACAGGGCCGTGGTCACCACTTGGCGCAAGCACCCATGCGAGTGCCGTTTGCCTGGACAGGTGGGTGTGCCCACTCTTGGGCGACGGCACTGGCACAGGGTCCATCATAGTACAATGAAGTGTCTCTGATGGTAGTGGTGCACAACCAATGTCAGACACACTGTCGTAATATGAGAGGGCCCTATGCCAGTACCGCCGCCCACGAGAGAGTGTTCCCCCCAGCTCGAACAGTGCTCTACCACTTGCAAAACTTACCTCTCCCTGCTCCACCACTGTGTAGTCTGTGCTGTTAAATCCTTCAATGGCACTGCTAATACAAATTTGTTGAAATGATAGATGATAGTAAAACTATACATGGGCCCTGGCCTCCATTTAGTCCAGTTAATACTTTGCTCCAACTACCACTGTCTACTACTCAGCAGAGGAGCCCACCCCTGTACCTAGCTATGCCACCAGTTTATTTATGAACATTTTTTTGGCTGACATTTAGCCCACTTTATTATTTTGGCCTACTAACTGTGTCAGCCACTTATTACAGTTGTCCTCCACTGAACAAAGCAATGCCGCCTGTGTACTCCTGTTACCAATTTTGAACTGCATTTAGCCTACTTACTTAATTGGGCCTAGTAACTGTGTGAGCCTCTCATAACAGTTATCCTCCTCCGCTGAAAAAAGCTATGCCGCCTGTGTACTCCTGTTACCAATTTTGAACTGCATTTAGCCTACTTTTTTATTTTAGGCCTACTAAGTCTGTGTGAGCCTCTCATTACAGTTGTCCTCCTCCGCTGAACAAAGCAATGCCGCCTGTGTACTCCTGTTACCAATTTTGAACTGCATTTAGCCTACTTACTTAATTGGGCCTAGTAACTGTGTGAGCCTCTCATAACAGTTATCCTCCTCCGCTGAAAAAAGCAATGCCGCCTGTGTACTCCTTTTACCAATTTTGAACTGCATTTAGCCTACTTTTTTATTTTAGGCCTACTAAGTCTGTGTGAGCCTCTCATAACAGTTGTCCTCCTCTGAAAAAAGCTATGCCACCTGTGTACTCCTCTTACCTATTTTGAACTGCATGTGCAGCGCCCCAGAGATCTGGTCGTTGCAGTATGACGCTCTGCCACTAAGGGGAGTGATGGTACGTCTGATGGCACTAAAGGAGTTCTCCTGACCAGGTATCACCAGAACACTTTACACTTCACACTCCGGCCACTAGGGGGAGCAAAAGGCTTTATTTATTGGGCCACTCCTCACACTTGTAAAACTAGGGGTTGGGGAGGAAGTTAGTCAGAAGCTGACTGGGTTGGATTGAGGCAACATCCCGTGGCAGGGGGTGTTGCAGGGAGAAGACACAGGGGGGTCCCTGTCAGGCGTGGGAACCTGGCAGGTACCTAGCGAACAGAACAGAATGTAATGGAACCGCTCCTGCACTACCTTGCGGCGGTATCCTAAGAAAGAGACACGAAGGGAAGGATATTGTGGAACAGTGTAAATGAGATCAAGCACAAAGGAGAGCTAGTAGGAGTCGTGCCGTGAGACCGAGGCAACATCCTACTGAGGCGCGTAGCCGGTGGCCGTAACACCGCGGGAGTAACTGACTCTAAGCCTTACTTCAAACTCCGCAGGACAGTTAATCATAGGTTGGCTGTCTACCTTAAATTTCCTAAGAAGACATAGGGGGCAACAGCGGGAGAGGGGCGTCTCTAGGGTCCCGGAAGACCTCCAGGCCTTCCCGTCATACGGGTGCGTCCTAGCCAAAACATTCTGGGGGACGAGAAACTAGCAACATCTGGAACTAAAGAGAGAGAGAGCTGTAGAGAACGACGAACGAAAACAGCAGTTGTGAGGACTATTCCGAATGCTCAGCAGGGTAGGACTACAACACACAGGCGCTAGTGGTAGGCAACGATTTCCATCTGCGAAGGAAACTCTGGAAGTGCCCATCGGACCGGCTGGTCTCAGATAGCCCTGTTAAGCGTGCTCTGGATTGTGGATCCTAAAGTCTTCAGTAAAGAGGTAAAGAGACAGCAACCCTGTGTCCTCGTTATTGACTGCACCTCACACCATTACCATCTACTTTACTGGGAAGCCCTGGGGATATACTTCACCTGTGGGAAGGTATACCATCCAGCTGCCATTCCATCACCCCAGCGGACCCCACAGCAGCGTTGGTCACCCTGACCGAACACCACAGGTGGCATCACGAACCCCTGACAGACTGCACCACCTTTATTGGACGCCCCTTAGCAGGGTCGCGGACCGGGTCTAGCCGCCGTGACAGCCTCAGAACCGAACCAGAGAGGCCCGGTACTGAGAAGCAGGTCATGTGTGCCTTGGAACTGTGATTGAATTGTGCATGAACTGTGATCCCTTGCAAAGACTGTGTATTGCTATTTACCACAAGATTCCCGCCAAAACCGCCACCATTGCCATGAGGAGCACAGGAGAAGAAGAAGGGCGTGGAAGTGGGCGTGAGCAAGCTGAAGAGCGCGAAAAGTAATGGCCGCCCAGTCTAAATATTTCTGTACTTTGAGGATGTGTCCGTCAGCAGCTGAGATCTGCCTCCTGATCCTCAGTGGAGGGCGGAGACAAAGAAAACGAAACCGCCCACGAAGGAGAGAGCGGGAAAAGGACAAGGAGGGAGAAGAACTGAACCACGTGGGACACGCCATGGCCAGCCGACCGGGGTCGGGATCGGAGCGTGGGGTTGAAGCAGAAGACTCCCCCAGTTACCCAGAAAGATACCGCAGCCAAGCGTCACCTGTGAGCCCCGACTTCCTGCAGGCCGGAGTGGACGAGCTTGGCGATCGACTCCGGCGGACGCAGCTGAGCGCAGAGGCCGGGCGGAAGGAGACCGTCACCGGGGGCCTCACCAGACGTCTGTCGGCAGCCTCGTCTGGTCCGGAGCAAGGAAGAAGTTCCAGCGCTCCGAAGCCAGAAAGCAAGGTCCTGCCGGAAAGCGAGCTACTGCAAACAGAGATGGCAATGCCGCAGCGCAAGGCCTGCGGTCGGCGTTCCGGAGCCCGCCGTCGGCAGAGTCGGCCGACCCTGAGGACACCGGGGTGGCAGGTAACAACGCCGACCCTGCACCAGTGACAGAAGACCTACTGATAGGCTCTGCAGCAGCGCCACCTGCTGCCGTGACTAAGACTAACTCTGAACTGACAAATCCTGATACTACTACCACAGTGGGCATTATTACCGCTACTGAACCTACTACCAAAAGTGACATTCGAACCCAGATTATACCTGAACAACCGATTAGTGACATTGATACCGCATCGGATGAGAAAAGAGATATGCAAAGCCATAAGGCCCCCATCTGGAGTGAGGGAGCCCCTTATGTGGCACCTGGTAGACGCCAGTATCCAGCTGGGCTATTCCGACCGATGCTACCCCCTGGGTTACAGTAACAAACCTCGAAACTCCGACAAATGTAAATAGTTAACTGTTTCTTGCTTTTGTTGCTTTAAACCCCTCTAGGGTTATTTCTTAAAGGAGTCCCTTCGTTTACCCGGGAGGTAAAGAGACTGCAACCCTGTGTCCTCGTTATTGACTGCACCTCACACCATTACCATCTACTTTACTGGGAAGCCCTGGGGATATACTTCACCTGTGGGAAGGTATACCATCCAGCTGTCATTCCATCACCCCAGCGGACCCCACAGCAGCGTCGGTCACCCTGGCCGAACACCACAGGTGGCGTCACGAACCCCTGACAGACTGCACCACCTTTATTGGACGCCCCTTAGCAGGGTCGCGGACGGGGTCTAGCCGCCGTGACAGCCTCAGAACTGAACCAGAGAGGCCCGGTACCGAGAACTCGTGGCCCTGTGTCTGGGGGCGCTCCACATTTAGCCTACTTTTTTATTTTAGGCCTACTAAGTCTGTGTGAGCCTCTCATTACAGTTGTCCTCCTCCGCTGAACAAAGCAATGCCGCCTGTGTACTCCTGTTACCAATTTTGAACTGCATTTAGCCTACTTTTTTATTTTAGGCCTACTAAGTCTGTGTGAGCCTCTCATAACAGTTGTCCTCCTCCGCTGAACAAAGCAATGCCGCCTGTGTACTAAGGTTACCCATTTTGAACTGCATTTAGCCTACTTACTTACTTGGGCCTAGTAACTGTGTGAGCCTCTCATAACAGTTGTCCTCCTTCGCTGAAAAAAGCTATGCTGCCTGTGTACTCCTCTTACCTATTTTGAACTGCATTTAGCCTACTTTTTTATTTTAGGCCTACTAAGGCTGGTTTCACATTTGCGTTTTTTGCCGCTGCGTTTATGCGCAAAAAAACGCATGCGTTTTTTTCCTATACTTAACATTAAAAACGCATGCGGAAATGCAACATGTAGTAATTTCTAGCAGTGTATTGCTGTCTATGTAAACGCATGCATTTTTAAGCACATGCGTTTGCATGCATTTTTAAACGCATGCGTTTTTATAGAAAAACACAAGAATACACACTGATAAGCCAACCCCCAACCCTAACCCTAACTCTAACCCTAACCCAAACCATAAGGGATCCTAACCCTAACCCTAAGGATCCCTAAGGTTTGGGTTAGGGTTAAGGTTAGGGTTAGGATCCGTAGGGTTAGGGTTAGGATCCCTAGGGTTAGGGTTAAGGTTAGTTGTCCTCCTCCGCTGAACAAAGCAATGCCACCTGGGTACTCCTCTTACCTATTTTGAACTGCATTTAGCCTACTTTTTTATTTTTGGCCTACTAAGTCTGTGTGAGCCTCTCATTACAGTTGTCTTTCTCCGCAGAACAAAGCAATGCCGCCTGTGTACTCCTGTTACCAATTTTGAACTGCATTTAGCCTACTTACTTACTTGGGCCTAGTAACTTCTGTGAGCCTCTCATAACAGTTGTCCTCCTCCGCTGAAAAAAGCTATGCCGCCTGTGTACTCCTCTTACCAATTTTGAACTGCATTTAGCCTACTTACTTACTTGGGCCTAGTAACTGTGTGAGCCTCTCATAACAGTTGTCCTCCTCAGCTGAAAAAAGCTATGCCGCCTGTATACTCCTCTTACCTATTTTGAACTGCATTTCACCTACTTTTTTTATTTTAGGCCTACTAAGTCTGTGTGAGCCTCTCATAACAGTTGTCCTCCTCCACTGAACAATGCAATGCTGCCTGTGTACTCCTGTTACCAATTTTGAACTGCATTTAGCCTACTTTTTTATTTTAGGTCTACTAAGTCTGTGTGAGCCTCTCATAACAGTTGTCCTCCTCCGCTGAACAAAGCTATGCTGCCTGTGTACTCCTCTTACCAATTTTGAACTGCATTTAGCCTACTTACTTACTTGGGCCTAGTAACTGTGTGAGCCTCTCATTACAGTTGTCCTCCTCCGCTGAACAAAGCTATGCCGCCTGTGTACTCCTCTTACCAATTTTGAACTGCATTTAGTCTACTTTTTTATTTTGGGCCTACTGTATATCTGTGTTTCTTCCTCATCCTGCCCATTGCCCAGCCACTGCTAGATGAGTCTGCTGGTACATTGACCCAGACCACTACATTTTCCTTGCACTCTACACAGCCTGAATCTGACCCTGCTGAAAGTCAGGTTCCCCTTCCCGCATACTATACCACCTTACATGGGGACAAAGAGGAAGGTGCAGATGAAAGTGCAGGTTCCTTCATCAGGTGGGGGGGCATACTTGTTGGCATTGGCACAGGGCCCTTCATAGTGCGCAAAAGTGTCTCTGGCAGTGGAAGGCGCCGCCCGCCGTCAAGCACACCGCCGTACTATAAGGGGCCCTGTGCCAGTGCCAACTAGTGGGCCACCCTGCTTGCTCAGGATCACAGCACTTGCAAAGTTTAAATACTTACCTCTCCCTGCTCCACCGCTGTGACGTATTCTGCGTTTCCTGGGCCCACGAAAACCTTGAGTCAGCCCTACCCCCCACAACTTTAGCCAAATGAGCCCCTGTTTTCAATACCTAACTATTATTATAAAGTAAATTAAGATTGACGAGCTTAAGAAATAGGAATTGATGTTTTTGGCATTAAAATGGACACTGTAGGTGTTTTTCTGTCCTCCACTCACTGCCGACTTTGATTCCCCATTGACTTGCATTGGGTTTCGTGTTTTTGGGCCCCTGACTTTTCGCAATAATCGGCCGATTTTGCCCGATCCGACTTTTGAGAAAGTCGGGTTTCTCGAAACGATCCTAAAAAAGTAAAAGTCGCTCAACTCTACTCCAAACCATATATATATATATATATATATATATATATATATATATATATATATATATAGGGGAGTAACCTAGGAATAGGATCAAAAGCTCCCCATTGTGCCTGGAATGTGAACATGTTGTGTGCATGTGATTACCTGGTGAGAGTTATTTTTCATTGCTTCCAAACGTAACATCACTCTCCCCATGAGGAAAGCAATGCTACTGTGATGAAAAGGACCCTTGGGCGCCAGACATTAATAAAATGTCCTTTCTCTGGTGTGCCATGTGTGTTGTGTATTTCATCCACCTGTGGGCAGAGTTTTCCTCAAGCGGCAGTCCCATCTTTCTTCAGCAACACACAAAGAGTCTCAAAGTCCAGATTTGTTTTCAACAGAACTTTACTGAGCTCATTCAGCTTCATTACTGACACCATCCAACAGTCTTCACATATCACAGATGTTACCCTTCTAAGTTGTCTCTGGTCTTTTCTGACAACACATCATCTGGTACTGTGATCTCCATTCCCGCAGTTTTCTGGATTATCGGTTTAGTTGATCCCTGATGCTCCCCATCCACTTTCCCCTTCCTTGGGAAAAATTACAGGATTGTGCTTCTAATTCTTGTCGGACCATATCGCCCGAATATCACAGGAGTTCCCAAAAGCCTAACCACTGACCACTCCAACTGCCCAGATCACACCAGTCACGAAGACAGACGTGTCACCCTTCGAATCTTCTCTGTTCACTGTCCTATTCACAACTGAAAACCTTCTAGAACAATTCCTCTCACTCTGCTCTAGCTCCTCCCACTAACTGAAAATTACCTCAGGAAGGCACTCTCCGTGCCCCTACAGTGGCCCTGCCCACTTTCTCAACCGTCAATACTCCGGCTGAAACCAGTTCTTATCTCAATCTAATATCTAACTTTGTAGTGCCCTCAACTGTCCTAAATCCTACATAACCCTGACTGAACACTAAACTTAACTGTATCACTACATATCCCTACCTCTATCCCTTACACCTAAAGACATATAAACATTACTTGCACAATATATAAACACAACTACATTGGTCAACACACTAAAATAGAATCAAATGCTACTATATTACACAGTACACATATTAAAACAAATTATACGCAGTTTTATTTGACAGGTACAGTATGTACAGGAATGCAGGGCTCAAACCAGTCACCTGCACAACCTCTTACAGTAAGTAGAAGAAAAAGACAACTCAAAATTAACCTTATTACAGAATACCCTCTAGAACTTGAATCTTAACTGAGTTGCCTGGCCGCAAGCAATATTTTCTGGAATACCATGTAGCCGTAAAACATGTTTGATATACAACTTACACAAGGTTTCAGAGACAAGCAACTTGGACAAAGGAACAAAGTGATGCTGCTTGCTGAATCTGTGAACTACTATTCAATTACAGTTTTCTCTTCAGGTGATTGCAGATAAGATAGCAGTGATACATGGAGAGGTGATTCCTTTAGGAATAGGGAAGGGCTGGAAAATCTGACAGGTCGAGTCCAGGGTAATTTGCCCCAGACAAATATATCATATGCAAGCATGTAATCCCTACAGTCCAGAGCAATAGTTGTTCACCAAATATAATTGGTTACCAACTGGATAATATAAATAATCCCAGGGTTACCTGCAAGTATTGAATCATAGGTTTACTGAACGACTTGCAGATGAAAATCAAGAGGCGCAATTAATTTTTTGGTAGGAGTATTGTCAGGGCCTAAATCATGAGATTTGCAGATCTTCTCAACGAAATCTAGTGAAACTGAGAAAAAAACTATATACCTCAGCTACAATGGTATCCAGTTCAGTATCCTCAGTTTGAGATGGACAGGAATTTCACGAGGGTGTAACAGCCTTTATATTTTTAGAATCATGTCTAAAAGTTACCAAAGTATAAAAATTTGAAAAGAATAAAACATATTGAGCTTGCCTATAATTTAGCATCTTGGCTGATTTTAGGTACAGTGGCTTGCGAAAGTCTTTACCCCCCTTGACTTTTTAACTATTTTGTTACATTGCAACCTGTGTTTAAGTATTTTTGCAATCTGATTTGTGTTTGATGCATCAGCACTAAATAGTCTAAATTGATGAAGTGAGACAAATAGAGGCATATGGGATCAAAAACTATAAATTGATATGTGCATATATATTCACCTCTTTTGAAATTAAGCCTCTAAAAATTACCATCATAAGTCACATGATCAGTGAAAGGAAGTGCACCACTGTTCAATCTAAGTGTCGCATGTTCTATCATTTATACACACCTTTTCTGAAAGGCTACAGATACACTATTAAACATGAGGCACTGCTAACCAAGCAACACCATGAAGACCAAGGAAATCTCAAAACAAGTTAGGTACAAAGTTGTTGAGAAGTATATGTGGCACCCCAGGAGTCCGGTTGCCGCAGTGACATTGCCTCACTCACAGGGGGTGATCCCATGCTTGGAAGCAAGAAGGGATTCCCTTGGCAGGTAATACATCAGCATGCAACACCTTTCCTACTCAAGACCAGAAGGGGGTGCTCTAACACCTGATTTCAGGGGAGCTTCCTGATATACGTTCTGGCCTTGAGGCAGAGTTAGTTAGTATGAGGAAGACAGAAAGGAGAGAGGAAGTCAAGAAAGAACCTGAGGAGTGGAGCTGTAGATAAGCTCACCTCAGGGCCAGGTGCTACAGACTGGATGCCAGAGTCCGTGGTTATGCGGGTACTGAAGTCCCGGCAGCTAAATCCGAAGGGCAGAGGATTGCAGGCCTCCTGGCCCATCACAACATCTGAAGACACAGCAGCAAATGAGAGCCCGGAGCCACCACGAAGGAGTGACACCTGTAATAGGCTCAAGCTGCCTGCCATACAGACAAGGACTAAAGAACAAGAAGGAGCAGAGGACTGAGCACAGCTTTAGGCAGCAAGGACCTCAAAAAACAGCGCAATAGGGAGGCCTACTCTGAACTCACCTGGTTAGGTGGATCTGAAATTGCTTCCAGGCTGCCTGGATCTCCATTGTCATCTTTAATCAGTGTCATGGACTGCACCACAAACCGTGAGTAAAAGTGAGGAGACTGCACCCTGCTGTGTCCTCAGAGTTATTTACTGCACCATCCACTCTGCACTACAATGATCACTACTATCTTTCACATTATAAGTGCCCTGGGACTTAGCTCTACCTGTGGAGAGCTGTACCAACTCTGCTGCATCACCATCAGCCCCAGTGGTCTCTTTTAGCAGCATCGGATATCCCTTGCTGAATACCACAGGTGGCATCAGGAACTACCCCCCATAAACTATATTTAACTTTTTATCATCATTTTCATTGGATGACCAGGGTCACGGACCAGGTCACTGCTGCTGTGACACATCCTTTTAGGAACCGGCCTGGTACCGAGTATTCCCACAGCCCTGATGGGCTCTCCTTATAAGTCAATAAGAGACAGAGTTGGGTTACAAAAATATCCCAATCTCAGATGAGCCCCCATCAAATCCATTATCATCAAATGGAAAGAACTTGGTACCATCTGCCAAGAGAGGTTCAACCACCAAGCTCTAAGCCACAGGCAAGGAAAACATTACTCAGAATGGCAGCATAGAGACCAAAGATAACCCTGAAGGAGCTGCAGAGTTCCAAAACAGAGCTTGGAGTATCTGTTCATAGCACCACAATAAGCCATACACTCCATAGAGGTGGTCTTTATGGAAGGGCAAGCAGAAAAAATCCTTTACCTACAGTACACTTGTAAGGTTTCTTTTGAGTTTTCCAAAAGACATGTAAGAGACACCCCAAATGTAAGGAGGAAGGTGCTGTGGTCGGATGACACCAAAACTGAACTTTTTGGCCACCAAGGTAAACGCTATGTCTGGCGCCAAACCAGCACAGCTCATCACCCCATGAGCATCATGCTTACAGTGAAGCATGGTGGTGGCAGAATCATGCTGAGGGGATGTTTTTCGGCAGCAGGGACAGGGAAAGTGGTCCGAGTTTAGGAGAAGATGGATGGTACGAAATGCAGGGATATTCTTGAGTAAAACCTGTTTCGGTCTGTTAGCGATTTGAGACTGGGACGGCGGTTCACCTTCCAACAAGACAATGAACCAAAACATGCTGCTAAAGCAACACTTGAGTGGTTTAAGGGGAAATATGTAAATATTTGGCCTAGTCAAAGCCCAAACCTTAATCCAATTGATAATCTCTGGTCAAACTTGGAGATTGCTGTTCAATAAAGTAAATCATCTGACTTGAAGGAGCTGGAGCAGTTTTGCTTTCAGGAATGGGCAAAAATCCCTGTGGCAAGATGTGGAAAGTTCATAGAGATGTATCAAAAGCGTCTTTTGGCTGTAATTGTTGCAAAAGGATGTTCTACAAAGTTCTAACTTTAGGGGGCTGAATAGTTATGCACAATGAAGTGTTCAGTAATTTTTTCCTATTTGATTGCTTTACATTAAAAGGAAAACCAAATGTTCACAGTAGTAAGCATGTTCTTTACATGAACTGATGCAAACCATCAAAGAAAACAGTGAAATTCCAGGATGGGAGGTAGCAAAACAAAAAAACAACCAAAGTGAGTGAATACTTTCGCAAGTCACTGTAATGCCGGGGTCACACTAGAGAGAAATATGGACAATGGAGAGGCGCAAAAACAGCGCATTGCACATGGACCAATATTTCTCTATGGGGCAGCTGCCATCAGCCGTATATTTCTCGCCCATATTTTACAGGCTGGGAAAATTGCAGCATGCTGCGGTTGTCAGAATATTCCTCCAAAAATATGCCAATGAAAGTCTATAGGGGCGAGAAAAATACGGATTACACACGGACCACATGTGTGAATTGCGAGAAACACGCACTGGTGTTCTATAGAAAGCCGGCAATTCAGTGCGGTGTACAGTAAAATCACAATGACAGGTTAGAAAAGAATAGATCGAATAAATGTCATTGATACACACACACACACACATATATATATATGTATATATATATATATATATATACTAGCTATTGAACCCGTTCTACGCCCGGGTGGCTAGCATCTATATTGGTATATGGTCTCCATCCTGGTATGTGCTGCTCCATCCTGCGTCCCCATCCTGACATGTGCTGCATCCATCCTGCACCCCCATTCTGACATGTGCTGCTCCATCCTGCGTCCCCATCCTGTCATTTGCTGCACCCATCCTGCGCCCCCATCCTGCCATGTGTTGCACCCATCTTGCGCCCCCATTCTGTCATGTGTTGCACCCATCCTGCGCCCCCATTCTGTCATGTTCTGCTTCCATCCTGTGCCCCCATTGTGACATGTGCTGCTCCCATCCTGCGCCCCCATTCTGACATGTTCTGCACCCATCCTGCGCCTCCATTCTGACATGTTCTGCACCCATATTGCGCCCCCATTCTGTCATGTGTTGCACCCATCCTGCGCCCCCATTCTGTCATGTGCTGCTCCCATCCTGCGCCCCCATTGTGACATGTGCTGCACCCATCCTGCGCCTCCATTCTGACATGTACTGCACCCATCCAGCGCCTCCATTCTGTCATTTGCTGCTCCCATCCTGTGCCCCCGTTCTGTCATGTGCTGCTCCCATCCTGTGCCCCCGTTCTTTCATGTGCTGCTCCCATCCTGCGCCCCTGTTCTGTCATGTGCTGCTCCCATCCTGCGCCTGTTCTGTCATGTGCTGCTGCCATCCTGCACCCCCGTTCTGTCATGTGCTGCTCCCGTCCTGCGCCCCCGTTCTGTCATGTGCTGCTCCCATCCTGCGCCCGTTCTGTCATGTGCTGCTGCCATCCTGCGCCCCCGTTCTGTCATGTGCTGCTCCCATCCTGCGCCCGTTTTGTCATGTGCTGCTGCCATCGTGCGCCCGTTCTGTCATGTGCTGTTCCCATCCTGCGCCCCCATTCTGTCATGTGCTGCTCCCATCCCGTGCCCCCGTTCTTTCATGTGCTGCTCCCATGCTGCGCCCGTTCTGTCATGTGCTGCTCCCATCCTGCGCCCCTGTTCTGTCATGTGCTGCTCCCATCCTGCGCCCGTTCTGTCATGTGCTGCTGCCATCCTGCGCCCCCGTTCTGTCATGTGCTGCTGCCATCCTGCGCCCCCGTTCTGTCATGTGCTGCTCCCATCCTGCGCCCCCGTTCTGTCATGTGCTGCTACCATCCTGCGCCCCCGTTCTGTCATGTGCTGCTCCCATCCTGCGCCACCATTGTATTATATGCCCCCCATAAGATGCTCCATTATATATGCCCCGTATGCTGCTGCCATATATATATAAAAAAAAAAAACATACTCACCTATCGTCGCTGGGCGCCGAGTGCTGGGGGCCTGAGCAGGCGGGGACACCGGCGCGCTGTGGGGGTCAGGTGCCGGAGTCACCGCTAGCTCAGGCCCCCAGCACTTGCTATACTCACCTGTCTGTCCCGTTCCAGCGCTGTGACTGTTCAGTTAGAGGGCGGCGCCGGCGCGCATTAAGCGCGTCATCGCGCCCTCTGAACTGGGAACGTCACAGCAGAGGACCCGGGAGACGGAGCCGCACGCAGTGCTCGAACGGGGGACAGGTGAATATACTTACCCTCCTGGCGGTCCCTGACTCTCCGGTGGAGATCGCGGTGTGCGTTCAGTGTTTACGCATACCGCGATCTCCTGGGAGCGTCACTCTGTGAGGCCCAGACTGCGCCGGCGCTTGCGCTTGCGCAGTCTATAAAGGCTTCAGACAGAGTGACGCTCCCAGCGTTATATTATAGATTTATATTTTATACAGAGCTAGATAGCATAAAATCCAGTAATTCAATTTCCGGCTTTTGCTAACTCCTTACCAACCCAGGGTATGAGACATGGTTTACATACAGTAAACCATTGCATATCCATTATATTTTTACATATTCCTCACTAATAATGTTAGTAGTTTGTTTGTGCATGTGCAAAATTTGGGAGCTCTAGGTGTTAAATTTTTTTGGGGGAATTTTTCTGAATATTTTCTCACGCTACAGTTCATATGAGTTTATGCCACCAGGGGGCGCAGCTTCTATGACAGCACCGCAAGTCAACGAAGCTACGTTACTTGCATTCCATTCATTCCCCAGTTGTTTACAGCCATGAGCAGCTGCATTAGCAGGCTCCTGGTTGTGAATGTATTTAACCCCTTTAGATGGATTTACAGTGTGGGAAATGACTGTACGGCGGACAGGTATGGGATATTGTTGTATTATTATTTTCCTTTCTTTTACAGGAGAACGGGGGTCGTCAATTGGATTGAGCATATAATAAAGATATTAAAACCCCATGTGTTTATTTATTTCATTAAAATACTTTATTCATAATGTGTGTGTGTGTATTTTTAACCCTTTACTACTATTGGATTAATAATGGATAGGTGTCTTATTGACATCTCTCCCTTATTAACCAGGCTTAATGTCACCTTACATTAGCAAGGTGACATTAACCCTTTATTACCCCATATCTCACCGCTACAGGGGAGAGGGAAGAGAGTGGCTAAATGCCAGAATAGGCACATCTTACAGATGAGCCTTTTCTGGGGTGGCTGGGGTCAGATGTTTTAGCTGGGGGGGGGGAGGGGTAATAACCATGGTCCCTCTCTAGGCTATTAATATCTGCCCTCAGTCACTGGCTTTCCCATTCTGGTAGAGAAAATTGCGCGGGAACCCACGCCAGTTTTTTCCGTGATTTAACCCTTTATTTTAACACCTAGAGCTCCCAAATTTTGCACACACAAACTACTAACATTATTAGTGAGGAATATGATGAATTATAACGGATATGAAATGGTTTACTGTATGTAAACGATATCTCATATCCTGCCGGGTTTGATAAAGAGTTATCAAAAGCCGGTAATTGAATAAACGACTCTTCTGCTATCTAGCTCTGTATTAAATATAAATATATATATATGTGTCTCACTGACATACTGTATATACGGTATATATATAGACTGTATATATGTTTTCACAAATATTTGAGCCCATGGATCCATTATATGTCCATTTTGCAAGTCGGCGAGAAAATCTCGCCGAACGGATGCCATACGGATACCATACGGAAGTTTACATGCGCAAAATCCGCAGCAACACCTTGCCAACGGATGACATACAGATCACTGTTCAGGAACTTTTCTGCGTATCTCGGCCGTAAAAAACGGACCGCATTTTTATATGTTATGTCTGACCCCGGCCTAAGTAAGACTTTTTTGGACCCTGATAATAGTGATGTTATGTTTAGCACCTTAAAAGAAATTACACCATTCCTCAAAGGTTCACTTGATTATAAAAAGAAGGCTCACGGTTACAGTTCAAAGAGAGGCATTGTACTATTCAACTATAAAGGTACTGTCACACTAGACGATATCGCTAGCGATCCGTGACGTTGCAGCGTCCTCGCTAGCGATATCGTCCAGTGTGACAGGCAGCAGCGATCAGGCCCCTGCTGGGAGATCGCTGGTCGGGGAAGAAAGTCCAGAACTTTATTTCGTCGCTGGACTCCCCGTAGACATCGCTGAATCGGTGTGTGTGACACCGATTCAGCGATGTCTTCACTGGTAACCAGGGTAAACATCGGGTAACTAAGCGCAGGGCCGCGCTTAGTAACCCGCTGTTTACCCTGGTTACCAGCGTAAAAAAACAAACAGTACATACTTATATTCAGCTGTCTGTCCCTTGCCGTCTGGTTCCTGCACTGACTGCTGGCCGTAAAGTGAAAGCAGAGCACAGCCACAGCGGTGAGTCACCGCTGTGTGACTCACCGCTGTGCTGTGCTTTCACTTTCACTTTACGGCCAGCAGTCAGTGCAGGAACCAGACGGCAAGGGACAGACAGCTGAATGTAAGTATGTACTGTTTGTTTTTTTACGCTGGTAACCAGGGTAAACATCGGGTTACTAAGCGCGGCCCTGCGCTTAGTTACCCGATTTTTACCCTGGTTACCGGGGACCTCGGGATCGTTGGTCGCTGGAGAGCTGTCTGTGTGACAGCTCTCCAGCGACCAAACAGCGACGCTGCAGCGATCCGGATCGTTGTCGGTATCGCTGCAGCGTCGCTAAGTGTGACGGTACCTTAACAGTGTCTATGATGCCGGTACAGTTGAATGCAATGATGGAGGAGAGAGTGTCTGCTGTCGCTCCCTCTCCCATCATTCCCCGCTCTGCCTCTGACACTGCGGGTGTGCGTGCGCACTCACTGTGTCCCAGGCAGTGTAGCGGCAGCCGCCAAGACAGGAGCAGGGAGCAACGCGGGCACGAGGAGAGGTGAGGAGTGTTTTTTTTACTGGACTGTGGGGCCATTCTCGGGGGGGAGGAGAAATGTGGGCTGTGCTGTATGCTACCATGTGGGCTGTGCTATATACTACTGTGTGGGCTGTGCTATATACTACTATGTGGGCTGTGCTCTATACTACTGTGCAGGCTGTGCTGTATACTACTATGTGGACTGTGCTGTATACTACTATGTGGGCTGTGCTGTATACTACTGTGTGGGCTGTGCTATATACTACTGTGTGGGCTATGCTGTATACTGCTATGTGGGCTGTGCTATATACTATTGTGTGGGCTGTGCTGTATACTGCTATGTGGGCTGTGCTATATACTACTATGTGGGCTGTGCTGTATACTACTATGTGGGCTGTGCTATATACTACTGTGTGGGCTGTGCTATATACTATGTGGGCTGTGCTATATACTACTATGTGGGCTGTACTGTATACTACTATGTGGGCTGTGCTGTATACTGCTATGTGGGCTGTGCTGTATACTACTATGTGGGCTGTGCGCTATGTGGGCTGTGCTGTATACTACTATGTGGGCTGTGCTGTATACTGCTATGTGGGCTGTGCTATATACTACTGTGTGGGCTGTGCTGTATACTACTACATGGGCTGTGCTGTATACTACTACTTGGGCTGTGCTGTATACTGCTATGTGGGCTGTGCTGTATACTGCTTCATGGGCTGTACAGTATACTGCTACGTGGGCTGTGCTGTATACTACTACGTGGGCTGTGCTGTATACCACTGTGTGGGCTGTGCTGTACACTACTACACAGGCTGTGTTATCTACTATGTGGGTTGTGCTGTATACTATGCAGGTTGTGCTATATACTATGCGGGTTGTGCTATATACTATGTGGGCTGTGCTATGTACTATGCGGGTTGTGCTATATACTATGAGGGCTTTGCTATGTACTATGCGAGCTTTACTATATACTATGGGGGTATATTATATTCTATGGGGGAGGCCGTGTTATATACTATGTGGCTGTGTTATATACTATTGTGGGGGTATATTATATTCTATGGGGGAGGCTGTGTTATATACTATGGGGGTATATTCTATTCTATGGGGGAGGCTGTGTTATATACTATGGGGGCTGCATTATATTCTATGAGGGGTACATTACATATTATGGGGAGGTGGGCTGTATTATATTCTATGGGAGGCTGTATTAGATTTTATGAGGGATGATTGTATCATACTCTTTGATGGGGCTGCATTAAATTCTGTGGGGAGGTGGGCTGTATTCTATTCTATTCGGGGCTACATTATATTCTATGGGGGGCTGTATTATATTTATATTCTTTGAGGGGTGATTGCATCATACTCTATGAGGGGGCAGCATTAAACTATGAGGGGTCTGCATTATATTCTATGGGGTGGCTGCATTATACTCTGGGTTGGCTGCATTATACTCTGGGGTGGCTGCATTATATTCTGCAGGGTGGTGGCTGCATTATACTATATGTGGGCTGCATTATGCTGTATCGAGGAGTATGGGGAATACATTATACGATATGAAGAACTATGGGGTGCATTATACTATGGAAAGAGAATTGTACAACATGGATGACTATGGCGGTGCATTATACTATATGTATGGAGCACTATGAGGAGTGTATTATGCTATATGGAGGACAGAGCAGTATATATTAATATATGGAGGTCTATAGGGAGTGTATTATACTATATGGAGGACTGTGGTGCACATTATAATATATGGTGGACTATGGGGTGTATTTTACTAAACAAGTAAAATGCTGCATATTCAGATTGTTTTTGCTGGAACAGAAATCATTGTTCTCAGCAGCACATCGCCGGTGTAAACTGTAGATGTGCTGCTGATAACATGATACTGTATGGTGATCTGTTAGTGATCTCTTAAGGTACCTTCACACTGAGCGACGCTGCAGCGATCCAGACAACGATCCGGATCGCTGCAGCGTCGCTGTTTGGTCGCTGGAAAGCTGTCACACAGACAGCTCTCCAGCGACCAACGATGCCGGTAACCAGGGTAAACATCGGGTTACTAAGCGCAGGGCCGCGCTTAGTAACCCGATGTTTACACTGGTTACCAGCGTTAAAGTAAAAAAAAAAAAACACTTCATAGGCTACGTTCACACTAGCGTTGCGCCGCCCTGCGTCGGCGACGCAACACGCGACGCACGGAAAAACGCGCGCAAACGCGCGCAAAAACGCGCGCGTTTTGCGACGCGTGCATCGTTTTTTGACGAAATCGGACGCAAGAAAAATGCAACTTGTAGCGTTTTCTTGCGTCCGACGCTAGCGTCTAAAACGACGCACGTGTCGGAAAACGCGTGCAAAAAGACGCACGCGTCCCCTATGTTAAACATAGGGGCGCGTCGCCGCTGCGTCGCCGACGCAACAGCGACGCGACGCTAATGTGAACGTAGCCATACTTACCTTCCGCTGTCTGTCCCTCGGCGCTCTGCTTCTCTGCCCTGTGTAAGCACAGCGGCCGGAAAGCACTTTACTTTAACGCTGGTAACCAGTGTAAACATCGGGTTACTAAGCGCGGCCCTGCGCTTAGTAACCCGATGTTTGCCCTGGTTACCAGTGAAGACATCGGTGTCACACACGCCGATTCAGCGATGTCTACAGGAGGTCCAGTGACGAAAGAAAGTGCTGGCCTTCTAGCTCCGACCAACGACATCACAGCAGGATCCTGATCGCTGCTGCGTGTCAAACTGAACGATATCGCTAGCCAGGACACTGCAACGTCACGGATCGCTAGCGATATCGTTCAGTGTGAAGGTACCTTTAGTGATCGTTCTGTCCCATCATTATTCCTCAGCTGGTGGAAAGAGGCCGGGAAACAAGCGTTGAACAACTTTAGTATTGTCGATCAAACTCATTTAGCGGCCTAAGATCAGCGCATGTAAATACAACCAAAATGCTTTTATGTGATGTGCAATATGTTAGCATTTGGTGTCCCATTTTAAACTTTGTCTAGGGCCTCACTTTGCCTAAAACCGTCCCTGCCTACAAGTGTACAAAGATATTATACAGTCACCATGTGACAAGTGGGCCTGTGTAACTTCCAATACCAGGGCTGAGTTTTAGTCCCAGTCCGGCCCTGCTGAGGAATCACTGCAAAAGGACAAGCTAGATCCATCTGAATTGATACAGGATCAAAAAAGGAGTGTTTCTTTAACTTAGTGAAGGCATAATAATAATAATCTTTATTTTTTATATAGCGCTAACATATTCCACAGCGCTTTACAGTTTGCACACATTATCATCACTGTCCCCGATAGGGCTCACAATCTAAATTCCCTATCAGTATGTCTTTGGAATGTGGGAGGAAACCGGAGTGCCCGGAGGAAACCCACGCAAACACGGAGAGAACATACAAACTCCTTGCAGATGTTGTCCTTGGTGGGGCTCGAACCCAGGACTCCAGCGCTGCAAGGCTGCAGTGCTAACCACTGCGCCACCGTGCCGCCCTACATACATTGCCTCAGGCTTATAGTTATTTAAATAAGTACCCTTCTTAGTAAAAGGAATCAGTGGTCTGACAATCTGGGAACATTTTTTGATAAATTTATGATAATAACTTGCAAACCCTAAAAAATGCTGTAAACCTTCAGAGATTTGGGTTGCACCCAAGCTGATTGGAGACATCCATTCAGAAAACTTCAGTGGACAAACTATACCCCAGGACAGCGATAGAGAATCTTTTAGAGACCGAGTTCCCAAACTGAAACCCAAAACCCACTTATTTATAGTAACACAGTAATTTAACCTGAATATTGAGGTTGGGCGGCATGGTGGCGCAGTGGTTAGCACTGCAGCCTTGCCGTGCTGGAGTTCTGGGTTCAAACCCCACCAAGGACAACATTTGCAAAGAGTTTGTATGTTCTCTACATGTTTGCGTGGGTTTCCTCCCACATTCCAAAGACATACTGAAAGGGAATTTAGATTGTGAGCCCCATCGGGGACAGTGATGATAATGTGTGCAAAATGTAAAGCGCTGCGGAATATGTTAGCGCTATATAAAGATTGTTATTATTTTTGTCTAGACTTCAAAACAGAGGGCAGGCAGGACAGCAGAGAGCAGACTGGGGCAGTAGAGATCAGTTAGAGGCAGCAGAGAGCAGGCGGGTTCAGCAGAGAGCATGCTGGGGCAGTAGAGATCAGTTAGAGGCAGCAGAGAGCAGGTAGGGGCAGCAGAAAGCAGGTAGGGGCAGCAGAAAGAAGCCACAGATGGGAGCAGGAGTACCATACTGCAGATATAAGTGAATATGCTCCCCCCATCCTGGTGTATGCACACCACCCTGATATATGCCCGCCATGCTGCAATATACCCCTCCATCCTGGTATATGGCTCCCAATCCAGGTATATGTCCTGGTATATGTCCCTATAATTGTATATGCCCCCATCCTTGTATATGCCCCCATCCTTGCATATGCTCCCCCAAACTTGCATATGCTCTCCAATGCTTGTATATGCTCCTCCATCCTTGTATATGCTTCCTGCATCCTTGTATATGCTCCCCCATCCTTGTGTATGCTACTCCAATCCATGTATATGGCCCATCAATGTATATGCCCCCCATCCTTGTATATACCCCCATCCTTGTATATGCCCTCCATCCTTGTATATGCTCCTCATCCTTGAGTATGCTGCCCCTACCAATGTATATGCCTCCCATCCTAGTATTTCCTCCGCCAACCTTGCTTGTGCTCCTCCATCCTTGTATATGTCCCCCTATCATAGTATATGCTCCCCCATCCATGTATTTGCCCTTCATCCTGGTATATATGCCCCCATCCTGGTATATGTCCCTCATCCTTCCGCCAATGCTGTTGTTCAGCGCATAGAAGAAAAGAACACAAGAAACACTCCAACTCACCTTCCTTTCTATCCCTTGCAGCTTCTTCTTCTGGAGCCAGTGGCTGACTTCTGCGTCCAAGCGATGGGGAGCGCATGACATCAATGCCATGCATCCAGTCAAGTGTACGCTGACATCAGCTGCTGGCCTCTGATTGCGGTGCATGGACCTGACAAGTTTGTGCGCTGCAATACACTTCGGCTGGATGTATTATTTGGTGACTCCCATCCAGCTGAAGTAGGGGCCTCCTTTCCCTGGGTTCCTCACCCTCAAGGGCCCGGTCTACTGATGCGAAACTGCGCTAGTACTGAGTCGATGGTGCATGTGCCCAAAAGGAGGGCTCTGCGTGCCACCTCTGGAAGGCATGGAATAGATTCACCACCACTGCCCCAGGAAGTTAAATTCTCATACCAGCTAAATGCATTTCTGAAGTTTAGTAAATAACAAATTGTCTTTGAGTTTTTGAAGCACAGAACATAAAGTACATGTAGGATGTGTAGCTCATCATCAGGTAAATAGACCATCTAGATACTCCAGTATATACTCATCACTAATATCTCTGAATACTGTATGTAATTTATAAAATTTTGAAAAACAGCTGAAGCATTACTTAGCCCAAAATACATCACAAAATACTCATAGTATCCGTCAGGTGTATTAAAAGTGGTATTCCACTCATCTTCTCTAATATAGATCAAGCTCTAAACTCAACTGTAATCAAGCTTGGTGAATTCTTTGTGATTCTTAATGGAGCACGGCCAGGGCCTAGGGGTACTCGGAGCTGGGACGGTTATTAAGGGGATGTGTCACGGCGGCGCTGACCTGGTCCGTGGCCCTGGGTGCCCATGTTAAAGGGAAGTTCTTTAAAGGGGTTCTGTGAATGAAGTTTGTTCGTGATGCCACCTGCGGTATTCGGTCAGAGGGGATCGACGCTGCTTACAGGGGTCCACTGGGGTGATGTTATGGCAGCAGGGATGGTATGGCTTCCCACCGGTGAAGCTGGGTCACCAGGGTTCCCGTTGTATAGATAAAGATGGTAGGTGGTGTAGCAAGAAAGGGGGGACACAGGATTGCAGTCTCTTTACCTTTTTACTGTAGTGTTCAGGCAGCTGCAGTCCAGGGCACTGGATCACAGGTACTGGCATGGTCCGGCTGGCTTGGAAGCGAATTGGGAATCCCCTTTAACCAGGGGGGTTGGAAGTCTTCCTTCTAGCGCTGTGTTGTAGTCCCTTGCTGCCTTAAGCCTCTCACAAGGTCCTCACGTTTTATCTCTGTCCTTATTGTAGGTAGGACACTAACCCGCATAACAGGTAGCTCAAGCCTTTTTACAGGATCTCTATCACGACCCGGGCTCTATCTGCTACTGTGTCTTTGGGTGTCTATGGTGGACAGGTGACTTGCAATCAGCTGCCCACCAGTTTCTGCCATGGGGCATAGAGTTATTATTATTATTACTATTATTATACATTTTTATAGCAACATTTATTCCATGGTGCTTTACATGTGAAAAGGGGGCAAATATAGACAAATACAATAAACATGAGCAAAAAACAAGACATTACAGGTAGAGAAGGAGGGAGGACCCTGCCCGCGAAGGCTCATAGTCTGCAGGGGATGGGTGAGGATACACTAGGAGAGGGTATATCTGGTTGTGCGGCGGTTCAGTAGGTTGAGGATCACTGCAGGCTGTAGGCTTGTCAGAAGAGGTGAGTCTTCAGGTTCTTTTTGAAGGTTTCTATGGTAGGCAAGAGTCTGATGTGTTGGGGTAGAGAGTTCTAGAGCATGGGCGAAGCACAGGAGAAGTCTTGGATGCAGCTGTGGGAAGAAGAGATAAGAGGGGAGTAGAGAAGGAGATCTTGTGAGGATTGAAGATTGCGTGTAGGTAAGTATCGGGAGACCATGTCACGGATGTATGGAGGAGATAGGTTGTGGATGGCTTTGTATGTCATAGTAAGGGCTTTGAACTGGAGTCTCTGGACGATAGGAAGCCAGTAAAGGGCTTGGCACAGGGGAGAGGCTGGGGAATAGCGGGGAGACAGGTAGATTAGTTGGGCAGCAGATGTAGGATTGATTGGAGTGGTGCCAGAGTGCTAGAGGGGAGGCTAGAGAGTAGGAGGTTGCAGTAGTCAAGGCGGGAAACGATAAGGGTGTGCACTAGTGTTTTTGTGGTTTCGTGGTCAAGGAATGCGCGGATCTGGGAAATATTTTTGAGCTTGAGACGGCAGGAGGAGGCAAGGGTTTGGATATGTGGCTTGAAATTGAGGGCAGAGTCAAGGATCACCCCGAGGCACCAAGCATGCGGGACTGGGGAAAGTGAGCAGCCATTGTCAAAAATGGATAAGTCTGGTGGAGGGGTAGAGTGAGATGGGGGAAAGATGATGATTTCTGTTTCATCCATGTTCAGTTTTAGAAAGCGAGCAGAAAAGAAGGCCGAGATAGCAGACAGACAGTGTGGGATTTTGGTGAGTAAGGAGGTGAGGTCAGGTCCAGATAGGTAGATCTGTGTGTCATCAGCGTAGAGATTATACTGCAACCGTGGGATTCTATGAGCTGTCCCAAGCCGAAGGTGTAGATGGAGAAGAGTAGGAGTCCTTGAACTGAGCCTTGAGGAACACCGACAGACAAGGGGTGAGGTGAAGAGGTGGTGTGGGAGAGGGTGACACTGAATGTTCGGTCTGTTAGATATGACGAGATCCAGGATAGGGCCAAGTCTGTAATGCCAAGAGATGATAGAATCTGTAGCAGGAGGGAGTGGTCCACAGTGTCAAAGGCAGAAGACTGGTCCAGTAGAAGGAGGACAGAGGAGTGTCACTTGCTCTTGGCAGTTAGTAGGTCATTGGTGACTTTAGTTGGGGCAGTTTTTGTTGAGTGATGGGGTCGGAAGCCAGATTGTAACCAGTCAAAAAGGGAGCAGGAGGAGAGGTAGGAGGACAGTACAAGATGGACATGCTGTTTCAGTAGTTTTGAGGCATATGGGAGAAGAGATATCGGGCAATAGCTAGACACAGAGGATGGGTCGAGGTGGGGTTTTTTGAGGATGGGTGTGATCTTGGCATGTTTGAAGGATGAGGGGTAGGCACCAGTTGTGAGTGAGAGGTTGAAGAGGTGTGTTAGGGTTAGGATGGAGACTGGCGAGGTTAGGGATGAGGTGGGATAGGAGCAAATCAAGCATGCAAGTGGTGAGGTGTGATCTTGACAGGAGGGTGGAGAGATGATCTTTGGTCAAGGTGGAGAAGCTGGTTTTGGAGGAACAGGGTTGAGCAGCTAAGAGGGGCATTGGGAGCTGTGAGCCAAAGCTTTCTCTCATCGTACTGATCCTCTGTTTAAAGAAAGAGGCAAAGTCTTCAGCAGAAAAGAGAGGGGAGGGAGGAGCTGCTGGGGGACGGAGTAGCAAATTGAAAGTGTTGAAAAGCTATTTAGGGTTGTGAGACCGGGAGGATATGAAAGAAGAGAAGTAAGTTTGTTTTGCGGCAGTGAGCATGGACTTGAAGCTGGCGAGGGACTGCTTGTACGCAATCAGCGGGATCACTTCCATCTCTGCTCAGCAACCCTGGAAACCTGTCTTAGTTCTTTGGTCAGGCTGGTCAGCAGGTCTGCCTGGTGATTGTATGAGTTTTACTATGCATGAGGGGGGATGCCGAATCAAGTGTTGCTGTTATTGTGGTGTTATAAAAAGTGGCAGCAGCATCTGTGTGATGAAAGGAAGCTATGTCTGTAAGAGGGAGAAGGGACTCAGAGAGAGATTGTAAATTGAGGTGTTTGAGATTTCTGCGAGGGTGAGTGAGTATGTGGAGTGGGGGTTGTGCACTAGGAAAGAAGAGGGAAGAGAATGTCAGAAGGTTGTGGTCAGACGGGGGAGGGGTGAGTTACTGAGATTAGTAAGGGAACAAAAGCGGGTAAAGATAAGGTCTAGTGTGTGAGCATCTTTGTGAGTGGCAGCAGAAGACCATTGAGTGAGGCCGAAGGAGGCAGTGAGCGATAAAATAGTTCTGGAGGGCAGTAGATGACAGCGAGCTGGAGGTTGGAGGGGGAAAAGTAGCGGAGGGTGGTAGCGGGATTGGAGTAAAGGACCAGGTGTCGGACAGGAGCAAGCCAACTCCACCATGTTTGGTGCTTGGTCGAGGGGTGTGAGAGAGATGGAATCCGCCATAGGAAAGTGTAGCCGGATAAATGGCAGTTTGTTGCAGACAGAGCGTGTGTTCCATAGTGCTCCAGGTAAGGGGACCGGGGGAGTGTGGGCTGGATGAATGGGTATGAGGTTATCATGGATGGGAAAGCGTATAGAGGATCGTGGCAGGGGGTTAGAAATGAGTGTGGGGATGTGTTGAGGAGGGCCAGGATTTGGGGATGCGTCACCAGCAGTGATAAGTAGCAGAGAGAGCATTAAAAGGTGGGAGCAGGATAGGACATGATGTGACCATATGTGTCTGGAGAATAAGGATTGAATGTGGAGGAACAGCTCTGAGGGGGAGGTGAGATGACTGGTGAGGATGGAGGGTGAAATTAACTAGTTCCTTACTAGGTGGGGGGATTACAGAAGGTAGGGAAAATAGAGTAGTATAGGTGTGAAAGAGAAAAGAAACCAAAACATTGTAATGGTTTGATATTCCATTACCTTACAGTCACATTCCAGTCCAACTCAAGTCTAATTCAGAGGTGGTGGTGGTGCTGACAGATAAGCGCACGCGGCTGTCCAGTGACAATGTAGACAGACTAACATTCATCAAGATGAACAAATCCTTTTGGGCCTAGTAGAATTTAGTGCTACTCAGCAGCGTACCCCACCCATGAAGCAAGCTACACCACCTGTTTACCTTAGTACTATTTTTTAACGGCATCTGGCCCAGGAAATCCTTTTGGGCCTAGTAGCAATTTCTGCTACTCAGGAGCATACCCCACCCACGAAGCAAGCTACACCGCCTGTTTACCTAACTACTATTTTGTATGGCATCTAGCACAGGAAATCCTTTTGGGCCGAGTAGAATTTAGTGCTACTCAGCAGCATACCCCACCCATGAAGCAAGCTACACCGCCTGTTTACCTAACCACTATTTTTTAACGGCATCTAGCACAGGAAATCCTTTTGGGCATAGTAGAAATTAGTGCTACTCAGCAGCGTATGGAGCGCCCCCAGACGCAGGGCCGCGGGTTACTCGGTACCAGTCCTCTGCTGGCTCAGTTCTGGGGATGTCACGGTGGCTGGACCCGGTCCATGACCCTGCTAAGGGGCGTCCAATGAAAGGTGATACGAGTCTGTCAAGGGTTTGTGACGCCACCTGTGGTGTTCGGTCAGGGTGACCGACACTGCTTGGGGTCCACTGGGGTGATGTGATGACCGCTAGATGGTATACCTTCCCACAGATGAAGTATGTCCCCAGGGCTTCCCAGTAAGGTGGATGGTGATGGTGTGAGGTGCAGACAATAACGAGGACACAGGGTTGCAGTCTCTTTACCTCTTTACTGAAGACTTCAGGATCCGCAATCCAGAGCACAGTTAACAGGGCTGTCTGAGACCGGCTGGTCCGAAGGCACATCCAGAGTTCCCTTTGCAGGTGGAAATCGTTGCCTACCACTAGCGCCTGTGTGTTGTAGTGCTTCCCTGCTGAGCATTCAGGATAGTCCTCACAACTTCTATTCTCGTTCGTTCTAATTCGTTCCAGTTCTTTCTAGTTCTCCATCCCCCAGGTATGTTATGGCTAGGACGCACCCGTTTGACGGGTAGGCTGGGAGTTCTTCCGGGACCCCAGAGACGCCCCTCTCCACGCGTTGCCCCCTATGTCTGCTTAGGTGATGTAAGGTAGACAGCCATCCTATAATTAACTGTCCTGCGGAGTTTGAAGTAAGGCATAGAGTCAGTTACTTCCTCGGTGTTCCGGCCACCAGCTACGCACCTCAATAGGATGTTGCCGTTCTCCGGGCACAACTCCTACTGGCTCTCCTTTGTGCTTGATCTCGTTTCTCACTGTCCACAATATCCTTCACTTCGTGTCTCTTTCTTAGGATACCGCCGCGGGTAGTGCAGGCGCGGTTCCATAACGTTCTGTTCCTGTCGCTAGGTACCTGCCAGGTTCCCACGCCTGACAGGGACCCCCCTGAATCTTCTCCCTGCAACACCCCCTGCCACGGGATGTTGCCTGAATCCAACCCAGTCAGCTTCTGACTAACTTCCTATCCAACCCCAAGTTTTACCAGTGTGAGGAGTGGCCTAATAAATAAAACCTTTTGCTCCCCCTAGTGGCCGGAGTGTGAAGTGTAATGTGTGCTGGTGATACCTGGTCAGATGAACTCCTTTAGTGCCATCAGACGTACCATCACTTCCCTTAGTGGCAGAGCGACGTTACTGCAATGACCAGATCTCTGGGGCGCTGCACATATCCCACCCATGAAATAAGCTACACTGCCTGTTTACCTAAGTACTATTTTTTAACGGCATCTGGCCCAGGAAATCCTTTTGGGCCTAGTAGCAAATTCTGCAACTCAGCAGCGTACCCCACCCATGAAGCAAGCTACACTGCCTGTTTACATAAGTACTATTTTTTAATGGCATCTGGCCCAGGAAATCCTTTTGTGTTGTGAATTCTGTGGCCGAGTTCACTTCTGTGGTCACAAGTGGTATTGCAGTCTCTGGGCTTCCTCCCTCAGGTGTTTTGGTGAGCTCGTTGGCTGCCTTGCTATTTAGCTCCACCTGAGTCTGTCTTCCTTGCTCCTTGTCAATGTTCCAGTGTTGGATCTGAGCTACTGCATCTTTCCTTGGGCCTGCTGCTCTGCTAGATAAGTGCTTCTAGTTTGTTTTCTGTTTTTTCTGTCCAGCTTGCTATTAACTTTTGCTGGAAGCTCTGAGAAGCAAAGGGGTGCACCGCCGTGCTGTTAGTTCGGCACGGTGGGTCTTTTTGCCCCTTTGCGTGGTTTTCGTTTTAGGGTTTTTTGTAGACTGCATAGTTCTCTTTGCTATCCTCGCTCTGTCTAGAATATCGGGCCTCACTTTGCTGAATCTATTTCATTCCTACGTTTGTCTTTTCATCTTGCTAACAGTCATTATATGTGGGGGGCTGCCTATTCCTTTGGGGTATTTCTCTGAGGTAAGTCAGGCTTGTATTTCTATCTTCAGGCTAGTCAGCTCCTCAGGCAGTGCCAAGTTGCATAGGTAGTTGATAGGCGCAATCCACTGCTGCTTATAGTTGTGTGAGGATAGATCAGGTACTGCAGTCTACAGAGATTCCACGTCTCAGAGCTCGTCCTATTGTTTTTGGTTATTGCCAGATCTCTGTATGTGCGCTGATTACTGCACGCTGTGTTGCCTGATTGCCAGCCATAACACTTTTGGGCCTAGTAGCAATTTCTGCTACTCAGCAGAAAGTGACTGCAGACTTTCATCACCTGGACCACCCCTATAATTATAATATTAAGCACTGCTGCTTACCCAATCCTATCAGCATATAATATTCTCAGTGTCAGGATTTTGCTCTGCTTGCCAGTTACAGCTGTCATCACATGACCACTCATATTCGATTTTCATATTTGCGTTCACATGACAACTAGCTTCTCTTCCTGCTTCTCTCAATGAAGCTATTTTTCACTGAACTTTGAAAGAATTAGGAAGAGCAGCTCATTTGCTCGCGACTGTAAGTAAGCAAATCGCATATGTGTAGTCACCTGATGACTACTCAAACCGCTTGAGCGGAGGGGGCGGGACACCAAGCTGAATGCTTTCCATGGGACTCAAAAATTCTCCACATAACTCTGCATGGGAACTATATATTTACATTATTTACATACAAGAATGAGAGAAAAGCTCATCAGGACTAAACAGGGAAATGTTTTGTGAAAGGATTCCTTCTTCATCCAGGCTGAATCCGATCAAGAATTTAATTATCTGCTGTTGCATAGAGGAGTGCAAATAAATTCTACAATTTCTAGGGATCACTTGTACATACAAATTGGCTGTATTTGGTTGTAGCACTAACTACTTGGTTTTATTCTTTTGGAGCTTTGTGGGTTGGGATTTACAATTGAGCAGCTGCGTGTAACCCTGAGGTCACAATGTGCAATGTAATAGTGTAATGGTGTATAGCACACTACCACAGGGCTTTCAGCTAACAGAAATGTATTTTCCAGGGAGATAAATAATGATTTACCATCTGGTCATCTGATGGATGAATCATGGTTTGGAAGATGCAAGGAGAATGATAATGTCCTCTACGCAGAAAACTCGATCCATAACAACTGTTTTTCACATTTAGGCTGTAAGTACTCTGAAGAAAAGGTGAAGTAGCTTAATCACGCTAATTCAATACAGACGAGAGGATGGGACCGAAGGGTGCCATATCTCCAGCTGGTGCAGCACAGCAACAACGGGCCAAGGGGAAGACGGAAGAGACGGCACCTCCAAGGGTGAATAAAATTTAATAGTTCTTTATTCTTGTATCCATAAAATGACAAACAAGGATGTTAAAACCAACATCCTTGTTTATCATTTTATGGATACAAGATTAAAGAATGATTGAATTTTATTCACCCTTGGATGTGCCGTCTCTTGCGTCTTCCGCTTTCCTCGCTGTAAGTACTTTATTGGTTTACAAATCCTGACCACAGCCTCATCAAATGTCTTTGAGATTAATTTTTAATTTAGACTTTGACCCATCCTGAGAAGCCATCATTATCCAGATTAGTCATATTTTTAAATCTAGTGAAAACCCTTCCCATATGAGTGGAGGCTTTTATATCAGTGACATAGTAAACCAACCATTTTTCTGTGCTCCACGTGAGCCTGGTTTTTCTCAGTGACATAATCTTCCAAGGTATTTTACGGCCCATTTTGACATATCTGTGTTTTTGATTATTGAAACTGTAATGTGTTCAATTGCCATTTTCTAGGAGTTTATCACCATACAGAATTTCTCTATTGTTATTATCTATTGTTATCTACTGTTAGTAGAGATGAGCAAACCCAAACAGTAAAGTTTGGCTTCCGTACCGAACACGTACTGTACGGGCATAGAGACCGAACACGGACTTCACCAGGAAGTCCGTTTTTGTGTTCAGGTTCAACCCCCTGAATGCCACGTGTTTCTCATGCTGTGATGTGCATGACAGCGTGGCAAACACTACTTCTGATCGGCGGTAAAATAATTACCGTAAGTCAGACAGTTTAGGTTTCCACACTGTCAAATGAATGTGTGAGCCCGCAGCTGTGATCGGGGGTAAGAATTTTACACCCCCCATTTACCCACCATTTTCGACAACTGGCCAGGCTAAAGCAGACAACTCAGGGCTGGTATTCTCAGCCTGGTATGGGGCCATGGATATTGGACCCACAGCCTAAAAATAACAGCCTGCAGCTGCCCAGGAAAGGCATCTTATTCCCACTTGCCCTGTAGCGGTGGCAAGTGGGGTTCATATTTGTGGGGTTGATGTCACCTTTTTATTGTCTGGTGACTAGAGTTTAGCAACTTTTACTTTTTTAGGATCGAGTTGGGTCGGGTGAAATCCGCCGATAATTGTGAAAAGTCGTGGATCGACCGAAACACGAAACCCAATGTAAGTCAATGGGGAATCAAAGTCGGCAGTGAGTGGAGGACAGGAAAACACCTACAGTGCCCATTTTAATGTTAAAAACATCAATTCTTGTTACTTAAGCTTGTCAATCTTAATTTACCTTATAATAATAGTTAGTCATTGAAAATTGGGGGTCATTTGGCTAAAGTTGTGGGGGTATAGGGCTGGTTCAAGTTTTTCATGGGCCCAGGAAACGCGGACTACGTCACGGCGGTGGAGCAGGGAGAGGTAAGTATTTAAACTTTGCAAGTGCTGTGATCCCGAGCAAGCAGGGGGGGAACTCGATTGCATTGGCACTGGCACAGGGCCCCTCAAAGTACGGCGGTGTGTTTGACGGCGAGGGCACCTCCCACCGGCAGAGACACTTTTGCGTACTATGAGGGGCCCTGTGCCAGTGACGTCACCAACGAGTATGCCCCCCCCCCACCTGATGAAGGAACCTGCACTTTCATGTGCACCTTCCTCTTTGTCCCCGTGTAAGGTGGTATACTATGCGGGAAGGGGAACCTGACTTTCAGCAGGGTCAGATTCTGGCAGTGTAGAGTGCAAGGGGAATGTAGTGGTCTGGGTCAATGTACCAGCAGACTCATCTAGCAGTGGCTGGGCAATGGGCAGGACGAGGAGGAAACACCGATATAGGCCCAAATAATAAAGTATGCTAAATGCAGTTCAAAATTGGTAACAGGAGTAAACAGGCGGCACTGCTTTTTCAGTGGAGGAGAACAAGAAGCAGCAGCAGACACCGTTAGTAGGCCCAGCCAAACAAGTAGGCCAAATGCAATTTAACATCCAAAACAGGATGAAAATTGAGGCTCAGCTTTGTTCAGTGGAGGAGAAATGCAAGGAGCGGCGGACAACGTTAGTAGGCATAACCAAACCAGTAGGTCAAATGCAGTGTGATATCCTAACCAGGATGAAAATTAAAGCGCAGCTTTGTTCAGTGGAGGAGAAATGCAAGGAGCGGCGACAACGTTAGTAGGCGTAACCAAACCAGTAGGCCAAATGCAGTGTAATATCAGACACTGGATGAAAATTGAGGCTCATCTTTATTCAGTGGAGAACACCAAGCAGCGGCACACACCATTTGTAGGCCCAACCAAAGAAGTAGGCCAAATGCAGCTTAATATCTGACACCGGATGAAAATTGAGGCTCAGCTTTGTTCAGTGGAGGACAACTGTAATGGGAGGCAGACACAGTTAGTAGGCCTAAATAAGTAAGTAGGCAACATGCAGTTCAAACTTGGAAAGTGGAGTACACAGGCGGCATAGCTTTGTTCAGCGGAGGACAACTGTAATAAGCGGCTCAGACAGACAGAGTAGGCCTAAAATAAAAAAGGTGGCTAATTGCAGTTCAAAATTTGTAAGAGGAGTACACAGGCGGCATAGCGTGGTTCAGCGGAGGAGGACAAGTGTAATTAGTGGCTCTGACACACTGAGTAGGCCTAAAATAAAAAAGAAGACTATATTCAGTTCACAATTGGTAAAAGGAGTACACAGGCGGCATAGCTGGGTTCAGCGGTGGAGGACAACTGTTGGGAGAGTCTGACACAGTTACTAGGCCCAAATAAGTAAGTAGGCTAAATACTGTTCTAAATTGGTAAGAGGAGTACACAGGCAGCATAGCTTGGTTCAGCGGAGGAGGACAGCTGTAATAAGTGGCTCAGACAAACTGAGTAGTCCTAAAATAAAACAGTTGGCTGAATGCAGTTTCAAATTGGTAACAGGAGTACACAGGCGGCATAGCTTGGTTCAGCGGAGGACAACTGTAATAAGTGGCTCAGACAGACAGAGTAGGCCTAAAATATATAAAGTAGGCTAATGTCAGTTGAAAATTTGTTTGAGTAGTACACAGGCGGCATAGCTTTGTTCAGCAGAGGACAGTTGTAATGTGTGGCGCAGACAGACAGACAGACAGAGGCCTAACCTAAAAAAAGGTGGCTAAATGCAGTTCAAAACTGCTAGCAGGAATAACCAGGCGGCCTAGCTTTTTTCAGCGGGGGACAGTTGTAATGTGTGGCGCAGACAGACAGACAGAGGCCTAACATAAAAAAAGGTGGCTAAATGCAGTTTGAAACTGCTAGCAGGAATAACCAGGCGACCTAGCTTGTTTCAGCGGGGGACAGTTGTAATGTGTGGCACAGACAGACAGACAGAGGCCTAATATGAAAAAAATGTGGCTTCATGCAGTTCAAAACTGCTAGCAGGAATAACCAGGCGGCCTACCTTTTTTCAGCGGGGGACAGTTGTAATGTGTGGCACAGACAGACAGACAGAGGCCTAATATGAAAAAAATGTGGCTGCATGCAGTTCAAAACTGCTAGCAGGACTAACCAGGCGGCCTATCTTGGTTCAGCGTGGGAGGACAACTGTTATGAGAGGCTGACACAGTTACTAGGCACAAATAAGTAAGTAGGCTACATGCAGTTCACAATTGGTAACAGGAGTACTCAGGTGGCATAGCTTTGCTCAGGGGAGGACAACTGTTATAAGTGGCTGACACAGTTAGTAGGCCAAAATACTAAAGTGGGCTAAATGTCTGCCAAGGAATTGTTCTTAAATAAACTGGTGGCCTAGCGAGGTACAGGGGTGAGCTCCTCTGCAGAGTTGCAGACAGTGGTAGTTGGCGCAAAGTATTAAGGGGTCTAAATGGAGGCCAGGGCCCCTGTATATTTTTACTATCATCTATCATTGCAACAAATTTGTAATGGCAGTGCCATTTAAGGATTTAACAGCACAGACTACACAGTGGTGGGGCAGGGAGAGGTAAGTTTTGCAAGTGGTAGAGCACAGTTCGAGCTGGGGGGGGACACTCTCTCGAGGGCGGTGGTACTGGCACAGGGCCCCTCATATTACTACGGCGTGTCTGACGTTGGTTGTGCACCACCACCGTGAGAGACACTTCATTGTACTATGAGGGATCCTGTGCCAGTAGCGTCGCCCCAGAGGGGCACACCCACCTGTCCAGGCAAACGGCACTCGCACGGGTGCTTGAGCCAAGTTGTGACCTCGGCCCTGTGGAGGGAGTCAGCCCATTTAGGGAGGTATACAAATGGCCTATGGTGGACTATTGGCACCTGCAAATGGTGGAATTGGAGCAGTCAGTAAGAGGAGGCCAAAATCAAGACATTTCTGGCAAGCTACTTGTCAGCAGGGGAAGGTGGGGCAAAATAATTTGAAATCCATGATTGGTTCATTTAATGAAGGTTAGATCATCAACATTTCGGGTAGCCAGACGTGTCCTTTTTTCGGTCAGTATTGAACCAGCCGCACTGAAGACTCTTTCTGAGAGCACACTAGCAGTTGGGCAAGCGAGCTCCTGTAATGCATATTCTGCCAATTCGGGCCAGGTGTCTAGTTTAGATGCCCAGTAATTAAAGGGGAATGACCTGTTAGGGAGAACATCGATAATGGTGGAAAAATAGTTGGTAACCATACTGGACAAATGCTGTCTCCTGTCACTTTGAATCGATGCAGCAGTACCTGTTGTGTCTGCGGTCATTGCGAAATCACTCCACAACCTGGTCATAAATCCCCTCTGTCCAACGCCACTTCGGCTTTGTGCACCTCTAACACCTCTGCCATGTTGCCCCCTACAGCTCGTGTGAGAACCATCACCGCCGCTGTGTGCTAGGAATGCCTGAACCAAACGGTCTACAAGAGTTGCTTGTTTGGTAGCCAATATTTGCTCAAGGTTCTCATGTGGCATGTTATTTTCTAATTTTCCTTTGTATAGTGGATCCAGGAGGCAGGCCAACCAGTAATCGTCATCGGTCATCATTTTGATAATGCGGGGGTCCCGTTTTAGGATACGCAAGGCATATTCTGCCATGCGGGCCAAAGTTCCAGGTGTCAATTCACTGCTTGTGCTGGGTTGAGGAGCACTTTCTTGAAAATCTACATCACTTGTGTCCCGCAAAAACCCTGTATCTGACCTTGCAATGCCAACAGTTTCTATTGCCCCCCGAGAAGCATCCTCCTCCCATAAATATTCATCCCCATCATCCTTCTCCTCCTCCTCCTCTTCATCCGCCACCTCATCCCGGAGACTTCCCTGAGCAGACAATGACTGACTGTCATCAAGGCTTCCCTCCTCCTCGGCCGCAGACGCCTGCTCCTTGATGTGCGTCAAACTTTGCATCAGCAGATGCATTAGTGGGATGCTCATGCTTATGATGGCGTCGTCTGCACTGACCAGCCGTGTGCATTCTTCAAAACACTGAAGGACTTGACAGAGGTCTTGGAGCTTCGACCACTGTACACCGGACAACTTCATGTCTGCCATCCAACTGTCTGCCCGTGCATGTGTTCAAGGTGTGAGCAAGGCAAGGTATTTGTTTCAGTTCTGAAAGGGCTATGGCAGCCATAAAATTCCTTCCGTTATCACTGACTCCCTTGCCTGCCTCAAGATGTACACTGCCCAGCCATGACTCAGTTTCTTGCTACAAGTACTCGGTCAGTACTTTCGCGGTGTGTCTGTTGTCGCCCAAACACTTCATTTGCAGCACAGCCTGCTGACAATTACCACAAGTTGTTCGAAAATGGAGTGGTCGTGCGACTGCGCTCTGTGGACGAGCTTTTGCTTCTGGAGGAGGAGGAGGGGGGCAAACGCCTACAGCCAACTGTTTTCTAGACCGTGGGCTAGGCAGAACTGTCCCACTATGGCTGTCCCCTGTGGACCTTGCATGCACCACATTAACCCAGTGTGCCGTGATGGACACGTAACGTTCCTGGCCATGTCTACTGGTCCATGCATCTGTTGTGAGGTGCGCCTTTCTACTGACCGATTGCCTCAGTGCATGGACAGTGCTGGGATGGCTTTTCTCGCAGAGAAGGGTCGACTGGGTAGGTCATAGCGTGGTACTGCGTAGGCCATCAGGGCTTTGAAAGCTTCGCTTTCAACCAACCGGTAGGGCATCATCTCTAACGAGATTAGTCGAGCAATGTAGCCGTTCAAACCCTGTGTACGTGCATGAGAGGAAGAGTACTTTCTTTTCCTATCGAGAGACTCTTGTAGGCTGAGCTGGACTGGAGAGCTGCATATGGTGGAACTAGCGGGGGTGGTGGTGGACATGGCAGATTGAGATAGGCTTGGTGATGGTATTCTTGATGTGGGCCTACCTACAGTGTTTCCAACCAAGAACCTTGTGATTCCCTGACTGCTTTGGCCTTCCGACAATACCTCCACATTTGCTACTGGTGGTGTCATAACCGGTGGGCTTCCAGTGAGGGAAGTAATGTTGCGCTGCTGACTAGCTTCAACATGAGCAGGTGCACCAACGGTACGGGACGTTTGGTAGTTAGTCCATGCTGCCAAGTGCCTGCTGGTTAAATGTCTACGCATGCACGTTGTATTTAAATTTTGAACATTCTTCCCTCTGCTAAAGGTCTTGGAGCATTTCTTACATATAACTTTGGACTGATCATTCGGATCTTGGTTAAAAAATTGCCACACTGCACTCATCCTACTATGGAATACCTTTTCAGGCTTTGCACGCTGTGCTACTGTCATCGGATGGCCACGCTGTCCTACACCTGTTGTGGTTTTTGACACATGTTTTTGGCCTGATACGGGCCTGCCAGATGACAGCTTTTGTGATGTATATGGCTGCTGCAGATCATCCTCCTCCGCTTCTGAGCTACTGGCAGGGGCACCCTCTTCCCCCAATGGCTGCCAATCTGGGTCAACAACTGTGTCATCTATCACCTCCTCTTCAATGTCATGTGCACCTTCCTCTGTGTCACCAAGTAAGGTGCTATAGCGTTCAGGACGGGGCACCATAGTCTCATCAGGGTCAGATTCTGGCTCAGTACACTGCAAGGGCAATGTAGTGATCTGAGTCAATGGAACAGCACAATAATCTAGCTGTGGCTGTGCATCTGTGCACTGCATGTCCGATTCATCTTGTAATGGGCTTTTAACAATTTCCCTCTCTAACCCAGGCACGGTATGTGTAAAGAGCTCCATGGAGTCAAGTGTAGTGTTGCCTGCCACATCCTTCACTTTTGTTTTGAGTGAAGGACACAAGGAAGCTACTTTTTCCGGACCAGTAGCATCCACTGACGACTCTCTGCTTTTAGATTTTGAACCTTCTGAAGAGGAGGTGAAAGAGCTAGAGGCTGAGTCAGCAAGGAAAGCCAAAACTTGTTCCTGCTGCTCCGGCTTTAAAAGCTGTTTTCCAACTCCAAGATAAGGGAGCCTTCGAGGCCTTGTGTAGCCAGACGATGACGCTGGCTCAACACCTTGAGCCTTTGGTGCTATCTTGCTTTTCCCAGTACCACCAGATGCTCCACTACCACCACCACCATCAGTACCAGCTGGCAATGACCGCCCACGGCCTCTTCCACCAGACTTCCTCATTTTTGGGGAAATGTTACCAAAATAACAACCATTATATGGTTCTGCGAAACAAGGTAGAAGGTGTATATAAACTTTTGGAGAATTTATATCTCCCTTTTTTTGGTGGGAAGACTGCAGCAAAAAACAGGCCCAGTGTATTACACTACACAATGTCAGTGGCAGAACGTGGCTGGCAGATATACGACAAACAGAACTGATGTATAGAAACTTGTTGGCAATTTAAATCTCCCTTTTTTGGGGGGGAGAATGTAGCAAAAAACAGGCCCAGTGTATTACACTACACAATGTCAGTGGCAGAACGTGGCTGCCAGATATACGACAAACAGAACTAACGTATAGAAACTTGTGGGCAATTTAAATCTCCCTTTTTTGGGGGGAGAATGTAGTAAAAAACAGGCCCTGTGTATTACACTACACAATGCCAGTAGCAGAACGTGGCTGCCAGATATACGACCAACAGAACTGACGTATAGAAACTTGTTGGCAGTTTAAATCTCCCTTTTGGGGGGGTGGGGGGGTGGGGGGAGACTGCAGCAAAAAACAGGCCCTGTTTATTACACTACATAATGTAAGTGGCAGAACGTGACTGCCAGATATACGACCAACAGAACTGACGTATAGAAACTTGTTGGCAGTTTAAATCTCCCTTTTGGGGGGGGTGGGGGGGTGGGGGGAGACTGCAGCAAAAAACAGGCCCTGTTTATTACACTACATAATGTAAGTGGCAGAACGTGACTGCCAGATATACGACCAACAGAACTGACGTATAGAAACTTGTTGCCAATTTAAATCTCCCTTTTTTGGGGGGGAGAATGCAGCAAAAAACAGGCCCTATGTATTACACTACACAATGTAAGTGGCAGAACGTGGCTGGCAGATATACGACCAACAGAACTGACGTATAGAAACTTGTTGGCAGTTTAAATCTCCCTTTTGGGGGGGTGGGGTGGGGGGAGAATGCAGCAAAAAACAGGCCCTGTTTATTACACTACATAATGTAAGTGGCAGAACGTGACTGCCAGATATACGACCAACAGAACTGACGTATAGAAACTTGTTGCCAATTTAAATCTCCCTTTTTTGGGGGGAGACTGCAGCAAAAAACAGGCCCTGTGTATTACACTACACAATGTAAGTGGCAAAACGTGGCTGGCAGATATACGACCAACAGAACTGACGTATTGAAACTTGTTGGCAATTTAAATCTCCCTTTTTTGGGGGGAGAATGCAGCAATAAACAGGTCCAGTGTATTACACTACACAATGTAAGTGGCAGAACGTTTCTGGCAGATATACGACAAACAGAACTGACGTATAGAAACTTGTTGGCAATTTAAATCTCCCTTTTTTTTTGGGGGGGGGGAGACTGCAGCAAAAAACAGGCCCAGTGTATTACACTACACAATGTAAGTGGCAGAACGTGGCTGGCAGATATATCAAAAAATACAAGGGCTGTAGTACAATTTCAATCTCCCTACAATGATCAAAGGACAAGTATGGCAGCAATAAAAAGGACTGCTGCACACAAAAGTGTGGACAAATAAACAATAGAACTGTGAAGAAAGGAGCAACAGGATTTTTGCTTTTAAAAAAGCAGTTGGTTTGCGCAGCGGTGTACAAACAGCAATGCAGCTATCAGGGAGCCTTATAGGGCAGCCTACTAAGCTACAGAGCTGATGCACACAAAAATAAACTCCACTCTCCCTGCAAAGAAAAGGTGGTGTTGGACAGTTGAAATCGCTACAGCACAAGCAGTTTCGGGGTTAATCTTCCCTCCCTAACTATATCCCTTCTTCTGATGAAGCTGCGGCAACCTCTCCCTATGCTACGATCGGCAGAAGTAAGATGGCGGTCAGCGTGCACGCCCCTTTATAGCCCCTGTGATGCCACAGAAAGCAAGCCAATCACTGCCATGCCCTTCTCTAAGATGGTGGGGACCGAGACCTATGTCATCATACTGCCCACACTCTGCGTCCACCTTCATTGGCTGAGAAATGGCGCTTAAAGCGTCATACAAAACGCGACTTTGGCGCGCAGATCGAAGGCCTCATGGCCGATCCACAGTGGGATCGGGTCGGTTTTCACGAAACCCGACTTTGCCAAATGTCGGCGATTTTTGAAATTGTCCGATCCAGTTTGCTCAACCCTACTGGTGACACAAAGCCCACGGCTTAGTAATGGCAAGTCGTCTATAAGACACCTATCTATTACATATTCTATAGTTATACTGTAAATAAACACACAGCCAGAATAAAGTCCTTTATTTTAGCAGATAGAAGGAAACGTGGATATTAACTGCGCTGCTATAGAAATCACAATCCCTGTATATGGATAAAAAAATGGTATTTTATTCACTATTCTCTCAACGCATTTTGAAGTTCACATAACTTCTTCCTCAGGAGATCACTTATCGATTACTTATCGATCACTTATGGATCACATATGCATCTCCTGAGGAAGAAGTTATGTGAACTTCAAAACGCGTTGAGAGAATAGTGAATAAAATACAATTTTTTTATCCATATACTGGGATTGTGATTTCTACAGCAGCGTGGTTAATATCCACGTTTCCTTCTATCTGCTATTGTGAATTGGTCAAATGGTCTGACCTGTGGATCTGCGGCAGCTGTTGGCTCTGAGTCTTATGTGCTTTTACAATAAGGAAAACTAGGTGAGTGCAAACTGATATTTATTTTGAAACTATCATCGGATAAGACCCTATTTGCACTTTTCTCTCCTAGAATGGTTCTGTGTTTCTAAAGTTCTTTATTTGACATGAAAACAAAACACAGTTATGCTCACATAACGCCCATTTAATTGAAGCCATGGTCTCCTGTAATTAAACTAAAATAAAATAACAACCATATCCCTCACTTGTCCGTTGGTTCGATACCATGTTTTGGCATAGGTGGTTTTCCTTTTTGGATGCTGCCCTTCCCGTGGTTGTTCCTTCCCGGTGAATGACCTGGCTATTTATTGCTTGCATTGAGAAACACATGATGGTGTCTCCGCGGCTTTTCTACATGCATTTGCATATTTCCCATAAGGGATGGGGGCAGTGTTCTGGATCACTGCGTTGAGAAACACGTAATGGTGTCTCCGCGGTGTTGGATGTTTTTATCTCCCCGAGGTAATTCATCCTTATGTTTATAGTCCTTTTACTAGGCACTGCTCCTAATAGCCAGTTTCCTACTCCACACTGATGAGGGGCAAATACCCTGAAACAGCTGTCTGCGGATGGATACCATGTTTTGGCATAGGTGGTTTTCCTTTTTGGATGCTGCCCTTCCCGTGGTTGTTCCTTCCCGGGGAAAGACCTGGCTATTTATTGCTTGCATTGAGAAACACGTGATGGTGTCTCCGCGGCTTTTCTACATGCATTTGCATATTTTCCATAAGGGATGGGGCAGTGTTCTGGATCACTGCGTTGAGAAACACGTGATGGTGTCTCCGCGGTGTTGGATGTTTTGATCTCCCCGAGGTCATTCATCTTTATGTTTATAGTCCTTTTAGTAGGCACTGCTCCTAATAACCAGTTTCCTACTCCACACTGATGAAGGGCAAATACCCCGAAACAGCTGTCAGTGGATGGATACCATGTTTTGGTATAGGTGGTTTCCCTTTTTGGATGCTGCCCTTCCCGTGGTTGTTCCTTCCCGGTGAAAGACCTGGCTATTTATTGCTTGCATTGAGAAACACGTGATGGTGTCTCCACAGCTTTTCTAAATACTTTTGGCCATGACTGTAACTCACTTACCTCATTATACTGTATATACTCTTGGTACAATTGGCAACATACATTTATGGTGGCTCCATACAGCCTCCTTTTCACCCTTACTCTATAGGTAGCTCTATACTACATCAGTACCATTATGCATAGTATAACTCACTCACCTTACTATATTTGTTTAGCAGGACATACTCCTGAGTGGCATTGAGTCCTATATAATTATTTGTGAATATCTTGTAAACACAAGTCAGGTAGGTCCCTTTCCTTACCTTTCTTTCCTCAGATACAATGTTTTGTATATATAAAGATATTTATTTTAATATTACCCTGATTAATACGTTACTTGTAATGATATTATGAATTGATTTCTTTCTTTTCCCCCTTTTTTTCCTTGGGGATCTCCACTTATTGATCCATAATGTTGGAAAAGCCTCTACACAATTAACAATAAATCCCGATTTTTGTATTGTGATTATGGATGTATATACTTTTGTTTGCTTTATATAATTACCTTCTATATTTCTGTTGTAGTATGCTGATGAAGGTCGTAACATGACCAAAATGTCAGGGTTGTATGTACTATATTTTTGGACTGCATTAAATTACCTTCATATCATCTACTGAGTGACACATTTATTTAGTACTTTGATTGACAGCTCAGCCATCCAATTTGGTGCAGACGCGTGTTGAGTTGTCAGTCTGTTGATTGATAGCACGACTATGCAATCTGAGACTGGGAGGCGTTGGCTGTCTCCAAGTGTTCATTATCCAAGGTGATTGCCATGCTACTTAACTGAGCTGTTTCTTCCAGACCTCAGAGGCCAGACATACGGTACATTCAGCTAGTATTGTTTGTTTCCTCTGACCTCGGAACGTCACCTGACTACTCTTTTGTCTCTTCTTTCTGTTTATGTTGTACCCTCCTGGCTTCTGACCTTCAACTTCTTGACTATCCTGACTCATGGCTTGGCCATGAAAAGTGACTAGCGATACATTTAGCTTCTATGTCAAAGAGAAGAGGAGTGTACATGCATGTGGGCAGTTATGGTATATTGTTTAACTCCCTATGTATTAGGAGAATGGGGTCTGAGTATATGATTTAGAGATAAATAGTGAATAATAGCATTGTAGTTTACAAAAGTTGTGATGTGCTAGTTTGATTCCACAATAACTATAATACACAATGTAGAGGTTCACAAACATTCAAGGTCTCCTCCTCTCTGGAATGCTGCTTGGGTAAAGAAGAATGACCCTTACATCCCCCATTGCACTTATACAACCTGCACCTATCAGACAATCATGGCATACATTTTCAATATGCCATATTTGTCTTGGATTGAAAAGTGCCCCTTTAAGATTAATTGGAACCAGTTCAAAATGTCAATGTAACCCTTGAGCTAGAAAAGGTCTAAAGCAAAATAGTTTAATAAATCTTTGATGCTGTACAAAGACATAAAAATTCTCTTGTGATTTCATCTACTTTGGCAAATGTGACTAAAGTCATTTTAACACTCTGGGTCGAACCCAACTGATCCTAAAATATGCATAGAAGAATTGCTCTAAATTAGTACATGAATGAAACCATTCACGTTTGTATAAACATAATACAGACGGCCGTCATGTTAAAAGACCATAACATTCATAATTTATGAATATTGAAAAAGAGGCTGAAACATAAGACCTATAAATGCTATCACAGATGGATTGTCTAAGTTTAGAAAATGAGCACATTTGGCCAAGTACATAGCAGCATGCCAATATAAGCGAGTAGGGATGTTGCTCTGTATTGCGATCATGTAGACACATGCTTGAGCACTCTGTTCTTCTTGAATACGCCCAATAGTACAAACTAGTGGGCATGTGTGTTATCTCCATAAGCAGACATACCATGCATCTGCGTTTGTTCCCTAACACATCCATTAACTGATTGTGTTTCAATTAGTTCAGGTTTAATGGTCTGATTTGCAGTTCTGCAACCATATGGATATAAGCTTAATAGAGCGGTAAAATATCCCTAATATGATTACTATGCCGGAGTCTCTGTGCACAGAGATCCTTGTAAGTGAGTATGGCTGCTCGTTTTGCAACATCCCATAATGACTTCTGTGTAATGAATTGGAATCAGTAATTGTTCCACTGCCTCAGACACTGGAAACATGAATGTTTTACCATCAGCAGCCAGAGACTAAATTGAATTGATCCCATCATATTGTCATTTAGCGGTGTCAGATATGAGATATGACTGCGCGTGAAACTCTCTAGAATAAAGAATAAACCAGTCATTTCCATAATCAAAGACCTGAGCTGAGTCTGAAGGAACTGACAAATGAATGTGAAACCAAAAGCTCCATTTCAATTTCTCGGCAAAGTGAAAAGCATTTTTCCCCCCGGCTGCATTTATTTTATTGACTGAAAAGCTATTCTGATCCTGACCAAATTGTTGAACAAATTGGTAGAGATGCTATGATCATTAAATTAATTAGGATTTTATGTGACTGACAATTTGGAGTTGGGTGGGTAATAACACAGTCATATTGATATTATTTGTAAGTATTTATATTTGTGGGCGTAAAGAAAACTGTTTTTCCAAGCCCCTTTGGTAATTTAGGATTATTTTGCTATGTCTCCGCTGCATTAATATTAACTTTAAGGCCTGTCCCACACGTCTAGATAATTCCGGTACCGGAAAAATCGGTACCGGAGTTATCCGTGTCCGTGTTTCTGTGTGCTCACGTGGCACATCAGTGTGGCACAGCCGTGTGCCGTCCGTGGACCGGCTGGGTACCACACGCACCGTGCAGGAGACAGCGCTACAGTTAGCGCTGTCCCCTGCTTTGGGTGCTGAATTCAGAATTCATTCCTTCTTCCCAGCAGCGTTCGCTGGAGCGAAGGAATGAAAAATCTTTTTTTTTTTTGTTGTTGTTGTTGTTGTTAAAATAAAGTTCCCGGTAATCTCCCCCCTCCCTCCCCCTGTGCACCCGCCCGCTGGCATTAAAATACTTACCCAGCTCCCTGGATGCTTCCTCTCAGCGTCGCAGCTCTTCCTGTATGAGCGGTCGCGTGGTGCCGCTTATTACAGTGATGAAAATGTGGCTCCACCTCCCATAGGAGTGGAGGGGGACACAGGGGGAGGGCACAGGGGGAGGGAGGGGGGAGATTACCGGGAACTTTATTTTAACAACAAAAAAAATTAAAAAAAATGATTTTTCATTCCTTCTCTCCAGCGAACGCTGCTGGAGAGAAGAAATGAATGGGGCTTCAGCACCACAGGCTGGGGGGACAGCGCTTACTGTAGCGCTGTCTCCTGCACGGCACACGGACTGCACACAGACAGCATCCGTGTGCGGTACATGTTTTACATGGACCCATTGACATTAATGGGTCCGTGTGATCCGTGCGCTCCCACGAACACTGACATGTCTCCGTGTTTTTCAAATGGACACACGGTCCGTGAAAACATGCTGACATGTGCAGAGACACATTGATTTTAATGTGTCTACGTGAGTCAGTGTCTCCGGTACGTGAGGAAACTGACACCTCACGTACCGGAGCCACTGACGTGTGAAACCGGCCTAAAAGGAATCGGTCAACTGTTTTTTGTTACCTCATATGTGAGCAGCATAATGTAGGAAGATAGACCCTGATTCCAACGATATATCACTTAGTTTACTGGGTGCAGCAGTTGTGACACAATCAGAGTTTTTAGATGTAGCAGAGCTCAGAAAGCTAACCCCGCCCACACCACAGCTGTGTACATTGTTGAAAGTAAGCTGCTTATCAGAGCAGCAGGCATGGTCAGACAAAGGCTCACATGAGCTGTAGTTCAAGCAGTGATAATGTCTTTGTGATAAAGCATTCATTGTATTAAAACAACGGCACACAGCCTTATAAATGACACATCGCTGAAATCTGTGTTTCAGCCTCTTACTCATTCTGTCCTCAGATTACACAGCAAAAACCTGCAGATATATTTCCTTTAATATTAATAGTGAGGTGATTGGCTTGAATAGCATGTTACACTCATGTAGAAGACTATGCGTAGGTTATGGGTAGAGGATGCAAATTTCTCAGTCTATGTTGTGCTAATTGCAATTCTTGAAAATTCTATAATCAATTACACCCACACCAATCAAATCCCCGTATACTGTTTGACATTGGGCATTTATATGTGGATTTCATGCAGGACATCATTGGTTCCGAAGGGTCACCAAACACTGCGAGAGTAACACACGCACACACAAAATTGTAGAGCTGGAAAATAGGTCGTTGGTGTTTTACTACATTTTCTTTAAATTGCTATATGTACACAAAACACTGGGTGGCGATATTGGATTACATTTCTCTGGAATAGAGCAAGCAATTTTAATACAATTGTGTCTGGTTCATTTTACGTCATATCTGTCCTTTATACATATTCTTACTGTTTGTCTGTCTAGCTAGCTATTGAGAGAATCTTCTGCAACTAGTGATATGGAGTTTCACCAAAATAAGTTACTTTTCAAGAGGAAATTGGATCCTTAATACTTCCTAAGAGTATTTCACTAAAAAGGAGGGAATCACAGGGATTTACATGTAAAAGCACATTTCTGTTACCTCAGTCTTGCAATTTGATTTCTAATCCAAATATTGAGAGGTCTACTTGACATTATAGTATACCAAAAGCTATATAACAAGATAACTACTTCTCCTTTTAAAGGGAAGGTGCCACCAGTTTTCTTATAGTTATTTTTTTGTGTGTGAAATTAAGCTTGGAATAGTAATTAAAATGTAATAATGCAATGTTTGCACTGTTTGCAAACATTTCTATATGAAAAATGTTTTCTTACAAATATATATATTTACTAGTGTTGAGCATTCCGATACCGCAAGTATCGGGTATCGGCCGATACTTGCGGTATCGGAATTCCAATACCGAGATCCGATATTTTTGTGATATCGGGTATCGGTATCGGATCAATAGAAATGTGTAAAATAAAGAATTAAAATAAAAAATATTGATATGCTCACCTCTCTGGCGGCCCCTGGACATCACGCTGCTAACCGGGAGGCTTCTTTGTTTAAAATGAGCGCCTTTAGGACCTGCGAATGACGTCCCGGCTTCTGATTGGTCGCGTGCCGGTCACATGGGCGGCACGCGACCAATCAGAAGCCGCGACGTCATTCTCATTCACAAAAACTCCTAATTCTAGGAATTGAGGACCTGCGAATGACGTTGCGGCTTCTGATTGGTCGCGTGCCGGGACGTCATTCGCAGGTCCTAAAGGCGCACATTTTAAACAAAGAAGCCTCCCGGTTAGCAGCGTGATGTCCAGGGGCCGCCGGAGAGGTGAGCATATCAATATATTTTATTTTAATTCTTTATTTTACACATTTCTATGGATCCCAGGGCCTGAAGGAGAGTTTCCTCTCCTTCAGACCCTGGGAACCATGAGAATACCTTCCGATACTTGATGTCCCATTGACTTGTATTGGTATCGGATATCGGTATCGGCGATATCCGATATTTTTCGGGTATCGGCCGATACTATCCGATACCGATACTTTCAAGTATCGGACGGTATCGCTCAACACTAATATTTACCACTAGAGGGAGAATTTTCCATTTTTGACCTCAAACAGCTATAGTAAGACTTACCAGTAGTGTTGAGCGATACCTTCCGATATTCGGAAATATCGGTATCGGATTGGATCTGCCGATATCCAAAAAATATCGGATATCGCCGATACCGATACCCGATACTAATGCAAGTCAATGGGACAAAAATATCGGAATTAAAATAAACCCTTTCTTTCCTTGTAGGTTAATTCTACATGAAGGAAAACAACTAAGAATAATGTAGGATATGTTTGGGGAGGTGGAGGAGACATTAAAGGCATAGAGGTTTAGCCCAATCAAATGGAATAGCAGGAATTACATTTTTTTTAAGACGTTCGGAGTTACAAAGATTTTGACTATGTTAAGATTTTTTATATTTTGTCAGATATTTATGTTTCACTACTTCCATGCTCTTCACCTTCTTTTTCACTTCTCCCTCACTTTCTTCTTCAGCATCCTCAGCAGCAACATCTTTTTCATCAACTTCTCCTTCACCTGAGAGAACAAGCTGACGGTACTGGAACCCGGATGGCTACCCAAAGGTACAAGAGCCAATGGAACTACCGAGGACCAGCTGACGGTACTGGAACACGGTTACTAAGCAGGAGGTACCCATGCCAGAAAGCACTACCAAGGACCACCAGAAGTTGGTGGAACTCGGATACCAAGAAGGAGGCACCTAAGCCAAAGGCTCTGCCTGGAACCAGCTGACGGTACTGGAACCAGGATGGGGAGCAGAAGGTACAAGAGCAAAAGACACTGCCGAGAACCAGCTGACGGTACTGGAACCCAGATGGGTAGCAGAAGGTACAAGAGCCAATGGAACCACCGAGGACCAGCTGACGGTACTGGAACCTGGTTACTAAGCAGGAGGTACCTGTGCCAGAAAGCACTACCAAGGACCACCAGACATTGGTGGAACTCGGATACCCAGAAGGAGGCACCTAAGCCAAAGGCTCTGCCTGGAACCAGCTGACGATACTGGAACCAGGGGGAACTATTCAAGATTGTCTCCCAAAGAACCAGCTAATGATGCTGGAACTCAGGCAGCAGAAGGTCCACAGGAAAAAAAATTGCTAGGCCACGAGCCGGCCGTAGTTAACGAAAACCCACAGTCTTACAGGGGGAGCTTGTCCTATTGGCACTACGGAACCAGCCGTGATTGCCAGTTCCCACAGCCCACATAGGAAACACCTAAACAGGCACCATAGCGTTAGCTAGCCTGACTGCAACCCGACAGGACAACGTATTGGATGCAAAGTGACCTTGACACTACCTGGTAACAGCTGGCGTGCTGGAACCAGGCTGGGCAGGAGGGAGTACCCGTGCCAAAGACACTTCTGAGCCGCAACTGGTGGTGTTGGATCCCAGGGATTACAGGAGAAACAGAGTGTAAGCCGAGGGCTAATTGGAGCAAGTTGTGTGAGTGTGGAGGGAGTGGGAGCAATTGCCGGATACACAGCTGGGGATCAGCTGACGTTACTGAACCCCAATAACACTGGAGCAGGTGTTGACTGTGCAGACAGCACTTTCGAGCAGCAACTGGTGGTGTTGGAGCCCAGCGATTACAGGAGAAACAAAGTGTAGGCTGAGGCCTATTTGAAGCAAGTTTCTAATCTGTACTTGTGTGAGTGTGGAGGGAGCAGGAGCAATTGCCAGATACACAGCTGGGGATCAGCTGACATTACTGAACCCCAATAACACTGGAGCAGGTGTTGACTGTGCAGACAGCACTTCTGAGCAGCAACTGGTGGTGTTGGAGCCCAGGGATTACAGGAGGAGTGTAGGCCGAGGCCTAATTGGAGCAAGTTGAAAGGTAATCTGTAACCCCCCCCACACGTTTGTAACTAAAAGAGCCACCTTGTGCAGCACTAATGTTGAACAAGGAAAAGGTGGCTCTTTTAGTTATGCTCCTTGCACACGCTGAGGTTAACAGCGCAGGCACCAGGACAGATTCAAACAACGCTGAGAAGGTGGCATCAGGCGCCAAGGGGGCATAAATGACGGCTGTGCTGCATCTCATTACAAAGGAAAGTCCCACCTACGGGACTTTCATGGTATGAGGGGACACATTTTATAAGTGTTTAGTTCAGCGTGTGCAAGGAGCATAACTAAAAGAGCCACCTTTTCCTTGTGCAGCATTAGTGCTGCACAAGGTGGCTCTTTTAGTTACAAATGCCTGTGGGGGACAGGTTCCCTTTAATTTCTGTAGTAGTGTGAGTGTGGAGGGAGCATGAGAAATTGCCGGATACAAAGCAGGGGATCAGCTGACACTACTGAACCCCAATAACACTCAGCAAGTGCTGACTGTGCAGACAGCACTTCTGGGCAGCAACTGGCGGTGTTGGACCCCAGGGTCAATGCTAGAAGCAGAGTGTAGGCTGAGGCCTAATTGGAGAAAGTTTTATATCTGTTGTAGTCTTAGTGTGGAGGGAGCAGGAGAAATTGCTGCACACACAGCAGGGGAGCAGCTGGCGTTATTGAGCCCCAATAACAGAGGAGCAACTGTTGACTGTGCAGACAGCACTTCCGGGCAGCAACTGGCGGTGTTGGAGCCCAGAGTCAATGCTAAAAACTGAGTGGAGAAATTGCCGCACACACAGCAGGGGAGCGGCTGGCGTTACTGAACCCCAATAACAGAGGACCAACTGTTGACTGTGCAGACAGCCCTTCCTGGCAGCAACTGGCGGTGTTGGAGCCCAGGGTCAATGCTAGAAACTGAGTGGAGAAATTGCCACACACACAGCAGGGGAGCAGCTGGCGTTACTGAACCCCAATATCAGAGGAGCAACTGTTGACTTTGAAGACCGCACTTCGGGCAGCAACTGGCGGTGTTGGAGCCCAGGGTCAAAGCTAGAAACTGAGTGAAGAAATTGCCACACACACAGCAGGGGAGCAGCTGGCGTTACTGAACCCCAATAACAAAGGAGCAACTGTTGACTGTGCAGACAGCACTTCCGGGCAACAAATGGCGTTGCTGGAGTCCAGGGTCAATGCTAGAAAATGAGTGGAGAAATTGCTACACACACAGCAGGGGAGCAGCTGGCGTTACTGAACCCCAATAACAGAGGAGCAACTGTTGACTGTGCAGACAGCACGTCCGGGCAGCAACTGGCAGTGTTAGAGCCCAGGGCCAATGCAAGAAGCGGAGTCTAGGCTGATGCCTAATTGTAGAAAGTTTTATATCTGTTGTAGTCTTAGTGTGGAGGGAGCAGGAGACATTGCTGCACACACAGCAGGGGAGCAGCTGGTGGTACTGAACCCCAATAACAGAGGAGCAACTGTTGACTGTGCAGACAGCCCTTCCTGGCAGCAACTGGCGGTGTTGGAGCCCAGGGTCAATGCTAGAAACTGAGTGGAGAAATTGCCGCACACACAGCAGGGGAGCAGCTGGCGTTACTGAACCTCAATATCAGAGGACCAACTGTTGACTGTGAAGACCGCACTTCAGGCAGCAACTGGCGGTGTTAGAGCCCAGGGTCAAAACTAGAAACTGAGTGGAGAAATTGCCACACACACAGCAGGAGAGCAGCTGGCGTTACTGAACCCCAATAACAGAGGAGCAACTGTTGACTGTGCAGACAGCACTTCCAGGCAGCAACTGGCGTTGCTGGAGTCCAGGGTCAATGCTAGAAAATGAGTGGAGAAATTGCCACACACACAGCAGGGGAGCAGCTGGTGTTACTGAACCCCAATAACAAAGGAGCAACTGTTAACTGTGCAGACAGCACTTCCGGGCAGCAACTGGCTTTGCTGGAGTCCAGGGTCAATGCTAGAAAATGAGTGGAGAAATTGCCACACACACAGCAGGGGAGCAGCTGGCGTTACTGAACCCCAATAACAGAGGAGCAACTGTTGACTGTGCAGACAGCACTTCCGGGCAGCAACTGGCGGTGTTAGAGCCCAGGGTCAATGCAAGAAGCAGAGTGTAGGCCGAGGCCTAATTGGAGAAAGTTTTATATCTGGTGTAGTCTTAGTGTGGAGGGAGCAGGATACATTGCCGCACACACAGCAGGGGAGCAGCTGGCATTATTAAACCCCAATAACAGAGGAGCCACATTTGACTGTGCAGACAGCACTTCCGGGCAGAAATTGGCGGTGTTGGAGTCCAGAGTCAATGCTAGAAGCAGAGTGTAGGTCGAGGCCTAATTGGAGAAAGTTTTATATCTGTTGTAGTCTTAGTGTGGAAGGAGCAGGAGACATTGCTGCACACACAGCAGGGGAGCAGCTGGTGGTACTGAACCCCAATAACAGAGGAGCAACTGTTGACTGTGCAGACAGGACTTCCGGGCAGCAACTGGCAGCATTGGAGCCCAGGGTCAATGCTAGAAACTGAGTGGAGAAATTGACGCACACACAGCAGGGGAGCAGCTGGCGTTACTGAACCCCAATAACAGAGGAGCACCTGTTGACTGTGCAGACAGCCTTTCTGTGCAGCAACTGGCGGTGTTGGAGCCCAGGGTCAATGCTAGAAACTGAGTGGAGAAATTGCTGCACACACAGCAGGGGAGCAACTGGCGTTACTGAACCCCAATAACAGAGGAGCAACTGTTGACTGTGCAGACAGCACTTCCGGGCAGCAACTGGCGGTGTTGGAGCCCAGGGTCCATGATAGGAACTGAGTGGAGAAATTGCTGCACACACAGCAGGGGAGCAGCTGGCGTTACTGAACCCCAATAAGAAAGGAGCAACTGTTGACTGTGCAGACAGCACTTCCGGACAGCAACTGGCGTTGTTGGAGCCCAGGGTCAATGCTAGAAGCAGATTGTAGGCTGAGGCCTAATTGGAGAAAGTTTTATATCTGTTGTAGTCTTAGTGTGGAGGGAGCAGGAGACATTGCCGCACACACAGCAGGGGAGCAGCTGGCGTTACTGAACCCCAATAACATGGCATCAAGTGTTGACTGTTCAGACAGCACTTCCGGGCTTCAACTGGTGGTGTTGGAGACCAGGGTCAATGCTAGAAGCAGAGTGTAGACCGAGGCTTAATTGGAGAAAGTTTTATATCTGCTGTAGTCTTAGTGTGGAGGGAGCAGGAGACATTGCTGCACACACAGCAGGGGAGCAGCTGGCATTACTGAACCCCAATAACAGAGGAGCAACTGTTGACTGTGCAGACAGCACTTTTAGGCAGCAACTGGCGGTGTTGGAGCCGAGGGTCAATGCTAGAAACTGAGTGGAGAAATTGCCGCACATACTGCAGGGGAGCAGCTGGCGTTACTGAACCCCAATAACAGAGGAGGAACTGTTGACTGTGCAGACAGCACTTCCGGGCAGCAACTGACGGTGTTGGAGCCCAGGGTCAATGCTAGAAACTGAGTGGAGAAATTGCCACACACACAGCAGGGGAGCAGCTGGCGTTACTGAACCCCAATAACAAAGGAGCAACTGTTGACTGTGCTGACAGCACTTCCGGGCAGCAACTGACGGTGTTGGAGCCCAGGGTCAATGCTAGAAACTGAGTGGAGAAATTGCCACACACACAGCAGGGGAGCAGCTGGCGTTACTGAACCCCAATACCAGAGGAGCAACTGTTGACTGTGCAGACAGCACTTCCGGGCAGCAACTGGCAGTGTTGGAGCCCAGGGTCCATGATAGGAACTGAGTGGAGAAATTGCTGCACACACAGCAGGGGAGCAGCTGGCGTTACTGAACCCCAATAAGAAAGGAGCAACTGTTGACTGTGCAGACAGCACTTCCGGACAGCAACTGGCGTTGTTGGAGCCCAGGGTCAATGCTAGAAGCAGATTGTAGGCTGAGGCCTAATTGGAGAAAGTTTTATATCTGTTGTAGTCTTAGTGTGGAGGGAGCAGGAGACATTGCCGCACACACAGCAGGGGAGCAGCTGGCGTTACTGAACCCCAATAACATGGCATCAAGTGTTGACTGTGCAGACAGCACTTCCGGGCTTCAACTGGTGGTGTTGGAGACCAGGGTCAATGCTAGAAGCAGAGTGTAGACCGAGGCTTAATTGGAGAAAGTTTTATATCTGCTGTAGTCTTAGTGTGGAGGGAGCAGGAGACATTGCTGCACACACAGCAGGGGAGCAGCTGGCATTACTGAACCCCAATAACAGAGGAGCAACTGTTGACTGTGCAGACAGCACTTTTAGGCAGCAACTGGCGGTGTTGGAGCCGAGGGTCAATGCTAGAAACTGAGTGGAGAAATTGCCGCACATACTGCAGGGGAGCAGCTGGCGTTACTGAACCCCAATAACAGAGGAGGAACTGTTGACTGTGCAGACAGCACTTCCGGGCAGCAACTGACGGTGTTGGAGCCCAGGGTCAATGCTAGAAACTGAGTGGAGAAATTGCCACACACACAGCAGGGGAGCAGCTGGCGTTACTGAACCCCAATAACAAAGGAGCAACTGTTGACTGTGCTGACAGCACTTCCGGGCAGCAACTGACGGTGTTGGAGCCCAGGGTCAATGCTAGAAACTGAGTGGAGAAATTGCCACACACACAGCAGGGGAGCAGCTGGCGTTACTGAACCCCAATACCAGAGGAGCAACTGTTGACTGTGCAGACAGCACTTCCGGGCAGCAACTGGCAGTGTTGGAGCCCAGGGTCCATGATAGGAACTGAGTGGAGAAATTGCTGCACACACAGCAGGGGAGCAGCTGGCGTTACTGAACCCCAATAAGAAAGGAGCAACTGTTGACTGTGCAGACAGCACTTCCGGACAGCAACTGGCGTTGTTGGAGCCCAGGGTCAATGCTAGAAGCAGATTGTAGGCTGAGGCCTAATTGGAGAAAGTTTTATATCTGTTGTAGTCTTAGTGTGGAGGGAGCAGGAGACATTGCCGCACACACAGCAGGGGAGCAGCTGGCGTTACTGAACCCCAATAACATGGCATCAAGTGTTGACTGTGCAGACAGCACTTCCGGGCTTCAACTGGTGGTGTTGGAGACCAGGGTCAATGCTAGAAGCAGAGTGTAGACCGAGGCTTAATTGGAGAAAGTTTTATATCTGCTGTAGTCTTAGTGTGGAGGGAGCAGGAGACATTGCTGCACACACAGCAGGGGAGCAGCTGGCATTACTGAACCCCAATAACAGAGGAGCAACTGTTGACTGTGCAGACAGCACTTTTAGGCAGCAACTGGCGGTGTTGGAGCCGAGGGTCAATGCTAGAAACTGAGTGGAGAAATTGCCGCACATACTGCAGGGGAGCAGCTGGCGTTACTGAACCCCAATAACAGAGGAGGAACTGTTGACTGTGCAGACAGCACTTCCGGGCAGCAACTGACGGTGTTGGAGCCCAGGGTCAATGCTAGAAACTGAGTGGAGAAATTGCTGCACACACAGCAGGGGAGCAACTGGCGTTACTGAACCCCAATAACAGAGGAGCAACTGTTGACTGTGCAGACAGCACTTCCGGGCAGCAACTGGCGGTGTTGGAGCCCAGGGTCAGTGCTAGAAGCAGAGTGTAGACCGAGGCTTAATTGGAGAAAGTTTTATATCTGCTGTAGTCTTAGTGTGGAGGGAGCAGGAGACATTGCCGCACACACAGCAGTGGAGCAGCTGGCGTTAATGAACCCCAATAACAGAGGAGCAACTGTTGACTGTGCAGACAGTACTTCCAGGCAGCATCTGGCGGTGTTGGACCCCAGGGTCCATGATAGAAACTGAGTGGAGAAATTGCCGCACTCACAGCAGGGGAGCAGCTGGCGTTACTGAACCCCAATAACAAAGGAGCAACTGTTGACTGTGCTGACAGCACTTCCGGGCAGCAACTGACGGTGTTGGAGCCCAGGGTCAATGCTAGAAACTGAGTGGAGAAATTGCCACACACACAGCAGGGGAGCAGCTGGCGTTACTGAACCCCAATACCAGAGGAGCAACTGTTGACTGTGCAGACAGCACTTCCGGGCAGCAACTGGCAGTGTTGGATCCCAGGGTCCATGATAGGAACTGAGTGGAGAAATTGCTGCACACACAGCAGGGGAGCAGCTGGCGTTACTGAACCCCAATAAGAAAGGAGCAACTGTTGACTGTGCAGACAGCACTTCCGGACAGCAACTGGCGTTGTTGGAGCCCAGGGTCAATGCTAGAAGCAGATTGTAGGCTGAGGCCTAATTGGAGAAAGTTTTATATCTGTTGTAGTCTTAGTGTGGAGGGAGCAGGAGACATTGCCGCACACACAGCAGGGGAGCAGCTGGCGTTACTGAACCCCAATAACATGGCATCAAGTGTTGACTGTGCAGACAGCACTTCCGGGCTTCAACTGGTGGTGTTGGAGACCAGGGTCAATGCTAGAAGCAGAGTGTAGACCGAGGCTTAATTGGAGAAAGTTTTATATCTGCTGTAGTCTTAGTGTGGAGGGAGCAGGAGACATTGCTGCACACACAGCAGGGGAGCAGCTGGCATTACTGAACCCCAATAACAGAGGAGCAACTGTTGACTGTGCAGACAGCACTTTTAGGCAGCAACTGGCGGTGTTGGAGCCGAGGGTCAATGCTAGAAACTGAGTGGAGAAATTGCCGCACATACTGCAGGGGAGCAGCTGGCGTTACTGAACCCCAATAACAGAGGAGGAACTGTTGACTGTGCAGACAGCACTTCCGGGCAGCAACTGACGGTGTTGGAGCCCAGGGTCAATGCTAGAAACTTAGTGGAGAAATTGCCGCACACACAGCAGGGGAGCAGCTGGTGTTACTGAACCCTAATAACAGAGGAGCAACTGTTGACTGTGCAGACAGCACTTTTAGGCAGCAACTGGCGGTGTTGGAGCCCAGGATCAATGCTAGAAACTGAGTGGAGAAATTGCCGCACACACCAGAGGGGAGCAGCTGGCGTTACTGAACCCCAATAACAGAGGAGGAACTGTTGACTGTGCAGACAGCACTTCCGGGCAGCAACTGACGGTGTTGGAGCCCAGGGTCAATGCTAGAAACTGAGTGGAGAAATTGGCACACACACAGCAGGGAAGCAGCTGGCGTTACTGAACCCCAATAACAGAGGAGCAACTGTTGACTGTGCAGACAGCACTTCCGGACAGCAACTGGCATTGTTGGAGCCCAGGGTCAATGCTAGAAGCAGAGTGTAGGCCGAGGCCTAATTGGAGAAAGTTTTATATCTGTTGTAGTCTTAGTGTGGACGGAGCAGGAGACATTGCCGCACACACAGCAGGGGAGCAGCTGGCGTTACTGAACTCCACTAACACAGGAGCTAGTGTTTTTCTCTGTGCATACAGCACTTCCGAGCAGCAACTGGCGGTGTTGGAGCCCAGGGTCAATCAGGGTGTAGACCGAGGCCTAATTGGAGCAAGTTTAATATCTGATGTAATGTGAATGTGGAGGCAGCAGGAGACATTGCCGGATACACAGCAGGGGAGCAGCTGACGTTGCTGAACCCCACTAACACAGGATCTAGTGTTTTTCTCTGTGCAGACAGCATTTCTGAGCAGCAACTGGCTGTGTTGGAGCCCAGGGTCAATCAAGGTGTAGGCCGGGGCCTAATTGGAGTAAGTTTAATATCTGATGTAATGTGAATGTGGAGGGAGCAGGAGACATTGCCGGACACACAGCAGGGGAGAAGCTGACGTTACTGAACCCCAATAACATGACAGCAAGTGTTGATTGTGCAGACAGCATTTCTGAGCAGCAACTGGCGGTGTTTGAGCCCAGGGAATCCAGGAGAAGCAGAGTGTAGGCTGAGCACTAATTGGAGCAAGTTTAATATCTGAAGTAGTGTGAGTGTGGAGGTAGCAGGAGACATTGCCGGATACACAGCAGGGGAGCAACTGACGTTGCTGAACCCCACTAACACAGGAGCTAGTGTTTTTCTCTGTGCAGACAGCACTTCCGAGCAGCAACTGGCGGAGCTGGAGCCCAGGGTCAATCAGGGTGTAGGCCGAGGCCTAATTTGAGCAAGTTTAATATCTGATGTGATGTGAATGTGGAGGGAGCAGGAGACATTGCCGGACACACAGCAGGGGAGCAGCTGACGTTACTGAACCCCAATAACATGGCAGCAAATGTTAACTGTTCAGATGGCACTTCTGAGCAGCAACTGGCGGTGTTGGAGCCCAGGGAATCCAGGAGAAGCAGAGTGTAGGCTGACGCCTAATTGGAGCAAGGTTAATATCTGAAGTAGTGTGAGTGTGGATGTAGCAGGAGCAATTGCTGGATACACAGCTGGGGATTAGCTGACGTTACTGAAACCCAATAACACTCGGTCATGTGTTGACTCTGCAGACGGCACTTCAGAGCAGCAACTGGCGGTGATGGAGCCCAGGGATTGAAGTTCAGGTGGTAGAAACATGAACACAACAGGAGATCTGGATACTGTTGCCAACCAATTATTTAATCTGGAAGAGGAGTGGCAAATTCCTGCAAGATCCAGGCCTTGTTCAATTTCAGAAAAGTAAGCCGGTCAACGATATCGGAGAATAGTCACATGCGACGGTCTGTTAGTTCACCACCTGCGGCACTAAAGACGCATTCTGATAATACACTAGCAGCAGGGCAAACCAGCACCTCCAATGCATGCTGGCTAAGGTCTGGCCATGTATCCAGCTTAGAGACCCAAAATGTTAAGGGAGAAGAGCCGTCTGGGAGTACACTGAGAAGGCAAGACATGTCGTCTGTCACCATCTGACGGAAACATTGCCTCTTGCTGACTGGAGCCGTTTGTGATGGTGTAGACATTTATGTCGGGCACATAAAAGTTTGCCATAGTTGGGCCATACTGGTCTTGCCTTGTGCTGATGCACTCCTTCTGCTCCCTCTTTGTGCAGAGCTTCCTCCACTGCCTCGACGCACTGAGCTTCTTTGTAAAGCACTAGCAGCACTGCTCTCGGTTGGACTGGAGAACATGATGGAATGCACCAGTGTGTCTTGGTACTCCTGCATTTTACACTCCTGGTTCAACCATGTTATGAGGCTTTGGAAGTTGTCCCAATAGCGAGGATCTAGGAGGGTGTACACCCAATAATCAGCCTTGTTGAGAATGTGGGTGATGCGGCGATCGTTTCTCAGGTACTGCAGCATGAAATCAACCATGCGCTGCAGACTGCCAACTGGCCAAGAAACGCTGTCCCCTGCTTGAGGCGTGAATCTTCCTGCTCTGCATCACCCCACCCTTGCTCTACATACTGACTTCTGGAGCATTGTGTAACTCCCTTCTCTGGACAGATGTCTTCCTCCTCCATTGACTCCTCCTCATCCTCCTCACAAAGTGTCCCCTGTTATGATCTGGTGGTTAGGACAAATAGTGGACCTGGTAATTAGAGCACCAGAAAAGACCTGATAGCACATTAATTACAGGACAAGCTCTGGGAAGTGGAACCTCTGCTGACCGCAATCCCTAATCCTATCACGCACACTAGAAATAGCCGTGGAGCGCTCCTATCATGACCTAGGCGCCTCGTCACAGCCTCAGAACTAGCTAGCCCTAGAGATAGGAAAAATAAGCCTATCTTGCCTCAGAGAAAATTCCCAAAAGGAAAACGCAGCCCTCCACATATATTGACTGGGAGTAAGATGAAATCACAAACACAGAGATGAAATAGATTTAGCAAAGAGAGGCCCGACTTACTAAACAGACAGAAGATAGGAAAGGTCACTTTGCAGTCAGCAAAAAACCCTACAAAAGCCACACAGAGAGTGCAGGGAAAAATACCTTCCACACCGACTAACGGAGCGGAGGCGCCCCTCTGCGTCCCAGAGCTTCCAGCAAGCAAGGCAATATTCACATAAGCATGCTGGACAGAAAAAAATAGCAAACAAGAAAAAAGCAAAGCAATACTTAGCTTCTGCTGGAGGAAACAGGTAACCAGGAAGATCCAGGAGCGAACTAGACCAATGCTACAACATTGACAGTTGGCATCGGACAAGGATCCAAGAGGAGTTAAATAGAGCAGCCCACTAACGAATTAGCCTCGTCACCTGTAGAAGGAAACTCAGAAACACCCACTGGCATCAGAGAAAGTCCATGAACAGAACCAGCCGAAGTACCATTCATGACCACAGGAGGGAGCCCGAAAACAGAATTCACAACAGTACCCCCCCTTGAGGAGGGGTCACCGAACCCTCACAAGAGCCCCCAGGTCGACCAGGATGAGCCAAATGAAAGGCACGAACCAGATCGGCCGCATAAACATCAGAGCCAAAAACCCAGGAATTATCCTCCTGAGCATAACCCTTCCACTTGACCAAGTACTGGAGTTTCTGTCTTGAAATACGAGAATCCAAAATCTTCTCCACCACATACTCCAACTCCCCCTCAACCAACACCGGAGCAGGAGGGTCAACGGATGGAACCACAAGCGCCACATATCTCCGCAACAACGACCTATGGAACACATTATGGATGGCAAAAGAATCTGGAAGGGCCAAACGAAATGACACAGGATTGATAACCTCAGAAATTTTATACGGACCAATGAAACGAGGCTTAAACTTAGGAGAGGAAACCTTCATAGGAACATAACGAGACGACAACCAAACTAAATCCCCAACACGAAGTCGGGGACCCACACAGCGCCGGCGGTTAGCGAAACGTTGAGCCTTCTCCTGGGACAATGTCAAATTGTCCACCACATGAGTCCAAATCTGCTGCAACCTATTCACCACAGTATCTACACCAGGACAGTCAGAAGACTCAACCTGCCCTGAAGAGAAACGAGGATGGAAACCAGAATTTGCAGAAAAACGGCAAAACCAAAGTAGCCGAGCTGGCCCGATTATTATGGGCAAACTCAGCCAACGGCAAAAAGGACACCCAATCATCCTGATCAGCAGAAACAAAGCATCTCAGATATGTTTCCAACGTCTGATTAGTTCATTCAGTTTGGCCATTTGTCTGAGGATGGAAAGCCGAGGAAAAAGACAGATCAATGCCCATCCTAGCACAAAAGGATCGCCAAAACCTCGAAACAAACTGAGAATCTCTGTCCGAAACGATGTTCTCCGGAATGCCATGTAAACGAACCACATGCTGGAAAAACAATGGCACCAAATCAGAGGAGGAAGGCAATTTAGACAAGGGTACCAAATGGACCATCTTAGAAAAGCGATCACAAACCACCCAAATGACCAACATCTTTTGAGAGACGGGGAGATCCGAAATAAAATCCATAGAAATATGCGTCCAGGGCCTCTTCGGGACCGGCAAGGGCAAAAGCAACCCACTAGCATGAGAACAGCAGGGCTTAGCCCGAGCACAAGTCCCACAGGACTGCACAAAAGAACGCACATCCCGTGACAAAGAAGGCCACCAAAAGGAAAAGGCAGCCCCCCACATATATTGACTGGGAGTAAGATGAAATCACAAACACAGAGATGAAATAGATTTAGCAAAGAGAGGCCCGACTTACTAAACAGACAGAAGATAGGAAAGGTCACTTTGCAGTCAGCAAAAAACCCTACAAAAGCCACACAGAGAGTGCAGGGAAAAATACCTTCCACACCGACTAACGGAGCGGAGGCGCCTCTCTGCGTCCCAGAGCTTCCAGCAAGCAAGGCAATATTCACATAAGCATGCTGGACAGAAAAAATAGCAAACAAGAAAAAAGCAAAGCAAAACTTAGCTTCTGCTGGAGGAAACAGGTAACCAGGAAGATCCAGGAGCGAACTAGACCAATGCTACAACATTGACAGCTGGCATCGGACAAGGATTCAAGAGGAGTTAAATAGAGCAGCCCACTAACGAATTAGCCTCGTCACCTGTAGAAGGAAACTCAGAAACACCCACTGGCATCAGAGAAAGTCCATGAACAGAACCAGCCGAAGTACCATTCATGACCACAGGAGGGAGCCCGAAAACAGAATTCACAACAGTCCCCTGCCTAGGCCTTTGTGAGGGACCACGTTGCGCAGACTGTCCAGTAGCAGATGGCATTTGTGACTCCTCATCCTCCACCTCTTCCACAACCTCCTCCCTTAGCGCTTGCAGTGTTCTTTCAAGCAGGCAGATAAGGGGGATAGTCATGCTGACTAGTGCATCATCTGCACTCACCATCCACGTGGAATTATCGAAGGCACGCAAAACCTGGCAGATGTCCTTTATAGTGGCCCACTCAGTGGTTGTGAAGTCTGAACAGCGCGCAGTGCGACTTTTTTGCGCCTGATGCAGCTGGTACTCCATTACTGCTGGCTGCTGCTCACACAACCGTTCCAACATATGTAATGCTGAATTCCACCTGGTGTGTAGGTCACATATGATGCGATGTTCCGGAAAGCGGAATCGGCACTGCAGAGCTGCAATGTGCGATCTTGCCATGCAGGAACGCCGCAAGTGAGCACACTCTAGGTGGAACTTGTGCAGCAATGCATCAAGATCTGGATAGTCCCTCAAAAAACTCTGCACGACCAAGTTGAGCACATGTGCCAGATATGGGATGTGAGTGAGGTTGCCTAGGCCCAGACCTGCCACCAGATTTTGGCCATTGTCACACACTACCATGCCTGGCTGGAGATTCGCTGGCACAATCCACACGTCGCTCTCCTGCTTGATGGCATTCCAGAGCTCCTGCACTGTGTGGCTTCGATTCCCCAAATAAATTAATTTCAATACGGCCTGTTGACTTTTGGCCACGGCTGTGCTCATATCGGTCATAACAGGTAAGCGTTCACGGGTCCATGTGGAGGTAGACTGTGACGGCTCCTGCAGTGATGATTCAGAGGAAAGGGAGTATGAGGAGTAGTCAATGTGTATAGACTGGATTCCTGCAATCCTTGGAGTTGGCAGAACACGTACAGCGCCACTCGCAAGCTCTGTACCCGGTTCCACAACATTTACCCAATGGGAAGTGAGGGAAAGGTATCGTCCCTGTCCATGGTGACTGGTCCACGCATCGGTGGTGAGGTGGACCTTGCTACTGACAGCGGTTAGTAGCGCATGTTTAATGTTTCCCTCCACATGCTTTTGCAGGGCAGGGACGGCTTTCCTGCTGAAATAAAAGCGGCTGGGCACGTTGTATTGTGGGACTGCCAATGCCATCAAGTTACGGATGGTATCAGTCTCCACCAGCCTGAATGACAGCATTTTAAGGGACAGTAGTTTTGCAATGCCAGCATTCAGTGCCTGTGCTCGAGGGTGGTTTGCCGAGAATGGCTGCCTTTTCTCCCATGCCTGTGCTACCGATGGCTGTAGACTGGGCTGGGAGTGTGAGGATGACAGGGAACGTGGTGCTGTGGGTGGAATTACACTGGGTCTCTGTACAACAGTGCCAGAGGTTCTTCCATGGCGATCCTGTGAGAAAGCCGAACCAGCTGTGTGTGAGCTGGAGGAAGAGGCTACAACACGAGCTGAAGAGTTGGTAGGTGCCGCTGTAGGTTGGCCTAGGTCTTCAGTGTGTTTTTGTAACTCCACCACGTGCTTGGTCCGCACATGTTTCCACATATTTGTGGTATTGAGGTTGCTGACACTTTTCCCTCTTTTGACTTTCTGATTACACATCTTGCATTTGAGAAAGCAAATGTCATCTGCAACTGTGTCAAAAAAGGACCAGGCACTGCAAATCTTGGGAGCGTCCATTTTGGGTTTTGAAAGAGGCATGCTCCTAATGGGTGCCGAAGTGGAGGCTACAGGCAACGCAGTCTTCCCCCTCCCTCTCCCTCCTTGGGCCGTTCAGGGAATCTCTTCCTCAAAGTTGCTCCCACCACCTTCCTGTACCTCATGCCATGATGGGTCAAGGACCTCATCATCTACAATACCCTCTTCCAACAACTGCTTCTCCTGGGTAGTCTCGGCAGCACAGTATGCACCAGAAAGTGGCACCTGAGTCTCATCATCAGATGCGTACTGAGGTGTAGTGACCGTAGGCACTGGCCCACCCGCCTCTTCAGATTCAGAGAGACAAAGCTGTTGCGCATCACTGCATACTACCTCTTCAGATTCTAGAATGCTGCTTGGCTGGCCCCCTCTTTCCAAGCCAAGAGATTCAGAGAACAGAAGTAGAGATGGCTCCTGTACTGGGCTCTCTGACTGCCTGGGCAATTTGGCAGGTGGTGAAGAGACAGATGGGTCCTCTTCAGTGCTCTGTGCCTGAGAGGATGTGGCACTAATTGAAGTCGATGCGTTAGCTGCCATCCATCAGACAACGGCTTCAATTTGTTTGTCCCGCAGCAGCGGGGTACGGTGAGCTCCTACAAAGCTGCACATGAAGGACTGTTCCCTGCTAAAACTAGGGGATGATGAGTCACCAGTGCCCGCAGCAGGCACAGAATCCCCACATCCTCTCCCTGCTCCACCTCCACGCCCACAACCACGTGCCTTACTCCCTGCCTTCTTCATCTTGGTAGACTGATAAAAATAGTCAGAAAAGTACTAAGGGATTAGTGTGCTTATTTCTGAACAGCTGCTAACAGGTATAAGAAGCACTAATTTTATAAAGTGTGGACTAGACTTTAATATGAGCTACACAACTGTAAAGTGGAGTGTTTGGTGAACTTTTTTTTTACTTTTTGTTTTTTTCGCAGAACAGACTACAGCGTGAGCTGCACTCACACAGAGACCTTGCAGACAGCCGTGAACGGCGATGCAAGGCCTAAAAAAAGCTCCTCTATGTACTCCTATATAGTGTTTTTCCACAAACTAGCAGGATACGGATGGAAACCCACTAATAGGATAAATCAGGACAAAATGTGCAACAGGCAGGACTAATTGAAAAAAAGGACAATGGAACAGTATGAGGCAGTGACGCACACTGAGCTGTCTACAACCGGCTGTGGCTGCAGAACAGACTACAGAGTGAGCTGCACTCACACACACAGAGACCTTGGAGACAGCCGTGAACAGCGCTGCAAGGCAAAAACAAGGTTCTCACACAGCAGTTGCTAAATTAGCCTGGGTAAAGCACAATGAAGCAAATCGCTATCTCAAACTGGCCCTCAGTCAGAACACAGCATCCTGTCCCTAACTGAATTCACAGCAGAGTGAACCCAAAATGGCGGCGGCGACTTTTATAGTGCATCATGACATCATTTCAGCAGCCAATCACAGCCATACCAGTAGTTACATGACTAACATGCATAACAGGATGTGCCCACACTTCTTAGGCTTCCTCATTGGCTGAATTAAATCAAACAGGCTCATTGAACTATGGGAACTTCCGATTCCAGTATCCGATATTGAGAAAGTATCAGAACTCAGTATCGGAATTCCGATTCCGATACCGCGAATATCGGCCGATACCCGATATTTGCAGTATCGGAATGCTCAACACTACTTACCTTGTCATCTGCTATCACCAGCAGTTACTCTTTCTCTCTCTCCCATCAGTCTCTCTCACCCAGATGACTTGATTCTCTCACCTCTCTCTACAATGTCTGGCCATTCACTGTAGCTCCTTAACTTACAGTATCTTAGGAAGGGATGAATCACAACTCCTGCAGAGCAGATGACAGCTCCTGCTCCTATAATGCCAATGGTACACTGTTCCTCCTTGATGTGTCTGCTATTCTGGTGGGCTTTTCTCCTGCATTTTACTACTGTTAGCCCTCAATCTTGGAACTGTTCTGTTGGAAGCAGTACTGCTTATGCTTAGTTAGCAGATCCAAGGCCTCCATGAATATGGCAGCAGAATCCCACTACTGTGAATTGTGCAGCCCACAGAGGTGTGCTCAGTTCACAGCAGTGACAGTTCTTTAGCAATAGAGAAGGTCAGCGGCGGTCTGTTATCTCCTATGACCATGGGGTGAAGTATTATGACACTGATAGTGTCGTGCTGCTGCTGTGAAAGCAAAATGTCAGCTCCCAGTGCCTTCTTTAAACTCTTATAACACACATAATATGTTTCAAATGCAATCATTCTTGGTTATAACAGCATGTTATGCTACATTACATTGATTCATTAATGATCTACAAATGCAGTACCTTCTCTTTAATGTGTAAATATGGATGGGCAATGTGTATGTGTGCCAATGATGATATTGTAATCTTATGCCAAAGAAGGCTATCAATGCCAGATAGAGTATGATATGTTGAGTACTGGGATAAGGCTATTTCCATTTCTATACCTTTAATTATTCCAATCAGAAAATAAGTACTTCCATGTTAAAATATAAAAAGTAGCCTAAATTCGCACCCAGAGCATCTAGATGTTCGTATGATTGCTGAGCTATAGAACTAAACATTAGCTATTTTATTTTATTTAGAAAGAACCTTTCAGAGCAATTTCCCACCCAATGCGCCAATGCTTGGGTGGCAAATTGATGTGTCATTTTGATAAAAACAGAACTTTAATGCCTACTAAATGCATGCACGCTACACTTTTGGACAGATATGACTCTGTAGCATCACATTCTTGATTGGCTTAATCACTGGTACCTTCCTGTCCCAGCTCTAGGGTCCAGCATTGCTCCTTCCCCCAATGGCTAGCTCCCATTAACTAGTATGTAACCATAAGCCAGACTTTTCAACTAAGACCCTTCCAAAGTGACTAGGACACCCATATGTGCGTGACTATTTAGAAGGTAATGTTCTCAGCTACTACATGTTAGTCAGGAAATTGCTTCTTTTTTCTCTTCGCTCAGTTCCAGGCAGGTGAAAAATTATTATTTCCTTTGCTACTCCTGACTTCCATGCTATTACTAGTTTTTATTTCTATGCTATTACCAGTATCATGGACATAATCATTACTGCCTTCCATGCTTCTATCAGTGTTTTATCTATTCGTTGTCTACACCTATTATTTTGCAATCAAGATTCCAGATTGCCAACTTCTCACAATCTACATGTTGTTGCTCACATATTAGTGTAGCATCTGTAATTGGCGCCCCTGCATGGTTCCCCTCCTCCCTCGTTGTGGGGACGCCAACGTACTCACCCCTCCAGTTGTGGCAGCTCTGTATCCCTGTGGCGTGCGCTTACCTGCTCTTAAAGGGCAGCGCACGCATGTGGTAAATGCCCCAAGCTAACAGATCAGAGGTATTTAGTTAATGTGGATACCTGCAAGATGTCTCCCAATAGCCACCCAATAGGGAGGTGCCTGACCAACCTCTGTAGTTTAGTATTAGTGGTGTTGGAGTGTGCAACTATATGTTGCCAGGTCCCCAGTTCTAGTCTGTTAAAGTAATTCCCGTATCCCGTGTTCCCGTCAGCCTTGTATACTTTGTCCGTGTTCATGAGACCACTTCGGCAATATCCTAATCCTGAAACCACATGTGCCGTATCTTTACCCAGACTCTTGGTCCCGATGCAGCCAGTCCTGATTCCGTTGTCCCTGGATCTAGTGCAGCCAGCTCCAGAACTGTTTCCTGATATCTACAAGTGTGAAAATGAACCTCTCTTCAACATATAAGCTGTCCGTCCATCTCCATATCCTGCTAGTCAGTGACCTCGGTCACGCCTCTCCGAGTCAGAGAACACGATACTTGGCATCGTCAGCTGTAGTCTCGATGCCTGCCTAGGAGTGGTACCTGGTGTCTACCTGGAGCCCAGTCTGTCTCCACCATCATGAGCTTCAACAAACACCAGGCAGCCACTTTGCTATGTCCCTTCCTAGGCAGGTGCGGTCCTGTGGCACAGTGAGTCCACGGACCATGTGCACCGCCTGTGGGCATGACAATTAATTTCTGCTATTAAGGTAACACATCACTGCAAACAAGTTACCAGTTTTCAAGTATATTTCTGCTATTTAAGTGTGTACCGCATCTCTGCAAGCAAGTTGTGAGTTTTCCAATTCTTTTCTACCATTTACATGGGTACAACATTTCTGGAAAGGAATTGCTAGTTTGCCAATTCATCATTGTAACCTTGTGTTTAACTGTATCCATGTTTCAAGTTCCTGTTTCAGAACATTTCTGCAATTACCATATCCCTACTACAAGTGCTAGACAACATTTACTTTTCTGCCATTCCAGTATGTCTCTCCTTCAACAGCATCTAGCGCTTTCTGCTTTGCTTGTCCATCCTGCAAATCCTTGGTATCCTGGTCCTCACTGATCCATGTTATATCCTTTTAATTGCATCATTGCCTTCTGTCCATGGTGTTCACCTTGACTTACAGCTTAGTAAATTCACCTTACCATAAAAGTAGGGGTTACACTTAATTTCAAGTAAAATGACATATTGACTGAGCCTTCTATCTACTGCAGAAAGAAAGCTGTCAGGTAGAGTGGGCTATTTCGGGGCAAAAACCCTTTGACAGGTTCCCTTGCAAGGGGAACCCAGTCAAACTAATCTAATATATATCAGATAACTTTAATGATAAAATAGTTTTTGACCAAAGACCATTACTGATAAAGCTCTGCCCTACCTTTTAAAAAATGCGACATAATTATTTGTAATCAAATTAGGATGGTAATTGTCGGTTGAGAGTAACAATTAATTTTTACACTATTATGTATGTGGCGAGAGCAAGCGTGCATGTGTGCTGGGATAGAAGAATAGCTGCCAGATGCTCCTGGCACTGCCTATCTTGGGAAAAACAATGGAATTGGCTGTTAGAATTCAATAGGGCTGAATTACTCCCCACATAAGCAGACTCCCAAGTGTTCGGTAACTCAGATTTTTGGCAGATACCTCCAAATTGTATGGGTATGACTTCAGTTCAGAATTTTATGAATATATGACTTGTGAACAAGGCAGATTTGCAATGTGCCTCAAAATATGCCATTTTATGAACACATATTAGAGTCATGTCTATTGAATATACAAAGCTGAAATATGTAATGTTATGTATTTATATAGCAAAAAAAGCACAACCATGATGCATAGGAGAAATATAAAGAAGCCCGTTTTCTAACCTAATTGCATTGAAAGGAAAGGCAGAAACTCTCAAGCTAATACTTACCGACCCCTGATCTTTAAACTTTTACATTACATGGTTTCCAAGTTGCAAAGATAGCTACTATTTTGAGGCAATTTACAACTGTCATAAACTCGTAATACTATGGTGTTAATAAATATCACCCATCAGGGGTACTTCTGCCATGAGGCAAGATGAGCATCTCGCGTCAGTGGCGGTTTGAGCTATCTCCCAGGGATCTTGCTGCCCCCAGGAATTGAACTCAGCTGGTCCTACTAGCTGGTTGTTACACTGTCAGCCGGCCTGGAAAATAGGGATAACGCCGGTAAAAGGAGAGATTTGGGAAGAGAATAGGGAGAGAATAGGGAGATCGCTCTCTGTATTCAAACACGTTTGCGTTCTACAGTAGTGAACGTAATTGAACACATCAGCAACATCAGCACTGCAGAGGCAGAGTAAGAGCACTCATCCGCCCCCGCTTCGAAATGCTGATGATCAGCATGTATGGTACAGTAAGGAGAGTGGCAGCTTGTGTGGGACAGTGTGGAGACTGGAATCTTGCACAGCCAGTGCGGAGAAGTGCAGCTTGTGGGGAACTGTAAGAAGAGGGGAAACCATGTGTGGAGAAAGTATGGAGAAAAGGCACCATGTGATAGACAGTATGAAGTAGGACTGCTTGTCGGGAACAATTTGGAAAGGAAGCAACTTGTGGGAGACAGTATCGACAGGGGCAGCTTGTGGGGGACATGATGGAAAGGGGAAGAATGTGGCAGATAGTATGAACAGGGGGTAATGTGTGGGAGACAGTATGGCGAGAGCAGTTTGTGTGGGATATGAGTGGGGCAGTGTGTGTGGGGGACAGTATGGAGAAGGGCAGCATGTTGGGGACAGAATTCAGAGTGCAGTGTGGGGATAGATACAGCACATGGATATACAGTGGAGTGGGGATATAGTGAAATTAGGGTGGTGTGGTGGCCATAGTTCATAAGGTGGCAGTTACAGTGCATAAGAGCAAAGAGTAAGTGAGTCATAGCTCATATGGATGGACAGTATGGCAGCTATAGCTAATAAGGACAAACAGTATGTAGGTTATAATTCATGAAGGCGGTAGTGTGATGGATATATTTCATAAGGGAGACAGTGTAGACATTATAGCTCATAAGAGAGGGACAGTGTGGTTGTCATAGCTCTTAAGGGACAATAGTCTGGAGGCCGTAGTTCATAAGAGAGACAGTGTAGTGGTTATAGTTCATAAGGGAGATAATGTGGAGGCAATGTTTTATAGGAGAGTACAGAGGGGAGGCCATGTGTTGTGAATTCCGCTCTTGGGCTCCCTCCGGTGGTTGTAAGTGGCACTTTTGTGAGTTCTGCTCTTGGGCTCCCTCTTGTGGTTTCAAGTGGTATGGCTGCTCCTTGGAGTTAGCTGTCATCAGCTGCCTCCACTTATCGTCTCTTCTGCTCGGCTATTTAGGCCTGGCTGTTCCTTCAGCCAGTGCCACTTGTAAATGGTTCCTGGTTGGATTCACATCTCTTTGGATTTCCCTGTTATCCTGACCAGTTCAGCAAAGCTAAGTTTTTGCTTGCGCTTTTCTGTTCACAGATTGTGGACTTATCCGTTCAGTGCTTTCTATGTTTGTCCAGCGTTATCAGTATGAATTAATTCTGTCTTGCTGGAAGCTCTGGGAAGCAGATTTACCCTCCACACCTTTAGTCAGGTGTGGAGATTTTTTTGTAAACTCTGCGTGGATATTTGTAGTGTTTTATACTGACCGCACAGTATTCCATCCTGTCCTATCTATCAAGCTAGACTGGCCTCCTGTGCTCATCCTGGTTTCATTCTGTGTATGTCTTTTTCCTCTCCACTCACAGTCATTATTTGTGGGGGGCTAATCTATCCTTTGGGGATTTTCTCTGAGGCAAGATAGTTTTCCTGCTTCTGTCTTAGGGGTAGTTAGCTCTTAGGCTGTGACGAGATGCCTAGGGAGAGTTAGGAGCATTCCACGGCTACTTCTAGTGTTGTGTTGAGCTTAAGGACAGCGGTCAGTACAGTTACCACTTCCCTCAGGGCTCGTTCCATGTTGCTCCTAGACCACCGCATCATAACAGTACAAGTGGCCAAAATGAATTAAATGCATCTCAAAAGAAGGAAAAGAAAGTTCTGAACCATTTTTGTTTCTGTGCTCTGGTTTGTCTTTTTTTTCCTCTTGATATCTGGGTGGTTCAGGATATATGCTTTGGCATGGATGTTCAGGGTTTGTTTTCTCGTGTGGATCAAGTTGCTGCAAGTGTTAGAGGTCGAGTTCCCGCTTCTGCACAGGGGGAATCTCGAGCCATCTCCACTGCGGTCTCCCATTCTGTTCCAGCCGCAGTGGAGTCTGCTCAGCAAAGACGTCGGTCCCAGCGTCTTGCTCAATCTCACTCTGTTCTAAGAGTTACTGCTGCTTCTCCAGCTTCTGCCATTAAAGCCAGTACTGGTCAGCAGCAAGCGGACTTCTCTGGGACTAAGTCCTTGTCTGCACATACTGAGCATGCCCAGGGCAAGATCTCCCGTTGGAGATCGAGGGTCAGGTGCTCAGGCTCTGCGGCACATCCCATTGGTCCTCTTGGCAGGTCTTGGAAGGGCAAAAGTTCTGTAGCCACTTCCTGTGCTGCAACTATATAAACTGCGCATGACCGCACGGCCATGCGCTAGTATTGTCTCATAATTATATATGTGTGTGTGTAGATGGATGTATGTCGATGGATGAAAGCTCCTAAATATCCCTCCCTAGAGTTGTTGTCTGCTCGCGGATGTTGGTAGCTATCTAGCGCCCGACTAACCATCTGCACGATACACACATTACAGCATCCTCTTGCTGTGTTCGCCTGTACGGCGCCGTGCGCTTGCCTAGCGCTTTCCATACACAAGCCTGTGTGGTTGGTGGCGTCCGTCAGTGCGGCATTGCTCGCAATCCTGTGCATTTATATATTTCTAATTAGTTTCCTTACACACCCAGTTGCGGTGTAGTGCCAGCAAGGGTCTAATCGGACTTCAATCCCAGTTGGGGTTAAGCACGCTGACTGCTTGCTCGCGCTTTAGGTGCGGTACCGCGGTCCTGTGACGCAACAGGATTGCTTCCTTCACGCTGGGTGAGGTTGAACCCACGTGTGTTTACTTTAGTGTACCGCCATATAGTCTGCAATTTACTAGCAGCGGGTTTTCACCTGCACGGTGGACCTCGGACTGCGAACGCATCTATATTATCTTTCTGGGTGCGTTCCGCCAGTCCTAACATAATACTAGCGCCAAGGTCTGGCTAGTAAATGGCGGACGATCAGCGTTTACAGCGGTACATCCAGCAGCTGGAGGGAAGGTTGGCGGCTCTAGAGCGTTCAACTTCAGCTGTGGATGTTACTGCTGTCGCTGTTCAGGCTGCAAGTGTGGCTGCAGCTACCTTGTCCACTGCTGCCCCTGTACCGACGCTATCTCGCCTCCCGCTACCAGAGAAATTTTCTGGTGACAGTAAGTCCTGTAGGGGTTTCGTGAGTCAGTGCTCAATACATCTCGAGCTTCTGGCCTCTCGTTTCCCTACAGAGCGGGCTAAGGTGGGCTTTATCATTTCCTTATTGTCGGACAGGGCATTGCAGTGGGCTACGCCGCTGTGGGAGCGTGATGATCTTGTGGTGCAGAGTGCTCCGTTATTCCTGAGCACTCTGAAACAGGTCTTTTTAGGACCTCGTGTCACCCATGATACGGCGCTCCAACTGTTGACATTGACTCAGGGCTCGTCCTTGGTCAGCCTTTTTGCCGTCCACTTCCGCACTCTAGCATATGAGCTGGAGTGGTCGGATAAAGCCCTTATCCCTATATTTTGGAGGGGGCTGGCTGACCACGTTAAGGACGCCCTGGCCACTAGGGAGATTCCCGCCACACTGGAGGAATTAATAACTATATCTACTCGTATTGACCTCCGTTTTCACGAGCGGAGGTTAGAGCGAGCCCAGTGTAGGCAGAGGTTTCGGCTGGCTCCCACCTTCGCCAAACCTTTAGAATTTCCAGTCCAGGCTCCTGAGCCCCATGAACCTAAGGTGGTGTCACGAGCGGGATCTAAGTCCCGGACCGCCCGTGCACTCCAGGTTTGCCATGTATGCCAACAGTCAGGACATCTTGCCACCAGATGTCATCAGCGGTCGAGGAAACGTCAGCATCTAGTGGTAGTAGGTGGAGGTGCACTAGACACTGAGACGTTTGCCTCCAAATTGTCTTTCAAGGGGACAATTACTTTTGGCTCATCCTCCCACTCGGTAGAGCTCTGCGTGGATTCTGGGGCGGAGGGAAATTTTATGTCTTCTGCCTTCGCCCAACGTCACGCAATACCCCTGGTTATGCTATCTCAACCAGTAACGGTACGAGTGGTGAACGGGTCGACACTCCCCGCACAGATAACACATCAGACCATCCCTTTTACTCTGTCCATGTCACCATCCCATCAGGAGATTATATCTCTGCTCATCATTCCTGAGGGGATTGATGAGATCCTGTTGGGGATACCTTGGTTACGGTACCACTCTCCTCACATCGAGTGGTCCTCTGGCAGAATTCTGGGATGAGGTGAATCATGTGGGGGTAGGTGTCACCGAGAGTGCATTCAGGTTGCTACTACAGAGGTACCCGCAGATCTATCCTCTCTCCCCAAGCAATATTGGTCTTATGCAGACGTTTTCTCCAAAAAGGCGGCGGAGACCCTTCCGCCCCATCGCCCCTATGACTGTCCTATCGATCTCTTGCCTGGTGCGGAGCCTCCCCAGGGTCGAGTTTATCCATTATCTCTCCCGGAGACGGAGGCCATGTCTCAGTACATTCAAGAGAATCTGGCAAGAGGGTTCATCAGGAAGTCAGTGTCACCTGCTGGGGCAGGGTTCTTTTTCGTGCAGAAGAAGAATGGGGAACTACGTCCATGCATAGACTACAGGGGTCTTAACGCTATCACGGTTAAGAACAAGTATCCTTTGCCCCTGATATCCGAGCTCTTCGATAGGCTTCGGGGAGCTAGAGTGTTTACTAAATTAGATCTGCGGGGTGCTTATAACCTGATTCGCATCCGTGAGGGGGATGAATGGAAAACGGCGTTTAACACCAGAGATGGGCACTATGAGTATCTGGTGATGCCCTTTGGGCTCTGTAATGCTCCAGCCGTTTTCCAAGACTTTGTCAACGACATCTTCCGGGATATGCTTTCCACCTCAGTTGTAGTCTATCTGGATGATATTCTCATCTTTTCTCCAGATATGGACTCCCACCGGAGAGATGTTGGCAGAGTCTTCGAACTCCTACGGGCAAACTTTCTTTATGCTAAGTTGGAGAAGTGTATGTTTGAGCAGGAGTCTTTACCGTTCCTGGGCTATATCATCTCCGCCCAGGGATTGGCTATGGATCCTGCCAAACTACAGGCTGTGATGGACTGGCAAGAGCCCCATTCTCTTAAAGCGGTGCAGCGCTTTATGGGGTTCATTAACTATTACCGCCAGTTCATTCCCCACTTCTCAACTCTGGTAGCTCCCTTGGTAGCCCTCACCAAGAAGGGAGCAAATCCCAAATTGTGGTCGGAAGAGGTCTCCAAGGCCTTCACTTCTATTAAGTCCCACTTTGCTAGCGCTCCCATCTTACGTCGCCCCGATGTTGATAAGCCATTCCTAATGGAGGTGGATGCCTCATCCGTTGGTGCTGGAGCAGTCCTCTATCAAAAGGATGCTCAAGGTCGGAAGCATCCATGCTTCTTTTTCTCAAAGACCTTTACGTCAGCGGAGAGAAATTACTCCATCGGGGATAGGGAGTTGCTAGCGATGAAGTTGGCCTTTTCGGAGTGGAGACATCTTCTGGAGGGTGCACGGTTTCCTTTCCAGGTCTTCACGGACCACAAAAATTTGGTGTATTTACACACAGCCCAGCGGCTGAATTCTCGTCAGGCCAGATGGTCCTTATTTTTCTCCCGGTTCCATTTTACTCTGCATTATCTCGCCGGGGAGAAGAATATTCGTGCCGACGCTCTCTCTCGCTCCCTTATGTCAACTGAGGAGGAGGAAGAGGAGCCTCGGCTTATTGTCCCTGCTGAGAGCCTGAGAACCGTAGCGCCGGTTTCACTGGAGTCTGTGCCTCCGGGCAAGACTTTTGTGCCCATTAATTTGCGACCGGAGGTTCTCTCTTGGGCTCATTCGTCCAGGGTGGGTGGACACTTTGGGACAAAAAGGACATCTGAGCTACTGGCGAGGACGTACTGGTGGCCGCATATGGTCCGGGATGTCAGGGATTATGTTCTGGCGTGTGTCTCCTGCGCCAAAAATAAATCTCCGCGTCAAAGGCCAGCTGGGTTGCTCTATCCCTTGCCAGTGGCAGATAGGCCCTGGGAGATGGTCGGGATGGACTTTGTCGTGGGTTTACCCAAATCTCGCGGCTGTACCATTATTTGGGTCATCACCGATCATTTCTCAAAAATGGTACATTTGGTGCCGCTACCACGGTTACCTTCTGCACGGGCCTTGGCAGCGTTGTTCATTAAACATATCTTCCGCCTACATGGTATGCCTGACAAAATTGTCAGTGACTGAGGTCCCCAGTTTGCGTCTCGGTTCTGGAGAGAGCTTTGTCGTCTACTCAGTATTGAGTTGAATCTCTCTTCCGCTTATCATCCCGAGACGAATGGGTTGGTAGAGAGGGCCAACCAGACCTTGGTCACATACCTGCGACATTTTGTTTCAGCCAGGCAGGATGACTGGGCATCCTTGCTATCATGGGCAGAGATTGCGCTGAACAACGCCGTAGCCGACTCCACTGGACAAACTCCATTCCTCCTCAACTATGGTCAGCATCCACGGGTACCTGTGCCTATGCCCGTGTCTTCCGCAGACTCCAGGGTGGCAGACTGGGCTGTGGAGGCATGGGATATTTGGGACCGCACTCAGGATGCCATTCGGGCCTCTAAGGAGAGAATGAGGTCCTCCGCCGATGCTCATCGGCGCCCCGCTCCGACCTTTGCTCCTGGCGACTTGGTGTGGCTCTCCGCCCATAACATCAGGCTGCGAGTTGAGTCCACTAAATTTGCTCCTCGCTACTTGGGTCCCTTCAAGGTCCTCGAACAGGTTAATCCTGTGGTCTACCGTCTGGCCCTTCCTCCACGCCTTGGTATCACCGACACCTTTCATGTGTCCCTCCTTAAGCCCGTATACATGTCCCGGTTTTCTGAGTCATCTGCCAAGACATCGGGTTCGTCTACGGACGATTTCGAGGTGAACGCTATCTTGGGGTGCAAGGTGGTACGTGGCAAAAAATATTTTTTGGTGGACTGGAAGGGTTACGGCCCTGAGGATAGGTCCTGGGAGCCTGCTGAGCACATTTGGGCTCCGCAGCTTATTGCTGCCTTCGAACGTAGCGAGGCCCAAGGAGGGGGGGGCCATGTTAGAGGTCGAGTTCCCGCTTCTGCACAAGGGGAATCTCGAGCCATCTCTACTGCGGTCTCCCATTCTGTTCCAGCCGCAGTGGAGTCTGCTCAGCAAAGACGTCGGTCCCAGCGTCTTGCTCAATCTCACTCTGTTCTAAGAGTTACTGCTGCTTCTCCAGCTTCTGCCATTAAAGCCAGTACTGGTCAGCAGCAAGCGGACTTCTCTGGGACTAAGTCCTTGTCTGCACATACTGAGCATGCCCAGGGCAAGATCTCCCGTTGGAGATCGAGGGTCAGGTGCTCAGGCTCTGCGGCACATCCCATTGGTCCTCTTGGCAGGTCTTGGAAGGGCAAAAGTTCTGTAGCCACTTCCTGTGCTGCAACTATATAAACTGCGCATGACCGCACGGCCATGCGCTAGTATTGTCTCATAATTATATATGTGTGTGTGTAGATGGATGTATGTCGATGGATGAAAGCTCCTAAATATCCCTCCCTAGAGTTGTTGTCTGCTCGCGGATGTTGGTAGCTATCTAGCGCCCGACTAACCATCTGCACGATACACACATTACAGCGTCCTCTTGCTGTGTTCGCCTGTACGGCGCCGTGCGCTTGCCTAGCGCTTTCCATACACAAGCCTGTGTGGTTGGTGGCGTCCGTCAGTGCGGCATTGCTCGCACTCCTGTGCATTTATATATTTCTAATTAGTTTCCTTACACACCCAGTTGCGGTGTAGTGCCAGCAAGGGTCTAATCGGACTTCAATCCCAGTTGGGGTTAAGTACGCTGACTGCTTGCTCGCGCTTTAGGTGCGGTACCGCGGTCCTGTGACGCAACAGGATTGCTTCCTTCACGCTGGGTGAGGTTGAACCCACGTGTGTTTACTTTAGTGTACCGCCATATAGTCTGTAATTTACTAGCAGCGGGTTTTCACCTGCACGGTGGACCTCGGACTGCGAACGCATCTATATTATCTTTCTGGGTGCGTTCCGCCAGTCCTAACAGCAAGAGTACAGATTATCCAGGACTATGTTGTCCAGACTCCGGCTTTGGAGCCTAGAATTCCTGCTCCTGATTTGTTTTTTGGGGACAGATCCAAGTTTTTGAACTTTAAAAATAACTGCAGATTGTTTTTTGCTTTGAAACCCCGTTCTTCTGGTGATCCCATACAGCAAGTAAAAATCATCATATCCTTGCTGCGTGGTGACCCTCAAGACTGGGCTTTTTCTCTTGAAACAGGGGATCCGGCATTATTGAATGTTAATGCATTTTTTAAAGCGCTTGTGTCAAGGTCAGGAAGCGGCAGAGTTATACTGCCAGAAATTTAGAAAATGGTCTGTGCTCACTAAATGGAATGAAGAGGCTCTGGCTGCTATTTTCAGAAAAGTTCTTTCTGAAGCCCTTAAAGATGTTATGGTGGGCTGTCCTACGCCTGCCGGTTTGAGCGAATCTATGTCTCTAGCCATTCAGATCGATCGGCGTCTGCGCGAGCGCAAAGCTGTGCACCATATGGGAGTATCCTCTGAGCAGAGACCAGAACCTATGCAATGTGATAGGATTTTGACTAGAACAGAACGGCAGGAATTCAGACGTCAGAATAGGCTGTGTTTTTACTATGGTGATTCTGCTCATGTTATCTCTGATTGCCCTAAGCGTACTAAGAGAGTCGCTAGGTCTGTTACCATTAGTACTATACAGCCTAAATTTCTCTTATCTGTGACCCTGATTTGCTCATTGTCGTCCTTTTCTGTCATGGCATTTGTGGATTCAGGCGCTGCCCTGAACTTAATGGACTTAGAATTTGCCAGACGCTGTGGTTTTTCCTTGCAGCCTTTGCAGAGCCCTATTCCTTTGAGGGGTTATTGATGCTACACCCTTGGCCAAGGATAAACCTCAATACTGGACACAGATGACTATGTACATGGCTCTAGCACATCAGGAAGATTGCCGTTTTCTGGTGTTGCATAACCTGCATGATGTTGTTGTACTGGGTTTTCCATGGTTACAGGAACATAATCCGGTGCTGGATTGGAAAACTATGTCGGTGACTAGTTGGGGTTGTCAAGGGGTACATAGTGACGTTCCTTTGATGTCAATTTCCTCTTCCCCCTCTTCTGAGGTCCCTGAGTTTTTGTCGGATTTCCAGGATGTATTTCATGAGCCCAAGTCCAGTTCCCTTCCTCCGCACAGGGACTGTGATTGTGCTATTAACTTGATTCCTGGTTGCAAGTTCCCTAAGGGCCGACTTTTCAATCTGTCTGTGCCAGAGCATGCCGCCATGCGGAGTTATGTTAAGGAGTCTTTGGAGAAGGGGCATATTCGGCCCTCTTCGTCACCATTGGGAGCAGGTTTCTTTTTTGTTGCTAAGAAGGATGGCTCCTTGAGACCCTGTATCGATTATCGTCTTCTTAATAAGATCACAGTCAAATTCCAATACCTCTTGCCTTTGCTTACTGATTTGTTTGCTCAGATTAAGGGGGCTAGTTGGTTTACTAAGAATGACCTCCGAGGGGCATATAATCTTGTTCGTATTAAACAGGGTGACGAATGGAAAACTGCATTTAATACGCCCGAAGGCCATTTTGAATATCTTGTGATGCTATTTGGGCTCTCTAATGCTCCATCTGTGTTCCAGTCTTTCATGCATGATATTTTCCGCAATTATCTTGATAAATTCATGGTCGTATATTTGGATGATATTTTGATTTTTTCCGATGATTGGGAGTCTCATGTGAAGCAGGTCAGGATGGTGTTCCAGATCCTTCGTGATAATGCTTTGTTTGTGAAGGGGTCTAAGTGCCTATTCGGAGTTCAGAAGGTCTCTTTTTTGGGTTTTATTTTTTCTCCCTCATCTATAGAAATGGATCCTGTTAAGGTCCAAACTATTCATGACTGGATCCAACCCACATCTGCGAAGGGCCTTCAAAATTTTTGGGCTTTGCTAATTTCTATCGCCGTTTCATTGCCAACTTTTCCAGTGTGGTTAAGCCCCTTACTGATTTGATGAAGAAAGGCGCTGATGTGACGAATTGGTCCTCTGCGGCTGTTGAGGCCTTTCGGGAGCTTAAACGCCGATTTACTTCTGCCACTGTGTTGCGTCAGCCGGATGTTTCTCTTCCTTTTCAGGTTGAGGTCGACACTTCTGAGATTGGGGCAGGGGCCGTTTTGTCTCAGAGGGAGTCTGATGGTTCTTTGATGAAACCGTGTGCTTTTTTTTACAGGAAGTTTTCGCCTGCGGAACGCAATTATGATGTCGGCAATCGGTAGTTGTTGGCTATGAAGTGGGCGTTTGAGGAGCTAAACACCGCGTTGTGGTCCTGACCAATCATAAGAATCTGATTTACCTCGAGTCGGCCAAGCAGCTGAATCCTAGACAGGCTCGATGGTCCCTGTTTTTCTCCCATTTTGATTTTGTGGTCTCGTATCTTACGGGATCTAAGAATGTTAAGGCTGATGCCCTCTCTAGGAGTTTTTCGCCTGATTCTCCTGGAGTCCTTGAGCCGGTTGGCATTCTTAAGGAGGGGGTGGTTCTTTCTGCTATCTCCCCTGATTTGCGCGGGTGCTTCAGGAATTTCAGGCTGATTGGCCTAACCGCTGTCCAGTGGGGAAGCTGTTTGTTCCTGATAGATGGACAAGTATGGTTATTTCTAAGGTTCATTGTTCAGTGTTGGCTGGTCATGCTGGGATTTTTGGTACCAGAGATTTGGTTGGTAGGTCCTTTTGGTGGCCTTCCTTGTCACGCGATGTGCGTGCTTTTGTGCAGTCCTGTGGGATTTGCGCCCGGGCCAAGCCTTGCTGTTCCCGCGCTAGTGGGTAGCTTTTGCCTTTGCCAGTCCCTGAGAGGCCCTGGACGCATATTTCCATGGATTTCATTTCGGATCTTCCTGTTTCCCAGAAGATGTCTGTTATCTGGGTTGTTTGTGACCGGTTCTCTAAAATGGTCCATCTGGTACCTTTGCCTAAGTTGCCTTCCTCCTCAGATCTGGTTCCATTATTTTTTCAGCATGTGGTTCGTTTGCATGGCATTCCGGAGAATATTGTCTCTGACAGAGGTTCTCAGTTTGTCTCTAGATTTTGGCGGGCCTTTTGTGCTAGGATGGGTATTGATTTATCTTTTTCTTCGGCGTTTCATCCTCAGACTAATGGCCAAACTGAGCGAACTAATCAGACCTTGGAGACCTATTTGAGATGCTTTGTGTCTGCTGATCAGGATGATTGGTTGTCTTTCTTGCCGTTGGCCGAGTTTGCCCTTAATAATCGGGCTAGTTCGGCTACTTTGGTTTCACCTTTCTTTTGTAATTTTGGTTTTCATCCTCGTTTTTCTTCTGGGCAGATTGAGCCTTCTGATTGTCCTGGCGTTGATTCTGTGGTGGACAGGCTGCAGCAGATTTGGACTCATGTGGTGGACAATTTGACGTTGTCTCAGGAAAGGGCTCAATGTTTTGCTAACCGCCATCGGTGTGTTGGTCCCCGGCTTCGTGTGGGGGATTTGGTTTGGTTGTCTTCTCGTCATGTTCCTATGAAGGTTTCCTCCCCTAAGTTTAAGCCTCGGTTTATTGGTCCTTATAAAATTTCTGAAATTATTAATCCGGTGTCTTTTCGTTTGGCTCTTCCAGCCTCTTTTGCCATTCATAATGTTTTCCATAGATCTTTGTTGCGGAGATATGTGGTGCCCGTTGTTTCCTCGGTTGACCCTCCTGCCCCGGTGTTGGTTGAGGGAGAGTTGGAATATGAGGTTGAGAAGATTTTGGATTCTCGTTTTTCGAGGCGGAGGCTTCAGTATCTTGTCAAGTGGAAGGGTTATGGTCAGGAGGATAATTCTTGGGTTGTTGCCTCCGATGTCCATGCCACCGATTTGGTTCGTGCTTTTCATTTGGCTCGTCCTGATCGGCCTGGGGGCTCTGGTGAGGGTTCGGTGAAACCTCCTCAAGGGGGGGGGTACTGTTGTGAATTCCGCTTTTGGGCTCCCTCCGGTGGTTGTAAGTGGCACTTTTGTGAGTTCTGCTCTTGGGCTCCCTCTTGTGGTTTCAAGTGGTATGGCTGCTCCTTGGAGTTAGCTGTCATCAGCTGCCTCCACTTATCGTCTCTTCTGCTCGGCTATTTAGGCCTGGCTGTTCCTTCAGCCAGTGCCACTTGTAAATGGTTCCTGGTTGGATTCACATCTCTTTGGATTTCCCTGTTATCCTGACCATTTCAGCAAAGCTTAGTTTTTGCTTGCGCTTTTCTGTTCACAGATTGTGGACTTATCCGTTCAGTGCTTTCTATGTTTGTCCAGCGTTATCAGTATGAATTAATTCTGTCTTGCTGGAAGCTCTGGGAAGCAGATTTACCCTCCACACCTTTAGTCAGGTGTGGAGATTTTTTTGTAAACTCTGCGTGGATTTTTGTAGTGTTTTATACTGACCGCACAGTATTCCATCCTGTCCTATCTATCAAGCTAGACTGGCCTCCTGTGCTCATCCTGGTTTCATTCTGTGTATGTCTTTTTCCTCTCCACTCACAGTCATTATTTGTGGGGGGCTAATCTATCCTTTGGGGATTTTCTCTAAGGCAAGATAGTTTTCCTGCTTCTGTCTTAGGGGTAGTTAGCTCTTAGGCTGTGACGAGATGCCTAGGGAGAGTTAGGAGCATTCCATGGCTACTTCTAGTGTTGTGTTGAGCTTAGGGACTGCGGTCAGTACAGTTACCACTTCCCTCAGAGCTCGTTCCATGTTGCTCCTAGACCACCGCATCATAACAGCCATGTACCTTAAGAGGGACAGCGTGGGGATCATATTTTGTGCATGGAGTGAAGTCAGAGGCAATTATTTTTTCAGGGTTACAGAGTAGGTGATATTTTTACTGAAGAGCATTATAATGACTCCGTTATTTGTACGAGCACTGTGTCAGGGTGTTCTGCAGAGTGCTGGACAAGATGGAAACCTGCAAGGACGAGCTATGGTTGGATGTGAAAATTCATCATGTCATATACACCAGATTGACATGTAAGGGATGAGAACAATGATAAATCCCAAAAAATGTTAACTATAAGCTACCTGGATGCAAATGTTTATATGTGATACTACCTGCATCTTATCAGTACAAAGGTTCCAGTAAGGTCTGTAATTTGATGATGCTGGTAAAAACAACTCCCAGTATCAACTTAACCTTGTTAAGGACATACGGAGAGTTGTAGGCTCATTTGATATTGCAATTAATTGCTGCATTGCTGGGTTGTCACTTTTTAAAAAATTGCAGCCCCCAAGTGTTATAAATGTTATAAAACAAACGCACCATCCTCAAGTACAGCATTGAATCTCCATTGTCAGAGATTTGCTGTAGTGCTGAAGACACGTTGACAGTGCAGCAGGCAACCACTGAACTCATTGGCGTGTTCCATCTATCCTGACACACCTCACTGATTGGCTTCAAATTTCTGACACTACTGTAGAGTAGTAGCAGAAAGTAAATAGTTGACTACGAAGGATGAATAAAGCGCCCCCTGAGGAAGGAGCATTGCGCTCCGAAACGCGCGTCGGGTGTGCTCCTGGCTTCTGGCTGTGATACCATCAGGTAGCTATTCCGCAATTACATACACTGTTTATTATGTTGTGCTTTTGGGATGCGGTTGTTGGGGTTATTTACTTGCCATACTATTTACTATAAGCCCCTTATTGTGAGTTTATTTCGCCATACTGATGTTCTTGCAGCCAGGTGACCTTGAGCCTGTGGGCATATGTTCTGCCTTATAGTGCGTATCCTGTCTCTCCCTGCGGTTTATTAACCTTTTTCACAGCTTTTTATATATGTTATTTCTGCATTAATAAAGTTATGTTTTATGGGAATTTTTTGGACTGCAATTGTGTGAGTTTTTGTACCAGATGGTTTGCAGTTTTTTCCTGACTACGGTCCGGATATACATGCATTGAGGCACACTGAGATTGATTCATGGGTATTGACGTACATGGGTGTCTCTGCATGATTATGTTTGTAACATTCATTGTCTATATCTTATCAGTACAACGGTTCCTGTAAGGTCTGTAATTTGATGATGCTGGTAAAAACAACTCCCAGTATCAACTTAACCTTGTTAAGGACATACGGAGAGTTGTAGGCTCATTTGATATTGCAATTAATTGCTGCATTGCTGGGTTGTCACTTTTTAAAAAATTGCAGCCCCCAAGTGTTATAAATGTTATAAAACAAACGCACCATCCTCAAGTACAGCATTGAATCTCCATTGTCAGAGATTTGCTGTAGTGCTGAAGACACGTTGACAGTGCAGCAGGCAACCACTGAACTCATTGGCGTGTTCCATCTATCCTGACACACCTCACTGATTGGCTTCAAATTTCTGACACTACTGTAGAGTAGTAGCAGAAAGTAAATAGTTGACTACGAAGGATGAATAAAGCACAGATTGTTTGCTTTTTAATAAAAAAAATGCACTTGAGAATGGGAATTTATTGAATGGGGTACAACCAATTTAAACTTGGTGCTGTAGTCATGCAAAGATGATTCTGGTGCTGTATTCATGTATTAATGATTGTTCTCATGATGTGTTCATGTATTGATGGTGGTACTGGTGATATCAAGTATTAATCATAGTTCTACTGCTGTATTTATATATTAATGAAGGTTCCTGTGATGTTTTCATGTACTGATGGTGGTTTTGGTGAAGTTTTCATGTACTGATGGTGGTTGTGAGGATTTGTTCATGTATTGATGATAGCTCAGGTGATGTATTCATGTGCTGATGGTGATTCTGGTAATGTATCCATGCACTGATGGGGATTCTGGTGATATATCCATATACTGATTATTGGTCTGGTGATGTGTTCATGCTCTGATGGTAGCTCTGGTGATGTATTAATTTACTCATGACAGTTCTAGTGATATATGCATGTACTGATGGTGGTTCTGGTGATGTAGTCATGTTCAGATGGTGGTTATGCTGATGGTTTCATTAACTGATGGTGCTTATGGTAATGTACTCATGTATTGAAGATGGTTTTGATGACTTATTCAAGTACTGATGGTGGTTCTGGTGATGGATTAATGTACTGATGGTGATTCTGGTGATGTAGTCATGTTCAGATGGTGGTTCTGGGGATGGATTCATTAACTGATCATGTTTCTGATGATGCATCCGTGTACTGATGGTGGCTCTGGTGACATATTTGTGTTTTGTTTGGTGGTTCTAGTGATTTTCTGGTGGCGTATTCTACTGTATTCCTGCTTTAAAAATAATTTTAAAAAAAAATTAATATTTGGTATGATCACAAACATAAAAGTTCAATCTAAATATGAAACAAATTAATCCATACAGTGAAAAGAATAAAATTTGAAATGCCAAAGCTGCTTTTTTGTCTCCAAGATATCGTAAAAAGCAACAAAATTATTGTATGTAACTCAATTGATATTAGTAAAAATGCCAGCTCACTACACAAAAAACAAACCCTCATAAAACTCCATGGACAGATCAATGAAAATGCATCAGATGAACAAAAATCATTGAAATTGCACTGGCCTGGAGAATCATTTCACAAGTCACTTTAACCATATAATAAACACCTTAAAAACAATGCATTTCCCCAAAAAATGGACCCAGAAAACTGTACTTGTACTACGATGAGGGGTGCCATTTCAAATTTCGCCAAAATTTTTTCCAAGAAATCTGGATTTGGCTCTGTCACCCATAATATCTAACCTTTAATCCCTTCCCGACATGCGCCGTACTAGTACTGCTCGGCGGGAACTGAGTTCCCGCAAACCGCAGTACTAGTGCGGGGGCACGATCGCGCGGTCTCACAGTGAGCACCGCAGCGATCGTGTGCGGGTGTCAGCTGTATAACCCCTCTGATGCTACTGTGAGTACTGACAGCGACATAGAGGGGCATAGCGCAGGGATCGGGGATCCCTGCGCTCTCCCAGCGGAACAACGCGATGCGATCGTGTTGTTTCGGTGTTCTGATAGGAGTCCCTGGATCCAAAATGGCCACGGGGCTCCTTCTGGGTCCTTCACTGAGGTGGCTTGCTGAGCCTGCTCGGAGCAGACGCCGGAAAGCCTCCTGCTCTGCCTGTCAGATCGCTAATCGGACACAGTGCTAAGCAAAGTGTCAGATCAGCGATCTGATGAAATATAGTGATGTCCCACCTTGGGACCATGTTATAAAGTAAAAAAAAAATAGAATGTATAAAAAAAAATCCCCAAATAAAGAAAAAAATAAATAAATAAATATTTTCCAATAAATCCATTTATTGATGTAAATAAAAAAAACAATAAAAGTACACATATTTGGTATCGCCGCGTCCGTTACAACCCGCTCTATAAAACAATCCCACTAGTTAACCCTTTCAGTGAACACCGCAAAAAAATAAATAAAAATCGAGGCAAAAAACAATACTTTATCACCATACTGCCAAACAAAAGGTGCAATAAAATGTGATCAAAAAGACAGATATAAATAACCATGGTACTGCTGAAAACGTCATCTTGTCCTGCAAAAGAAAAGCCACCATACAACATCATCAGCAGAAAAATAAAAAGTTATAGCTCTCAGAATAAAGCGATGCAAAAACAATTATTTTTTATATAAATTAGTTTTTATTGTGTAAAAGCGCCAAAACATAAAAAATGATATAAATGAGGTATCACTGTGATCATACTAACCCGAAGAATAAAGCTGCTTTATCAATTTTACCACATGTGGAACTGTATAAACGCCCCCCTAAATGAAATTCAGGAATTGCTAGTTTTTGTTCATTCTGCCTCCCAAAAATCAGAATAAAAAGCGATCAAAAAATGTCACCTGCCCGAAAATGGTACCAATAAAAATGTCAACTTGTCCCGCAAAAAACAAGACCTTACATGATTCTGTGGGCCAAAATATGGATAAATTATAGCTCTCAAAATGTGGTGATGCAAAAAACTATTTTTTGAAATAAAAAGCGTCTTTTAGCGTGTGACAGCTGCTAATCATAAAAGTCAGCTAAAAATGCACTATAAAGGTAAATCAAACTCCCTTAATCACCCCCTTAGTTAGGAAAAAATAATAAAATTTAAAAAATGTATTTATTTCCATTTTCCCGTTAGGGTTAGGGTTGGGGCTTACATTAGGGTTAGGGTTGGGGCTAAACTTAGGGTTAGGGTTGGGGCTAAACTTAGGGTTAGGGTTGGGGCTATAGTTAGGGTTAGGGCTGGGGCTAAAGTTAGGGTTTGGATTATGTTTACGGTTGGGGTTAGGGTTGGAATTAGGGTTAGGGGTGTGTCAGGGTTAAGGGTGTGGTTAGGGTTATGGTTAGGGTTGGGTTTAGGGTTATGGTTGGGATTAGACTTAGGGGTGCGTTGCGGTTAGGGTTGGAGTTAGAATTGGGGGTTTCCACTGTTTAGGCACATCAGGGGCTCTCCAAACGCAACATAGTGTCCGATCTCAATTCCAGCCAATTCTGCATTGAAGAAGTAAAACAGTGCTCCTTCCCTTCCGAGCTCTGCCATGCGCCCAAACAGTGGTTTACCCCCACACATGGGGCATCAGCATACTCAGGACAAAATGCAAAACAACGTTTGGGTCCAATTTGTCCTGTTATCCTTGGGAAAATAAAAAAATTGGGGCAAAAAGATCATTTTTTGTGAAAAAATATGATTTTTTTTATGGCTCTACATTATAAACTTCTGTGAAGCACATGGAGGTTCAAAGTGCTCACCACACATCTAGATTAGTTCCTTAGGGGGTCTTCGTTCCAAAATGGTATCACATGAGGGGGGTTTCCACTGTTTAGGCACATCAAAGGCTCTCCAAACGCGACATGGTGTTCCGATCTCAATTCCAGCAAATTTTGCACTGAAAAGTCAAATGGCACTCCTTCCCTTCCGATCTCTGCCATGTGCCCAAACAGTGGTTTACCCCACCTATGGGGTATCGGCGTACTCAGGACAAATTGTACAAAGACTTTTGTGGTCCAATTTCTCCTGTTACCCTTGGTAAAATAAAACAAAATGGATCTGAAGTAAAAATTTGGTGAAAAAAAGTTAACTGTTCAATTTTTTTTAAACATTCCAAAAAATACTGTGAAGAACCTGAGGGGTTAATAAACTTTTTGAATGTGATTTTGAGTACCTTGAGGGGTGCAGTTTTTAGAATGGTGTCACTTTTGGGCATTTTCTGACATATAGGCCCCTCAAAGTCGCTTCAAGTGTGAGGTGGTCCCTAAAAAAAATGGTTTTGCAAATTTTGTTGTAAAAATTAGAAATCGCTGGTCAACTTTTAACTCTTAGAACTTCCTAACAAAAAAATTATGTTTCCATAATTGTGCTAATGTAAAGCAGACATGTAGGTAATGTTATTTATTAACTATTTTATATGATATGACTCTCTAATTTAAGGGCATAAAAACAAAAATTTTAAAAATGGCAAAATTTTCAACATTTTCGCCAAATTTCCGTTTTTTTCACAAATAAACTCAAGTCAAATCGAAGAAATTTGACCACTATCATAAAGTACAAGATGTCCCAAGAAAACAGTCTCAGAATCAGCGGGATCTGTTGAAGCGTTTCAGAGTTATGACCTCATAAAGTGACAGTGGTCAGAATTGAAAAAAATGGTCTGGTCAGGAAGTTGAAAACAGGCTTCGCTGTAAGGTGAAAATACGGAACAGTCTGCATATTCATAGGTAAGTAAATATTAATATATTTTACTATCATTATTTCCATCATTTAATGAAAGAAGATTACCCTATATTAGCATACATAGATTCGATAAAGCAAAAATAAAAAGATGTCTACTTTACACTATTTAGTTAAATACGAAAATGTCGACTAAAATGGGAAAGAGTTTCGAGATAAAAGGGGTTAAATTAAGTGCATTCCAATATAACACAAAAAGTGAGAGTCAAAATGATTTGTGCACAGTAAATTGAAAGTGCACAGTAGTCATAACCAAGGTAACTATAGTGACCCAAAACTGTCAAGAAAGGTTGAGAGCGAATTCAGTAAAAAATAAAATGTACATGGAAATATAAGGTAGGTTCTTTCTTAAAAGGCCATTATACAAACCTTTCTCTTAAATTTTATATCCTGATACATGTGGTGCAGACTGCCCGTTTAATTACCATATTGTTGCTAAAATAAAATATTACATGTTAACAGGTGCCACATATTAATTTAAGCTCACCTTTAGCAGTTATGCTTTTGTAGTATGTCACACTATTTCTATACGGCAAGGCATGTATTTTTTAGCTATGGTATTGTACAAATTTCAGAGGCAATAAGGCACTAAAAGAAGAAACAACCATATCTTACTGGTTCTGGACCTCAGTTGCACAGCTGGAGGTGTGCTAGACAAAGGTCCTTGATCCAGCAGGACAATCCTGGATTTGAGGGCTTTTGTCTGTCCTGGGGGAGGTTGGGGTATGTTCTCCTTTCAACTGTATCTGCAGCTTTAGGATGGAAAAATCATTTGAATAAATGCTGGATCTCATGGCATCAGCTATTTAACAGTGGAGACTAATGATCAGAATTTACTATACCTAGGCACAGACGCAACACAGAGTGAAGAGATGCTCATCCTCTACTCATTGTGGGAACATGGATAGATGAGCATTTTTTTCAACTCACTGATGGAGTGAGGGGGAAAAAAACTCTGGATGGGAATGGGGCAATGTACGTGCATCATATTGCATGTTAGGTGGACATTGGGGAAATGTGGGGGAATCCAACTGTGTATGAGGACTGGAGACCATATATAGTCATCATACTGGGTGGTGAGCATTGTGGGGGTATCATACAGTGTTTGAGGACATTTTATTATGTTGGGGCATTGTGGGGGCATTACACTAAGAGTAATTCACTCTCTGGGCCTCATTCCATGAATGAAACATAATTGGGCAACAGTGATGGCATCATACTGTGTGGAAGATGCTGTGTTGGCATCATACTGATTATTGTATTGTGGGGCATTATACTATGTGAGGGGATTGTGGGGGCATTATACTGTATGATAGGCCACTGTGGGGGATTGTAACAACTCTGCTGGCATCACGGCATGGCCTCACATCTCTCACACAATCTTACCCACTGCTCCAGGCCATGATGTGGTTTCTGTTTCTCGCCAGCTCCATGTTCTGTGTCTCTGCTCTCTGCATGCTTCATGGCTATGTGTATAGGAGGCCGGCGCCTGAACTCTCTGGTTCTTATAGGAATCAGGTGCATCTGTCTAATCAGTTCCTGACCAATTACCAAGAGGCCTCCTGTATATAGTGCAGCTCCACCCTGTGGTCTGGGCCTGTGCAACTTACTCCCTCAGTCAGTTCTTAGTTGCTGAGGTGCCAGGTCCTGTCTCGGTTACTCTCTCTTGTCTCTCACCCAGGAGGGCATTGTACCCTGGTCTGTGTCCTGTGTAGCCACCCAGTGGGGCTTAGTACCCTGGTCTCTGTCTTGTGTAGCCACCCAGCGGGGCTTCGTACCCTGGCCTATGACTGCCACCCAGAGGGGCATCATACCCTGGCTTGTGTCTATGTCTCTGTGTCTTGTCTCGTTCCTGACTCTCTTAGTCTAGTCCTATTCCACTGTCTGTTTATATCTGTCTTGGTTTGCCTTTTTTGCTCTGCTCGCCACTGTCTGTGGCTCTGCTTCTCTTTGCTCAGTTCTACCACAACCTGTGCTTCTGTGTCTCTCAGCTTTTCCCTCAGCTCTGCTCTCTGTAACTTTGCTCTGCACTCTGACCTTGCTTTACACTCTGTGGCTTTGCTCTCAGCTCTGCACTCAGACCTTGCTCCGCACTCTGTGGCTTTGCTCTGTGGCTCCGCTCTTTGCGGTTCTACCTGGCTCCGCTCTTTGGGGTTCTACCTGGCTCCGCTCTTTGCGGTTCTGCCTGGCTCCGCTCTTTGCGGTTCTGCCTGGCTCCGCTCTTTGCGGTTCTGCCTGGCTCCGCTCTTTGCGGTTCTGCCTGGCTCCGCTCTTTGCGGTTCTGCCTGGCTCCTCTCTTTGTGGTTCTACCTGGCTAGCTCTTTGCGGTTCTACCTGGCTCCGCTCTTTGCGGTTCTACCTGGCTCCGCTCTTTGCGGTTCTACCTGGCTCCGCTTCCTGCAGTTCTACCTGGCTCCGCTTCCTGCGGTTCTACCTGGCTCCGCTCTTTGCGGTTCTACCTGGCTCCGCTTCCTGCGGTTCTGCTCTTGGCTCCACCTCCAGCGTCTCCGCTCTTGGCTCCGCCTCCTGCATCTCCGCCTCCAGCGTCTCCGCTCTTGGCTCCGCCTCCAGCGTCTCCGCTCTTGGCTCCGCCTCCAGCGTCTCCGCTGTTGGCTCTGCCTTCTCCTTCTCTTCTCTTAGTTCCACCTTCTACTCGTACTCGGCCTCCTGCGTTTCTGTTCTTGGTTCTAGCTCTCGTGCTTTTGCTCTGCATCCGCTCTTGCGGTCTTTCTCTACTTGTTACTTAGTCCTCCTGTCTGAAGAGGTTCCTACCTGTTTCACATACCTGCCTGCAGACCGGTCCCTACCGGTTCTTCCTATGTTCCAGCCGTACCCGCCTGCCTACCAGAGAGCCAGCCGTGTCCGCCTGCCCGCCAGTGTCTCTGTTGTACCCGTCTGCCTGCCTGTGTCCCAGCCGTGCCCGCCTGTCAGCCAGAATGCCAGCCGTGCCCGCTCCGTTCCTTAGTGGGATCAGCAGCCACAGCCAGACATCACCCTGGAGTGGCACCTGGTAGCTTCCTATTGCACAAGTCTGACCTCCCCATTGTAATGACCAGAGGTCCGAATAAGATCCAGTGAGTCACAAACCAAGACCAAGGCAGAAATCTCCAACGGTATTTACTCAAAGGCAAATTAATCAAGGTAATATGGAGAATATTAAGGCAGATGCACCCCAAAGATACACTAATTCAGCAGCAGCTGAAATCACTGTGCCACTCAAAGGTCTCCTGAGAACTGTGTACTACAACAGACTAGTAAGAAATTTACCTAACAGGCAACTAAAAACAGGAACAAGTGTAAATTGAATGTAGTGTTATTAAGGGAGCCCCTGGAATGGCACATTGAGTATAACTTACACAACTCTAATATAAGATACACCTCTAAAGTAATAATTTAACACTCTGAGCAGAGATACCCGGGTATCTATAACTATGGTACCGTATCCTGAGATGGATTTCCTCTCAGGCAGGAATCCGCACAGGCTGTAGCCAGTTCATATCTTCAGCGCCAATAAGTTACAGCAAGCTCCTCTTGTCTTGTCGGCCGATGCCGAGCCCACACGCCGGGGACTTAGTTAGTGGTCTCACGATGTTGTCTCTGCTTCTGTAGCTCCTAGGAATGCTTCCACGACAATCCGTCCGTCTCTGTATCAGCAGTCTGTCCAGACTTGTTCCTCCACTCAATGCACAGGGAATCTACAGACTTCCAAATTCGTACTGGGTTCTTAGCAAAGTCTCCGTCTTTTCTTAGATAAAGGGTTAGCTCCTCTCCAGGAAACGTTAGCAACACAAGTCTCTCACAGAGTTAAACAAAAGGTTAGCTCTTCTCCAGGGGAACGTTAGCAACAAAAAGTCTCTCTAAAGCTTCTTTTCCTCCAAAAACACTTGCAGTAAATCCACACAGTCTCTTTTTAAGATCTCACAGCAGCTTCTCCTTTTCTTCCCGCCTTTTCTCTCCCAGCTCTCACTTCCTACTTTTACTTTACACTCGAGACACTAGACCCCACCCCGCAGCACACATTGTCTCTGGGAGGTCTGTCCTCTGCTGCAACAGGCAAAAACCACAGGGTCCTAGTGCCCTCTCAGTGGGACTACAGTTCACCCTCTTACATGCCACCCCACTAGAGGTTGGCGTCCTCGACATACCTTCCCACTCAAATTCATCTTGAGCATATCGCTGAGGCGGTATTCCTGCCGTAGATCGTGTAGTTCTCCTGAGTCCTACATCAACAGGTGCGACCTTAGCGGGAGCTAGAGTCTCTTCCGTGGTCGTGTTAGTGGGCGTAAGTGGAGTTGTCTCCTCCTGCGGCTCGATGTCCTGTGATACAGCGTCAGGACCAAGCAGTTGACCTTATGCACTCTCCTCAACAACATCCTCCATATCCCCAACATTCTCATCACCCGAGGCCAGATCGGTCACAGGGGGCAAATAAGCAGGCGCAGGAATAAGCACACCATCAAACTCAAGATCATTCAGAGCTTCCGCCCCTTGGAACATGGCCTCTGGCTCTAGGGGGGTAGGCGCCGAATCTTCAAACCAGCACCGTTGTAACATGTTACGATGCAAATTACGGGTTGGCCCCCCTGTCCCCACCGGTTCGACCTCGTACACTGGAATCTCAGGGTTCACCTGTTTTTTTATCAGATACGGTATCGCCTCCCATCGGTCACTCAGCTTTCCTGACCGTCGTTTTGTCCTCACCAACACTCTGTCCCCCGGAGAGAACAGCTCTGTTTGTACAGGTCGCGTGTCCTTATGGACCACCTGTCGAAGGCGGTCACCCACCACCTGATGCACCACCCTCAACTGCCGCCGATGCTCTCGTACCCACTCGGATGCAGTCTGAAGGGGGGCGGAGGAGGGATCTGGCATGTTCAAATCCTCAATGTCTCGGCCAGGTCTACCAAACATCAACATGTGTGGTGAGTAACCAGTAGTACTGTGCACCCTGTTATTGTAAGCCCACATCAATTCGGGGAGATACTCAGGCCAGCATGTCTGTTGCTGACTCTCTAAGGACCTCAACATTTGCAACAGGGTCCGATTAAAACGCTCACACGCCCCGTTACCCTGAGGGTGGTAAGGCGTTGTTCTCGACTGCTCGATACCATAGAGCTGGTGCAACTCTTTCATCAGCGTCCCCTGAAAGCAGGCCCCTTGATCTGAATGTATTCTCTGCGTACACCCGAACACTTGGAAGAAATGTCGGCACACTGCCTCAGCCGCCGACTTGGCCGTCTGATCTCTTGTCGGCACCGCTACAGCATACTTGGTAAAGTGATCTGTCATCACCAGGCAATAGGAGTACCCTGACGTAGAGTACCCTATCAACACATAGTCAATCATGAGTAGCTCCAGTGGAGCTGAAGTCTTAATAGACTGTGTGGGAGCCCGCTGCTCAGGGCTTTTGTTGAGCCCACAAATTCAGCACTGCCGACACGCGTCGGCCACCATCCCTCCCAACTCAGGGCAGTAGAGGACTCGCTGCAACCACTGAAGTGTCTTTTCACTTCCAAAATGGGCCCCCTTCTCATGCGCCTCACGAGCGACCACTGGCCCCATCCCCACAGGAATTATCAGTTGGTACCGATGCTGCAGCTCCGATGGCAGGTACACCTTACGATACAAAAGACCTTGCTCCACACACAATTTATCCCATTGTCGAAGGAGTTTCATTCCTTCCATGGACAACTGAGCCTTGTCCTCTGCACTGGGCCAGGCCTTGTTTTGTACCCAACGGCGCACAAGTGCAATGTCCGGACACTCATTCTGGACTCTTGTCCAATCTGAGGGTGTTTTACCCAGGACACAGGGCATCCCGGTGGCCACCCCACTTGAGTGTACCACACTTTGGAAGATAGGTATCTGCCCCAAAGCTGGAGTTTCAGTATCCTCAAGTTGTTCGTCAACATCTTCCCCGGATGACCCAAGGGGCACCCTTGACAATGCATCTGCATTGCCGTTCTCTCGACCAGAGCGAAATTTAATGCGGTAATTGGACTTGGCCAGTCTGGCGACCCACCGCTGCTCCAACGCCCCCAGTTTTGCATTCTCTAAGTGAGCTAGCGGGTTGTTATCTGTCATGACTAGCACCTCAGCCCCTGTTAGATACTCGGCGAAGCGTTCTGTCATTGCCCACACCAGGGCCAGCAATTCCAGCCGGAATGAGCTGTAGTTAGCCGGATTTCGCTCAGAGTCTCTTAAAGATCTGCTGCCATAAGAAATCACTCGTTCTCGGCCGTCCTGCACCTGTGCTAGTACTGCCCCCAACCCATGAAGACTACCATCGGTATACAACAAAAAAGGGGTGTCAAACCGGGCGTAGGCCAGTAATGGGGCACTCGTTAGGGCGGTTTTCACTCCATCAAATGCCTTTTTCTGTAGGGGCCCCCATGGAATGGGGCGATTTCGAGGACCCAGCGCTGTCCCTCTCAAAAGTTCATTCAAGGGACTCACCACTTGTGAGAATTTGGGCACAAACCGCCGATAGTATCCTGCTAGGCCCAGGAAGGCCCGCACTTCTCGCAGGTCACAAGGAGGTGGCCACTCTTGTACCGCCTTAATCTTACTGGCTAAAGGTAGTACCCCGTCCGGGGTCACCAGATGCCCCAAATATTCAATCTGGTTTCGTAACAGTTGACATTTTTTTGTCTTTATTTTCAGGCCGTAGCTCTTGAGCCGCCGGAGAACTTGACGCAGCTTCTCCAGATGATCTTCAAATGAGGTTCCGAACACCACAATGTCGTCTAGATATATCAGGACTGATTCAAAATTTAGATCGCCCAAGCAATGTTCCATCAGGCGTTGGAAGGTTCCTGGGGCGGTAGCGAGGCCAAAGGGCATCCGGTTGAACTCAAAGAGCCCCATTGGCAAGACAAACGCCGTCTTGGCCCGATCTTTTTCAGCCATTGGGACCTGCCAGTACCCGCTTGCCAAATCCAACGTTGAGAAATACTTGGCCCGACCCAGGGCCGACAGGGATTCTTCAATACGGGGTAAAGGATATGCGTCCCGTACGGTGTGGGCATTCAATTTCCGATAGTCCACACAAAATCGGAGTGTCCCATCCTTCTTGCGGACCAAGACTACAGGGGCCGCCCAGGGACTCCGGCTCTCTCGGATCACTTGGTTGTCCAGCATACTGGCCACCATGCTCTTCACCTCTTGATAGAGCGCCGGAGGAATTTGACGATATCTTTCTCTAATGGGTGGAGTATCCCCCGTTGGAATCTCATGCTCAATCGTCTGGGTACACCTGAAGTCCTCTCCATGTCGGGAAAATGTCTCTTGATGTTCCCACAAAACTCTCTCCAACTGCTCCAACTGCACGGGGGTCAGCTTCTCCCGATCCACTCCCATCTGCTCCATGATCAGATGAACATTCCATTCCTCCGTAGGAGGTTCAGTCCGGCCTACCTCGACCGCGAATGTCCAGGATGACTGTTGGTCTGGTCGCAATTCGAACCCTGCATTTTCCGGCACCTTCTCTGCCGGCACGAACAGTTCAGCCAGTATGGTCCCAGCGGGAATTGCAACAGCTTCATCTAAAACATTGATGCATCGGACCGGCACTCGTCCATTCTTCACAATCGCCAAAGACCGGGCCACATGTACCTTGGCAAATGAGGAACCCTCTCGGGCGGGCTCAAGTAGCACTTCAAGCCCATTCAATCTCTGTGCAGCTCCCACAGGCAGCATTAAGAGTTCCTCTTGTCTGGGTCCCAGCAGGATCGGGGCCCTCGAAGTCACTCGGACCCGGCCCACCCGGCCACCTGGGACCGCACTTTTCAGCAAGTCGCAACTCAGCACTAGACGGTGTAGAATTCTCTGTGTGGGTCGGTGTCTTGTCGCACGGGCCCAGTATCGGGGTCCTTCACTGGCATACATCTGGTGATTCAAATCTCGCAGCACGTTCATTCTGAGCGTCACTTCCATCCCTCTTCTAGGGGGGTGATCCACCAGTACTACCCCTTTCTGCCCCAGCTCTTGACCAAACATTTTTAGTTGCATCCACACGATCCCTTTGACTGACAATTGACCATTATTTGCGGCGGTCAGTCGTATCACTCGGCCATCCTCTGGAATCACTAGTCGACTGAAGTATCTCTCATATACTTCTAGAGGCATTATAGTACATTCGGATCCCGTGTCAACCAAGCACCTCATCTTCCACCCTTCAAACTCTGCTTCTATCACTGGACTACATGCAAACAAATCTTGTTCATTCCGTCGAGGGCTTTGTGTGGGTGGGGCCGCTGCTGCTTGCCCTCTCATGGCAGCGGCCGGAAGTTTAAAGCCGGCGACGGGGTTTCTGGGGCTGTACGCGTCCGGCAGTAACGCGAGATGTGTCCCTGGCGACCACACTTCCAGCAGGTGATTGTTCCTCGTGGGCGAGGGCTTGACTCATTCTGATAGGACGACCTGGCCATTTGCGGGGTCACCGTTCCAGGGGGTGGGGCAGGAGGTTCCCGTGAGGTGGTAGAGGCGGGATCAACTGTCAGTTGAGACAATTTCAGCTTCAACTCCTTCACCTCAGCACGCAAAGCTTGTACCACGCTTACAAGCCCCTCTCCCCCCGACCCTGATGACACACCTTCCTCCAGCTGGGCACTGTTCACTGACCCCTCGGGAACATAGGCTGATTTCTCTTCCCTTTCCACTGCAGCTCGGTAAATCTGCCAGAAAGATAACTCTGGTGCAACCCGGGCCATTTCCAACAGCTTGTCCCGGAGAAGTCTATGGGCTAAACCGGTGATGAATTGGTCCCGGAGCAAGCGGTCTACCTCCCGGAACGCCCCCATGGCCCCCGGGTCTAGTCGCTGCATCTCATTCAACATCTCTTGTAAAATATTAGAGTACTGCATCAGGGACTCACACTCTCTCTGGGGACGATTAAAGAATAGGGACCGAAGCTGGGCCACACGCGCTCGGCCCCCCAAACTCCCCTCTAACAGTTCCAAAATCTTTTCTAATGTATCCCTCTCTGATTCTGGGCGCACCATCATCATACGCCTAATATCACCCTCCAGTGCATTTAATGCCAGCTCAGCGTGTAACGCGGGGGTCAAATTACACATGCGCAGAATACTCCGGATTCTCTCAGCCCAATCTTGCAACGCCATATTGCGCCCATCGTATTTTGGCATGTGCTGAAGTAAAGCTCCTACAGGCACATACCCTCCCGGAGTCGCAGCGGCTGCCAGGGGAACCCCAACCCCCGAGGAGGATGCGGATACAGCGGGGTCATTTCCACCCTCGCCCTCGTCCATGACAAACACTGGATCCTGCCGACTACGCCAAAAATGTAATGACCAGAGGTCCGAATAAGATCCAGTGAGTCACAAACCAAGACCAAGGCAGAAATCTCCAACGGTATTTACTCAAAGGCAAATTAATCAAGGTAATATGGAGAATATTAAGGCAGATGCACCCCAAAGATACACTAATTCAGCAGCAGCTGAAATCACTGTGCCACTCAAAGGTCTCCTGAGAACTGTGTACTACAACAGACTAGTAAGAAATTTACCTAACAGGCAACTAAAAACAGGAACAAGTGTAAATTGAATGTAGTGTTATTAAGGGAACCCCTGGAATGGCACATTGAGTATAACTTACACAACTCTAATATAAGATACACCTCTAAAGTAATAATTTAACACTCTGAGCAGAGATACCCGGGTATCTATAACTATGGTACCGTATCCTGAGATGGATTTCCTCTCAGGCAGGAATCCGCACAGGCTGTAGCCAGTTCATATCTTCAGCGCCAATAAGTTACAGCAAGCTCCTCTTGTCTTGTCGGCCGATACCGAGCCCACACGCCGGGGACTTAGTTAGTGGTCTCACGATGTTGTCTCTGCTTCTGTAGCTCCTAGGAATGCTTCCACGACAATCCGTCCGTCTCTGTATCAGCAGTCTGTCCAGACTTGTTCCTCCACTCAATGCACAGGGAATCCACAGACTTCCAAATTCGTACTGGGTTCTTAGCAAAGTCTCCGTCTTTTCTTAGATAAAGGGTTAGCTCCTCTCCAGGAAACGTTAGCAACACAAGTCTCTCACAGAGTTAAACAAAAGGTTAGCTCTTCTCCAGGGGAACGTTAGCAACAAAAAGTCTCTCAAAAGCTTCTTTTCCTCCAAAAACACTTGCAGTAAATCCGCACAGTCTCTTTTTAAGATCTCACAGCAGCTTCTCCTTTTCTTCCCGCCTTTTCTCTCCCAGCTCTCACTTCCTACTTTTACTTTACACTCGAGACACTAGACCCCACCCCGCAGCACACATTGTCTCTGGGAGGTCTGTCCTCTGCTGCAACAGGCAAAAACCACAGGGTCCTAGTGCCCTCTCAGTGGGACTACAGTTCACCCTCTTACACCATCAGAGGCTCCAGCGAACACCTAGGAAGCTACTTAGTTACGCCCCTTCCAGGGAAGTTTGGTCTGTGGTCCAGTGGGGCCACACCCCCGTATGCCCACGCCAACCAGTCTGGGTGCGTGTGTGACAGGCATTATGCTGTCAATGGAAAAACATTGTGGGGGCATCTCAGTGGGGGTACACTATATGAGGACCTTACTGTTTGTGTGTAGGTAACACTGCGAGGCATTATACTGTGTGGGTACATGAGCGAGAGGCAATAGAGGCATAATAAATGTGGGAGAAGCATTGCCTGAGTGGGATGTGGTTATGATACTAAATGTTTAAGGGGGCAATTTCTGTGCATTAATATGTGTGGTTGTCATCTCTGGGGCATCATACCATAAAGATGGGCATTGTTCAAGCATTATATTTTTGTGAACCATATACAATTAAGGGAATACTAAGTGGCTACACTAGGGTCTCTATTTCTGTGTGGTTCTCAATTCCTGTCTTTCTGAGTTCAAAAATTGTGGTAGACGCTCCAATTGCAACCAAGCTGTTTTAATGAATGGTTACATAGGTTTCACTGTGTTCAGAAAAGCATTTACTTTCTGGGAGCCTAGGGGCTCAGATTGCTTAGCATTAGTGATGAGCGAGTGTACTCGTTGTTCAGAGATTAAGTTTTCATCACGGCAGCTGAATGATTTACAGCTATTAGCCAGGCTGAGTACATGTGGGGGTTGCCTGGTTGCCAGGTAATCCTCACATGTAATCAAGCTGGCTAGTAGCTGTAAATCATGTTGCTGAGGCGATGAAAACTTAATCTCTGAGCAGTCATAAATACTCGGAGACAACCCGTGCGTGCTTGGGGGAAACCCGAGCAGCAAGCACATTTGCTCATCACTACTTAGCATCCTAGACTCAGCCCATTTAGTATATCAGACTGTTATGTGTGGACAACAATTGTGGTGAGCTAGTCCTCTAGTTTACTCTACAGTTGGATTTTTACTTTTATGTGGCTAACAATACACGCAATGGCATATTTTGAGTGTAATATCTTTATTCATCTGTAAAAAAAATTACATATTAATACAAGTAAGGGCTACTTGTGGCTTTTGTTATTTCCAGCCATGTCCATTTAGAAAACCATAATGTCAAAGAGCAAGTTGTCGCACAGTGGGACTGATGGGAAGGGAAGCACTTCACCTAGGAATAGATTATAGGGACCCCCTGAATCTTGTCCTGCAAAACCCTGAGCTCCCTGACCCTCCTAGACAGGTTATTTCACCCCATGTGGCAATCACGTTCCTATCCCTGTCTTGTCCTATGCATTGCCCTAGCTAATGAGTGGGGCAGCAGAAATGCTTGTCCTGGTGTATAATACAGACATAAAGGGAAACAGAAAAAGATAAAAGAAAACAGCAATCACTCTCAGCGTACCCATACTAAGGAATGGTATGTAAAAGGAGAGGTAGGCAGAGGCAAACCAAAAGGGAGATAAGAAGAAAGAAGATACCAGACAAACTTCCAAACAGCAATCTCCAGAGACGACTGTTAAACAACTTTTCTTTTCACAGCTCCCTGCTCCAAACCAATTCTAAGGTATGGTAAGCTATCATAGGCAACTACCCAAGCTAAGAGGTGAGTACCAGGAAAGATGTTTGAAAAAATGATTAAACAGCATGTATGTAAGTACTTGGATAAGAATACAGCAATTAACCAGAGCCAGTATGGGTTTGTAGCAAACAAGTCATGCCACACTAATCTAATTTCCATCTATGATGTAATAACTGACTGGGTGGATCAGGGAAATGTGGTAGATATAGTATATCTAAACTTCAGCAAAACATTTGATAAAGTATCTCATACTATCCTTATTGAAAAAATGACCAAGTATAGGATGGACAAGAGTATGGTTAGGTGGATTCATAACTGGCTCAGTGATCATACTCCAAGAGTGGTAACAAATGGTTGCACATCCAATTGGAAGAGTGTTAGGCCGGGGTCACACTCAGCGTATGAAAATACGGTCCGTTTTTTACGGCCGTAATATGCAGTAATTGTTCCAAAACACTGTTCCGTATTCAATTATGTGATTTTTACGCACAAATTTATCCGTGTGTCATCCGTATGGCGTCCGTACGGCGATTTTTTTCTCTCGCAGGCTTGCAAATGGACATATCATGGATACATCGGCTCAAATATTCTTAAAAACATATGTACAGTCTATATATACAGTGGGGCAAAAAAGTATTTAGTCAGTCAGCAATAGTGCAAGTTCCACCACTTAAAAAGATGAGAGGCGTCTGTAATTTACATCATAGGTAGACCTCAACTATGAGAGACAAACTGAGAAAAAAAAATCCAGAAAATCACATTGTCTGTTTTTTTAACAATTTATTTGCATATTATGGTGGAAAATAAGTATTTGGTCAGAAACAAACAATCAAGATTTCTGGCTCTCACAGACCTGTAACTTCTTCTTTAAGAGTCTCCTCTTTCCTCCACTCATTACCTGTGGTAATGGCATCTGTTTAAACTTGTTATCAGTATAAAAAGACACCTGTGCACACCCTCAAACAGTCTGGCTCCAAACTCCATTATGGTGAAGACCAAAGAGCTGTCAAGGGACACCAGAAACAAAATTGTAGCCCTGAACCAGGCTGGGAAGACTGAATCTGCAATAGCCAACCAGCTTGGAGTGAAGAAATCAACAGTGGGAGCAATAATTAGAAAATGGAAGACATACAAGACCACTGATAATCTCCCTCGATCTGGGGCTCCACGCAAAATCCCACCCCGTGGGGTCAGAATGATCACAAGAACGGTGAGCAAAAATCCCAGAACCACGCGGGGGGACCTAGTGAATGAACTGCAGAGAGCTGGGACCAATGTAACAAGGCCTACCATAAGTAACACACTACGCCACCATGGACTCAGATCATGCAGTGCCAGACGTGTCCCACTGCTTAAGCCAGTACATGTCCGGGCCCGTCTGAAGTTTGCTAGAGGGCATTTGGATGATCCAGAGGAGTTTTGGGAGAATTTCCTATGGTCTGATGAAACCAAACTGGAACTGTTTGGTAGAAACACAACTTGTCGTGTTTGGAGGAAAAAGAATACTGAGTTGCATCCATCAAACACCATACCTACTGTAAAGCATGGTGATGGAAACATCATGCTTTGGGGCTGTTTCTCTGCAAAGGGGCCAGGACGACTGATCCGGGTACATGAAAGAATGAATGGGGCCATGTATCGTGAGATTTTGAGTGCAAACCTCTTTCCATCAGCAAGGGCATTGAAGATGAAACGTGGCTGGGTCTTTCAACATGACAATGATCCAAAGCACACCGCCAGGGCAACGAAGGAGTGGCTTCGTAAGAAGCATTTCAAGGTCCTGGAGTGGCCTAGCCAGTCTCCAGATCTCAACCCTATAGAAAACCTTTGGAGAGAGTTGAAAGTCCGTGTTGCCAAGCGAAAAGCCAAAAACATCACTGCTCTAGAGGAGATCTGCATGGAGGAATGGGCCAACATACCAACAACAGTGTGTGGCAACCTTGTGAAGACTTACAGAAAACGTTTGACCTCTGTCATTGCCAACAAAGGATATATTACAAAGTATTGAGATGAAATTTTGTTTCTGACCAAATACTTATTTTCCACCATATTATGCAAATAAATTGTTAAAAAAACAGACAATGTGATTTTCTGGATTTTTTTTTCTCAGTTTGTCTCCCATAGTTGAGGTCTACCTATGATGTAAATTACAGACGCCTCTCATCTTTTTAAGTGGTGGAACTTGCACTATTGCTGACTGACTAAATACTTTTTTGCCCCACTGTATATGTCAGTGAGACACATATATATATATATATATATATATATATATATATACTGTATATATATATATTTCAGCGCTAGATAGCAGAAAAGCCGGTAATTCAATTGCCGGCTTTTCCTATCTCCTTCACAAACCCGACAGGATATGAGACATGGTTTGCATACAGTAAACCATCTCATATCGTTTCTTTTATTACATATTCCTCGTTAGTAATGTAAGAAGTGTCTTTGTGTCAAATTTGGGGTCTCTAGCTATTAAATTAAAGAGTTAAATCCCAGAAAAAATTGGCATGGGCTCCCGCGCAATTTTCTCTGCCAGAGTGGGAAAGCCAGTGACTGAGGGCAGATATTAATAGCCTAGAAAGGGACCATGGTTATAGGACCCCCCTTGGCAAAAAACATCTGCCCCCAGCCACCCCAGAAAAGGCACATCTGTAAGATGCGCCTATTCTGGCACTTGGCCACTCTCTTCCCACTCCCATGTAGCGGTGGGATATTGGGTAATAAAGGGTTAATATCACCTTGCTATTGTAAGGTGACATTAAGCCAGGTTCATAATGGAGAGGCGTCAATTATGACACCTATCCATTATTAATCCAATATTACGAAATGGTTAATAAAACACACACATTATTAAAGTTAAAAAAAACAAACAACAATATTCCATACCTTCCGTCGTTACAGTCTTGTCCCAAAACTTGTTGAATGAATGGAATGCAGGGGAATGTACTGTAGTTACCTAGAGTCGCAGTGATGTGCCCTCTGCTGGATGAACTCATATGAACTTGAGCCTGGGAACTTTTCAGAATATTTTCCCACGCTCGAGTTCATGAGTGCCTTGTGCAGGCGTGTACTACGGAGGACAGAGAATGAGCCCCATAGACTTTCATTAGCGTATTTTTTGCGCAATACGCTGACAAACGCAGCATGCTGCGATTTTCTATGCCCGTAACATACCGTATATTACGGATGCGTAATATACGGCAGATAGAAGCTGCCCCATAGAGAATCATTGGGCCATGTGCAATGCGTATTTTCTGGACGTATTTTCTGCGCTCATACGTCCGTAAAACGCGCTAGTGTGACCCCGGCCTTACAAGTGGAGTACCACAAGACTCTGTCCTGGCTCCAGTGTTGTACATTTTTATTAATGATCTAGATAAGGGAACTGAAGGTAAACTAATCAAATTTGCAGATCATGCAAAGCTAGGAGGGATAGCGAACACTAGGGAAGACTGAGAAATGATTCAGAAGGATCTAGATAAGATTGAACAATGGGCAGCAACTAATAGAATTGTATTTAATAGAGAAAAATACAGGTTTTGACATGTGGGCGAGAAAAACTAAAGTTATATCTGCAGAATGGGAAGAATAGAACTAAGTAACAGCATGTGTGAAAAAGACTTGAGTATACTAATAGATCAGAGACTGGACATGAGTCAACAGTGTGATGCAAAAAAAAAGGGAAGAAGCCAGCACTGCTTATGGTCAGAACGCAATAACTGAAGTGCAATTGCACATAAATTCTAACTGTATTTCAAATATGAGACATTTAGCAAACAATTGATCAATTCTTTGAGCTACCCCGCCACTTCACGGCAATCTCATAATGGGGCAGTCCTAATCTTCGTATTTTATTTACGTTGTGCCATTATGGCTTCCTGAATGTATAAAAAAAAAAAAAAAAAAGGACCACATTAAATGCGAACTGTACCTGGAGCATTTTCAGAATCACTCCCTTGGTGCCAGGAAAGGCAAGCGCAGGTAAAGGCCGATCAGGTCCAGTGCGGACATTTCAGATCTGGCTTCCACACTGCCAAACCCGCACCAAAGATGAAGGGTGAGACAGGCTGAGACACAGGTGCACAATTAACTTGAGCCTGAGGCGGGGCAGGGCTGCTGTGTGTGTGATGCAGTAGCAAAGTCGGGGTATCCCAGTGAAAGTACCCTCTCTCCTAAGAGGGGACTCTGAACAAGCTTTATCTGGATGTGAGGCATGAAAGGACCGAACCAACTTAGTCACATGCATGAACATCAGATGTTGGTACCCACACTCTCTCCTGAGGACCATAACCCTTCCAATGCACCAAATACTGAAGGAATCTACGTACTAAATGGGAATCAATATACTTGTGTAGCTGAAACTTCAGATTCCCATTAACAGCGGCCAGTGAAGGAGGTGGTAGAGCCAATTATGAGAATGCACTATATTTTTTGAAAAGTGGCAGGTGAAACACATTATAGATTTTGTAAGTAGGTAAGGCATGGTGAAATGCTGTGACTATCTTACAGGGGCCGATGAACCTGGGTCAGTTTCCAGGAAGAAACTTTCAATTTAATTGTCTTTGTAGACAACAACACCAAATCATCAACACACAGGTCCAGACCAGCCAAGTGTTTCTGATCAGCCATACTCTCATATTTGGAACCCATCATCCCCAAATTATTATGAACCCCCGCCAGACAGAGGTAATAGAATAGTAAAACCGCTCCTCCCCAAAACTCCTGAAGAACGACTTTTATTAAAGGTGCAGAATTGAGGGTGAAAACCATTCTCCAACGATCAGATTAAGAGGTAGAGGGTACAGATCCTGAACAGTGATCCTATTAAGATCGCAGAAGTCCAACTAGGGGCGCAGTCCCCCATCTTTTTTCTTAACAAATAAAAATTCTGCTAACTTGGGAGATAAGGAGGGTTTGATATGTCCTTTAGCAATGTTTTCCACAATATAATCTTTCGTGTCCTGCCTTCTAGGACCTGAAATGTTATATAGCCTACTCTTTGGCAACTTGGCCCCTGGAATTAAATTGATCGAGCAATCATAAGTACAGTGAGGTGGCAACTCCTGACACCCTTGCTCTGAAAAAACATCTTACAAAGCAGACAAATACATTGGCAAGGACCTGGTAGAGGCCATGGCTATACAAAAGCTCATGAAGTTATTTAGACAATAATTGCTGCACCTCACTACCTCTCATTCCTGCTGATCCACCATTGGATTGTGTAAAGTCAGCCAAAGAAGACCCAGAACCATAGGGGAGGGCAGACCCTCTAACACATAACAATTGATGGATTCAATGTGCTTGACTACTTCCTGAAAACCTAATTCTTCAATGACCTGAGTGAATTGCCCCTGACTCACTGGTGCAGAATCTATAGCAATTATTGAAATAGACTTAGGCAACTTATGGCAAGTAAGGCCCTTGGTCCGCACCAATCGGGAGTCAACAAGATTAAATCACATCCCACTATTCAAAAGGGCGGAAACATCTTTTTCTGCCTAATAGGATCGCATCGGGCAAGAAAAATTGTGACCACCCCTGAAGAAGGGTTATTACTATCCCCACTATCAGCTCCTAGGTAGGAGAGGAGTGCATTTGAAGTCTAAAGTAAAGTTTGCACGCCTCCCTACAAGCCACAAACTTATCCCAACCTTTGGTGAACCTATCCACCAATGTCAATTTAGGCTCAGATGGGAATAGCCCAGGAGCAGTGGCTGATAAACCGGGAACTTGTGGTAGGCTTTGCAATATCATAGAATGTAGGAATGCCACCTCCCGAGACAGATTGTGCAGCTGATCTGCTATAGCAGCAATAGGGTCCATCCTATCAGAGTAAGGTGAGGCCAGTGATAATGTCACACTCCATCAAGGAGCTAGATGGTGCATGGAGGGATTTAAGGGAAGGGAATCGCAGCAAGTAGGCAAAGAATACAGGGACACGACTGAATCTTGCCCTACACATCCCTTAGCTCCCTGACGTCCCTAGACGGGTTCTTACACCCCGACCGGTGATCACGTTCCTAACCTTGTCTTTTCCTAGCAAGGGTTTGGCTATTGTTTAACCCATACAACCAACGAACAAGTGAAATCTGGAAAGCAAAGCAGATCTAACCAGGGCAGGCATGCGTATAGCCAAATGATGCGATCTTCTAACCCTTTAAATAGGAGAAACCATTTTATGTCGCGGTATCACCATGAGACATAACCTACCAATAGAAAACAGTGTATTCACATTAGAAGGTCGAATGTTAATACTGTATGGGAACATATGACATCAAAAGTAGTAAAGTAGGTGGTCCAGGCATAAGTTTTGTATCTATGTCCACTGTTACCATGAATCTATGATGGATGCATAGTAGTATCTTTATTGGCTGTACAGCTTTCCTTATCCCATACACAGCAGCTAATATGAATGTCAGGCTTCGTTGCAGTCCTTAAGTTTCTACTTACTTTTCTGATATTCGTTTTATTGTTATCCAATTTTTACCTGTTCTTTATATAGAGCGTAAAAAATTCTGGAGTGTATTTACAAGATATTATTATTTTAAGTGTCTATGCTAAGCAAACACAACCCCAGCAGTGATCACAAGGGATGCCTCCTGTGCGATAGCTGTATCAGTTGTTTATATTAGATTATATCGTTGCCTGAGCAGAAAGTCAAGACCCGGCACTCAATGAGATGCATTGCTGTATTGTTACTGCAATCCGTGCTCCATGGTCCTCTGTGGACAATAAATTCATTCTCTTTAATGGAATTGTTCCCCTGCATCTGCTCGGGGATTCTTACAGTGCGTAGCAGGTGGGGGAGGAACAATCTGTCAGTATTTTGATTGAACACTGCTCCACAGTACTGCATTATGAATTGTTCCCAAACCTATCTGTTGGAACAGTTCATGGATTGGGCCAAAATTGGTACTTTCATAAATGGTTTTACAAGTGGAAGCAGCTTTTCCTCAATGTTATTTGCACTGCTTGTCTGTGGCCAATTTGATACACTATAATACTCTCGATCCAATTTAACCCATATTACAGCTGCAGGTAAGGGATAATGAGGATTATCCACACTGTGCTCTACCAGAGATATAGTAACACTTATACAAGGATTATTCCACACATAGCATTACCATAATGTATAGGGATATTTTCCATATAGTTTGCTGGATATTGATAACAAATATGAAACACCAGATTCATGAATTTTTAACCATATCCATCACTTCCTTTCCTGCCATGTACTGTATTAATAAGAATCTCAAGGACACTTTCGCCTACATGAGTGTTTTATGTAGATTTAGTATAAAATCAGCTAAATTACTGCTTTACAGAGATTTTCGGGATCCTTTACTAGTTCTTACTAGCGCTGTCAGGGGAGTGTGAATTGTAGTTAAATCTATTTTCTTCTGTGAAAGACCTTGCTGAATTAGAAAGTCCTGCAAGCCCTTCAAATACATTTACGCCTGCAAATTTCAGAAATATATAGAAAATTAATATATATATATATATATATATATATCGTGACAGGGTCACTGGTGAGGGAAGATATGTGTTGCAAAGGTTGCTGTCCTGCGTGATGTGAAAGCGATACTTATTTTCTCCAGCATAATATGCGCCTAGAGCAATCCAGTCGCTATATGTGCATGCCTTTTATGGTGGGTAGGTCAGATATAGATAGGATGCCTACCCACCATATCTGTATCTCCAGGATATGGCTGGATGGAGTTAAATGTCCAGCTAGCTTTTTTTCTCTGTCTATGTGTTGAGGAAAGGAAGCCTCCTGACTACTAGCTCTTGCGAGAGCTACCATGTGTTGTCCCAGAGGAATTGGGCAGGACTGTATATGAACTTTTTATTTTTATTTGAGCCGGACACGTTCTTTTTCTGTTACCAGTTTGGGTTTTTGGTTTATGAAGTAATAAACCACCCAGAGACTTTAACCATACGTGTGCCTGTGTCTACCTTGAGGAGCAGCTAAGTGAGCCGACCTTCCACAAGTGGTGTTTCGATGTGGGCAACGTTCCAGGAACATGTATAGCAGTGATAGATAAACCATATGTCCTGTGTGAAGGTGGCTATACGGATGGTACAGCAGTCGGACAAAGTATAAGAGCTACTCAAGCACCTGATCCTGTGCCAACAGCAGCAGCACCAGGTAAAGCAGGAGACCAATAAATTCCTAATACAGCAATTTCAACAGCAACAAAGGCAGATGGAACTTCTGGTGGAAGATGTCCGCAGCAGAGAAGCCGCCCCTCCCCCACATCAAGGTGAATATTCCTGTGTCCGGAAAGTGACAAGATGAGCCATGCAAAAGATGACCCCAGGGTATGATGTGGAGGCATTTTTAACTGTGTTCGAGTGGGTGGCAGAGCGTGAGAAGCTACCACCAGAGCAGTGGGCAGAGGCGCTGGCCCCCTATTTGACTGGTGAGCTCCAGGAGGCCTATTATGATTTGACATTACAGGATGCCTAGGAATATGCCAAGCTGAAAACGGAGATATTGGCACGCTCAGGGGTCACTTTGTCTGTCAGAGACCAAAGGTTTCATCACTGGCGTATTATGGTGAGAAACCTTTCTCTAGAAGGATGTCTCTAAAAGGATAACAGCAAATATGACAGTAGAAATTGCCAGACATGAGCCAGAAGTGAACAGAAGGTAAGACTAACCACTGTTAATAAATGTACTAAATTTCTTTCGCTTTCCACCACACTTACTCTCATCATGCTGACATACGCTCTAACAGTTTTGGCTCCATTACTCTTCAGCCTCCTTCGCTATTCCCAAACCCCAGCACCCTCTAACCAAGTAATAATCTCACCTTCCCTACTGCCTCCCCACCTGACCTCCTCTGCTGACCTGCTCCTCAACCTCAGAGATCTCTCCTAATAAAACACAACAGAAGCCGCCCATTCTTCTTCTCCCACCTGCTCTGTCTCTCTCTGCTTCTCCTCACTGCTGGAGACATATCTCTTAATCCTGGACCCCCACAGCTCATACCTCCCATTACGACCCCCTCCTATCGCTCCCAACCCAATATAAACACCCAAAATCTTGCCCATCTCAAATCCGTGCCCATGATGCCCACCCCCCTGCACCCTCTCTCTGGATCACTATGGAATGCCCGCTCCATCTGCAATAAACTCCATGTGATTCATGACCTCTTTAGCTCTCATAAATTTTTCTTTCTGGGCATCACCGAAACATGGCTGACATCTTCTGACACAGCCTCCCCCGCTGCACTATGTTACGGTGGCCTCCACTTCACCCACACTCCTCGCCCTGGCAATAAACATGGTGGAGGAGTGGGCCTTCTCCTTTCTTCCAACTTTACCTTTAATCCAATCCCTCTACCCTCCCTTCTTTTGAAGTCCACACTGTCGGCATCTACTCCCCCTACTACTCCAAATGGCCATCATATACCGACTTCCGGGCCCAACTACTGCCTTTATTGACCAATTCTCAACCTGGCTCCTTCACTTTCTCTCGGCTGACATTCCCACCATCATCATGGGTGATTTCAACATCCCCATTGACACCCACCAGTCAGCAGCCTCCAAACTCCTGTCCCTTACTTCATCCTTTGGACTTACTCTGTGGTCCTCCTCAGCCACCCACACAGATGAACACACATTAGACCTTGTCTTCACCCGTTTCTGCTCCCTATCTAACTTCACAACCTCCCCTCTCCCTCTATCTGACCACCATTTACTCACTTTCTCATCCCTGTCCTCCTCACCTGTCACCCATGTCCAGCAACATGTGCACCCACGCAGGAACCTCGCACACCTAGACACCCACACACTCTCTGACTCTATCCTACCACTAGCATCCATATCCTCACTCCACGACACAGACACTGCCACTGCTTTCTATAATGCCACTCTTGCATCAGCTATCGACATGGACGCCCCTGTCATGCATAGAAGAGTGCGACGAACCAATAGACAACCCTGGCACAATAACATCAATAAAAAGCTTCGGCAAGTATCCAGAATTGCAGAACGGCGTTGGAAGAAAACACATTCTCAAGACGATTTCACTGCACTCAAACAAGCAACACTCGCATTCAAATCAGCTCTCACCTCTGCTAAACAGGCCTACTTCACAACCCTCGTGTCTTCCTTATCCCACAACCCCAAACAGTTGTTCAACACTTTTAACTCCCTCGTCCACCCACCACTGCCCCCTCCGAGTTCCCTAATCATTGCCGAGGACTTTGCCACGCACTTCAAAAATAAGATCGACCAAGCAAGGCAAATCTTTGTCGTAAAACCACCACAACCCCTTTGTATACCAGACTAATGCCCAAACCTCATAACTTCTCTCTCCAAAATTACTGAAGGGGAGCTTGCTCATCTTCTCTCCAAATCACACCTGACGACTTGTGCACTTGACCCCATCCCATCCCACCTCCTCCCCAACCTCACACCACACTAATCCCATCCCTAACCCATCTCTTCAACCTATCACTAACTTCTGGTACCTTCCCCACTGCTTTTAAACATGCCACAATCACACCAATCCTCAAAAAGCCATCCCTTGACCCTAGCGCTATGTCCAGCTATAGTCCCATATCTTTGTTCCCATTTGCATCCAAACTCCTTGAGCAGCACGTCCATGCTGAACTTTTCTCCCACTTTGCATCTAACTCTTCGACAACCTACAATCTGGCTTCCATCCCCACCATTCCACTGAGACTGCCCTGACCAAAATTACTAACGACTTACTTACAGCCAAAGCTAACAGGCAATTCTATATACTCTTCCTTCTAGACCTGTCCTCTGCCTTCGACACAGTTGACCACTGCCTCCTATTACAGATCCTCTCTTCCTTTGTGGTCAAAGACCTCACCCTATCTTGGATCTCCTCTGTTGTGAATTCTGTGGTCAAGCTCCCTCCTGTGGTCATGAGTGGTACTTCGGCTGGTTCTGTCCATGAGCTTCCTCTGGTGGATGTGAGTGGGGCTGCGGCTTCTGAGTTTCCTTCCTCAGGTGACGAGGTTAAGTCGTTAGGTGCTGCTCTATTTAACTCCACCTAGTTCTTTGTTCCTTGCCTCCAGTCAATGTTCCAGTATTGGTCTTGCTCTCTCCTGGATCGTTCTTGTGGCCTGTCTTCCCTGCATAAGCTAAATTCTGCTTGTGTTTCTTGGTTTGCTATTTTTTCTGTCCAGCTTGCTATTTTGGTTTGTCTTGCTTGCTGGAAGCTCTGGGACGCAGAGGGAGCACCTCCGTACCGTTAGTCGGTGTGGAGGGTCTTTTTGCGCCCTCTGCGTGGTTGTTTGTAGGTTTTTGTGCTGACCGCAAAGCTATCTTTCCTATCCTCGGTCTATTCAGTAAGTTGGGCCTCACTTTGCTAAAATCTATTTCATCTCTGTGTTTGTATTTTCATCTTTACTCACAGTCATTATATGTGGGGGGCTGCCTTTTCCTTTGGGGAATTTCTCTGAGGCAAGGTAGGCTTATTTTTCTATCTTCAGGGCTAGCTAGTTTCTTAGGCTGTGCCGAGGCGCCTAGGTCTGGTCAGGAGCGCTCCACGGCTACTTCTAGTGTGGTGTGATAGGATTAGGGATTGCGGTCAGCAGAGTTCCCACGTCTCAGAGCTCGTCCTATGTTATTAGTAACTATCAGGTCACTTTGTGTGCTCTTAACCACCAGGTCCATTGTGTTTCTAAACCACCAGTTCATAACACTCCTCATACCTTACCAACCGCACATTTAGCATTTCCTACTCTCATACTACCTCTTCATTTCGCCCCCTCTCTGCTGGTGTCCCTCAAGGCTCTGTCCTTGGGCTCTTACTCTTCTTAATCTATACACTCGGCCTGGGACAACTCATAGGGTCCTATGGCTTCCAGTGCCATCTATATGCTGATGACACTCAGATCTACCTCTCTGGCCCAGATGTCACCTCTCTGCTCTCCAGAATCCCAGAGTGTCTAACAGCCATACCCTCTTATTTTCCTCACGCTTCCTCAATCTCAATGTGGAAAAATCTGAACTAATTATCTTTCCTCCATCTCGCATATCTTCCCTACCTGATCTATCTATCAAAATAAATGAAATCACACTTTCCCCTGTCCCCAAAATCCGCTGCCTTGGAGTATCCCTGGACTTTGCCGTGTCCTTCAAACCACACATTCAAGCTCTCGCCACCTCCTGTCGCCTCTAGCTCAAAAATATTTCCAGAATTGGTCCTTTCCTCAACCTTCACTCTACCAAAATGCTTGTGCATGCCCTAATCATCTCCCACCTCGACTACTGCAACATCCTCCTTTGTGGCCTACCTGCTAACACTCTCGCACCCCTCCAGTCCGTCCTTAACTCTGCTAATTAATCTTTCTCCTCGCTACACTCCTGCTTCCCCTCTTTGCAAATCCCTTCACTGGCTCCCAATTTCCCAGCGTATCCAGTTTAAACTACTAACACTGACCTACAAAGCCATCCATAACCTTTCTCCTCTGTATATTTCCAAACTAATCTCTCAATATCTTCCCTCACGTAATCTTTGGTCCTCCCAAGAGCTCCTTCTCTCCTCCACGCTTATTCGCTCCTCACCCTATAGCCTCCTCTTCTGAATATCCCCCATCCCCTGGAATTCTGTGCCCCAACACATCCGGTTAGCCACCACATTTGGATCCTTCAAAAGAAACCAGAAAACCCACCTCTTCAAAGAAGCTTACAGCCTGTAATGACCACACGGCCACCTCAACACCATCGGAGCTACTGCAACCCTCGACCTACTGTCTCCTTCCCCACAATCTTGTAGAATTTAATGGTCCTCTTCCCTCTGTATCAGTCTGTCATTGTTAGTTTTGTTTACTGTAAGTGATATTTGTATTTTGATGTAACCCCTTCTCATGTACAGCACCATGGAAATAATGGTGCTATACAAATAAATAATAATAATGATAATAATAATAATAACCTCCCCGCTCCCTAATGTTTGACTTAATGCATTTGGTACAGAAATCCCGGAATGCAAATTACTTTGTGCGCCTCGTAGAAAGGTACCAGGTGGTCGAGAGGTCCCAAAGGAAGCTGGGGGGCAGTGGTACCCAAATTCACAGAAAAAAGCAGAGATGATTACCTGCTCAGGCCTCCAAACAAATGCATACGGTGTAGCGGACCCAATTAATGATGGCAGAAACACAGGTGCAGCAATATCCATGTAGCAATCACTGTCAGCCTACCAATCCATGGATAGGGTGATTGCTTGATATATTAGTGCACAAAAGATAAAAGATAATAATCTGTACATGTCGTTATTCACACAGGCAATGCAGAGCATCTGGCTAACAGCCTATTAGTAGTGCACACACAGGCGGGCCTCCCAGTGCTACAAAAAGCATACTATGTGAACAGAGGTCACAGTTTACAGAGCCATCTGGGTCCAATTGCACCCTGTAAGATAAAGTGCAAAAAAAAAATCAGTATATGTAAAGTATTAGTTAATATTGGGGCCACAATACGTAAGCTGGCAACCCGTGTCAAGGGTCCTTACATTTGACAGTCCTAACGCTAAACATAAAAACAGAGCTCACCGACACAAAAAGAGGACTTGAAAATCCTCCACAAATTTGAAAAATCACACAAAAAAAGCAGAGATGATTACCTGCTCAGGCCTCCAAACAAATGCACTGACAGGGTGCAGCGGATCCGATTACTGATGGCAGAAACACAGGTGTAGCAATACCGAATGTGAATTACTTTGTGCACCTCGTAGAAAGGTACCAGGTGGCGGAGAGATCCCTAACGAAGTTGGGGGGGTGGTACCCAGCGGGAGCCTGAGTCCCAAAAGAGGAAGAACAGAGCCACCACTGGGAGGAGTCCAAGGGAGCCGCTGATGGGCTACCAAAGGCTGCTGATAAAAACCTGATCTGCTGGCAGTGTCACAGTCCTGTACACATAGCGGCCCGTTTTCCTATGTCTTTCAAGTAGATGAACTGTAGACTAGGCAGGCGCTGCTCGTATTGTGCCTACCCAGTCTGCAGTTTGGACTATCAGCCTAAACAGGGGCCGCAGTCATGTCCCGAGACCATAAATGGAGTTTTGGTGTCAGGACTCTTGGACTCCGGGAGTATGCTGATCCTGATAAAGGCCACGCTTCCCCACCAGTTGATCCCAGGGAAGCATGTGGACGTCCATTGTATCCACGTGGATGCCAAAGACTACCCTGATGCCAGAGTGTTGATTAAAATGAGCCGTGGTACAGAGTTTCATGAGGTAGGGATAGTCAGAGACTTGCTGCACCCCGTTATAATCGTGTGGGACTTCAGTCTGTTCTGAGACTTGTGGGGAAAGGCAGGGGTGCCCAGTGACTCAAGCAGGAGCCAGCGCAACCCTGATAAATCCCTGTCACAGTCAGAGGTGGAGGAGATCCCCTTGTGTGTCTTAGCTGGTGATGAAGATGAATCAGTGACCACTGAGGCTGAGGTTCCTGAGACTGCTCAAATGTGGGATTTTTCCCTAAAAGAGGCCTTTGAAAATGTGTTGTATGGAATTACTATATCGAGGGGAGGTGAAATAGTGGAGCAGCTGTTCGTTCCAGGGCCATACCGGCAGAGGGTTCTAGACATGGCCTATTCACATGTTTTGGGGGGACATCTGGGAGTGGAGAAAACGCAGGAGAGAATATTGCAGAGGTTCTATTGGCCGGGATGTTACCGGGAGATCCTGAATTATTGTAGGTCCTGCCCCACCTGCCAGATAACCACTCCCTCTTCTCACTTTCAAAGTCCTCTAGTCCCGTTTCTGGTAATAGAGATCCCATTGGAGAGAATTGTTATGAATCTAGTAGGTCTTTTGGTTAAGTCTGAACGAGGGCACCAATACATTCTTGTGGTTATGGACTATGGGACCCGGTACGCTGAGGCAGTACCCCTAAGGAACTCTTCGACTAAGAGTATCGCCCGGGAACTTGTCCATATTTTTGCCAGGACAGGCCTGCCGAAGGAGATTTTGACAAACCAGGGAACCCCCTTCATGAGCAAGGTAATGAAAGAACTTTGTAGGATCCTCCAGATTGCCCAGCTGCGAACCTCAGTGTACCATCCACAGACCGATGGCCTAGTAGAACGCTTCAATAAAAAAGCTATGCTCAAAGAGGTCATTGAGAAGGGCGGTCGAGACTGGGACTACCTGCTTCCGTTTTTGCTCTTTTCCATCAGGGAAGTTCCCCAGGCCTCTACTGGCTTCTCACCACTCAAGCTCCTGTATGGTCGACATCCACGAGGGCTCCTGGACATCGCCAAGGAAACGTGGGAAGCTGAGGTCACGGCACACCGGAGCATCAAAGAGCATGTTGCCTAGCTGCAGTAGAGAATGGCGAAAGTGATGCCTATCATGAAGGAGCATCTTTTCCAGGCACAGGAGACACAGGCTGGGGTGTATAACCGATCAGCGAGGCTGAGGCAGTTCCAGCTCCGGGACCGCATGCTAGTGCTTATCCCCATGGTGGAAAGCAAGTTCCAAGCCAAGTGGCAGGGCCCATATGATGTGGTGGAAAAACTGGACGAAGTTTGTTACAAGGTGCACCAGGTGGGGTGAAGGAAGCTGCACCAGGTCTATCACGTGAACTATCATGATCATGTGAACTTGCTCAAATCCTGGTGAGACCGAGAATCACTGAACACTCTTTGCCTGGGAGTCAGTTCCAAAGTCACAGTGGATGGTGTCACCATTGCAGAGACTCTGCAGAGTGGGGAATATGTGACAGCGTCACTGGCGCAAAGATATGTGTCACAAAGGTTGCTTTCTTGCGTGAAGTGAAAGCCATAAGTGTTTTCTCCAGCATGTTATATGCTGAGAGAAATCCAGTCGCTATATGGGCCTGGCTTTTATGGTGGGTTGTTCAGATATCTCCAATTCCAGGGTGTGGCTGGAGGGAGTTAAATGTCCAGCTATTTTTTTTCTCTGTGTGTTTAGGACAGGAAGCCTCCAGACTGCTAGTTCTTGCAAGAGTTACCATATGTGTTGCTCCAGAGAAACTGGGCAGGACTGTATATGTCATATATGTATATGTCATTTGAGCCAGACAGGCTGTTTTTCTGTTACCAGTTTGGGTTTTTGGTTTATGAAGTGATAAAACACCCAGCGACTTTAACCACACGTGTGCATGTGTCTACCTCGAGGAGCAGCTAAATGAGTTGACCTTCCACAAGTATTGAACACATGAAGAAGGAAAGGTCCAAAAGCCATGGAAAGTCATGACACCAGCTTAAATCAATCAGTATTTAGAAAGTAATCCTGCCACTTTGTGAAAAATTCTGGTTTAACTGATGGCCAATAGAAAGGTTTCTCATTACCAATGTGCCGCACAAGAAATATCTCATAATGGATAAAACCAGTGAGCTGTCTCAAGACTTTCGCAACCTTATTGTTGCAAAACATACTGATGGAATTGGTTACAGAAGAATTTCTAAGAGAAAGTGAAAAGAGCATCATTTTACAATAAACCAGCCAAGCCCTGGTACTCCTTGCAAGATTTTAGACAGAGGAGTGAAAAGAATTATCAGAAGAGCTGTCCAAGAGCCAAAAACCACATATGGAGAGACTTGGAATCAGCAGGTACAATTGTTTCAAAGAAAACTATAAGTACTGCACTGAACCTCTTTGTCCTGTATGCATGCTCACCATGCAAGACTCCATTGCAGAGCAAAAAGCATGTTCAATTGCATTTAAAATTTGCTTAACAACATTTAGACAAGCCTATGAAACACTGGGAGAATATAGTTTGGTCCAGGCTGGGAATGGCCCACCGGAGAACCAGAGGATTCTCTGGTGGGCCCATGCACTGACACCTGCTGGCATACTGGCCAGCAGCGGCCTAGGGCCCCGACTGCTCCAGGGGCCCCCAGCTAGTGGCTATGGGGCCCCTAATTCAAGGGGGCCCGCTCTGTGCCAGCGTAGCAACAACTTGAGACAGGATCCTGTCCCCGCTGCTAAAGCAAAATGAATTTTCATGCTTCCCCATGCCCCAATGGGCATGGAGAGGCATGAATACCATTTCTCTTTAATAGTAGGTAGCATTAGCCACAGGCTGCAGCTAACACTGCCAACATGTAAAGCCCCAACACCACACCACACACACGCACACACAAAAATTACCGCACCACATACACACGCAGGCACACAGACACACAGCGTAGCACATCCCGGCGTCCTGCTTCCGGTCTGAGACAGCCCAGATGGATGACGTCATCATCCAGCGAGCTATCTCATACAGAAAGCTGCTGGCAAGGAAGAGACTGCCGGGATGTGCTGCTGCTGCTGGGAGGTGAGCTGTGCTGTGTGTCTGTGTGCCCGCGTGTGTGCATGTGGTGCAGTGGTGTGTGTGCGGTGGGGAAGGACAATGATATTGGTGGAGGGAGACAATGATGGAGGTGATGAGCAATGAAGGTGGTGGGAGAGGCAATGATGGAGGTGGGGGAGACAATGATTGAAGTGAAGGGCAATGATGGTGGGGGAGGCAACGATGGAGGTGATGGGCAATGATGGTGGTGGGGGAGGCAATGATGGAGGTGGGGGGAGACAATGATGGAGGTGATAGGCAATGATGGAGGTGAAGGGCAATGATGGTGAGGGGAGGCAATGATGGAAGTGATGGGCAATGATGGTGGGGGAGGCAATGATGGAGATGATGGGCAATGATGGTGAGGGAGGCAATGATGGAGGTGATGGGCAATGATGGTGAGGGGATGCAAAGATGGAAGTGATGGGCAATGATGTGGGGGAGACAATGATGGAGGTGATGGGCAATGATGGTGTGGGAGGCAATGATGTAGGTGATGGGCAATGATGGAGGGGGAGGCAATGATGGTGGGGGAGGCAATAATGAAGGTGAGAAGGCAATAATGGTGGGGGAGGCAATGATGGAGTTGATAGGCAATGATGGTGGGGGAGGCAATGATGGAGGTGATGGGCAATGATGGTGAGGGGAACAAATGATGGAAGTGATGGGCAATGATGATGGGGGAGGCAATGTTTGAGGTGATGAGCAATGATGGTAGGAGAGGCAATGATGGAGATGATAGGCAATGATGGTGGGGGAGGCAATGATGGAGATGATGGACAATGATGGTGAGGGAGGCAATGATGGAGGTGATGGGCAATGATGGTGAGGGGATGCAAAGATGGAAGTGATGGGCAATGATGTGGGGGAGACAATGATGGAGGTGATGGGCAATGATGGAGGGGGAGGCAATGATGGTGGGGGAGGCAATAATGAAGGTGAGTAGGCAATAATTGTGGGGGAGGCAATGATGGAGTTGATAGGCAATGATGGTGGGGGAGGCAATAATGGAGGTGATGGGCAATGATGGTGAGGGGAACCAATGATGGAAGTGATGGGCAATGATGATGGGGGAGGCAATGTTGGAGGTGATGGGCAATGATGGTAGGAGAGGCAATGATGGAGATGATAGGCAATGATGGTGGGGAGGCAATGATGAAGGTGGGGAGAATGATAGGTGTGGTGGGGAAGAAGGCAATGATGGAGATGGTGATGAAGACAATGATGGGGGTGGACAGGGGCTGCATTATACTTTATGAGGGGGCTACATTTTATTCTGTGGGGGGACTGCATTATTCACAGGGGACTACATTATATTCTGGGTGGCTACATCATACTATATGAGGGGGCTACAGTATACTCTATGGGAGGGCTGCATTATTCTCTCAGGGGACTACATTATATTCTGGGGCCTACATCATACTATATGAGGGGGCTACAGTATACTCTATGGGGGGCTCCATTATATTCTGTAGTGGGGCTGCATTCTCTCAGGGGACTACATTATTTTCTGGGGGGCTATATCATACTATATGAGGGGGGCAGCATTATGCCCTATGAGGGGGCTACAGTATACTCTATGTGGGGGCTGCATTATATTCTGTGGTGGGCTGCATTATACTATATGAGGGGGGCTGCATTATATTCTATGATAGGGGGCTGCATTATATTTTATGAGGAGTCTTCATTACTTTATGAGGGGGGCTACATTGTATTCTATGAGGGAGGCTACATTTTATTCTATGAGGGGGCGACATTATATTCTATAAGGGGGCTACCCCTTTATGATTCTACCCCAAGCCTTGCTACATAATTAAGATGTGTACTACCTTATACCCTGATATTAGCATGTTTTACCGCACAATTGGTGGTCTTGTATCTATTTTTATGTAGCTACATAGTGGGCTCCAAGAATAATTTTCTCTGTTGGGCGGAAGGTGCTCCAGTCTGACGCTGGTTTGGTCAAATGTGACTAAAATTTAACTTTTTTGGAAGCACACACCATGTTTGCAGGCTAAAAGGAACTGCACATCACCTAAAAAACACCAAATCAAGAGTGAATTTTAGAGGAAGGAACATTAGGGGGAAAGCTATAATTCGGAATACAGCACTGACAAGCTTCATATGATTGAAGGAAGGAAGATTGGACATATGTACACAGACATTCGTGATAAAAAAAATCTGCTGCCATATACCAGGATGATAATGAGGAAATGATGGTGGACATTTCAACAAGACATTGATCCCAAACACACAGACAGAGAAACTCTTAATTGGTTTCAGTCAAAGAAAATAAAACTAGAATGGCCCTGCCAATCATCTGACCTGAATCCAACAGAAAATGTATGGAACGAACTAAAGCTCAGAGCTTTAGTAGAAGCCCATGGAAATTTCAGGATTTGAAGAATGTTTGTGTTTAAAGAATGGGCCAAAATCACACCTGAACAATGCCCAGTGACGTAGTATATTGCCCAGTGATGTAGTATATTGCCCAGTCACGTAGTATATTGCCCAGTGATGTAGTATATTGCCCAGTCACATAGTATATTGCCCAGTGACGTAGTATACAGCACAGAGCCACGTAGTATACAGAACAGAGCCACGTAGTATACAGCACAGAGCCACGTAGTATATTGCCCAGCCACGTAGTATATTGGCCAGTCACGTAGTATATTGCCCAGCCACGTATGTCACAGGTTAAAAAATAAAAAATAAACATATACTCACCTTCCGAGGGCCCCTTGTAGTTCGGTCACATGAACGTGATGAAGGACATGCCATGACGTCACAGTCATGTGACCGCGACATCATCACAGGCCCTGCGCGAGAAGGACCTGCCATGACGTCGCAGTCACATGACCGTGACATCATGGCAGGTCCTTCTCGCGCAGGGCCTGTGATGACGTCACGGTCACATCACCATGACGTCATGGCAGGTCCTTCTCCCATACAATCCTTGGCACCGGAACCTGCTGGAGCGTCGCGAAAGGTGAGTAAATAATGATTTTTTATTTTTTTTAATCATTTTTAACATTAGATGTTTTTACTATTAACGCTGAATAGGCAGCATCAATAGTAAAAACTTGGTCACACAGGGTAAATAGCGGCGGTAACGGAGTCAGTTACCCGCGGCATAACGCGGTCCGTTACCGCTGGCATTAACCCTGTGTGAGCGGTGACTGCAGGGAGTATGGAGCGGGCGCTGACTGCGGGGAGTATGGAGTGGGCGCTGGGCGCTGACTGCAGGGGAGTAGGGAGGGACTAATCGGACTGTGGCCATCGCTGATTGTTCGCAGACCTCTTTTAATGCACCCCATGATCCTGTTTGCCTTGGCAGTTGCTGCCTGGCACTGGCTGCTCCAGGTAAGATTATCATTAAGTAGGATCCCCAAGTCCTTCTCCATGTCAGATTTACCCAGTGGTTTCCCGTTCAGTGTGTAATGGTGTTATTGATTCCTTCTTCCCATGTACTGTATATAACGTTACATTTGTCATTGTTTAAACCACATCTGCCACCTTTCGGCCCAAGTTTCCAACTTATCCAGATGCATCTGTAGCATCTTGTATTCTCTTGTATTGACTGCTTTACATTGTTTTGTATCATCTGCAAATATCAATATTTTTCTGTGTAAATCTTCTACCAGATCTTTAATAAATATGTTGAAGAGAATAGGTCCCAACACTGACCCCTGCGGTACCCCACTTGTCACAGCGACCCAGTTAGAGAATATATAATTTATAACCACCCTCTGCTTTCTATCACTAAGCCAGGTACTCATGTACACACATTCTTCCCCAGACCCAGCATTCTCATTTTGTGTACCAACCTCTTGTGTGGCACGGTATCAAATGCTTTAGAAAAATCATGATATACCACATCCAATGACTCACATTGGTCCAGTCTATAGCTTACCTCTTCATAAAAACTGATTAGATTGGTTTGACAGGATCGATTCCTCATAAATAGGGTTGAGCGAAACGGGTCGGCAATTTTCAGAAGTCGCCGACTTTTGGCAAAGTCGGGTTTCATGAAACCCGACCCGACCCCTGTGTGGGGTCGGCCATGAAGTCGGCGATCTTCTGAATCTGGAATCGGAATTCCGATACCGATTCCCGATATGTTTAAGATATCGGGAATTGGTATCGGAATTCAGATTTAAGTGTAAAATAAAGAATTAAAATAAAAAATATCGCCATACTTACCCTCTGACGCGCCCTGGTACTAACCGGGAACCTTCCTTCCTTCGAATCAGCCTTCCAGGACCTTGCGGTGACGTCGCGGTGACGTCGCGGCTTGTGATTGGTCGCGCGGCCGCCCATGTGACCGCTCGCGCGACCAATCACAAGCCGCGAGGTCACCGAAGGTCCTGGAAGGGCTGATTCTTAGGAAGGAAGGCTGCCGGAAAGAAGCAGGGCGCGTCCGAGGGTGAGTATATTCCTATTAGGGCGCGTCCGAGGGTGAGTATATTCCTATTAGGTATATACTCACCCTCGGACGAGCCCTGCTTCTTTCCGGCAGCCTTCCTTCCTAAGAATCAGCCCTTCCAGGACCTTCGGTGACGTCGCGGCTTGTGATTGGTCGCGCGATTGGTCACATGGGCGGCCGCGCGACCAATCACAAGCCGCGACGTCACCGCGACGTCACCGCAAGGTCCTGGAAGGCTGATTCGAAGGAAGGAAGGTTCCCGGTTAGTACCAGGGCGCGTCAGAGGGTAAGTATGGCGATATTTTTTATTTTAATTCTTTATTTTACACTTAAATATGGATCCCAGGGCCTGAAGGAGAGTTTCTGCTCCTTCAGACCCTGGGAACCATTGGAAACCCAATGCACTGCATTGGGATTCGAGTTTCGGCCGACCCCGACCTTTTTATAGGATCGGCCGATTTCACTCGACCCGACTTTTGAAAAAGTTGGGTTTCGTGAAACCCGACCCGATCCTATAAAAGTAAAGGTCGCTCAACCCTACTCATAAACCCATGCCTATATGGAGTAAAACAGTTATTCTCATTGAGATTGTTATTATTATTATTTATTATTATAGCGCCTTTTATTCCATAGCGCTTTTCATTTGAGAAGGGGTATACATAATAAAAAACAAGTACAGTAATCTTACACAAGTCACGACTGGTACATGAGGAGAGAGGACCCTGCCCACGAGGGCTCACAATCTACAAGGGATGGGTAAGAATACAGTAGGTGAGGGCAGAGCTGCTTGTGCAGCAGTTTGGTCTATCGGTGGTTACTGCAGGTTGTAGGCTTGTTGGATGAGGTAGGTCTTCAGGTTCTTTTTGATGGTTTCCACGGTAGGCGAGAGTCTGATATGTTGTGGTAGAGAGTTCCAGAGTAGGGGTGATGTGTTGGAGTAATCTGGTATGCCATTGTGGGATGAGAAGATAAGAGAGGAATATAGAAGAAGATCTTGTGAGGATTGGCGGTTGAGTGCAGGTAAATATCAGGAGACGATGTCACAGATGTATGGAGGAGACAGGTTGTGGATGGCTTTGTATGCCATGGTTAGGGTTTTGAACTGGAGTCTCTGGGAAATGGGGAGCCAGTGCAGGGATTGACAGAGAGGAGTGAAAGGGGAATAGCTGGGAGACAGGTGGATTAGTCGGGCAGCAGAGTTTAGAATAGATTGGAGGGGTGCGAGAGTGTTAGAGGGGAGGTCACAGAGCAGGAGGTTGCAGTAGTCGAGGCGGGAGATAATGAGGGCATGGACTAGGGTATTTGCAGATTCTTGGTTGAGGAATGTACAGATCCGGGAAATATTTTTGAATTGAAGTCTGCAGGAAGTGGAAAGGACTTGGATATGTGGTTTGAAGGAGAGATCAGTGTCAAGGATTACAACGAGAGCTTGTGGGACTGGGGAGAGTGGGCAGCCATTTACTTTAATGGATAGATCTGTTGGGGGAGTCAAGTGAGACAGGGGAAAGACGATGGTGGTGATATCTAGTCCAGAGATGTAGATCTGTGTGTCATCAGCATAGAGATGATACTGAAAGCCATGAGATTCTATGAGCTGTCCCAGGCAGAAGGTGTAAATGGAGAAGAGCAGGGGCCCTAGGACAGAACCATGCGGGACTCAGACAGATAGGAGACGAGGTGAGGAGGTGGTATGTGAGTGGGAGACACTGAATGTCCGATCTGTTAGGTATGACGAGATCCAGGATAGGGCCAAGTCTGTGATGCCAAGGGATGAGAGGGTCTGTAATAATAGGAAATGGTCCACTGTGTCAAAGGCAGAGGACAGGTCCAGGAGGAGGAGGACAGAGTAGTGTCGCTTAGCCTTACGATACAATACGATACACTTTATTGATCCCGTGGGAAATTATGGTATCACAGCAGCACAACTTAAATCATAAGAATCATAAAGGAATTACATAGTTGACATGACAGTGGAGTTGACAGAAGAACATTATACATTATACATTAGAATAGGACATACACAACAAGTGAACTGAAGTGTAGAGAAATAAGTAGACATTCACCTTGGTGGTTTAACCCTAATGTTATTGTTGTACATTCCCATAGCAGTTGGCACAAACGATTTCCTATATTTTTCCTTCTTACACCTCAGAAGTATTAGCCGGTTACTGAAGGTGCTCTTCTGTCTCATGAATAGCTCATATAATTGATGTGCATTATTGTTCATAATTGCCATACACTTTTTCAGAGTTCTTTTCTCTACTACCTCCCCAAAAGAGTCCAGCTTGCAGCCCAGAGCGGAACTTGCCTTCTTAATAATCTTATTCAGCTTATTAGCATCAGAGGCCCGCACACTACTACCCCAGCACGTGATTGCAAAAAAGATGGCACCTGCCACTACAGATTGGTAGAACATTTCTAACATTTTGCTACACACATTAAAATACCTCAGTTTCCTTAGGAAAAACTCTGAGTGGCATCTCCAGTCCAGTTTGCTATCCTAATGGACCCCCAAATATTTGTAACTCTCCACCTGCTCTACCTCCTGACCAGCAAGAGTGATCGGTAAGCATTCCATCTTTATCCTGCTATAGTTGGCCACCAACTCCTTAGTTTTCTTAACATTTAGTTGTAGATCGTTACCATTGCACCAATCCACGAAATTCGACACCACCCTTCTATATTCCTCATCCCCCTGATCTCCCCTTAATGCATCCCACAACCACAGAGTCATTCGAAAATTTTTGAAGGTGGCAAAGTTCAGATTTATACTGAAAGTCTGAAGTATACAGTGTGAATAGAAAGGGCGCAAGCACCGTTCCCTTGGGGGCACCTACACTGCTCAATAATCTGCTTGACACCACTGCTCCCATCTGTACAAACTGTGGCCGATCTGATAGGTAGTCAGTTATCCAATTTCTCATCCCCTCCTCCACCTTCATATCAGTCATCTTTTTGTGTAGTAAAAGTGGCTGCAGGGAGTTAAATGCACTCGAGAAATCGAAGAACATCGCTCGCACCATGGTACCGTCAGTCTCCAGAAATGAATGTACCCTATGTAACAGAGAAAGAATAGCATCATCCACCCCCAATCTATGTCGGTAGGCAAACTGAAGGGGATCGATAAAAGCATTGATCCTTAGCGGTCAATAGGTCATTGGTGACCTTAGTTAGGGCAGTTTCAGTGAAGTGGTGTGACCGGAAGCCAGATTGTAAGCGATCGAAGAGGGAGCAAGAAGAGAGGTGGGAGGACAGTTCAAGATGGACATGTCATTCCAGTAGTTTTGAGGCATAGGGGAGAAGTGATATGGGGCGATAGCTAGATACAGAGGATGGGTCAGGAGAGGGCTTTTTGAGGATAGGTGTGATTGAGGCATGTCTAAAGCTTGAGGCGAAAACACCAGTTGTTAGTGATAGGTTGAAGAGATGGGTTAGGATTGGGATGAAGACTGTGGTGAGGTTTGGGATGAAGTGGGATGGGATCGGGTCAAGTGCACAGGTGGTGAGATGCGATCTTGAGAGTAGCGTGGAGAGTCGATCTTCTGTAATGGTGGAGAAGTTGGTTTTGGTGGAGGAGGGCTGGGCAGTTAGGAGAAAGGGCTCTGGGGTTTGTTGACCAAAACTGTCTCTGATGTTATCAATCTTCTGCTTGAAAAATAAGGCAAAGTCTTCAGCTGAGATGATTGGAGAGGGAGGGGGTGCTGGGGGACAGAGGAGAGAATTGAAAGTGTTGAATAGCTGTTTAGGGTTGTGAGACAACGAGGATATGAGAGATGAGAAGTAGGGTTGAGCGACTTTTATTTTTATAGGGTCGAGTCGGGTTTCACGAAACTCGACTTTCTCAAAAGTCGGGTCGAGTGAAATCGGCCGATCCTATAGAAAAGTCGGGGTCGGCCGAAACACGAAACCCAATGCAGTGCAATGGGATACTAATGGTTCCCAGGGGCTGAAGGAGAGGAAACTCTCCTTCAGGCCCTGGGATCCATATTAATGTGTAAAATAAAGAATAAAAATAAAAAATAGGTATATTCTCACCCTCGGACGCGCCCTGGTTCTAGCTGGCAGCCTTCCTTCCTAAGAATGAACAAGTGAAGGACCTTCGATGACGTCGCGGCTTGTGATTGGTCACGTGACCGCTCATGTGACCGCTCACGCGACCAATCACAAGCCGCGACTTCACCGCAGGTCCTTCACTCACTCATTCTTAGGAGGGGAGACTACCGGTTAGAACCAGGGAGCGTCCGAGGGTGAGTATATCAATATTTTTTATTTTTATTCTTTAAAATAGGGATATACTCACCCTCGGACGCGCCCTGGTTCTAACCGGCAGCCTTCCTTCCTAAGAATTAGCAAGTGAAGGACCTTCGATGATGTCGCGGCTTGTGATTGGTTGCGTGACCGCTCATGTGACCGCTCACGTGACCAATCACAAGCCGCAACGTCACCGCAGGTCCTTCACTCGCTCATTCTTAGGAGGGGAGACTGCCGGTTAGAACCAGGGCGCGTCCGAGGGTGAGTATATCAATATTTTTTATTTGTATTCTTTATTTTACACATAAATATGGATCCTGATACCGATTCCCGATATCGCAAAAAAATCGGAACTTGGTATCGGAATTCCGATACCCGATAAGAAGATCGCCGACTTCATGGCCGACCCCACACAGGGATCGGGTCGGGTTTCATGAAACCCGACTTTGCCAAAAGTCGGCGACTTCTGAAAATGACCGATCCGTTTCACTCAACCCTAATGAGAAGTATGTTTGTTTTGCTGCAGCGAGTGAGGCCTTGAAAGTAGTGAGGGACTGTCTGAATGCGATGAAGTGCTCATTGGAGTGGGATTTTTTCCATCTCTGCTCAGCAGCCCTGGAAGCTCGCCTCAGTTCTTTGGTAAGGCTGGTATGCCAGGACTGTCTGTTGATTTTGTGAGCTTTGGTATGTGTGAGAGGAGCAACCGATTCCAGAGCTACAGCTATTGTGGTGCTATACAAAGCGGCAGCGGCGTCGGCATGGTGTAGCGAACTTATGCCTGTGAGAAGGAGAAGGGATTCAGACAGTGAAAGTTTGTGGGGTGGGGATTGTAGACAAGGAGTGGAAAGGGAAGAGAATGTGAGTAGGTTGTGGTCCGAAAGAGTGAGAGGTGAGTTAGAGAGGTTAGATAGGGAGCAGAGGCAGGTGAAGATGAGGTCCAATGTGTGGCCTGTTATGACCTGGTGGTCAGGACAATAATAGACCTGGTGGTTAAGTGCACACGGAATGACCTGATAGTTACTGATAATAAAGGACGAGCTCTGGGACGTGGGAACTCTGCTGACCGCAATCCCTAATCCTATCACACACACTAGAAATAGCCGTGGATTGCTCCTAACGCTCCCTATGCAACTCGGCACAGCCTAAGGAACTAGCTAACCCTGAAGATAGAAAAATAAAGCCTACCTTGCCTCAGAGAAATTCCCCAAAGGAAAAGGCAGCCCCCCACATATAGTGACTGTGAGTAAAGATGAAAATACGAACACAGAGATGAAATAGATTTAGCAAAGTGAGGCCCGACTTACTGAACAGACTGAGGATAGGAAAGGTTGCTTTGCGGTCAGCACAAAAACCTACAAAAAGACCACGCAGAGGGCGCAAAAAGACCCTCCGCACCGACTCACGGTGCAGAGGCGCTCCCTCTGCATCCCAGAGCTTCCAGCAAGCAAGACAACAATAAAAATAGCAAGCTGGGCAGAAAAATAACAAAACAAAGAAAATACAAGCAGGAACTTAGCTTCTGCTGGGAAGACAGGTCACATGAACGATCCAGGAGTGAACTAGACCAATACTGGAACATTCCATATACAAGTATAAGACAAAAAATAGTAAATTTATTGAACATATAACATATATACAAAACAGCAAAACAAGGTGCAAAGATGATGCAAATACAAAAGACACTAACACTGTAGTAGCAGCAGAGGCATGACAGGCGGATGACCTATATCTGGGTACAGTGTAACATACATCCCTAAAATGCTATGTGCAAAATACAGTACCACGATGTATGAAACTGTAACCCATAAAGAGTAATAGTAACAGTTTATAATCACTTCTATATGCGTATAATCAGAAGATAGCTAAGTAAATAAGATACACCGCCAGTCTTACCCATATTAAGATGCCAGTGCGTGTCGCCAGCAGCCCCGACGCGCGTTTTGCGTTGGGCTTCCTCGGGGGGCTGTGAATATGTGTGTGCTCGAGCATTTATTTATATAGGGAGAACACCTGAATGCACTAATCGGCGCTATTCACGGCGCATGCGCAGTGGTATGCAGGCCGGTATATCGAGCGTCATATTTCGGCACTTCCTGTGACCAGGCGGTTGGAGGGAAATCCCTCGTGACGTCTGTAATCCGCTTCGTCACATCCTGGAGGCCGGATCATGACGCTCACCGAAAACTGCCGCACCGCGCATGCGCACGCGCCCCGGACCGCCATGTTAGAGAAGGGCAAAGTAGGCGCCGGTATGTAAGTAGGATCCAGCAATAACAACATGAATGCAACATGCCGCAAGCATACACCTGCTGTCTCTAGGTAATATAGTATTGTTTTTAAACACGAATGTGTAACTATAGCCTACCGCATGGCATCCTAAAGAATAGGGAAACTACGCGCCGAGGTCCATCATACTGCGCATGCGCGTGTGTCACCGCCGCCATATTGAATAAGGGCAGAACCAACAGTGATCTATATAAATTACGTGCAACAGATAAGATATGTGGGTGAAAGAGATATATATCTACCAGCGAACAGGCACTGACATAATTTTAAAAGGTAAATATAATATCGGTGATAAACCCAAGAAATGGGAGAGAAGTGACCATAAAACACGCCCATAAACGGGCATACTCATACCTGCTCACTCAAAGATCAGCATAGTACAATATAATGAATAAACAGGTGTATAACAGATAACACATTCCTCATACAAAAACACAATGCATAAATATGTGACAATGATATACTTGTGTTCTCAAATAACAAACATCAGGAAAAATATGAATATATAAATATCACAATAACGAGAAAAAAGAAAAAGAAAATAAAAGAAAGAAAAACAAAAGAAAGAAAAACCAAGTGGTAAACACGCTGATGTCTGTCCAGGTTTTTTTCCCATATGACGTACTGAGGAGTTCTCATGTGGTATCTCACCGATGATATATCAGGATGTCTGACTCATAAACTCTCAAAACAGTAGATGATGAGGGTATGGCAATATAACGATAAAACTAAAAAGAGAAAATTAAAAACACAATTAAAATCCAGAAGCAGAACAAGACCTAACTCTGAGACCCCATAAATTACAGGAAAGATGCAAAGCTCAATTGCTTATTCAACCCCGCTGGGGACATAGTGCCTAAAATTGTTATCCAGCGGCATTCCACTTGTGCTAGTAGGCGTTTCTAGTCACCCCCTCTAATCCCACCTCTCACATGATCAATACCAAAGATCTTCAGATCTTTCGGGTTACATCCGTGGTGCAATCTAAAATGGCGGGGTATAGTTTTTAAAGTAGCAACATCATCCACCTTGCCGGCTCCCATGATATCTCTTATATGCTCACGTGTCCTGACCCTGAGTTCACGTGAAGTAAGACCCACATAGGACAGGCCACATGAGCATATGGCCATATATACAACATGTGTAGTACTACAACTGATGTAATCCGTGATTTTAAACTCTTTTCGGCCGTCAACAGAAGTAAATGATGTGGCCCTTATGTGATTGCGACAAGCCGCGCAATCACCACATGGATAGAAACCCCATCTTTGCTTACCAGCTCCAAAAATGTTTGGGGTTTTACTAGTATAATGGCTCCTAACTAGAATGTCTCTCAAGTTCTTCCCCCTTCTAGCAGTCATTAATGGTTCATCAGAGAGACATTTAGCAAGTGTAGGTTCGGTTTTCAAAATGGGCCAGTGTTTGCTAAGAATTTTTCTCATTAGACCCCATTGATGATTGAAAGTAGATATATACCGGATTTTCCCCTCTTTTTCTTTTTCTTTTCTTTGGCTACATGATTGAGATAAAAGATCATTCCTATTCTGGTTTCTAGCACGGGTATGACCACGTTTAATGCTTCTATTACTATATCCGCGTGTGCGGAATCTCTCCCCAAGGTCCACAGATTGTATGTCAAAAGCCTCCTCAGTAGAGCATATTCTTCTCATCCTCAGAAATTGTCCGATGGGAATAGCTCCAATTGTGGAGTTTGGATGGGATGAGGAGGCATGGAGGAGTGCATTGACGGAGGTTTCTTTCCTGAATACGTCTGTGTGTATATAACCGTCCTCCTGAACCAACAGCATGATATCCAAAAAGGATATCTGTTTACAACTATAGTTATAGGTGAGCCTGATGTTGAGGCTGTTGCGATTCAAATCCTGCATGAATGATTTTAATAGTTCCACTGAACCATGCCAAATAAACAAAATATCGTCAATATACCGGTACCACCCCAGAATCCGAGAGGCGGAATGTGCGCCCCCCTGGAAAATGTCCCTCTCCCAGTAACCCAGGAAGAGGTTAGCATATGAGGGCGCACATGCCGCCCCCATAGCTGTACCACGGGTCTGGAGGTAGTACCGGTCCTTAAAAGTAAAAAAATTATGTGTCAGGATGAAACGCAAGAGCCTCAACACCAGGTCACCAATCTCCGAATTAATGCTGCTTGATCTGAGGAAAAAATTGACTGCCTCTAGACCATCGTCATGGCTGATGGAAGTGTAGAGAGTCTTTACATCTGCCGTGACTAGAAACATATCTGGTTCTAGTGTCAGGCCATCCAATCTCCTCAGGACGTCCGTAGTGTCCCTGACATAGGAGGGCAAAGTCTCAACTTGTGACCTGAGATAATAGTCAACAAATTTACAAATGGGGTCACAGAGCCCTCCTATGCCAGAGACAATCGGACGTCGAGGAGGATTGACAGAGTCCTTGTGGACCTTGGGGAGGAGATAGAAGGTAGGTACAACCGGATATTTGACCACCAGTCCATCAAATATCTTTTTGGAGATGGTCCCTTTATACAATGCCTCCTCAAGTATCTCAACAAGTTCTGACATAAAATTGGAGAGAGGACTCTGAGTCAGCAGTGTATAAGTATCTCTATTCCGAAGCTGCTTGAATGCCTCCCTCTCATATTTATCCGAGGGCCAGACCACCACGTTTCCACCCTTGTCAGAAGGTTTTATCACCACACCCTCTAGTGCCTTAATCTCCCGGAGAGCTTGTCTCTGACGTCCTGAGAGATTATCTCTTTTGTTTTTAGTATTAATAGTTTTTAAATCTGCGGCCACTAGGTTAGTAAAGATTTCCACTTGTGGACAAAGTGACAAAGGTGGAAACGTGGTGGATTTAGCTGAAATAGGTGGAGGGGGAATACCTGTGGAGAGACCCGCGGATTCGCACTCCAACTCCTCCAAGATAGAAATAGCTTCTTGTTCAGTAATATAGGTACTCTCCGTTGGAGAACGTGAGTGAAGCTTTTTAAGGACAAGCTTCCTTGAGAAGAGATGCAGATCCTTCAGTGCTGTGAAGTAATCATAATTATTACAGGGAGAAAACGATAGACCTAACCCCAGCACCTCAACCTGTGCCTCCGTTAATGGAATTTGAGAAAGGTTGATTACCTCTAAGCTAGCATTTTTAGGTCTCTTTTCCTTTTGTGGAGATGTAGGAGTTTTCCTTTTATTCCCAAATCTCGTCACTTTGTGCCACCGGTCCCTTTGTATATCCTCTTTATCAGGACCATTTCTGCCCTTATCATTCACAGCTGTCCTCTCATCAGTTGATGAGACAGATGAGAAGGAGACCGATCTTGCCCTTGATGTAGATCTCTTATTAGTTAGATTATATCTCCATCTATACATTCTATTATTCTGGGCATCCAATACATCTCTCTAATATTTTTTCGTTTTGGAGCCACAATATCTTTTTCCCATTTTTGTATATCTGCGTCCAGTTCATTTTTGAACGTCGTGCCATTCTCGGGGGTGAGCATACGATTAATTTCATCCTGAATCTCACCTAGTTCTTTATCAATCCCACTCATTGTAACTTCGTTATTTTTGATTAAAAGTGTCATGAAGCCTTCTGAGCATGTAGCTGCAACTTCCTCCCATTGGTTTTTAAATGTCTCATCCTCTATAAAAAAGGAAGGGAAAACTTGAATACGAAGTCCCCGGGGTATTAACCCACATGAGATGTATCTTTCCAAAAAGGACTTATTCCACCACAGGCGGGTCCTCTTATGTAGTAGATCTTTATATTTACTAGTAAGGTCTGATAGGTCTCTGGATCTGGAGTCTAAAATTGTACAAGCACCACCGCTGAAAACCTTGTCCAGCTGTACAAGCCACGTCTTTTCGCGTGCTTTAAAGTCCATTTGATCAATGGAAAAAGCTGTGAACACACAGAAGAATACTAAGAACTGGTACCACTGATACATATCCTACAGTAAAATATCAGGACACAATCCCATATTACTACGGACAAACTAATAGTCACTAGGACACTCCGAACTAGACAATCCTACAATAACCATGGAGTGATAAAGTCCCATATACAAGTATAAGACAAAAAATAGTAAATTTATTGAACATATAACATATATACAAAACAGCAAAACAAGGTGCAAAGATGATGCAAATACAAAAGACACTAACACTTGTAGTAGCAGCAGAGGCATGACAGGCGGATGACCTATATCTGGGTACAGTGTAACATACATCCCTAAAATGCTATGTGCAAAATACAGTACCACGATGTATGAAACTGTAACCCATAAAGAGTAATAGTAACAGTTTATAATCACTTCTATATGCGTATAATCAGAAGATAGCTAAGTAAATAAGATACACCGCCAGTCTTACCCATATTAAGATGCCAGTGCGTGTCGCCAGCAGCCCCGACGCGCGTTTCGCGTTGGGCTTCCTCGGGGGGCTGTGAATATGTGTGTGCTCGAGCGTTTATTTATATAGGGAGAACACCTGAATGCACTAATCGGCGCTATTCACGGTGCATGCGCAGTGGTATGCAGGCCGGTATATCGAGCGTCATATTTCGGCACTTCCTGTGACCAGGCGGATGGAAGGAAATCCCTCGTGACGTCTGTAATCCGCTTCGTCACATCCTGGAGGCCGGATCATGACGCTCACCGAAAACTGCCGCACCGCGCATGCGCACGCGCCCCGGACCGCCATGTTAGAGAAGGGCAAAGTAGGCGCCGGTATGTAAGTAGGATCCAGCAATAACAACATGAATGCAACATGCCGCAAGCATACACCTGCTGTCTCTAGGTAATATAGTATTGTTTTTAAACACGAATGTGTAACTATAGCCTACCGCATGGCATCCTAAAGAATAGGGAAACTACGCGCCGAGGTCCATCATACTGCGCATGCGCGTGTGTCACCGCCGCCATATTGAATAAGGGCAGAACCAACAGTGATCTATATAAATTACGTGCAACAGATAAGATATGTGGGTGAAAGAGATATATATCTACCAGCGAACAGGCACTGACATAATTTTAAAAGGTAAATATAATATCGGTGATAAACCCAAGAAATGGGAGAGAAGTGACCATAAAACACGCCCATAAACGGGCATACTCATACCTGCTCACTCAAAGATCAGCATAGTACAATATAATGAATAAACAGGTGTATAACAGATAACACATTCCTCATACAAAAACACAATGCATAAATATGTGACAATGATATACTTGTGTTCTCAAATAACAAACATCAGGAAAAATATGAATATATAAATATCACAATAACGAGAAAAAAGAAAAAGAAAATAAAAGAAAGAAAAACAAAAGAAAGAAAAACCAAGTGGTAAACACGCTGATGTCTGTCCAGGTTTTTTTCCCATATGACGTACTGAGGAGTTCTCATGTGGTATCTCACCGATGATATATCAGGATGTCTGACTCATAAACGCTCAAAACAGTAGATGATGAGGGTATGGCAATATAACGATAAAACTAAAAAGAGAAAATTAAAAACCCAGCTTCGGAATAGAGATACTTATACACTGCTGACTCAGAGTCCTCTCTCCAATTTTATGTCAGAACTTGTTGAGATACTTGAGGAGGCATTGTATAAAGGGACCATCTCCAAAAAGATATTTGATGGACTGGTGGTCAAATATCCGGTTGTACCTACCTTCTATCACCTCCCCAGGGTCCACAAGGACTCTGTCAATCCTCCTGGACGTCCGATTGTCTCTGGCATAGGAGGGCTCTGTGACCCCATTTGTAAATTTGTTGACTATTATCTCAGGTCACAAGTTGAGACTTTGCCCTCCTATGTCAGGGACACTACGGACGTCCTGAGGAGATTGGATGGCCTGACACTAGAACCAGATATGTTTCTAGTCACGGCAGATGTAGAGACTCTCTACACTTCCATCAGCCATGACGATGGTCTAGAGGCCGTCAATTTTTTCCTCAGATCAAGCAGCATTGATTCGGAGATTGGTGACCTGGTGTTATACACCTGTTTATTCATTATATTGTACTATGCTGATCTTTGAGTGAGCAGGTATGAGTATGCCCGTTTATGGGCGTGTTTTATGGTCACTTCTCTCCCATTTCTTGGGTTTATCACCGATATTATATTTACCTTTTAAAATTATGTCAGTGCCTGTTCGCTGGTAGATATATATCTCTTTCACCCACATATCTTATCTGTTGCACGTAATTTATATAGATCACTGTTGGTTCTGCCCTTATTCAATATGGTGGCGGTGACACACGCGCATGCGCAGTATGATGGACCTCGGCGCGTAGTTTCCCTATTCTTTAGGATGCCATGCGGTAGGCTATAGTTACACATTCGTGTTTAAAAACAATACTATATTACCTAGAGACAGCAGGTGTATGCTTGCGGCATGTTGCATTCATGTTGTTATTGCTGGATCCTACTTACATACCGGCGCCTACTTTGCCCTTCTCTAACATGGCGGTCCGGGGCGCGTGCGCATGCGCGGTGCGGCAGTTTTCGGTGAGCGTCATGATCCGGCCTCCAGGATGTGACGAAGCGGATTACAGACGTCACAAGGGATTTCCCTCCATCCGCCTGGTCACAGGAAGTGCCGAAATATGACGCTCGATATACCGGCCTGCATACCACTGCGCATGCGCCGTGAATAGCGCCGATTAGTGCATTCAGGTGTTCTCCCTATATAAATAAACGCTCGAGCACACACATATTCACAGCCCCCCGAGGAAGCCCAACGCGAAACGCGCGTCGGGGCTGCTGGCGACACACACTGGCATCTTAATATGGGTAAGACTGGCGGTGTATCTTATTTACTTAGCTATCTTCTGATTATACGCATATAGAAGTGATTATAAACTGTTACTATTACTCTTTATGGGTTACAGTTTCATACATCGTGGTACTGTATTTTGCACATAGCATTTTAGGGATGTATGTTACACTGTACCCAGATATAGGTCATCCGCCTGTCATGCCTCTGCTGCTACTACAGTGTTAGTGTCTTTTGTATTTGCATCATCTTTGCACCTTGTTTTGCTGTTTTGTATATATGTTATATGTTCAATAAATTTACTATTTTTTGTCTTATACTTGTATATGGGACTTTATCACTCCATGGTTATTGTAGGATTGTCTAGTTCGGAGTGTCCTAGTGACTATTAGTTTGTCTGTAGTAATATGGGATTGTGTCCCGATATTTTACTGTAGGATATGTATCCGTGGTACCAGTTCTTAATACTGGAACATTGACAGGTGGCATGGAGCAAAGATCTAAGTGGAGTTAAATAGAGCAGCCAGCTAACGAATTAACCTCGTCACCTGTGGAAGGAAACTCAGAAACACCCACCAGAGGAAGTCCATGGACAGAACCAGCCGAAGTACCATTCATGACCACAGGAGGGAGCCCGACAACAGAATTCACAACAGTGGCCATCTTTGTGAGTGGCTGCAGAAGACCATTCAGCGAGGCCGAAGGAGGAAGTGAGAGATAGAAGCTTAGTGGCAGCTGAGAGGGAAGTGTCAATGGGAATGTTGAAGTCGCCCATGTTGGTAGTGGGGATGTCCGCGGAAAGGAAATGAAGTAGCCAGGTGTTAAAGTGGTCAAAGAAGGTGGCGGCTGGCCCTGGAGGCCGGTAAATGACAGCCAATTGGAGGTTGGAGGGGGAATAGATGCGCACAGAGTGCACCTCAAAGAAAGGGAGCGTAACAGAGGGTGGCAGCGGGACGTGGGTGAAGGAGCAGTTATCTGACAAGAGAAAACCAACTCCTCCGCCATGCATGGTGCTAGGGAGGGGTGTGTGGGAAAGGTGGAATCTACCATGCGAGAGTACAGCAGGAGAGGCTGTGTCAGAGGGGGTGAGTCAGGTTTCGGTGATTGAAATAATCCAGCATAACATCCCTCAGAAACCCTTGAAATATTTTACCAACAATAGAGGTTAGACTTACTGGCCTATAATTTCCTGGTTCACTTTTAGAGCCCTTTTTGAATATTGGTACCACGTTTGCTATGCGCCAGTCTGGTGGAACAGACCCTGTTGCTATAGAGTCCCTAAATATAAGAAACAATGGATTGTCTATTACATTACTTTGTTCTCTTAGTACTTGTGGGTGTATGCCATCTGGACTCGGAGATTTATCTATTTTAATCTTAATTAGCCGGTTTCACACCTCTTCTTGGGTTAGATTGGTGACCCTTAATATAGGGTTTTCTTTGTCTCTCGGCATTTCACCTAGCATTTCATTTTCCACCATGAATACCGTGGAGAAGAAGGTGCTTAATATACAGTATTAGCTTTGGCCTATTCATCGACAACCATTCTTTCCTCACAATTTTTTAAGGGGCCTATACTTTCACTTATGATTCTTTTACTATTGATATAGTTGAAGAACACTTTGGGATTAGTTTTACTCTCTTTATCAATGTGCTTCTCTGTTTCCTTTTTAGCAGCTTTAACTAATTTTTCAGATAAAGTATATTTTTCCCTATAGTTTGTTAGAGCTTCAACAGTACCATCCTGCTTAAGTAGTTTAACTGTTTTTTTTTTTACTGTTAATTGCCCCTCTTACTTCTTTGTTTAGCCACATTGGGGTTTTCCTATTTACTGTCCTTTTATTCATACAAGGTATAAACCACTTTCTGTGCCTATTTAGGATGTTCTTAAACATTTCCCATTTATTATCTGTATTCTTATTTCTGAGGATATTGTCTCAGTCAACCAGATTAAGGGCACCTCTAAGCTGCTCTAACTTTGCCCTCCTAAAGTTCAGTGTTTTTGTGACTCCCTGACAAGTCCCCCTAGCGAAAGACAAGTGAAACTGTTCAATATTGTGGTCACTATTTCCTAGATGCCCGACGACCTGCAGATTTGTTATTCTGTCAGGTCTATTAGATAGTATTAGATCTAGAAGGGCGGCTCCTTTGGTTGGATTCTGCACCAATTGGGAAAGATAATTTTTCTTGGTTATTAGCAGAAATCTGTTGCCTTTATGGGTTTTGCAGGTTTTTGTTTCCCAGTTAATATCTGGGTAGTTAAAGTCCCCCATAACAAGGACCTCATTATGGGTTTCAGCTTCATCTATTCTTGCGCTTATGTTCGGTCTGCAGATGGCTGCTTCCATGCCTCTCAGTAGTGAGTTTCCCACCATTACCACTCTTCTCCGCTTCTTGGCTGTAATTTTTGTTGTCACTTCTGGGTGTTGCTGTGTGCCCTTTTCTTCTTTGCTTGCTGGTAGTGCCTCATCCTTAGGTGTGCAATCTTTGTCCTCCACAAGGCCTTGGTATCGGTTTCTCAGTTGTGTGGTTGGTGATGTCTCCATGGTCTTCTTGCTTCTTTCAATCACATGCTTCCACTTGTCTGCTTTTGGAGATTCTCTGACGCTTTATTCACCTTCTGTGGCCAGTAGAGATACTTCTGTTCTTTCTAGGAATTCTTAATTTTCTTTGATGAGTTTCAAAGTTGCAATTGATTCTTCCAGACCCAACTGGTCACGTGTGCTGTAGTCATGCTATGTGCATACAACTGCAGCAGCTCAAGTGGGACTCTGAGCTGAGAAAGAGATGGAGGGCTGCACGGTAAACCCTGGTCATTGAGTGTATGCCTTGAGGAGGTGTTTCAAGATTGTCCCTGTCTTCTCTTCTGAATAAAAGTGCTATTATTGACTATTAAACTATATGTCTTCAAATTGTAAGACTGCTACGGTAATGCTTGAGAAAGCCTGTAAATGCTGCCAAGCTTATCTCTGCCTGAAACCATATTTCAGTAAAGTTTTTTTATTATCATATTTTTTAACTCTGTCTCCTAGCCTTTATTCCAAACTGTCATGTCACCTAATGTATACCTAAGTTTATAAACCTTGGCCAACATAAAAAATTTTTGACCCTATAAATATGGCATGCCTAATCCCCTCATTTCTGCTGGAGTAGTTATTCACTTGAACATGTACAGTTTGTCCTCCCTTTCTCCCTCTAAACTCGGTCTCCTTTCCAGTGTGAGGAAACCATGAATGCAGTGTGCTTCAATCATGTTAATATACAAAAATGAGCAAAATAACAAAGGAAATGTAAAGTAAAATAACAATTACTTTTAGCTATACTACATAGTATTTCCTGTATGAATGGTCAATATGTAGGCCTAGTCATGAAAATTCTGAGCAGGTACATGTGCAGGCTGACTGCAAACAACATTTTATGGTTTCCCAGAATTTAATTTTATTTTTCCTTGCTTTTGCTTGATTCCTCTGGTTACTGAAACTCATTATGACTTTGTTCAAAATAAAGAATCAACTTAACAGGATACACATAAAAGACTAAGGTGGGTTTCAAGACGTTTTGCTGCCAGAAGTAAAAAGGTATAGACAGTATATCTGCGGAAATGCTCCTTACAGATAGCGGATAGCTGTGCACATCTCTTCTATTTATTTCTGACCTGCAGAAATTAATGTACATCTTCCTATTCCTCTCACTTGCTTTTTACATTGACATTTCCGACAGTACTACATATGGCTCTTACTGTAAAACAAGTTGCTTGCACTCCGATGTATCACAACAGTTCCTGGAATCTTTAATTGTGTCAAGGTTTGGGAGTTAGTATGTAATAGCATTCATTTCCATGCTATTAGATCAATGGGGAATATTTTATGTTTAGCATTAATTTAATAAAACCTCCATACTGAGCAGCAAATGATGTGAGCCTCTCTGACCTCACCCTCTCCGTGCTCTTGAAGAAAGAACATTGCTGTTCCCTCGAACCATCTGTGATGTGGATTTTTTTTCCTGCAGAATTATGAACCTTACAACTTGATTAAATGTGTACTTGTGGCGTTCATAGTAAAATAGGCTTTAATTGCTCTTACTGAACTAGATACCAAAAAAATAGCAATTTCATTCGATTCACTAAAGAACAATTTTAGAGGAAACTGAACATAAAAGAAATGAAGTACAACACAAACATAACCGTCTACATGATAGAATAATGTAATAATTATCAATATTTATCCCTTGAAACTTATTTAAGCCATAAGTTGTACTTTGTCCTCTGCTAAACTGCAATGCAGGGATTCTAGTCGCCATCTCAACAGATGGCATCTGCCTTTGTGTTATGGATCTTTTGACACCATTATCTTTTCACATTACTTTGAGACTGTGTAAACCAGTAATAAAACTTACACAGCCTCTCCATTACAAAACCCCATTGATTGGCTTGCCAATGAAGCCCTTTAGGATTCTGGCTACATTGTGCTTCGGAGGATGATTTAGAAGCAATTGATTTAATAGCATCTCCTTCAAGCAATAGGAAGAAATTGTTCAGGAGTATGACAGTCTCATCTCCCTGCATGGCTGACACTGTGTGTATTATATCTTGTAGCACATCAGAACATAATGCTTCAGTTTGTACGCTGCTCAACTATGTGCTGCCTAAGAAATAAATGGAGCATCGAGAAGAACAATACCCAATAAGTCTGACCACAGACAGGAAAATGGTGCACATTAACAGCAGACAGCATGTGATATAGAGTGGCACAAGCACTGGAGGTTTTATAAGCAGAACGTTGTCTATTTTTATAGGAAAGGAGAAGATTTTTGGATTTAACTAGAACACACTTTAGAGAATAAAATTTCATTTAGTTTGTATCCACATCAGGAAAAAAGCAAAATACAGGCAAGCATTTTACTAATTCCTTTAGGCCCCCTTCACATATCCTGGTGATTCCTGGAAAAACCAATACTGGTGAGATACGGGTCCTTGTGCCATCTCTGTGTAAATATGTGAAATCTGTGTGATATCCGTGTGTTGTTAGTGTGCTGTCAGTGTGACACTTATGGAATGAAATGCAGCACAGAAATGAAAGAGCTGTATGCATTAAAGATGTTCAAAGATAAAAATCGATAGCAATGAGGAAAAAAAATAGATAGATAGAAATAAGTCAGTGTGATTTCTAATCAGTGCATTTTGTGCTTATTTTTCTGTACTAATATTTATATTTAAATAATGGCGTGAGGTCCCCCTTAATTTTCCTAACCAGCTGATGGAAAGCCAACAGCTGGGGGCTGAGGTTAATATTCTGGGCTAATAGCCATAAAGGTTCCCAGGCTATTAATATCAGCTCACAGATGTTTTCTTAACCTTTACTGGTTATTATAGGGGAGACCTCGATGAAAAAATGTGTGGAGTCCCCACTATATTTACTAAACAGCAAAAGCTAAACAGACAGCTGTGGACTGATATTAATAGCCTTGAAAGGGGCCATGGATATTGGTCACCTTTCAGACTAAGAACATCAGCCCTACAGCTGCCTCAGAAATGGCACATCCATTAGATGCTCCAATTCTGGTGCTTAGCCTCTGCTCTTCCCCCTGGTGTGGTGGCAAGTGGGTTAATAGTTGTGGGGTTGATGTCAGCTGTTTTATGGCACGGGTTAGTAATGGAAAGGCATCTATAAGACACCCCCATAACTAACCTTACAGTTAGATTGTAAAAAAGACATGGACAGAATAAAAGTCTTTAATTTAAATAATGACACAGACTCCTTTATTTGAAATAAAAATAAAAAAGCACAGTTATATCTTTATGCCTAATCCATTAAAGCCCATGTGACCTGAAAAAGACAGAAAATAACAAACAACCATAATACTCATGTTTACATCTAATTCACTGATGCCCATGACATAACGGATGTGCCATTTCTGGAGCAGCTGAAAGACCTTAGTCTAGGATAGGGTCAATATATCCATGTCCCCTTCCTAGCCTATTATTATCAGTCCACAGAGGTCTGTTTAGCCTTTACTGTTTAGAAAATTTAGGGCAGACCCCACGTCATTTGTTTGTAAGATCTCCTCTATAATAACCAGTGAAGGATAAGCAAACAGTTGTGAGCTGATATTAATAGCCTAGGAACATTTATGGTTATAGGCCCTTTCCCAGAATATTAACATCAGCCCTCAACCATTGGCTTTCCCTCAGCTGGTTCTGAAAATTATGGAGGAACCCATGCTGTCTTTTTATTTACTTATTTAATACACACTACACAGCAGATACTGACTACCAGTCTCCTAAGCATCTCCTGTTTTCAGTTTATCGCATTCAGCATCCAGTGTTTGGGAACATCACTATTTGTACTGCTTTTCCCAGGCACCGGTATGTGTCACATTGATGACACACAGATGTCATCGGTGTGCTCATATGCAGCATACATTTATTTAGTTAGTGGTACATTAAAAAGGGACATGTCTGCAGACTTCTCACATGGACACACGGTTCGTGTGAAAAACCTGACGTGCGCACTGCTATTGAATATAATACGTGTACGTGTTGCGGTTCTTAAGAAATGGACCACATACGGACATAAAAAACAGATGTGTAAAGAGGGCCTTAAAGAGTTTTTCACCAAATTTTTCATGTTAAACTGGACAAAGGGGTTGCAGAATAGAATAAAACATTCTTTTTTTAAATTTTGCATCTCCGATGTAGGGATATCAAAGTATTTGGCACCTTAAGAGTTAACTTTTTTTAAAATGTCTGAGTAGGTGTTATCAGTTTTCGTTGGGGGCATATACTTCATCTCCCTATATTTGAGCAGGTTTCTCAGTGTGCAAAATGTAATGATACAGCGTAATCTCCTGGTCTAACTTTCTGCATGAGTCAATGTGTGTGAGATGTAATGAAACCCTTCTCTGTTGTCACTGCAAGTTACAATTTGAGAGTAATTATAAGGTGAATACAACAGACATACCGTATTTTTCCGACCATAAGACGCACTTTTTTCCTCCAAATTTGGGAGGAAAGTGTGGGTGCGTCTTATGGTACGGATGTAGCATGTGGGGAGGGGGGCAGCAGTGAGTGGGATCGCACTGTTATCCCACTTCAGGATGTCCCCGCTGCCCAGAATCAGTGCTGGAGAAACCATGTGCTCCCGATGATTAAGTGCAGTGAATATTCATTAGCAGCTCCCCGCCCACCTATCAGCTGAGCCGTGAGCCGGGAGCAGCAAATGCTTAAGCAGGGACACACATGGCTTCTCCAGCGCTGATTCCTGCAGCAGCTGGGCAGGTCTGTGTGTCTGGGGGAGAGGAGGCAGCAGCAGGGGCCAAGGGAGAGAGGAGATGGCTGCATACCTGCCTGCCATGCCTGGGCTGGACGCTGAGTTCTGTGCAGGAGGACCTGTGATGATGTCAGGAGTGGGCGGGCTGGAGCATCACATGGCAGCTCAGAGCCCTCCCTCTTCTTGACATCATCACAGGTCCTTCAGGATCTCCAGTCTCCACTAGAATCTGCAGCTTCCTCATAACCTGTGCTGTGGAAAGGAAAGAGGGACTGCTCTGTGTGCAGTCATGGGACGCTCCAGCTTTAACCTCACCACAGTGTGGCTGGCTGCCACATTTAAGAGGTTAGTCTTTACAAAACACAATAAAGCACTCTGCCACTCCTTTGGTGAACTATAACTCCCAGCATGTCATAGGATCTGCAGGACATGCTGGGAGTTATAGTTCTCCCATGGGATTTTAAAGCAGCACTCCAGTGTTATTTTGCAGTGCTGGAGTGGTGCTTTAAATATAAGCCCTGTGCCCCCATTCTTATACTCACCCTCCAGCATCTTCATATAGTGCTTTACAGACACCACACTGGTCCCGCAGCTTCCAACATAATAACATACTATTATATATAATAACACCACATATAATAGTATGTCATTTATGTTATTAAATATTTTACCACATTTTTTAGCTTCAAATATTTTTTTTCCCTATTTTCCACCTCTAAAACCTGGGTGCGCCTTATAGTCCGAAAAATACGGTAAGTGTAATGCTGATACATCTCTGGATTGGAGGGAGGATTGGTACTGCAGAGCTGACCATGCTATGAGTGGAGAAAAGCTGTTTGAAGTGTTTGTAATGTGACAGTTAAATTTAGCTGTACTGCTCCTTCCCCCAAAGTGACCTGATCTGAAAGGCACTAGTCATCTGTGCATTGCAATTTTACAGCAGGTTAGACCAGCAGATCAGGACTGTCTTTCATCATGAGATCAGTGTTTCCTTAAACAGAGAGAAATCTGCTCTAAACTATTTTGGAGTGTTACAGCCTGTTTATGATTAATCAGCATCATGGAGAGGTAAGAAATACCTGCCCCCAGTGAAAATTATCTGAAAATACCCACTTGAATGTAAAAAAAAAGTTAACTAATTAGCTACCAAATAATTTGATTGCTAATATCTCCACAATTGAGAGAAAAAAACTAAAATTTTGGTGAAAGGTCCTCTTTAAAGCTAGGTCTATACAGTGATTCAAGCCATATGATAACACAACCCTTCTCAAAATTTTAGGACTTTTGGAGGACACACACTTCAGCTTTTTTACAATACACTTATAGGTTATACCAAATAGTAAATCTAAAACTTGGTAATGACTTAGTTATGACATGCAAACTTGTTTAATAGCTGAATATCCAGGCATCATAAAATGTACCTCAAATGAAATTGGATTACATTTAAATTAATGGCATATGTTTTTCTATACTGAATAGCTGATCTGTGAAATACTTCCCTAAAATTAGTGGAGTCTATGCATGCCTTACAGAATACAAGCCATTATAGAGGCCTGAGAAGGATCAAGAGCTATTCAGTTATTTTTGTTAATATTTCCACGTTTCTTCAACATTTAGTGATTCTATATTTTTTTCTTTACTTGACCTGGAAAAAAATGCTATTTTTTAAATAATAATTTACTTTCATTTGCTTGAGGTATATTTACATTGCTTTGTGTTATATATGTATATCTGCTATGATAAAAAGCCAGAAAAGCATTCCCTAAGTGTGATAATTCCTGAAATAGGATCTGTTACCAGATTTCACAATACAAACTGCATATGTTAATAAATAGATCTCTCAGACCTAATGAGACTAGTCTACTTAATGTGAAAATTTTTGTTAGAATGACTGTGCAATCCTATTTCAAAGTTTCACCCCATTTCAATAAAAATGGTCACTCTATCATCTCCATTTAAATATTGGGATGTTTCAGTAATTTTACATTTCATCAGCCTCATCCAGTCTAAGAGATGTGTGTCATGAATCATGTGTGCACTTTGTATTGTGAAATCTGGTGAGATAACCACTTTCATTTTTGCCATGAACTGTAGATTGTAACATATCTCAGCAAATTATAGGAATGGCAGCATCAGTAATAGCCAAGTGATTTGACACCTACTAGATTGTAATGTAAAGTATGTTTAGAAATTTCACTCTGTAGATCCTTGCAGAGTTTTTAGGTCTGTTTTTAATTCCAAAAAGTGTCATATTTCCTAAGGGGTTGAGTCCTACTGTATGGCATGATTGTGGCTGATGTTTCAAGAATCATGTAGGACTAGGTTAAATCCTGTCAATGCAGGTCTATATTCGATACATATGGTTAGCTTTGATTAAGAACCAGGAAATTGGTTCACCAGTGTGTTGAAGCTGGTGAGTGAACAGCCGAAATGTGAGCTGTAGCAGGGCAGGAGACAAGACAGGGTCTCTCTCTGAACGGAGACTGCACAGGTCAGCTATGAAAGCTGAGCAGTCTTTGTGTTGGAGCTGCAGAGTAATGTGCTGCTGCCTGTTCAGTGTGAACTGTTCACCAAATTCAGAAAATATATCAGAAAAAGAATCAGCCTTACCAACAGCAAGTCAGATTACTAAGGCACTAGCAAGATGCTGCAGACCCCCATGATAAAGGCAAGGGCAGCACTGGTGCAAAATACTGATAACAGCAACTCACAAACCTACCAAATCATGGAGGGGTGGCTGTCTAGTAAAAAATGCACACAAATTAGGCTTGCATAGGACGCCAGTCACACAGGTACATATGATGCACATATGAGTCACAGTGTCTGACTTACAGCCTGTTAATTACACAAATACTCTAAGATAAGGAAGGCTGCCCAGCGCTATGTGAATGCACCCCACAAGGACAGACCCCCAGTTCACCCAACCAACACTAAAGTGCCTGGCTGCATCCTGCAAAAAATTATATATTTGGCACTGTGAACGCTGTGTGGCTGCCTATGATCTGATGATGTTCGTTTTTTAAGCATGCATAAAAGCACGGTCGATCACAGTTTTGTGCACCTCTGAAAAGAAGGACATTGCTGAACAGAGGCCAGATGAGTCCAGAGTAACTATGCTGCCACATTATAGTGAATGGATCCCTCAGGGGTTTCATCTGAATCACGTCATTTGGAGGTGTAAGTGTAAACCCCAACATAGGAAGCTTCCACATTACTAGTAGTACAAAGGCTCTGAAAAAGTCTTATAGTTCCTGGCGCCCCCAATTGAAATTCAGCAAATTCTGCACTCCCAAATCTAAATGCCCTCTCCCTTCTGAGCATCACAGCGTGCCTAAACCACATTTAGCACCAGATGTTTGGCATTTCTGTAGCGATGACAGCCCGCCTAATTTACTGTTGCATGTCTCGAGAAGCATGAGCTGGGCACTACCATGTACTGGTGACTACCAAGTACTGGTGTCTACAACATACTGGTGACTGCAACGTACTGGGGACTACAATTTTGCAATTTTCACTCAGCAACATCCACTGCTGCTTATTTCTGGAAAACACCAATGGAGTCACTACACATGTAGATAAATTCCCAAAGGTGTATCATTTCCAAAATAGGGTCACACGAGGGGGGATTCTGCTCTTCTAGCACTTAGGGGCTCTGTATATGGAGTCTGTAAACTTTTCTAGCTAAATCAACACTCCAGGAGGAAAATAGTATTCTGTCCCTCCTGGCTCTTGCCATGTAGCCAAGCAATACTGTAGAGCCACAGATGGGGTATTTCCACATTCAGAAGAAATTGTGGGAAACATTTTGGTTCAATTTTTACCCATTTTCCAGTGAGAAGATGTAAAATCGGGTTAACACAAACTCTTGGTGGTAAAAATGTAATTATTTTTTCTTTACTGCCCAGTGGTATAAAATTCTGTGACACACATTGTGGTGTCAATATGATCACTGCACCCATAGATCAATTAATTGAAAAATTTGAATTTGAAGTCCAATATGCCTCTTCTTCCCTTCTGAGCTTCTGAACTGTACCTCAAAATAGTTTTTTGCCACGTATGGGGTATCTGCATACTTAGGAGAAATTTCATGACACATTTTGAGGTCCACTTTTTCCTGTTAAAATAATAAAAACAAAATTTGGGGCTAAAAAACATTTTTGTGGGGAAAATGTGATTTTTTTTTAATTTTTACCGCTCAACGTTATAAATGCTATGAAGCCCCTGGAGGTTCATGGTGCTCACCACACATCTAGATAAGTTCTATGAGGAGCCTAATTTCCAAAATGGTGTCACTTGTGAGTAGTTTCCACTGTTTAAGCACATCAGGTGCTCTCCAAACTCGATATGGTGTCCGCTAATTATTCCAGCAAATTTTACATTCAAAAAGTGAAATTCCGCTCCTTCCCTTCTGATCCCTGCCATGCACAAAAACAGGAGTTTTCACCCACATATGGGTTATAGGCGTGCTCAGGAGAAATTTCTCAACAAATTGTATGGTGCAATTTCTCTCGATACCATTACGAAAATGCAAAATTTGGGGCTAAAAACTTTTTTTTTATTTTCATGGCTCAACGTTATAAACTTCTTGGAACCATTTGGGGATTCATGGTGCTCACTACACATCTAGAAAAGTTCATGGAGGGGTATATCTTCCAAAATGGTGTCACTTGTGAGTGGTTTCCACTGTTTAGGCACATCAGGGGCTTTCCAAACGCGTCCGCTAATTATTCCAGCAAATTTTGCATTCAAAAAGTCAAATGGCGCTCATTTACCTCTGAGCTCTGTCATGTGCCCAAACAGTGATTTTCCCCCACATGTGGGGTATCGGCATAGTCAGAAGAAATTTCACAACAAATTTTGGGGTCCATTTTTTCCTGTTACCCTTGCAAAAATACAAAAAAATTGAGTCTAAGTTGAAACTTTTGTGAAAAAAATTTAAATGTTCATTTTTTCCTTCTATTAACTTAATAGACTTCTTTAACCCCTTAGTGACAGAGCCAATTTGGTACTTAATGACCAAGCCGATTTTTGCAATTCTGACCACTGTCACTTTATGAGGTTATAACTCTGGAACGCTTCAACGGATCCCGCTGATTGTGAGATTGTTTTTTCGTGACATATTGTACTTCATGTTAGTGGTAACATTTCTTCGATATTACTTGCGATTATTTATTAAAAAAACGGAAATATGGCGAAAATTTTGAAAATTTAGCAATTTTCAAAATTTGAATTTTTATTCCCTTACATCAAAGAGATATGTCACACAAAATGGTCAATACATAACATTTCCCATATGTCTACTTTACATCAGCACAATTTTGGAATAAAATTTTTTTTTATTAGGGAGTTATAAGGGTTAAAATTTGACCAGCAATTTTTTATTTTTACAGCAAAATTTACAAAACAATTTTTTTTAGGGACCACCTCACATTTGAAGTCAGTTTGAGGGGTCTATGTGGCAGAAAATGCCCAAAATTGACACCATTCTAAAAACTGCACCCCTCAAGGTGCGCAAAACCACATTCAAGAAGTTTATTAACCCTTCAGTTGCTGCACAGGAACTGAAGCAATGTGGAAGGAAAAAATGAACATTTTACTTTTTTTCACAAACATTTTACTTCAGAACCAATTTTTTTTATTTTCACAAGTGTAAAAAAAGAAAATGAACCACATAATTTGTTGTGCAATTTGTCCGGAGAATGCCGATACCCCATATGTGGGGAAGGACCACTGTTTGGGTGCACAGTAGAGCTCAGAAGGGAAGGAGCGCCATTTGGCTTTTTCAACATAGAATTCCCTGGAATTGAGATCGGACACCATGTCGCGTTTGGAGAGCCGCTGATGTGCCTAAACAGTGGAAACCCCCCACAAGTGACACCATTTTGGAAACTAGACCCCCTAAGGAACTTATCTAGGTGTGTGGTCAACACTTTGAACACCCAAGTGCTTCACACAAGTTTATAACGTAGAGCCGAAAAAATTAAAAATAATTTTATTTTCACAAAAATGATATTTTCACCCCCAATTTTTTATTTTTCCAAGGGTACCAAGACAAATTGGACCTCAAAAGTTGTTGTGCAATTTGTCCTGAGTATGTCGATACCCCGTATGTGGGGGTAAACCTCTGTTTGGGTGCACAGTAGAGCTCAGAAGGGAAGGAGCGCCATTTGACTTTTTCAACATTGAATTCTCTGGAATTGAGATCGGACACCATGTCGCGTTTGGAGAGCCGCTGATGTGCCTAAACAGTGGAAACCCCCCACAAGTGACACCATTTTGGAAACTAGACCCCCTAAGGAACTTATCTAGGTGTGTGGTCAACACTTTGAACACCCAAGTGCTTCACACAAGTTTATAACGTAGAGCCGAAAAAATTAAAAATCATTTTTTTTTCACAAAAATGATCTTTTCACCCCCAATTTTTTATTTTTCCAAGGGTACCAAGACAAATTGGACCCCAAAAGTTGTTGTGCAATTTGTCCTGAGTATGTCGATACCCCGTATGTGGGGGTAAACCTCTGTTTGGGTGCACAGTAGAGCTCAGAAGGGAAGGAGCGCCATTTGACTTTTTCAACATAGAATTCTCTGGAATTGAGATCGGACACCATGTCGCGTTTGGAGAGCCGCTGATGTGCCTAAACAGCGGAAACCCCCCACAAGTGACCCCGTTTTGGAAACTACACCCCTCAAAGATTTTAATCAGGGGTATATTGAGCAATTTGAACCCACATGTATGACACAGAGTTTGATAACATTAGGTCGTCATATTGAAAAAATTCATTTTTTTCCACGAGAATCTTGTTTTAGACCTGAATGTCTCACTTTTTCAGAAATAACATCAAAAAGTGGACCCCACAATTCGTTACCAACTTTATTATGAGCGCAGCGATATCCCATATGTAGTCAAAAATTTCTGTTTGGACAAATGGCAGGGCTTGGACAGAAAGGGGCACAATGTGACAAATTTGGCTTTATTTGAAATTGAAGATCCAGGACCTATTCAAAGCTTCTAGAGACATTGAGCAAAAAAGAAAATCCTTCCAGGAATTATTACTCACAGAGGGAGGCATGCTCCTAAAACACAATGGCTGACTATAAAATTGGTCTTGCTAACAAAACAGTTGTCCCGCATTTGCGTATATTGTAGCAGGAAGAATAAACTGTACTGGAATGAAGGGCAAAATGTGTAGGAAAATGCAGCCAACTATGTGGCAAAGCGGAGTTTGTTCCAAAGATGAAAGAACACCATCAGGGCTAGAATGGCAGACACTTTCAGAGACTGGTCGTACAACGTCCTTTTAGCTCCATCAATCCCTATATGAGAGACGAATGTGCCAATAGACGTGGTACACCATAGCAAGCTCCCACCCGCCAAGGTCAGAACCGCTTTATGCACAAAACAACCAGTTCTCTATAGAAAGTATTGTCTGGTACCAGAGGTTCGGCAAGAACCATAAAGTAAAGCCCATAGTGTATAAGTACGGAACTTCCTAATTTTTTTTAGAAATCCTACAATAAAATGATCATGCCCGTATCATCAACATAAATATAAGTAATATAAATGGAAGCCAAAGTTTTGTGTAGCAAGAGTCATAAAGCAGTGAAAGTTAGATAAATGGTCAAAAATGTTTGTGAGTAGGGTTGAGCGAAACGGGTCAAACATTTTCAAAAGTCGCCGACTTTTGTCGAAGTCGAGTTTCATGAAACCCGATCTGACCCCTGTGCGTGGTCGGCCATGCGGTACGTGACTTTCGCGCCAAAGTCGCGTTTCAATGACGCGAAAAGCGCCATTTCTCAGCCAATGAAGGTAAACGCAGAGTGTGGGCAGCGTGATGACATAGGTCCTGGTCCCCACCATCTTAGAGAAGGGCATTGCAGTGATTGGCTTGCTGTCTGCGGCGTCACAGCGGCTATAAAGGGGAGTTTCCGCCGACCGCCATGTTACTGCTGCTGATGTGAGCTTAGGGAGAGGTTGCTGCCGCTTCGTCAGAAGCAGGGATAGCGTTAGGCAGGGTCCATTAACCACAAAACCGCTTGTGCTGTAGCGATTTCCACTGCCCAACACCACCTTCGGTGTACAGGGACAGTGGAAGCTCCTTTTTTTTTTTTTTTCCTCAGCGCTGTAGCTCATTGGGCTGCCCTAGAAGGCTCCCTGATAGCTGCATTGCTGTGTGTACGCCGCTGTGCAAACCAACTGCTTTTTTCAAAGCACAAATCCTCTTGTTCCTTCCTTTCTGCACAGCTATCTTGTTTGTTTGTCCACACTTTTTATTTAATTTGTGCATCAGTCCACTCCTTATTGCTGCCTGCCATACCTGGCTGAGATTACTGCAGGGAGATAGTAATTGAAGGACAGTTCCTTTTTTTTTTTTTTTTTGTGGGAGATTAAGATTGACATTTCTGCTAGAGTGCCATCTCTGTCTGTGTCATCTCTCACTCAGTGGGCCATAGAAAGCCTATTTATTTTTTTGCTTGATTTGGGTTCCAAAATCTACCAGAAAAAATCACAACATCAATCAGTGGGAGAAAAATATTGGCCTCAGGGCTTGTGTGCCACTCCTTACTCCTGTGTGTGCCATCTCTCACTCAGTGGGCCATAGAAAGCCTATTAATTTTTTTGCTTGATTTGGGTTCTAAATTCTACCTGAAAAAATCAATAAATCAATCAGTGGGAGATTAATATTGGCCTTTGGGCTTGTGTGCCAGTCCTAAGCGTGCCATCTCTCTCTCTCTCAGATAGTGGGCCATAGAAAGCCTATTTTTTTATTATTTTATTGGGTTTATAAATTTTCCCTGGAAAAAAAAAAAAGTGGGAGATTAATATTGGCCTCTGGGCTTGTGTGCCAGTCCTGAGCGTGCCATCTCTCTCACAAATAGTGGGCCATAGAAAGCCTATTTATTTTTTTGGTTGATTTGGGTTCATAATTCTACCTGAAAAAATCAATCAATCAATCAGTGGGAGATTAATATTGGCCTTTGGGCTTGTGTGCCAGTCCTAAGCGTGCCATCTCTCTCTCTCAGATAGTGGGCCATAGAAAGCCTATTTATTATTATTTTTTTTATTGGGTTTATAAATTTTCCCTGGAAAAAAAAAAATGGGAGATTAATATTGGCCTCTGGGCTTGTGTGCCAGTCCTGAGCGTGCCTTCTCTCTCACAAATAGTGGGCCATAGAAAGCCTATTTATTTTTTTGGTTGATTTGGGTTCATAATTCTACCTGAAAAAATCAATCAATCAATCAGTGGGAGAAAAATATTGGCCTCAGGGCTTGTGTGCCACTCCTTACTCCTGTGTGTGCCATCTCTCACTCAGTGGGCCATAGAAAGCCTATTAATTTTTTTGCTTGATTTGGGTTCTAAATTCTACCTGAAAAAATCATTAAATCAATCAGTGGGAGATTAATATTGGCCTTTGGGCTTGTGTGCCAGTCCTAAGCGTGCCATCTCTCTCTCTCTCAGATAGTGGGCCATAGAAAGCCTATTTTTTTATTATTTTATTGGGTTTATAAATTTTCCCTGGAAAAAAAAAAAAGTGGGAGATTAATATTGGCCTCTGGGCTTGTGTGCCAGTCCTGAGCGTGCCATCTCTCTCACAAATAGTGGGCCATAGAAAGCCTATTTATTTTTTTGGTTGATTTGGGTTCATAATTCTACCTGAAAAAATCAATCAATCAATCAGTGGGAGATTAATATTGGCCTTTGGGCTTGTGTGCCAGTCCTAAGCGTGCCATCTCTCTCTCTCAGATAGTGGGCCATAGAAAGCCTATTTATTATTATTTTTTTTATTGGGTTTATAAATTTTCCCTGGAAAAAAAAAAATGGGAGATTAATATTGGCCTCTGGGCTTGTGTGCCAGTCCTGAGCGTGCCATCTCTCTCACAAATAGTGGGCCATAGAAAGCCTATTTATTTTTTTGCTTGATTTGGGTTCCAAAATCTACCAAAAAAAATCACTAAATCAATCAGTGGGAGATTAATATTGGCCTCTGGGCTTGTGTGCCACTCCTGACTCCTGTGAGCGTCATCTGTCACTCAGTGGGCCCTAGAAAGCCTATTTTTTGTTTTATTTGTTTTCTAAATTCTCCCTGAAAAAATCATTTTATTTTCTTTGGTTTCTAAATTATTCCTGAAAAAAATCATTTTTTTTGTATTTTTTTTTCTCTAAAGTCTCCCTGAAAAAAAAAAAAAATCTGTGGGAGATTCATATTGCCCCTTCTGCTTGTGTGCCAGTCTTGGCTCCTGGGTGTGCCATCTCTCTCTCTCTCCCCAATTATGGGCCATAGAAAGCCTATTAATTTTTTTGGTTGATTTGGGTTCATAATTCTACCTGAAAAAATCAATCAATCAATCAGTGGGAGATTAATATTGGCCTTTGGGCTTGTGTGCCAGTCCTAAGCGTGCCATCTCTCTCTCTCTCAGATAGTGGGCCATAGAAAGCCTATTTTTTTATTATTTTATTGGGTTTATAAATTTTCCCTGGAAAAAAAAAAAGTGGGAGATTAATATTGGCCTCTGGGCTTGTGTGCCAGTCCTGAGCGTGCCATCTCTCTCACAAATAGTGGGCCATAGAAAGCCTATTTATTTTTTTGGTTGATTTGGGTTCATAATTCTACCTGAAAAAATCAATCAATCAATCAGTGGGAGATTAATATTGGCCTTTGGGCTTGTGTGCCAGTCCTAAGCGTGCCATCTCTCTCTCTCAGATAGTGGGCCATAGAAAGCCTATTTATTATTATTTTTTTTATTGGGTTTATAAATTTTCCCTGGAAAAAAAAAAAATGGGAGATTAATATTGGCCTCTGGGCTTGTGTGCCAGTCCTGAGCGTGCCATCTCTCTCACAAATAGTGGGCCATAGAAAGCCTATTTATTTTTTTGCTTGATTTGGGTTCCAAAATCTACCAAAAAAAAATCACTAAATCAATCAGTGGGAGATTAATATTGGCCTCTGGGCTTGTGTGCCACTCCTGACTCCTGTGAGCGTCATCTGTCACTCAGTGGGCCCTAGAAAGCCTATTTTTTGTTTTATTTGTTTTCTAAATTCTCCCTGAAAAAATCATTTTATTTTCTTTGGTTTCTAAATTATTCCTGAAAAAAATCATTTTTTTTGTATTTTTTTTTCTCTAAAGTCTCCCTGAAAAAAAAAAAAATAAATCTGTGGGAGATTCATATTGCCCCTTCTGCTTGTGTGCCAGTCTTGACTCCTGGGTGTGCCATCTCTCTCTCTCTCCCCAATTGTGGGCCATAGAAAGCCTATTAATTTTTTTGCTTGATTTGGGTTCCAAAATCTACCAAAAATAATCACTAAATCAATCAGTGGGAGATTAATATTGGCCTCTGGGCTTGTCTGCCACTCCTGACTCCTGTGTGCGTCATCTGTCACTCAGTGGGCCCTAGAAAGCCTATTTTTTGTTTTATTTGTTTTCTAAATTCTCCCTGAAACAATCATTTTATTTTCTTTGGTTTCTAAATTATTCCTGAAAAAAATAATTTTTTTTGTATTTTTTTTTCTCTCAAGTCTCCCTGAAAAAAAAAAAAAAAAAAAAAAAATCTGTGGGAGATTCATATTGCCCCTTCTGCTTGTGTGCCAGTCTTGACTCCTGGGTGTGCCATCTCTCTCTCTCTCCCCAATTGTGGGCCATAGAAAGCCTATTCATTTTTTTGCTTGATTTGGGTTCCAAAATCTACCAAAAAAAATAACTAAATCAATCGGTGGGAGATTAATATTGGCCTCTGGGCTTGTGTGCCACTCCTGACTCCTGTGTGCGTCCTCTCTCACTCAGTGGGCCCTACAAAGCCTTTTTTTTTTTTTTTTTTCCTAAACTCTCCCTGAAACAATCATTTCATTTTATTTGTTTTATAAATTCTTCTGTAAAAAATAATTTTTTTTTAATTTTTTTTTTCTGAAGTCTCCCTTTTAAAAAAAACAAACACAAAGGAAGGAAGGTGACGGGCACAAGGGGGCATTCTTTGCGTCTGGAGGAGAGAAGGTTTTTCCACCAACATAGAAGAGGATTCTTTACTGTTAGGGCAGTGAGAATCTGGAATTGCTTGCCTGAGGAGGTGGTGATGGCGAACTCAGTCGAGGGGTTCAAGAGAGGCCTGGATGTCTTCCTGGAGCAGAACAATATTGTATCATACAATTATTAGGTTCTGTAGAAGGACGTAGATCTGGGTATTTATTATGATGGAATATAGGCTGAACTGGATGGACAAATGTCTTTTTTCGGCCTTACTAACTATGTTACAATGTAAATCAGTGGGAGATAAATATTTACATTTGCGCTTCAGTGACAGTCCTGCGTGTGTGCCATCTCATTTGTTGCCAACAACAACAGAGTGTGTAACATTGTGGCTGATTTTCGTTGTGGTCTCACCCACCTGTAAAGGGGTAGCTAAATCATACTGAAGTTATAGCTCACCGTGTAAGTTGTGTGACAGCAACAAATACCGTTCGTTTGGTAACGCTTTTAAAACAATGAGGAAGTCTGGTGGAAGAGGTCGTGGCCGGGGGCGTTCATTGTCAGCTGGTAATGAGGGTAGTGGTAGTGGTGGAGCATCAGGTGGTCGTGGGAAAAAAAATATTGCACCTAAGTCTGGAGCTGTGGAGCCAGGTTCGTCGTCTGGCTACACAAGGCCTCGAACCCTCCCTTTTCTGGGAGTAGGAAAACCGCTTTTAAAGCCGGAGCATCAAGAGCAAGTTTTTCTTATCTTGCTGACTCAGCCTCTAGCTCTTTTGCCTCCTCTCGTGAAACTGGTAAAAGTAAAAGCAGCGCGTCGTTAGTGGATGTTCACGGTCAGGGACAAGTCGCTTCCTTGTCCTCTTCAGCAAAAACAACAACAGAGAAGAATGCAGCAGGCGACACAACGGGTTACTCCATGGAGCTCTTTACACATACCGTCCCTGGCTTAGAAAGTGAAGCAGTTAACAGTCCATGCCAATTACAAGTTGAATCTGACATGGAGTGCACTGATGCACAGCCACAGCCAGACTACTATGCTGGTCCTTTGACTCAGACCACAACATTGCCCTCGCAGGGTGCTGATCAAGAATCAGACCCTGATGAGACTATGTTGCCCCATCACGAACGCTATACCACCGACCGACACGGTGACACAGACGAAGTTGCACACGAGCTACAAGAAGAGGTAATAGATGACCCAGTTCTTGACCCCGATTGGCAGCCATTGGGGGAACAGGGTGCAGGCGGCAGCAGTTCTGAAGCGGAGGAGGAGGGGCCGCAGCAGGCATCAACATCGCAACAGGTTCCATCTGCCGGACCCATATCTTGGCCAAAACGCGTGGCAAAGTCAAAACCTGTTGGAGGACAGCGTGGCCATCCGGTTAAAGCTCAGTCTGCAATGCCTGAAAAGGTATCCGATGCTAGAAAGAGTGCAGTCTGGCATTTTTTTAAACAACATCCAATTGATCAGCACAAAGTAATCTGTCAAAAATGTTCAACTACCTTAAGCAGAGGGCAGAATCTGAAAAGTCTCAATACAAGTTGCATGCATAGACATTTAACCACCATGCATTTGCAAGCTTGGACTAACTACCAAACGTCCCTTAAGGTTGTAGCACCCTCGGCCAATGAAGCTACTCATCAACGCAACATCCCTTCCGGCAGTGTAGGGCCACCATTTTCTGCACCACCTGCAGTATCTGTGCAGGTTTCTTTGCCAGGCCAAAGCAGTCAGGGTCAGGGAATCTCCAGTTTCGTAGTAGGAAACACTGCATCTAGGGCACCGGTGGCAACAATACCATCTCCCACCGTCTCTCAGTCTGCCATGTCCACCGGCACCCCCGCTAGTTCCACGATCTCCAGCTCTCCAGTCCAGCTCACCCTACATGAGACTATGGTTAGAAAAAGGAAGTACTTAGCCTCGCATCCGCGTACACAGGGTTTGAACGCCCACATAGCTAGACTAATCTCGTTAGAGATGATGCCCTACCGGTTAGTTGAAAGCGAAGCTTTCAAAGACCTGATGGACTACGCTGTACCACGCTACGAGCTACCCAGTCGACACTTTTTTTCCAGAAAAGCCATCCCAGCCCTCCACCAGCATGTTAAAGAGCGCATCGTCCATGCACTCAGGCAATCTGTGAGCACAAAGGTGCACCTGACAACAGATGCATGGACCAGTAGGCATGGCCAGGGACGTTACGTGTCCATCACGGTACACTGGGTAAATGTGGTGGATTCAGGGTCCACAGGGGACAGCAAGTTTGGGACAGTTCTGCCTAGCCCACGGTCTAGGAAACAGTTGGCTGTAGCCGTTCGCACCCCCTCCTCCTCCTCCTCCTCCTCGTCCTCCTGCAGAAGCGAGAGCTCGTCCACAGACCGCAGTCGCACAACCACTCCATCCGCAGCTGCCACTGTTGCACACCAGGTCTCCCATTATGGGGCAGCTACTGGCAAACGTCAGCAGGCTGTATTGGCTATGAAGTGTTTGGGCGACAACAGACACACCGCGGAAGTTCTGTCCGAGTTCTTGCAGAAAGAAACGCAGTCGTGGCTGGGCACTGTAGATCTTGAGGCAGGCAAGGTAGTGAGTGATAACGGAAGGAATTTCATGGCTGCCATCTCCCTTTCCCAACTGAAACACATTCCTTGCCTGGCTCACACCTTAAACCTGGTGGTGCAGTGCTTCCTGAAAAGTTATCCGGGGTTATCCGACCTGCTCCTCAAAGTGCGTGGACTTTGCGCACATATCCGCCGTTCGCCTGTACACTCCAGCCGTATGCAGACCTATCAGCGTTCTTTGAACCTTCCCCAGCATCGCCTAATCATAGACGTTGTTACAAGGTGGAACTCAACACTGCACATGCTTCAGAGACTGTGCGAACAGAGGCGGGCTGTTATGTTTTTGTGGGAGGATACACATACACGGGCAGGCAGTAGGATGGCAGACATGGAGTTGTCAGGTGTGCAGTGGTCGAAGATTCAAGACATGTGTCAAGTCCTTCAGTGTTTTGAGGAATGCACACGGCTGGTTAGTGCAGACAACGCCATAATAAGCATGAGCATCCCCTTAATGTGTCTGCTGATGCAAAGTTTGACGCACATAAAGGATCAGGCGTCTGCAGCTGAGGAAGAGGAAAGCCTTGATGACAGTCAGCCATTGTCTGGTCAGGGCAGTGTACAGGACGAGGTAGCGGGCGAAGAGGAGGTGGAGGATGAGGAGGATGATGGGGAGGAGTATATTTTTAATGAGGAAGCTTTCCCGGGGTCATTGGAAATTGGTGGCGTGGCAAGGGCGGGTTCTGGTTTTTTGAGGGACACAAGTGACGTAGATTTGCCTGCAACTGCCCCTCAAACAAGCACAACCGCAGATTTGACAACTGGAACTTTGGCCCACATGGCGGATTATGCCTTGCGTATCCTCAAAAGGGACACACGCATTACAAAAATGATGAACGATGACGATTACTGGTTGGCCTGCCTCCTTGATCCTCGCTATAAAGGCAAATTGCAAAATATTATGCCACATGAGAACTTGGAACTAATATTAGCAACAAAACAATCAACTCTTGTTGACCGTTTGCTTCTGGCATTCCCTGCACACAGCGCCCGTGATCGTTCTCACACGAGCTCCAGGGACCAGCAGACCAGAGGTGTTAGAGGGGCAGAAATCAGAAGTGGCGTTGGCCAGAGGGGTTTTCTGACCAGGTTGTGGAGTGATTTTGCTATGACCGCAGACAGGACAGGTACTGCAGCATCAATTCAAAGTGACAGGAGACAACATTTGTCCAGCATGGTTACAAACTATTTTTCATCCCTTATCGACGTTCTCCCTCAACCGTCATTCCCATTTGATTACTGGGCATCCAAATTAGACACCTGGCCAGAATTGGCAGAATATGCATTGCAGGAGCTTGCTTGCCCGGCAGCTAGTGTCCTATCAGAAAGAGTATTCAGTGCTGCAGGTTCAATACTAACTGAAAAAAGGACTCGTCTGGCTACCCAAAATGTAGATGATCTAACCTTCATTAAAATGAACCACAACTGGATTTCGAAATCTTTTGCCCCACCTTGCCCGGCTGACACCTAACTTTCCTATGAAAAGGTCTTGCCTGTGGACTCTTCTGAATGACTTTTCCAATCTCGTAATTTTCTGCACCTGACTGTCCAGCATACGACATGTTTACTCCTAACAAAATGGCCAAACTCCCCACACGGGGCCGTGGTATCGCCACTTTGCGCCAGCACCCGTGAGAGTGCTGTTTGTCTGAAGAGGTGGGTGTGCCCGCTTTTGGTCGACGGCACTGCCACTGGGTCCCTCATAGTACAATAAAGTGTCTCTGGCGGTGGTGGTGCGCACCCAACGTCAGACACACCATTGTAATATGAGGGGCCCTGGGCCTGTACCGCCGGCCACAAGACAGTTCCCCCCCCCAGCTCAAACAGTGCTCTACCACTAGCAAAATTATCTCTCACAGCTTCACCAATGTTTAGTCTATGCGCTGACATCCTTCAATGCCTGGCACTGACAATACCATTGTTTTGACATTTTTGTTATGTTAGGCCTTCAAAGCCTGTCTGCGGTCCGTTCTTTCTACAACTACTACACTGACCAGGCCACTGCTGGCCGTGTTCCCCTGGAACCAATTTAAACTTGCCTACAGCCAGCCCAATTTTGTTATGTTAGGCCTTCTTAGCCTGTCTGCCGTCACTCCTTCCACTAGACTTCCACTGACCAGACCGCTGTTGCCCGTGTACCCCTGGAACCAATTTTAAATTGCCAACAGCCAAATGTTATTATGTTAGGCCTTTGATGCCTGTCTGCCGTCACTCCTTCCACTAGACTTCCACTGACCAGACCACTGTTGCCCGTGTACCCCTGGAACCAATTTTAAATTGCCAACAGCCCAATGTTATGATGTTAGGCCTTTGATGCCTGTCTGCCGTCACTCCTTCCACTAGGCCTCCACTGACCTGTCTACTGCTGCCCGTGTTCCCATGGAACCAATTGTAAATTGCCTACAGCCAGCCCATTTTATTACGTTAGGCCTTCGAAGCCTGTCTGCGGTCCCTCCTTCCACTAGGCCTCCACTTACCTGTCTACTGCTGCCCGTGTTCCCCTGGAACCAATTTTAAATTGCCTACAGGCAGCCCAATTTATTATGTTAGGGCTTCGAAGCCTGTCTGCGGTCCCTCCTTCCACTAGGCCTCCACTGACCTGTCTACTGCTGCCCGTGTTCCCCTGGAACCAATTTTAAACTGCCTACAGGCAGCCCAATTTATTATGTTAGGGCTTCGAAGCCTGTCTGCGGTCCCTCCTTCCACTAGGCCTCCACTGACCTGTCTACTGCTGCCCGTGTACCCCTTGAACCAACATCATAAAATTAAAAAAAAAGTATTTTGCTTATAAAAAAGAAAATACTGGTGAGATATCAAATGCAGACATTTTAACATTAAAAACAAACACACAACTAAAATCTGGTACAGTACTAAAAATAGCCACCAGCTACAATTACTTTATCCTGCAAGTATTTAACTGAAAGGTTTTTTAAATTGAAAACACAGATATGGCATCCACCGAGTGTTGTCCTGTCGCGTCTTCTTTATATTATTGCCGAGAAGATGCAAAACAATGAAAATAATAAAATCATTAATTACCAAAATAATAGAGAAAGTCAACACCACATTGCAAATAAACATTCATTCCAAATAAAGAAGCAGGGCGCGTCCGAGGGTGAGTATATACCTAATAAGAATATAATCACCCTCGGACGCGCAATGCTTATTTCCAACAGCCTTCCTTCCTAAGAATCAGCCCTTCCGTGGTGTAGAGAGACGTTGTGTTACACTTCAAGGTGTTCCCCAGGTTGTCTTTCCTGAGCTTCGATCTTCCGGCTCTCGTTTAGTAGTTCTTGGAAACTACACTGCATTAGGCCTTCAAATTGGGTATGGGGTGTAGAGAGAGGGTGTGTTACACTCCAAGGTGTTCCCCAGGTTGCCTTTCCTGAGCTTCGATCTTCCGGCTCTCGTTTAGTAGTTGTTGGAAACTACGCTGCATTAGGCCTTCAAATTGGGTATGGGGTGTAGAGAGAGGGTGTGTTACACTCCAAGGTGTTCCCCAGGTTGCCTTTCCTGAGCTTCGATCTTCCGGCTCTCGTTTAGTAGTTCTTGGAAACTACACTGCATTAGGCCTTCAAATTGGGTATGGGGTGTAGAGAGAGGGTGTGTTACACTCCAAGGTGTTCCCCAGGTTGCCTTTCCTGAGCTTCGATCTTCATGCTCTCGTTTAGTAGTTGTCGGAAACTACGCTGCATTAGGCCTACAAATTGGGTATGGGGTGTAGAGAGAGGGTTTGTTACACTCCAAGGTGTTCGCCAGGTTGCCTTTCCTGAGCTTCGATCTTCCGGCTCTCGTTTAGTAGTTGTTGGAAACTACGCTGCATTAGGCCTTCAAATTGGGTATGGGGTGTAGAGAGAGGGTGTGTTACACTCCAAGGTGTTCCCCAGGTTGCCTTTCCTGAGCTTCGATCTTCCGGCTCTCGTTTAGTAGTTCTTGGAAACTACACTGCATTAGGCCTTCAAATTGGGTATGGGGTGTAGAGAGAGGGTGTGTTACACTCCAAGGTGTTCCCCAGGTTGCCTTTCCTGAGCTTCGATCTTCCGGCTCTCGTTTAGTAGTTCTTGGAAACTACACTGCATTAGGCCTACAAATTGGGTATGGGGTGGAGAGAGATGGTGTGTTACACTCCAAGGTGTTCCCCAGGTTTCCTTGCCATTGCTTCGGTCTTCCGACTCTCGTTTAGTAGTTGTAGAAAAGTACACTGCATTAGGCCTACAAAATGGGTATGGGGTGGAGAGAGATGGTGTGTTACACTCCAAGGTGTTCCCCAGGTTGCCTTTCCTGAGCTTCTATCTTCAGGCTCTCATTAAATTGTGGTTAAATGGAACAACTGCATTTGGCGTACTAGTTGGTTTGGGGCCTACTATCGGTGTCTGCCACTCCTTGCTGTTCTCCTGGTTTCCTGTCCTGAAATTCCATTTTCAGGCTCTCGTTAAGTAGTTGTTAATGTTAGACTGCATTTGGCCTACTAGTTGGGTTGGGGCCTACTATCGGTGTCTGCCACTCCTTGCTGTTCTCCTCCACTGAACAAAGCTGTGCCGCCTGTTTACTACGGTTGCCAATTTTGAACTGCATTTCGACTACTTACTGATTTGGCCCTACTCTCTGTGTCAGCCTCTCATTCCAGTTGTCCTCCACTGCAATGCCCCCTGGTTATTCCTGTGTTACCAATTTTGAACTGCATTTAGCCCACTTTATTCTTTGGGCCTATATCTGTGTTTCCACTTCATCGTGCCCATTGCCCAGCCAGTGATAGATGAGTCTGCTGGTACATTGACCCATAACGCAACATTCCCCGTGCATGCTACACAACAACATTGTGACCCTGCTGAAAGTCAGGTTGCTCTTCCCGCATACCATACCACCTTACACGGGGACAAAGAGGAAGGTGCAGATGAAAGTGCAGGTTCCTTCATCAGGTGGGGGGAGGAATACTAGTTGGCGACGTCACTGGCACAGGGCCTCTCATAGTACGCAAAAGTGTTGCTGCCGGTGGGAGGCGCCCCCGCCGTGCAAACACACCGCTGTACTTTGAGGGGCCCTGTGCCAGTGCCAATGCCAACAAGTGGGCCCCCCCTGCTTGCTCAGGATCACAGCACTTGCAAAGTTGAAATACTTACCTCTCCCTGCTCCACTGCCGTGACGTGGTCCAGATTTCCTGGGCCCACTAATTACTTGAACCAGCCCTACCCCACACAACTTTAGCCAAATGACCCCCAATTTCAAATGCCTTCCAATTATTATATGGTAAATTACGCTTGACAAGCTTCATTAAGAAGAATGGATGGTTTTGACATTAAAATGGGCACTCTAGGTGTTTTCCTGGCCCCCACTCACTGCCGACTATGCTGCCCCATTGACTTGCATTGGGTTTCGTGTTTCGGTCGATCCCGACTTTTCGCCATAATCGGCCGATTTCACTCGACCCGACTTTTGAGATAGTCGGGTTTCGCGACACCCGGCTCGACTCTAAAAAGGTTAAGGTCGCTCAACTCTATTTGTGAGTAATCAAGTCCTAGAATTCATTTTCAGATGATTTCACTTTTCAAGATCATTTCTGGGGTCCACATTCTAACGCTTATTGACATAGGTACGTGGACGAGAATTTGTTGGAATAGTAGTTTGGTATGGGATTGATCGAGTCGTAGAATTTTCAGATAGTAGAAAAAACCGTGTGCACTACTGTGAGGATGGTGCTAAGGTAGGCTCCCACACCTTAGTGTAATATGCAAAAGAACCTAGCACTCAACTGGATGCCCAAAGTGAAAGATTTATTGTAGTACCAAATAAACGATTCGGTCCACCACACGGACCTTCATCAGTAACTACAAGTGAAAATAATAATACAAATAATAAAAAAACAAAATAAATACATAACAAAATAAAGTATATACATAGCATATAGACCTGTGCATATGATACCGATGCCGTTGTCCTAAACCTTTATATGCTATGTATATACTTTATTTTGTTATGTATTTATTTTGTTTTTTTATTATTTGTATTATTATTTTCACTTGTAGTTACTGATGAAGGTCCGTGTGGTGGACCGAAACGTTTATTTGGTACTACAATAAATCTTTCACTTTGGGCATCCAGTTGAGTGCTAGGTTCTTTTGCGTAGAATTTTCAGATGACCTGACTTTGCAAGAACATTTGTGGGGTCCACACTCTAGAGCGTACAGACGTGGGTACGTGGACGAGAATTTGTTGGGAAAGTAGTTTGGTATGGGATTGATCAAGTTCTGGAATTAATTGTGAAATGGGGTAAAATGGGATCTACTAATTAAAATATTATTTATCAATTGTTCCAAATTGTACTACTGGGGCCACTAAGCAGAAAATAAAAATTATTGAAAAAAAGCAAACTAATAATTGTAGGTGGTGTGGTAGGTCTCAAAACAGGGGGAGATACAAAGGCCTGGTTGGGATGGGCATGTGGGGCAATAGAATCGGGAATCACTCCGCCTGCCATGCTTTCTGCAAACTCAGCACCTTTTTTGAGGATACTTTTGGGTGGGAGTGACAGGGACAGGGTGAGGAAAATGGCGTTCTGACAGTCTCCGGGAATCCTCAGAGTCGAAGGCTTCCCCCGGTGCCATGGACTCAAATATGAGGCTCTCTACTACTTTTTCCTGAAAGTGCAGGAAAGTTAGCGGTCCTTGAGATTTTTTATATAGGACAAAGCTGTTATAGGTGGCAGTCTGAATTAGATAGATTCCCACCTTTTTATACCACGCCCTGGTCTTCCTATTGACCAGGTATGGTTGCAGAACCTGGTCTGACAGGTCTACGCCACCCATATGTCTGTTATAGTCTGTGACGCAGACAGGTTTTTCTTTGTCCCTGGTGGCACCCCTCTCTCTGACCATCACAGTGGTGTCCGTATGCAGTGTGGAAAGCATATAGACGTCCTTCCTGTCTTTCCACTTCACTGCAAGAAGTTGGTCGCTTGCAAGTGAAAATGACGCCCCCCTCTCCAAACGTCTGGACACCAACTGTGACGGAAACCCCACTCTGTTTTTCCTCACTGTCCCACAGGCCCCTGTATTTGCAGCATGGAGGGATTTGTATAGGGGGATACTCGTGTAATAGTTATCGGTATACACGTGGTACCCTTGATTGAGAAAGGGCGTCATTAGCTCCCAGACAATTTTGCCTGGGATACCAATTGTCTGGGGGCAGTTTGGGGGGTTTATTTGGCGGTCCCTACCTTCATAAATTAGGAAGGTGGACGTGTACCCTGATGAGCTCTCGCAAGCTTTATATAATTTTACGCCGTATTTGGCTCTCTTGGAGGGAATAAATTGGCGGAATAACAGACGGCCCTTGTAGCTCATCAAGGACTCGTCGACTGCCATATTTTGCTCTGGGGTATAGGAATTTAGAAAGGAAGTTTTTAGGAGGGAAATTAGGGGTCTTAATTTATTTAGCCGATCGTAGTTGGGGTCAGTTCTTGGGAGAGCTTGGGAATTGTCACTGAAGTGGAGGAATCTCATCAGGGCTTCGTAACGGGCTCGGGACATGATGGCTGCAAATACAGGGGTGCAGTGGACAGCTTTTGTTGCCCAGTAAGAGCGGAGAGTGTTTTTTTTTACTATACCCATATTCAGGGTGAGGCCTAAGAATTTTTTTATTTCAGGGACATTTGTGGGGATCCAGGAACGGGAATGAAAGGCAGTGGGTTTTTGGGAAATATATTGCCGGGCATATAGGTTTGTTTGGTGGACGATTAATTGCAGGACTTCGGGGCTAATGAAAATTTCGAAAAAAAATCAATGGGGGTAAAATTGGCGACATCTACTTTTATTCCAGGTCCCCCCAGGTAGCAATGCTACTGCCTATACATCTATTAACTTACCAATGATGTCTCATTTGACTACAGCCTTTTTCTTTTTCATTTTCAAACCTTCATGTTGACGTCCTAATACCGTGACAAGTACAATGCAGTTTGCTGCAAATAAAAAGGATCACATATATTCCACCTCTCGTGTCTCCCCTTTATCTCATAGTTTGTAAGCTTGCGAGCAGGGCCCTCTTTCCTCTTGGTATCTATTTTGAACTGTGATTTCTGTTATGCTGTAATGTCTATTGTCTGTACAAGTCCCCTCTATAATTTGTAAAGCGCTGCGGAATATGTTGGCGCAATACAAATAAAATTATTATTATTATTATTATTATATATGTACACATTTGTTTCCAGGAATAAGAAATCCTCTAGTCTGGGCACTGAATGCAGACATTCATCCACAATTAATATATAATTAGCTATTATACAACCCACGATTACAAGGGTAAATAAATAAATATATAAATATCAGAGCTTGTTTTTAGTGGAAAAGTCATTGCCATCTTTCTCTGCACCAAAATAGCTTTTGAAAGCAGGTACACAAGATCAGTCAAATACCTGTATAGCTCGACGTTGGCATCATAGCCCAATGTCGTGCAAACGCCTACAGATGATTTGTGTAGGCAACAATATTTGATGCCTTAAAATTGCTATTTTACATATAATTTCCTTTATAGTATAGAATGGAGCACTACATGCTAGTTAGTCTTCTAGCCTGACAAGACTAGAGAGAGTACAAAGGAGGGCAACAAAATTAATAAAGGGGATGGGAGAACTACAATACCCAGATAGAAGCAATACTTGGCAACCATAGCCAGAAATATACAAAAAACATGATTTAATTAAACATAACATATGACTAAAAAGGGAAGTGAATGGTAGCAATAGATGGAATTAAACACCACTTAGGTGATCCTGGTACCAATAAAGTATTAATAAAGTGCATAGTGCCATATAATAATTGGGAACAAGGTCCAAATAGAAAATTGGTATCCCTAAAAATCTTTGCTTCACGGCTCTATTTACATATAGGTAGCCCTGCGCATAAGCTACGTGACCACTATGTCCGGTCATTCACCACCAGCCAAAAAGAAGCCAAAAAGGAAAACACCATAAAGATGAATCATTAAACCTTACCCAGAGTTGGTAACCAGGATGACCCACGTGGGTCATCCTGGTTACCAACTCTGGGTAAGGTTTAATGATTCATCTTTATGGTAACATAGTAACATAGTAACATAGTTAGTAAGGCCGAAAAAATACATTTGTCCATCCAGTTCAGCCTATATTCCATCATAATAAGTACCCAGATCTACGTCCTTCTACAGAACCTAATAATTGTATGATACAATATTGTTCTGCTCCAGGAAGACATCCAGGCCTCTCTTGAACCCCTCGACTGAGTTCGCCATCACCACCTCCTCAGGCAAGCAATTCCAGATTCTCACTGCCCTAACAGTAAAGAATCCTCTTCTATGTTGGTGGAAAAACCTTCTCTCCTCCAGACGCAAAGAATGCCCCCTTGTGCCCGTCACCTTCCTTGGTATAAACAGATCCTCAGCGAGATATTTGTATTGTCCCCTTATATACTTATACATGGTTATTAGATCGCCCCTCAGTCGTCTTTTTTCTAGACTAAATAATCCTAATTTCGCTAATCTATCTGGGTATTGTAGTTCTCCCATCCCCTTTATTAATTTTGTTGCCCTCCTTTGTACTCTCTCTAGTTCCATTATATCCTTCCTGAGCACCGGTGCCCAAAACTGGACACAGTACTCCATGTGCGGTCTAACTAGGGATTTGTACAGAGGCAGTATAATGCTCTCATCATGTGTATCCAGACCTCTTTTAATGCACCCCATGATCCTGTTTGCCTTGGCAGCTGCTGCCTGGCACTGGCTGCTCCAGGTAAGTTTATCATTAACTAGGATCCCCAAGTCCTTCTCCCTGTCAGATTTACCCAGTGGTTTCCCGTTCAGTGTGTAATGGTGATATTGATTCCCTCTTCCCATGTGTATAACCTTACATTTATCATTGTTAAACCTCATCTGCCACCTTTCAGCCCAAGTTTCCAACTTATCCAGATCCATCTGTAGCAGAATACTATCTTCTCTTGTATTAACTGCTTTACATAGTTTTGTATCATCTGCAAATATCGATATTTTACTGTGTAAACCTTCTACCAGATCATTAATGAATATGTTGAAGAGAACAGGTCCCAATACTGACCCCTGCGGTACCCCACTGGTCACAGCGACCCAGTTAGAGACTATACCATTTATAACCACCCTCTGCTTTCTATCACTAAGCCAGTTACTAACCCATTTACACACATTTTCCCCCAGACCAAGCATTCTCATTTTGTGTACCAACCTCTTGTGCGGCACGGTATCAAATGCTTTGGAAAAATCGAGATATACCACGTCCAATGACTCACCGTGGTCCAGTCTATAGCTTACCTCTTCATAAAAACTGATTAGATTGGTTTGACAGGAGCGATTTCTCATAAACCCATGCTGATATGGAGTTAAACAGTTATTCTCATTGAGATAATCCAGAATAACATCCCTCAGAAACCCTTCAAATATTTTACCAACAATAGAGGTTAGACTTACTGGCCTATAATTTCCAGGTTCACTTTTAGAGCCCTTTTTGAATATTGGCACCACATTTGCTATGCGCCAGTCCTGCGGAACAGACCCTGTCGCTATAGAGTCACTAAAAATAAGAAATAATGGTTTATCTATTACATTACTTAGTTCTCTTAGTACTCGTGGGTGTATGCCATCCGGACCCGGAGATTTAACTATTTTAATCTTATTTAGCCGGTTTCGCACCTCTTCTTGGGTTAGATTGGTGACCCTTAATATAGGGTTTTCATTGTTTCTTGGGATTTCACCTAGAATTTCATTTTCCACCGTGAATACCGTGGAGAAGAAGGTGTTTAATATGTTAGCTTTTTCCTCGTCATCTACAACCATTCTTTCCTCACTATTTTTTAAGGGGCCTACATTTTCAGTTTTTATTCTTTTACTATTGATATAGTTGAAGAACAGTTTGGGATTAGTTTTACTCTCCTTAGCAATGTGCTTCTCTGTTTCCTTTTTGGCAGCTTTAATTAGTTTTTTAGATAAAGTATTTTTCTCCCTATAGTTTTTTAGAGCTTCAATGGTGCCATCCTGCTTTAGTAGTGCAAATGCTTTCTTTTTACTGTTAATTGCCTGTCTTACTTCTTTGTTTAGCCACATTGGGTTTTTCCTATTTTTAGTCCTTTTATTCCCACAAGGTATAAACCGCTTACATTGCCTATTTAGGATGTTCTTAAACATTTCCCATTTATTATCTGTATTCTCATTTCTGAGGATATTGTCCCAGTCTACCAGATTAAGGGCATCTCTAAGCTGTTCAAACTTTGCCTTCCTAAAGTTCAATGTTTTTGTGACTCCCTGACAAGTCCCCCTAGTGAAAGACAGGTGAAACTGCACAATATTGTGGTCGCTATTTCCTAAATGCCCAACCACCTGCAGATTTGTTATTCTGTCAGGTCTATTAGATAGTATTAGGTCTAAAAGTGCTGCTCCTCTGGTTGGATTCTGCACCAATTGTGAAAGATAATTTTTCTTGGTTATTAGCAGAAACCTGTTGCCTTTATGGGTTTCACAGGTTTCTGTTTCCCAGTTAATATCCGGGTAGTTAAAGTCCCCCATAACCAGGACCTCATTATGGGTTGCAGCTTCATCTATCTGCTTTAGAAGTAGACTTTCCATGCTTTCTGTTATATTTGGGGGTTTGTAACAGACCCCAATGAGAATTTTGTTACCATTTTTCCCTCCATGAATTTCAACCCATATGGACTCGACATCCTCATTCCCTTCGCTAATATCCTCCCTTAAAGTGGACTTTAGACAAGACTTTACATAGAGACAAACCCCTCCTCCTCTCCGATTTTTACGATCCTTTCTAAACAGACTGTAACCCTGTAAGTTAACTGCCCAGTCATAGCTTTCATCTAACCATGTCTCGGTTATTCCCACTATGTCAAAGTTACCTGTAGATATTTCTGCTTCTAGTTCTTCCATCTTGTTTGTCAGGCTTCTGGCGTTTGCGAGCATGCAGTTTAGAGGATTTTGTTTTGTTCCAATCTCCTCACTGTGGATTGTTTTAGAAATGTTCTTACCTCCCTTCTGAGTATGTTTTCCTGGGTCGTCTTTGTTCGAGTCTAATGTTTTTCTTCCCGTCCCCTCTTCTTCTAGTTTAACGCCCTCCTGATGAGTGTAGCGAGTCTTCTGGCGAATGTGTGTTTCCCAGGTTTGTTGAGGTGTAGTCCGTCTCTGGCGAGGAGTCCATCATACCAGTAATTCACACCGTGGTCCAGGAATCCAAATCCTTGTTGTCTGCACCATCGTCTTAGCCAGTTGTTTGCATCAAGGATCCTGTTCCATCTCCTGGTGCCATGCCCGTCTACTGGAAGGATAGAAGAAAAAACTACCTGTGCATCCAGTTCCTTTACTTTCTTCCCCAACTCTTCAAAGTCCTTGCAGATTGTCGGTAGGTCCTTCCTTGCCGTGTCATTGGTGTTTTCCTTTTTGGCTTCTTTTTGGCTGGTGGTGAATGACCGGACATAGTGGTCACGTAGCTTATGCGCAGGGCTACCTATATGTAAATAGAGCCGTGAAGCAAAGATTTATAGGGATACCAATTTTCTATTTGGACCTTGTTCCCAATTATTATATGGCACTATGCACTTTATTAATACTTTATTGGTACCAGGATCACCTAAGTGGTGTTTAATTCCATCTATTGCTACCATTCACTTCCCTTTTTAGTCATATGTTATGTTTAATTAAATCATGTTTTTTGTATATTTCTGGCTATGGTTGCCAAGTATTGCTGAGAATAAAACTTGTTTTTGGACTATAACTCCATTGGTTCTTCGTTTTTGCTATTGATAGGAGTGTCCATTCACATTAGTGGTATCAAATCTCCCCCGGGGCTCCCCCACTTGGGATGTGAGCATGGTGGAGTTTTTGGGTAAAATATCTTCATTTTTGGTCTTTTATTGCAATACCCAGATAGATTAGCGAAATTAGGATTATTTTGTCTAGAAAAAAGACGACTGAGGGGCGATCTAATAACCATGTATAAGTATATAAGGGGACAATACAAATATCTCGCTGAGGATCTGTTTATACCAAGGAAGGTACAAGGCACAAGGGGGCATTCTTTGCGTCTGGAGGAGAGAAGGTTTTTCCACCAACATAGAAGAGGATTCTTTACTGTTAGGGCAGTGAGAATCTGGAATTGCTTGCCTGAGGAGGTGGTGATGGCGAACTCAGTCGAGGGGTTCAAGAGAGGCCTGGATGTCTTCCTGGAGCAGAACAATATTTATCATACAATTAGGTTCTGTAGAAGGACGTAGATCTGGGGATTTATTATGATGGAATATAGGCTGAACTGGATGGACAAATGTCTTTTTTCGGCCTTACTAACTATGTTACTATGTTACCTTGTGAGCAATGCCATGATGAGACTTTCGTGAAGAAACATCACACCGGTCCTAGTCCCAGAATTGTGGTGCAGAGTGGTACAATGTAAGGTAACTGGACCCATCTAGTCTTCTTTGCAGGCACACTTACAGCTCAGTGTTACATTAATTTGGTAATGGATCTAGAGGTACAACGATTTCCCCAAATCTACCAAGCGCTCCTGTGTCGTTTGTGAGAGAACTGCTGCTAGACATCTCTTAGAGCATAAAAGGATTGCCATTTGGGGAACCCATATGCACAATAGACTATCAGTCAAATCTATTGTTATGGGCAAGTTTGGATACTGTTAAGGTACCTTCACACTGAGCGACGCTGCAGCGATACTGACAACGATGTTGATCGCTGCAGCGTCGCTGTTTAGTCGCTGGAGAGCTGTCACACAGACAGCTCTCCAGCGACCAACGATCCCGAGGTCCCCGGGTAACCAGGGTAAACATCGGGTTACTAAGCGCAGGGCCGCGCTTAGTAACCCGATGTTTACCCTGGTTACCAGCGTAAACGTTAAAAAAACAAACTTTACATACTTACCTTCTGCTGTCTGTCCCCGGCGCTGTGCTTTCCTGCACTGACTGAGCACAGCGGCCAGAAAGCACAGCGGTGACGTCACCGCTGTGCTTTCCGGCTGGCCGACGCTGACACAGGATGCAGGAGGAGAAGCAGAGAAGCAGAGCATCGGGGACAGACAGCTGAAGGTAAGTATGTAGTGTTTGTTTTTTTTTACTTTTACGATGGTAACCAGGGTAAACATCAGGTTACTAAGCGCGGCCCTGCGCTTAGTAACCCGATGTTTACCAGTGAAGACATCGCTGAATCGGCGTCACACACACCGATCCAGCGATGTCTGCAGGGAATCCAGCGACGAAATAAAGTTCTGGACTTTCTGCAGCGACCAACGACATCACAGCAGGATCCTGATCGCTGCTGCGTGTCAAACACAACGATATCGCTAGCCAGGACGCTGCAACGTCACGGATCGCTAGCGATATCGTTGTGAAGTTGTTTAGTGTGAAGGTACCTTTAGTCTACAGTGTTTGGGGACCTTAAGAGTTTTGTAGCTCTTTGTGCCTTTTCTAACTCCAGGGCAACCTTTTTATGAATTTGTGTCCAGATCTGAACTACATATTAAAGATAAGCTTTCGCTTGAAAAATTGTGTTTTTATTTTTCTGTTCTATGAGTCTATGAGAACATCCTGTTGGCTTTACATGTAGCTGATGAAAAGTTCATTCTGATAAACCAAGATCCTTCTCTTCAAGTGACTCTTCTAGTTTTACTCCCCCTAGGACATATGGTGGAAGCAAATTATTATTGCCTAAATGCACAACAAGATGCATATCTAGAAAAATGCTAAATATTATAAATAGGGCACAGCAATAACTCTGCTGAGTTTTTAAAGAACTTTTGCGAGTAATAATTCAACTAGTCCCCGAGTCTCGTTCAGGTTTGTGTTGCTTAATTTGCTTAGTAGTTATGTATTTCTTTCATCTCCACTGAGCAAATCCCTTTTATAATTATTTAGGGGTTCTTGATGCTTTGTCTCTCTCTCACAGAAGATGAAGTGGTACTACACCATTAACAAGCACTTAATTGACAGTTCACATGTGGCTTGAACATGCAAATATAATGCTCAGTGTAACATAACAGATTTATTTTAGTGTAATATTGACTTGCAAAAAGATCAATCACACTCACAAGTCTACAAATCTAACATCGGGTCTGTGTCAAAATTAGCTCAAGCTAGACTGAAAAATACTCATCTTAATATCAGGTCGGAACATTTTATAAAAAGGGACTATACTATTCTAAAATGAATTTTCAAAAAAACACACCAGTCTGATCATGAGTCCCAATACATAATTTATTACAAAGCACTACGTACCAGGTGCCATATGTAACACTGCTGTCCTTTTATGTTGCCTATTGGACTTTGGCTATGGGCCACCTCAATCACCTGGGCCCTGGTGCGAGTGATATCTCTGCACACCCTATAGCTATGCATCTGGTTAGGTATCATCTGATTCGAGTGATTTGCAATGTCTGGATCACAGTCTCTCAGTGGAAATAAAAAAAACCCACATCTGAGATAAATATAAACACAATGCCAGTCTATGTATCAATCAAGTGTGTAGCATTGTGGATCTCCTAATGATTTAATTTATGTTGATTGGTATGCCGTCTTTCACTTTCAGACATGTTTTGCATTGTAAATTATGGTAATGTTTTGTTATTCTGGAAGCTGTTTTGTTTGACTTTATTGAACAGATCATTTCTATGCTCATATTTTTTAAGAAAAAAACAAAAACCCGAAGTTGTAAAATGAACTGGAAGCATTATTGTAATGTAAGGGTTCAGACACATTTTTCTTCTATTGTTCTTTACAGCATCATGTAGTGCAAAATTTATATACAGCTCTGGCAAAAATTAAGAGACCGCTGCAAAATGTCCAGTTTGTCTGATTTTTCTCTTTATAGGTATATTTTTGAGTAAAATGTAAATTATTATTTTATTCTATAAACTTCTGACAACATGACATGAATTTCAAAGCAATACATTTTGTATTTGTTTTTTGAAAAGGAGAAATGGTCAAAATTACAAAAAAAATCCCAGTGCTTTCAGACCTCAAATAATGCAAAGAAAACAAGTTCATAATCATTTAGAAACAACAATACTAATGTTTTAACTCAGGAAGAGTTCAGAAATCAATATTTTGTGGAATAACCATGATTTTTAATCACAGCTTTCCTGCGTCTTGGCATGCTTTCCACCAGTCGTTCACACTGCTTCTAACGCAAAAATGTAAGCAGTCCTTCTTTGTTTGATTTCTTGTGACCATCCAGCATCCTCTTTATTAAAGTCCAGAGGTTTTCAATGGAGTTCAGGTCTGGAGATTGGGCTGCCAATGACAGGGTTTTGATGTGGTGGTCTCTTAATTTTTGCCAGAGCTGTATGTCAATGGGGCCCTCTTGTACCTCTACATGCTCAAATTTGCAATTGTTGCAAATAATGATAATGCAATACATAGTATTGGTAATATAATATTATTCTAATTATTCATTTGATTCAAGTTTCACCTTCAGAAGGGAAAAAAAATCAGCACAATATCAAAAATATGTAATAAAAAGTTGAGGATAGCATCTTTTTGGCATAACCAAAAACTTGGGAAATACTAAATTACAGTGTATCGCTGCAGCAAAACGTGAGATAGTTGCATCATTGCAAAAGGTATATAATGCTACTGCTCAAGTGAATAGACCAGTTAAGTTAGATAACATTTGAGGATTAAAGTTTGATGGGACAGGATTACAAAACAAATACTGTATATAAGCAAGCGGGGCTTATCTACAGACATATTCCATATTACTATTGTGCTTTACCATGAGTGTTATCTTGTTAGGGGACAAAGAATCATCCTCATGTGGAACAGTATCTGAATTTTAACAATAGGCTGGGTGCCTGACAGACATCCCTTTGTCATCCACTAACAGCTGAGCGCTTACATCTGCATGATAATTTATAAGCTACAAATACTCCCAGAGAAAGCATAATTGTATTACAGGCATGTACCATCCAAAATAAAAATGCCTTATGACACTAAGTTACGCCAAAGCCAGAAAATCCTGCCAGTGCCCTCAGGAGAGCAGCTTCTCTGTCTGCCTGATAGAATTACATCGTATCTCTTTTCTTCCATCCAGATGTTATATCAATATTCATGAGGTTTGCAGGAGACGGAGGCACCTCCACACAATACTGTACACTCATCTAGTTAAGGAGAAATACCCAAGTGCAAGTACTTAACTCTATTCGAAGTCCTCTGTATCTATGTGTTAATTAGTTTGTCTTTTAATTTACCGTATACGCTCCAAACAGCTTAGAATATGTCCTATAATAAAAAAGAAACATATTCAGAAGAATGGTTGTATTCCAATACAGTCCACAATATATACACATATACAGTGCTCAGCATAAATAAGTACACCCCAACAGATTCCTCAGAAAACTTTTTTTTCCCTTTCCGAATCAATATTTTGTATGGAATACCATACTACAAAATACTCCCATTGCTTGCAAACGATAAGTCCTATTTTGCACGCCCAAAAAGATGAATTTTTCTAACGAATTCATTCAAGACCATGCTGCAAAAATGAGTTCACTCCAATGAAAGTCATGCTCCTCTTGGTCTGTGTCAGGCGCTATTATGCAGTTTATCTTCCTAATCCATGAAGGTGAAGTCTGGGAGGAGATCAGACAGTCTCCCGAAGTGAGTGTCCTTCACTACGGAGTATTTGGGGCACGTCAGCAAGAAGTAGACCTTATCCTCCACTGCCTCCTGAGGTCACTACTGCCAAAGTCTGCTATCTCGGGGCTTGTAGTTTTGTTGGTGCCGTCCGGATTTAATGAGTAGGCTATGGGAACTCAATCTGTACTGACTCAGGATCTTTTGCTCATTGGAGTTTGCTATTTTCTCTAGGTATGAGGCCAGTTTGTATTCCCTCTGTAGGTTCTGGTATATTATCAGTTTCTGTGCTTTGTTCATGTCATTCCTCCAGACGCTGAGATACTCCTCTTTGCCTTTGTGTATTACCTTCTGGATTTTGTCTTTTGTCAAGCCGTGCAGGTTGGTGGCTTGGTCAGGCTGATCTGGGTGAACTGTGTTGGGGGGGCTTTGTTCTCCTAGGGCTTCCTGGTCTATCCCATATCAAATTCAAAGAAGGTTTATTGGCAGGACTAACTACACATTAATTTTATATTAGTATTTATCTTTTCTTGGACTAAATAGAGACAGATATCATGAGGCGGGCAGCTAGGAACATATAACTCCAACCCAAACGGAACACTTTACAAAATGGGATGCCTAGAACATACATCACAAATTGACACAATGCCTACGGCAGTCTCAGTACGAGAGGACACTCCTAAATACAGTAGCCACCATGAGAAAAATATGGAGCAGAAAGTCCACAAAACATATGTAAAAATATAAAAATTTATTAATTAATTACAAATAACTCAAAATAACAACACGTACAAAAAGTAACAATTACAAAAATAATAAGGGATCAGGTTAGCCACAGGTATGTATCCAGCCAAGTACCATGACATAAAGTGCTTAGTGCTCAGATGTCAGTCAGGGAAGCATCTGCGCTGTGTCCCTACCATTAGACACAGTGACACATCGCACAATCATTGCTCAGTAGCAGCACAAAGGTATAAAGTCATATTCTAACAGCAATGCTTACCCATCCTGAAATGTAGTGCCGGACCTGTGTATCGCCGCCACCGACGCGCGTTTCGCTGCGGCCGCACCTTGAAAAAGAGCAGCGAAACGCGCGTCGGTGGCGGCGATACACAGGTCCGGCACTACATTTCAGTATGGGTAAGCATTGCTGTTAGAATATGACTTTATACCTTTGTGCTGCTACTGAGCAATGATTGTGCGATGTGTCACTGTGTCTAATGGTAGGGACACAGCGCAGATGCTTCCTTGACTGACATCTGAGCACTAAGCACTTTATGTCATGGTACTTGGCTGGATACATACCTGTGGCTAACCTGATCCCTTATTATTTTTGTAATTGTTAATTTTTGTACGTGTCGTTATTTTGATTTATTTGTAATTAATTAATAAATTTATATATTTTTACATATGTTTTGTGGACTTTATGCTCCATATTTTTCTCATGGTGGGCAGCTAGGAACAGCCTGCTGCAGGCCATGCCCCCTCTTCTCAGGCTGCCTGTTACTCACAGGGGAGGAGCTGAACACAGGTGCATGATGTAATGACCCAGACGGGAGGGTAGAGCAGTGAGGAGCATCTCCTGCCATACGGAATTAGAAAGGGTTATACAGATAAGTGCACTGGGCATCTCATCTTTGTAGTGTATGAGGGTAGGCTAAGTACAAAAAAGATTCATATCTTGCTCCCACATTAAAGCATGGTTTTAAAATAAATCTATTTAGACAGGCCTATACTTCAGTATTCTAACTCTTCCCTGTTCCCCTTTCTAAGTTTTCGTCAGATTCTTGTTCCTCCTATTTATGTCTCCACATCCTCTCCAATAATACTTGGTATTGAGCCCCCCTAACTCCTTGTAGACTGTGAGCTTGTGAGCAGGGCCCTCACTCCTCATGTAACTGTTGAACTATGTGTTACTTTATAATGTCTTTATAATGCCTTTATTGTCTGTATATGTCCTTGCTTAATTGTAAAGTGCTGCGGACTATGTTGACGCTATATTAAAAAAAATATTATTATTATTATTATTATTATTATTATTAATGATAAATATCACATGATCCCTTATTTTATTTTAGAAAATGATTCTATGGAAATGTTATAATGGATATTTTAGAAGTAGAATCTTTATTTTAACTCAGGGCATGCTTGATGGACCTATGTGTTTACTTGAATGACAAAATGGTTTAAAGCGTATTAGTTATTTCAGGTGACTTAAGAATAAGCAGTCATGAGAAAAAAACACTACTTTGGGCCATTATCTGACTTCTTTCATTTTCCCTGATTTTCTTCTCTGCCGGATTTGGTCCACCTTTAAGGCTTGTTTCACACTTGCATTGGGCAGAGCTGTGGAGGGCTGCGTAGTTCCTCCGTTAGGCCGGGGTCACACTGGCGTATTTGCGAGAGCATTGGATGCAATATGCTAATGACACTCGGCTCCTGCTCGCAGCAGAGCAGGAGCCGAGTGTCATGCGTCTGTGCTCCGATTCTCTCGCACAGGGAGGATCGGAGCAGAGCTGCGGAGGAGGCGGAGAAATGAATTTCTCCATCCCCTCCATTGCTGGGGTCAGCTTATAGCGCACATCACTCGGATGATATCCGAGTGGTGTGCGCTGTCTCACTCGCACCCATAGGCTTATATGGGTGCGAGTGAGCCGAGAGTTTTCCTCGGTCCGTGACAATCGCAGCATGCTGCGAGTGTCTCGGACCGAGGAAAACGGCCGACAAAAAATCAGCTACTGGGAGCGGCACCATATGCTAACATTGGTCCGAGTGCAATGCGATTTTTTATCGCATTGCACTCGGCCGTATTACGGTCTAGTGTGACCCCGGCCTTAAGCACAGCCCACTGCAGCACCTCTTCCATTCAGCTTCGCCTACGTCGGCATGCATCCTGCGTACCTATCTTTAACATTGGGTATGCAGGTCATGCGAATGTCTGTGGATGCCTCCGCACGTGTTGTTTTGTCAGGCAAAACATTTCAGTACCTGTTTTTAAGCAATGTTTTATCTCAAAGAAAGAATCATCTGTGATTCACTGCTGTAATATCTGTATACTCTCTTTTGCATCTCTCTGCTGCCCGGGAGATATGGTATGATACTTTACGATAAGACACGACCATTACACAGTACACAGCAGGGGCACATTTATAAGATTATCTCATAAACATTTATGTTAAACACATCCAATTGTGGAAATTATTATTATTCCAAGATCTATTGATCAAAATGTTGATTAAAATGAATTAGTGCAAGGAGAGCAAGAACAACAGGGCCTGAATTAATAGAATGATTACTAAAGGACTATCAGTAAAAAAAATGTAATTACTATATATTCTTTTGATTTAAATTAACTTGATGAAAAACGTGTATGGGAACCTCCAGAATCTGAACCTGCAACAAAATTCATCGTTTTTTTTCTGGAGGAAATAAGCTTAAATGCAGCAGCTTAATCCCCTCTTTGTACCAAGAGTACAAACACTCTTGACTAAGACTATTGGGAGAAATAACTGTTAGCCACATAAATAGTAGCCACAGAAAATATTATATACTGTATCTATGATCCCAGGGCTAAAAATTTTCTGAAACTGAAGGTCCGAAAGTCCCCTGTCAAAATGAAGTGGTAATGAGCTTATGTAACCACCACTCTTTTTGAAAGTGATCGTATTTGGTCCTACAGTCGGTCCAAAAGTGATCATGCATTTATCAAATTATCAATTTTCTTGTGAGTAGGTGACAGAACTCCTTAATGACCATCTTTAAGTTTACATTAGCAGAAGTCCGCAGTATGGTGTTGCGGGCTTCTTTCCTTAAGCTCTACCTACTTCCGCATGCATCCTGCGTACCTATCTTTAACATTGGGTACGCAGGGACATGTGTTGTATGCGGATGCGTCCGCATGCGTCGTTTTTACGTGCCTGCCGAACGCAAGAAAATGCATTTTCTAGTATGATATGTATATTATGTATGCTTTTACAAACTTCCAAATCTTATCAGAGAGCTAACGCAAATAGAGAGAACGCAATTTCTGGCTTCCAATTTTCTACTGCGGCATTTGTCGCGAAACCCTTCACTTCTTTGTACACATGAGATAGCTGTTAGCTAAACGATGCTTCGTCTGGTTGTTTGGCTGATAGCCACCTCGGCTGACAGTCCCATACACACAAACACACACGCTCCTGTGTTCACTATAAGAGAGCTGCCATCAGACATGTCGGCAGCTCTCTTAAATGAGAGAACAAATTAATCGGCAATCCAAAATTTAACAGGAAGCATCTATAACAACATTTATTTTAAAACATCACACACTGATCAGCTTCTATGAAGAGGTAAGTTCTGGACTGGACCAAGGGAACCCAGTAGATGTAGTGTATACGGACTTTTTAAAAGCTTTTGATACGGTGCCACACAAAAGGTTGATACATAAAATGAGAATGATGGGGATAGGGGAAAATATGTGTAAGTGGGTTAAGAGCTGGCTCAGGGATAGGAAACAAAGGGTGTTTATTAATGGAGCACACTCTGACTGGGTTGCGGTTAGCAGTGGGGTACCACAGGGGTCAGTATTGGGCCCTCTTCTTTTTAACATATTTATTAAAGACCTTGCAGGGGGCATTCAGAGCAGAATTTCAATATTTACAGATGACACTAAACTCTGCAGGGTAATCAATACAGAGGATGACAATTTTATATTACAGGATGATTTATGTAAACTAGAAACTTGGGCTGATAAATGGCAAATGAGCTTTAATGGGGATAAATGTAAGGTCATGCACTTGGGTAGAAGTAATAAGATGTATAACTATGCGCTTAATTCTAAATCTCTGGGCAAAACCGTCAATGAAAAAGACCTGGGTGTATGGGTGGATGACAAACTCATATTCAGTGGCCAGTGTCAGGCAGCTGCTACTAAGGCAAATAAAATAATGGGATGCATTAAAAGAGGCATAGATGCTCATGAGGAGAACATAATGTTACCTCTATACAAGTCACTAGTTCGACCACATTTAGAATACTGTGCACAGTTCTGGTCTCCGGTGTATAAGAAAGACATAGCTGAACTGGAGCGGGTGCAGAGAAGAACAACCAAGGTTATTAGAGGACTGGGGGGTCTGCAATACCAAGATAGATTATTACACTTGGGGCTATTTAGTTTGGAAAAACGAAGACTGAGGGGTGATCTTATTTTAATGTATAAATATATGAGGGGACAGTACAAAGACCTTTCTGATGATCTTTTTAATCATAGACCTGAGACAGGGACAAGGGGGCATCCTCTACGTCTAGAGGAAAGAAGGTTTAGGCATAATAACAGACGCGGGTTCTTTACTGTAAGAGCAGTGAGACTATGGAACTCTCTGCCATATAATGTTGTAATGAGTGATTTATTACTTAAATTTAAGAGGGGACTGGATGCCTTTCTTGAAAGGTATATTGTTGCAGGGTATATATACTAGATTCTTTGATAGGGCATTGATCCAGGGAACTAATCTCATTGCCGTATGTGGAGTCAGGAAGGAAATTTTTTCCCCAAAGTGGAGCTTACTATTTGCCCCATGGGTTTTTTTTTTTCTTCCTCTGGATCAACATGTTAGGGCATGTTAGGTTAGGCTATGGATTGAACTAGATGGACTTAAAGTCTTCCTTCAACCTTAATAACTATGTTACTATGTTACTATGTTATGCTACTCAAAGGAGACAAAAACTGCAACTGAAACAAACACGATTAAAACATGCAAAAAAACGCATTCAAGGTGCAACCAAATTTAGCTAATTGGTGCAGAAATCCTACACAAAATTTGCCCAAATACGCATCGTGGGAATGTAGCCTCAGGTTTGATGGAGGAACTGAAGAAATATGTAATAGATAACTTATTTGCTTTGTTTTCCAAATGATAGAATAAGTTCCAGGAAGAGGACAATTTCCTTCATCTGGATTCCAAGATTTCCATGACGGTTTAAAGAGACATCAAAGCATTAGTACACATTTACAATTGCATACACCTGGCCATAGACATTTTTGCTATCAGTCCATCAGTAACCATTTCTTAACTAGGTCTGTAGCTCACATGAAGTTTGATCATCATCACAGTACTATGAATTGGTTTGCAAGGTTATGTACAATGGACTTATTCTACAGGGAGGCAGAAAACTTCCCCTCCCTCTGATTCATAATAAATTATCTTTAATGAACCTAATTAATCTAGCTCACCCAAAGAATGTTAAATGGATTTGTTCTTATTGTAAAAATATATTTTCCGTGTAACTGCTCACATAATGAGCTTCCTTTTTCTAAAGAAACTGAATGAGTATTTTAGAAGAATAATAATATTTAATGCTCAAGATTTCTAAAAGGTATAGGCTATTAACCTGGCACTTTGAATCCATTATCGAAAATTTGAAATTAAAATAAATATATTAATATATTAGGCACCAAATAAAATATATAGACCATGTTGTTTCATTAAAAAATAAAAAAAGCATTTACAAAATAAAATTAATACTAGTCATGAATGAATAGTGAAATATTCGGATTCGGGAAAATGGGCCCGAACATTTTCTAATATCGGTGTATTCGTACCGAAAAAAAGAATCCAATGCAAGTCAATTTGAAAGCTGAACATTTTTCTGCTGGACCCAAAAAACAGGTCTGGGGCTTGAGTAAAAAGCTGGCATGGATGGGAAAGAGCTAAAACTAAATGGGAACAGAATGGAGAAGATGCCTGTATGCCTTTCTGACTCACATATGGTATCTGGGAATAATGTCAGACTATTGAGCCGGTTTTACAGATTTTTTAAATTACCTACCAAACCAAAACCATTTTTTCTTTCAAAATTACATGTATATAACGCAAAAAAATATACCTCCTCTTTAGCATATGTTCAAACAAAGCATTTTGGCTTTAGTTTTTGCTTTAACATTTGTGAGGGCTTTCATTCCTACATTTGTTAGGTCCCTCCCTCATGCCAAATAGTTAGCAAGATAGTGGAAAACATATTCCCCATTCCTTTCTGATGCTCATTTGAATTTTGGGCTTTACCCGTCACCACCACCATGTCTACCGCCATGTCATTATGCGGCCCTCTCATACAATTTGGTGCACCACCACATTATGGGTGTCAGGTCCGACCATTCCTACATGAACAGTTTCCTGGAAAGTGGATTGGTCGTTGTGGGCCAGTTGAAGGGCCACCAAGGTCTACCGATCTGACCCCCTTAGACTTTTATCTTTGGGGTCATCTGAAGGCAATTGTCTATGCTGTAAAGATATCAGATGTGCAGCATCTGAAACAACGGATACTGGAAGCCTGTGCTAGCATTTCTTCTGCGGTGTTGCTATCAGTGTGTCAAGAGTGGGAGAAGAGGGTTGCATTGACAATCCAACACAATGGGCCGCACTTTTAACACATTTTGTAAGTGGTCATAAATTTGCAAATAACTCATGAAAGAGTAAAGTTACTTTAAAAGCAAGCACATCATTGTTTTTCTTGTGAAATTCTCAATAAGTTTGATGTGTCACATGACCCTCTTCCCATTGAAAAAAATAAAGTTGGATCCAAAATGGCCAACTTCAAAATGGCCACCATGGTTACCACCCGACTTGAAAAGTTTTCCCCCCTCCCATATACTAATGTGCCACAAACAGGAAGTTGATATCACCAACCATTCTCATTTTATTTAGGTGTATCCATATAAATGCAAAGAAAGGTGAGAAGGGAACGGCACTAGAGCAGTGTGTACTCCTTTGGAGTAGAACTCACTGCTTGCAATCGTAACAAACAGCTTGTGGGCATCAGGTGCTCTGGCAGTAAAAGCGTGAAGCTGAATACATATCCAAGAACAAAGAAAACTGCGGCACTCACCCCGTTGTTGCTGTGTGAACGTGTTCTTTATTGAAACATGGCTTTACGGAAGATCATACATCCAGCTAGGCAGCAGGTTTTACAGGAGGGTGCGGTGATGGAGCGTGGACGACGGCCGTTTCGCACTGAGTGTGCTTCAATGGGTCGTTGAAGCACACTCGGTGCGAAATAAAGAACATAAAGTTCAATAAAGAACACGTTCACACAGCAACAACGGGGTGAGTGCCGCAGTTTTCTTTGTTCTTGGATATGTATCCATATAAATGGCCCACCCTGTATATACAGTGTACAGGAGAATATGTCATTCATATATCCTACACTATGTGCACAGATAGCTGATCTTATTTACAGGATAATATGTGATAATATGTGATTACTGTTAGGGCAGTGAGAATCTGGAATTGCTTGCCTGAGGAGGTGGTGATGGCGAACTCAGTCGAGGGGTTCAAGAGAGGCCTGGATGTCTTCCTGGAGCAGAACAATATTGTATCATACAATTATTAGGTTCTGTAGAAGGACGTAGATCTGGGTATTTATTATGATGGAATATAGGCTGAACTGGATGGACAAATGTCTTTTTTCGGCCTTACTAACTATGTTACTATGTTACTATGTGATGATATAAGATCTGATGTCTGTACTCAGTCTAATACATATCATGACATATAATCCTGTATATAACATCTGATGTCTGTACTCATAGTGTAATACATATCATGACATATAATCCTGTAGATAACATCCGATGTCTGTACACATAGTGTAGGATATATTAGGGATATAATATGCTGTGTGCACAGACATCATATGTTACATACAGGGAGATATGTGACTGGTGTAATATCTGATGTCTGTAGCCACAATATATAGTAGCATAGCTACCAGGGTGCAGCGTGAATGGTTACCCTAGGCCCAAAGCTCGGGGGGGGGGGCTCACCCAGAGCTACACTGCTGTTAATTAATCAGCAGGTATAATGCGCATATACAGTTAAGCCCTGCGGTAGATCTCTCTACACTACTGCTCCCTGTTCTGTGGACCGCAGAGCGCTTTATGTCTCAGGTTAACAGAACAACACACGCTGAGGACATCAGAGTCCTACCATATTGCCATCATCATGCTGCGCCGGGACTCTGATGTTCGGTGCTGAAGTCGGCGCTGTTACAGTGCGTTGAATGCCGCTGGACTCGTCAGGATCCTGGGTTAGAAGAGTATATGATTTATTTTTAATTAAAACTTGTGGTGTGATGTGGGGGCATCATAAACAATGGGGGAACCTTACACATAGTGTGAGGGACCCCGGAACTGTGTGGGGTCCCTCATACATTTTAGGGACTATTTCAGTAGCCATTATGTAACTTGGGGACTAATGCAGGGTCCATTATACAGCTTGGGGACAAATGCAGATGCCATTGTACAGCTTGAGGACTAATGCAGAGGCCATTATACAGTTTTGGGACCAATGCGGGGGCCATTATACAGTTTGGAGACTAATGCGGGGGCCATTACACAGCTTGGGGACTAATGCAGAGGCCAATATACAGCTTGGGGACTAATGCAGGGGCCATAATACAGCTTGGGGACTAATGCGGGGGCCATTATACAGTTTGGGGACTAATGCAGGGGCCATTATACAGCTTGGGGACTAATGCAGAGGCCATTATACAGCTTGGGGACTAATGCAGGGGCAATTATACAGCTTGTGGATTAATGCAGAGGCCGTTATACAGATTGGGGACCAATGCAGGGGCCATTACACAGCTTGTGGACTAATGCAGGGGCCATTATGCAGTTTGGGAACTAATGTGCGGGGGCCGTTATACAGATTGGGAGCTAATGTGGGGGGCATTGTACAGTTTCGGTATTAATTCTGGGACCATTATACAATTTGGGAACTAATGTGGGGGAGCATTATACTGTACAGTTTAGGAACTAATGTGAAGGGCCATTATTCAGTTTAGATACTAATTCTGGGACTATTATGCAGTTTAGGGACTAATGCGGGGGCCATTATACAGTCGGAGTGCTACTGTGGGATTCATTATTCAGTTTTTTGGGGGAGCAGTGGAGACATCATGCTATGTGTAGGGAAGATCTGGGTCCTTCATACTCTGTATAGCAGAGCTGTTAGCCCAATATATTGTGTATAGGGGAGCTGTGGGCCCACCATACTGTGTATTAGGAAGCTGTGGGATCACCATACTGTGATTGGGGAGCTGTCAGACCATGATAATGTGTATAGCGGAGATATGGGACCACCATACTGTGTACAGTGGAGCTGTGGGCATATCATACTGTGTAGAGGGCAGTTGTGGGAACATTATATTGTGTATAGAGGAACTGTGGGTGTATAACACTGTATATACGAGAGCAGGAGTTGTACATTGGGGACTCAGGAGACATTAGTAGATGTTAAGTGGGCACTAAGGAAGCATATTTGTTATAGGGGCACTCAGAGTACAATGGCCATCATATGTGCATGTGGGGCATTATTACTTTCTAGGGGAAAAATGTGGATGCTGTTTTCTAGTGCATTTGCACAGTGCATTAATATTTTCTAGGGTGCAATTTTACCATCTAGAGGGCACAAAGGAGGTATTATTATGGGGGGCAGTAAGAGGAGCATGGCTAATGTACCACACAGCAGATGCAGTAATAGGCACATACATAGCAGCGGCTCAGTATTGGGGTATCAGCAGGATGCAGCTCTGGGGTCCTGGGTTCAAATCAAGAGCAATAAATAGGACTGAGCTGTAATACTGGACGCAGCTGTGACTGTGTGTTCTATAGTCATGTTACATTCACCTCACTTCTTGTAACCTACAAGGGCACAAACATATTACAAACTCATCATATGACAAGTGGGCCTGAGCACCTTCACATGCCAGGGCTGAGTTTTATTCCCACTCCGGCCCTGTGTGACGATGTCATGAAAATTTCCCAGTTGGTGGACATTTCCCCCTGAGTTGCACCAGATGTTTTGGGGCCCTCCCCTGTAATCCTTTTTGGTGAAGAAAGCCAATACCTCTGCCTACATCGTTGTCTGAGGGTAATCTTTTGAGCAAGTCTTCCACTACGACCCTCTGTCATGCATGCGCTGAAAATGGCATGTCTGCCTCCAACATTAAAAAAGCAAGGGTCTTTGGAAAGGCATCTAGACATGAATTCTGCCATATGGGCAGACTACAAAGAGTCAAACGTTCAGTGTCCTCACCAGGAACAACAGTAACTATCCTTTTCTCCTCACGACATATAGCTTCCTCCTCCTCTTCAGGCCATCCATGCTGGACAGGCATGAAGCTGGGATTGGGAGTCCCCTCTATAGCGCAGAGCAAAAAAACCTCTTTCTCCTCCTCCTGTTCCTTCCCTGTGTCTGCATTGGCCACAGCACAGCTGATATTGTGGTGTAACACGTGCTTATGTTACGCGGGGACAGCACGCCAGGAAAAATAGTGTCAGTTGAAATCGAGTACTATGGGGCTGCAATTGCCAAGATGTCGCAGAAAGACTCAATTCCCACAAGTCGAAACGGCAACATTTCCAGGGTTACCAATCTGGCAATGTGAGTGTTTAGTGTTTGGGCCTTTTTGCGTGACTGTATATTTCTGTTTTATAGTAAATGTCTGGGGCAGGAACAACTGAATGCTTCGCTGGGACAACGAAGTGGACGTGTTTGCTGTCTGTTGTGTGTGTGCAACCGCTAGTTGTGGGTCAGGAGGCATCAGTGCCTGCTTCATGGTCAGCAGATTGGGAAGGCCATAACACAGGGAAAGGGGCAGTGGTTTCACGGTTAGACACAGATTTAGTGCCCAGGCGTTCCACCAACCTACTGGGGTGCTTGGCTGCCATGTGCTTTTGCATGCTAGTGGTGCTCAGGTTGGCGGTGTTCTTGCCTCTTTTTAGCTTGATTTGGCAGATGCTGCAAATTACAGTTGTTTTGTCTGAAGAAATTTCAGAAAAAAAACTGCCATACAGGGAACAACGCACCCTTGGCCTGTTATCTAGCTGAGTGGGGGGACTCTGTGGAACAGTTGACCGAGTTTTACCTCTGGTCAAACTACTATCTCTTCTTGCCTGTTTTTGTGCTATGGATCCATCCCTCTCTGTACTGCTGTGCTCGCTAGACGTGCCACCGTGCCAGATTGGATCAGTGGCCTCATCATCGACCACTTCGGCTTCCAATTCCTCAATCTGATCCTCCTTCTGAGTATTTGAGGCTGACCTGATGGCAACAGTACAGAGTAATGAAGATTATTGCCCCTGCTAAATTTTCATGTACGATTATCTATACCCGGTTTGCGCCAGTCGCACAAATGCTAGATAAAGATACGCTATTTTTTAAACCAATAGAAAATTATGATTTTTTTTCAATCATCTTGCTGACACACTCCAAATGAGGAGTATGGGGCTCACAATCTACATTCCCTATCAGTATGATTTTGGAATGTGGGAGGAAACCGGAGTACCAGGGAGGAAACCCACGCAATCACGGGGAGTACATACAAACTCCTTGCAGATGTTGTCCAAGGTGGGATTAGAACCCAGGACTCCAGCGCTATCCACTTAGCCACCATGCTGGCCTCGGAGTAATGAAGATTATTGTCTCTGCTAAATTGTCATGTAAGATTATCTGTACTCAGATTGCACGGGTCGCACAACTGATAGATAAAGATATGCTATTTTCTATACCAATAGAAAATTATGATTTTTTTTTCCAATCATCTTGCTGACACATTCCAAATGTGGAGAAATGAAGATTATTGCCCATGCTAAATTGTCACATACGATTATCTATACCCAGATTGCACCAGTTGCACCACCGCTAGACAAATATTAGGTATTTTAAGTGGAAAATAGCTTAAGCATGTACTTGCAGTGATGAGAACACACAGGTGCCTGCCCTTCACCCACCTTCCCTCCCTCTTATTAAATCTCTCCCTACTAAATCCCTAACTAACAAACAACTAATGTTGACAATCTTCAGCTCTTTAAAGGGGCTTTTTGGAATAAATAACTCTCACAGTAATCTCCTATCACTTTCCCTGCACTGAAACTATGCTTTCCCTATGTTGTTTCCAGCTGCAATGTGCGCAAAATGGCACGGGCAATGTTTAAATAGTCCCTATGATGTTGGAAAGCCAGCCATTCACAGTAATGCCACAACAAAGATGGTGCTGGGATTACTGTGATTGGCAAGCCAGCCGAGCATTTTCATTGGCTGTATATAAAGGGCCAAACATGCTGAGGCGAATACCTAATAACTCGCTAAGTATATTCATGCGAGTAATGAATAGTGCTGAATGAATTCAGTATGGGGGATGGGTGCAGACAGTATGGGGAGCGAGCGGGGGAATGTATGTGGACACAATATAAGTAGCAATGTGAAAAATGTAAGTGTGATGGGATGTTTGCAGACACAGAATGGGGAGTCAGGTGAGCAGGCAGTATAGAAAGTGAGGGGGAAAATATATGAGGAGACAGTACGGTGAACAGGGGATGTGAATAGAGACAGTATGAGGAGGAAGGGGAATAGTGTGAGGAGACAGTATGGGGGGAGAAAAGTGAGTGGGGACAGAATAGAAACTGGGTAGTGGGGGCTTAGCATGGAGGGACAGTGTAAGGGCACAGCCAGGAGGGGACAGTATACCAAGGAGGGGGAGTGTGATAAGAGAGTACAGTGGGGTACTGAATTCTGGGAATTCTGGTTCCGGGTGCTAGAAAACCTAGATACACTCTGATGACTATCACATTCTTAGCTGTGGTATGTTTTTCTTTTTTTTTTCATTTTGATTAGTGTTGAGCGATACCGTCCGATATTTGAAAGTATCGGTATCGGACGGTATCGGCCGATATCCGAAAAATATCGGATATCGCCGATACCGATATCCGATACCAATACAAGTCAATGGGACACAAATATCGGAAGGTATCCTGTAATGGATCCCAGGGTCTGAAGGAGAGAAAACTCTCCTTCAGGCCCTGGGATCCATATTCATGTGTAAAATAAAGAATAAAAATAAAAAATATTGATATACTTACCCTCTGACGCACCCTGGTCGTCACCGCTGCAACCGCCTTGCTTTCGTTCCGAAGAATGAGCGCGTTAAGGGCCTTCGATGACGTCGCGGCTTGTGATTGGTCGCTGAGTGGTCATTATTTTTTATTTTTATTCTTTATTTTACACATTAATCTTAATCCCGATACCGATTCCCGATATCACAAAAATATCGGAACTCGGTATCGGAATTCCGATACCGCAAATATCGGCCGATACCCGATACTTGCGGTATCGGAATGCTCAACACTAATTTTGATAGATACATTTTTTATGGGAGGTGGAGCCGCATATTCATCACTGTAATGAGCGGTACCACATGACCGCTCACACAGGACGAGCTGCCAGCTCTGAGAGGAGGCGTCGCGAGAGCTGGGTGAGTATTTCTCTGCAAGCGGGTGGGCGCATGTGGGGGTGAGAGGCAGGAGGTGACAAAAAAAAATTGATTTTTCATCCCTTCTTTCCTGCGAGCGCTGCTTTCAGCCGAGCAGGACAGAAGGGATGAATGGCGGCATCAGCACCACACACAGGAGACATCACTTACTGTAGCGCTGTTCCGTGTGGTCCTCAGGCGGCACACAGATGGCACACGGACAGCATCCGTGTGCGGTACGTGTTTACATGGACCCATTGACTTTAATGGGTCTGTTTGATCCGTGCGCTCCCACGAACACTGACATGTCTCCGTGTTTTGCAAACGGACACACGGTCCGTGAAAACACGCTGACATGTGCAAAGACACGTTTATTTTAATGTGTCTACGTGAGTCAGTGTCTCCGGTACGTGAGGAAACTGTAACCACACGTACCGGAGCCACTGACGTGTGAAACCGGCCTTAGGTTGCAATATAGGCATGGCATATATGGTTGTCAAACTGGACTAGTAAAACAAGTGTGCAAAACCAGTTATGTATGATGAGAAATGTCAGCATCTGCAACAGGGTGCAGTATTGGTGTGGCATGTAGAAATGTAAAATATGACAGACGTGATGTACAAAAAAAAAAATTTTTTGCTACAGACATTTTGTGAAATCAAGAGGAGTCACAGCTAAATGTCTGGATTTTGGGGATTTTTTTTTTTTTTGCATTTTTGAAAAAAACAATTATTCCTCTTAACAAAAAGGATTGTACAAGCAGTGCAAGAATACAGTCACATCTGAAATGTGTGCAAACCGTCTGACGCTGGTTTCAGTTTTTATTTCTGTAAAAAAATATTGTGCCATCCAGCAGTTGATTTCAAGTGCATTAAAGAGAACCTGTCAACTTCCCTTGTCTCTTAACCCCTTCCCGACATTTTCAGTAAATATACGTCATGATTTAACCCTCTTGCGCTTTCGTTGTGTTGATTGCATATACGAGGGGCATTCATTAAAGGGAATCTGTCACCCCAAAATTCGAAAATGAGCTGCCGCCACCGGCATCAGGGGCTTATCTACAGCATTCTGTAATGCTGTAGATAAGCCTGAGATGTACCCTGAAAGATAAGAAGAACAATAAGATAAGATAAGAAGAACAAGTTAGATTATACTCACACAGGGGCGGTCCCGGTTCGGGTCCAATGGGTGTACTTTATATACCCTGTTGAGGACAGAGCAAAGAACTGCAGTGCGCAGGCGTCGGGCCTCTCTGTCTGTTCTCGACGCCTTCGCACTGCAGTACTTTGCTCTGCCCTCAACGGCAGACAAAGTATGCTTGCGCAGGAGCCGCACCAGGAAGAAAAGAAGAGGACATCATCGCATGAAGATAGGAGACGCTGGACTCGGACCGTGACACCAATCGGACCAGAACCGAACCGGGACCGCCCCGGGTGAGTATAATCTAAACTGTGTTTCTTATCTTTCAGGGTACATCGGCGCTTATCTACAGCATTACAAAATGCTGTAGATAAGCCCCTGATGCCGGTGGCCGCAGCTCATACTCGAATTTTGTGGTGACAGATTCTCTTTAAAGATTTCCCCTGACCCACTTCTATTTATCACAGGACGCTGAAACTGCACATGTGTAATAATATAAGGATCTATTGGTTACATGCCAATTTGCAACTCAGAACTGATAACGGTCTTGATTTTACAGGTGCTTAAGTGGTGTGAGGTATGATAATGGACCCAGTGGAATACAGAGCAGTCATCAAGTTTCTTTACTTGAAAGGCCGCACACCAAAGGATACGTTTGATGAGATGAAAGAGGTTTGTGGTGATGATTCCCTATCATATGATGTAGTCAAGAACTGGCATTGTCAATTCAAATGTGGTCGGACTTCGGTGCAAACAGCTCCAATTCCAGGGCGACCCCACTCTGCTATTGATAAACACACCATCCAGCAAGTGGAGTTTGCCATTTTGGAAAATCGCTGCGTAACCATTTGCCACCTAGGCCAAAATGTCAAGATTAGTGTGGGGTTCATAGAAAAAATCCAAGACAACCTTCACATGTATAAGGTATCCGCTCGCAGGGTTTCCCGGCTGCTCACACCTTTCCAGAAGCAGGAACGCATTGAATGCTCTCAAGTTCTATTGATAATGTGACATGAAAACCAGGAAGACTTTTTTCCAACAGACTGATCACACAGGATGAAAGTTGAGTCCATCACTATGATCCTGAGACTAAAGTACAGTCGATGCAATGGAAACATCATGACTCGCCGCCTCCAAAAATGTCACATGCCCAACCTTCAGTAGGCAAGGTCATGCTCACAGTATTTTGGAACCAGTGTAAGGGGGACGACAGCACCGCAGGTATCTGCGTGATGGGTCCAGAACTGAAAGGCTGCATCCCCTGTTCCTGGGGGAAGCTTTAGTGAGGCAGACCATCCTCTGTTGCCTGGGGGAAGTTTGAGTGAGGCTAACCTTCCTCCTGACCGAGGGGGGTGGGGATATAAAAGGAGAAATCGAACACAGCAGAGGAGTTTGATGTGAACGGAGGGCAGCGTGCAGTCAGGTGAGCGGCACACTCTGCTTCCCCTCCCCACAGAGCACCGGTGCTGCAATGGGGCCCCACCGTCTACAGAGGGAACGCTGCCCAGAGAGAAGCCGGGTGTTCTGCAGCAGTCCAGGGAGAGGGACCACTGTGCTGAGGAGAGCAATGCTCTCAGCTGCGGCTCAGAGAAAGACTTGGCGGGAACAGATAGTGCACAGCAGGGACCAGTGAGTGCTGTGGCCCCAGAGCATCTGTACAGCGCAGGCCCACGCCCAAGCACCGTCACAGCTGACAGATAATGTAAGGAGAGACATGCAGGGTGCCCGTTGGTCACCACGGAGCGAGGTGTGAAATGTTCTGGGCTAGTGAGCACTGTGTGTGGGCTGCCAGAGAGAGATTGGGTGCAGCACCCCGTCGGACAAGCAGCACGCCAGTGGTTATCGGTGCTTCAGTCTTGGCAGGTGCAGGCAGCACACAACATATAGAGAAGAGTGCAGCGCACCTAGTAGCTTACAGAGATTGAGGTGCCGTGTGCTTCATGACCGTGAGTACAGTGCACGTGCCGCAAAGAGATAACCGAGTACTAGACAGACTTATGTAACCCACCTTACCAGCTCATACTTTCCCGCTCACGGGAGACCCTGACTTCAGCAGTGTATATTTGCAGAGCCACGTTGGGCTCGTATAGGACTGTGGCCTGTACTCTTGTCAGCCACTGCAGTATATGGACTAGGCTTAGCGGAAGGTACCAGAGACCGACCAGAAGATGGGGCATTGTTGCGACTGGAAAAGACACCGTACCATCCGTTGCACTGACACAAGTGCTTCACAGGAACTGCTGTTACCTAATCCTCTATTCTTCACCTCAAAATATCCTCTGCCATTTATCCTGTTTTAATCCCCTGTTTAACCCATTACCTCCCTGCGTGGAGTATTCACGTTTTTAAACTTGTTAACCCTTGCTCTGCCTCCTGCCTGTCACTGCATCCCGCGCACATTTTCATGCCAGTACGGAGTAGTATTAATGGATTTCCTAGAAAAGGGTACCATGATCACTGGGGCATACTATGCTTCATGCTTCACTGCTGCAGAAATTTCAGGGGGCCATCAAAACTAAAGGCCCCTTCACATTTAGCGACGCTGCAGCGATACCGACAACGATCCGGATCGCTGCAGCGTCGCTGTTTGGTCGCTGGAGAGCTGTCACACAGACCGCTCTCCAGCGACCAACGATGCCGGTAACCAGGGTAAACATCGGGTAACTAAGCGCAGGGCGGCGCTTAGTAACCCGATGTTTACCCTGGTTACCATCCTAAAAGTAAAAAAAAACAAACACTAGATACTTACCTACCGCTGTCTGTCCTCCAGCGCTGCGCTCTGCTTCTCTGCTCTCCTCCTGTACTGTCTGGGAGCCGGAAAGCAGAGCGGTGACGTCACCGCTCTGCTTTCCGGCTCACAGCCAGTGCAGGAGGAGAGCAGAGCACAGCGCTGGAGGACAGACAGCGGTAGGTAAGTATCTAGTGTTTGTTTTTTTTTACTTTTAGCATGGTAACCAGGGTAAACATCGGGTTACTAAGCGCGGCCCTGCGCTTAGTTACCCGATGTTTACCCTGGTTACCAGTGAAGACATCGCTGGATCGGTGTCACACACGCCGATCCAGCGATGTCTCCAGGGAGTCCAGCGACGAAATAAAGTTCTGGACTTTATTCAGTGACCAACGATCTCCCAGCAGGGGCCTGATCGTTGGTCGCTGTCACACATAACGATTTCATTAACGATATCGTTGCTACGTCACAAATAGCAACGATATCGTTAACAATATCGTTATGTGTGAAGGTACCTTAAGAGATGTGGCATGCTCACCAAAGTTGTCCACCTTCTGCAAGACAATGCACCAGTTCACAACTCACATGTTGGCCAAATGGAAGCATGCTCCTGTGGCTTTGAAATTCTACAGCATCTCTCTTATTCACCTGACCTCACACCATCAAACTTCCTCCTCTTTCCAACAATTAAATTATTTTTGAAGGGCAAGCATTTTCCAGATGAAGAGACTGATTCCTGAAGTCACAATGTGGTTTTTGGAGCAACCTGTCAACTTCTACAAGTGAGGTGTTTACAGTTGCTTAAAGAGAAGGAAGAAGTGTGTGTCCCTAGGTGGCACCTATGTAGAGAAGGACTAATTACTATGCCAAATTTCATTGCTCTCAGTCCACAGGTAGTGGATCAGGGGAAATCTTTAATGAACGCCCCTCACAATTATATTGTAGCTCTTTTTTATCAGCATTGTTTTTTTTTTTTATCTTTTTCAGCATTGTTTTTTATTCTTATCTTTTTCTATTATTAATTCTACATACTTAGATATACTAATCCATCTATATAATCGTCTAAGGGGTACTTCCATCTGTCTGTCTGTAACGGAAATCCCGCATCGCTGATTGGTCATGGCCAGCAGGCCGCGACCAAGCAGGGATAGGCCTAGTCCGGCCGTGAATTGGCCCCTCCCTACTCTCCTCCAGTCAATGCCCCTCCCTACTCCCCTACAGTCAGTGCCAGTGTGTCGCCCCATCCCAGACCAACGTTTTACTATTGATGCTGCCTACGCAGCATCAATAGTAAAAAGATATAATGTTAAAAATAATTAAAAAAAATTAAGAATTGTGCTATTCTCACCTTCCGATGTCCACCGATGCTTGCGATGCTGCCGCCAGCTTCCGTTCCCAGAGGTGCATTGCAAAATTACCCAGATGAATTAGCGGTCTCGCTAAACCACTGAGTCATCTCTGTAATTTCGCAATGCATCACTGGGAACGGCAGCTGGCGTCCGCATCGCGCGCGTTGGGACAGCTTCGGTGGATAATGGAGGGTGAATGTATAACTGTTTTTTATTTTAATTCTTTTTTTAACAGGGATATGGTGCCCACACTGCTATATACTACGTGGACTGTGTTACATACTGTGTGGGCTGTGTTATATACTATATAACCAAGAGAATAAATGGAGTACTCAGTCCAAACAATTTTTCCTTTTTATAAAAACATGTATAGTACTTTATTAGATAATACACTAGTACAAAAATAACATAATAACACAGAGTAATACACAAAAACAGGGTAAGGGTAGTCACAGGTACCCGGCTAACAATGATGAACCATAAAGTGCATAGTGCCTATCGTTTTACTGAGAAGCTCACCCCCAACACATCTCACATGGAGCGTCACAGGTTTTCACAAAGTTGTGGCATACCAGTATGCAATAGAGTAAATCAGGTGTGTGAGGGCCGACATTAAATACCCGTAGGCGCCGGAAACTGTGTAACCGGCGCATGTCCCCTGACCTGTGCGCACCAGAAAGAATCACTTCCGGCGGGCGGGATAACACTGCGTGTCAGCGTCCCTGCGAATATGACGTAACTGGAACGCACGTGTCACCCTTAATCGCCATCAGTCATGCTCTGCGGCGCACCACAGAGGACATGTGCACCACAGGATCCGGAGAAAGCTAAAAGATGCTGGAACAATTACCGGAACGGAAGGACAAAAGAAGTGCTACCGCCACATTAATGTATAATAACCGTGACTAAACATGATGCACTTATAATATAAGTACCATCATTACGTATATAAGTATATTAAACATATAATACAAGGACAACTATCATCTATCAAAAAAACAGGTGCACGTGAATAACCATAAAGGAAAACAAATAATTATACATAACACATAAAAATTATGAAAATATTATAATATGACATTCTCATGAAATGTGATAATGGTGATAATATCCAGCTTGTCTTCCATATTTCCGATGTCGCTGTCAGAATGTTGTATCCAGCATAACTATATGGCCCAGAAGGTTATGTAATTCACACATCAAGGGAATAATTTGACAGAACTATACTAAAAATAAAAAACAACAATGAATATCAAAGACATGACAAACATAACCCATAAAGACACACACACTTAAAAAAATACAAGACTGGGATATCGCACATTATACCTACAGAAATGGACTAAAGCTCACTTGTTCATTAAGTCCTGCCGGTGCCACCGTATTTAATACCGTAATCCACCGGCATTCTCTTTGAGCCAACAGACGCTTGGTGTCACCACCCCTGATGCCCACACGGATTTTGTCTATTCCCCAAGCTTTAAAGCCGTCAGGATTACTATTGTGCTTAAGACGAAAGTGCTTTGGAATTGGTTTCATTGTAGCCACATCCTCCATGTCACGTGCGGCCCCTATATCCCTTACGTGCTCGTGTATGCGAACACGCAAATCTCTGGATGTGAGGCCTACATACACCAAATTGCAGGGACATACTGCGTAGTACACCACATTAGTGGTGCTACAGGTGATGTGATCCCTTATAGTGTATTCTCTCTGGCCATCTGATGACCTGAAGGATGTGGCACGTCTCAAATTTTTACATGCTAGGCATCCACCACAAGGGTAGAAGCCTGTCCTAGGAGCACCAGCTCCAAAGATGTTAGTTTTCCTCTGTGCGTAATGACTTTTTACAACAATATCCTTGAGGTTTCTACTCCTCCTGTGTTATATACTACATGGGCTGTGTTATATACTACGTGGGCTGTGTTACTTACTACGTGGGCTGTGCTATATATTACGTGGGCTGTGTTATATACTGCCTGGCTGCTATATACTACGTGGGCAGTGTTTTATAATGTGTGGGCTGTGTTATATATACTACGTGGCCTGTGTTATATACTGCGTGGGCTGTGCTATATATTATGTGGGCTTTGTTATATACTATGTGGCTGCTATATAGTATGTGGCTGCTATATACTACGTGGCTGTGCTATATACTACATGGCTGTCTGTGTTACGTGGGCTGTGCTATATAGCATGTGGCTGCTATATACTATGTGGCTGTGCTATAAACTATGTGGCTGTGCTATATAGCATGTGGCTGCTATATACTATGTGGCTGTGCTATATACTATGTGGCTGTGCTATATACTATGTGGCTGTGTTATATACTACGTGGCTGTGCTATATACTACGTGGCTGTGCTAAGCACGACATACATATAATAAAATACCCGATGCATTAGAATCGAGCCACCATCTAGCATATATATCTATATATATACTAGATGGTGGCCCAATTCTAATGCATCGTGTATTCTAGAATATGTATGTAGTTTATTTATGAAGATTTTAGAAGAGTACAATGAAGATACAGGATTCGGCTGGCCGGGTGCAAACAATTAGCGAAGCGTGGATCAAATTCTGCGCCAATTCGCAGCCAGAGTGTGCCTGTTGCTGATTGTTTGCAGTCAGCCACTTAGTATTTAGCACAGCCACATAGTATATAACAGCCCACATAGCATATAACCCAGCCACGTAGTATGTAACAGCCAATGTAGCATATAACAGCTCACGTAGCATATAACACAGCCCACATAGTATATAGCACAGAAACGTAATATATAGCACAGCCACACAGTATATAGCACAGCCATGTAGTAAATTGCACAGCCACATAGTAAATTGCACAGCCACATAGTATATTGCACAGCACATGTAGTATATAACACAGCCCATGTAGTATATAACACAGCCACGTAGTATATAACAGCCCACATAGCATATAACACAGACACGTAGTATATAACAGCCCACGTAGCATATAACACAACCCATTTAGCATATAACACAGCTCACGTAGTATATAACACAGCCCACGCAGTATATAACAGCCCACGTAGTGGATAACACAGCCCACATAGAAAGTAGCACAGTGTTATGATCCGGTGACCTTGGAGCAGCATGAAAACTTTCACTGGAGAAGGTGGTCACTATACTGACCGCAATCCTGAACTTAACACCGCAACTAGAAGTAGCCGTGGAGTGTACCTAATAATCCTAGACACCTCGTCACAGCCGGAGGACTAAATACCCCTAAAGATGGAAATAGGAATACTATCTTGCCTCAGAGCAGATCCCCAAAGGATAAACAGCCCCCCACAAATATTGGCGGTGAGTCGGAGAGGAAAAAACATACACAGGTAGAAAAACAGGATTTAGCACAGGAGGCCACTCTAGCTAAATAGGACAGGATAGGACAGAGTTCTGTGCGGTCAGTATTAAAACCCTTCAAAAATATCCACAGCAGAATATACAAAAACTTCCTACATCTAACTAAAGATGTAGGAACGTATATCTGCAACTCCAGCGAATCCTACAATCAGAGCAGGAATACAAACAAAAACAAGCACACAGCAGTGTGCCACAGACACAAAAAACCAAACACTTATCTTTGCTGAATTTCGCAGCTAGCAGGAGAAGCCAGAAAGTGATCCAACACTTCACAAGGAACATTGACAACTGGCAAGGGCTAATGAATCCTGCACACTTAAATATCCCAGTCCGAACTGCAATCAGCAGATACACCTAGCCAGGACTGTGACTCAGAGACAACTGTATTCCCACCTACAACCACTGGAGGGAACCCAAGAGCAGAATTCACAACAGCACAGCCCGCGTAGTATGTAGCGCAGCCCACGTAGTATAATGCACAGCCATGTAGTACTCTATGTAGCACAGCCCGTGTAGTATGTAGCACAGCCCACATAGTATGTTGCACAGCCACGTAGTATATTGCACAACCCAGGTAGTGTATAGCACAGCAATGTAGTATATTACACAGCCCACATACCATATTACACAGCCACAAGGTATATTATACAGCCCACATAGCATATAACGGAGCTCACGTAGTATATAACACAGCCCATGCAGTATATAACACAGCCCACATAGTGTATAACACAACACAGCCCACATAGTATGTAGCACAACCCACGTAGTATGTAGCATAACCCACGTAGTATATCGCACAGCCATGAAGTATATTACACAGCCCACAAAGTATATAGCACAGCTGTTGGGAATTCTGTGGTCAAGCTCCCTCCTGTGGTCATGAGTGGTACTTCGGCTGGTTCTGTCTATGAGCTTCCTCTGGTGGATGTGAGTGGGGCTGCGGCTTCTGAGTTTCCTTCCTCAGGTGACGAGGTTAAGTCGTTAGGTGCTGCTCTATTTAACTCCACCTAGTTCTTTGTTCCTTGCCTCCAGTCAATGTTCCAGTATTGGTCTTGCTCTCTCCTGGATCGTTCTTGTGGCCTGACTGCCCTGCATAAGCTAAGTTCTGCTTGTGTTACTTTTGTTTGCTATTTTTTCTGTCCAGCTTGCTATATTGGTTTGTCTTGCTTGCTGGAAGCTCTGGGACGCAGAGGGAGCACCTCCGTACCGTTAGTCGGTGCGGAGGGTCTTTTTGCGCCCTCTGCGTGGTTGTTTGTAGGTTTTTGTGTTGACCGCAAAGCTATCTTTCCTATCCTCGGTCTATTCAGTAAGTCGGGCCTCACTTTGCTAAAACCTATTTCATCTCTGTGTTTGTATTTTCATCTTTACTCACAGTCATTATATGTGGGGGGCTGCCTTTTCCTTTGGGGAATTTCTCTGAGGCAAGGTAGGCTTATTTTTCTATCTTCAGGGCTAGCTAGTTTCTCAGGCTGTGCCCAAGGCGCCTAGGTCTGGTCAGGAGCGCTCCACGGCTACCTCTAGTGTGGTGTGATAGGATTAGGGATTGCGGTCAGCAGAGTTCCCACGTCTCAGAGCTCGTCCTATGTTATTAGTAACTATCAGGTCAATTTGTGTGCTCTTAACCACCAGGTCCATTGTGTTTCTGAATCACCAGTTCATAACAGTACTGGAGGCCCAAAGTACTAATGCTTCTCAATAGAGGGAAAAGAGAAGTTCTGAGACCATTTTTTTTTCTCTGCACTGTGTTTTGTCTTTCTTTTCCCCTAGACATTTGAGTGGTTCAGGACACAGGTGTAGTGATGGGCATTAAAGGTCTGTCTTCTTGTGTGGATAATCTCACTGCAAGAGTACAAAAAATTCAAGACATTATGGTTCAGAAATCTATGTTAGAACCTAGAATTCCTATTCCTGATTTATTCTCTGGAGATAGAGCTAAGTTTCTGAATTTCAAAAATAATTGCAAACTGTTTCTGGCTTTGAAACCCCGCTCCTCTGGTGACCCAGTTCAACAAGTTAAGATCATTATTTCTTTATTACGTGGCGACCCTCAAGACTGGGCATTTTCCCTTGCGCCAGGAGATCCTGCATTATCTAATATTGATGCGTTTTTTCTGGCGCTCGGATTGCTTTATGATGAACCTAATTCAGTGGATCAGGCAGAAAAAAATTTGCTGGCTCTGTGTCAGGGTCAGGATGAGGTAGAGATATATTGTCAGAAGTTTAGGAAGTGGTCTGTGCTCACTCAATGGAATGAATGTGCGCTGGCAGCAATTTTCAGAAAGGGTCTCTCTGAAGCCCTTAAGGATGTCATGGTGGGATTTCCTATGCCTGCTGGTCTGAATGAGTCTATGTCTTTGGCCATTCAGATCGATCGACGTTTACGTGAGCGTAAAACTGTGCACCATTTGGCGGTATTATCTGAGTTTAAACCTGAACCTATGCAATGTGATAGGATTTTGACCAGAGCTGAACGGCAAGAACACAGACGTCGGAATGGGCTGTGTTTTTACTGTGGTGATTCCACTCATGCTATTTCCGATTGTCCTAAGCGCACTAAGCGGTTCGCTAGGTCTGCCACCATTGGTACGGTACAGTCGAAATTTCTTTTGTCTGTTACTTTGATCTGCTCTTTGTCATCCTATTCTGTCATGGCATTTGTGGATTCAGGCGCTGCCCTGAATTTGATGGACTTGGAGTTTGGTAGGCGCTGTGGGTTTTTCTTGGAGCCCTTGCAGTATCCTATTCCCTTGAGAGGAATTGATGCTACGCCTTTGGCCAAGAATAAGCCTCAGTACTGGACCCAATTGACCATGTGCATGGCTCCTGCGCATCAGGAGGATATTCGCTTTTTGGTGTTGCAGAATCTGCATGATGTGGTCGTGTTGGGGTTGCCATGGCTACAAGTCCATAACCCAGTATTGGATCGGAAGTCTATGTCTGTGTCCAGCTGGGGTTGTCAGGGGGTACATGGTGATGTTCCATTTCTGTCTATTTCATCATCCACCCCTTTTGAGGTCCCAGAGTTCTTGTCGGATTACCGGGATGTATTTGACGAGCCCAAGTCCAGTGCCCTACCTCCGCATAGGGATTGCGATTGTGCTATCGATTTGATTCATGGTAGTAAGTTTCCTAAAGGTCGACTGTTTAATTTGTCTGTGCCTGAGCACGCCGCTATGCGGAGTTACGTAAAGGAATCCTTGGAGAAGGGTCATATTCGCCCGTCGTTGTCGCCATTGGGAGCAGGGTTCTTTTTTGTGGCCAAGAAGGATGGTTCGCTGAGACCTTGTATTGAACTTGAAGCAGGTTGGTTGTGCGTTTAGATACCATGGCACCTAAGGGGTTAAATGAATCCCTAAGTTTCTCCTCTTTCCTCTGACCTGACCATGTCCCAATATGGGCCTTTTTTCTGTTTTGAATCTCTCTGCCAATATTGAGATTGGATCCGTGTGATATTCCCCCAGTTCTACATACCTCTCGTTCCCATCCTCTTATTACCCCCTGTTGCGGGTCCCTTTTTGGGGTCCCTTTTTTTAAAATTCTTTAAACATATGTTATTGTTTCTCTTTGTATATTAGTTTCATCTCATTTATCTTCAAGCCGCTGGGACCTGCTACTTGTCATATCACCTGGGGCTGCAGCGGATTTTACCCTTTCTTGTCATACTAAAGACTACATATACTTTTCTAATTAATACATCTCTAACATTGTTGTTATAAATGCTGAGCCTTGTACCACTATTAAACCGGACATATTAGGCTTTTGTAATTTGATATATAATATCTGTTGTGGTAGTGTCTGTTTATGTTGTACGCCCGCCGCTTACGCTGTATTTTCTCTAATTAATGCATATTGGCGGATGTATTATAAATGTGGTACTTGGTACTGTATTGCAGGGGTGTCAAACTGCATTCCTCGAGGGCTGCAAACAGGTCATGTTTTCAGGATTTCCTTGTACTGCACAGGTGATAATTTAATCACCTACACAAATAATGAGTTGGTGATTAAATTATCACCTGTGCAGTACAAGGAAATCCTGAAAACATGACCTGTTTGCAGCCCTCGAGGAATGCAGTTTGACACCCCTGCTGTATTGCACTTAGATGTACTGTATCATGCTTATGTTTCCCTGCATATCATATCATCTGTTTGGGTAGTGTCATTTTAGACTATATGGCTGTCATGCTATGTTGGTCCTCCATTAATTTCGGCTTTATTTTCAGCCTGTATGTTATACTTGTATCGGGAGGTTTCTTCATGACGATGTTGCCATTCTACCATGATTGCGGTTGTGCGCATACGATGTGCCCGCCCCCCTCATCCCCTTCTCCCTCTCACGTACGCCGGGGGGGTTTTCTCCCAGGCGCCTGTGGGATGCATGACGCCTTCTGTGATGTGGGACTTGGTGATCGACACGCGCATGCACCGCCTGCACCGCCATTATTGGTACAGATACAGCATGTGACTTGGTCACATGTTGAGTGGCCCGCCCTATTTTAAGGTTCTGGTGATACCCAGCATCACTTCTCCTTGAGAAAGCAAGCTTATTGGAGGGCGAAACGCGTGTCGGGGGTCCGACCTGGTGGATCCCACCTGGTGTTCCCTGCCCTGGTGTCCGGTATTGGTAAGCGCTGCTCTTTATACTTGATGATTTTGTGCTGTGAGGTACACTAGACTCACCAACCTATATGGTATATTGACTTTTTGGCAGCACTTTCTCTTTGCAACTATGCATACTGGCCAAATGGGCAGCTCGCACCGGGGGATACACGCTTTTTAATCATCCTTATGCACCTTACTTAATATTGAATTTTGTACACTGTATGCATCTTATACTTGTTAAAATTTACTTAATAAAATATTATGAATTTTTAATTTCCTATATGCTCCTTTTGTACTCCTTCTCAATAGTATATTGCACAGCACACATAGTATATAACACAGCCCACGTAGTATATAACACAGTCCACAGACTTTATAGCACTGCCACGTAGCATATAACAGCCCACATAACATATAACACAGCCACGTAGTATAAAGCAGCCCATGTGGCATATAACACAGCCAACATAGCATATAACACAGCTCACGTAGTATATAACACAGCCCACGCAGTAAATAGCACAGCCCATATAGTGTATAACACAGCCCACGTAGTATGTAGCACAGCCCACAAAGTATGTAGCACAGCCTACGTAGTATATTGCAAAGCCACATAGTATGTAGCACAGCCCACGTAGTATGTAGCATGGCCCACGTAGTATATTGCACAGCCACGTAGTATATAGCATAGCCTTATAGTATATTACACAGCCCACAAAGTATATTACACAGCCATGTAGTATATTACACAGCCCACATAGCATATAACACAGCCACGTAGTATATAACAGCCCACGTAGCATATAACACAGCCCACATAGCATATAAAGCAGCTCACGTAGTATATAACACAGCCACGCAGTATATAACACAGTCCACATAGTGTATAAAACAGCACACATAGTATGTAGCACAATCCACGTAGTATGTAGCACAGCCCACATAGTATATTGCACAGCCACATAGTTTATTGCACAGCCACGTAGTATATTGCACAACCCACAAAGTATATTACACAGCCACGTAGTATATAGCAGAGCCCACGTATTGTATAACACAGCCCACATAGTATACAGCACAGCCATGTAGTATAACACAGTAGGGTTGAGCGACTTTTCATTTTTTCAGGTCAAGTCGGGTTTCGTGAAACCCGACTTTCTAAAAAGTCGAGTCGAGTGAAATCGGCCGATCTTATTGAAAAGTCGGGGTCGGGGATCGGGCGAAACACGAATCCCAATGCAAATTCAATGGGAATTTTTTTAAAAAAAAATATTTACTGCAGCGCAATATAGCAGAAAAGCCGGTAATTCATTTGCCGGCTTTTCATTTCTCCTGCCTAAACCCGACATGATATGAGACATGGTTTACATACAGTAAACCATGTCATATCCCCCTCTTTTTTGCATATTACACACTACTAATGTTAGTAGTGTGTATGTGCAAAATTTCGGCGCTCTAGCTATTAAATTTAAGGGTTAAATCGTGGAAAAAATTGGCGTGGGCTCCCGCGCAATTTTCACCCGCAAGAGTAGTAAAGCCAGTGACTGAGGGCAGATATTAATAGCCTGAAGAGGGTCCATGGTTACTGCCCCCCCCCCGGCTAAAAACATCTGCCCCCAGCCACCCCAGAAAAGGCACATCTGGAAGATGCGCCTATTCTGGCATTTGGCCACTCTCTTCCCGTTCCCGTGTAGCGGTGGGATATGGGGTAATGAAGGGTTAATGCCACCTTGCTATTGTAAGGTGACATTAAGCCAGATTAATAATGGAGAGGCGTCAATTCTGACACCTATCCATTATTAATCCAATTGTATGAAAGGGTTAAATAAAAACACACAAACATTATTAAAAAGTATTTTAATGAAATAAACACACAGGTTGTTTTAATATTTTATTGCTCTCTCAATCCACCTGAAGACCCTCGTTCTGTAACAAAGGAAAAATAATAAACCAACAATATACATACCTTCCGTTGATCTGTAACGTCCCACGCTGTAAATCCATCTGAAGGGGTTAAAATATGTTACAGGCAGGAGCTCTGCTAATGCAGCTGTGCTCGTGGCTGTAAAACCCCAGGGAATGAAGGTAATGTAGGTCAATGACCTATAACATAGTAACATAGTAACATAGTTAGTAAGGCCGAAAAAAGACATTTGTCCATCCAGTTCAGCCTATATTCCATCATAATAAATACCCAGATCTACGTCCTTCTATAGTTACCTTCATTCGCGGTGATGCGCCCTCTGCTGGATGTCCTGATATGAACTCGAGCCTGGGAGCTTTCCAGGAAAGTTCCCACGCTCGAGGACATTTGAGGACATCCAGCAGAGGGCGCATCACCGGGACTATATATATATATATACAATGCCTACAAGTAGTATTCAACCCCCTGCAGATTTAGCAGGTTTAATAAGATGCAAATAAGTTAGAGCCTTCAAACTTCAAACAAGAGCAGGATTTATTAACAGATGCATAAATCTTACAAACCAAAAAGTTTGGTTGCTCAGTTAAATTTTTATAAATTTTAAACATAAAAGTGTGGGTCAATTTTTATTCAACCCCTAGGTTTAATATTTTGTGGAATAACCTTTGTTTGCAATTACAGCTAATAATCGTCTTTTGTAAGACCTGATCAGGCCGGCACAGGTCTCTGGAGTTATCTTGGCCCACTCCTCCATGCAGATCTTCTCCAAGTTATCTAGGTTCTTTGGGTGTCTCATGTGGACTTTAATCTTGAGCTCCTTCCACAAGTTTTCAATTGGGTTAAGGTCAGGAGACTGATTACGCCACTGCAACACCTTGATTTTTTGCCTCTTGAACCAGGCCTTGGTTTTCTTGGCTGTGTGCTTTGGGTCGTTGTCTTGTTGGAAGATGAAATGACGACCCATCTTAAGATCCTTGATGGAGGAGCGGAGGTTCTTGGCCAAAATCTCCAGGTAGGCTGTGCTATCCATCTTCCCATGGATGCGGACCAGATGGCCAGGCCCCTTGGCTGAGAAACAGCCCCACAGCATGATGCTGCCACCACTATGCTTGACTGTAGGGATGGTATTCTTGGGGTCGTATGCAGTGCCATCCAGTCTCCAAACGTCACGTGTGTGGTTGGCACCAAAGATCTCGATCTTGGTCTCATCAGACCAGAGAACCTTGAACCAGTCAGTCTCAGAGTCCTCCAAGTGATCATGAGCAAACTGTAGACGAGCCTTGACATGACGCTTTGAAAGTAAAGGTACCTTACGGGCTCGTCTGGAACGGAGACCATTGCGGTGGAGTACGTTACTTATGGTATTGACTGAAACCAATGTCCCCACTGCCATAAGATCTTCCCGAAGCTCCTTCCTTGTTGTCCTTGGGTTAGCCTTGACTCTTTGGACAAGCCTGGCCTTGGCACGGGAGGAAACTTTCAAAGGCTGTCCAGGCCGTGGAAGGCTAACAGTAGTTCCATAAGCCTTCCACTTCCGGATGATGCTCCCAACAGTGGAGACAGGTAGGCCCAACTCCTTGGAAAGGGTTTTGTACCCCTTGCCAGCCTTGTGACCCTCCACGATCTTGTCTCTGATGGCCTTGGAATGCTCCTTTGTCTTTCCCATGTTGACCATGAGTGCTGTTCACAAGTTTGGGGAGGGTCTTAAATAGTCAGAAAAGGCTGGAAAAAGAGATAATTAATCCAAACATGTGAAGCTCATTGTTCTTTGTGCCTGAACTACTTCTTAATACTTTAGGGGAACCAAACAGAATTCTGGTGGGTTGAGGGGTTGAATAATAAATGACCCTCTGAAAAGACTTTTCACAATTTAAAAAAAAAATAAACAAAGAAATAACATTCTTTTTTGCTGCAGTGCATTTCACACTTCCAGGCTGATCTACAGTCCAAATGTCACAATGCCAAGTTAATTCCAAATGCGTAAACCTGCTAAATCTGCAGGGGGGTTGAATACTACTTGTAGGCACTGTATATAAAAAGAAACCCGACTTTGGAGTCAAGATCGCAGACCACTGACCCGATCCCACAGTGGGATCGGGTCGGGTTTCATGAAACCCGACTGTCATGATCTGTACTTTTTTCCCTGTCCTGTATTTTGTATAATATGTCATGATGTGATGCGACTTCTCTTTCGTTGTATTTACTGTACATTTGGGGTGTATGTAACTAACCTGTCTCCTTCCCCCAATACTTGCAGCCCTGAGCTATAATGTAATTAAGCTTTGTCCACACCACTAGGGAAGGAATAGCCATTCTTCCTCACAGCAGGTGGCTAGTCAAATGCACATAATGAATAGACTAAGTGGAGCCAACCAGTCTAGAATCTTCTGCTGGACCCAACCATTGAATAGAAGGTGTGACCCCTACCCCCCCTTCATGGGTGGATCCCAGGAGCTCAGACAATCCATTCTTATTTTGAGATCAGATGTGAGTTGATCCTTGAAGGAGAAGGAGTGGGGATTCTTAGCTGAGGCAAGACCCCATGTCCATCTGTGACTGCGGAAGCGAACGAGGCGAGACTTGAGCTGAGGACATATCTCGTCATTCGTGGGATTGTTTTGGGATCCCTTGGACTCGTGTGGATTATTGCTTTGTTACCTGGCACAAGGATTATCGGGAGGTGCCCCCGAACCTGTTCCATTGGACTAATTGTGGACTCTGTAGATCTACCTGCATGTGTTGTTCCAGCGTTCTTGATAATAAATCTGTTGAATCATCCCTCGGCCTGTTGTCCCTTCTTGCTCTGCCGTACACCCCGTCACAAACTGGTGGCAAGCAGTGGGATCAGAGCAGAAGGAATGGAGGACAATGGCCCAACATCGGGAACCAACACCGCAGAGTACAAGAACTGGACTTTGGGGAGCCTACAATCAAAGGCCTGTGAAGTAGGAGTCCTTTTTAAGGGACTCTCCAAGGAGCAGCTTATTGAGGCTTTGGAAGGAGTTCGCCTGCAAGATGACGCTGAGGAAGGACCCTCACAGCAAATGGAGGAAAGACTGCAGCCGGAGGTAAATACCCAAAAAAGTCAGTGGGTTGTGTGGTACGAGGAGGAGTTGGCATTGCTGGGAGAAGAGGCCACCATAGACGATAAGAGGGAGGCCATTCACAGAGCTCAGGAGAGGGAGGCAATTCACAGAGCCGAGGATAGGGAGGCCATTCACAGAGCTCAGGAGAGGGAGGCCATTCACAGAGCCGAGGACAGAGCTCAGGAGATGGCATTGCTGGAGAGGCAGATCGCTTTGGAAGCAGCTAGAAGCTCCATACAGACTGTAACCCCAGCACCCACCATGAGGGAACTCCCCAGAGTGTCCCGCAAAGACTTCAAGCCCTTTAATGAGGCTGCAGGCGACATTGAGGGCTTCTTCCAGGACTTTGAGCATCAGTGTCGATTAATGGAAGTCCCGGAAAGGGAGCGAGTCCGACATCTGGTGGGGCTCTTAGAGGGTGGAGCTGCCGCAGCCTATAGAGCTATGGACCCTCAGGGGAACTGTGAGTATGCGGAGATTAAACGGACTATTCTAGAACATTATGCTGTTACCCCAGACACTTACAGGACTCAGTTTTGTACTTTAGCCTGTGATGAGGAAGTGTCTTTCAAGATATATGCCCACAGACTCAAACAAATATGTCATCACTGGCTGGAGGCAGAGGAGGCCTTAACCTGGGAGACCTTCCTCCAGGTTATCCTAAAAGAGCAGTTTTACTTCAAGTGCCCTGCTGAAATCCGGGAATGGGTGCGTGAGAGGAGACCAGCCACTGTGGAGGAAGCTGCAGCTCTAGCTGATGAGGCTCTCACCATCAAGCCTCAGTGGAGGGTTCTGTTGGAGGATGGAGAGAGGCCTACCAGCTCCACAACACCGGTGGCCCCCTGTTCTTCTGTCCCCATTGTTCCCCGTTCCTCTAAGCCACCACCTCATGCTGATACCCGTGTAAATGTGCCTCCAGTTGCTTCTACTGCGTTTTCTGGAATACGACGAGGAGAGGAAGTAGCAGAGCGCAGGTGTTATGGTTGTGGGCATCTGGGGCATTTGCAGGCCTCATGCCCAGCCAGCTCATGGAGAAGTCGTCCTCAAACCCCTACAGCACCTTCAGGTGGGAGCCGGCCTCCAGGTTCCCTTACCCCTCTCCCAAGAGGACGCCTTGGATGGAGTGAGACCCAGCAGAGATGCTATCGATGTGGACAGCCGGGGCATCTGCAAGCCTCCTGCCCAGCTGTTCAAATGAGGATTGATCCTGTACCCAGTCGTATTATTAATTATGTACACCCAAGTGCCATGGAGGACGACGTGTCACCACTACATGAGGACTGGCCTAGTGCCTCACCCACCTATGTTGCACCACTAGGAGTTTATGGTGTGCGACCTGCAGCTATGACGACTTCTGCTCATCGAGGTAAGCACTTGCAGGAGGTCATGCTGGATGGACAGAGACTTATTGGATTTTGTGACTCAGGGGCTTTCCTCACACTGGCTGATCCCCGAGTGGTTCGGCTTGAGGCAATCCATCGAGGACCTGGGATTGTCATTGAACTGGCTGGTGGACAATGGAGGACTATTCCCACAGCCACTGTGGATCTGAACTTTGGTTTTGGGGTCAGGTGATGTGTGGTTGGGGTGATGGGTGGTCTGCCTGCAGATGTTCTCCTGCGCAATGATGTGGGAGAGCTACGATGCCAATTCGTGGCTGCATGAAACCACATGTAAGTTACGCTCTGCCTGTGTGTACTTAACCAGCGACCTGTAGAGGTCCCTGGTACGTACACAAATTGGGAGGGGAAGGGATTGTCATGATCTGTACTTTTTTCCCTGTCCTGTATTTTGTATAATATGTCATGATGTGATGCGACTTCTCTTTCGTTGTATTTACTGTACATTTTGCAATGTCATGGGGTGTATGTAACTAACCTGTCTCCTTCCCCCAATACTTGCAGCCCTGAGCTATAATGTAATTAAGCTTTGTACACACCACTAGGGAAGGAATAGCCATTCTTCCTCACAGCAGGTGGCTAGTCAAATGCACATAATGAATAGACTAAGTGGAGCCAACCAGTCTAGAATCTTCTGCTGGACCCAACCATTGAATAGAAGGTGTGACCCCTACCCCCCCTTCATGGGCAGATCCCAGGAGCTCAGACAATCCATTCTTATTTTGAGATCAGATGTGAGTTGATGCTTGAAGGAGAAGGAGTGGGGATTCTTAGCTGAGGCAAGACCCCATGTCCATCTGTGACTGCGGAAGCGAACGAGGCGAGACTTGAGCTGAGGACATATCTCGTCATTCGTGGGATTGTTTTGGGATCCCTTGGACTCGTGTGGACTATTGCTTTGTTACCTGGCACAAGGATTATCGGGAGGTGCCCCCGAACCTGTTCCATTGGACTAATTGTGGACTCTGTAGATCTACCTGCATGTGTTGTTCCAGCGTTCTTGATAATAAATCTGTTGAATCATCCCTCGGCCTGTTGTCCCTTCTTGCTCTGCCGTACACCCCGTCACACCGACTTTGCTAAAAGTCGGCGACTTTTGAAAATTGCCGATCTGTTTCGCTCAACCCTATAACACAGCCACGTAGTATAACACGGCCACGTAGTTTATTGCACAACCACGTACTATGTAGAACAGCCCACGTAGTATGTAGCATAGCCCACATAGCATGTAGCACAGCCACGTAATATATTGCACAGCCACATAGTTTATTGCACAGCCATATAGTATATTGCACAGCCATGTAGTATATTGCACAGCCATGTAGTATAACATAGCCACGTCGTTTATGCACAGCCACATTGTATGTAGCACAGCCGACATAGTATGTAGCACAGCCCACGTAGTATATTGTACAGCCACGTAATATATTGCACAGCCACATAGTATATTGCACAGCCAAGTTGTATATTGCACAGCTGTGTAGTATATTGCACAGCCCACGTAGTATATAGCATAGCCATGTAGTATATTACACAGCCCACATAGTATATTGCACAGTCATGTAGTATATTACACAGCCCACATAGCATATAACACAGCCACGTAGTATATAACAGCCCATGTAGCATATAACACAGCCCACAAAGCATGTAAAACAGCTCACGTATTATATAACACAGCCCACGCAGTATATAACACAGCCCACGTAGTGTATAACACAGCCCACATAGTATGTAGCACAGCCCACATAGTATGTAGCACAGCCCACGTAATGTATTGCACAGCCACGTAGAATGTAGCAAAACCCACGTAGTATGTAGCACAGCCCACGTAGTATATTGCACAGCCACGTAGTATATTACACAGCCCACAAAGTATATTACACAGCCACATAGTATATAGCACAGCCCACATAGTGTATAACACAGCCCACGTAGTATATAGCACATCCAAGTAGTATAACACAGCCACGTAGTGTAACACAGCCACGTAGTTTACTGCACAACCACGTACTATGTAGAACAGCCCACATAGTATGTAGCACAGCCCACGTAGTATATTTCACAGCCACGTAGTATATTGCACAGCCACGTAGTATATTGCACAGCCATATAGTATATTGCACAGCCACATAGTATATTGCACAGCAACGTTGTATAACACAGCCATGTAGTTTATTGCACAGTCACATTGTATGCAGCACAGCCCATGTAGTATATTGCATGGCCTCATAGTATATTGCACAGCCACGTAGTATATTGCACAGCCACGCAGTGTATAACACAGCCACGTAGTATATTGCACAGCCACGTAGTATATAACACAGCCACATAGTATATAACACAGGCCACGCAGTATATAACACAGCCCATGTAGTATATAGCACAGCCACATAGTATTTAGCACAGCCCACGTATTATATAACACAGCCCATGTAGTATATTGCACAGCCATGAATATATATTGCACAACCACGTAGTATATAACACAGCCACATAGTATGTAGCACAGCCCACATAGTGTATAACACAGCCCACGTAGTATATAACACTGCCACATAGTATATTGCACAGCCACGTAGTATATTGCACAGCCATGTAGCAAATAACACAGCCACGTAGTATATACTGTAACAATGTGAGCACCATATCACTTCTTGAAAAAAAGAATTAAAATAAAAAATAGTTATATACTCACCCTCCGGCGGCCCCCGAATCCAGCCCAGGCCTTTCCGGCTCCTCTTGCGCCACTCTGGACCCCAGAATGCATGATGAGTATATAATGATTTTTTATTTTGTTTATTATTTTTAACATTATATGTTTTTACTATTGATGCTGCATAGGCAGTATCAATAGTAAAAAGTTGGTCACACAGAGGGTTAATGGCAGCGTTAACGGACTGCCTTACACCATGTTATGCCGCGGTGTAAAGCAATCCGTTTAACGCTATGTGGGCACTGACTAGGGGGAGTATGGAGGGGGCTCTGACTGCAGGGGAGAAGGGAGGGGCCAATTTGCGGCCGGACTGTGCCCGTCGCTGATTGGTCGCGGCCTGCTGGCACATCATTTCTCAACATATATGTCATATATTGCCTTTTAGCTCATTTGATATATGGATGTCCTTAAGGCCACATATACACTTGCAGTATTTGGTCAGTATTTTACCTCAATATTTGTAAGCCAAAACCAGGAGTGCAACAGTCAGAGGAAAAGTGTAATAGAAACACATTAGTGAGGGGCGAATATACTCGGTACTCGAAATTTCCCGAGCACGCTCGAGTGTCCTCCGAGTATTTGTAAGTACTCGGAGATTTCATTTTCAGTGCCACAGCTGAATGATTTACATCTGTTAGCCAGCATAAGTACATGTGGGGGTTGCCTGGTTGCTAGGGAATCCTAGGGAATGTTTCGCTGCTGTCATCCAGTGGGGTTGGGAAGTCAGGGGCATTCCACGCTTCTTTCATTTTGAATGAGAGCCGCCTGATGACCCTATAAAAATGTTGAATAATGGCCACCTGATAACCCTGTTGATATGGTTGTGGAGTAGGAGGGGGACAAGGGAAAGAAGAATCCATGAACCGTATAGTTTTGCTTGGGTGGGAAGGGGTGCATGGGACTGCACCAGAAAATAAAGGAACATTTGAATTGGTTTTATGTTCTGCTGCGGTCATACGGTGGGGTTGAGAAGTCTGGGCCAATCCAAGACTTTATCATTTTGACAAGAGTCAGCCTGTCAGCATATTCAGTTGGCAGGCGGATTCTCTTATCAATTGTTATACCCCCGGCGGCACTAAAAACTGTCTCTGACAAATCTTCAAAAACTATTCCCTCCTTGTCAGACTACCCTTTACATCAGGGCATAGATGCTGGGAGGGTGTAATGAAACTGTCCCCGACCAATGAAAGTGCTCTCCTGTCTCTGTTGGACCTGGTGTGTGTCTCTTTCATCTCTCCTCCTTCATTGCCCAAGGATCTATGACCTCTGCCGCCAGTGTTGTCAGGTGGGATTTTTTTGTACTAATTGTTCAACTAAGGCCTTCTGGTATTGCACCATTTTGCTAGCTCTCTCCATCACAGGAAGGAGAGATGAAAGGTTCTCCATGTAGCATAAGTCGAGAAGGGTGAACTACCAGTAATCAATGTTTGCCAAAATATGCATAACGCAAGGGTCATGGGAAAGGCAGCAGGACATGAAGTCAACCATGTGTGCCAGACTCCCAACAGGCAAGACCTCCTTGTCTACACCAGAAGGATGACTCTCCATCTCCTACTCCTCCTCTTCAGCACATCCATGCTGAATAAATGAGATAAAGCTGGTGTGAGTAGCACCCTCTGTAGCGCAAGTAACCAGATCCTTTTCCTCCTCCTCTACATTATCAACCAATCTGCACAAAGAAGAAGAGATGAATCTGGGCTGGGAAGCATCAAACTATGTTACCTGGAGTTCCAGTTTGTGATATTGTCGCACAACAGTCTGTGAGCTGGCACTTGAAAGTGCTGTTGCATCACTGCCAGACCAGAGACAGATGTAGCTGACTTGCGGAAATAGGCGAACATGCAGCATACCTTCACAAGTAGCTCAGTCACATCTGGGTAGGACTTCAGAAACCACTGAACCACTAAGCGGAGCACATGAGCCAGGCATGCGATGTGAGCGAGCTTGCCAAGCTTCAGAGACAACACCAGGTTACGGCCATTATCACACACGGCCATGCCCAGTTCAAAAAACACTACCCATGGTCATCAAACTCAAGCTAAGAAGAAATATATACTATAGTAAATTTAAAAAATCTAATTTTTACTATAAACTTATGTAAAACTTCATTAAAATAAGCAGGGAAAGTCTGAGTCACAGCAAAGATTATGTGAAGAGATGCATAAATAAACATGTAAAAAGCTGGAAATGCCTAGTCGTTAGGTTCCTTCATCAGAATTAAAGTAAAGTGCAAGTGCAAACAAAAGTGCTAAGCGCTAATGTACTTCTCAGGGGCACCTATATATATATTTCTAGGCAAGTATAATTAAATATAAGCATTTAAGGAAAATGCAACATTTACTTTCAAACATTCATTTAGTATGTTCCAGTCTACATGTTGTTTAGCAGCACCCCGACAAAGTCGTTTCGCCATGCTTTTTCCAGGATATGCCTCCTGGAAAAAGCATGGTGAATTGTCTTCGAGAAACAGAAATGTGAAGATTTCGTCTGAGTGTCTGAGTGTTTGATCATTTGTCTCCAGGGAGTTGCCATGGTTCAGGGAAGAAGGATTAAGTGGTCCAAACTCTTGTCTAGTGAGAAAGGACTGTGTAGAAGACAGGGTGGTGCTTGGAAACATACTGTAAGAATTAGCTGCTATCCAACCGACCACATGTTCTGGCTTCAAGAGTTGTGTCCCATGCCCTCCTGCAAAATTATACTGGAAACTAGGTCTCATGGATGAGCATGTTTGTTGTGCTCCCGCAGCAGGCACAGTTTCACCTGGCCCATGGCCGTGTGTGTTGAGCCAGTGTGCCGAGCATTGCATCACTGAGTCTCACATAAGATCCCATGGTGCAATTAAGCTGGCCAATCTTCCAACATGGCTACGGCATTACCGTTTATGGCAGGCAATTGCCGCATGTTCATTCAATGTCTAAAAGGCAGCAGACATGTGGGGCAGAGACTAGAAAATGGCACTCGAGCACCCGCGATACTCCGAGTAACAAGCCTGCCTGGGCATCCTGATGCTTATCGAGTATTGACACAATGTAGCCACTCATAGGTTAAATTTGATGGAAAGTTTATTAAACATATGGGCACTTCATGAGGTTATGCTATGTTCACAAGTTGCTTTTTTTCAGAATTTTTATGCATTTTTTTTTGTTTTACAGTACCAGCGAAGTCTATGAGATTTCTGAAATCTTACGCACACAGCTCGTTTTTTTTGTCCTCAGTATTTTGTGCAAAACCTTGATGTTTCCCAAATGCAGCATGTCACTTCTTTGAGCGTTCTTTTAGCATTTTATCAGCGCTTTTCACCCATTAAAAGCAATGGGTGGCGAAAAAAATGTTGAAAAAACGCTGCAAAAATGCAGGTATCAGGTTTTGTGTTTTTGGTGCCAAATCCTGATGAAGTAAAATCAGATTTTTTTTAACTAAACTTTATTAGCATGCACAAGAGACAAATGTATCCTTATAAAAATGCAGCAAAAATGCAACAAAAATGCAGCAAAAAATGCTAGAAAAACTAAGCAAATCTTGCGTTTTTGAGGCAAGTTACTTTCTGTCGAAAAAGCCGATTTTGCCTTAGAACAAAATCGCATCAAAAAAGCAACATGTGAACATAACTTTATACTGTACTTTGTAGCCTGATTTTTCTTTTGTGCGGTAATCTTTCTATTTATTATTCTATGCAATATCAGGAAGGAGTTTTGAGTGGGTTTTACCCAGGTGCTCCAGTTTCCTCCCATACTCCAAAAAAACACGATGTTATTTTTGTGCATTTTTAACTCCTTAGTGACGGAGCCAAATTTTTGAAATCTGGCCAGTGTCACTCTATGTGGCAAGAACTCTGCAACGCTTCAACAAATGCCAGTGATTTTGAGACTGTTTTTTCGTGGCACATTATACTTTATGATAATGGTAAATTTAGGTGAATATGTTTTGTTTTATTTTTAAAAAATATCAGAAATGTGAGAAAAATGTAAAAAAATAACAATTTTCAAACTTTGAATGATTATCCCTTTAATCCAGATAGTCATAACACAGCAAAACATTAAGGCCGGCTTCACACTTGCGAGTTTTACGGACGTAAGAGCGCAGAAACTACGTCCGTAAAACTCGCAAAAAATACGGCACAATTATTCTCTATGCCCCTGCTCCTATCTGCCGTATTTTACTGATCAGTATTATACGGCTTTCTACGGCCGTACAAAATCGCAGCATGCTGCGTTTGTCACCGTACTGCGCAAGAAATACGCCAATGAAAGTCTATGGAAGCGTGAAAAATACGGATTACACACGGACAAGCAGTGTGACTTGCGAGAAATGCGCAGCGCTGTTAGAGAGAAAAGCCGGTAATTCAGTGCGGTGTACAGTAAAATCACACTGACAGCTTACAGTCCAATAGGTAGAATAAATGTGTACACATAGAATAGGTATATATATATATGTCAGTGAGACACATATATGTATATATATTAATATTTATTCCAGCGCTATACAGCTTGAAAGCCGGTAATTCAATTACCGGCTTTTTCTTTCTCCTTCCTAAAACCCGACATGATTTGAGACATGGTTTACATACAGTAAACCATGTCTTCTCTCCATTTTTTTTGCAGATTCCACACTACTAATGTTAGTAGTGTGTATCTGCAAAATTTGGCCGTTCTAGCTCTTAAAATAAAGGGTTAAATGGCGGAAAAAATTGGCGTGGGCTCCCGCGCAATTTTCTCCGCCAGAGTAGTAAAGCCAGTGACTGAGGGCAGATATTAATAGCCTGGAGAGGGTCCACGGTTATTGGCCCCCCCCTGGCTAAAAATATCTGCCCCCAGCCACCCCAGAAAAGGCACATCTGGAAGATGCGCCTATTCTGGCACTTGGCCACTCTCTTCCCATTCCCGTGTAGCGGTGGGATATGGGGTAATGAAGGGTTAATGCCACCTTGCTATTGTAAGGTGACATTAAGCCTAATTAATAATGGAGAGGCGTCAATTATGACACCTATCCATTATTAATCCAATTGAATGAAAGGGTTAAATAAAACACAAACACATTATTTAAAATTATTTTAATGAAATAAAAACAATGGTTGTTAGAGTATTTTATTCTACGCCCAATCCAATCACTGAAGACCCTCGTTCTGTGAAAGAAAAAACATAATAAACCAACAATATACTTACCCTCCGCAGATCTGTAACGTCCAACGATGTAAATCCTTCTGAAGGGGTTAAAACATTTTGCAGCAAGGAGCTTTGCTAATGCAGGCTGCTCCTCGCTGCAAAACCCCGGGGAATGAGTCTAAATATAGATCAATGAGCTATATTTAGCTTCATTTGCGGTGAGGCGCCCTCTGCTGGCTGTTTATAGATCGTGGGAACTTGCCTAGAAAGCCTGGGAGCTTTCTAGGAAATTTCCCACGATCTATGAACATCCAGCAGAGGGCGCCTCACCGCAAATGAAGCTACATATAGCTCATTGATCTATATTTAGACTCATTCCCCGGGGTTTTGCAGCGAGGAGCAGCCTGCATTAGCAAAGCTCCTTGCTGCAAAATGTTTTAACCCCTTCAGAAGGATTTACATCGTTGGACGTTACAGATCTGCGGAGGGTAAGTATATTGTTGGTTTATTATGTTTTTTCTTTCACAGAACGAGGGTCTTCAGTGATTGGATTGGGCGTAGAATAAAATACTCTAACAACCATTGTTTTTATTTCATTAAAATAATTTTAAATAATGTGTTTGTGTTTTATTTAACCCTTTCATTCAATTGGATTAATAATGGATAGGTGTCATAATTGACGCCTCTCCATTATTAATTAGGCTTAATGTCACCTTACAATAGCAAGGTGGCATTAACCCTTCATTACCCCATATCCCACCGCTACACGGGAATGGGAAGAGAGTGGCCAAGTGCCAGAATAGGCGCATCTTCCAGATGTGCCTTTTCTGGGGTGGCTGGGGGCAGATATTTTTAGCCAGGGGGGGGGCCAATAACCGTGGACCCTCTTCAGGCTATTAATATCTGCCCTCAGTCACTGGCTTTACTACTCTGGCGGAGAAAATTGCGCGGGAGCCCACGCCAATTTTTTCCGCCATTTAACCCTTTATTTTAAGAGCTAGAACGGCCAAATTTTGCAGATACACACTACTAACATTAGTAGTGTGGAATCTGCAAAAAAAATGGAGAGAAGACATGGTTTACTGTATGTAAACCATGTCTCAAATCATGTCGGGTTTTAAGAAGGAGAAAGAAAAAGCCGGTAATTGAATTACCGGCTTTCAAGCTGTATAGCGCTGGAATAAATATTAATATATATACATATATGTGTCTAATGACATATATATATATATATATATACAGTATATATATATATATATATATATATATATATATATATATATATATATGTAGACAGTATATATATATATTTTTTTCTTTTTGGGACACATGGATCATTTCTATAGCGGTATGTTGGTTTTGCAAGCCTGCGAGAAAACCACGCAGTACGGATGCCATACGGATTACATACGGAGGATGCCATGCGCAAAAAACGCTGGCACACCCTGCCTACGGAGGAGCTACGGACCACTATTTTCGGGACATTTCAGCGTATTACGGCTGTAATATACGGACCGTATTTTCATACGCTGAGTGTGAAGCCGGTCTAATAAATAACATTTCCCACATGTCTGCTTTACATCAGCACCATTTGTAAAATGTTATTTTATTTTGTTTGCATTTTAGGAGCTTTAATAATGTAGCAGTAATTTTTCATTTTTTCAAGGAAATTTACAAAATATATTTTTTTAGGGACCTATCCAGGTTTGAAGTGACTTTAGGGGTCCCATATATTGGGAAACCGCCCAAAGTTATACAATTTTAAAAACAGCACCTCCTGACATATTGAAAACTGCTGTCAGGTAGTTTATTAACCCTTCAGGTGCTTTTCAGGAATTAATGCAAGTGGCATGACAGAAATGACAATGTGTATTTTTACCTCCTAAATGCCTCTAACTTCTGAACAGGTCACTATAGCTGGCAGACTCTAAGGGTATGTTTCCACATGCAGTAAACGCTGTGTGTTTGACGCTGCATAGAGACGCAGCGTCAAACACGCAGCATCCAGATGTTACAGCATAGTGGAGGGGATTTAATAAAATTGTGTCTCCACTATACGTGGTAACACGCACGCGGCGGCCCTGCGATTCCGGACATGCGGCGCGTCTTTTAAGATCGCAGCATGTCCGTTTACCTTGCGGCGATGCTGCGTCGCCGCAAGGTATAACACAGGGCCCTATGCATGGGCTGCGATGATCCCAGATGTGTGCTATGAACACATCCGGCATCATCGCCTCCCAGAAGGGGGCAGAGCTTAGCGTGGAGCGGGTTTGCCGCTCCGACTAAACCGCCGACCATCCTGAATGTGGACACATACCATAAGGCCACTATTTGGCCGTGAAATGCCATCTCAAACATCAGGATCTGAGGGCTCCAATTGGGATAAAAAGGGAGCCCCCACACTCTGTTAACTATTTACATGATGTAGTCACTATTTACTGCAGCATCTAAGGGGTTAAACAGATATGGACGGTGCAAACACTGATCATGGCTGATACAGCAAGTTGTCAGCTATAGTGTACATCTGACAGCTGCTGGATTGTCACCTATATGGGGAGGCTATTCTCTTATATCTCAGGTCAGTTAAAAGACTATTGGCGGTCATTAAGGGGTTAATGTTTCAGAATTTATGCACCTATTATTTAAATTAGGTTACTTGTGTTTTTTTTTATTGTGTTTTCGTGTACTTTTTTTAACATTCGTTTTTATCACGTCTTTGTTTCTGTTGGTGTGTCATACTTTAAGTAAAGCTGCTTTGGTTTTGAAACTTCCTGGTATTTGGTTTGACTAACCTTTATTGACACAGGGTATGTGCACACGTTGCAGAATGGTGTGCCAATTTTTCCGCACTGATTTTGGTAAATCCACAGGAAATCCGCACCGCGGATTTAATGCGGAATTACCGTGGATTTACCGTGGTTTTTGTGCAGATTCCACCTGAGGTTTTAAACCTGCGGATTCCTATTGAGGAGCAGGTGTAAACCCCTGCAGAATCCACACAAAGAATTGACATGCTGCGGAATAAACAACTCTGCATTTCCACGCGTTTTTTTCTGCAGCATGTGCACTGCGGATTTTGTTTTCCATAGGTTTACAGGTGCATCTCATAAAATTAGAATATCATCAAAAAGTTAATTTATTTCAGTTCTTCAATACAAAAAGTGAAAATCATACATTAGATAAAGTCATTACAAATAGAGTGATGTATTTCAAGTGTTTATTTCTGCTAATGTTGATGATTATGGCTTACAGCCAATGAAAAACCAAAGTCATTATCTCATTAAATTAGAATACTTTATAACACCAGCTTGAAAAAATGATTTTAACATGTAAAATGTTCACCTACTGAAATGTATGTTCAGTAAATGCACTCATTACTTGGTCTGGGCTCCTTTTGCATCAATTACTACATCAATGGGGCGTGGAATGGAGGTGATCAGACTGTGGCACTACTGAGGTGTTATGGAAGCCCAGGTTGCTTTGATAGCAGCCTTCAGCTTTTCTGCATCTCTCATCTTTTTCTTGACAATACCCCATAGATTCTCTATGGGATTAAGGTGAAGCGAGTTTGCTGGCCAATCAAGCACAGTGATACTATTGTTTTTAAACCAGGTATTGGTACTTTTGGCAGTGTGGACAGGTGCCAAGTCCTGCTGGAGAATTACATTTCCATCTCCAAAAAGCTTGTTGGCAGAGGGAAGCATGAAGTGCTCTAAAATTTCCTGGTAGACGGCTGCACTGACTTTGGTCTTGATAAAACACAGTGTACCTATACCAGCAGATGACATAGCTCCTCAAAGCATCACTGATGGTGGAAACTTCACACTAGACCTCAAGCAACTTGGATTGTCTGTCTTTCCACTCTTCCTCCAGACTCGGGAACCTTGATTTTCAAGGTCAAGTGTGAAGTATCCACAATCAATGATGGTTTCGGGAGTCATGTCATTCGCTGTTGTAGGTCCACTGTGTTGTGTCAAGAACAAAATCAGCTCGGCTGTCTACCAGGAAATTTTAGAGCACTTCATGATTCTCTCTACCGGCAAGCTTTTTGGAGTTTGAAATTTAATTCTCCAGCAGGACTTGGCACCTGTCCACACTGCCAAAAGTACCAATACCTGGTTTAAAAACAACAGTATCACTGTGCTTGATTGGCCAGCGAACTCGTCTGACCTTAACCCCATGGAGAATCTATGGGGTATTGTCAAGAAGAAGATGAGAGACACAAGACCCAACAATGCAGACGAGGTGAAGGCTCCATGCAACCAGGGCTTCCATAGCGCCTCAGCAGTGCCACAGACTAATCGCCTCCATGCCACATCACATTGATGTAGTAATTGATGCAAATGGAGCCCCAACCAAGTATTGAGTGCATTTACTAAATATACATTTCAGTAGGCCAACATTTTGGATGTTAAAATAATTTTTTCAAGCTGGTGTTATAAAGTATTCTAATTTACTGAGATAATGACTTTTGGGTTTTCATTAGCTGTAAGCCATAATCATCAACATTAACAGAAATAAACACTAGAAATACATCACTCTATTTCTTATTTTGAAGAACTGAAATAAATTAACTTTTTGATGATATTCTAATTTTGTGAGATGGTGCTGCAAACTCATGCAAAACTGCTGCGAATCCGCAGGGGCCAATCCGCTGCGGATCCGCAGCAAAATCCACAGCATGTGCAGATAGCCTTAGTTGTGGATTAAATGCGCTTTTGATGTGTGTCAGCTGTGGAAACGCACTTTGAACGCCTGTGCATTTTTTACCTGCAGAGTTTCTGTATCTAATGCAAGTCTATCAGAAAATTCAGCGCACATACAAGAGAAATTGACATGCTACAGATTTGTGACACACAGCACAGGTCAGTTTACGCTGCATTAAAAAGAAGAACAATGGTTGCAAGATTTCTAGAAATTCCATCCACTTTGCTGCATTTTTGACTCAGCAAAAAAATACACAGTGTCAAAAATGCACCAAAAGCTCATCATGGGAACGTAGCCTAATAGAGAACTTAGATTGTAAACCCCAGTTGGGACAGTGATGAAAATAAGGTGCTGTGGAATATGATAGCGCTATATATGTAAGTAAAATAAATATAAAAATACTGTAAATCTGTCCTTATTTTATGGATCATAAAGTTTGTTCATGTACTGCCAATTTATTTTATTTTTTTACACATAGAAAAAATATTTATAAAAAATCCAAAGACATATCTGAATATGACTTATATTTCAATAAAAGCTTACAAGTGCTGTTCAGTTAATTCCTGAAACTTCATGTTTGATGCCAAGGCACAAGTCTCCTGCTAGATGATGACAGTGCTACAAATGCTAAACAATCCATCTGTTATGAGATGGAAGATGACAGATTCACGTTTCAAGTCCACTTTTCCGCATATGTTGTTT